>NC_088612.1:16815000-18065000 GCF_036013475.1 Columba livia | reverse complement strand
GACAGTGGAAGGGAAATCTACTGGAAAAAAAGATGGGGAAGGATATCTGTTGTTTGAATGGATGAAGTAATAAGACATGAAGGGCTCAGAGAAGGCTGTGGATCTTTGGGAGATGTGATGGTTTGGGACAGCAGCAGGAGAACAGCCAAGTTTCATACCCACTGTGGGCAAGAGGCGCAGCAGCTCTTGGAAAGAATGACAGAATACCAAAAACCAAAGACTTCTTCTAGCAGCATGCCCCTCTGCTTAGGGGGACATGCAGAATGAATGAGGGATCTGGTCCTGGGATGTGCCGGCCACATTCTGTTGTGTGCTGAAGGTCTTCCTGAGGCAAAAGTTCAGGATTTGTCCCTGTGCTTTATAGTGTGAAGAGCTTATTCTGCGTTATTGCTGTGGTTGAGTCTTTGCATCCTCTGGGATCTTGCAGAGAGCTGGCAGCCAGGGGACAGTGGCATGGCCTGGGCGGTGGAGGCAGAGCTGATTGGGAACACTGCTGTGGTGTCTGCAGCACGTCAGGCTCTGGCATCATGAAGTCTCCAACATTGTGACTCTGTTCCACAAACACTGTTTCAGGACATGGAGTCAGGGACAGTGTTTGCGTTGGTGTATCTATCAGAAAGTGCTGCAGGAGGGTGCTCGCTGGGGCAGCTGCTCTCCAGCTGCTCCAGAACTGTACATGCAGTTTGAATGACACGAAACTGAGGGGGCAGCAGAGCACAGTGGGCTTTGCTGCACCTCGTCACCGTTTTTCTTGCTGCATAGCCTTCCAAAAGGTACAAGCTTCTTGGCTATAAATTTGACTCCCCCAAACATGTTTGTTTGTTCTTTTAGTGAAGTGTGTTCTGTCTGGTTGCTGAGATGTACGTGTGATGGCAGATGAGCAGTGGGTGAAGGAGGAAACTCTGAATGAACAGAAGGAGCAGTCACCTCACCTTCCCCTTGTCCTGAGGGTGTGACTTGTTAAAGCCACTAGATTTAGGCAGGAGGAAATACAGAGGGGGGGGGTGTAGAGCAGGCGAGGGGAAAGCAAACTGCATTAGAGCTTTGAGCAAACCATGTGAGACCCTGTATGATTGAGTCACTCTGAGGGGAGGTAGAGTCTGTCACACGTACCTACTGTAATGAGTATGAACAAACCCCGAACAGCTGGCTGTAGCATATGGAGCATCCAGAAGGGAACAAAGCTGAAATAATTCCCTTTCCTCTGCTCTTTGCTTATCCTGGCCCTGATTTGGGAGCACACTGGAGACCGTACTCATCTTTAAGCCTGCACTTTATGTTCTAATGATCTCCATGATAACAAATTTCAGTTTTACTACTGACTTAATGAGTTTTCTGTGCAGGTAAGCCCCTGCCTGAGTGCAGTTGGGGTCCACCATCCATTAATCCCAGGCTTCAGAAGGACTCTGACCCCTCTGTGGAGCTCAGGTGACAGTGCAGTGTGCACCTTTGCTCCTGGACAGCAGCTGGGGCTGTAAGTGGGTCTCTGTGAAGGAGGCGAGGAAGAAACACAGCATGGAATCATCTTGTCACTCACAGTTAGCTAATGGGCTGCTTTCTGGACTATGGTGTTTTTACTTTTCCTTAGAGTTGATCAGGTTTTTCATTTTGAAATCAAATAGTTTCCTTCCTCTGCACGCTACACATGTGGGAATAGCTGCTCCAGGAAACTCTGAACAGACAGGTTTGCTTGAGCCTTCAGAGTGAATTTGGTAGAGCTTTTCTACTCTTTTCCACTTTTTTTCCATCTCCGTCAGGAGTAGCAGGGACAGAAAGGAGCAATGAGATAATTGTGCCCCACTGCCAGTATATCTGTGGCAGATCAGTGACAGAAGGAATGAATTGTGGCATAAGCAACATATATGTGTGTATGAAAAATGTGAATGTGACATAAGTGATCTCAACTATCGTTTCTGGCTTTAATGCCCAAGAGAGGATAATTATCAGCTGCTCTTGCACAGGGATGCAATGGTGGATTTGGGGAGAGTCTGTCAGAAACCAGTAAGAGGAGCAGAGGAAATTATAGGAAAGTTGCTTACTCCTTGTTAAAAATCCCTCTGCGTGAGTGCACATGAACATGTGTGTGTATGGGTTTGCACTTGTCTCAGCATTTTTGGGTGGGCTGTGAAGCAAATTTCCTAAGCAGTCTGCACCTCCTGCTATGCAAAATCTGTCCTGAACATTTGTTAGGTTAGTAAAATGCATCTTTGTGGCAGCCTTTAAGCAACCACCTCATTTTGGACAAAAATCTATTTGTGATTTTTAGGGCTTTTCCAATGTATTGGTTCCTCTGATATCCTAAACATATTAGTTCTCAACCCATCCATAAAATCTTCCAGAGAAACTGGTCAACAAGACTTGAATGTCTAATTGGAAAAAAACAAATCTCAAACAGGAATGAAAACAATAAAATCAAATTTAAAAAATCAGGAAAATAAAACCCAGCCCAAAGGTTCCAGGCTCTACTTTGTGTGCCATAAGAAGAGGTTATGAAAGTACAGCTGTTTTCTTTGCCTTTTTCCTCTGCACCTCCCTTTTAGACAGAGCATACCTAACCACTCAGGCTCCCGGTAGATGGGCTGGGATTGTACCCAGTGAGCAGCTGGCGAGCCAACAGGGCAGCACCCACTGGAGAAGCAGCCTGAAGTGAGTCAGAGCAGCTGTATCACACGGGCATTTGTAGCGAGAAAGTGCTGCTGTTTGGGATCCGGTGGCACCTGGCTCTTTTTCTGCTGCTGTTGAGCAAAGGCCAAAAGATACAAGAAGAAATGGAGAACCTGGAACAGGAAAGAATTTTTCAGCAAACGCCAGCATTGACATTACGACATATTTCCCAGCTCACAGGCAGAAGTAAAGCCTTGCTATTAGCTGCTATTCTCAAAGGTGCATTTTATCTCTATTCAAATAGTCATTCTACACCAGGTTGTGGTGGGTTTTTTTTGTTGGTTTGTTTTGTTTTTTTTTATAGTCTCCAGAATACTTTAATGTTAACATTAAAAAGATAATGAAAACAGGCAAACAGACAAATCATGATGCCCAGTGCTTTGCTTCCTCATTGATAAAACATGAGCAGCTCCCTCCCTGCAAGATTTTGACTTTCCAGACTGCTAGTCATTTACGTTTTTATTTATGAAAAGGAGAAAAAATGAGTTTCCATCACAGCACCTAAGCATAATGGAAAGGGAAAGCTTTCATGCGTTCTGCATGGGGCTGTGCTGTCAGGCTGTGCAAGTGGGTAATAACGTGATTTCTTTCGTTACAGCCCGAAACCTGCCTTCCAGTTTGATCAGAGAGCTCAAAAATATGTTTGCATTTGATAATACCCCTGTTCGGCTCAACCACAACTTTCTGCTTTGGACTTTTTTCCCTTTGTAATGTTTTTGGGGATAGTGCAGCCCTGTCCCTGTCAGTGCTGCTTGCATTGTTCCTGTTAATAATTATCTGTATTACAGTGGTTATTAGAGGCCCCAGCTGTTAGAGGCTCAGTGCATGTGAGAGACAATCTCTGCCTGAGGAGCTTAAGGTCTAAATAGGCAAGGCAGATAGTGGAAGTGTTATCAGTCTTATTTTTACAGGGAGCTTAAATGACCTGCCGAAGGTCACACAGGGAGCCTGTGGTGGAATCATGACTGGAATACAGATTTCCCAGGTTTTATTTAAGCATCTAGCATCTTGTTAAGGAAGGCAGTTGTGAGAGTGCTGCAAGGGTCTGGGTGCAATTCTGGGTCATACGGATTTGCAAGTGGCCTCCTGGTCCAAGCATGTCTGCAAGGAGCGTCAGTGCTGTAATAAATGCACAGCTGGCAAATAGCAGCTTGCCTGGAATGCACATCTCTAAGTAGTCTGAGGACAGAGCATTCGACAAGGTGGCAGATGCTGTTAGTTCTCTTAGTTAAGCCTTCACTACTTCAGAGTATGGCACAAAAATATGTGCAATACTTGTGAAATATAAAGGATCATTATTGGTCTAATTTGGGGCTGACAAAGAGCACAGTCTTGTGGCTGGTGTGCCTAGTTGTGTGGGCCTTGATGTTCAGAAGCAGGTAAGCTAAGAACCTCAAACTTTGCAAGAGAGACAACATTTTAAAGTGCAATGACATTTTGAAGTGTTATGACAACATACATGCTTTCAAAACAGACTGTGAGGTGCACAGGTTCATCTGTGGTAGGAACCACTTGACTGCTGAAAGTAGCGTCCCCTTAGAAAGGTACCTGTCCTGCAGAGCTTCCTTCTGCCAGGGCGATCTGTGAAGGACGGAGAATGTGGTGATCCTTCCTCTAATTACCTTTTGCCAGGTCCGGAAGGTTCCCTGGACCGTCTCTCTGCTGTGTCTGAGGGTGTGGAAGTGGCTTCTCAGAGCTGAATGCCCGGGCTGTGCAGAGGTCGCCTGGCTCTGCGTTTGGCTGGGGGAATGCTGTACAGCAGTTCGGGCTGTCACTTCTGGGATATCGCAGAATTAGCATAACCACCTTTCTTAGCTAATTGTTTTAAACAGCATTTTAAAGAGCATCTGTTTTCCTTAACATTTCTAGTGTACTTTTCCATTGCCTGCACATACAAAATTCAATTTTCTTAAGTGTCAATTTTTATATAAAATATAATACTTATTAGCAGTTTTAATGCATTTCAATGTATCTATAGTGGGGTTTTTTGTTTTGTTTAAATTATTTCCCAAAACTCTTTACATGTATAATTGAAATTGACTTTAATTTGAAACAGCCCTAGCAGAGTCGATATTTCTGCAATCTGTCTTAGTTTGTTTTGCAGGGAAAATGTTATTTCTGTTTCTGCAAAGGGGAGGAAAGGATGTGATGTATGCTGCAAGAGTGAGGAGACTCAACACCCACAGTTTCAACAACTTTGGCCAGTTGCAACTATAGGATTTCTGAAGCCGGTGCTGTTATTGACTCTCTCAGTATGTGCTCCACAAAGCTTTTTGAGAAATTTCAGCCTTTGAGTAATATTCGTGGTTTCCTGAGAAGTCAACAGGTTTTTTTCAGTGGCTGAATTTGATTAAGGCTGTTCAGTTAATTGAAATGTGAAGGCAGACGTTTGAGAGCTAATGCATGTCACTGAATGCAATTCCTTTCCATTTTTATTCTGGATACAATGTGTTCTTAAATTGAAGTAGCATTTATGGCCAAATAATTTCTCTGCAACTCCCTTTTGTAACTTACCTTTCAATTAATGTGTTTTGCCATTGTTTTAATTTTAAAACTCTATCATTAAAAAGCTTTTAGCACACTGTGAAAGGACCATAAGTGGTGTGGAGTACTGAAAATACCTCCCTGTGTTCGCTAGCCTGAAAGAGCTTAAAAATTGCCGCTGAACAATCTGATCTTCCCTTGCACCAGAGTCGCTTTCGGTAGCTTAGGAACATTCAAAAAGATCTTTTCAAATGTAGTGTATAGAAATGCCCTGTGGGAACACTGGAACAATTTGGGAGATGAGTCAAAAAGATTTAAAACTTTGCAATGCAGCCTCCTTGATCAAAGGATGATATATCCACAGTATACTTGCTATATGATATATTATTATATTCCATTAGCCTTGGGAAATATAACTCCATATACAAATGAACGTTACCAATTACAAGTGGAGACACTTTGCCAATATAGAAATAATTTCATTACAGTAAATCTGTAACTTTAAAAAATATTCCAAATGAAATTTCAGAGCTGCTTTCAAAGTAATCAAGAAGACAATAGGTTGCTTCCTTTTCAGCTTTGTAGTTATAAATGATTATTGGAAATATATTTCCAAAGGTTATAGCATCAGAGACAGCAAATAAAATTGTCCTTCTCTAGGATGTCTTTATTTCCTGTACTGAAAACAAAGTTAATATATTTTTGTCAATAAACAAAGATTTTGCCTTATGAAGATGCAGCATTTTAGCTATGGGTTCATCTTGTAGATACAACCTTATTTAATTTGCTGCTGCATTCAAGAGATCTGTGCAAACAACTAAATAGCATTGTTGTGTGCCTTTGTGGTTTCACAGAAGCCACTTTGTTGCTTTCCGCTATTTCCAGCCAAAAACCCTCTTCAGAAATGTTGTTCTTCAAAGTTATTCTGTGGCAACCTTTGCAATGTTTTGTTTGCATGCTGTCTTGCATCTGACAGTCCACTGCGAGCAACTGCGAAACTTCTGCAAAACCCATTGTGAGTCTTCTGACAATTATAGCTACCTTCAGTGATTCATGCAAAATCATTTCTCCACTCATCTTCAGGAGATGTAACTTGAGTTATTGCTATAGTGCTGCGATTGTCATTGAGTTTGTTACCTGACCTAGTTCTGTGTCATTCTGGTTTGTGGACCAGCAACCCTCCAGATACTGGGACTCAGGATTTAGGCTATAATAAATGCAGGGGAAAAAATAATCTTTAGAGATCAACAGACTGAGAAAATATGATATTCCAGGTGAACTCCTCTTCTAAAAATAGCTGTAGTCTGCCCACTTGCCTTTTGGATTGTAGTGACAGTTGCGACTGCTTCCGTATGAAAATTGTAAAGACATTTAGGGTCTGTTGGTCTTGAAGATGCGATACAAACAGGAACTACTGCTGTTTGAGATCACTTACCCAACACTCGATCTCAAATAACAAGGTAGTCTGGGGAAATGAAGCAGCGTTGCCAGACAGCCTGAGTCACTCCGGACTGTCTCAAGGGAGTGAGAATTTGAAGTACCTTTTTCAGTCAGTTCCAGCCCGTCGATATGTACTCATTGATTTTCTCCATTCTCAAGCTCCAGCCTGGCTGCAGGATCAGAGGGAGAGCCTGTGCCTGCTTTTCAGGAAGTCTTCCTCTTGCCGGTCCCCCAAAACTTGCCCGTTTCTTGTCCTGAGCTGTAAGGGAGCTCGCTGTTTCTGGGGTGCTGCCGGCAGCTCTCCTGTGACTGGGAACCGGGGGCAGCCCAGCCCACAGGGGGACGGAGTTTCCCTCCCCACGTAGGCAGCTGAGACTGGGCAAATATCGTCACAGTGCTCTGGGGGGGCAGCTTCCACTCAAAAAGTTTGAAGACCCCCCTGGAAAGATCTGCTACCGTATTTCAGACCTTTATTTTACACGCAGTAGCATTAAATCTTTGCAAAAACAACTGAAATAATCCTCGCTATAGCAGTTGTTTGCTTTTCATATTACCCTAGTAAACTCCTGCAGAATTGTTCTTCCTTGTCTGTCTTTCTCTTAACTGGGTTACAAAGCCAAGAATAGAGCTCTGGGGTAATGTCAAGCAGAACCACCTCCTTGGTTTCAGTTTCTGGTGCGCAGGCTTCGTACAACAATTAGAAAGGTTTTTCTTTTTCTCAGTGGAAATGTGTTTATAATTTTTGTTAAAAGTTTAGGTTTGTTCAGGTTGAACTCTTGACTGAAACAAGGTTTAATCAGCAGTTACGCTGCTTAGTGGCTTTTTTGGCAGTATTTTCTCTGATTCAATCTTTTGCTTTCTCTAGTGATAAATGAATGAAAAAAGGATGTTTTCTAAAAGAAGGGATGCTGTGTTACTCTTTGCATTGGGATTAGCTGAAGGGAGTGAAAATGTGCCCTGTGGTGTCTGTGCGTATCTACTATATTGGAAAAACAGATCAAATGTGCACCAGTTTTCAAAGTGTTTTGTAATCCAGGCAAAATATCTGTATGTCCAAATGTGTCATTATTTAAAAATTAAAAAAAAAGTGAAGGGAAATGTGGGCTGAGAACTTAGACTTTGGAAGTCTCCCAAGGGAAACAGCTTAAAACCTGTTTGGGAGGGTCCAGAGTGAACAAGGCATACTGGTGAAATTCAAGATGTGTTATCATTAAGTCACATATAGCTTAAACAATATTCTGAGAAAGAATCAGTCACTCAAACACACCTGAGTGGGTAATATTGTCCAGGTATATACCAGTACTTTAACTCTCCATGTCACCAGTTGGACTCCGGAGGGGTTTTGTTCATTTGTTTTGCGGAGGTGCTGGAAATGTGCGGCGTCCAATGAATTTGACAGGTCTCGAATGAGGTCCCTGGCGAGCTGACCAAAGAGGACAAGGACAGTTGAAACGTTTTCCATCTCAGCCTTGCCTAAGGCTCTGGTTGTGGTGCGTGTAGGTGTCAGTCGCATTTCTCTCTTGTTGGCAGTGTTTAAAATGGAGACCCAGGCCCAAAGCAGCTGCTGCGAGTCAGGAAGAGAGGGATTCATTGCCAAAGCTGCTTTTTGCCTGGCTCTGGCCCCTCACCCTCACAAGTATCAGAAGTTAACCAAACTTATCTCACAACAGAAAGATGATAAACAGCTAAGACCTCCTCGAATTGTGGCCTGGTTGCAATGGGAAGCAGATGTGCAAACCCTTTCCAGAGCAAAGGGCTGCCCGTAGGCACCCACTGGAATGTTAAGTGGGAAAGAGGATGATTTTCTTGCTGATTA
Organism: Columba livia; assembly: GCF_036013475.1. Lineage (NCBI taxonomy): Eukaryota > Metazoa > Chordata > Aves > Columbiformes > Columbidae > Columba > Columba livia. The sequence goes on along the minus strand of NC_088612.1, from coordinate 18,056,596 downwards.
ACCGCTGCTTTGCTCAAGGGACCATATTATTGCTGTTATTTATGCACTGCCCAAGGTGTGCACAATGCTTTATAGTGCAATAAAAAAAAGACGACTGGTGTCCAGTCCCCTGGGGTGTTGCACCACTGCTGAAGTATGGCAATGGGGCAAGGTGACGGGGTTCATTCCCCCTCTGTGATGATGCAGTGGTGTGTTATTGTTACAGGGTGTCCTCTTCGGACCTCTTGGCTGGGGGTGTTAGAGCAGCTTTGTCACCGTTTTGCACAACTGCCTGTGATGGTGTTTGCAAGGGCATGTACCCTGTTTGATATGCATTCGAAGTCTGGCGGTGGTGGGAATGAGTGAACAATAAAAGTGCTGCTGTCACAGCCCCAGGTTTTTTTTTATTTTTACAGATTCCCAGCCATCTGCTGCCTCACCAGCTGCTCACAGTGCAGCTCAAAACTTATCTCCATTCAGGAGCTCAGACCCCCAGGAAGGGCAGGGGTGGTGGGCTTGAAGTTGCATAACTGACCTCCCATGCACTGTCTGTGGGACACAGACCCAGACCTGCTGCCAGACTCTACAGAGATGGGGAATAAATGCAGGGAAAGGGTAGAAGAAGTGAAGTTCAAATATGCGGTGAGTCTCTTGTTCACCCCTTACAAAATTCTGGCCATAGAGATACGCTGGCCTGCAGGAGGGTGGGAAGGGGGGGCTGTGGGCATGAGGAGACCGCAGGAGATGGCCCAGCCCCAGATTTGACACCTCCTTTAACCATCGTTAGGTTGACAGAAAAGAGGAAAAGGCGTTTCCCCAAGGGCACAGAGAGGTTCGAGCTCTCTTGTGCTGCAGCCAGCCATTTGCCATGAGGTTGGTTTTCCTGTGGAAAGGGAGCCGAGCCTGGTGGCAATGTAACTGTGGTAGCGGGGAGAGAGCAGCAAGTTCAGCCTTAGGGAAGCTCAGCAGCTGCCAGCATGTATAGGAGAATAGAGACATAGCTACTGCAGATTTGTGGGGCCAGAGGGCCCAAGAAATCCTACTGCCAAGGAAGTGGCAGATATTGTTACTTGCTGTCTCTGAGGAACCTAGATGAGAATTTCTGAATTTCATTAAATCTTATTTTTATGATCCCCTTGGTGTCAAGACAGCTGACCTGAACGCTCTCTCAGCCTACCCCTCCATCTCTCCTGTGCCTGCTCCCCAGAAGTGGGGGTGATGCTGTGGAAGGTGAGGGGAGAAAAGGCAGGTTGGCTGCGGGAGCTGGGGCAGAGTGACCAGGTTCCTCCCACCCTTCCCAGAGAGCTCCTCCGCTTTGCGTGTGCCACTTCAGACCACTCAGAGCACCCTCCTCATGCTTTTATGCATTTTCCAATTAAATTTCCTCCACGAGAAGGAGAGAGGCACTCTGAATCCATTAGCATTAGTAATTATGCAAATGCTTCAGGGAGTTGACTGCCCATCATTACATATAATTAATGTTTCTGGTTATGAATGGAGGATTTGTTACTTCCCCCCCACATTTTGTGCTGGAATGGGGTGGAGTAGAGGTGCAGGGGGGGTGATGTTACTGTATTTAATTTGCATAATCAGGAGGCCTGATTGGGTATGCATGTGGGGGGGGGGGGGGGACCTTCTCAGTGTGCACTCTATTAAACTGGCAGCAAATCTCAGGAGGGAGATGCAGAATGTAAAGCGAGGACGAGTGCAGCGCAGTGACTGCAGGCAGCAGACTCAGATGTAGGTAGCACCAGCAGCACAAAGTAGGAAAGGAGGTGCCCTTGGACTGGCAGGGCTATGCCCAGGGGTGCCATACCTGGGCATGCTTATCCCGTCCTTTTGCTTTACTTGCCTGCTAGAAATGACAAAGGGATTCTGCAGAGACATCTTATTCCTGGCTGTTGTCTTGGGCAGCACGCTGGATCCACAATTCGTGACTTTCATGGCATGTGTACACCATGTATTGCAGAGCTGGAGCCTGGATACCCCAGAGAGCGCTGGGGCAACAGGCCTGGAACTGACAGCAAGACACAGCCTCCTCTTGTGGCCCATTTCTCTGTGTGCAGAGATCTGGACCCGAGTATCTAAGTAGGCATGCTGAATCTGTGCAGTATGTGCAGCAGGAGCTGTGGATGCTCAGTACCTGTGGAGAGCAAGGGGCTTAGAGGAGAAGTGTGTCTGGATGGACTTGGCTGTCCATGTAAAAGCAGTGACAGACAATGAAGTGGTAAATTTTAGCTCAGGGCCTTATCTCTGAGGAGGAAGAGTCAGACTTCACATCCTGCGTTAACTATTATAAAAGCTGGGGGTGGAAACTTTCCTGTGGATATTCCAGCTACAATGGATGCCCTGGGAAACCTCCATGGAGATCTCCCTGCTTCCTGATGCATGTGAAAATAAATGCTTCCTATCCACTCACTGTAAGACATCCTCCTAATGTTCTTCCTATTTCCCTGGTCAGTATCTTTTCACTTTTTAGCTCTTCTATTCATCTTCTCTCAGTTTCTTTCTCCAATAACTCAATTTCTCCTTGGTTTCTATCTCAAGCCTACCTTGTGTCCTTTCCCACAGTCCCTGGGATTCCTTTTTTAAAGCATAAGATTGTGTATGTGTGTTTGTGTGTGTGTTTTTAAAGGAGTAGAACAGTGAGGAAAACTCGAAACATTAAACTTTAAAAAAAAAACCTGGGGCATTATGAGAGGACACCAGTTTTGCTGTAAAGACTGGCTTTTGGTACAAGAAACTTGAGGCAATATTGGATTCTGTTCTTGTCAAGGTTTTGTTTTTTCTGACTTGAAGCTGCTTTTGAGATTTCTAGTTGTGAGGTTCGTGTTGTTCAGCATTTTGTAAAGCATTCGTACACTTGGCCTGCTGCTAGGGAAAACCACTGGGGAAGACTTACCGTAAGCAGAAACACCTGTAAAATCTCCAATGTACACAAAACCAAGAGATCTAATTTGCTTAGACCAAGAACTTCTCTTAAGGATGAGAAAGGTCCCAATACAGATCAGGAAGGTGATTTCTGAAATCCCAGAAGGCACTTGCTAGAAGTAGAGTGGAGGTCTTAGAGAATTATGTGATGAATAACTGCTGTAGAATACCAGCAAGTGATGGTGCTTCCTTATGTGATAGGGAGGGAGCTTTCTGGCTGTGAAATGGGAAGATGTCAGTAGCTCTGCTCTGGCTTTGCTTTTGGTGACATTTAAAAGAAAACATGCCACCAGGGCACTAGGACAGTGATGAGAGGCAGCCCTACTAGCAAGGGAAGAAGGAGTAATCACCCATGGGGACAAGATGGGCCCAGCCTCCTGAGATGGTCCATTGGCCCAAGCCTGGGTTTATGTTCCCTGAAGTCAAACCTGCTGTGCCATATCAGACAAAGCTCTGCTGTATCCTCAGAGGAGGCAGGGTGAAGACCTCACTGTCCCCCAGAGCCAATGCTGAGGTCAGGAGGGCTAAAAGAAAGGAAGAGGGAAGCAGTTGTCGAAGCAGGAGAGAGACTGTGATGAGAACAAAGGGAAGGAAGAGGATGACAAGTTGCATGATAACACCACAGTTGCATGCTATGTCTCCTCACCCAGGAGGATGCTGGATGTGAACATACTATAGTCATGATAGAGGGACCATGAACTACAGGAACAGAGCTTCCAGTACATACCTGACCTTCTATAGGGTGTCGGCCTCCTGTGACAGACTGCTCTGTATTCACTGAAGTTAACAGATGATGGAGTGCTTGAAGGTGTCACTGTGGGAAAAGGCAAAGAACAAGATCCCCTCTGAACTGTGCTCAGTACGAGCTCCACAAGGTTCACGTCACTGCTTTGTGTGGTCATGGCATTTTCTGTCTCTCCCTTTCCTCTCTTTTTTTTGTTGTGGGTGGGTCAGGTTGTGTATGTGCAGCGAGGACAAACACAAAAACGCACGCATGGGTACATGCAGGCACGCCGTGTGTGCATGCACAGGCACTTGAGATTGCTAAAGGCATAAGTTAAATCCCACATCAAAGCAGAGAGCTCTCGGAGCAGCACTGTTCAAAGGCGCCAGCTTCCTTCCTGGGAAAGACAGATTGTCACTTTGATTAAGAGATTTTAACAAGAGAGAAAAAAGAGGGAATGAAGGAATGGAGAAGAGAAAAGAGAGAGTTTTCATTTATACCTTCTTTTCCCCTTGGCCATCCAAATAAGATTTTAGTTTGATGGAAAAAAAGACCCCAATTTAAAATAAGTTTAATGTAACAATGAATTATTTAAGGGAGAAGAGAATACAAGCTGCTGCTTAAAAAATAAGAAAAGCTATTATTGAAATGTCAGAACAAATACCCAGCTTGATCTGCATTAATATGATAAATACTAATATATTCATTTCCCCTGGTGCTTCTGGGCTTGCAGAGGTACATCTGCAGTGCGTTGCTTATGGTAATCAGGTCACAGCTTCAAAGGGAGACATGCAGGGTATTCTGGGTGATGATGTGCAAGCTGCTGTTAGAGACCCTGTAGATCATCACGTAGAGTGGAGGAGAGCTGATTGAGGGTCTTCTGGAAGATCTCTGGCTGCTGATGGAAACTGGAAATCTTGTCACATGTCCTTTGATGGATCGCTGGTTGTGGGACAACACTGGTGTCTGGTTGTCAACTTCAAAGTTGCCATTTTTCTGTAGACGACTCAGTAAGAGAGAAAAATAGGCTGAGAAGGAGAAAGCAAATGAGCTTCTCACCTTCTGTGTCCACAGCCTATTTCCCAGAGTCTCTGTGGCTGGGAATAGAAGCTGTGGGCAAACTGCAGAGCACAGCTGCAAGTCAGCCATCTCAGTTTTCACTTCCAGATTCTCACAGTAAATTTCTCGGAACGATTTAGCGGAGCTGAAAGCTCGAAGCTTCAAGAAGCTTCACACAAACATGTTTTAGAATCTGACAGTCTGGGAACTGCAAGTAGGGTGTTTTTGGTAGGGGCAAGTGCTAGCTTCTACTAGGCATCCTTTCTACCGACCCCATTCTTCTTGTCTGTTGGACAAAAAGTTCTGTTGTAATGTGCATCAGGTTTGCTGGTGCCAGCAATACCTCTGCCTTTGAAAGTACAACCTGGAGATCAGACCCATTATGGATCTAATTTCTTTTCTATAGTCTAGGATGAGATGTAGACAACTGTGGTGCAAGCAGGTATCAACAGAAGCCGGTAGTTCAGAATTAAGAGTTCAGTTGGGAGTGATGTGGTGCAGAGGGTGTTGAACTGTTATTTCCTAACATTACAGCTGACAGCTGAATGACAGATGGGGAGTGTGGTTAAATTAGGATGCAAATGAATTGAGCTGGTCTTCTGGTTAGTAACATGAGAAGAAAATGTTGGAGAGAAACATGGAAGGGCCAATTTTAGATAAGAAGATTGGAGCAGAGAGAAGCTCTGAGGCAGAGAATGGAGGAGAGAGGTGGCAAGTGTGTTTGGAAGGAGATAGAGTAATATAGTTACCTAACGTGAACCTTTCAATATGACAGGGTGTTTGGAGATAAAATCAGGAGACAGGTTTTGACCTCCTTGGTCAGGACTTCTTATTGAGCATCATTTCAGTTGAGGTAGCTCAAACATACATAATTAACACATTGTTAACCTACCCTGAATTGCTTTCCTGGTAAAATCCCTGTTGGGTGCCCTATTGAACCTATTATCTCATGGGACTTTGAGCTCTTCCTGACGGTGGACATCTAGATCGTAGGCTGAAGCACGGTTCTGTGAGTTGGGCATGTGCCCACCTCAAGAAAGTTATTGCATCCAAGGGAATTTAGCTGGTCATAATGCCTGGAGTTCCCAGGTAGATAAAAGAAGCGGCCTAAAGCCTAAATAAGGCCAGAGATCTGCAGAGACTGTGCCTGGGAGTCTCTTGTGGTAATCTGGACTGACTTGAGAAGCTCCTCTTCTGTGTGTGTGATCCTCCATGAAGTGCTCCAGTTTCCAAGGAGCATTAATGTGCTTTTCTGGTAGATTTTATTCACAAGTGCACAGTATTAGTCCATCTGCTTCTGTTCCTCTTTCCTTCTGCTGCCTAAATTTGAACCTTTAATACTGGCTTTTGGGCACAAGTGTGCTATGGCCAAGGTACAGTCCAGTTCCTCAGTTAAAAGATGCATAAGCTTTATTATTTATACCATTTTTTTTTCCCCTGGAGATGCTCCATAGGGTCTATAGCTTGCTGGAAGCCCCAGCAACAGCCCCCGGCTTCTGACTTCAGGAGGTGAACTCTCCCAGTGACCATTTTCAATCCATTCACTGGGAAAATGTGATTACTTCTTATTTATTGAAGTTAAGTATTCCTGCTTGTAGCCACTATGGCATTAAAGTGAAACGTTCAGCATTTAACACGATGAATGCAGAGACACGAGGCTAAATGCACTGCGTAAAATCTTTATGGGGCTGTAAACAGAGACCCAGAATATTTTCAGCTGTTTTGTCATGAGTCAGGCTGGGGTGTCCCCTCTGCCAGGCAGCCTCCCCCAGCTCTCCTTGGGGATCCGCCAAGCCCGTGTCAACACCGCCTCGGCCTTCACAGGGGAAGGGGCCTGGGGGACAGAAAATGAGCCGGCCTGATTGCTGGCGGCTCTTGCTCTTGCCAAGCCTGGCCTTGGCCACACTTGGTGGCTGTTGCTGCATCAGTGCGGAGCTGGGGGGTAGATGTGGGCTGAGATTGCTTCGGAGCTGCTTTCTTCAGTATCAGTCTCGGGTAAACACAGCTCAAGAGAAAATCAGTTCAGAGTGAGTTTTGTCAGCTTCAAAAGAGATTCATTCCTGGTGTTGTCAGTCACAGGAGGCTGATGGCTGAGATTGGTGAGGAAAGCAAGGCCTGTGGGCATTAAAGCAGATACTGTTACTGGAACTCAGGGTTTAAAGATGAGATTTAATCTGGAATGTCGATTTGTACAAAATCCCTTCCCCCTTCCATTTTCTCGCTCCGAAGGCCTGGTTCCCGTGGGCACACTCAACCTCCTGCCCTCCATTTGCATTTATTGGCTGTCTGATCGACACAAAAATCTCCTCCCTGCCTCCTGCATGCACTGGGCACCGAGTGCACGGGTAACGAGAGCTGGGCTCTTACTTGCCCTTGTTCTCTGTCTGTGGTGTCATTGCAGGCTGTGTCCTCACCCATGGACGTATGCAGGAGAATTCTCAGCGAAATGAGAGTGGCTGTGGTCCCAGGGAGCCCCTGCCAGGGTTCACACAGCTCAGCAGCTCCTCTCTGCAGAAACCCAGCCAGTGCACTGCGCTATTATGGCACAATGAAAACCAGTTGTGCCACCCAGAGCAGCTGCTTGCTAACACTTTACTTGCAGTAATCCATGCCACCATGAGGCATCTCTGCAGGTTCTAGGTATGGTTCATGGTAAATGAGAAAACAAAGCTGAGATCCAAGCTCTGGGTATCTTTATTGCTTTAATAAAAGGCTGTAGAAGGCATTTGAATAGCCTCCTGAGAAGCACTGAAAGGGCCTTATTCCCACAAAGTAAAGTCAGAGGCTGCAATTCCATATTTCATTATATGGAACACAACTGGCCGTGTTCGTGCTGCAGGGAGGTTAGCACAGCACTGACTGACCTTCCAGAGTCCTTTTCTGCCATGCGTGAGCCTCAATGACAAACCTGAGAGAGTTTCTCCTGGGGGCTGATCTTACTTATGATTGTTCCAAAATTGTGCCCTGAAATTTGGAGTGGCATATCCCTAGAAAGTTAAAATTTTAAAAGCTTTGCTCCTGGTAGAAACTATGATGTGCCCATTAGGAATGCAATATCTGCAATAAAGTGACTAAGACAGCTTTGCATCTTTATCCTCCCTTGACTGCTTTGAATGCCTCATTGCTACGAAGGTTCCCGTCCCACATCCATGATTCCTGCCGCCTCCCCCACCACCTCCTCTTCCATTCAGTGTCTCTTGCCTCTAACGGATGGTCAGAGCACATTCTCAGCAATGCCGACGCTTCTGCTTCTTCACTTCAGCAGCTGCAATAACTGTTGAACGGGAAGTCTGTCGTTTAACTCGGCCGTTTGCAGTCACTGAAGAGAAGTAATTACAATGGCCTTAATTGGCTGACTGCAGAGCCACTGCCCAAGTAGTAATAGATAGTGTGTGCTTAGGAGTGGGATGAGGTGTAACCACCCAGGGCTTCTCCTCCTTGTCTTCCGGCAGGCCGGAGTCCAGGTCACTGGGGAGGCAAACAAGGATGTCAGGCTGCTGCCTTGGGGACCCAGCCCTTACACAAAAGAGCTGTCGGTGGCTGAAGTCCCAGAGGTCTCTCCTGAAACTCTTTCAAGGGATCCCGGCAGGGCGGGCTCTTGGCAGCTGTCGTGCCGCCTGCTTCTGCCTGGGTTCCCTGCCTTCCCTGCTCCCGCTGCTGCCAGGCTGGAGCGCGTTTTTTTTCATTAGCAGTGATGCAGGCAGAGCGGGGCCAATTACTCACGGCTTTATGCTTGCTGGAAAACCCACCCAGGACTGGTAATAGCCATTAAGCGAGGGTGCAGCTTTAACTACGTGCCATTACATTAAGTTTCAAGTTGATCTATGGCCAGAGCAAATTGAATTCCTGCTGCTATCCCGTCTGACATTTGTTACATTACAATGCCTGCTCTTTTGTTTTTGAGTCAATAGCTGCTGCTTTCGAGAAATATGGATTATTAGAATTTATAGCCCGTCCTATGCGTCTTTTCAAACACTCATATCCTTTTATCATTTCGTTTTGTTGTTATTCTGCCCAGCACAGTTTGTATTTCTTCAGGTTTTAGCACCTGGGACTCTTGATACTTGTGCTAAATCAATACCCTTTGTCCTCATTGCTTTAATATACACAACCATTTCTGTGATGCATGAATTGCGGTGGGTTTTCTGCCTGCGATAGTCATTTACTTCTCCTGCTCAAGCATTCTTTCCCCTATCTGTGTGCGGGTCATGCTTTGCAGTAAATATCACACATCTATATTTAAATTCCTTCATATGATGATTTCCAGGCACCTGGCTGCACAGGGGAAGGTGAATTTGCTGGCTCCTTAGCAGGAGGGTATCACAGGTTTGACAGTATTGCAGTGCCTCCTGCAAAGTGCTGGTGTGCTGAGCTCTTATGCTGGGTTCACGTCTTCAAATTCTATGAGTTACTGCAGCCACACCTGTTCGTGAAACAGATGTGAAGAATCTCAAGAGCAGTAAAAGGGTGAAAAAGGCCTTGGACTTTTGTTCAGATGTTGTCAGGCCAGCTGGCAGTTCTGGAGACCCATGGAAGAGGAATTGCTCCAACAAGTGTCCCACAGACAGTTAGTTGTGCGTGACTGGACGGGAGAGACCCAGGCTGGTGACTGGGGTTCGACCCTCCAGCTCAGAGGGGACTGGCAGCTTGTGCTGTCATTGCATCCATGCTGCCTTTTGGTGCTTATGGAGATGTCCCTAGGGCCCTACATATCATACCTGTTACATGTGGTGGACACATGGTAGAGATTTGGGTTTATGTGTGTGCTCATCCGCTGACCCTTTTGGGCTGTTCCCCCTTTCCTCTGCTGGTGGTGGGAGTCCAGGGCATGAAAGGACAGCAAAGCTGCGTGTTCCCTCTGAATTGTATAGTTTTTTGCCAGATCAGGAAGTGCAGGAAAGAGACAAGAAAAATGGAGACATAAAAGATGAAATCAGAAAAAGGAAAAGATTATCTTGACCAGTCTACATTTCCCATGCAAGAAAGAAAACTTTGCCCTCTGGCTATTACTCTTCTTCCAGGCATTCTCCTTTTCCTCTGCTCCATACACCAGTGCTTGCACACCCACCCGTTCATTCCTGGCTCCTGTCTGGTCCTCACCAGCCCCACGGCCACCCCAAGGGCTGCCTCCCTTCAGGCCCTTGACTCCAGCTGCTCGGCATCATGCCGCCGTGTTTCAGCCTCCTCTGTTGCCTCCACAGTGATGCCAACCTGCCCCAGCCCTTGGCACCCCAGCATCACCCCCGGCTCTGCCGTCCTCCGGTGCGGAGCGCAGCCTCGCGCCTGCCTTCCCGCTTGAGAGGTGACAATTTAACTAAGTGCGATTTCTGAGAATGATGAGTGTGATTTTGAATGTCTCATTGAAACGCAAGGCAAATCCTTCATCCCCAAAGGGAGATGTGTTAAACAGTGCTTCAGAATTAATCTGTGGAGCGTGAATCTCCCTCGCCACAGTGGGGAGAGGCACCATGGCGTCCTCCTTTGTCTCCGTGTTCGTGGCAGTCTCTTGGTTTATCTCTGTCACTGCTGCTCTTCGGGGCTCTCCCTCCCCATCCTGCCTGTGAAAAATGAGATGTCAGCTCCCTGCAGGGTGTGAGTATTCCTTATAATATATTTGCCATGTAAATAAATGGGGGTGATTTACCTATCAGTTACACTTACTGGAGACTGGGAGTAGCAGAAAAAGGGGTGACCTGATCCTCTGGTGGACGGACCCCCGCTGCTGCGCTCTGCTCCCGGGGGGCTGCGGTTTGGGCAGAGCTGTGGTCTCTGTGCCGAGTGTCAGAGCTGCCTTACTCCAGATTTGTAGTAACAACGTTAGGAGTGAAATCTCACTCGCCTGACTTCAGGGAGGAGGTGAACCAGCCCAGCTTCTGACCTTGACTGAAGGCTTTTCCATGGGTTTCAAGTCCTCCCCTAAATGTCTTTATATTCCCAATGCAGCCTTTTCCATCGAATGCAGTTTCAGACCTTCAGATGAAGCACCCATGTCACAGACCCAGGAGGCAGAGCCCAGCAGGGATGTCAAAAGGTCCTTCAAAAAATCTGTCGGCGCAGCTGACACGTGCCTGCGTCTTCCTTGAAACATAAATGCTCCTGAATATAAAGATTATTTACATTCCCAAACAAAGCTGCCAAACACTTTTAAAATGCGCTAACGGTGCTTCTCTCTTTCCGCTGTGCTTGCTGATAAAGGGCCATAAACAAGCTTGACACATTTATAATAACCTTTCTCCCCTCCCTCTTCCTGTTCTCTTCCCTCTTCCTCTCTTGCAGGCTGCATTGATAATTTTTTTATTCTACTGCCATTAGCTGGGATATATGGTTTGATAGGGGGACATAAAATGTCGAATCCCTTTTTGTTTTTATTTTCTTGTTCTAGAGGCAGCTGCTTCAAATGCCAACAGCGAATGTTTGGTTTTAAAATTTTGTTTCCCCCTAGCTTTTTTTTCTTTTGTTCATTTTCTCCCCTTTTCCTGTGTCTCCCTTCTAAAAGGTCATCTTAAATGATGCAAGGATACATGCTTTTGCAGGTTGTTTTTATCACTTATCGGCCTGTTCCAAAGGCCATTTAGTCTTCTAGGCAAAGGTTGCAGCTTTCACCCTCCACTTCCACTTACAAAGAAAAAATGGATGCTACATTGCTAGGTATATAAATTAGGTATAGATATAGATATAAACCAAAATGCTAACCCATCTAAAATAAAAGATCCTTGTAATTTCTTTGTTTCTAGTGTGAAGAGGTCTCAGGTTCACCTTTTTTCATGTCACTTGTTCCTCTTAGAGATATTGATGGCAGTGCCACATCTAACGATTCCTTCTCCACCCTGTATTGATGGTGCTGTAGAAAGGCCCACTTGCAGGAGATGAAAGGCAGTGGTGAGCGGTCTGGGTACAAACAGTTCCTGTGGGGCTGCTCTTGAGGCTTTTTTGTGCAGCAGCTTGCGGCTGTGAGAGAGGGTTTACATGCAGTGGGCATGGGGGTGCAAGGGGCTGTGCCGTGGGGCCCGTGGAATTGAAATTGTGCATTTCTGGAGCCATCTGGCTGGTCCTGGCTTTGCAGTTTTGTACCCACAATGATAAAGTACATATTTGTTTTGCCTTCCAGTGAAGCACTGGCCAGAAGGAAAGGGATGTGGTAGACCTGGCCTGGAATTGCTCATCCTCAGGAAGCAAATGAAGCCCTTGTGAGCTGGGCTTACCTGCTGACTCAGGGTTAGCTATGCTTGGGAGTGATGCAGCAGCTAAGCAACCATGTAAGCAAACATTGCCTGAGACACGGCTAAGATAAGGCGAAGAACCCCCTCACCTCTCCCCACTTTGTCTTACTTATATAGTGTATATTTTGGGGCAAGGACTGTCTATGAGTGTGTGTATGGCTTCTGGTACTGCCAGGGCAACAGTCATGGTGTGCAGACCTCAGATGTGCTTGAGTCTTTCAGATCAGAGTTGAACAAAAGGTTTTTTTATGATTGATACAGTAAAACTGTTCCTTTTCCTCCTCAGCTGGTATATTCTCTTGTGTGTGCTCTATAAATTTGCAGAGATACGGTTGTGGTGGTGGAAATCACACAATGGAATAATTAAATGGGCTAATTGTAAAGTATATTATCTTCACCATTGCACTCACTAGCTATTTTGTCGCACCTCATAGAGGAGGGCAGTAATTGTGAAAAGCTGACACAAACTTGCACTCAGCAGCTAAATCCAGCCAAATCCAAACTTGATGAACTGATCCCACAACCCATTAAACCCTCATGGTGGTCTTTGACGTAGTCAGAGATTGAAGAACTTGGAGGAGGGGACGATCATATACAGAAGATGGATCATGAAGTGTTTGCAGGACAGAGAACGCTGGGACAGTTTTAACTTGGGTACCACCCTGACCCTCTAAATCTGTTCTATAGGCCTGTGGTCAAGCATTTCGCCCTGTGTGGTCCCTTCTGGACTTGTGTCAAAATAAGCCTGCACTAGATGGACTGAGGCTTGTGGCAGGACTGGGGGCTGATGCTGCCTAAAAAATGAGAAGGGAATGAAGTGTCCTCTCTAATATGACACAAAACCCTCATCACCCGAGCCATTTTCTAGCATATTAATATTCATTTTGCACTAATGTGGGATGAATACATTCCAGTGTTTGGCCAGAGCGCATTCGTCATTTTTATGTCATACTCACAGAATGCATCAGTGTGATATATTGTGTGTTTTACCATAATAGTAGACAATACAGCTCAGTATTTCATTTGGACAAGTAGCAAGTATGAGGCAAGGAGACAGCCACTGCTGGACAAGGGGTGAGCTCAGGAAAACAGAAATAAATTAAAACATATTAATCTGGAATGAAAAGCCATTTCTCCAGTAAATTAAAAGCAGCAGCTTCCACCTTTTGTTGAGTTGCCCTATTAGGCTGCTTTAGAAAGGCTCAGCCAGGAGCTTCTTCTGGATGTGACTTCACGTGCCGTGAGTTTGGCCACCCCAGCCGCGCAGGTGGCAGCATCCTTTGCACAAGGCAGCTCCGAGGAGCTCGGTTCTGGGGAGGCGTGGGGCTGCAGGTGCTGAGGTGCTGCCAGGTGGGCTCGGTACCCACTGCCAGATGTGTGACCAGAGGTGCCATCCTGCCTGTTTTCAGAGCACAGCGGTGGCAGGAGAGGCTGAGAGGCAGGGAAGAATGGAGAAGGGGCTTCAGAAGCGGCCCATGAAGCCACAGTTACTGAATGGACTTTTCCCTGTTGCTTTATTTGTTCCCTTGTTTTGCCCTGGGCACTGATGTTTAGTAATTTAGACCAAAGGGACCTAAAGAGTTGCTGTAAAGGGTAGTTCAAAAATCAATGGATGTTAGAAAGGGTCAAATGATGCCATAAAGAGATTAACAGCAGCATGGAGAGATAATATTCCTCTGACTGCAGAGCTGGCCCTGAGAGCTTTATGACAGGGAAAGAAAAGAGCAGAGGCAGCCCAGCACCTCATTCCCTGGCTGACTTCTTCCTCTTCTGAAAACTCGGGGCTGTCTAGGGAGAAAAGTGGCAGGACTGCTGGGGACAGCGAGGAGGGAATGGCTGCGGAGACGGGAATGAGAGGAGACAGGCAGGTGGGCCATGCCGCTGCCTGATGAATTCTTCTAATCCAGACAAACTGCAGCTCTGTCGACAATCCCTGCTAAATTACCTGGAAGGAAATGACTTACTCAGCAATCAGCCACAGGTTTGTAGCAGGAAGGTCAGATTTTACAAGGGTCCCCTGGAAATGCACAGTGGAAACATGACACGGCTGTGTGTCACCCTCCTGGCATTGGACCGAGAAGCAGGGCAGGTAGCGTGCTGGGCAAGGGACAGATCCAGCCAGAGCAGCTTCCCCCTGCTGCCTTCTTCCCAAACCCATCCGTATGACCTCCTCACTGAGCTGGGAAATAAAATCAGGAGCACAGCCCAAGGGACCTGAGGGCCGAGGAAGAGGTGACATTTGGGGAGCAACTGAATGTCCTTGCCAGGAGCAGGAAAGCTGCTCTCTGGGGATTTGCTTTTTGCTTGTTTTTCAACCGTTCTTTGGTTCCATGGCATGCTCTCAGCACTGACGATAGTCGCAGGTAGAACACATTGAATCAAACAGCTCTGCTTCCTCCTGTGTCCCCCCCAGGGCTCTGCCTCCCTCTGTGGGGACAGGCAGAATAAAGCGTGGGCACTTTTTACTTAGAAAGCGTTCTCCAGGCACATAGATCTGCTCAGGATGTGTGGAGGGGCCACTGCTTCAGGTTTGCCGTTGCCTGGGCTCACGAAAGGGGCCTGAAGGAAGCAAAGAGACTAAAACTCACGGTGTTCAGCAAGGATTACCTGGGAAATCTCAGTGTGACCTTCCCAGGAAGCTTTTCAGCTTGAGAGAAGCCAGAGGCAGCTTCCCCATGGCCCAGCTGATGCATGGGGACCCCAGCAGGAGCCAGTGACCTGCATGCAGGGATCTTGCTTCAAGACTTGTGCAGTCCTTACAGGCACAGCTCCCTAAGCCTTGCAGTGGTGACAGCTTAGGGCAGGATAAAACCAAGTTAAATAGTAACAGTGTTGTTTTCCTGCCACTGCATCATAGATCTTAGTGTTGCAGGAAATTAAAAATCACACCCAGAGGTACTTGATGTTTCTGGATGAAGAGTCCATTCTCCTGGGTGCTGCAGACGGCCGGCCTGGCTGGTGCCCAGCGAGGTGGGGCACTGGTAGGAGCCTCTCTGGGGTGGGAAGAACATGGGAAAAATGGGGTTCACGGAATCAATGCATCTGGAAGAGGTGTGTTGAGGAGCCAGTGAAGTGATGTCCCATATTAGTAAGCCTGAAGGAAAAAGAAAGAGATGGCTAACTCTTGGGAAAAGATTACCTTGATCCACTGCCCTTTAAAGCAATGAAGGCATCTGTTTACTGAAGAGACAGCTGCCATTTTATGTGGGAGCATTTGAGCCAACATGTGCTGAGAGGACTGCACATGCTGAGCTCTTTCTGCCACCTTGTTTGGGTGGCTTTTGGCCAGTGTCAGCTCAAAGCCCACTTTTGCCCATGAAGAACCTGCTGTGATTCTCTTACCCTTGCCCAGAGGGACATTTTTCTCTTCTGCTTCCTTGTTGAATGTAGCAGAGACCCTGGTGACCATCAGGATACCTGGTCCCTCCCAGAGGAGCGTTGTCCCCACTGGGGTCACGGGGAATCTGAATTGCTCCAGATGTTCCTGCGCCCTGGGGCAGAGCAGCCGGGAGCCCTGGGCAGAGCTTCCAGGCCTTGATGTGGACCAGCAGTTTGACCTTTGGTCAGTCTCCAAGGAAAGCTGCATTTTACTGACAGACTTTAAACTTATGCTTTGCTTTTCACCGTATTGTCTCTTCCATCTCTCACGGTGTTCCTTGTTACCATTGTGCTCTTTTACCTTGTTCCCTCTCTCTGCATTTTTCCTTTTTCTATAGCTTTTCTCATGATTCTCCCTCTTTTCCCACGTTTTTCCCTGTTCTGTGTGCTGCTGGCCCCTGCCATGCTCACCTCAGGACCAGCCGTGCTGGGGCTGGCTCCTGGCTTAGCCCTCTTCAAGGTTTTGTTTTCTTGCCTCACACCCAAGTGACAGCAGATGAGAGAGCAGGGTGCTGCCACGAGATTTCTGTGCTTGCTTCCATCAGTGCTGCCTGCAGAGCCTGGGCGATTATTATCTCTGTAAACGACTGAAAGAAGTATAGTGATAAAAGGATTAAGCTAGACATATTTTATTTTATTTATTTGTGTCTTGCCGTTCCTCCTCCCATCCCCCTTAACAAGTTGTGGAGCATGTTGCGCTGCAGCTGCTGCAGCTGTTCCAGTGAGAAGCGGTGACATGGGGACCAGGGATACAGTGCAGAGTGTTCTGGCAGCAAGCAGAGTGCACAGATGGGTGCTTGGGTAGGGGGTGTAAGAGGCTAAAGCAGGAGAGTGACCCCACTGTGAAAGGGCTGGGGATGCCCCAAGGCCAGCTCACTCTCCATCTCATTGGTATCAGTTTCCTATGAGTCCCTCTTTTTAGGCCAGAGGTGGAGAGCACACAGAAATGGAGTCATGGGGCTGAACCTGGAGCTGCTCAGAGCCAGCATTTCAGTGGGTTATGGACCAGAAGGGCAGCCAGAGTGTCTCTGGGCAGGAGGTGTTGCTGTTCCTGCAGCAGATCCCTGCAGGTGCTTTTGGAAGCAGCCTGTTCCCAGCCTGTTCTCAGCTGAAGTTTATTTCAGGTCTGTGTGTGTGTCTGCTAAATAGCCTACAACCCACAGATTGGTACAGACAGCCTAGTCCTGTATGGGAACTTGCAGAGCCCTGCGATTTCCCTCATAAGGGTTCCTGTGGTGGGGAGCCAGAGTGACTTCCAGCCCTGCTGGTGGTGTCAGGGTTGGGAGGGGCTTAAACCAAGACAGAGGCTCAGAGCTGTACAAAGCAATTTACCCTGAATATTCAGGTTTTTATATTGCACCCCTCCCCCCGGCTCCTTGGCATGGAGGGAGCAGTACATGATTTGCAAACTCTTCCTGGACTGAGCCCTAGAGGAACAAAGCTGAAGATTATATTCCTGGCAAGGGCTCCTCTCTGAAGCTCATTTGTACCAAGGCTGTATCTGTTCCAGTAAGTATAACGAGCCAGGATCCAGTCTGTGGTCCTGGGGGGTGTGATGTGGTATGGTTTGTGCTGATACAACTGAACTTTGGCCTCTCCCATGCAGTTCACTGGTGACAGTCCCTGGCTCGTGCCATCCCCCAAACCGTGCCCAGGATGGTCTGCGAGAGTGCTGGCTATCACAGGCTGGGGAGCGTGTGAACAGTTAAACGGTTTGGATGGCCATGACACAGTGTTTGAAGCCTGTGCCCTGGCCCTGTTCTAGTGACCAATATAGATTTCTCCTGAGATGGGTTTGCAGAGTAGGAGTTTCGGAGACCCACCAGTTGGAGCCAGGCATGTGGGCTTTTTCCGGAGCGCTCACTAGCAGCGCAGCATCATCACGGCAGGGAGCAGGAGCAAGGGTGAGGTTGGAAGGGAGCGAGGGGGTGTGGGAGAGAGAAAAGTGATCTGTGGCAGGCTGGGAAGCCTCAGCAAGCAGGAGTGGAGGCAGGAGGACCCTCATAGTCTTCTCCCTGTAGTCTCAGTGATCTCATGATTACGCTGCCTCTGCCTGTATCAATGAGAAGAACTTGGCACTCTCTGTCCCAACGAGCGCTGCGTGGAGACAAATCAGCTGCTGTATTTGTGTGACTAAAGAGACCCAGGAGTGCAATTATTCAGGAAGTGAAACAAAATGATGGCAGCATTTGGGCCAATACCTTCAGTAGTCCAAGGGATACTGGAGCTCTTCAGGCAGGTAAAGGAGCAGCTAAAACTATGTAAAATGATGGCATATTCTCCTGGAAACATGAACTACCCCTAAAGGGGCAACAGTTGCTCTGTGGTATTCCCTTAGGAAGTCCTGTCCCTGAGGTGGCATTGCAGATATTTGCCTGGTAGGCATGTGGTGGCAGCAGCACCCCTTTATTAGATCCTGCCATTTGTTCTGCCTCCCGCTGCAGCTGCAAAGCAGCTGATGTTCACTGGGCTATTCATGCTTTTGGACCTTGTTAAAGGACGTCTCTTTGGGTTTATGGTCAGCAACAGAGGCTCTAGGTGTGATGTGACTCACTAGCTATCACTTCTGTGAGGCAGCCCAGGGACTCAAGGCCGGTTTAAGTGTGCTGCCTTCACAACCTAAGGCCAGACCTACAGGTTTCAGCAGAAGAAAGAGTTTTGGCATTTCAAACAAGGCATTTGGGAGATGAAGCTACATCAGAAGGGTTCTTCACCTATTCCTGTCCATTCCTGGAGAATACAAGCTGGGTGAGATGGCCAGCCATCACGGGAAGGTCACCTGAGGAGTGGACATCTTCTCATAGCCTGACACAACTCCACCTAAAGTCAGAGTGATTCCCCCAGGCTGACTCTTGCTGTGGTGGCTTCTTCCCATGAGTCCCTGCTGGTACTTGCTTTTCCCTGCCTTTCTCTGCTCTACCATTTCTACCTTCCACCAGGGCCCACAATGAGCAGAGCAATCCAACATGGCCCGGTTTAGTATTCCACAGATCCTCCCAGGCTGATAAATGAGAACAAGAGAGGGAAGGAGGGGGTGGGAGCCTGGTGCATGGGGGGATATAAAGCCCTGAGCCTGTATTCAGAGAGGCAGAGATAACAATAAGCGAGAATAATAGTCTAACAAGTCGGAAATGTCACACACGATCTGGTGCCATTAACACAACACGGATCTGAAATATCACATAATTAGTTTTGTGCCTGTTGTTCTGATTTGGAGAGAAAAAATATTAAAGGGAAGAGATTTGGGGGGGCAAAGAGGGGAGTGCCAGCAAAGTGAACTCATAAAAGGGCAAAGCATACAGCGTCTTATGTTTTTGGAATAGTATAATAAAGCTCTATCTCCTTACTCATGTTTGAGACAGAGATTTTTATCTGGTGGTACAGGATAAAAAGAAATGAGAACTTGAAAAGGGTAGATAAAATTGCGATTGATCTCTCTAGGACTGCCTTGCCTCCTTTCAGGGAAGCTTGTGGGCCTCATGAATTGCTCCACCACTGAGGCACATGATCCTCACCCCTTCCCATGCCACCTCGCTAAAAGATGAAAAAACCCGATGTTTTCAAGGCTTCTTTCCCTATCTCTTTATAACGCAGTGCACAAACCCCATGTTTGAAGGCTGTGAAATGACTCAGAAACTCTTCATCCCCTGAGACCAAGCCTAATGCAAGGATGTTTTGGGGACCCCCATTGCTGCTGAGACATGCGAATCCCAGTGCCTTCAGACAGGCTGCTTGGAATATTTGGGCTCGTGGGCTGGTGTGTGCCACCAGCTGCTGAGAGCAAAGCTCCTGCCTCTGCCCGCAGAGCCTGCTGCTTGCTTTTGTGACTCTCTGAAGGATACAGGCACTGTCAGAAGAGACAGAAATGCCCAGATCTTGGCAGGATGTGCACTGTTTGGGGACAGTTGTGTAAGGACTGGAACAGGATTCTTTCTTTTCTCAGAGGTGTTAGGAATAGAGAAAGTTGCAGTGTTGCTTGGGGCAAACATTGTCAGTCCTTTCCGACCCTTCAGCTTGTTGGGGTGTGAGTAACCTGGGGAACAGGCAAAACCCTCGTGAGACTCTGTGGTTGTGCCAGCTGTACACCTGCCTGTACAGTCAGCCTGGCTGGGGTTAGGAGCAGCATTAAAAACCCTCCAGCTGGCTGGGACAGCCTGACAGTCTTCCCGAGTTCAGGCACTCCCCATTTTCTGGGAGGAGCTGCCCCATTCTGTAGGGCCTGCAGGTACATCTGCAGCACACTTATTTGAGACAGGAGCATTTGAAATGGGGGTATCGCACGCTTACCCACCCCTCTGTCCTGGAACAACTGAGAGTTTTCACGATCGACAAGGTAATGACATGGACAGGGAAGGATTTCTTATGTGAGCTTCATTTTAAGTGTTCCCCTTTCCACATGCTTTCTCCAAAATGCCCTTTAACTCTGGTGCTCACTGGGACATGAACAGCAAAACCTTTTGCCTGTTCCTCCAGTGAGAAAGCTGGAGGTGTTTGTGCTGAATCCAGTGTGGATTTGTGTCTCTCCGCTGGCAGAGGGGTCCCCGTCTCCATCCCCTGGCTGGGTGAGCCTGATGGATGCCTCAGCCCTGCTCATGTACACAGGCACTAATCACTCATCGGTGCTTTTCGTTCCAGGGACCATTTTTTGGACGGGAGATGGGAAGGACATTTGCTGCTTGCTCTTGCCCTGTCAGCGCAGAGCATCTTCACACACACCCAGGCCCACGTTGCCCCTTTCCCTGGTCTCTCCCAGTCAGGGTGAACGGAGAGCAGAGGAGATATCCTAACCATAGATTGGAATTTTAATGCATAATGAAGCTTTCTGTCATATTTTTTTTTGCATGTCAGTTGCTAATCACTTTTAAACATATTCTAGGCTAGAGGTACTTTTAAACAAAAGCTGCACTCCTGTGCCAAAGGCACGGATTGCTGTGTCCAACTCCTGTCTCTAGAGGATGCCTGTAGGATTAGGATTCAATTAATTTGGTCCCAGCGGATTCATCGCTTTGCCCGCTAACGGCCGGGCACTGACAGCGAGTGCGACAGGAACGCTGATCTATTGCTCACAGCTCTGGCCAGTCATGACAGGAGCTGCTGTCACCTCCAGAGCCAAACCTGTCGCGTGTGACATGGGGGATTTGCAGAGGGCTGAAAAGCAGCTGCCTCTGGGGTAGAGCACAGCAGCTATTTAACAGAAATCTGCTCCCAGCATTTGCATGGGAAATGAAAAGGATTTCTGCATTTTGTTAACGCTGAACAGCAGTGATAAATATTAGGACTGGGGAAAAAAAGTGAGTTTTCCTTTTGACAATAAAGTGTGCGGCATCAGTTTTTCCTTCGACTCTGAAACGAATGTTAAAAATTCTGATGAAGCATATGTTCTTCCAAAATTAAACATTTCATTTCTCTTTCAGCCTTTGCAGCTTGCCGGTATTTTTAAAATACAACCACAACGATTTTGTTTGGAAAACTCATTTTGAGCAAGGTGTTTTAGACTTAGCAAAATGCTTTGTTTCATTTTTAAAAATTGAAAGACTATTGAACAGTCTATGTGACATTAATATTTTCTGAAATGTGTTGATTTAAATGAAAATTGATTAATTTTTTTTTTTTTTGGTGGAAAGCAGTGCTTTGATGAAAATCTTCTGTTCTGCTCTAGTAAGACTGGCAGGGTCTGTATTATATATTGGTCTTTATCCAGAGAATGAGGCATCTGTTACTGTAAGATGTATAGGGAAGCTTGCATGAGTGATGCTATCAAAGAATATCAAACACATAACTCTTCTGTCTCATACGTCAATGTAAAGAATTACATTTCTTCTAGCAATTTGCAAGGAATTTTATCAGAATGATACAAGTTGACTTATTCCTAAAGCTTTCCCTTTTGTGTTTTTATAGCT
Source organism: Columba livia (assembly GCF_036013475.1). Lineage (NCBI taxonomy): Eukaryota > Metazoa > Chordata > Aves > Columbiformes > Columbidae > Columba > Columba livia. The sequence continues at coordinate 18,035,405 of NC_088612.1, read as the reverse complement.
CTGGTTGCAATCCTACCACGTCCAGCTGGACGCGTGTGCACCATTTGGAAAGTCATTGCATGTGTGGTCACGGGCTGTACCACATCAGATGCAACTTCTGGAGCCATTTTCCCTTTTGGAGTTTTCTGTGTCTCCTGCCATGGAATTAGGCTGCAAGGTGGGCTTGACAGTACTGGTTTTCCCATCCATTCTAGTCTGCTTAAGTTCTCACCACATCAGCTAAGCCATGACTTGTGCTGAAGGTTCAGACAAACCCCTAACACGCAGTCGAGTGTCTGCTCAGAGTACGGATCACAGAAAACTGGGCAAACCACACCAGTTCTGTGACTTTGGGTTGCAAGGCTGAAATCTAGTCCTCCCCTAGCCTTGGAAATGAGGGTGCAGCCGAAACTAGAGATGTGGTAGTACAGAAGTTTCAAGTGGCAAGAAGGCCAGGGTGGGTGCAGCTCACCAATAATGTCTCTTTCTTAGCCCTGAGATAATTGCAAGCACCTGCAGGGAGGAATAGCAAAGAAACCTGATGCCAGGTGAACATTGCAGCAGCTGGAACTACTAATGAGAAATAAGAAGTCCCTTTGACCAAAAGAGGTGAGGGTGAGATACTCTGGTCACTGGGGAGAGGTGTGCAAGCACGGAGAAATTTGAGGGCAATTCTGGGATGTTGTTTCAGCTTCAGGGGAGAGAAACTTCTGCTGAAGCCTGAGAAAGACCATGAGCGGTGAGTGATTTGAGTGGGAAAAACTCAAGAATTAAAGATATGCTTTGTTGGATGTGGTTGGTGGTGGTTGTGGCTGGAGAAGAGGACGGCTCTCCCAGCCCTCTTTCCTTCCCTCCCCTTCGAATGTGCAGTTGGATTGTGGTGGTAGAGAGGGCCAGGCTGGTGGGTGCGGGATGAGGGGCTGCACGAGCTGTGCTGGCTGGTGCCCTGGGCAGGGGTGGCTTGGCCTTGAGGAGAGTTCTGCCTGTGCCTGGCTTGGGAGGACAGAGAAAACAAACCATATGGGACCAGCCGCTTCCTGGGTTCTGAGGAGCAAAGCGTGCCTGTTTTTTCCGCATTACTGGAGGTTGTATTACCAAATGTTTCTTGGGAAATGGCCTCCAAATTGTGCGACTCAAAGAATAAAGAGGGGGTGGGGAAAAAAGCAAGCTTTTTCTATCTGGCTTATAGCCCTTTGAGGTCCAGCTCTTCCCTTCCTATAGCCATAAGAATTTAGAAGCATCCCATCTTCTTCAGTTGATTCAGAAAGGGAGGTTAAGTACAGTGCCTAAGACTCCAGGACCTGAGGCTACACAATTCCCTGAACTCATAAAATCATGACTTGGCAAAACCGTGTTAGCTACCGAGCTGTTCATGCTCTTAACCTGTACTTCTCCTAAGCCAATTAGGCTGAGTTTCTAGTGAGGGCAATAATGGCTGGGCACACGCTTTTGAACCAATAATGTAGGTGGCTGGAGTAGACGAGTGGCCTGCTAATGAGGGAAGGGCTGCGTGCTGGCGATGCATACCTAATGACCCCTCTCTCCAGCAGTCCACGGCCAGGCGGAACAAAAAAATCTGTTTGCACTGAGTGCTTCATTACCATCCAGCTACGCTCAAATGAACAGCTCGGTTTGGTGGAGAGAGGGGAGGACAGTGTGGCTGGGATGTGGTTGTTCTGGGGAGAGGCAGCATGTTGGCCCTGCATCTCCCTGGATAAGCCTCTCTGCCTCTTCGGACATTGCTGTTCTTTCCCCTCCCTGCCTTTGCAACAGTGCTGCTCTGAGGATGGTGTTGGGAGAGAAAGGCATCATGATATGTGCTGTGGGTTATGGTGGAGAGAAGGGGTGCCAAAATCTAGAAGGTATAGTACTACAGTTTGGAGATGCTTGCCTGGTTAGCATCTGTCACCTCTTCTCAGGGCATAATACCCTTCTGGGTTTGGGGAAGGAGCTCTGGGAAGCAGGCAAGCCCCACGATGAAAGCTTTGTAGTCCCTGTAAAACACACAGGTCTCTCCAGGGTTGGTCCTTGTTGGGCTTTTTTACGTCTCTGGCGCTGGGATGATCTGGTATAGCGTGGGGTGGGGGACAATTGGTGGCACTGGCACAAGCAGCCCAGCTCGGAGTCCCCGTATGCCAAAGCTCAGGCGTGCAGGAGGCTGTGCCAGCCTCTCTGAAAGGGCTGGGCTTGCTGCGTGCTTCTCAGTTTACCGACATGTGATGGCAGGGTGGGCAGAGCAGAAAAATCTGCTCAAATATTTCTTCCTTTCAACAGATTAAACTCTTCTTGCAGAGCTCCTGTGCATCTCCCCTCCCACTTGAAGTTATAAATACACTTTTCAGTGAGTTGGTGAAAACTCCAGGCTTTCTGTTGTAAAGACCCTATCTTCTAAGCAGACCTTGTGATATCTACATGTCAGCTGATTTAGCCTTATTGGATTGCTGTGGTTGGTAAAATGTATTGAGATGGCTCCAAGATGCTAAAGAAATATAAATGATTGCTGTTAGGCTAATTTATTACTATTTAGCAGAGAACAAATACATTTTTAAAGGGATAATGGTAAATTAAAAATCCTATTAAGCAAATTTGCTTACTTAGTAACAACTTGGGCTTAGATCCCACACTCGCTCGAGTGCGTGCACAACCTCACTCAAATGTGCAGGCCCAGGGAAATCTTAAATCTCTGTGGGACCAAGAACATGGATATTAAATGTAAAATAATTAAAAACAGAAAACCCCCAGCAAATTAGTCTTTTGCTTTTGGCACTACTAGTCTCCTCCCAGCTCGCTGCCTTTGCTTGGAAAATGAAAATCGATGAGGTCAGTTTTACTTCTAGTGTCAAACCGGTGACCTCAGTGCAGCGCAGGTTTTGCAGGAGTGTGTTATTGATCCTGCCTGTTCTGCAGCACTTGACACTGGCAGACAGGAACCTGTGCTGGTGTGGGGCAGCGCCTGTCTGTGTTGCTGGGTCGGGGGGGCTGTGCTGGCCCTTTGGCTCTGGGGGTCACAGAATGCGATGCTGTGCCCCCGGTTACACGGATTGTGTTGGCTGGATGGAGTTGGAGACCTGGCTGCCGTCTAGCCAGGGACAGCCCAAAGCAAGGTTTGCTACTAAAATGTTATTCTGAAAACTCTTGGGCTACTGGATGGGCAGTCAACCTTCTTCAGGTGTTTCTGAACTTTGATTCTATGTCTGTGCAGCAGCAACAACTCATGGGCTGTTCTGCCCTATGCAATTCCCACCTCCTCTGTGGGGGAACTACAAATGTCCAGTCAGGTTCCAAGAACTAGTAGAAACCAGTCTTGCTTTTCTTCAAGTTGTAGTTTGTGTTGTAAATCTTTCTGCGCTCCTGGGTCAGAGACTGGCATTTTTTATTTTGTGGGCTATGGTTTTGCACATGTTCCAGTACAGATAAAGGGATGCCCTCTTACCAGTATGGCTTGAAAATTCGCTTGCCTGCAGGGTGGTTCTTTGTGTGAGGTGTCATGGAAGTGGCCCTGGCTGCAAAGGACAAGCATGGGTGAGGTATCTTGTGTCAGGAAGAAGCACCAGATGTCATCCATGGTGCTTCCACGTGAGTCTGCAGGTGTGAGCAGTGCAAAGTGAGAAGGGAGCCTTGGTATATCAGCTGAAATACTGCTGGGCTCAGTAACCCTTAAAAAGTGAGCACACACTGATGTCTTTTGAGCAGGGATGTGTGCCTGTGGTGGTTTGTTTTGAAGATGGCTTGAGAGGGTCCTACGTGGCTCCCTTAGTTACACTGACAGAGCTGTTTATGAGGCTTCGCTCAGTGTTTCATCACTGAAATAGTCTGGCTGTAAAACACAGCTCCCATAGCTGTACCAGCACGGCAGAGGTGTGCAAGCATGTCGTGATCTGTATTGTGAGGGCAGGAATGAGCTGCTGGAGAGGCTGGAATGAAAAAACAGTGGTTATGTGGGGAATTTTAGCAGGCTTTGCATGGGCAAAAGCAGTATGCCCTGGGATTTCTACTCCATGGCTGCTAAGAGCTGATATCTGCTGAGATGCAGGTTTTAGGTGAGCTCTGGCCTAAAACCAAAATGTGTAGAGCATCCTTATTTCCATCGCTTGGAAAATGAAATCGTGGTGGCAGTGTGAATAAGCTCTCGCTCCAAACAGCTGCTCAGGGCAGGGCTGGGCTCTCTCCTGGTCTTTGCTTTTCTCCACGCAAGCCCCATCCCTCGCAGGTCTCGGTGCTTGCTGGAGCCTTCTGTCTCCTGGTCTGCTTGCATCTGGCAGCCCGGGTGACAGTCTGCAGCCACGTCTGCCCTGCCCACGCAGCGCGTGGGGGCCGGTCCCCTCAGACCAATTGTTACAAGCTCTTCATTAGCAGTTGACTTGATGAGGAAGGGCTGCAGGGAGGCTGGAGGCAATTCTTGCTCCAGGCACCCACTGGTTTGTGCCTGCTCTGTCCATATTTCAGATTTTGAGATGTTAGTGAGTCCTGTGCCTGTTCTTGTTGGAAATGACATGTGCTGTAATTCCTGTAGCAAAAAATATACTTGTGAACGTGTTCCTTGGGAAAAGTGGTGAGTTCAGATGGTGGCTTTCGAAAATCCTTCCTCTCTATTTGTACGATGACTTCTATTTATGTGAAAGTACAGCTTCTGTGAGCACCCTGAATTTGAGCCGAGTTGGGTAAAAGGATTTTTTCAGCCCGGAGATGAAGTTTTGATGGTCAAAACACTTTGTTTTGGATGTATGAAGCAGTTTGAAATTACTTTTTTACTAGACTTCCATGAAACTGATCCTCTCTCTTGGATACAACGTACTTTAGACTGAGAGCTGAATGCTTTGATACAGAAAACATTTTTTGGCTGGGGCCAGTGTAAAGCACTTCTGGGAGGGGAATTGGGCTCATTCAGCACTTGAGAATTCATACAGCTGTGCCTGCATCTCTCTTAGGTGCCAACCGGTCACTGCCTTCCAAATCAACAGCAGTGGCCATCCTGGCAAGGAAAACCACATGAAGTGACCCACTGTGGAGTACTAACAACTACTGAAAAAGGAGGGCATTGGCCTCAGCTTCCACAAGGTGATTTTTACGTAACTGCATGGGTGCTGGGTGGACTCTCTCAGCCATGGTCTGACTGTACCTTAAACTGCAGTGCACTGTGATTGAATTTGATAAAAATCAAACTCGGAGATATTTTGATGCAAAAGTAACACCTTCCTACGAAAAGGGACCCCTCTTTCTATTATTAGTCTGCAACGACGCTATCGCAAGCTTCTGTGTGACTCGCAGTATGCTTTTGGACCCACTGAGCAAATATTCTTCTAAATGGGCTTTTGTTTTTCTACCACAGGCAGGTGTTGGCCTCAGTTTGCAGGAGAGCAAAGAGAACCTGTGGGAAAGGCAGGAGCCTGTTGGCGGGGTGGGTTGTTCTCCGGGATACCGGAGCAGGGTGGATGTGAGTCATGCCTTGCCCTTGTCATTCCCTTGTTTCCTGAGCCGCACTCGCTCATCTTTCTGAGCGCAGGATGTGGCTGGCTTTATTTGGAATGTTACAAGCATCCCTGTCTGAGTTAATTGACCAAGACAAATTTTGTTAAAACCCCTTGACATTAATAATGAGAAATAAGAGCTGGGAGGTAAAACACATGCTCTCTAGACATGTATTAGGAGTACCCCCACCCTTCCAGACTCCTCCTGAGGTGGTAATGGCAGAGAGCTTAGGTCAGTTAGTTTTAAAATTAACTTCTAGTCCTCAAGGCAGCCTTTAAATAGAGGATTTGAGCTGTGACTATCACTAGTCTTTTTAGGCTGTATAATGGTGTGAGTTAAGGAGGGGTGGAGGAGCAAAGACCCAGAGAAATCCATAACTATTGGTGACTGGTCTCATGATGGGCAGATCTTTCCTCCCAAACCCCCAGACCCTGCAGGCTGAGCTGGGATATGGTGCACTGGTTGGCACCAGGAGTGGGGGATATTCCTTTCCTCCAAGGGACAGTTGCCATGTGCACTCAGGCTGCCCTTTGCAGCCCTAATCTGTCAAGGCCTCGTCACCTTCCCTTTGCTGTCAGTGGGGAGGGGTCTCCAACAGGACTGTGGCTGCTCTGGTGTGAATCACGTAAGATAGTTATCCCTGTTCTCTGCTTCCAGACCCAGATAGAAATTAGTGATGAAAAGATGCTCTTGAGGGCATCACGACAGCAGACAAAGGAATATCTTCATTTGCTTCTGGAAACAGGTAGAAGCTTGGCGCTTGGGATGGCTCCTGTCCAGAGTCCCGGTGCTGTCCTGGTCTCTCTGGGGACACTGTCCTCCCTTATCTTTCCCTGGTGATGTGGGCCATGCAGGCGATCCATCAGCCTGCATCTTTTCTGACGTGGCAGGACTGCAGCCGTACATTTCTGATCGATACCGCCCAACCTTGACGTGGAATCAGTCACTCATAGCCAGCTCATTACTGCTGGCTAACCGTTTGCCTGCAGCAGCCCCTTAATAGCCTTTCCCGGCTGCCGCCAAGTCACAACAGGAGTGTTTAGCGGTCTTATTTACATGCAGCATTTCACCAGTCCCTCCTTCCCCTTGCTCACAGCTTGCCATCTGCTCCACAGCCTCGGAGGAGATGGAGATTGTGAAGTGGGGACAGGAGCATCGTGCCTGTGCGTTGTCTCTATGGTGACTGAGTGCCCTTCCTTGTGGTGGCTGGGGGGGGGCTGGTCTCAGGTCTGCCCATTGTAGGCCTTGTCTGCAAAAAGCCTTTCTTTTTTCCAGAAGATTTTTGGCATTGTGCTTTGCTTTTATTCTGGCTTGGAAGCTGATTTTAGTTACAGTGATTTTAATCTACTGTGTGTTTCAGTCTTCTCATCTCTATGTTTACACTCTCCAAGGGATGGGGAAGGCTCAGGATGCTCTTCCTAGAGAGCAGCTTTAAAATGGCAATTTGTTATTTATAAATTAGTGGATGGATGAGGTCTGGGAATGAAGCTCCTGCGAGTCTATTAGCAGGGCAGGTTGTGGCCTGTGTCACTGCAAAGATGCTTTCCTTTATATCAGCAGCAAAGTCTTAGACTTCACTCCTGACCTTGGTCATGAGCCAATAATGATCTCTGAAGGAAGAAATACTCTGACACATGCACATTGGGGGATATTTGGTACATCTGCTAGCATGCCATTGATTTACATGAGCAAACTCAGAGTACGGGGTTTTTTTCAAATGGCTTTTACTTAAACTGAAGTTTCAACCTTGACCTCTGATTTTCACAAGAAGAAATTATTTCACACATGGGAGCGAAGATGCGGATGATGGTGAGAAATGATGTGTGTGCAGGCAGTGGGGTTGGAGAAGCGGCTCAACTGGGTGGGAAGGATGTCCAGAACTGAATGCTTGAGAATGGCAAAAGGCATTGAAAATGAGGGGGGGTGGCATTTGAGACAAGTGATGTTGGTTATGTGGCCCTACCCAGGACCTCTCCCCCTCTTGCTGAGGTGACCATTCCCTCCCTCCTCAAGCACAGTGTTGTGACAGAAAACCCAGGCAGAGCAACATCTGCATGTTTGCTGCTTTGCTGACTGTTGTGGTACCTGTGATGCTCAGCTGTGGTATAGGACAAGCTCTGGCACTGCGGATGCACAGAACCAAGATGCAGCCCTGCCCTCAAACTCCTGACATCAGGACTGACAGTCAAACTGGTGTATATGCCATCCCTGCTGAATGAAAGGGATGTTTTTATGAATCATAACTAGTTCATTAATTTACTTCAAGTTATTATCTTGTTTCTTTTCTAATTACGGACAATATTAAAATACACAGACTCTATTCTTAGATGTCTGGGGAGAAGCCAGCGGTACTGTAGAATGAATTGTGTTGAAGTTATCTTTACTCTGATGTGGAAGATAGGAAGGCTTCCTCCAGGAAGCTTGCGGGCAAGGAATGTTTTCCAATCTTGTGTCTAGAATCACTGTCTCAGGGCCTCAGTTTCTTTTCAGTGGTGTAGAATAAATGGGTGCTTTAATTTCCTAATTGCAGAACAAGCAGTGTTCTGAGTATTGAAGTGTCCATTGCTTTTAATGCCAGGGAGGAAAAGGCCCTTTGCCTTGAGCTTGGTGGAGATTTGAAATTGAAGAAGGCTGGCAGCTAAATGTTTTCCTTGTTATCAGGGTCTGTGGTCAAGCAGCTGGCAGATTCTGCACGCTTGACCCCCATAAAGGATCAGGAGGAGATACTCAAAGGCTTTTTGTCCCTTCTAGTGTGAGATGGTTCTTGCCATCAGCACATCTGCACAACATTCTGTGTGCCCACCACGGACAGGAGGTACCCGACTCAGAGCACTGAGCTTTTCATGCCCATTCCTTTCCATCTGGAGGTGGACACAGTTTTTCCAGGGAAAGCTGGATCTCTTGGCGTGTTTGACAGAGCACTGCCAGCCTCTCGAGATGGGCTGAACCTTACTGCTTGTCTTAGTACTGAGACCAGGCTTGTGGAGGTGCAGAGTGTGTGTTGCCCCAGCTATGTCTGCAGCCTGCCTCAGCAGAGCCTGTGAAGTTATTAATACTCCCACCAAGGGAGAGGCCACAGTGTGGAGCTGCACTGTGTTATCTTACAGGATTACAGAGGGGGATTATGGAGGAGAGAGTCTGAATGCTGAAATCGTGGGAGCACTTCAGTCATCATCTGTGCTTCCCAACCTGGCAGCTGCTGAAGGATGAGGCACAGTTGTAGGACATCAGACTCAGTGCCGTGTGCCTGCCTTGGTTCGCTTAGAATCCTGGAATCTCTTCTGATGCTTGTGTTCCACGGCTCTTCCAGTTCATCTGGGGCTCGGTCCTCACATCAGTTGCTAATGAATGAGAGTTTTGAGTTTCAGGGTAAGATCTGTAGGCCTCTGTTTCTCCTCTTGATTCCAAGAGCTGAATATATGGTTTCACAAGGGAGGACTTTGTGCTAGGTTCTCCTATGTACAAATGCAGCTCCAGAGGCTTGGAGGACAAAGGCAGCTTGAAATGGCTTTGCAAACCAACTTTTATGCAGCAAAAGCTGTGTGCAAAACACGCAAAGTTATTTGTTGTAAGTGTTTATTTCAAAAAAGTTTTCTTCCTCTCCTCTATGTTGGAATTAGACAGCAGATTAATTTTCTTTAATGTGGGATAAGTTGGAGCTTCTCTGTGGGGTGAAGTAAAAGTAGATCATCTCAACTTGTTGCATAATTTCCTGGATTTTATTTCCCTTCGAAAATTTGTTAGGAAAATAAACCCTCCTCTTTGGCTGGATGGCATGAAAACCAGAGAACTGGGCTGGGTGAAGAGAAAGCTGGGCTACCAAATTGTCTTGCTTGGTATGTTCCGGGAATTCCAACAACCTGGTTGGCAGGCATGCAGTGGCTGAAGAAGATGGGCATATATATATATGTGTGTGTGTGTATATGTATATATATATATATTTTAATTATTCCAGAGTCAGAAATTGAAAGAACAAGTTGTTAGGTCTGTTGTGTTTGTGGTCCCGGCAGCTGGGATGGTACATCCTACCTGCATGCTGGGTGTTCTGGAGTGCGTAGGGCTACACCAGCACAGGTAACAGCACTGGGGTGTAGTGTTTGTCCTCTGAGGCTGGGAAGGTGTGTGCAGTCCTGGCAGCGCAGGGTGATACATGTAATTGAGGTCTGAGCAGCTGTCTAGTCCATCTCCTTCTCAGCCAGACCTCAGCCCACTCTGCTGCAGTAATCCAGATGCAATCAATCTAGCACTTTCAAATATTTATGAATCATTGAAGCTTTTTTTATTTTTTTTTTTTGAAGCTTGAAGTTGTAGCTTTCATGGAATTTGGTTTTATTAGCTGGAAAGTCAATATTTTTCACTGTGCTGTATCTGAGCTGCATTAATTCCAGCCCAGGCAGCAGCAATAACAGCACCACAGTGCTAATGGTGCTCTGCTTGCAGTGGCTGGCGTTCTGGTAGTCTGGGGTGAGCTTGGAGCATGTGGAGAAACCTTAGAGAGATGATAATAAAGCAGTACAGCTCATGGTGAAAATTGGCAGAGGCAGATGAAGAAAAGGCCTATGGCAATGTTTGGGAATCTGCAAGATGAAGTGTTGAGGCTGCCTTTCTTGGGAAGTCATCTCTTCCTGTACATCCAAACAGGGTGGACTGCTTTTTACCACAGCTCCTCATTAAAATGTCTTACAAGAATAAGGAACCTTCAGTAGAGTGAATCAGAACCTCATGGGACCAGACCTTTTTTCTTTTTACCTGATGCAAATGGGAGATTGATAGGTGAGCAAAGTTGCCCTTGTCTTTACAGATGGGGGAGCTAAGCCGTCAGGGAATTGTGTGAGCTCAGCAGAGGCACAAATGCTCTCTCTTTTCTGTCACTTCATGCCATGATAGTCATTGCTTGCATTGGAGAGCCCAGGTCTCCCTTTTATGTCTGTAATACCTTTCCTGTTCCAAATAATACCCAATCCTGTTCCAAATGAACCAAACAACTGTCTGCTGTGTGTGGGTGAGATCAGCCCTTGTGAGGCACAGTGGTGCTCTGCGATGATCAAAAGTCCCAAGCCCAGCTCTCCCTCCTGGAAGGCAGCCTTAGCTCTGCTGCTCAGGCTACAGGGACATGAGGGCCAAGGCCTTGGGTTGGATTTCTCCTGGATTTCTGCATCAGGAGCCATGAGGCAGGGGACCAGCCTGGTGTGGTTGTGGTAAGTGGATCACAGAGCGCTCGGGGATGCAGAGCATGTTTCAGCTAGAGCTCCTTGCACGCTGCAGGACTGTCATATTGCTGCGGTCTAGCTGAGAGGTGATGAAAGGCATGAATAACTGTGGCTGTGGTACTGTTCTCAGGCTGGGATGAGCTGAGATCCTGGCATTAATAGTGTGGATCACAGGTGCTCTGATATGGTAGCTTAAAGGCAGCAAGGGATGCAAGGAAGCGTAAGCTAAGAACTGAACTGACTGTGCCAGTGGCACCATTCACCCCTGGCTTCCAGTACTCAAAGTGCAATTTTTTTTTTGTGGTGAATTTATATAGCCTGTAACTTCCATTCATCTCCCAGTGTGGTCCCTTAGCTGTGAGCTGATCTTGTCTAAGTTCTAGGACACCTTTGTGGCACTGGCATCCATGTGAATGACAGAAGCGATGACAATCCCATTTTAAATTTCACAGGCTTTTTGGCAGTGTTAAGTGTGCAGTAATGATGCCCGAGCTCTCCTGAAGGAGGAAATGCGATGGCAGGATGCGGGGCCTCACCTGACTGCTCCAAGGTTGTCAGGTGCTGTGAAAGCTCTTAGACCGGAGGAGTGTGTACAGATGTACGTGTATAGCCCATCCTTCAGGAGAGAAACGGCAATAAATACTGGTGAGAGAGATGGCAGATCCTCCCAGATTTATGCTGATTGTGGAGATGCTAATGCCTTGCTTTTATGGCTTGATCTTGCTCCTGCCTTTTGTGGTGGCTAATAAATACAAGCCAGTTCATCTTCTGCTTTGGCTCTTCCTGTGACCTTTCTTTAGATTTGTGCAGGTTCCTGATGCATAGATTGTCTTGCCCCTCACCATGAACATACCTGCCCTGGGATGACTTCAAGTCTCACTATAATTTCTGATGCAATGCTTTATTTCAGACTTCATTCTGGAGGGATAAGACTGCATTCAATCATGCTCCACAGGGTGCTAAAAGCCCATGGTCTGGGTGATGCTCTGTGTAATCTGCCTTGTCAATACCCATCGCTCACATCCGCAGCAGTGAAGAAGGTTTTGCCAGCTGACTAGGTGCTGCTGAACCTGAAACGTGATGCTGACTTTCCTTCCCTAGCCTGGCTCTCTTGCTTTCATCTCAAACATTTGCTTCCCCTTCTGGGTTCTTGGAGCGTGTGGCAAAAACATACTGTATTAACCCCCAGGAGATGTGCACGTGGGGAGCACAGTGCAAGGATTCCTTCATTACATGCAAGGGAAGCCTCTTCCTACAAAGGCAGCAGTGGGGGGCATGGCTGTTTAGTCCTCTGCCTTAGCTGTTGGATCATGTTCCCATTAGTCACCTCCCCAGGAGCCAAATCAATCCATTGCTACTTTGCAGTCTTCCCTGCAATTGGCTGCCAAAAGCAACTCTTTTAAGTAAATGTCACTTATTTGGAAAATTTGCTTTCTAATTCTGGCAGGGAATGAACTTACCTGGAACATCAGAGTCCCCAGGGCTGCAAGGTGGGTTCCCTACCAGCTCACACTAAGATAAACCACATGCATGGTCAGAGGGGAAAGCCCAAAATCACGTGGAGAATGGCTGCGTCTCTTCTCTGCAGGCTGGAAATGTAGCTTGTTGCAGAGGCTTGACCATGGCTTTCTGTAAAAAGTGCCATGTCTGGATATGCTGGGCTGTTTTTTTTTTTCAGGGTGTCTGTGCTTTGTTTGCTTTCAGTGGCAAACTCAACTGGGGATGGGAAGTCCTTGTCTTGCAGAGACTACAGGTTGAAATGATATGAGGTGTAGCAGGGGAAGAGGAAGATCACTTGACAGTAGAATCAGGTGCAGCTGGATATGGGAAGGGCTTGAGAAGGCGGTTGGGACAACTTCATGAAACACGTATGGTGTGCACAGCGGTCACATCTAGTATGTGCTTGGCTGTCATCATTAGCATGATGTGCTGCTGGCCCAGGAACACCTTCCCTGCTGAAATCGCTTCTCAGAAGAGACAGCGAATGTGCCAGTTGCAATGAGGTGACAGTGATGCAACAGATAAAGAGCAGCCTGGCAGTGGGAATTCATGTTTTCTGATCCTGTTCAGGACCCTTTTGAGCTTGATATTGATTCTGTTTGCAAGCTGCTTGGGAAGCGATGCCCTGAGTACACGCCTGCCCAACACAACGTACTGCTAGTCTGCCTTGGACCCTAGACACTACTGTCATCAGGTCAAGAACAAGAGGCCCCAGGTCCCTTGCAGAATCAATAGCCCTTGACATGCAAGTGTAGTGAAGCAATAGTCCTTGAAAATTTGTTCTTTGTATTCCAACATTTGTTCTTGGACAGGTGATTATTCCTGTCTGAGAGAAAAACCTAGTGATTTTTGAAGGTATCAAAATCTTCTAATCCTGTCTTCTGAAAGTACCTGCAGTTCTTTCAACCCTCATGCTACCTGCAAATTTAATAAGTTTCCTTTTTGTTCCATCATGCAGGTCAGTAGTGAAAGCCCTGAAGAGAGCTGGCATGTGACAGACTCCTGCAAAACCCTGTTTGTCAACATGGTTTTCCTTTGTAGTAGAGGAGACCACTGGTATCTGCCTTCTGCATATGGCTACTTGACCAGTTTTATACCTACCCTGTCATAGTTTCTCTTGATACTATATTCCCCTTGCTTATGGCAATCGCAGGCAAGACAGTGTGAGAAGCATCACTGAAGCAGAGATGTCTGACAGGCAGTGCTCTCTGCCGAAAGCCTGTTATGCTGTTCCAGGAGGAAGATAGATTGGCTTGATGTGATTTGCTCTTGACAAATCCATATTGGCTGCAACTCATCTCCTTGTTACCTCATTGATTTTTGGAGGGCTTGGAATTGGGTCCTTGGGAAACAGGGCAGAGCGTGGGAAGGTACAAGAGTTTCCTCTCTGCAGTGTGTACATTGTGGTGTTGGCTGTTGCCACTGAAGTGTCTCTCTCGTGGTTCCAAAGTTGGTTCCGTGGCACGGAGGTAGCAATGGGGCAGCTGACCGTGTGCCTGCGGTGTTTATCACACCCTAGTGGCCCAATGCCATGCATGTGGTGCTGCTACAGCTTTTCATTCTTCTTTTGGAAGCTTTTGTCCTGTGATCCAGTGGCCTGGAGTTCACTGCCCCTTTACTCACAAGATGCCTTGTTTTCTCCTTGCAGGCACCGACAGCATTCAAGCCCAAGTCTTCCCACCATCCACAGCCCTTGGGGTGTTGACCAGCCACACCGAGTGGACGGTGAGCTTCTTTGTGCTTCTCTAGCATCAATTCTTTTCTCCGGTGTTAAAAAGGATGATGCTTTTTCCCCCCTCTCATTAAGAGGCTTGGCCAGGGAAAGGCAGGATGAGATGCTCCCATCAAAGATGTGAGTCACTTTCTGGCACTGTAATGGCAATGCCAGCAAAAATGGCCTTTTGGAGTCAGCACCAGTTCCTGCCTGCTAGGAGGAAGGTTTGGCTAAGATAGGTCATTTAATTACTCCTCTGTGGCTGATGTGGGATTGTTAGTGTTCAGCATCTTCACTGATGGGTGTTGGGGTCAGCAACTGGCTAAGGGTACAACATGCAGACCCCAAAGCTGGGACAGAGAAAGCTTGTCACACACTTACCACACGTGTGCTGTGGGTTTGAGGCCAGATTGGTCTGTGGCTTGAGCCTGTTCCCTCATGCCTTGGAGGAAACGGGAGATTACCACCGTCCTGAAGATGACTATCATGTTGTGGGTGCAAGATGAGCTGCTCTGACTCACCAATAGATGCGGATATTTTGGCACAAGCTCCTTGGTGGCTGTTTCTCTTTTAGAGCTCCCTGAGGCGTGTGCGTGGCGGGGGTGATGCAAGATTGTTCTTTGCAGTTTTTGGGCTATGAGTGCCTAAGGAAGCACTCATGGCTCAGTTGTGAAACCACTTTTGCACCCTCAATAATCGAGTCTGAAGTCGTAGGGCTGTTAATGCGTTAGTGCTAGCACTGAGCTCCCCCATGGAAGTGCTACACGGATGGAAACCTTCATCCTTCTTGTGAGGTGAAGCAGGGGATTGTACAGCAAACTGTGCCCAGGTCTCCTGGCTACTGGTCCTGTTCCCATCCTGCTGGAGGTTATCTGTGATACTGAGAGTCACTTTCTCCATAGGCAGATGTCTGGTTGCTTGTATTTGGGCCTGCAAGAAGCAGAAAGCTATTCTTGGGCCTTTAAAATCCAGAAATAACTGGTGCTGTGAAAACTCTGCTTCAAATTCCCATCAACCTACCAGAAGAAAACTGCTGAGTTTGTGCTCTTTCCTGTATGGAAACAGCGAGCATGTTTTCTGCCTGCAGATGTTCAGGAAGTCAATGTTGCTGCGATCTCATGTTGTCTTCCTTGCAGAGCTTTTATCTCACCTTTGTCTTGTGTAAGGGATGTAGCTGAATTCTGATTTCCTATTAATGGGGCTCTTGCGCCCTTGCCCTCACCTTCTTCCTCCTCTTGCTTTGATCACGATAGTTCCAAATATCCATTTACAAAGTGTTTGAGTAGCATCTGGAGTGGATGGAGAAGAATATATTTGAACCCAAAAGTTAAATGCAGGTTTTTCTCAGCAGTCTCTCTGCTTGTTCACAAGAAGTGTCTGTCAAAACACTTGAATGGTGCTGGGTGAGATTGCCATGGAGGGGGTCTGCTGAAGGCTTGAGGGTCTGAACCTGGTGCTGGCTCAGGACTATTCTGAGGAGAAGCTGGAGGGGATGGGAACACTTGCAATGACACTCATGACAGCGGATGAGTAGTACCTGGTGGTGACTGTGCCATACTCATCACGTGGCTGTGCTTTACCAAGCTGGGCTTCTCCAGGTCACAGAGCAGCATAGCACAAATGCACGAAGCCAGCTTTGTCATCAGGGTTTTGATAGTAGGAGGTGTGCTCAGTGGCAGTGAGGCCTGCCTTTGAGTGGTGGAAGTGACTGGATCTAGGGACATGGAGGCAGCAGGACAGAGGAGAAGGTTATTCCCTCTGTTCTTTAGAGCCTCAGAAATGCAGCTGAATCTGGGACAAAACAACTGAGCTGGCCTTGCTCAGTTTGTGTTGTTTCCTACCCATATCTCTGATAAGAAGCAAATTATGCTCTTGAGTCAGGTGGAAACTCAAGGTACTGGGTCTCTCCACTGTCTCCATGTAGGTAGCACTGTTTTTTCAGATTTCCTCAGAGATGACAGTAGACTTGCTCTGCAGTGGTGCTCAAAAGAAATGTCAGCAGCTTCAGGGTCACTGAAGCTTCCTGCTATCCACTATGAGGTAAAACAGCCTCTGGATGCTCTGTTCCTGGGCTCGCTCTGCTGACACTCTCATTCTTTCCCTTTCCTCCTCAGCCACCGGAGGGCAGGCAGGAATCCCACAATTACCGGCCACAGGGAAGGAAAGCACTGGAATAACTAAAGAGCAATTAACGTTTGCACTGCTAGATCTGTGGTGGCATTGCTCTTTCCAGTTGCATTTTCTGCCTGTGGCCTCCTCACCACCTGGTTCACTTTGTGGGTTTTCCTTTATCAGTTGCTTTTTATTTTCACTTGAGCTGGCCATGAGAGCTGAAGTAGAAGTTGAGATTAAGTTGCAGCTGAGATCTGCTTTGCTGGGAAAATTGTGGAGTTGACTGTCATGGATTAGCTGCCAGGAGGAACAAAGCCTTTTAGTGGGCTGTGATCAGACAGAAACCTTTGCTTTCTAGGGCTGAAAATGCTGCTGTGGGGAAAAGTGCTCCCAGGCTCCTGGCTGCACTGGTGTGACCAACACCACTTCAATTATGGAGGTGCTTGATCCAACCCAAACAGTACAGTTGGGCTGTATTGACCTCATTGGTGAACTGGAGCTTCTGGCCTAGCCCAGTCAAGTTGTCAGCACCAATGGGTGCTCAGGCAGCAAATGGAGAAGAGCAAGGTCTGCTCCCACTGATGCATTTTAGTCTGGTGTGGATCCTAGGTGTAGTAGAGAAACTGCAGCTTTGAGATATATCTCAGCTTTTTTAATTGTTTAGGTGAACTCAATTTCTGTAATTGCTTCCTCCAGGAAGCTCCCTGGCTGTGCCTGTTGTGCATGTCGCAGATGCATCACCTGAGGATCCAGATGCAACAGTTGTGAGTTGGGAGGCAAACCAGGCCAGGGCAACAGCTGTCGTGGAGGGAGGGAAAGGGCACTGGCAAACGTACATGGAGTAGGACTGGTCTGAGTGCACGGACTCCATACCAAGTTAAAATAACTGACACGCAGTGGCTGTTTCTTTCAAGATATTAAAAATATCCCAGATTCTCCATGAATCTGAGAGTTGCAACTGCAGTTGCCTAGCACAAGTGTGGATGACTGTCCTCCCTCAGAGCCCTGGTGGGAGCTGTAATACTTGCACCAAGTCGATATTTTAGGAACCCTTACAGCATAAATTGCCTTAATCTTTATTTTGGCAGCTGAGCCGACCCAGCAGGGCTGTAAAGCGGTTCAGGGTGACCTGCTCCTTCCAGCGACTAAGTGTGAACTGACCTCATTCATTGCTCTCCTGTGGGGCACAAGGTTCAGCCCATGACGTTGCCTGTATGTGACTGAGGCTAAATATTTTGAGCAGACTGCCGTATTTCCCAGAGAGTCCTCCAGAGGTGAGAGCCTCCCCCATCCCAGGGTGGAAGGACCTTGCGCTCACGTTGGGGAAGGCATCCCACTCCCCGCATCTCTGGAGCTCGCTGGGCTGCAGTGTTGCCCTGCCGTCATGCCACCACACTGGGCTTATATTGCTGCTGCTGTATAACAGAAGCAGACTATGGCACAGCGATGCTGTACCCTTGCTCTGCCCTTCACGCACGTCTCGTCTCTGCAGCCTGTTGCCGGGTGCCGCTGGCATCCTCTCCCTCCGAGCCCTGGCTGGTGGAAGATGGGTTTCCATCCTGCACCTCCAGGCTGTCTCTTCCTTGAGTTACTCCAGGAGAAATTCAGCAAGGAGGTCTGCTGTTGCTGGAAGGACTACTGTTTTCAGGGCTGTAATCTGCCCCCTACACCTGTTCTGTGCTCTCTGTGTCACAGGCGCAGCCTTACTCACCATGCACTTCCAAATCCAGGACACACGTGGCAGAAATGCTGCACAGCTTAGCAAGGGCCAAGGTGATCTCTAAAAGCATCTGTGTCTTGTTGAGATAGCGCTTATCTATTGGGAGGGAGCGAAGGAGTGAGCAGGCCTGACCTCCAGAGTGCAAATGAGACTAAAACCTCATGCCTGAATCTCTCAGCTGATCTATCAGATCTCCCTCCACCTACAAAAACATGAAAAAATCAGTAAATATGATAGTGAGGTGCTAGAAGATGCTTGGCTGAAAGGTGATTGTGCTAACAGAGAGCAGTCAGAGGGTAATGTGGTACTTGCAGCCACAAAGTATGCTATAAATTGGGTCCTGTGTGATGCTGAGCCACCGTCACAACATATGGCAGCCAGTGTGGGCTGTAAAGTCTGGGCCCCTCAGCGGGTGCCTGCTGCCAACCAAAATGACTCGAGGGATCTGCTCTGACTACCCCTCTTCCTGCTGTACTCCTGCCCTGAGCCTCTATTTCCTGCTTGTAGCCTTTGCAAAGCAGCCACATCCTTCTCTTAGAAGAATTTGGAAAGCTGTAAACCCAAATGTTTTGTGTAAACCTTCATGTCAACAGCATGTTAATGTGTTGGAGATGTTGCAGATGCTTCCTGCCCTCCTCTGTTGTTTGCTCCCTACTGAAAGGGGTCGTTGGGACTGCAAGAGCAGCAGTCCCCAGAGTTCATGTCCAAGCTGAAATTCCTAAAACAAGGGCCAATGAATGTTTGTTTAAAATTTCCTTCCATCTAATTTCGACAGATGCTAGTGAGATAACAACATTTTTTGCAGGGTTACTCAGCAACGAAAAAATATTTGGGTCAAGTTGAGCTGTTTACATTCGTCTTCGTTTATCCATCTTGTAGGGAATGAAACAAGTTTCTTGTTAAGTTTTTTTTCCCCTTCATTTTATTTTTGTCTTGGTGCTTTATATAAAAAGTCTTCCATGTGAATCATGGGTATTATGATTCCAGTCATGATGAAGGCCTTGTGACATCTCTTTGCTGTGGTGGTGCATAAGGGATGAATAAGCTGGGTTCAGTGCAGTTAGACCCAGCCTGGTGTCTGTCTCCTGCACTTCCTTGGCCTTCTGGTTTTGAATGGAGTGGCCCCAGTTTGTGAACTGGTGATGGTAATAGGAGTGAATTTAAACTCTTGTCTTCTAATGAGATACCCAGTGGTCCAGGGTTTCACATGCAATTCTCCAGTGTGAAAATGCTCCCAAGGGAACAGACCTGTTCTTTGCACTTGTATTATGTTTTCATGAACTCCTCACTTTCTGATTCTAAGTGAAAGGTGCAAATAACAAAATGTCTTTCAAAAGTCAGTTTCTGCTTTTTGTGTGAACACAAAGTCCTCAGAGAGAGACTTACTGAAAGCTTGGTTATACTGGCCCTGGTCTTGTGGAAAGCTTAGTGTTGTGTCTGGGCGTTAATCTATCCTAAAAAAACCCACTAATTGATTGAAGATAGTTCCATACCTTTAGAGGAATGTCCCGTGCCTATCCCAGTATATTGGTGCCTCTGATTTTGTGCTCTATGTCCTGGGGCTCTGTTGGTCTTGTTGCATTAAAATTATGGAGGCTGGAAAGCTAGAAATGATCAGCCATTGCCTGAGGAGACCCATCTTGTGTGTCAGCCCTCTGTGCTCACCAGCCAGGGGATGCTGTCTCCCTTCAGGCCTCCTTGGAAATGCTGCCATTTGAAAAGGATGGAGAAAAAGGCCCGAAGGAATGGACCAGAGACAGATGATGCTGCACCAGCTCCGAGGAAACGCCCAGGCTGGCTGAATAACCCGAAAGCCTGATCTGTCATTAAAGTGAAGGATGTTTTCCTGGTACCCAGGGGCCTGCCCCATGTGCAGAGCACAGGTGTTGCCGCAGGGCTCTGGGCAAGGTGCGGATGCTGCTTCCAGGAATACCTGGGGCTGCTGTGGGAGACAAGAAGCGTGTCGCAAGCACATGAATGGAAAGTAGGTCAGCAGTGGGGAGCAGGTCTCCGTGTGCATTAGTGTGCTTGTGTATGTCTGGCAAACTCAGGGAATCAAGAAATAGAATAAAAACAGCCTTTTTTTTTCCTTCCCAATGTGTGCTGTGGAGGGAAGAAGGGGTCTTCAGGGACAGCAGGACAGATCCTTCTCTGCTGCAAATCTTTGTAGCTCCTCCATTGATTTAGTTGGTGCTTCACTGATTAATACCAGTTGAGAATCCAGGCCGGAGTGTTTTGTATGCTTGTAAATAATTGAAGACCACGTGAATACAATGACATAAGGGGGGATGGGCACAAAACAGAGACTCTGAAAAATTTTAGGGTTTTTGCAATGAGGCTTTTATATGGAAACACATTGGCATCTTGGCTGCCAGGCGCTATTGTCGAGTGTGAGGTTTTTTATCGTAATTATAAGGACTAGAGCGGGAGAGCTGTTGAAACTGCAAAAAATGGCGAGTACATGTCAGATGGGGAGAGGGAGACTGCTGCCAGCTGTTCCCCCCTCCCTGCTGCCTGACTAGGTTTGATAAATATGCATTACTTTTAATACTAAAAATGAGTCCTAGTTCTGGCAAGGTGCTAAACTGACAAACCTGGAGGTTAAATCCCTGGTTATCCAGGGCGAAGCGGTGGCAGCACAAGCTTCTCCCGTGCGCTGAGGGACCCAGTTAATGCTCCACTGCTCTGGTGAAAGCCAAGACATGCCACTTGTGGCAATGGCGGTTTGTGGTGTGGACCACAGTCTCCTTTTATGCACTGGCTGCCAAATCCCTGCCTATGAAAGATGGCTTTTGATGGCAGGAGTTGGTGGGAGCTGATGTTGACTTGGCCTTTCTCCTTGTTCCGGGAACAGATCAAGGGTTCCCAAATTCACACCTCTCCTGTTTGCCCCTGCATAATGTGCCTGTGACAGCTCCAGCCACTTCTCACAGGGAGATGTGAGGTTAGAAAATAATTTGATGTTATTTAAACCTATCAGCGTGTGTGATGCGAGGGCAAGAAAGGAGCCAAGCCAGTGGCCCGTGAGCCGGTGGCTGCTTGCGGCAGGGAGTGGGGATGGAGGGCTGCTGGTACGCAGATGTGAGCTTCAGAGCCTGGAGCCTTCCCAGGAGCTCCCATGGGAGGAGAGGAAGCTGCAAGGCCTGGAAATGGGCCTGCAGGTTGCAGCCAAGATTTCTGGACCCCTGTGAGCTGGTTGCCCAGCAGAGAGGGGCTGTGTCCGTGTCGCATGTCCTCACAAACCAGGAGGAGTGAAGTGCAGACACCTAGGGGGAGTGGTTACTATTTTTGGAGATTAATATCCAAGTTTCAGAAAGATTCAGGTTTGATTAGTGCCTATGGGTTGTTCTTTTTGCCCATCACAGAGTAGAAATCAATGTCCCTAATTTCTTGTCCACCTCCTGAGCCGGGACTGAGGCAGAGCAGCTCCTGCTGCTGCTCTTTGCCCACTTGCAGGAGCAGTTACCATTTTGTGTCTGGCTCCAGGTAGGCTGTGGGGCGAATTGTTTTGCTTAGCCCCTTGTGGAGGCTTTATATTCTTCTGCTCTTGGTTGCTGTCTTTAGCTTGAAATAAAAGTCACTCAGAAACAAATGACTGGTTTGTGCTGGGTGTGGGGCAATGTAATAGTGGCTGCAGGTGCTTCCATTTCTTAGACAGTGGGTGCAGCTTAACACCATAAGCAATTTTTATCTGGGGCTTGGACTTCTCTCGCTGTGGTATTTATCAGTTAGCCATTCACTACATTGCAAATCCCTTTCTGCTGCAAGATACTTTTGTGTGCTGCCAGATCTCTGCTCTGCCAGTCTCTGGTCAGGGCAGTCTGCAGAGAGCCTGCACAGACACAGGAGGGGCTCGCTGGGAATGGAGTAGCAGGGAGTGTTCAAAGTCAAGATGAAGATGTCTGAGTGACAGATACAGCCCGAATCACATGGATGGATGCGCTCAGAACAGTGCTGCAGTGGGAGATGGCAGGAGCAGGTGGGATGGGGCTATGAGGGCAGCCCACAGGTGTGGTACACAGTGCTGCTGGGGGTGAGGTGGTGCTTTGTCACTGCTGCCTGTAGCAGCAGGGCAGATAGAGAGTGCCCTGTAAACCAGCAGTGCTGTCCCACCCTGGCAAGCGGCAGGAATGCAGGATTTAGGGGGAAGTGATCCCCTCCCGGCTCAGCAGAATGGGTCTGACCTGGAGCTTGTCTAAACACTCCCTGCGGGAAGAAAACTAGAACCTGTGGGGAAATGTCAAACAGCAATTGTTAGAGAACTTGATGCTGGAAAAAAATTTTAACCCTCACCCCACAAATTTATTCCAAAACATATTAAAGGTTACCCAGACAACCTCAATACCTCCAGCAATGTGACCTTGAGAACCACCTAGAGAGCAAGAAACTTGCAGGAGATCTCAGCTCCCGGCCATGAACGGTGCCCACAGAGTAACGTGCTTTATTCCTCACCTTTATTTCACTCAGCTGTTGTTGCTACCACCTGAGACCCCACTGGCATCAGGTTTGGCTCAGAGACTTATTGCCTCTGGTGAGGGTTCTGGTGAGGCGTCTGTCAGCACTGAAATAGTTATTTCATAACCATCTACCAGGGAAACTAAATTTTGAAACAAGTCAGCCCTGTGGGGCCTCTCCTGGAAGGACTTCTGAAGCAAATGTTGAGCTCCCTGCAAAGCATTAGTTTTTTTAATTCTTTATTTATTTTTTTTAACTGCACTGAGACCTAGGGTGCCAAGCTGCCCATTGCAGGGGCAGCTGCCTTCCTCTGGAAGGCAACACTTAGTCCCTGGGCTGGAGGGGTGCAATCTAATTTAAATACATTAAAATGGAATTCTGTAACTAAATCACTCCTATGACATTCCTCAAACTAGCAAGGACCTGACTTTTTTTTAGGGACCAGAGCAAAAGAACAGTGTGATTTCTGTGCCTGAAATGTTAGTGTTAGGACATGGTCTTGGTGGGGAGGGAAAACAGTAGAAAAATGCTAAAATACCAATAGAATCACAACTTTCAAACCCCCCCTTTGTCACTTGTGTTTCATTTGTCAGCTGCCCTGCTCAATGGGCCCTCCAGGGGCACATCAGGCTCACCAAGCTGTCCCTGGCCAAAGCTGAGGACAAGAGTCTGGTGTGTGGACCACACAACCTCCTGCTTGTGCCCTGTCTTTGTGCCTTGTTAATAAGAAGCCCTTTTGAGTCCCTGGGGTGAACCCCATATTATCATCCCCAAAGGAGAGGGACAAAGTGGTGCTCCTACCCAGTTGGGTCTTATATTAAAACGTCAAGTTAAAACAGGTGTCAGGCTGCAGGGGATGCTTTGGGCTGACTGATGAAGGTGCTGTGGAAAGCTGGGAGGGTCAGGGGTCTTCTTCTCCTGCTCCTGCCCACCTCTGAGGCTGTGGCAGCCCCTCAGCCATGGCTTTGCTTACTGCTGAGAGGTGGTGAAATGGGCTGGGAGCTGTGGTAGGAAAGCAAAGCTGCTACTGAAAGAGGTCCAGACTGCTCAAGTGGTGACTCTTTCATGCCTGTGTGTTTCAGGGGCACTTGTCAGAGCACTATTAAAAAAAAAAAAAGGCAAGTAAAATGTCTAATCTATTATTCATTCTGGAAAAATAATTTCAGAGTAAAAGAAAATATTTTCCTTCTCTGCTTCATTCTTAATATACTTTCTTCTATCTTTTTCTCTCCCTCACCTTCCTTCCACCCTGCAGGGCTCCAGGGAACAGTATGTATGAAATTATTTTATAAAAACCAATAAAAATTTTAATCGGGTCAACATCATTACAGGAGAGGAAGGTGATGGAGCTTTTCTGATACATTAACAAAAAAAAAAAGTGAAGAAAAAAGTGGTGTAAACATGCAGCTGTAGAAAGTGGTACAGAGAGCAGCATGCCTGGACAGCAGGCAGTGCCTCCTCCTCATCCTGTCTCCGTGGAGCACAGTCTCACGTTCAGCCATGCACATGCCAAACCTGTGGCTGTTTGCTGACAGCCAGCAGTGTACACATGTGCCTTGGCCCCTTGCACATACACCAAATACACCCCAAAGCAGGGAGATGCAGGCAAAAGTCTTTGGCTAGCACCCTTTAGGAGAACATCTGCCTCTGCCTGTAGGTCTTTACAGTGCCTTAGGCCCATATGTCCAGATACTGTCTGTAAGCAATGGTTAGTAAAGCAGAGGGACCAGCTAGTTATGTGGCAACTCCTGTTTTTAATCCTTGTCTCTCCGATTACCATGGAGGGGAATAAAAAGCCCTGGCAACACATGGTCATGCTCTGAGGATTTGCATAGTATATTAAGGCTTGCTAAGATCTCATTCCTATCCTGACATTTACAGAAACTGCAGCTAGTGAGGCTCCTCTCCATCTTCCCTCTTTCAGATTAAATGTGAACTTCTAAATCTGCCAGGAGGAGTGAATAGAGGGCTGGGAAATGTAACTGTCTCGTGCCGACCTCTGTTCATTACCACCATCAGAAACATGGAGCTAGGCCAAACGATAGGAGTGATGGATGTCCACGCAGGTCAAAACCCCTGTGGGAGAGGAGCAGACATACCGAGCCCTAAAAGTAATATACTGTTGACTCTGAGGGATTTGCAGAAGCCTCCAGGAATGAGGCAATCAATGCTTGGAATAATGTATTGTTGCCATCAGGTTCTGCAGGAGAATGCAGGAGGGGCTGGTTACCCGTCACATGCTTCCCATGAAGGTCAAGGTAGTGATTGTGGATGACAGTGCCAGCTCTGGAGATGAGAACCATGCTCAGAGAAGCCCACCCATGCAGCTGGAAACATGACTCCTGAGAGCAGCACAGCTACTGGTAGAGATGCCCATCTCTGCGCTGTTAGGACTTGTCCTGTGGAGTTTGCCGCCTCCCTTGGGGAAGCAGGGACCAATGGAGGAAACCATGGTGTCCTTGTGTTTCTTTGACTCTGCTGGGACAGAGAATTGTCCTGGAGGACTTGGAATATTTGTGTTGCAGTTTAGAGAAACTGGAGTGGAGGCTTCACCTTTGGGGATGAGGATGCCTTGTGTTTTCAAGCTGGAGACAGTTGAGTTTGAGTGGTGGTTGAGTTTACTGAGAGGGTGGCATCAGCAGGAGCAGAGCAGTGATTGCTGCCCTACAAAAGATGTCTGAATCCTGCCCTAGGACAGGAGGTGGCCGTGGGGCTGTATCCCCAGCCATGGTCAACCACTGAGGCTTTTCTAGTGACAGCACCCACTTACATCAGGGTAGGAGTGTGTTGCAATTAATCACATCAACTGCACCCTTAGTGGCTGTGTCCCTCTGCGTGGTGGTGTCCCTCTACTTAGTGCTGTCCTACGTGGCTTGTGGGAACATGTGCCTGGGCCTGTAAGCTGGAGCCTCTGCTGAAAGATGGGCTAAAATCAGAGTTGAAACATTCAGTGCTCCTGGAAAGAAAAATAAACTCACAGGCAAGTGCCAACTGCTGTGGCCATTTTGGCAGAGTACCTTTGTGGGGCAACAGGGATAGGGGGTAACAGCCTTGTGGTCAGTGGGGACATCCAGAAGTAGACTCAGCCCCAGCCCAGGCTGTATCTGAGCTCACAGCCCCCAGGCTGGTGCTTGCGGGGCTCTGCAGCCGGCGGCAGGCAGAGGCGCCCTGCTCATGGCACATGGGCTGGCACCGCTCCTCCTCCTCGTGACAGATCTCTGCCACCCTCTCAGTACACACACGCATCCTACAGCTCTGACGTTATTCTCCTTTGGTTGATGCGAAGGGCTCAAAAGTGTCCATTTTAGGGTTTTTGTATTTTGGGAGCCAGGCTGAAAAATCTTTTCATGGTCAGTGACAAGCAGCTTATGGGAAACAGATGAACAATACTCCCAGGAATTCCTCTTATTGCTGCTTGTGTTTAAAATCTAAAGTTAGAAAGGAAAGGAGGGGCAAAAAAAATAAAGTTTTGTAGGCTGAATTCCAGTAAAGTGTTATGAGAGTCTCTGCAGCTCTCCCTGTATGGATACAGAGCTCGGATGGCAGAAGTGGGCATGGCTGGGTACAGATCTGATTTGGAGTGAGGCCCTTCTTCCCTGCTGGGAAGCTGCTGATCCTCTCGAAGGGTTCGGTCTTTCCTGGAGCTCAGAAAGAAATAGCGAGTACACCTGGAAGCCAAGCTGCTGCGGGGTCTCTGCACAGTGCACCCCAGCCAGGCCAGGGGGCTCTTTGCAGAGGAGACCATGGTCCTCTGGTCTCTTCCACCGTGAAGAAGGGGTTTGCTTCCAGGCAGCCTGATAGCGATGGGGGGCTTGGTGACCATCCTCAGCCACCACTGCTGTCTGCAGCAGGGTTGATTTGTTTGGCTGTCACCTTTCCCAGTGTTGCAGATGTGGCTGCATAGGTCCTACAGGATCGATGCCTGGACCTGCCCCTTCCTGGCTGCTGGATCTTTTCCCAAAGCCACGTGCTGCTGTGTGCAGGGAAGGGAGAGCTGCAGCTCCCGGTAATAGATGGCAAGAGGGACTGATGGCCCAAGTGGCAAATAAATCTTGTGGCTGGGTGATATAATAAAACACTTGACCTTTACCCTGGTGGTTTATTTTGTAATCAGTGCCCAGCAATTGATTTACAGGATAATCAATCTCTGCCTCTTTCCCTTTCTCTGGCCTTGGTGTTGCCTGCACCGTGGTCCTTGCTTCTGAGTGATGACTCCGGGTTATAAGGAGCTCCCAGGGACAAGGCTGCCTACCCCTGCTCCCTTCTCTCCCCATGCCCAGCTCAGGAGCATACGTGCTATTTACAGCCTCATCTGCCCAATAAATGCTTATTAGGTAGCTCTCATCCCTCTTGCAGGGGCAGCCATCTCCACCTTGCCCATCTGCAGTGCTCCTGGCTGACAGTTTGCTTTCCAGCACCTCAGTTTATAACTCCTGCAACAAATTGTCCTGAATGAAAGGCTTTCATGCCTTGTGATGGATTTCCCTCATATAAATTGAGGCTCTGAGCATCCTTGCTCTTCCCAGGGGTGCTCTGCCCTGGAAAGCTGCAGCTGGAGCACTGAAGCTCGTGCAGGGGCAGAATTCATGGCCAGGAGATGCACATCTCTGTGGTGTGTTCACAGCATGGCTGCAGGTCTGCAGGGCTTGAGACAAAGGGCAAAGCAGAGAGCTGCTCCCTAACGTGCGAGTAACTTCCTCCCTGCCTGTAATGCACAGTTTTTCATCTTTGTGGCTGCTATAATCCTTTCTCTTGCACTGCCTTGTGTCTTCTCTACTCAGGACTGTGCTGCCTGACAGCTGGATGTGGCTGTGGTGTGGATGGGGTTGCAGGTGGAGGAGAAGGACCATTTGTGTCTTGGGATTGGGCTAGTGAGGAGAGGGGCTCTGTCCTCCTTTGCTGCCCAGTAAATCTGTTCTTGCTGGGCTCTGGTTCCCTTTGCTCCCTCCTTGAGAGGCTGAAGGGATCCTCGCTGCTCTAATAGCTGCTGTGTGGCCAAGGCTGCCCGAGCGATCGATAGAGACCTTGGAGGAATCTCATAAATATGATACTGTAAGGAAAGGAAAGAGAACAAATGAGGGAGCTCAGTGTGTAGCGGGTGTCTGACAGGGAGCAGATTCACCCAGTCAGTGATAGCCTGAGGAAGGCATTTAAGTGCCAATTCCAGCTGGGTGGTGTTTGTGATGAGCCAGTGAGATATGAGCAAAGGAGGAAAGGTCTGAATTGCACCAAGGCAGCAAGGCCAGGGCCCTAAGTTCCTGAAAAGCTCTGAGGAATACTTTCCAATTTTAATAGCATTAATTTTGGCCCAAATTTCTATCAGAGGCCCATCCTGGCGATGCACTCTTACATAGACCTGCATGTCTCCCACCCACCCTGAGGACATGAGATTATGTACCATGCTACGGGCAACCATGGCGAAATGGTGGCACCAGGAGAGCCACCTGCATTGATGGAGACCCATGGGGCAGACTGAGGGGTGAATATAAAGTGCTCTGAGCAGGAGGCTGCTGGGAAAACACAGCCCCAGCCCCATGGCATGTGGAGCACAACTCTGTGTGTGAGGGACACCATAACCCTGAGGTGATGCTGTGTGGGATGTGCAGCTGGGCTGGCTGTGACCATTCCTAGTGATGGCACCTTTTCTTGGAGCTGTTTTCAAACATCTCCTTCTTCCTTATGCGAAGTCTTTCCTTATATCTATTCTAAACTTGCCTTTCTCTTATTTAAGGCTATTCCTTCTTGTAATACATCATCCTTGGTCAGCCTTAAAGGTTGGCAAACCCTGAGGGAAGAAAGGAAAGAGTTATAATGTCTGAGGGACTAAAGGTTTGATTTGGATGCAACCACATTTATTCAGCAGCAAATTACATCTTCAATCAAACCAATGCAAATCAGGCTCCCACTTCAGTCTATTTGTTTGGACTTAGTGAGTGCAAGGGGATTTATTATTTCCTCTTCTTCCTTCCATCCTGCGAAGTTTATATGCGCATGTACAGATTTGTGCACGCTCGTCCGTAAAAACCCTCTTCGCCCCAAGGTGTCGTGCTGTTGGGAATAGGTACATGACGATCTCTGGGTGTGGGTAGAGCCTGTTTCCCTTGGGAAAGCAGTAGGAAAACAGCAGTTTCTGCTCAGGATGGTACTGTGTGATGGAAGGGAAGGATACCTTGGAGCTGCAATTAGAGCTCTCTGAATAATTCAGTTTTTCAACAGGGTGTCTGAAGTAGAACAGTTAAAAAATGTCTCTGGGAGACTGACAGTGATCCCTTTCCCCTCACACACACCCTGAGGAAGAAACAAACCATGAAAATCCATTTCATTTGTTTGGGGTCATTTCATTTTACTTCTTGTTTGTGCACGCTGCTTGCTTCCTAAGTGAAAAGTGCTCTGTTTCAGAAATATCCAGAAAAAAAAAAAACCAAACAGGTCTGAAGTTTTATTTTCACTTCTTTTTCTGATGTTCATTCCAAATCTGACCTGTGCGTCTCTGGTTTGATACAAAACCTGCATGAGGGAGGAGAGGGGAAAGGTAAATCTGTTGCTTTTATGAACAATTTCCCTTGCCTTTGTCCTAGTCTGCCCTAGACATCTGTGTGTCTGTCCCTGCTACGAAGCCTCTGTAAGTCCTTCTCCTACACCTCATGCCCTAGAAGAGGATCGGGGACTTGTCCAAGCCACAAGTGGTGCCCTGGGCAGAGCCACCCATCCCGCGCTCGGATAGCAACACAACTCAAAGACGAGAGCAGCAACCTGGTTTCCCCCTGGCAGAGGGAGGCTTCTTCCCCTATAATCATCCTTTGTTTCTGGAACAGCCATGACAGCGTTTGCAGTGAAGAACCCGCCGGTGGGGTTTTGTATTTGATCTGCTCCGACACGGCGCGGGGCGGGGGGTGCTCTCTGTGTCCTGCAGCGTCCCCGCGTCTGCGCACCCCTCGCACACCACGGCTCTGGTCCCGCACTGGCTCACGCTTGGGCTTAATTCACTGTGCTGCCACATTCAATAAAACCTGACCAGTAAAGCTCAGGAGAAGTTTGCGAGGTCTGGACTTACGATGGTAAACCCTCGGAGGCTGGAGTCATCTTGATGTTGCGTGTGTGTTTTGCGGGGTTTTTGTTCCTGCTTGCAGCCTCCTGTAACCCCTGCCTACCGAGTCCAATCTGGATTCACTGCACAGAGCATTTTGAGCTGAAAACAGCTCAAAGCACCTTCTGAAAATTGTAGGAAAAATTTCCATGCTGAGGATAATGAGCGGTGAGTGCAGAGGGGGGACACAGCGGGAATTCCTCTCCTAGAAAGTTGGTCTGAGCCTGAATCTCAGTGCCACAAAAACCTTGGAGGATTTAGTACATGGGTCTAGTTGGTTTGGTTTTATTTTTTCTTTTCTTTTTCTTTTTTTTTTTTTTTCCCCTCCACTCTTGAATTGGGTCAGAAAACTTTGCCTTTTTTTTTTTTTATGGATCTAGAATTGCGCATGATATTATTTCAGAAACACTGCAACTGTTGTGTGCCCAGCGCTCCCCCAGCTGCCGGGGGGTGGCTGGGAAGGGGACTGAGAGGCTGCCCCTGGGACACACTCACATTTTTGGGACCGGTTCCTCAGGGCTGGTGTTGTCTGTCAGTTGAAAACATGTTCAAGTGGTGCCAGGGAGGATGGCAGGGCGGGCTGGAGGCAGGGATGCTTGTAATCGCTACAACACAAGGGAGGCTGCTTGCTGCTTTCTTGAGCTGAAACCTGCTGGCCCAGGTGAGAGCTGGGTTGGCTAAGCCTGGCTTTCATGGGTGAGCACAGACCTCCAGCTGCTGGATGCTGGCTCCTCCATCATCCCCGGGTTATCTCCTGGCAGAAGCAGAGCTGAGAGCTCGCAGACCTTTCCCCTGACCGCCAGCAAAGCCCGCTGTGAGCACCGGCTCCGGCACACAACCGGCTCCGGCACACAACCGGCTCTGGGCTGACACGTGGCAGCAGAGAAAAGGTCTCACAAGCACCAAATGGCTGCCTGTGCTTCTGGAGGGGAACGGAGCCCTCAGCATCAGTTAGTTGCCCAGATCCCTGGACCCATCACTCTTTTCCAGGGACCTTGCTCACCTTAGGCAAAAGGAGATCCTTTTCTGTCCTAAGCAGCCCAGAAGTTGTTTCATTTATGTTTTGTGGTTTCTTTGCCCTGTACATATTTGCTTATCAAGCTAAAGTCATAGACTGTGTTATTTTTATGGAGAAAATGGATATTTAAGGCTGTTCCACTTTGCTACTGTCCGTAATACTTTCTGAAGGCCAGACTTCTTGTTACAGGGCAGCTGGGGCTATTACCAGGATTTCTGAGCCAGCTGGTTTATGACTTTCGCCCTGATGCCTCTCGCTTGGCTGGTCTGTGGGAGGCTCAGATCAGCTTGCAGGGGGTGCAGTGACTTTTTCCTTACACCATGATTCCCCTTTTGATCTTCTCTTCCCAGACAGGACTGCTTTTCTTCCCTTCTACCTTAGCCCCCGTCAGATCTCTCCCACCTTTTTTCTTCCCCAATTCCCATAGTTTCTTGAACGTACCGCCAATGACTGCTGGCTGGCTCTGCTCCTCTGGTTCCAGCACAGGGCTAGCCCCGTGCCCTGCTTTCCCTGATGCTGATAAGCTCTCCCTGGAAACAGCTCAACACCAGCAGAACGTTTCCCTCCTCCTGATTCCTTGTCCCACAGACCTCTTGCAGACCTGTCCTTCCGTTGGCAACCCAAATCATCTTTCCTGGTTTTCTGTCTACCTCTATTTGTGTTGTCTGTCTGAAGATCATCTTAATTGCACCAGCAGACGACTGGGTTCAGGAGCAACTCCCCAGAGCCCATCCTCAGATGCTATCACCTCCTGTGCTGCCTGGACAAATCTCAGCATCCATGTACAAGCTCTGCATGGGTAACTGAAGGTTACCCTGATCCCTGGCCAGCTCAGAGAGGGCTGTGCTCAGCCTGCTGCGTTCCCTCACGTTGGGTTGCTAAGGTACAGCTAAAACTCTCATCTGAGTGTCATAATCTCATGGCTCAATTCCTGCAACATCCCTTTCTCTGGCCTTGACAAATGCAATCTTCTCCCACTCCTGCCTGTTCTGAGCTCTGCTGCAAGGATCATTTTCCTCGCCTGTCATTTTGCTTGTGTCACCCATGCTTTACTCGCTTTTGCTGGTTCCTGCTGGCAAACAGCAGTTACCTGTCTCTGCTCTCCAGGCCTTTCACAGCTTTGTCTCCTGTTAACCTCGTAATCCCTCTCTACACATGGTTTCTCACTGTCAGTCAGCCCCTGGTGACAGCCTCTGCCAGCTCTCGCTGTCTCCCAGCTCTCTGCTTTCTGCCCCAGTGCCTCTTGCTTGAAGAGCTGCTCCTAGATGCACCCTGCAAGAAATGTCTCCCTGCCCTTCACCCCTCCTTTGCCAGCCTTTGTCCCATGTTGGTGACAGTGGCTCAGGAGCAAGTGTAGGAACCACCTGTCTGTCAGACAGTGACCCTGTGTTCTCTTGGTTCTTCTCATCTTCTGCTTAGGTTTTTGGGGCAGGGCCTTTTTTAGCAGTGGTTACCTAAAGTAATACAAGCTTGTGAGATCCTTCTGGCTCCGTGCGTGCGTGCTGTGTGTCTGTCCTGCTGTCATGCTTCATGGAAGCAGCGGTGACTTCAAGCTGACTTTGGCAGCCTAGCTGGGGATAATAATGTTCTCCCAGGTTTAGCAAAAAGAGGTGTCTGGATACCAGAGAGGGACCTTTACTGGCACCCAGAGAAGGAGACTTGTTTTGTACTGGTTTGTACAGCTCAGTGCTGGTGGGGCCAGGTTGAGCCCTTGCCCCTTCCTGTGTGATACCCACTCCATCGTGCCTGGAGTGAAGGGTGCAGGCAGCCGTCCCAAGGGAGCTTCCCCAGCCCCAAACCTTACTGGGGCCTGAGGGACACCCTGGAGCAGCATTTTCCATTGCAGACCAAGTCCGGCCCCAGACGGTACCTGCCTGGCCTAATCCAGAGCACGGGCAGTGTCGTGGTGATCCTGACCAGCACATGGAACCCCGTTCTGGACTGCAAGGGCAGGAGGGAGATGAAAATGCATCGATGCCTTCATCTGCCCTTATGGATTTTTCCACCATATTTTATAAGCGTTCATTTTTATTTATGTGAGGTTAAAGTCAGTCCAATTTGGAAATCAACTTGTCTAAGGAGCTCCCCTCAGATCTTATTAGCTTCATGTAGTATTTCTATTCATTTTTGCTAATACCATTCACCAGGCTGGCTGTGGTGGAGGCTGCGGGAGATGGTAACCCCCTCCTTGCCAGAGCACTGGGGGAGGCATTTTCTGACATCTGCTCCTGCCCAGTCCCCCCTTACAGCACCCAGCATCACCAGCAGCCCACCTACCGCTGCTGGCACCGGGGGAGGCTTCACCTGCCTGCACTGGAAATCAGTGGCTGGTGTGGACAGAGAACAGTTAAGAAGTGCTCACGCTCAGGCTGTCCTTGTAATTAGAGAAATTCCTGGAAGAAAAAAAATAAAAATAAATCCATTGAGGGCTTTTAAAGGAGAGATAGGATGCCTGATTCAGGAAGTCCTTCAGCCACAGATCGCCCACAGCTGGAGGAGCGTTCTGGGGAGGTATCAGCTCACACTTGGCCGGCTTTTACACCCATCCCCTGGCATTTGCTGCTGGCCCTGCCGGAGAGGACATTGGCAGGACAGAGCTTTGCGCTGGAGTTGGCAGGTCTACATCCCCT
This sequence comes from Columba livia, assembly GCF_036013475.1. Classification (NCBI taxonomy): domain Eukaryota; kingdom Metazoa; phylum Chordata; class Aves; order Columbiformes; family Columbidae; genus Columba; species Columba livia. The sequence continues at coordinate 18,002,511 of NC_088612.1, read as the reverse complement.
CCTGAGGAGTTATATCAGTAGCCCCAAAGGAGCTGTCTGCAGCCAGGGTTGCAGCGTTAGGTGGGGGTCAGAGCCAGCCCCAAGCGGTGGCCCAAGCATGGGATCCATACCCCCCGTGCCGGTAGCACAGCATGTGTCTGCTGAAGCGTCACGGCTGCCCTGTCTCTCCCCTGCCTTTGATTATTTATTGAAGTGGCTTGATACTGGGTGACTGTAATTAAAAGAAGAAAAATACACACAATAAAATGATTTCTGAAATGGCAACATGCTGGATGCAGTGAAGCAAGGAATGTATTAAATATTTATTGCCACTGGTCTGCTGGAGGGAAAATATTAAAATTATTTAGCCTGAGAAAAACATTTTAATTATTTAATTTGAGGGGAAACCTCCCCCACAGCCCTCCTTAGTACTAAGCCTCAGACAAATGGCAGCATAATTCAAGGTTTGATTAAAATCTGAATGGGACAAAGGCCTGGAGATTGGAACAAGGTGTGGGGAGCCACGGGGTTGCCGTTTGAGCCTGAGGGATGCTCTGGCTCTGCCATGGCAGGTCTGTGTGCGTGATCCGGCATCTTGCAGGGTAAATCTTCATCTCGTGCTCAGGAGCAGTTAGCCAGGGATTTGCTCCACACGCAGGAGCCTGGGCTCAGGATGGGAGCTGCTGGGTGCATCAGTCACAGTGTAGGAAATTGCAGCAAATTACCGTGACCCACCATCTGCAGCTTGAACTCTCTGGGCCCGTGGGTTGCTCTGAAGAGCTTTGCCTGGGCAGGAGCTCTGGTGCTCCTGTAGGAGCAGCCCAGCTCCACCACGCAGGCTCTGCTGTGCTCACCAGGCACGTCTGGTGCATGGGACGGGGTTCAGGCTGTGTGAACGAGCCACGGGGCTGTTAGAACGCCTCTGTCTGATGGCGTTTATATACTGCGGCTGTGAGGCTTTTCCCAAGAGCCTCTGCACATCTCTGCAGGGAAGGCTTTGGGGCCGGCGTCCTGTCGGCATGTCCACTTGAGGCTGGAGCTAAGAATCTTCCAGCTGCATATCAAAGATTGAGAAGTACGAAGTGTGAGGTCTGGCAGCAGTTGAGTGTTTTCTGTGAGAGGAGGGGCTGTGATTTTTTCCCTTGTGTCTCCAGATTGACAGTCTCTCATTATTAGCCCCCTGGAAACAGGCACTTTGACTGAAAGAGCCTTCACTGTAACAATCAAAGCGGCTCAAGAATAAACATGGCTTGGCAAGAATAAACACAAATTGCAGTGCTTGCTGTGAACAGTGATATCCAAGGGAGCAAACATCAAATGAAGGATTATCCCTGTTTGCGAGGAAGCTCTTCTAGCAAGAGATTGAATAAGGACCATCTGCAGCCCAGAGCAAAAGGGCTACCAGGAGAACCTGCTTGTGCCATCAGGAGCTCTCTCGTTTGAAGCTCATGTGGTCTCCTTTAGGCACCGTCTGGTTTTATTTCACATGCTCTGTTGGCTGCTGAAGCCCTGAGCTCTTTGCAGGCACCTCCAGCTTGCAGGCAGCCTGGGCAAGCCCAGAGAGCCTGAGGAGGGGACTTGTCTGGGAGGAGGGTTAGAGAGGATGAGGAAGGCTTGACTGAGATGGGCAGGCATCAGACCTGGCTGGGGCGGCTGTTGGCAAACGCACTGAGCTCCTGCGGGAGCTGGAGGATGGTCACATCCACCAAATCCTGCGGGAAGCTCCACTCTCTGCTCCTGACACTGATGCTGCCGGTCTTGGGGCAGAAGCCCCAAAGGCAGCTCTTAACCCACAGCCATCCCTGTCATGGGAAGTGAGCACGAGCAAGGCCTCCTCCCCAAACCCTTGCTGAGAGACAGCCTGCATGACATAAATCAAATTTGGAGGCGCAGAGGTTCCATAAACAAGCTTATTTTCTGAAGCCGTGTCCCATTATGTTATCTGTCACTTTATTGGGGTTTCTGAGCCATTTATTTTTATGTATATACATTGGAGCTGGTGAGCCAGTGCTGGCCTGAGAGTATAAAGCTGACAAGACACGGTAGCAGCGTGTGAAACCTGTCAGCAGAGCAGCCGCCTGTGAAATGAGCACGAGAGCTGATGCCGATGATTTTATTTATGGGGAATCTCAGGTAACGTGTGCTGGAGCGGTGGGTGCTGCCGGGCACACACCAGCCCCTGGCCGTGCCCCCCTGGTGCCGCTGGTCCCAAGCCCCCCGAGGGGGACCAGTAACAGACCCATCACAGGCAGGGATAAGGTCTCAAGGCAGCTGGAAATTAGATTTTCTTCTTAAGGAGTGTGTTAAGCTGCTGAAATACTTCAGTCACCCAGAATCCATATAAAAGGGCAAATTTTCTTGGGATGGAAGGTAATGAATACAGTTCTGCAGCACTTTGCTTTCCAATATTGATCTTTTTGGTAATTGTTCTCTTTTCTGTTTGTTTCTTTGTATTTAAGATGAACTCAGATGTAGTGTAAGGATTTGTTCTGAAATGGGAAAGCTGGAGTTGCCTTATCTAAAAAAAGTGGGGCTTTTAAATATTTTTGAAACATCTTTGCATTTATTTTACCCCTGGAGCAACATCTTGCCGAACTCAATAGTCTTTAAAAAAGCCTAAATGAATAATTGTTTCTGTCATATTCCAGGAGAAAAGTATTTAGATCAGCATTTTTTCCTTTCAGTTGGAGCAAACATTTTGGATGCAAGATAGTTCTATGGGTCATTGAAAACCCTAAAGTATCATCTAGATTGTCATCAGGGTGATGGTACAGAGCACAAACCCTACTCTTCTCCTGTTCTGACCTTGCTAAATCCTCTGGTTTAGCACTGAGGGGATGATGCTGCCGTGGTCTGATCCTTCAGCAGGCGAAAAGCGCCGCTGGTTCACAAAACCTGGTGAGGTTTTATTTGACAGCAATGATACTTAAAATTGTAATCTAGACTCCCACCCTGTCTTCATGGTTCACAAGCAGTTAGCAATGTGTCATCTTCCCAGAGCCATTCAGGACAATGCTGCTGCAGCAGCCGCGTGTCTCGTGGCCTGAAGGCCACGGGTCAGGTGGTGGCATTTTTTCTCCTCAAAGCAGCTAAGTCCTGACCTGTTGGTAGGATATTTCCTGGTACTCCTCTGCTGCCTGCTTAAAAGTGAGTGGTACTATTTTAATCCTCAGCTTTCTCTCTGGATTGCACGGGGAGCACGTTCCCCCTCCTGGTTTGCCTTGCAAGCTCTTCCCCCAGCCCATCGCGTGCCCAGCAACTGCAGGAATGGCCTCTCCTGCCTGCTTTGTGAGTGAGCATGGGCAGCTGTGCCTGATCGATCTGCTGCCTTCCTGTCTGCATCATTCCTCTGCAGGTCTGTCTCTCACCTGCGTGGGCACTGCTAAATCTTCCCTGGAAGGAACAGCTATTTGTCAAGTAAAATAGGAAGGTTTGAGTCTCCCGCTCCCCAAGGCCACTTAGCAGGGCTCTGGCTGCTCTCTGGACACTTGCTTTTCTGTGCCAGCAGTACGAGTGCAAATGAAGACAAAGAAAGCTCTTTTCTGGAAAAAGAGCTGCCTTCGCCCTGCCTGACGGCAGTGCCGCTGCTGTGAGCCCTCGTGGCGAGTGCTGCCTGCCCTTTGTCCATCCCCCTCAGCCTGGAAATGTGCAACGTGCCCCAGGTATACCCTCCATGGAGCGACGGCTGTGGTCCGTGCACCGTCGCCTCATTCCTTTGTGCTTCTCTGCACCAAGCCACTTATTGACTGGGAGCGTAATTGTGCTGCATCTTGTCTAATTGGTCTGCTCTGTCGCTCTCCATTTGCTTTCCCTGTCTGCGCCCTCCCCGCTCCGTCAATGCGCCGAGCTTGAGCGTGAGCAGGGCACGAGGCCACAGTCCTGATTGCTGGAGAAAAAAAGGCACCCAGCTTCCTCCTTTCTTCTCCTAAATTCAAATGACAAGAAACAGAGGAAAACAATTTCACAAACCCTTGGCAGAGGGCCAGCTCTGATAAAGAGCCGTAATTAATCTCCCCAGCTTTATTAGAATATCATTACAATTAACTCAGCAATCTTCTGTTGATCAAAGCCATTGTTTCCCGCAGAGCAGAGGAAACCAGCGGCAGCCTGGATTGTGCAGTGCTTTAAAGCATCGGGATCATTCCTGCCAGCCCAACAGCAGCCGCTCCGTCCTCCTGGCTGGCAGCACACGGGCCGGCACAGGAGACCTGAGCTGGCACAGCCCTCTGTCCGCAGCCGGCCTCTTGAGATACTTGCAGCTTTGATTTATTGTTTTTAGCTCTTTTTTTGTTGAGCTATATAGCCCAGATCCCTTGCAGGCATCTCGGTGTCCCTCTTTCCTGATGTAGATGCTTTTGGGTCTAGCCTTTTAAGCAGCGGGTTTATTCTTTTGTGTGTGTTCACACAGTTTTTTGTGTGCCTGCTTCCCAGCCCCAGCTGGGGATGGTACGGTGAGTGCTGCAATAATACAGCAAACAGCAGCATAGCAGGTGGAGAAACCAAGGGAAACATTTGTGGAAGCCACAGTTGAAAGAAAGAGTTGTCAGAATGAAGCTTCATAAGCTCTGCAGTTAAATAGCCTGAGATGTCTGCTTATAGAAAAGCAGAGAAAACGAGAACCGTTAAACTACCCCTTTCCTCCTTTTCAAACTGTTCTTTTAATATCGGGTATTTATCTGTAATTTAAGCCTGTGATTAGTTTTATCAAAAAGATAGTTCTGAGGCAGAGATCTTAAAAATGATTAGGTGTGTGTTTGAAAGACAAGAACAGCCCCACTTGCACTGTAGGATAAAGACATATCTGTTTACTGCCTTGAGCATCCATCTGGGAGGGTTTGTGCCAGGAGGAACCTCCTGGATCTCCCCAGATCCCAGCCCACCCCAGACTTCTCACTCTCCTCTGAAGGTGCCAGCGCCAGATCCTCTTGTCACTGGGCAACGTTGTCTGAGGTGATTTTTGCCCTCTGTTTTCAGCCTGAGGTAAGATCGCACCAGTGGAAGTTTTATCCCTAATGTCTCTGCCACAAAGGATTTATATGCTCTGAGTAGGCATGGTAAGTGTGAAACCATGCTGTCTGGTTACACAAAGACAGGGAAGTAGAGGAGTTTTAAAAGCTTTGGGTCTTGTCTCCAGTGGTTTCTGGAGCAGGTTGCAATGGGCGGGCAAGCTGCAGCGGAAAAGGCAATGCTAAGCTGCCTTGCCAGGATGCCTGGGAAGGGTTGTTAGATGAAGGTGTCTGGAGCCTTCACTCTTGTTTTTTGTCCTGAATTCTCATCTGTTTGGATTGTCAACACTTGTGAGCCCTGGGAAAAAGAGAAGAGAAAGAAAAGGCAGGTCTATGGTTGGCTCTAATTGACCTTGGCGTTGTCCTTTCAGCAGCCGCTCAGGAGAGGGGAGCAGCTGCTCCAGTCCATTTGCTGGTGCAGATACAGCGATAGCGGGGGCAGCCCTGCCTTAACCCTTCTGAGGTGGGAAAGGAGGGACGGGGCTGCATTTGTAGTGCAGGTTTCCTATGCACAGTGCAGGGTATGCTGAGCCTGTAAGGGCCATAAGGCAGGCACTGCAGCTTCGTGTCAAATGCCACAGTCTCCATCAGGTCCTTTGCTGGTTGGTCCCTGTCATGGAGGCACCCCAAAGTTAGTTTAAGGGACAACAGGGTCCAAAACAACTTTTATTAAACTGGTGAGAAACAGGGTTTTAGCACTCCAAAAGTGACTTGAATACAGGTTTGAATATCAATTGAGGAAAATTATTAAGGGGCAGCAACTAATACAACAGGAGGTCCACAGAGTGCACGCACATGGCTTCACCCAAAACAATGCCAGAGCCGTCTCTGAGTCCGGGAGGAGTACACACTTGCCTGTACATGGTGTGGGATTATTTTAAAGGGATACATGTACTTGTATTGTGTATGGAAAGTGTACACTCGCGATTCTGCAAGGGTAAATTTATAATACACTCGCAATCCTGCGAGGGTTAATACACGTGCAAATGTGCACAGAATATTACACGTGCTTATGTGGAAGCACAGGAGGAAAATACACTCGTGATTGTGCGAGGAAATAATTTATACACGTGCTCATATTGAGCACGGACAGTTACATGTGCAAATGTGCATGGAAAGTATAAATACACTCGCAATGCTGCAAGGAGAAGTTTTCCTCACAGCCGAGGCAGCAAGGCAAGCGGAGTCCCCATCCCGGGGAGGGGGCTCTCGGCGGCAGCATCTTGCTCGTGCTCCGAGAGACCCGCGACAATGGGCGGAGTCTCGACGAGAGTCCCGTGTTTTATAGGCTGACCAGATCTGACTGTAGGCATTCCAGAAGCTTCTCTGCACCCCCACACTGGCTGTGGGTGCCCCTGGAGCCTCCAAACATCCCCCACACTGGCCATGGGCACCCAGTGGCTCCCTGGCGCCTCGGTGCTCCCTTCTCCTAACGGCCCTGGCCAGGGTGCTCTGGGGCCAAACAAAAGAAGCTGTCAGCCTCAGACAGCAGAGAGAGAGGGAGATGTGCCTACTTCTTCCATACTGAAGGAGGGTGGGGGAGAGAGGGGGGTTTGCATCCTGCCACAGTCCCTAAGATGAGAACTTGTCCTTTCCCACTCTGTCCACCAGCGCTCCTCACCATGGGTGAGGGCAGGAGAGGTGGGCTGAGGCCTGGAGGGGATGCCCAGCCTGGGCTGAGCAAGCTCAGGAGGAGCAGGAGCTGGGGAATCTTCTGAAGGGCTTAAAGCAACACTCCCCTGTGCACCTTCCCCGGGAGCAGCAGGCACCGCCGCTTCCCAGGGGGCTGGGGCCATTAGTCAGGCTGCCGGCGCGGCTGCCTCGGGTCTGCAAGTGAGATGCAGGGGCTGAGTGTCAGGTTGTTATTAAATATCATTAGTAAGTGACAAAACTGTGTGGAGCACTTCAGGCACAGACAATGGCTGGAGGAGGATCGTTTGCAGTGCAGGGAGGCGAGTGAGCAGTGGAGGTCAGAGGTGCCTCGTGCTGGGCTGCCTCGTGCTCCATCTCCCGCTCCTCACCTCGAGGAGGCAGGAGGGATGGGTGCTTCTGTGGCAGGAGACACATGTTTGCAGGGAACCTCTGTGTGTCACCAGGGGACTTCAACACACCCAAACATGGGGTCCCCGGGACGGTCTGTGCATGAGGAAGGGTGACCTGTGTAGTCCCCAGATCCTCCTGCTCTTGTTTTGTCATCTCTTACATTCAGCAGAGACAACTGGAAAAGAAATTTTGCAGATGTTTTTCTTGCTAACTATTTTCCATGCTTCCTCCTAGAGAGAGAAGAAGATGGTGAACCACTGAGAAGGCAGTGCCCAAACCGGCAGCCCCAGCATCTCTGAGAGAGCCGCCTGCTTGCTTCAGTGCTTGGCCAGCCGTGGAGCTCTGGGGAGGAGCTGGCTTTAGTGGCAGTGACACGAAGAGAAAAAGCCAGAAAGTACCTGTCTAAGGGGTGAGAGGCAGAGGCACCGCTGGTGAATGTGCCTGGAGTGGGAGCCAAGGGATGGCGAGTCGCGTAACCATTTGCTCCAAGCAATCGCAGGCCGTCAGCAGAGCGGAGAGGCGCTTCCTTGCATTTATTTAAGGCGAGATGGCCTAGTTTTGTGCTTTCAGTGGAGTCCCTAATTATTCTGCAATCTTTGTAGTGAGCTAATTAGTTTTGCAGCACTCAGGGCTGGGGAACACTGATAGGCTTGGGAAGCACAAGCTGGAGGGACGAGGAGGAGGAGGGAGGTGGTTGACTGGCAGACAGGAATGTCTGGGAGCAGGGCAGGGTTTGGAGAGCTGATGGATGATGGTGTGGGAGGGATGATGGAGGAGGGAAGAGCCATAATCTCATGCTGGGCAAGGTGCTGGAGTGTAACGGTACAGGGGACAGCGATGGAGCAGCAGGCAGTAATTGAGGGGGCTGGCGAGGTGGGGCCAGAAGGATGGTCTGTGCAAGAGAAGACACAGAGCCCAGCACAGGGCTTGGGTGTGGGATCCTGCTTGGGGGGTGCACGGCCCCACGTGGGACAGGACAGAAATGCCCTCCTACATGGACATCCTTGGGCAGCTGCCTGTCCCAGGGTGCTGCTGACTTTGGGCTTGCAGGACTGGCAGTGTTTCCTGACTGTCCCATCTCTTCTCTAGCTTAGTGGTGACACTGGAGCTCTGCTGAGAGCGGCCAGCCTGGTCCCCACCACACAGAGTGGCTGGTCCCCAAGCTGGGTGCTCATCTTCCCACCCGATCAGAGCCGGTTCTTTCGGAGAGAGCCGCCACAGACAAGGTAACCTATGTGGATAACTGGCCCCATGATGCTCGCACGTACGCAGCCAGCTCTGGTTGGTCTGTGCGCATGGATGCCTCGCTGCTCTGACACGGGGTTGTGCTCCGGAGCCCTGAATCTGCACCGTGAGCACAAAGGTCTCATTCCTGTTGTCGCTGTCATTGGGAAGTTCCCAGTGGCCACTGAGTGCAGCGTGTGACAACTCTGAAGTGCCCAGGTGGCCATGGATTTATTAGGATATTATCCTACTAGTGCCGCAAATGGCGTCATCTGTCTTCTAAACTTTGCACTTTATTTCAGGGAGAGAATTTAGTATATCCAGGCAATATGCTGTAGTTTTAGCATATGATAAAGCCCTGCTGGGAAGTATAGTTTTATTGATTTTGTTATTAAAGTGCCACTGGAATAAATTTGCTCATTTGAATGAAATGTCTTATTACCTGGATCGTAACAGGGACATGATGAAATCTCCGGAGGGGCTGGAGTTACCCGCTGCCTGGTGATGAGGAGCTGAGACAGAGCAGCCGACAGGGACCCGCAGCTGCCACCCTGCTCACCCCAGGCTGGGTCTGTCGTGACCCTCAGCACCGGAGGCTGCTGGGAAACTCTGCTTGGAAACCTCAGGATGGGAACAAGCTGCAGTGACAGAGGGAGCTGTGTTTTACTTGAGTTTGTATTGTTCCTCCGGTCCTTTGCTCAGGTAAGGATGTTGTTTTAAAGGGAATTAGGGAAAACCTCTTTCACAGGGCTATATTTCTTTAGTACCACCAGTAATGGAGGTAGATTGGGAAATGAACCATTCCCCATTACACTGGGACCTAACTGCACAGCCCATGCATTCCAGTTAAAATTTGATTGCCTTGAATCCTGTGGATTATGGAAAATAAGAAAAAGGCCTAGTAAAATTTATGGGTTTTAATCATAAACCGATAGAATCACAGTAAATCTATCATAAGCATGCAGATATAGACCCAGAAAAAAAGAGAAAAGCAATAGGCCACTTTTTTTTTCCTGGAGGAGCTGTATGTAGCCATGGCAGGGCCAGGGAGATGGGGAGCAGGGCTGATCCACCAACCCTCTTCTCCAGGGTGCTGAGCCCCTGCACCTCAAACCTGCCTCTGCCATGTCCTGCCAAAACCGGTAGCAGGGATGGCACTGCCGGGCTCATGCCCTGACCCATGGCAAACCAGAGGGCATGTGGGGACTGAGGAAGGGGGAGGTGGGAGAAGGGGGACAAGGCCAGGGGGTGGAGGAGGAGAGGGAAGTGAAGGGAAAGGAGAAAAGGAGGCAGAGCCCAAAGGTATTTCCATCCTCCCCTCCATGCCAATGTGCTGCTCACCGTGGAGGGAGCGGGATGGGATGGTGCCAGGGGAGCAGGGAGGTAGAGATGTGGGGGAGAAATGGTGTGCAGAGCACAGATGTGGCAGAGAGAGAAGGGCATCTGACAGAGAGAAATGGCAAGAGAGAGAGAGAGAGAAACACGGAAGGCAGAAAGTATTTAAAAAGTAAAAAAGGAGAGAGCAAGCGATAAGGAAGAAAAAAGGGAGAGAGTAAAAAATTGACTCTGAAGCAGAGATAAGAGAGGGAGTGCAGTTAGTGAGAGAAGGAGCAAAATTGAGTGAGATAAGGCCTGATAGAGCTGGGGGAAGGCAGCGCAGCCCGGGCTGTGGGCAGAGAGCCGGGACTGGGGGGCACAGGGGGTGAAGGGCCTGCCCAACCCGACCCCCTCTCCTCTGGCCACCCGTGTAGGTGAAGGTGCCGGTGACAACCCCGGCCTGCGCTGTTCTACGTGCTCTGGCCATCCGGGGAGAGGAGCTGAGCGGACACAGGGGTTGATGAGGAGGGTCAGGGATCAGCAGGTATGAATGTCTCTCGCACAGGGTGCTGGTAACTCTGCTCCCGCCCCAGTGGAAGGGGACAGCTGGGTGCCAGCCAGCCACAGCCCGCAGTGGGGGAGGTGTGGAGCCTGGTGGGGAGGGAGCTGTCTGGGGAGGGTGATGCACCCAGGCTGGAAGTGCTGAAGAACCCCTCGTCCTCCTCCCAATGCACGGTGTCTGTCACGGAGATCCCCACGGCGCTCCCATCAGTCTTAGAAGCAGGGGAGCTGAGGTACGTTTCACACACATCCTCCCCTCCTTGCCCTAAACACACCTCTTCCTGGGTTGCTACCTCTTTTAAGCTATTTTATTAAGTGTTTTTCATTTATCCTTATGAAAAAAAAGCATACCACTAAGTGCTGTCTGGCTCTGACACATAGCCCACAGTTACCTGAAGAGCAATGCTGGAAACCAGCCCCTGCTCTCTCACCCCTGATTAAGCTGCAAAAGAAATACACTTTAAAGTTCAGTAAAGTGTTTATTCTTTAGGGTTTTTTTCCCCATCTTTACCCACCGTGAGAATTGCTGAGCTGAGATGCTGGCCACTTTGAGATGCTCTTCTTATGTTCCATCCATCTGCTTTAAGCACACAGTGAGTGAAAAGAAATATTATCCAGTTCACAAAGCACCAAAGATTAAAAAATCAGTGCGGATAATAAACTGTGTGGCAGGCAGCAGTGCCACAGAGCGTGGGGCAAACTTGCTAATGAGGGACTTGGAGCCACAGGTTGGATGCAGGGCCGGCAGCGTGGCCTCACGCCGGGAGGGCTTTGAGCACAGAGGTGGGTCTGGGGACACGTGTGGGTCTGGGTGGCCGGCCCCAGGCTGGGAAATATCCTGCACTAGCACAGCCCGAGACGTTACGCAGAAAAGAAACAATTTTCTCTCTTCTTTTCTTTTTTCAAAGCTTCTTTTTAACAGTGAAAGGCTTGATTCCTCCCTTTCATTGCTGGGATGCTGTAGTCTGCTGCAAATACCTTGCTGGACTTGATTATGAGTATGTTTTTTTAAAAATCTGTGTGTGTTGACTTAGCTCTTTTAGCTCTTTTAATCACAGCATTAAAAAAGGATAACTGGAGTCAATTAAGAAGCTCTTTCAGGTTGCCAGTGTTAACAGCTGTCCAGGAACATGGAGACCCCTCCACCTCTCTGCCGCCTCTTAACTGCTGATTGTCAGTGCTGGCAACAAGGCTCCAGCTGAGATTTCTGCACCTCTCGTGCCACTGCAAGCGGCTTTTTCGGCTGCACATCTTCCTCCGGAGGGCTGAGGCCTCGGCGCATCCCGGCCTCTCCCAGGGGAGCGCCGCTCCAAACCCGTGCAGGTGGAGCCGAGAGCACCTGCCTTCAGCTTCAGGTACGGTTTGGGTGGTGCTGTTTGTGGCTTTGTATTTAGCTCCCTGAAAATGTTGGTTAAACACTGGTGGGAAGGGAAGCTTTCAAAGAAGCATTTTGCTTTGGCTCTTTTAAAAAGTAAATCAAGAGCAAAAGGCTTTTAAAAATAATGTTTTGGTTTCAAAGTTATAAAAGAAAGATGAGTTAGAGATGAGAAACTAACAAATCAAAGCTCCTGAAACCCGCTGCGGAGAAAGAAACACAAAATGCTTTGTTTGAAGATGAATGGAAAGCTGAAACCAGCAAAAACACGCACCCTCCCCACCAGCACAGATGTTGCAGGTTGGTTCTTCTAGATTGGCACATTGCTGGAAGAAAAGCAAATCCATTCTTTTCCCTGTTGGCGCTGCAGGTTCCTGTAGCTTATTTTGTTATAGTCTCGTAGTGACTTTGATCCCTTGAAGACTCCTTAAGTGCTTTACAAATCAAGCATGCAAATCTCTCCTCGGCCACCTTGGCGATGCCGCTGAGGCTGGGTGGGCAAGGAGCCGATCCTGGTGGCAGCCAGGAAGGATGGGAATCACCCGCTGCTTCAGGAACACTTATGAAAACCTTTAGTGCCCGTATTACCAGTGTTTGCAGGGATGTTTTGTGCTTCCGGCACAGTCAAAGGCCATCACCCTGTGCTGGCGTCCCAGGGCACTGAACCAGGCCTGTTTCTCCCATGGAAAGGCCCTGTGAGGGGGTTGGCCTTGGCCTGCACCCCACTCTGTGCCTTCTGGGGGTGGGAAGGTGGCACAAACCAACTGGGGATGTGCTGAGCTGCTCTGATGATGCTGCTCGTATTTTCAAAGCTTGACTTGAGGCATCTCTTTCCCCATGACTCTGTCTCTTAATTTCACATTCTCCTCTCCCGTTGCCCTCCTGACTTGCGCTTTTTGACTCATTTGCTGTACGACACCACGCTTTCTGTAGCCTGTGCTGTGTCTCACTGCTGCAGGTCACTCTGCTGTCAGGGCAGGGTGGCACTGTCACACTGCTCCTGCACGGGGCCCGGTTATCCCACATTCCTCCCCGGCTCCTCCTGGACACAACACAAGCCTCCCAGATCTCCCGCACGCAGAGCTGAGCAAAGAGACATCGCTGTGTGGTGACCACACTCCATGGTGAGGGCAGGCAGCGCCATGCAGCCTGCACCACTGTGCCTGTTCTCTGCCTCGGGGTGGGTGGCGGTGTGGGTGTGTGCGTGTCCCTGCACATCTGTGTGCATGTCTGCATGAGTGGTGGATGCACTTGACACGCCCCCTCCCCCCCCCAGCCAAACCAGCAGCAGTTTGGCACAGACTCGTGTGTGCATGTATAGCCCTTTGGCCACAGATATAATACACAGAATCCTTGACCTGTTTTCCCTTACCCTCTTTGTCTCTTAGACTTGAACCGTCGGTCAAGTCTGGGGCTAAGTTTGGACCCAGCCGCACCTAGGCTCCTCTCTGAGAAGGAGTTTAGAAAGCAAGGGGGTCCATTCTGAACCCTGTGACTCAACGGGAGGTGCTCCGCTGCCCTTTCATGTCTCCTGTCCCCAGAAGAATCGCTTTGGAATAGCTGCCACCCGGCTCTGCTCAGCGCGTTTCCCCCAGGTAGTAAGAAATAAAGTGACTCTTCCATCCAACTCCGTGGAGTTGCACTTGTCTGTGAGTGATCTAAATATTGCTCTGTTTCTGTGTGCCCACGTGTGCGTCTGTGTTTGTCTGTGTGTGCACGTTTGTGTGCGTTCATGTGTCTGGGTGTGTGAATCCGTGTGCGCATCTCTGTGTGTTTGTACATCTGAGTCTGCGTGCATGTGAATCTGTGTGTGTGTGCATGTATCTGTGTGTATATGTGGGTCTGTGTGTCTGCATGTAAGCCTGTCTGTCTGCGTGTGTGCATGTATATCTATGTGTGCGTGTGTTTGTCTGTGCATTCTCTCTGTGTGCATCTGCATGTGTGGCTGTGTGCACGTCTGTGTGTGCACGTCTATGTGTGTCTGTATGCACATCTGTGTGACTGTGTGTGTCCGTGTCTGTATGTGCGTGCATCCGTGTCTGTGTGCATATTTGCATGTCTGTGTTTTCATGCATGTCTGTGCATGTTTGTGTGTGCCTGTGCATATGTTCTGGTGTGTGTGCATGTGCGTGTCTGTGTACACCTGTGCATATGTCTGTGTGCGCGTGTACATGTGAGTGTCTGTGTGTGTGCGTCTGAACTTGTGCCTGTATGCACCTGTATGTGTATGTGCATGTGCCTGTGTGTGTGTGTGCAAGGGACTGTGCCTGGGGGTGTTTTTGTATGTGGGTGCACATTTCTGTGTGTGTCTGCACGTCTGTCTGTGTGCATGTGCACATATATGTGTGTGTGTGAGCGTGCTTGTCTCTGTGTGCGAGTGTGTGTGCATCTGTGTTTGTGCATGCGCATGTGTCTGTCTTGTGTCTGCGCTGTGTCAGTCTGTGTGTACGCATACCTGTGTGTGCATGTGTCTGCATGTCTGTGTGTGGCTGTACGTGTGTGTGTCTGTGTGCATGGGTCTGTGTGTGGGTGCACAACTCTGAGTGTGTGCGTGTCTGCATGCATGTGCGTGCATCTGTGTGCATGTCTGTGTATATGCATATCTGTGCATGTGTGTGTATGTGCATGTGTGCACCTATCTGTTTGCAGTGTCTGTGAGTGTGCATGTCTGCACATATGTGTGCATTTGTGTCTGCCCATGTCTGTGTGTAGGTATATCTGTGTGTGCCTGTGTCTGTATGTGTGTGTGTGTGCATGTGCACCTGTCTGTTCGTGTGCGTGTGTGTGTATGAGTGTGTGTCTGTGTGTATGACTGTGTCTGTGGGTGTAAGAGTGTCTATATGAGCGTGTGTGTGTGTGAGTCTGCCCTGGGCTGTTCTCGGTGTGGCGGATGGAAAACGCCTCTCCAAGGTGAGGGAGCGAGCGCTCGCCAGAGATACAGAGCTGGACAGATCAAGAAGTCAAGATTTTGCATTCCAACTATCTATAGGAAATAGGGGTTTTTTTATTATTTCAAGTTTTCATAAAAATCCATACTTATTGAAATCAAAGTTACAGAAGAAAGTTCGTAACTTTTTATTGATTTTATTTCTTTTTTCTTTCTTCCCCCCCACCCCGTTGTTTTTCCCTCTCAGAGTTTTACCTGACACCAGAGTCCATCAGGCAAAGTCCTTACAAACACAGGAGTCCTGAAGACATCGGCTGAATGTTTTCCTGGTATAAAGAAGAAGAGGAGGAGAAAGAGGTGGTGACAGTGCGGGTGCAAGTGGGCTTGGACGGGGGTGGAGGGTGTGGTGGAAGGAGAGAGGTCGGTATGTTTGTAGCAATGTTTGGTTCTTTTAAATTATTTATTTGTTCATTTGTTCTTTAAAAAAAAATAAAACACCCACCGTTATTATTTGCAAATTGTGGCCTGGTTAAATCATTTTCATGTTGAACTTGCGCGGCGCATCGGCAGAGCTGATGCCCGCGTCGGACTTGCGCGGCACGTACTCGATTTCGATGTTGTGCTTGGTGTTGCCTTTCCCCCGGCTCCACAGGAAGAGGAGCACCAGACAGAAGAGCACGACGCCCAGGAAGGAGATGAAACCCATGGTGGTGGCGATGATGAGAGTCTTGATGTCAAAGGGGAAAGGCACGGTGGCGCGCGTGCTGTTGGCATCGCTCTCGTTGGGCTGGTTGGAGATGAACGCGAAAGTCTTGTTGGGCTGGTGGGGCCAGTCGGGGGAGTAGCTGCGCACGTGCAGGTGGGCCAGCATGGTGTCGTTGCCACCCGCGTTGCTGGCGATGCATAGGTAGGTGCCGTTGTCCTGGATCTGGGCGTAGCGCACCTCCAGCGTGCCGTCGGGGAAGACAGTGAGGCGCCCGTTGGTTTTGGTAGAGATGAGGTGCTTGCGGGGAGAGAGCCACATGATGGTGGGGGGTGGGTCCCCATCTGCCCGGCAGACAAAATGGACCGTGTGGCCTTCATCCACAAAGATCTGCTGAGGTTTGCGGTCCCGTATCCGTGCTCGGCGGCAGGTGAAGTAGTTGGGCAGGAGGACGTCAGGGAAGTCTTTGAACTCCTTGCCCTGGACGAACTCGGGGGTGGAGCAGGTGGGCTGCTGCTTGTTGAAGTTCAACCTCCATCGCCGCCGGAAAACCCAGAGCAGCCGGCAGTCGCAGGCCAAGGGGTTGTTGTCGAGGATGAGCGTCTCCAGGTTGCCCACCGAGTGGAAGGCAGACTCCTCCAGGGTGGTCAGCAAATTCCCCGACACGTTCAGGATGCGCAGGTAATTGAGGCCGCGGAAGGCGAAGGGCTCGACCATGGTGAGCTGCCCTCCCACCAGCTGGATCTCCTGCAGCCTGAGCAGGTCATGGAGCATGGAGCCCTCGATGGTGACAATGGGATTGTAGGACAGGTTCAGGAACCGGAGGTAAACCAAGTGCCTCACTGACACATACGGGATGGACGTCAGGTTGCAGTGGGTGATGGACAAGGAGGTCAGGTTCAACCCATAGAGGCAGTTGGACGTCATAGTATCCAGGTAGGGCCAGTGTGAGATCTCAAGGACCTTGAGCCGGTACAGCCTCTTGAATGAGTAATCCCGGATGGTGTTGATGTTCAGATGGCGCAGCCGCAGCACGATCAAGCCGTGAAGGTGGGACAGGGCCTCCGTGGGGATGGAGGTCAGGTTGCATTTCTCCAGGGTCAGCTGCTCCAGGCTGTTGAGGCCACTGAAAGCCCGGTGGGAGATGTAGACAAGGTCATTGTCCCCCACCTCCAAAGACTTCAGGTTGTACAAGTCCTGGAACATGTAGTCTAGGAGGATCACAATTTTGTTCTCACTAATGTCTAGCTTGGTAAGGTTGCTGAGTCCAGTAAACACTCCCAAGGGGATCAGCTTGAGTCTGTTACTCCTGAGCCCCAGCGTCCTGAGGTTGAAGAGGTTGTTGAAAGCCCCAGGTTCAATGGCACTGATAATGTTCTCATTTAGCTCCAGCTCCTCCAGGTGAGGGTAGTTGGCAAATTCATCCTGGTTGAGAGTCTTGATGCGGTTCTTGCCCAAGTCCAGCAGCCTGGTCTCGGTGGGGATCCCCTCGGGCACGACCATGAATCTCTTGCGGTGGCACAGGACGGCGCGCTCCTGGGCAGAGCACTCGCAGCGCGGCGGGCAGCCCGTGGCAGAGCCGGACAGGATGGATCCCAGCATCAGGAGGAGGATCGGCTGCCAGCAGGCCAGGATTGGGCTGCGCATACTCGCCTCCCCAGCTACCATCCTATCTCTCACCTGCAGGTAACACAGGGGAGAGAAAGAGGAAGGTGGACATGAGCAAATGACCGTGACAAAAGGTTTATCTTCCTGGTAGCGCTGACATTAAAGTGAAGGCACAGCAGAAGTTCTAGTTTTCCAGGTGAAATTCAGCCCTTTGGCTACGAGACCATCTCTCTTCCCCACCCCCTAACTTCCCGCTTGATGATGGAACGTGCACAGACTTAAGTGGAAAAGCCTTGAGGAATCTGTGTCAGACAGACCTCGCTTCCTCGGCTTCTTTAAAAAAAAAAATTAATACTAAACACATCTATCTACATCCTATTTTAAGCTCTTGAAATTATTCAGTTCCCTGTAGATGGAGCCTGAATATAAAGGCTGCTTTGCAAACGCAGAGGAGCTGAGCACAGGATCGAGCAGCTGGGGGAACCCCGCTTGGGCTCGGCTGGGAGCGGGGCGTCTGAGAGGGGAGCAACAGCAACAGCTCCGTGGGGACGGGTCCCCTTCCTGTGCACCCCCAGGCTCTGCAGGGGGTAAGGTCTGGGCAGGAACCGGCTTCCTTCCCTGGGGGGGCTGCTGGGAGACCCCCTCTAGGGTTACACCCGGTTGTGCTCCAGCCCAGAACCACCCCAGTCCATGGGGAGCAGAAGCCAACGCTCCCTGTCTTGCTGCTTCTGCTGCATTTATTTCTCTGTTGTTCAAGCTGTTATGAGGGATCAAATCATATTAATATTGCATATTAGATATACAGCTACTCTGGACCATGCTTATATCTATTGTTATATGTACACTCTGCATTGTTTCCACTAATGCTATTTATGGCTATCGCTGAATATACCAAATGCATTACTTCCATTGAGCTCCGTTTGCATCTATCATTATATATCCTGTGCATTACTTTCCCTGCTCTGGCACTATTTATGGTTCTGGTATGCATTCTGTGCATTACTTCCACTGCGTCTGTTTATATTCATCATTTAATACAGATATATGACCCAAGCATAACTTTTGTTTCCAAAAAATTACTCAAGATTTCTTTGCAAGATGCAAGGATGAAAGACGGTGGACTGGCCATAAAAATATCCCCAAGCACCATCTCAGAAACCACTGGGCCTTGGCAGCCCAGGCGGTCTGGCTGTGAGGTCGTGGAGCCCCCACAGAAATCCTCCCTCACGTGTCCCGGCTCACTGTCCTTCTCCATCCCCTTTCCCTGCTACCTCCGCAGTGGGGCTGGTCACTGGGGACCACCCAGCACCTCCAAACGGAAGGGGTGCGGTGCCAGGACCGACCCCACACAGCTTCCCTGGCAGCGGGGCCGAGCCCCCTCCCGCCGGCCCTGGGCCAGCACGTCCCAGTCCAGTGGAAACATTTCCAGTGGGTTTTCTTGGGCCTGGGCCAGGCTGCAAAGAGCCATTTGCTGGGTATTTACAATCCATCATCTCCCATGTCATCACCCCTCTGGTGCTGATGCTGCTGGGCAGCCTGACAAACACATCGCCATGGGGCCGGGACCTGCCGGAGGGCTGCACCGGCTCGCCGTGGACGGGACGGCACTGCCACTTGGCAGCTCTCAGGCAAAGACCTGCACATAGATTTGCTCCTCAGGCTGGGGCTGAGCTGCCAGGGGTTCCCCACACCCCGTCACCTCTCCCCGCTCCTCCTGCCTGTGGGGTGACAGTGGCACCGCCGCTGCCATGGCCCCTTCGCCGATGCGCGCCGGCTTGCCCACAGCCTCCCTCGGCCAGTGCTTCTCAGAACCTAGTCCTGGTCCTCACAGCCACGCTGAGAAAGCCATCAAAAAAAGCAAAACACTGCCTGCAAAACAAAATACAGTCTGAGGGGCTTAATTATACCGGGGCTGAAAAGACTTCAGCTCATTAGGGTGCCAGGCAGCTGGCCTTATTTGGCTGTGTTCTGTGCTGAAATCGCAGCTCTACCCGTGCGTGCAGCCGCGCGCTGGTCCTGCTGGGCACGGGGCAGGGGTGCGAGCTGAACCCCACCTCAGAGCCCGCACACGGGTCCCGCATTGCCCAGACCCGCCCCGACCAAATCCTACCCCTCCACCCGCGGGAAGGGGATTGCACCGCAACGCATCTGCCCCCGCACCGGCCTCGGCACAGCTGGTGGAAGTGATGCTGTGTCAAGGCATAAAATATAGGCAAAGTGATAGACGAATAAAGCAAAATCTGCATGGCGTTAAAGACAAGACAAGCCCACTTGTGTAGAATTAAAGTCTAGACACACCTCACATGTTATTTCTTCTCAGCTAAATTTAAATCCATGATAAATACAATCCCTGACAAAAACATCCGTAATCTTAATAGTCAGAGTCACAGAAGAGTTTTGGGAGCAAGACAATAAATAAGATGAAAAATTCTGGGCTAAGATGAGCTTTAAATCTCTTCTGGTTCACGTTTACCTCTGGCTGTTTCAGAGAGGAATAGTCGTGCCTCAAGGTGAGGTGATTATTAAGAGGTGCCCTTCTAAAAATGACTTGAACCGTGATTACTGTGTGAGCTGAGGTCACCCACCCACCCGTGCGTGGCTCCACAGCCACCAGCACGCCTCCCCCAGGGTGGCTGGACTCACATCGCATCACCAAACCTCAGCCCAAAGTCGGGGCTGTCCTGTCGGCCATCCCGTGTCTGCCGTGCGGGGTGCCCGGCCACGGCCCCAGCAGAGCAGCCAGGGGGATCGGCCACACGGCTGTGACACACAGGCCAGCCAGGGAGAGCCGCAGCCCTCCGGCGTGAACGTGGCGCTCATTTCTCACGGTAAAAAGAACTGATAGGAAAGGAGCAGCTACTGGACCCACTGCCTTTACGCAACGAGCAAACCAGTGCAAACTAAAGCAAAAATTATGCCCAGAGCCACAGCATCCACTGACCGCTGTCCTTGCCACCCTGCTGCCGGAAGATGAGGGCTCCAAAGTACAACCCCTTCCCTGGGGAAGCGGCGAGACTCAGCTCAAGGGGCGCAGACAGGCGCTGAAGCCGCGCTGCTAAATGCAGCGGGACCTGCCGAGTGTCCCCGCCTGGGACCAGTGCTGGGAGGAAAGATGCTGTTCTGGGCCTGTGCCTGGAAACGCGGCTGGGCTGGGCTGCAGCGCTGACGTGCGTGGGGTTCGCTCCGCCGTGACGGGCACAGGCTGCTGTGGCACGGGAGGAACGGCCCAGGGAACCCAAACCCACGCAAGACCCAGGAGTGAGCCCGGGCTTGGCACCTGGGTCTGTCCCCAAGGCTGCTGCCCTCTTGCCCGAGGGGCGGGCAGCACGCCTGGCCGTGCCCTCTGCTGTCACCGCTGTCCCCAGGCTGTCCCCTGCTCACCAGCCCAGGGGCGTCCAGTGGCTGGGGCCAGGCCGGTGCTCCTCAGCACCAAGCGATCTGTCTGCTGCACTGACAGCAAGCGGGCAGCAAAAATCCCCGAGTCAGCTATAACCCCCACCTGGCAGCCATAAATTACAGCGCGGCAGACGTTCACCCTTGAACCAGATGCTTTCGAGAGCATCGAACGACAACAGGCAATTTAGGATGAAGCAAGCCATATCCCCAGGGGCGCTCAGCAGGGCTGGGGGAGCACGTCCCCCTATCCCATTTGTCCCTGCAGGAGCCGACCTTGCCGCGGTGCCAGAGGGCACGCAGCAGTGAGCTGATCCCTGCGGCACCAGGCACCCTGGGTGGATCTGGGTACGGGTGTGGGTCAACCACAGGCTCACCCCATCTCTGATCTGCCAGCCTTGCACAAAGCTGCCGAGACACAGCTCTTGGAGTCCGTGCTCTCGTCTCCTCTAAGCTGCTCCAGCTAAATCAAATTTTATTGAACTTGACTACATTTTAGAGATAAAGACTCCAGGTTTACAAATAAATATTTAACAACCTTTCCTGCTGCCGTAAGAGTTGCTTACCCAGACCCCAGGCTCTGCACTAAGTGTTCCTGTAGCTATCTGCAAAGCAGCAAAACAAAGGGAGAAGCTTTAATGTGCCAAACACGTTCCTGCCCATTTCCTCCTCTCTCCATCTTTCCCCCTGTGTCCAGTGCACATTTGTGAGCTCTTTTGCTTTGTCTCTCCCTCTCCTCCTCTTTTCCCACCCAGTCCCTGGAGCAGCTGGTGCCCAGGGATGCTCCGGGATGGGAGGGAGCAGGGGCAGGGCACGAGCACCAAGCACCGCTCCCCTCAGCCATGTGAAGGCACGACTCGGCAGCCGGCAGCTTCTGCTCAGCCTGCCGAAGGATCCGCTTTCAGCTGCTGCGAGGCGGGAGCCTGGAATAGGTGTGCCACAACCTGATCTGCTCTGGCAGCTGCTCTGAGGCTGTAAAAGAGCCCGAAGAAGTATTTGAGATGCAAAGCCCCTTCCGGCGCTGACACCGCCGGGCTGGCACCAGGCACCCGCAGCAGCCGGCCTGCGGGACTGCCCCGCAAAGGCATTTCCTCATGGCAATGAGCATTCCCACCCAAAATGCGGTGCCCCCAGTGCCACAGGGGATAACACCAGGGAAGCACCAAGCCAAAAGGCAAGAAGAGCAGAAAAAAGGGGAGGGGGATGCACAGGGGAGAAGAAGAGGTCTGAAGCGGGCTGAGGGGCCAGGACGCTGGGAGGGAGGCTTTGGCCCAGGCGCTCCCTGGTTTAGCTCTGGGCTGCAGATCTGCTTGACCTCATGCAGGGACAGGTATCTATGGCAGGGGGACAACTGGCAATGGCCCAGAGCCAGCCTGGAGAGTGGTTTTCAGCCTCAGCAGGCAGGTTATTGGAGCAGGGTATGGGAAGGAGATCCCGGTCGTCTCTGCAAGATGCTGAAGCTCAGAGCAGTTTTTGCTGAGGCTGTTTCTTGCTGCGATCACATCTGTGCAAGAGCTGCTCACCTTCCTAACACCTTTGCTCCTTTGTTTTTAACATCTCTTCTCTCTCTTTGGCTGCACATGCTTCAGCGCCCCATCAGCAAAGAAAACATCCTGACAAGTGATCAATAAGTAATTGCAAAGGCAGCTGTGGATGCCAGGGGTGTAAAGCCCTGAGCTAGCAAGAGATAAATGAGCAGCGTGAGGGTGCAGCGCACCGTGGAGCTCAGGCTGGGAGCCAGCCACGCTCCCCTACCCATCGATGGAGGTGGCCGGGCCGCGGGTTGGCCACCGCAGCCACCGCCGGGTGGTGGTTCAACACTTCCCTGCCAGGCAAGCCGGGAGGAGGCTGATTTTTTTCTGCTTTTGAGACAAAGAGCAGGGGAGCTGTGTTTGCTGGGGGAATATCTCCCAAGGGCTGGCCCTGGGACTCCAGCACCAGAGACATTTTGGCTTCAGTATAGCATGAGGGTCTCTCTATGTGGTTTTTTTTCCTTCCCCGCCTGTAGCTGCAAAAGGAGGACGGAAAAAAAACCCAGACTGTTCTTAGGGCAATGGAAACATTTGCACTGTAGAGGTGAAAGAAAGGTTGTCCAGTGAGTGTCTTCTGGGAGAGCCGCCAGGGTCACGATGGCATTGCAAAGGCAGCCCCTGCGCTCTGCCTCGCCGTGCCCGTGCCCAGCAAGGTGCCACGGGACGCAGCCGTCCCCGAGGCAGCGCCTGCAAAGGCTGTTTGGGGACAGCAGGGCACCAGCAGCTGCCAGAGCCCGGGCCCCCGTGCCGCTCCTGCTCATGCAGGGACAAGATTTCTTCTCCCAGCACAGCACAGCCTTCTCCAGTTTTTTCCTGGGAATGGTCTCGAGTGGCTCCCAAACACCTTCTGTGCTCGCCTGAGCTCCCCAGGAGCCCTCTGAGCACCCGGCACCGGCAAGGGTCCCGCCTAGGGCCCTACCCCGGCACCAGCAATAGATTTGGGGCTGGAGGATGGGGACAGCCCAGGCAGCTCGTCCGTCCTGCCCAGCGGCTGGAGCGGCTCCGCATGCTGTCACGACACTGCTGAACCAGCCGGAGCGCAGCTGTACGGGGCCTGTGCTAAGCCCTGCGTTTCTGTCAGGGGCAGGACACCACCTGATGTAGTGTAAAAGTGCCTGATACACAGACACCCCGCTGCCAGAGCACATTTCCTCCAGATCAGGAGCAGATGGCATTGCTGTATGAGCTAGCCTTGCTGCTTGGTCTGGTGGCTTCCAGCTCCCCCAGACCCAGGCACCAGCTCCTGGCAAACCCAATGCCCAAAACACCCCTGGGGGCAGCCACAAAGGGCCTGGCAGGGGGGGCTGCTGGCACCAAAGACAAGCTGCTCCCTCCCCAGCACTCCCTGCCTGGAGACATCCTGTCCCTTCCAGCCACCAGCCTCTGCCAAAAAGTGTCCCATGGGCCACCAGCAGAGATGGAGAACCACCCTGGTACCTACTGCCCTCCTGGCTCAGTGGGAAACCAAACACCAAACCAGCCCGACACCTTGGCCCCATGAGCAACCTCACTCCGTGGGGCCATAAGGGGACATCACCAAGGTTTTGGGACATGACCCCCTTCTAACGTCCACCGCCCAAGCTGCTGTGTCCCCAATGCGTCCTTGCTGCTGCCTGAAGGTGCAAACCCGGATCCGAGTCCCAAACACCGCACAGCCGCAGCAAGCGGGGACCAGCGAGCGCGTCCCAAGGCTGCGGTGCTACCGAGCGATGCTGCTGCCAGAGACCGGGGACGTTCCTCAGGTTTAATTTAAGCTGCAATTGTACTTACAGCACCACGTCTGTTCCCATGCCACAGCCCTAAAATACAGCCAGTCCAGGATACTTAGAAAAGTACAAGGGCTGCTCCAGAGCACCGTCTTTCCTTGGAAACATTTGGAATAATAGCAGGAAGACTTGAGAGGACATAAACGCGGCAGCTTCGCTGACTCCAGGGAAACCTGCTGATTTACCTCCCTTTAGGACAGGCTCTGGTATTTTTATACTGCTGCCTAAAATAAGCAGCCTCAGAAGCCTTTTGGGAGAGGCCGACTGCAGCCAGCCCAGCGAAGATGGTTCTGTGATAACCCACTGGCAGGACAAGCTGCACAGGGCAACGCGCATGGGCAGAGCTGTCCCTGCCCCGTCTCACACGGTGACACGGGGGCCAAGTGGGGCGGTGGGGTCAGGCAGGGGCACAGCCATGAGAGACGAAAGCCCTGGACCTCTCCATTCACCTCCTTTCCCAAGTCCATCCTGTAAACGAGATATCTCTCTCCTCCTCCCAGTTCTTATTAAGTTTCATTCACACAATAACAAATATAGTGCCACAGGAATTTCCAAAAAGACAGAAGTAGAGAAAAAAGGAAGCCAAAGAAAGCATGAGCGATGGCAAACATGGAGAGAAGATTTCTCTTCCTAGTCTGGCTTTCTCTGTGCTGCTTTTACGTATATAATTCTTTTTTCTTTCCCCCTTTCTCGCTTGTTTGATTTCTGCATTATTTATGGCTTGTCTTCAGGGCCTGTATTTGCTGTTATTGTTTCATTCAACAATAAAATAGATTAGATAAAAACAAACTGTGCTGAGCCATGGCTGAGCCTGCCTGTCCTGCAGTCAGCGTAGACAAGGGACCAACACCTCACCAGCCTTTCCCAGCCCAAATCCAAATCTAAATCGGGCAGGGACATGGCCTGGCCAGGATTTGGGCTCTGGGTGCTGCCAGCCCCACTGGTATGTGTCTTCTGCAGATATGGGGGCTGCAAAGAGAGCTCTTGGGGTCCTGGACTGCACCCAAACTTCAGCCCCTCCCTGAGCAACAAGGAAAAGGTGGGAAATGCTGGGTGAGAGGAGACAACGAAGCACTGGAAACTCTGATGTTTTTTAGGGCAATTTGATGAAATGCAACGCACTGATTTCACAAGCAAGAGTGCCCCAAGCTGAGCCAGCGCTGGCTGCGGGTGCTGTGCCCCAGCAAGTCCCAAGCCCAGGCACTTGGGAATGCGTGCCAGGAGGTGCAGCGCCGTCAGGCAGCGAAGCAGCTGGAGCAGGGGTGAAAAGCACCATGGGTCTAATGCCTGTGATTAGGGGTGTCAGCGGGTCGCAGCCTCAGCCGCACCATGGGGAGCCACACTGTTCCCCAGCCTTTTCTGTCTTCCAGCAGGCGATCGTGCCGAGTCCATGGGCACAGAGAAAAAGGAGGGACCCACCATGGGGATGGAGCGGCTCCCCACTGCCCTTGATGGAGGGCTGCTTTGGGGTGGTTTTGTTATGTTTTGCTTGAGCTGAAAGAGATACTTTCTACCCCTTCCTCCCTCTCCCCAGTGATGTTGATAATAATACAGAGCCTGCACTCTAGGCTGTATGTGAGAACAAAAGTAATCACGGGGAAATACAGCGCATAGAAATTAAATCGGAAATGCAAGGCCAGGGTTTCCATTTCGGTTCGGCTTCTGTATCGTTTCCCATTGAAAAGGATAAACAGGCTGAGCACAAATCAGTTTAATGGCAGCCCCTAATGGCAGCGCAATTCCATGTTTCCCAGAGCAAATCGTGGCTCCAGCCCAAAGCGGCAGCGCGATGCGCAGCACGGCAGCTCTGTGGGATGGCCACGGCAGGGGACGGCCCAGCTGAGCACTGGGGGGCACTGGGGCCCCCACAGGACTTGCTCTCTTCGACAGCAGCACAGAAATAACCTGCTTCACAGGGGCTGGTGTCCCTTGCAGGGTTTGGGGATGCCAGTGCACCCTTGCCTGCCAGATTCCCAGCAGAAAAGGGGTACGTGCAAAGACTGGGAACGTGCAAAGCTGTGCCAGGATGCTCCCCCAGTATGGGCCAGGCAAGGAGGCTTTCACACCGCTCAACACTATGGCCCTAATTCCTTTCCTTTGTCTGGCTCCTGCAGTGCATGGTCATTTAAAGCACAGCTACAGCTGCCATTTAGTTTTGCTGCCTAATCCTCATCGCTGTGCCTTGCTCCGTGATACAACACATGAGCCACTTGCCAGTGGAGCTGGGACAGAAGCAAGCCACCAGGCCAGTGTGCTCCTATAACGCCCCTCCCTGCCTTCTCAGGCTCACATTTTGGGTTAAACCAAATCAATCTGGTTCTCTCTGACTGCCTCCAGTCCAAAGTGGGGGTGGGGAAAGGCTGGGTTCAGGTATGGGAGGGAGAGGTTCATCCACATGCCTGTGCGGAGCGAAAAGCCTCTAAGAGTGCTCAGATTTTGCTTGCCACCCCCAGGTTGCCTTCGAGGTCTAAATCAGTTGTTTCCCATTTCACACTCGACGTCTCAAATCCAAACAAAGAGCTGAAAGAATAGATCACGTCAAAATATTTCTGCTTCTCCCTCCTACGAGAATTCCCCATCAGAGACCAATCCAATTAAGGTGCTGGTTATGAAATTAACCATAATTACAAGAGTGATATTTAATGTTTTGCATTCTGAGGAAAAAACGGAACGGAAATGACAAAAAAAGTAGAAATTGTGGGTCCTACTGAGATAACCAAGAGCAATGTGGGGCGGCGGCAGGGAAGGGCCTGCCAGGGGAGCAAGGGCTTGCAGGGTGGCAGGGGCTGGGTGGCACCAGGGGCGCCCACACAGGGTCCCCACAGCAGCAAGAGCAGGGGCTGGGTGCTCCTGGGCACCCTCTCAGAGAGCAGTGGCCAGCCTGCCCCCAAAGCAGGGGATCAGCCCAGCCTGATGGCTCCCAGAAGGTATTTTGCCATTTGAGCATCAGTCGGATGGTGTTGGGCCACAGGAACCGCATCCTGGGAGGCAAAGCCCAGTCCTCACCCTGTCCCCACCCGCTGTGGGGACCCACTGGCTCATCCACAGGACTGTCCCCAGCTCAGGACGCTGACCTCAGCCCTGAGACAAGAGACATGATGTGGGGGGGCTACTTCTGGTGTTTCTCCCTTTCCCAAGCCAGGCCCGTCCTCAGAAATGCCTCTCCCTCTCAGTATCACACATACCCTGACACTGTCTCAAAGGCTGCGGATTCAAGCAGCCACCAAAACCGGCTGTTAGTAAGAGACGTCCCCAGCCAGGGTCACAGGGAGCTGGGACACGTGGCAAATCATGGAAACCTCTTTTCCTGCAGCCATTCCCCACCACAAGCTCCAATTTTACTCCCCCAGATGGAGAGAGAGAGGAGGGAAAAAATTGACTTGGAAGAAAATTGAGGCCATGGCCTTTGGTTGCATTCTCCCTTTATTTTTCTTGGGTTGTTTGATTTGAGTTAAGCACTTGTAGCTCTCTCCTCTCTTATCCCCTCCCTCCCCACTACCTAACAAGCTCCTCTGGATCTTTCCCTGCCAAAAGCCATTTCTGCTCATGCTAGGATAACCATTCTCTCTTCGCTTCCAGGGCTTAACAGAGAAGGGAGAAGAGCTGCCGACTCTGTGCATTGTGCAAACGTCCCCGCTTGCTGAGCTGTGCCCCCTCTCACCAGCTCCGAACCACTGCCACAAGTGGCTGATGCTGAGCATAAAGGTTGAGCACAGGGACACGGAGCTCACATTGGCCTGTACCATGGGAAGAGAGTCAATACGAGCCAGCAGCGCTGCTAATGTCCACCCCAGCACCAGCGCTGCCTGAGCAAAGTCCCCAAAGAACCGCAAACCAAAGGGGTGGGCTAAGGTGACACGGAAAAGCGTCTCTCCCACTGTTTCCACGTCTGAAGCTTCTCAAACATTTGGTTGAGTCGCATTTTCCACCAGGACATTCACAGAGATGTGGCCATTGCAAACATGCCGTCTGCTGCCTCGAGGAGACGGGTCCAACCCCCAGTACCAAGACAGGTGTCACCCTGGGGCTGTCACAGCAGCCCTCACCCAACAGCCATCCAGCACACCCGGGCCTGTCACTGCCCAGTGACAACCACATACACGAGGCAACACCTGATGGGGTGTATCCTCATCAAACCACAACAGGTTCAGCTGTGCTTTATAATTCAGCAACCGTAATAACACTGTAATTACACTATAATTGTGGCGTTATTATAAAGTGATTTATCAACCCCTGAAATTAAACCTCAAGTTACAGGATTTTATACTTGTTACATACATCAAGCCGTATAAACTTCAGCATCATTACAGTGACTGTATTAAGTAGAAAAGTAAAGGAATAATAAGTCATTCAGTCATGCTGTTAACCTTCCAGTGATATGAAACAGTGGTAATTAGAGGTATCACAGAGTAATTACGTTATAGGTGTAGAGTAACTGCAGCACAGTACGGTATTATAGAAGTATAACCATTCGTTTTGTAATCAATCCCTCCACAAAAAGGCCTGGAAGACCTGTCTCTTTGCCAGGTCCTGTAAACTAAGCTCCACTATCTCCTCCAGCCGCTTCCTGCCCTTCCCAGGGGAGGCTCAGTAAAGCCGGGGCTGCCTGAGCACCCGGTGCAGGAGAAGCCCCTCCTGCTGTCTGGTAAGCCCAGCGGCGTCCCTGTGCTGCTGGCCCCGGGGAGCAGTTGTCCACAGTGCTGAGGGGGGAGCGCAATGGCCTGGCTACCGAAAAACTGCCCCAGTGTCTGTGGGAAGACATCGGAGGCTTTAGCCCAGGGACACATTTCTCTCTTGGCCTTGCTCACTAGCCTTGCCAGGCTAAGAGCTTCAGAGACCACTTGTACTCCATGGTATTAAGCTACTGAGCCAATGTGGTCCAAGAAGGAGCCAGAAGCAGCAGGTGAGAAGGCACGGCCAGCCCAGACATCTCCATGCTGCAGGAGCGGGCGGACAGCTGAGCAGGGCTTTGTGCACCGAGAGAACCAGGACGCCCCTCAGTTCCGTGGGACCTGGGATGGGCCAGGGACATTACTGTCCACTTGCACTTGCTAAAGGTCCAGGAGAGGGACAAGGTGTGCACTTGAAATTGTGGGAGCAGACACGGAGGAAATGGGTCAAACAAAGGTTTGGGCTGCAGTGCCGGCACGGGGCTGGGATAGCTGCCTTTTGGGGTGGGGCTGGGCTGGGCAGCGCAGGGAGCCCATAAGGCCCCTGCACCCCCGTGCTGGGGGCTGGCTACGGGCACAGCCATCCCGCGGCTCCACAGCCGTCTCCGGCAAGCGTGAAGGTCAGGTCAGGGCTGCTGCAGGCGGCAGAGCGGGGAGGAGCGGGTTAAGACTGGCAGGAGGGCTGGGATGGGGATGTGGAAGGGATATCATTTCAGAGCCGGGCTGTGCTCTGGTGGGTGGTGCAGAGGAAGGGGAGATGGAGGGAGAAGGAGCAGATCTGTGGAGCGAGGCTGCTCCTGGGGATGCTTGAATTGCTCTGCCCCACACTCACTCCGTGAGCTGAGACCTCAGAGAACAGCATGGGCTGGGGATGTGTGCAGGGTTGTCATACGGGTCCCCTGTTGCAGGCCAGCAGGCAGAGTCAGTTGCCGGAAAGGGCATTTGCTGGGGAAGGACCGTGGATGGCGACTGCTTGGGCGGTAGCTGGGCTAGTGACAGGCAGAGAGAGGCAGCAGAGCCTCAGCTTCACTAACCAGCGAGCACTCACAGCAAGGAGATCTGATCCCACGGGTGCCCACACTCGTGCTTACCTGCTGTCCCTCCCTCCTAGTGCAAATCACTTTCACGGCAACAACACCCCCATTTCTTTCCAGAGGCGGCACCTCCAGCACCTGAAGCAAATCGTGCCTCTGCCCTCCACCCAGGGCTATTTATATATCCAAGGCGTAAGGTGAAAAATCCGATAACCTACACACAGTATCACAAAGCAACAAGCAACGGCACTGCCCGAGAGGGCTCCCAAATCTCCGGCATCCTTGTAATCCTGGCTGCCCTATGAAACCCCTTCAGCATTAACCCCTTTTTTTTTTTTTTGCCAGACACAAGCCAAGAGCTGAGGAGTCCATACTGACAGCCTGACCCTCCCTGGCATCTCCAGGTCTCCAGGCGTGGGGCTGAGCCCAGGCAGGGGGACCCTTCAGTGCCCCGGGAGCTCTGCTGGAGCCTGAGGGATCATCCCATCCAGCAGTAACTGCCCAAAGCCCCAGCTCACCTACCTCCAGGCTGGGGGGCTGGTAATGGAGAGGTAACCCCCACCCTAAAAAATTACCCCACATTGTTCCTGCCTCCACAGCCCAGTCACCCAGGGCTGGTAAGCTCTCCCTGCCTGTATTTAACCCTTCGTGTCTCTGCCTTGGGGATAGGCAGAGGGCTGATTCCTCCTCTTTAATTAACCCTTGCTGGCTGGGGAGCTGGGCACAGCCCGCGTGAGGGCTGATCCCCCTGCTCCCCAACAAGCCCTGGCAGGTAGCGCTGTCCCGGCCATACCCTACCTGAATATGTAATCTGCTCCAGGCCAGCTAACTCATCTGCTTAACTATGGGGGGAGCAGGAGGGCTCCCACATCAGGATGCAGCTCTGCACTCACCTCAGCACCACCAAGCCCCAGCCTTTCGCTGGGCAAGTCAGCCTTGAGTGGCCGGGACTCCAGCTCCACACCCCGGCCCCACCTGCCTGCAAGCTGGGCTGGGTAGGGGCTGCGAGGATGGGCAAGGAGAGGCACTAGGGTGCTGGGAGAGAGAAATAAGCAGCAGGAAGACAGCCAGGCAGAGCAAGGCGTTGGAGGTGGTGGGATATGCACAGCAGGGACTGGGGCACAATTTCCCCCCGACCGTGAGCAGCCCCATCAGCCCCTCTGTCCCTTCCTTTCCCGCCCAGCGGTGTCCGCACTGCTCGCCGCGACCCAGACCCGCACCCCGGGGCGCGGTGCAAACCCAGCAGCGGCGGCACCCGCGGCACGCACCCAAACACGCACCCCCTGTGCCCTCCCCGGTGCACGCACGAAGTTCCCAGCACGGCGCCCGCAAGCTCCGGCGCGGCTCCGGCCCGAGGGCAGCAGCGCGGCTCCGGCTCGGAGGGACGGACCCCCCCAGCTCTCCCGCAACGCCGGTCCCGCCAGCCCAGGTCCCCCCGCTCCAGCATCCTCGTCCTGCTTACCTGCATCTCATTCTCGCCGGCGATCTCCTTCGGTCAGAAATGGCATCTCCCCCGGCCCCCACCCCCTCCGCCAAAACCTCCACCTGCAGTAACGCAGCTCCCCCTCTCCGCAGCGGCAGCACGAGAGGCGGCGGCGCTCCCCGCTCCCAGCCGCCCCGCCAGCCCCGAGCCCGGGGCCGCTCCGGGGCCGCCCTAGGGACGCGCGGTGACCGGCTGCCTCCCCTCCGCGCCCGCCGGGCAGCCGGCGGCGGCAGCGGCGCTGCGGGGCGGCGGTGGCGGCATCGCCCCACCGGGAGGGCTGGCACGGCCCGGGCTCCGCACGCCCGCTGCCGCCGGCCGGGTCTGCCGCGGCGGGGCCGGGCTGGGAGCAGCCGCCGCGCCGGCCCCCGCCTCCCCTCCGGGAGGAGCCGCCGGCGGGCGCGGGGCGGTGCGCGGAGCGGGGCCGGGAGCGGCAGCGGCAGCCGCGGCCAGTCCCCTCCTCCCGCCGCCTCCCCCGCTCCAGCGCGGCGAGGGGAGGCGAGAGCCGGGGGGCGGGGGGTGCGGGCCGGGTCTGCGGGGCGGGAGCAGCCCCGGTCCCCCGCGGGCAGCGCAGCAGGGAGAAGCGGTGCTTTACGGGGAAGGACCGCTGTCTCCCTCGCACGGACAAGGGCGCTGTGGCACGGACAGAGCGAGCGGCTGTCCCCGCGAACCGGCGGCAGACCGGAGCGGAGGCCAGTTGTTGGCTGCTCACCACCGGCAGCCCTTGCACAGAGGGGGCACCGACAGTCCCCCCTCTTCCAGCCCTGGTGCAGCCCCGTTGCTCGCAGAGGATGAACTAGAGGAGTGCTGCCGGTCACCCTTGCTACAGAGCCCAGCCCTGCCCGAGCCTGCTGAGGGAAGATGCCGGGCTACCCTGGAGATTTCAGGGTCCTCTGTCCTATGGCAGCTACCTCTACCAAGCATTTTCCTCCTCTTTTTTCACTGCCCACCAGAATCCCCGCACATGAGAGGAAAAGGGCGACAAGGGGAGGAGAGGACACCTCTGAGGGCTGCTCTGGGATCTGGTGATCCCAAAGGCCTCCTCAGAGGCTCATGCTGAGGTGATGGCATCTCATTCAAGTCTAAGTATATGACTTCCCGTGTGCTCCCCACAGCTTCACCCCCTTCTGTAATGGGCACCGATTTACTGAGCAGCATTAGCAGATTTGCCCAACGTTGGCTCCTCCAGCAGAGGCTGATTTCTCTGGCAGTAATGGACACAAACTTTGCTTCTAATGTGCACTTTCCCCTCCTGCTTCCTCTCAGCAAGTCTCTCCTGGGGCCCTTCCTGTTCTGTCCTGCTTCCATCCAGCTGTCCGCACATCGTGACCGGCTGTGGGCCAAAGCAGACTCAAGGCAGCTGCACCAGGGCCCTCTGCATTGGCAGGAGATGGGCTGGGAGGCTCTGCGGGAGTCTCTTCACTGGGTTCCATGAGCCTTCCCTTGGATGGCTCTTTCAGCCTGTGGGAGGTTTTGAGGAAGACAACGGCTTGGCCTTCCATCACCAGCCATTTAACCAAGCCCAGGGGTGGGGATTCCCATGCAGAACATCCCTCCAGGCAGGTCTCCCTTCCTCCCTCCTGCAAGGGCGGAGCTGCGTGCTCGCCCAAGGCCTCTCTGGTGCAATAGCATCCCACAGCTGGCAGTGGGGCTGGCAGGCAGTGTGCCAGAGCTGGGCCAAATGCCCGTGGGTGCCTTCCACGGAGCGTGGGAGCCCAGCACCTGTCCCAAACTCATGTCCCTGCGGTGGGCTACAATGTGAGCCCCCCCTCTTTGCAGGGTCCCCGGAGCCTGCAGCCAAGCTTGTTATCCTCCTGCTTGGCACACGCAAGCTTCTGAAAGGAACAGTAATAAACAAAGGGTAGGCATGAGGAGCTTGCCAGCTGAGGGCTGAATCACTCCAGCTCCCTGCTCAGCACTCCTGCCCACTCGTGCTGCCACCTCTCCTCCCGTGGGCGCAGACCGCAGCATGCCTGGGAGGGTGGGTGTCCCTCAGGCGTGCAGCCTTGCGTGGGCTTGGGAAAAGGATCCTCGTGGCAAGAAACACGGGGGGCTGAGAGCACCTGTGTGCACTCACACATGCTCTGCTCCTGCCTTCAAGGAAATTCAGCCCGGCCTCTCTCAGTGGTCCTCAGACCTTTACTCAGCACAGATCGATGCCTCTTATTATTATGGCTACTTCAGCGATGCCATCAATGTTAATAGCACTTCACAAACACAGACAAAGCCGGCAATCTGAATGCAGCCAGAAGAAACAAACAGAGGACAAAAGACAGGCTAAGAGCTCGGAATGCCATTTTCAATGCTTCCCTCCATAGTTAAAGCCCCACTAAAGTGCAGGACACTGTATATTCAATAATAACACTCCAGCATAATTCCTGGCATTGTCTGGTGTGAGAGGGGGAAATTTCACCTCAGCCCTTCCACCAGGATACAACAAATACACCACACAAGCCGTGCTGGTAGCTGTGTGAGAGCGATGCTATACGCTGCCTGGAAGCAGGGGGCCTTCCAAGACCGTCTTTCCCACCTCGACTCCCAGAGCCGTCCCCGCCCAGGCAGAGGACGAGGGACTTGACGTGCAGAAGCAGAAATGAGCTTTTAGGCTAAGATGGCATCCAGGCACACCTCTCTGACAGAAAGGTCCTGTGCAAAACCTGTCTTTTCTGGAACCTCTGTATTTGATTTCTGACTAGGGCAAGCGGAGGGAGCGGCGCAGCAGGAGAGGCAAGGGCAGCATGGTGCACCAGGTGCGGTGGAGCTGAGCCCTGGTTTGCTCTGTCAGCTATGATGGTGTGTTTTGGCCAGCGTCAAGGCAATGGGGAGGATGGAGAGTGCAGTGAAAAGAAAGTATCACTTAATAACCACTCTTCTGTCTGGGCCTAGTAGCACTAAGACCCTTATCCATAGCAACGGAGTTTATGAGGAGTTGTTACACGTAATCTCCCCATGATCTGCTACACCCCTCAAGGAGCAGCGCTGGCATTTGTGCTTTTCCCTTCCTCCAAATGCGGAGAGGTAACTCTCACCCCACTTCATGGGCAACACTTCCTTACTTCAAGAGTCCCAAGGGTGCCTCAGCAGCAATAAACCCCCTTGATCTCTGCAGCAGGAACTGCACTGGCCTCTGACCTGAAGCCTCAAAGGCTTCCATGTTCTAGCATTTACTGATCTGTCATCCTAAGTTCTGTGCTGGAAGACTCTTAGCATCCTTCTTGCCCCAGAATGTTGCTGTCGTGCAGCTCTGGTTCAACTCCTGGAACCGGAGAGAGCGATGGGGACGGCGAGGCCAAGGTGCTTTTCCTCAGGGACCAGTGAGCAGCACAGCTCACCCCCCCAGCACCAGATCTACCAGGGACTGTCAGGTTGTCCCTAGCTCTTCACAGGCCACTGCTCTTCAGCATCTTGCCACCACAGCCTAACAACCACCACAAGGGCTGAGACATCCTGCATGCAGACAGTAATGGAGCCCACCCAAGCTTGACATGAAGGTCCTGCTTGAAGAGGAACAGCAATGCAGGTCAGAGGACACAAGTTTTTAATGTTCCCTGGGAGAAAGGCATTAATGGGACATTAGGAAAAAGAACAGGATACTTGGGTGCTACCATTCCTGGCAAGGGGTTGCTTTTGTAGAGGGACATTCAGAGTTAAGGTAAGGGTGAGGTGACTGTTATGGTCCCCAAGACAGTGTGGCACAGGTGACAGAGTGCTGGGGACAACCATAAGTACACACTCAAACCCCACTGGAAGTACTGCCCTCTCCTGTCCCCACTAACAGCCTGTCTCTATTAGCAGCTGCCAGCTTTGCAGTAGACATGTTTTTTTTCCCTTTCTCATCACCTTTACTGGCCTCTCCCAGGCTGTGGAGACCAACTCCAGCTTTTGTGGGAGGCCACAGGGACCCATTCAACTGGGTTAACCTCTGGTTAACTCCAGCATGGAGTGACTCAAAACAAAGGGCATCCCAGTCCTCCAGGTGTGACTATCCTGTCCTAACCTCCATGTAGCCTCAGAGGACACCGCAGAGAGCAGCTCTACTCGCAAGCCCTCGTTGAGCATTTTCCTCTCTAAAACCTGCAGGGAGCAGCAAGAACATTTGGGTGTCCATCTGCAGGGGCTCATCCCTCAGACAGATGCTCCAGCTCTTTGCCACTGCCATCCGCAGATGATAACGGGCTGTGGCAGATGGTTCCCTTCTGTTGGCAGGAGGCAGGAGATTATCCCTGCTCTGAGCTCCCTCCTGAAGAGGTGGCACCTGCACCCTGCACAAGGGACCAAGCCTCCCGTCTGGGCAGTGGGGAGCAGACCTCAGCCTCAGCCGAGCTAGCTGGGACATGCTCTGATGTTCCCCAGCAGCATCTCTCTTGGTTTCGGCGCACGTGTCCAGGAATCCCACAAAAGGTTCAGAAAAGGGCTGAGCTGACAGCATGGAGATGGATTTTAATTACTCCCATTATTATTATAGTTCCTTTTCTCTCAGATTTTCACACTTTTGTCGTAACAAGCTGAGCTGAGAAAATACATGCAAATGCCAGGCTGAGATAAGATGTACCACACCTTGAAGTACTGCCAGCATCAGTTCTGGGAACACCAGATCGGCTCTCTGCCCCTCCAGCCTGCTCCCTTCTTCAGCAAGGGGGGTTGTGTGCCCGCTCTGCCCTGTGCACCGGAGAGGAGGGTGCCCTGCACCTCCCCTGGGCTCGGCTGGTAACCAGCTCCTTCATCCTGCCCAGTACTAACCAGTCCCTGGAGAAGATTTGCCTTGCACGACGCAGGCGCACAGACCTGCCCTGCCCACCGCGGGGCCGCAGCTCTGCGGGCAGCAGGACCCGCTCCTGAGGATGGCTGAGAGCACCTGCCCCTGGGGATGCAGTCCGGGGAGAAACGTGCTCTCAGATCACGCGTGCTTTCCTCCTCGGAGGTGGTGACATTTCAGGGAGTGTGTGGGGGAGTGGGATGAAGGGGCAACGTAGAATATTCCTGCTCTCCCATCCCCACGGCCATCTGGATGTGTACTGGTGCCTCCTCACAGCAGGCTGAGTCAGTCCAGTGGCTTCTCATTACCAGCTGGAGGGAGTCCAAATTCTGCATCGTACGCCTGCTCCTGAGTGAAATTGAAGATCGTTATCAAGTATTATCATAACGGTTTCTCTCTGTAGTGTCTTGTACTGCTCCTTGCCCTGGTCAGCAGATTAGTTTGTAGCAGAAGGAGGCAATGTACCAAAAATCCTTTGACCACCAGCTCCCCATTTGGGACAGCTACATCAGGAGCCACACAATGTCACTGTTGGCATGGGCTTGGGCTGTGCTGACCATTGAGGGTGATGTCACTGCTGTCCCCAGGCGCAGCCTCACTCGCTGGGAGGCTGTAGCCCCTAAGGCAGCAGACACACAGTCAAGGTCCATCTCCAGGCAACTCCGCTCAACTGGAGCAAGATGAGAGGTAGGAGGTGCCATGCTCATGCCCTACCCATCTCATATCACGACATTACCTCCATGATGCTCCAGAGAACAGGTATGAAGAAAGAACAAAGCCAGGGAACTGCCGCCACCCCATCCTGTTTGAGCTCAGGGTGCAGAAATTAGGCCTTGCTATGAAATGCTCAGCCACGGGGAGAGGCCACGTGTCCTGATGTGAGCCTGACTCAAGTGCCTGATAGCTTGGCTGCTCTGTCAAGCAGCCCAAACACGCTGCATGAAGGGCTGCAGGAAAAGGTTCCATTAAATTCTTAAGCCCATTGACACATATACAGAAGGTATTAATAATATCAAGCATCTCAGTGTCTATTGTAGCCCACATCCAGGAGATGAAAGATAATTTCTGGGACAAGGAAGTTATGACAGTGACAGCTTTTTAACAGCTTGGCGTAAGAATAGGAGCTGCACAATGGGACAAAGAGCAATGATTAAAGATCTTTTCACAAAGAAGAGAAGGCCCAGAGAGAGTGGTGAGCGTGGAGGACACGAGAGTCATGTCAAACGCCCACACAGAAAAGAAAAGTCTGTGTTGGACAAGGAGGATGGAAGGTGGTGTGGGAGATGTCCCGCTGGGCCTGACTCACGAATGCTTGGCAGCTAATGGAAAGGGGTCAGGGTGCCTGAAGGGGATGAAACGAGCTCCTCACCTCTATGTTTAAAAGAGGTTTGGCCCCCCAGCTGGTGTGGCAGGCAGAGAGATGGGCATGTCGTGGGGGCTGCAGCCAGCCTGGCAAGCAGCGGGACAAGGTGATGCTGGGGAGCAGGGCAGGGTGCTGAGCTGCACTGGAGGCTGGGCTGAGATGGGGGAAAAACCACATTGGCCAGGGCAGTCTGGCATGGTGCAGGGCCAGGAGGGAGCTCTGCTCCCCGAAGGCCAGAGCTAGAGAAGCAGACGCAGTGGTTTGGGCACCCGGACACCTTCACACCCTCGGAAGTGTAATTATTACTAATACCCGTAGTGTTTCTTTGCACACATACACGCTCCCCTAATGTACACTGCACATGTAAACAGCCGCCTAGTGACATTTGCATGCCCAATTACACCTGCATATCATTGATTTACACGCACAGTTGGAGAGCAATTAAAACACTGGAGCCTGCTTCGCACTTTCCCACGGCCACCTCCGTGAACCCATGCCGAGGAGGAAGAGCAGCTCACACGGGGGCAAAACCCTGGCCTGGTCCCCCACGGCTCACACGGTTTGATGTCCCTCCCCCGCAGCGGTGTCAGGAGACCCCCAGCCTTGGCACGTGCTGCAAGGGGTGGGCTTGCGCCAGTGCCCCCTCCTGCAATGCCTTCATCTGGAGCGACCCTAAAGCCAGCTGTAACGTTTGCTGTTTGCTCTGCTCCTGTCCTAAGTGACTGGCGCCTTTCCAAAAAGGATTAAAAAGCAGGGAGTGAGAAACATAAAAGCTCGTGTAATTATGTGCAAAAAGCCCCTTAATAATTTATAGAGGGAGAGGGTAAATATCTTCGTGTGTTATTCAAGTGTAGCTCATTGTCCCGTTTGGCTAATACCCAGAGTGCACGCATCACAGGCTTTATCCGGGAGGCTGTTTTGCCTTTAATACCTTTCATAAATTATTGAATTTATAAAGAGGAAAGCAGGTGTCATGTCGCTCCTATAAACAGCTCGTTAGTTAAAACTAACGAAGGTGGGGAGCAACAGTTTCCTCTTGCCTTGTCTGTCTCCCCTCTCGCTGCCTCTGCTGCGGTCTGCGATGTAGCGCAGACCCTGGGCTGGGCCAGGCCAGTGTCATTTGCCTCAAAAACTGAAGTCCCAGGGCAAATCAGCAGCACTGGCAGCAGAGAAATGGCCTGTGGCACCCCTAACCTTCGTCTTTCTGAGACCTGCTTGTGCCCTCAGTGGAGGCCAGGGAGGGGGTGGGGATGGAGGGGTGGAGAGGATACTCAGCTCCATCCTCAGCTCTCCTGCCTCAGTGTCACCATCTTCATGTCACCTGCGGTCCTCTGCTTGGACGCAGGAATGCTCCTGGGGGTACCTGAGGATGCTCTGAGTGCTCTGCTCCCTTAGGGAGGGTAAACATGAAAGGCAGACCCTGAGGGCAGGACAAGGCAGGAGACAGAGATCTCCAAGGGCTGAGCACAGACATGTCCCTGCCTGGGGGGTCCTCTCACCGCAACAGCCACGTCTGTCCTGTTCCCAGCAGACCAGGGCCAGGGCGTGAAGCCTGAGGATGCTTCTGAGCACAGAAGATTTGGTTGCAGGCTGGCTGGGGGAAGCACAGCATCTCCCTGATTTTTTGCTGAGTGAGGCAGAGTGTTGGAAGGCCGCCTCTAAAAACAGCAGAGGTGTGACTGAGTCAGACAGCACGTGTCTGCGCGAGGGAGTCAGCCGGAGCACCTGGGCTCAGGAAAACCAGCGCGCAAGCACACCCACGCAGCACCCACTGGCCCCGCAGGCTGTGCCCCCCACCCAGGCTGTGCCCCCTCCCCAGCGCTGCGGGACATGGTGCAGAGAATGCAGACCACCATGGCAGAGCAAGCCCGTGCTTGGGGAGCAGCTGGTTTGGAGGCTCCACTTTCACACCCATGAGAGAATCATCGAAGAGATGAACCCCCACACACACCCTCTCCAAATATAATACACATTAAAAAACAGATATGGAAAGGAGAGCCATCAAAAGTGTTTTAAACAGAGTTTAGAGCAGCTAGTGCCAAATCAGGGTGAATATGCTGCAATGCAAAGGACCCAGATGGAGAATGTTGCTGCAGAGAAGCCGGTAGTGCTGGCGTCCCGACGGCCACAGGGCCATTATGGGGATGCATAGAGCAACCCGAGCCGCTTCGGCCAGTACTGCCAGCAGCAAGGGATGTTTGAGCTACACAATGCATGGTGGACCCTGAAGAAGACACGACAGGGCCTCGTGGGCATGGAAAGAAGGAGCTGAAACTATTGATAATCAATTAACTCCTTCAATTACAGAAGCTTAATGAGGTAGTGCAAAGTCAGCTCTAATGAACATCAGTTTAATAGAGGCGTTTCCTCAGGGCGCTGGGTTTTTGACTCAATCTTTACAAGGTAGGAAACACTGCAAAGGTATCAAGCAATTAGCGGCACTTAATGAACACTTGCTCCCTGCAGAACTGATGGTGGTTATGGTGTGGGGAGACCCACCCTGACAGGAGCTCTGCCCTGTGCCCCGTCCGTCCCAAGCACAGGTGCCCACCAGCACCGGGACGGCCTGAGAGGCAGCTCTGCCACCATGGCTTTGCTGGTTTATCCTGGCGGAGTGCACGGTTTCCGGGAATGCTGCTGGATGCGTTAGTTGCCGTGAGATGAAGCGAATGTCACAGAGCCCAGCTCTCCCCCGAGGCACCTATTTTTTCCTTTTTTTTTTTTTTTTTTTGGTGATGACAACGTAAGTGACAAAACAAATGTCACAGCCTGCTGGCCCCAACGCTTCCCTGGAATCCTGCCAGGTCCAATGGAGTGTGAGGGAGGAAGAGGGTGGTGGTGGAGGGGCTATGCTTCACCCCCCAGCAAAGCACCATCCCTGAAACCACTGCATGGGCCCCCTCTGTGCTCATCACAGCAGCAAGCGGTGGCACAGGAGTCCCAGCAGTGGAGAATGTGGCTGTCCCCGCTCAGCAGGATGCTGCCAATCCAAAACGGGGCTGGGAATCTCCCTCAAAGATGGGATCCCGGTGGTGCCATCCCCTTGAAAGGCACGGTGCTGCACCGACTGCGTTGGAGAAGGATTTACATACTAAGGAGCCTCCAGCAGTGTAAAGACAACCTAACATCTATTTTGGGTCTCAAAGCCAAAGGCTGTATTTCAAATCCGCTAATCAGGTGAGAATACGGCAAATTCGTGCAGAGAGGAACCAGGGAAGAAGGGGAAGCCTTGGGCTCCTGGCAGCGCTCTTGGCTCCACAGCCATGTCCCTGAGGAGGCCACTAGCACCCACAAGAACTGGGCTTCCAGGGGAAGGGACTCCCCCCTCCTCACGTGGGGGCTGACCCCCAAAATCCTGCTGCACGAGTCTGTATGGAGGGACCCTTCCAGCATCTAGTCTCCCATGTGCAGGAGCCTTTGCCCAGGGCTATCCAGAGCTGAACCAGAGCACAGATGCCATGTAGAAAGCAGAGAGAGCAAGGGGAGAAACCCCCCACTGTCTTGTTATGAGTATTGAGACAATCTCCCATGAAATCTGCAGTACCCAGCCATTTTTAAAAAGCAATGCCTCTACCTGAAAGAGCACTTTAAACACAGAGACATTTCCTATGACACTGAACACTCCCGCAAAGCTCTTGAGCTGCTGGAGGCGCACCGGTGGCTCGGCCCTGCTCCCACAGACAGAGCAGAAGGAGGCAAAGGGACTTGCTCCCTGAGCCCAGGTGTGTGGTGCAGGGGCTGCCCGTGTCCCTGGCTCAGCTGCAGCCTCCCTGCCCTGCTGATGGGCTGGGGAGTGGGCTGGGAGCAGGGCAGATGCTGGAAGAGCCCAGATGCCAGGAGAGGCACAAGGCAGGTAATTCACTCACATGTACATGTGCGTGAATGGAAAAGCTCTTGGGTTTGAGCTCTGTACAATGTGTGGGGTCTAATCACTGTAACCAGCAACTGCCCCCAGCTCTTGCCAGTCTGACAGCTCCAGCTGTGGATGCCAACCCTGGGAGGTACTGGACCCTGTGCTCAAATGGATCTGCTGGCAGGGGTGCGCTTGTCCCCTCCAACCCTCCCAGTGCCCATCTTCCCTGCAGGGCAAAGGGAACACAGGATGCTAGTCCTGGCTGCCTGCCCCCAGACCATCTTCTCATAGTCCATATGGGCCAGGAAAGGTGTAGGCTGTTGTACGAAGGATACTCAGAGAGGGTTTCATTAACAGCTACACAGCTCCAGGCGCTGGAGATTATTCTCATCTCTTTTCTTGTTTGGCTGACTTATTCAAAGACTATTAGTGGATTAACTAAAATTCTTACGATGCTGGAGCAGCATTTTCACAGGGGACTTAGGGAGGTGGAAGGGGAAGCTTTCATGTTACCCCCGAGCAAGTCTGCAGCTGGGCGGGCTTGTCAGGGGAACAACAAGAGGCACAAAATGCTGGCAAGAGCCGCTCTTTTCTCCAAAACTGGCAGGGATGTAGAGAAAGAGTGCTGTCTGGAGGGCAGCAACGTCAGAGGCTGGCAAGCCATGCGGTCCCTCCTGCCTTCTCCTCACATGTTACGCGTTGCAGCTTCTGGGCTCCATTTCCCAGGGAGGGCTCAGGGACATTTGGGACTGAACCCAGGGATGGGGGAGGTTTCTGCCCACCTTCTGTTACTACATCCCCCTGCCCCCAGGCAGCTCCCAGTGGGGGTGTCGCTCTGATAAGCTCTGCTTCCTTGTCCCAGGAGGTCCCCTGGCCATGCCCTGGTCTCCCCACAGCCCTCAGATGGGCAACCTCACAGCATCCCTTTTTCCCTGGGCTATGGCAGAGTTTTCCTCCTTACCACCCCCCTTCCCATCAACTGGCAAAGCCCCAGTGGTTTCCCCTGGAGAGCATGCGGTGAGACACAGCATGAAACAACTGCAGATAATTAAAGGATTGAATGGGGTATTGGGGAAAAGCAGGGAGCTCGCAACATCCATAAATAGCTCGCCTTGCCGAGCTGCTTAACTCCTTGCTTGTTCTTGCCAAAGTGCAGACCCCAAAGGGATGGTGCCTGTGCATGAATAGGGGTGGAAAGTTCAAGAGCGTATTTTTAAACCATTCAAGCTGTACTCAGGCTGAGTGATACATTATTGTCTGTGTGTGTCACTTGAAATGTCTTATGAATGCAAGAGAAAAAAAAGCACCATTTTGCCTCTCTCAACTCCCACCCCACTGCTCCTACCCAAATAATGTCAGGCTAGATCTGACAGGCGAAAGGAAAGCACCGCGAGGTAAGGCTGGTTAAAAGCAGCGTGAAATGTTCTCTCTGAAAGGAAGAGCCCCGGTTTGCAGGGCCGGAGGGCAGCGGGGCCGGCAGCAGGCACAGGGACGAGCAGGCACACATCTGCACAAGGACAACGGCACGTCAGCAAAGAGCCTGCTAGAAAAATACTGGGGTCCCCAAGGAGACCCCAAGAAGGACAGTATGGCTATGAGCCTAATGGGGATGGTGTCCTTCATCCCACACGGCAGCACATCTTCTCCAGACCACGGCAATACTTGAGGTGGAGATAGCGGCCCAGGACAGCAGGGAAGTGGGCTCAACTAGTCTTGGCTAATTGCCCCAAAAGCACAAGGGGCATCAAGGCACTGCTCACCCGTTACCCCACCGTGGGTCAGAACAGGATGGCATCACCTCAGTGCCATGGCGCTGCCCATCC
Organism: Columba livia; assembly: GCF_036013475.1. NCBI lineage: Eukaryota > Metazoa > Chordata > Aves > Columbiformes > Columbidae > Columba > Columba livia. The sequence continues at coordinate 17,960,138 of NC_088612.1, read as the reverse complement.
TGAGCCTCTGGGGCCTCACTAGGGGCTGACGCTTGGTCCCCGGGGCTGGCAGCCAGCCGCAGGCTGTGGCTGGGGACAGAGATACCAAAGTGCCTGACGAACGGCTGGAGCCGTGGCAAGATACAGCAGGACAGACAGAAAACAAACCAGAAACTCACTGGGAGATCATTCCTTTCCTAAATGGTGCTGATATAATTAAGCAGCACGGGCTTTATGAATGATATCATCTCTGCCTTGAAACACATCATTACCTCTCTCTGTTAGAGCAGTATTTTTAAATATATATTTCCTCTTTAAATGCCTGAGGGGAAGGCTCCGTGGCTGGGACGCTGGGATACGTTGCTAATCACCTTTTATTTCACCCAGTGGCAGGGAAACGTTTCGTGCCGAGCTCTGGCTCTCCTGCACACACATCTTTGCTCTGAGTCACCTTCCTCCCCTCTCTGCCACCCTCCCTGCCACCTCCAACACCCGAGGGGATGATGGAGCTGAACATGCATCCTCCAGCCCTGGAGGGTTTGAGCCTCTCCATACCCAACCTTCCTGAGATGCTGGTGCTGGGGGTCACCCCAAATCCCTCTGCCCAAGCTATGTGAGCCCCTCACCATACTGTTTTCCTTGTTTTACAGAAATCAGGGCACCCTCCCCACCCCAGCAGGGTCTGGGTGATGCTCTCACTTTGGTACAATTTGGGTGTTTCTGTTCCCAGACAATTCAGCCATCCCATGCCAGGTCTGCCACGAGTGCTCACTGCAATGGCTTAGAGAGGCCCGGGCAAGAACCAAGGGCTTTTGTGCCAGAAATTGAAAGTTGATGGAGTGTGTCACAGGAAAATGACAACAACCTCGAAAGACAATTATTTTTCCCTCATTGGAAGTGATTGAATTTCTCCATCAGTGACACCACTAATGTCAACACCAACAGTTCTCTTAAGGAAAGGCTCTTTCTCTGCTGCACACCTGAAATTTTCTCAGACCTGCCCTTTCCTCCTCTCCCTGTTTTGTTTCTTGCCTGATTTATTAAGACACACAAACCAATAAATGAGCCACTGAGAAGTACTGGGAGCCTGGTACATCCCATAGCACCAACCTGCACAGGGCTAAGCCTTGCAATGCTCCTCACAAAACTTCGCACCAAAAGCCCACACTCTCAGAAACTTGGGGAGCACAGGAGAGTGCCACCACCTCGCATGTGTTTTGGGGGGACAGTGGTCCCATCTCCGCACTGTGCAGGGAAAAAATCCTGTCTGGAAGGAGAGTGAGGGTGATGCCACGTGCGGCGAGGCTGGAGCAGGCAGGCACGTCACCCACGTCACCCTGCTCAGCCCCACGGTTGCCACGCACACCGGGGCTGGGAAACGCGCACGCTCCAGCAACTCTGAGAGCCACATATGTTGTGTGGGCTGAGAGCACATATGTTAGATATACACACATCTATGTGTGCGTGCGTATATATATATACACAGACATATATGAGAGAGACTATTATGGATGCAGATTTACATATATAATCAACACCAGAAATTACTGCAGCATTTTTAAGACGGCAGAATCAGCCCCAGATAACAGAAAATGGATATCTTTATCTCTACCCTCTCAGCTTGTGCCTTTGGTTGGGCTGGCGAATGCCACATGACAGAGCCCCAGCTGGGGTGGTGCTGGGGAGGCAGGATGGATGCTGGGAGGGTGCTGGGGAGGCAGGATGGATGCTGGTGGAGTGCTGGGGAGGCAGGGCTGCCTGTCTCCCACACACGCACTCTGCACAGTGCCCGCAGAAGGAGCAAAGTGTCCTCTCACGCAGGTACCTAAATCCTACAGCCCAAGAGGGAGTCAGACGGGATCCATCTGCCTGAACGCAGCCCGGGTCCACGTATGAGCCCGATGAACTGCCGTATCGCTAATGGAGAGAAAAGGCCTCTCAGGGGCAGGATTAATCTTGTACTAAGGTGGCTGCCTGAGAAAGGTCAGATGAATTGTGCCTGGACGTGCCCTTTTTTCTCCCCAGTGACTATAAATGTCATTCAGCCCAAAGGCTCAGAGGCAGGTATCTGTGGAGCAGCCACATGCGGTCAGGTGAAGTAAATTCAAGTCCATCATCGCTGTTACGGATCAACCCCGGTGTCATACACACCTGCAGGCAGCACAGGGAGGCAAACGCACCTCCCTGGCTCAGGGTTTGAAACCCTGAGATTTGCTCCAGCCTCACAGCTCAGCTGTTAAAAAGTTATGACCACTTCAGCTCCGTAAGCAAAACTTTTTCATTGACTGTATCGATAGCCCCAAGCAGCATCACCCAGCTGTAAAGCACTTTGGAGTGGACTCAATGTCACATTTAAGTGCTGGATGCATCAGAATTCAGGATGCTTCAGAAAGGTTATGTAAACCATTACATCAAAACCTGGGAGAGTTATTAAGGTGAGCGGCAGAGCATGGGAGAATGGGCGATTATCTCGCAGCGGTACTGTGGAAACACACAAGCAATGTCCAGCTAAGGATGTAACTCATTCTCCTTACAAGCCTAATTTTGTTTCTCCCTTGTCCTTCTTAAATAAAAACAAAATTTAAAAAATCTGTCCAGCAAAAGATTCTCTATTCCGGAAAATGATTATTCGAGAGAGTCTCCAATTAATCAGCTAAGGCATTGGGGAGATAAGGAGATTTGAAAAATTGAAAGTTTCTCACTATTAGAAAAGTATTCTATCCCCCCCCCCCCGGCTTTTTTAAATGCCATATTTTAAATTCAGTGTGGTATATTAACTCCAAATTTATTTTATTCATCTGAACTAGTGCCTTTGAGGACTTGGGGGAGGACTGCATGGTTAATTTTGGAGTTATTTGCTATGGACCCTTGAACTCTCCAAAGTGCGTAGGCTCCCCAGGGAGTTTCTCAACTCTGCAGCACTTGTCTTCAAGGACATGAAAGCATCTGCAGGGGCCTGCAATTTTTCAGAGCTTGGAATGGACCCAGCCAGGTCAAAAGACATTAAGAAATCTTTAGGAGCAGCAAATGCATTTTGTAAAGCCCAGATCCATTCTGTTTGGGTTAAATAATGGTAAAAAGCTTGCAGGGGCAACAAGAACACCTGGGAAACTGCAGGCCTGAAGCAGGCAGTGGAAGGACCTCCAGAAGTCAGCAGCCATTGCACTGGAAATCTTTGGTGCTGTTGTGATAAAGCAGCCAAGACGTGCTAATTAGAAAACCATCACCGATGGAAGTCCTGCAGCGTCCTGCCTGGAGGGTCTCGCACACACCCATGCAGGCTTCTCTGGAGAAAAGCCATGGACACCACTGAGAGACAGCTAAAGCTGTCCTGTGGATCTCCTGATCCCACAGGGTCTGTCCCATGGGGTTTGCACGCCCCATCTCTACATCAGCAGTCTGCATTCACCTCCAGGTGAACCACAGGGATGTTGCTCCTTTGTGCACCTACACCAGGGTGAAACGGGGAGCAGATCCTGTTGTGCAGTGACCCCCAGCACATGGTCCCAGCCCAGCCCGGGCAGGCAGGGGTCTGACAGGTGCACAGGGATGCTGTGTATGCAGGCATGGGCTCTGCCTCCCCAGCCCCATGCACACACACCCACGCTCAGCCTCTTGTACAGAAGAGAAGAAAAGCATCACTGAGTAGCTCAGTTAATTTCTGGACAAAACGGGCAGTGTGATCGGCACCGGGTGTGTAATAAAAGGTTTAGACCTATGGTTGTGCTGCTGTGACCCCCTCTGGTGGGTTATAAATGTAGTACATGCCATTGGCATTTGAACGCTTATTTCCATTTTGCTGCGTATTCATCGGTGCGTAATTGCGCCGGTGTCGAACAAGGGGGCAGTGACTCACAGGCGGGCTCCAGCAGCGCCTGGTCACTGTCCGGGGCGAGCTGCATGACAGCCCTGGGGAGCTGTGCCTTTCCAGTACCACGGTACCGCTCATTATACCCCCGAAGCTCTGCTATTGAACAAACCCTGCACAGGCCCAGGACCCACACCTATAGGAAGCTCTTTGGAAGGTGCTGGGGGTCCCCATCTTGTTGGGACCAGAATCAGCCAGTAATAAGAAGGTAGCTCATCCAAAGCCTACGAAAAGGCCGAGTGGGGGCATCTCGTCCCCTGGCATGGCTCCTCAAAGGTGCCAGGGGACCTGTGCCCATGGGACGGTGTGGAGGGGCATTTGGGCTGGGGCCAAGCTTGACCTGCTTTGTGCATAAAAGGAGCCTGGTCTCCTGGGCTACCAGCTGGCACCATTCACTGATGTTAACATTCATTTAAGAAAAATTACAAAAAACCCCAACATGGGCTAATTAGCTAATGACATTATTTTGGCCTGATGCGCCATATAATTAAACAACTAATAAACGGCAAGAGTCCTGTGCTGCTGAGGCTCCTGAGTCAATACCATGCTATTACTACGGTGTAATTGAGTTTACTGAGAACCTCAGCACAGACATCCCAGAGCCCATGCGAGGAATGGTATTGAAATAGCCACCAGAGACCCACCTGCTGGATAAAGGAGAAAGACAAATCTTTTAATCTACAATACAGCCTGAAGTCACGCACAGAGAAGACAAGTTTGTGCTTCACACTGTGGTAAACGCATTTGGCTAGAGGAGAGACACACGACCCCAGGTGGGGGGCTACATGTGCCAGAGCTTCTCTGGCAGCAAAAGGGGCTTCCTGGGGTCCAGGGAGGGTGGGAGTGGAACAAAATGTGGCTTGCCCTCACTTCTGCAGAAACATTTACAAAAGTCTATTTCCAACCTAAAGATGCATCAAGGCTACTGGGAAGTCTCAGAGGTGGTTCAGGTTTTCCTCCTGCAGCCCTGGCCTTCAGAGGTGAAGTGTCCAAACCAAATACTGTGCCAGTGGGCTGAAAATGGGCCAGGAACTGGATTTGGCACTGCAAAACTCCTTTCTGATTTTTTTTTAGCACTTGCAAGAAAGTAGTAAATAAGAGGAGTGGATTAGCAACCAAGCTCTCACTTGAGTCATGAAGCACCGACATGATTATTTGCTGTCCCTGGGGTGTGGACCCTCAGAGGTGATTTTTCAAACGTAATGAACACCCAACCTTTGCACACATGCTGTGCCTTCTCTCCTGTGCCACCAAGGCTCAGCCACAGCATCCAGCCCTCCTGCACTGCCCCCTCCCCAGCTGTTGTCCCCGCGTGCACCCGTGCTCTGGCTTGTCCTCCTCACCTCCCTCCCATAGAAATGCCAAGCAGGAGCTTCTTGCGCTCCTGGCTGCTCTCAGGCTGAGCCTGAAAGCTTCGCAGTGGCACGGCAGCATCTGTCACCCCAAGGCAGAGGCACAAGGCTCTCGTGCTGTGCCGCTGTCAGGTCTCTGCACGGCAGCAGCAGGCAAAGCCCAAGTCCTGCTGGCAAGCAGCGGGCTCACCAGCCCCATGGCCCCGTGATGGGACCCTCTTGGTGACAGCATATCAAGAGGACAGGGCACAGCAAGGGATGGGCATTGCGGCTGCACAGCCATGAGCCGAGGCAGGAGCATGGGGACCTGTGCTCTTCGCACAGGGTGGGACAGTAGGTCCAGCTCATATCCAGCACCCGTGTTCCATACTGGAAATGGGCCAAATGAGGTAGAAATGCAGCAGTAACCTGGCCGAGAAACACTGTCCCAGGGGTCACAGCCACACTCGGTGCAGCCTCAGAGCTCCTGGGGAGTCTCTGGGAGTGCGAGCAGGGCAGACAAGCTGCTGGGATGGGCTGAGCTGTGCTGCTCTGAGCACCCCAACACCCTGGCATGCTGGCCCTACTTCCCCCTGCACCTGTCATGGACCTGCAGTCCGCTCCTGCGGCTCATCTGCAACCTGCAGAGCTCCTCAGGAAAAGGAGACTGGAAACTGAGCTATGAGAGAGCCCAGAGGGACCACTCTCAGCCTATTATCTCAGCTTCTGCTTAGCACAAACCACATCATCCCCCAAGTGCTCCAGCATCAAACCCACAAGGGTTCCTCACTTGACCCACCATTGATATTTAAGACAGACACAGCTCTGACTTCAAGAGTGCAATTTTAGAGCAGACTGAACTTTGTTGCCGGTATGCAAGGAGCTCCCCCAGTACGGTGAGAGAGGGACGACAGCCGGGGACAGTGAGCAATGGGACTACATCAAAAGAGGGGCAAAACCCTGTGCTTGCAAGAGGGCAGAGAGCAGGCACCTACCAGCGCCATGGCTGCAGGGGGACGGGCGAGCCGTGCCAGGAGCAGAGGCTGGCAGAGCTGCCACGGGCTCCAGGAAGAGGGGGAGTGCAAAGGCTCGGTGACGACGGAACTGCTGCTGATAGTGAGGCAGCTCCTTTCATTAGCATGAGCCAGGCTCTGCCAAATCAAATACCAACATTGCTAAAAACAAGATGGGCGGTTGCACAGCTTTGCTGTCCCTCAGCGGCACTCAGGGAGTGCACAGTGGCTGCTCCATCTGTGATGGAGAGGGCCCAGGTTTCACTGAGGTTACTCCATGGTGGTCATGGGCAGCCCCATTGGGCTGGGAAGGAGGACAGCTGTGTGAAGATGCTCCATCCTCCTGGCTGGCTGAGGAAATCCTCCTGCTTCCCTCAGCGCAGCTGCCTGCTGTCCTCCCCTGCCCAGCGCTTGGGGAGGGACCGAGGAGAAACATCTAACGTGTGCTGACACTATGCGAGCCTTGGAGAGGTGCTTGTGTGGAGAGTAATTCCTGCACTTGAGAATTACTCACAGAGCACTTGAGAGCCATGCTGAGAACAGGCGGGGTGTACTGGCACTGACCTGAGCCCTTTGCCGTGGGGCCACTGCCTGCAACTGAGCTCTAGGAGGCCGCAGCCTGGGGTACAGCCTTGTCCCCGTGCTGGCAAAGCGGCTCAGCAGCAGCCGCAGAAGCCACGGCTGCTTCCCCGCATGTTGTGGTAATGCAGGATGCACAGAGACTTTCCCCAGTGCTGGGGTGGACATAGCGATGTGACCCCAGGGACTCTCGCGTGTCAAACACCTGATGGGCAGCTCACGGCAGGACAAGAAACCCAGACCTCAATCTGGTGAGATGTCTCCTCCTGGGGAGCACAAGCTGAGCAGAGCGGGTGGTTTGCACACCCAGCACTGGCTGGAGGCCACTACGGGAGGTGTACCTGTCATAGGGAAGTGTCCAGGGACAGCACCAACCTTCTCACTCCACCGCTGCAGCATGCAGACCCCCAAGGCACCACCCCCCCCACACACAAAATAAGGTTCGGCTATGGCTGGGCTCTGGTTTCTTCCCTCCAAGCCAAGCTGCCCTGCTTTGCCATGAATACAAAGTTTAAGCAGCTCCTGTGTCTCCTCTTTTATCTCTCATTTCTACACTGACATTTTGAAGGAAATTTGCTCTCCTCCTTGAAGTACGGAAATCCGTGTCCGAATAGCACTCGGGCCCAAAAAGCCGAGAAGATAAACATATTTGGACGTGTGATTTCACAGTTGCTACGTTGATAGCTTTCAGAGACCGGGTCCTGTCCATCAATTACCCACAATGTGCATTCAGACGTGAGATGGGAGAACAAAAACCGACTCATTAGAGGGGAAGAGAGGTGAGTGAACACCAAGACTAGTTAAACAGAGCAGCTCACATTTCAAGGAGTAAATGGAGATATTCCTCTCCCGCTCTCTCCCCCAACCCTGATACAAAACTACAATGTCTGGGAGATGCACCACAGCCAGCACAAGCTCACCATTTTGGGCACAGCCACCCAAACCAGGGTGCAGGCAACAGGGTGTCCAATGTGACCCAGAAACTGCCGGCAGAGCTGACTTTTGGGCAAGAGATGCAGCACAGAAGAGAATTTGCAGAAGAGACTTTGAAGTGGAAACATTTAGAATGGGATTTTAAAGCTATTCAGGCCCTTCTCTTCCCTCTGGCCTGCAGGTACTTGGGAACACTTTGCACATAAAGAACTATTTGTCTAATATATCACGTTAGAATGTGAGATGACATATCCAGGACAGACTTTTGTATAAAGCATAGTTTTAAGAGCAGAATTTTAGCAGTCCCAGGAGGGACGGGGGCATGCAAAGCATGTGGTGGAAGCAGCAATGATTTCTGTTTAGCCCAGGCAAGGATTTTTGCCTGAATTCTCTGTCCCTAGGACAGACAATTATCACAGGCACCTCAGGCACCTCTCAGCCCTGGCTGGAGGCTGCCAAGAGCCACTGTAAGAAATGGGCTCGTCCTGGGGGTCTGCAGCAGGCTGGGGGAAACAGAGTTATTTCCAACACTGTGCAGACAGAGAGTGATGGAAGTTGGCTCTGGTCCTCCAAACCACTTGTTTCTCCTTTGACTTCTGAAAGACTTAAGCACTAACTTGACAGTGGGGTTAAACAATAATAATAATAATTGCCTCAACCTCATAACTTTTCCTTGGGCACATGAGGGGTGACACAGAGCAGCCCCCTGTGTGGAGGGTTCCACGAGCTATGGGCAGGGCTGCCCGGCGTGGGGGCTCCTCAAGGCTCCAACCCCGTCCCCCCTCTGCCTTACCACGCTGAGGAATCTTCCCAGCCAGGCTTTGACAACCCAAATCTGAGGCCAACAGAGTCCTTCAGTGCTTCCCCCTCTTCTCCTGCTCTGCTGCCTGCCCCCTCCCTCTTTCACTGGGTTTTTTCAGGGTGTTATCTCCTTTTTAGTGTGCTTATCCCTCTCCTGAGTACAAACTGCTGCAGTGTTCAGAGCGGCAGGGAAATAGTTCTGTTCTGAATACTCCACAGATCCTCCCCTGCATAGAAGCGGACACTATCATTATTGGTATTTCTCTCCTTTTAACACCTCAACTAAAGAAACACACTTTTTCCTATTAACCGTAAGCCTCTGCTATAGCAGAAATGAGGGGGAAGAAGTGTAAAACAGCCAGACTCCTACTGCAAATCTCTCTTTCATGCAGCCAGATAGGGAGTCTGTTGCTTTCAAGGTGCATTTTCATGCTGGGAGAAGGTGTGTGACATGCCCAGAGGCCCCACAAGAGGCTGACAGCACAGACAGAGGCAATGCACGATGCTGTGGCTGGGAAGGGGTGCCCAGCTCCAGCAGCAGGGGGTCTCTGCAGCCCTGGGGAGAGACTTGGGTGGTGGGACCCTGCTTGGAAACACCCAGTGCAAGGGGGTCCTAGCTGAGTGGCACTCAGGGTTCAGCCACTTCAATAGCTGGTTCCTGCTGGAAGTGACGCCAGGTGAGGGGACACAGCGCTGTGCTTCTGGATCAACACGAAGAAAATCCATAAATATATATGCGCGTATATAAGTAGGTAGAACTGAGCTGCCCCACACCAGGGCCAAAAAGAGCCCACGTGAGACCACCCTCACACCAGCAGCCCCACAGATGGGGTCAAAGGCTGCCCTGCTTTAACAACCATGGCACCGGCCAGAATAAAACTAATTCAAAGGGATTAATTGGTTGAGGAGGAATTTAAATGAAGCAATCACACGCATCCAGGCTCAAAAGCCCCAAGGTCAGGTAGCACCAAGCGGTTTCTGCCCGTTTTGAACCTGCCTGGATTACCCCAACCAGTGCAGGGATGGATTAACCCAGGGACCAGCCAAATCCCCCCGGCAGGGACCATTTTGCAGGGACAGCAGCACCTGCAGACAGGTGTGCGCGCAGCCTCGCAGGTGGCTGGTTTAAAGTATTGAGCTTCTCAGGTAGAGGATCATATTACTCTGGAAATGGAGGATCAAATTATTCCATTATTCCCCAGGGAGAGGATTAAATTATCCTGGAAATAGAGGATTAAATTACTCACCAAGGGAGAGGATTGAATTACTTTGTGAGTTGTGGGATTAAAACACTCTGCAGGTGGCAAACTCAAAATAGACCTTCACACAGAGGGCAGGATTAAATTATTCTATGGCTGACCAGGAAAAAAAAAAAAGAAAATAATAATAATAATAATTAAAAAATAAAATCAAACCACTGTACTCTGGAGGAAGCCGTATTAAATTATTTCTGGAGATTAAATTGCTCCACAGGCTTGTTGGATCCCAGTAGTCTGGGGCAGACCATCTGCTTGGTAAGGTGTGCAGATAGCCAAGCATGAACAGCCATCTGATGGAGTCCCACTGCTGGTACCCAAGCGCCTCCTGTCACCGCAGTACCCGGCACATGACAGTTTTGACTGTATTTATTTGCACGTCAGAGCTGTGATGTGGAGCTGGGCTCTGCTCCCCTGCATCAGGGAAACCCAGGGAGGGAGCCCAGGTCACCTGGGGAGCCTGAGGCAGATCCAGGGAATGGAGCCAGGTCTTAATTCAGTTTCTTTAGGGACGTTTTGTCTTATTTTCATTTTTGCACTGATGTCTACACAACTGATAAGTCTCTTCTCTTGAGCTATGGCATCACTGTGTATATGGGGTAGCAGATCAAAGCCTTCCCTGTTGCCAATCACAATGAGCTTTCCTCCCCAAATTCCTCACTATTTTCCAGGAAACACCACCCATCAAGCTCGTGTCCTCCTTCCCCTCACTCACTCACCCCTGGGCCGAGCCTCCATGTGCCTGTGCCGCCCGTGGTCAGCCCTGACTGACGCAGCCATGTCCCCTTCCCCGGTGCCTGCCGCTGCCTGTTCCCAGTGACAGTGACAAATTGGCATTTGAAACTTGTATTGGTATTTTTAATGCCGATTTCTTACTGAGGCTCCGCTGCTGAGATTTTGAGAGAGAGAAAGAGAATGAGCATTTTAGGATAATCTTAAAAGCAGAAAAATTATTACATGTCAAACACCGAACAGGGAGTTTAAAAGGCTCCCAGGTGGGCTGCAGAATTAAATGTTTGGAGGCTTTTTTCCCCCTGGCGAGGTAAGAAATGGCAGTATCACCATAGCAACTGCAGGGCAAATTCTGGGCAGCAGCTCAGTGCATCAGCAGGAGCCGGGGCCACGTCAGCCCCTCTGCACCCCACAGGTCCTGCCTCCTGGGCGTCCCGGCCCCACAGCCAAGGTGTCTCAGGAGCCGGCAGGTTTGCAGGCACGAGAAACAACATGAGACTCGCAGGATGAGGCTGTGCTGCTGGTCTAGGACCTTCCCAATCACCTTAACTCCTCCTGGTTTCTCCTTCCCACCTGTTCATGCAGGGCTGGAAGCCCCCTGCATCCATCCAGCCACCTACACTGGTACTTCCAAGAACGAGGGTGTCAAGGGACACCTGATGTGCATGGGCTGTCCAGTTCCCTTACAACCCCAGGGAGGTTTTTTAGCCCCCCAGCTGCAAAGAGGTTTATCTGTCTCCTTCCTGCCTGTCACTATTTACATGTTGACTTTCTGATGGCTGCTGGAAACAAGGGAAATCAGCATGAGCAACCAGGGGTTAACTGAGTATTAGTTAACTCCTGGTGCTCTCATCTGGCCTGCCTGGGTTAGAGTAATTAGCACAACCTGAGCTCCCTCATTAGCAGGCTTTGTAGTGAGAGTCACAGGTAGCAGGGGGGTTAAACCAGCTTGATTACTTCTCTTCTCCTTTAGTACCAGTGACTCTGAGAAAGGATTTGTGTGAGGGAAACTGGTTTCTCTCCAGATGGAGCAGGAGGTGCTTTTGCTCTGTGGGAATGGGGCAGGCGGCAGGGCTGACCCCACTGGATGGGACCAGGAGAGCAGAGTTTTGCTCACAATGGGGGTGAAGTCGGCACCTACTCCAGGGCTGAAAGCTGCCACAGTCACTAACAGAGCTGCTGTTTAGTTGCAAATTATTATTATGAAGGAAAACATTTTGCAGTTACGAAGGGCTGCCATTTTGCAGGAACTCACATTTGCAAACTACACCCAGCAAACTCAGGTGCCGCCAGCACCAGACTCAATTGCTCTGACCACGGCCATCGATCAGACAGCAAAATTGCAGCCAGGGCCCAGCTTGGCATACAACTGCCCAGGCTTGGGACGTAGTGGCTGCTGGGTGAGGAAAGTCACCCAGCACCGAGCCCTGGTGTTCCACACCTGATGAACACCATTGCTGTCCCTCTCCCCACAATTGCTTCTCCACCACAACACATGGCTCCACAAGCTCCCTGGGAAGCTGGATCCCAACTCCAGCTCCCTCTCTGCCTGCCTTGGAGCCAGACTTTTCCATTTGCTGGGAGATTACCCTAAACACAGAGTCCTGTGGTGCACCCAAGGACATACTGGAGAGCCCAAACCCACTAGATCAACCCCCAGCAGCTGCACCCCAGGCCCCATGCCGGTTGCTCATGGTCTCCTGCAGACCACGGCAGGGGTCACCCGACCTCATGAGGAACCACCCGTAAACGCAGCCACAAGCAGCACAGTGTGTGTGTGTGGCAGAGCCAGGGGCCAGCAAGGCCAATTGCAGACCTGAAAGCCACCCAGCAGAGGCAGGGACTAACTAAACCTCCCTCGACGGTACCCAAGCCGTCCAAACCACGCAGGATGGATGCTGCTGTCGAGAGCCAGCAGGGAAGGCTCCCCTCAGCACGAGATTTATAGCAAGGCTACAGATCAATTACCAGCAGCCTCTGACCTTGAAAGCTGCTGCGCAGAGGGCTGCAGAGCATCTTGCTCCTGTTTTCCTGCAGGAGGTGCCTGTGCCAGAAGGCTTGGTGATAAACTGGTAGGGGGCTGCCAACAAGAGCCCCATGGTCCCCAGAGGGACACACACATGCAAGGAGATTTGCTCACAGGCATACACACACACAAACTGTTTTCTCTCGCTTGCACCCCCGTATCCCTGTTTTCCCCCCTCTCTCATGCACCTAAAGACACAGGCCCTGAGCCTCAGGCAGCAGCAGAAATCCAGCTCTCGAGCTGGTTGCAAAGCCACTGACAGAAGGACATAACACACAAGCAGATGGAGGAGCAGGCAGAGGGAACCCAGCTTGTCTCTGCCTTCCCTAGACTTGCTGTAGACTCCAAGAAGACCTGATTTTTGGAAGAGGGTAGAGTTTCCTGAAGTCCACAAATATTCCCAGTGAAGAGGGAACTATTTGATTTTGCAAAAGCTCATGCAAGGGTGAAACAGCGTCATTTGCTTGAGAAAGAAAGCAAGCACCTTCCAAGAGCATGGTGGAAGCACAGGGATGGAGCATCTTGTCGCATGGCTGGTGGGAATGCCCTCCGTCCTCCCAGGACACGGCCCGAGGGAGGGCGTGCTGGCATCCAGCTCCCCGCTGGGGCACTCCTCCTCGCAAACACTGGGACCTCAGCTCAAAGGGCACCTTTTTTTTTTTATCATGGGCAAACAAAGTGGAAAATGAATTCCTTTAGATAGCAAATGAGTTTAATAGAAATGGTGATGGAGTGAGGCTGTGCTGGGAATGTTAATCCGGTACCCGATGTGGCCAGACTCTCAAGCAGGGCAGTGCAGGAGGAGGAAGGTTGCACTTAGAGCAGAGACATCAGGTCTGTGCCCAGACGGTGTCCCCTGGCTGCTGGTCACACCGAGCAGCATGGGACACAGCTCTCCTGCCACAACCTGGCTTGCAGGGACCATACAAGAGATGAGCGTCTGTTTGTTCCCCAAGACCCCATTTGCTAAGACAAATGACAGCAGTGCAGAGTTTGTTGGTCCTTGCCTGTAACTGGTGACTTTAGTACAGCAAAGTCCAGAAGGGAAGCAAGCTTCAGTGCAGCAGGAGCCTGGGGCTCCCGGGTCACCAGGGACAGGACTTGTGTGCAAATAGGAAAAACTCACCGTGTGGAGCACGGCAGCTCTGCCAGCACACAAACAGCTCTGGAGACCGGCCAGATCCACCCCAGGGCAGCTGAGATTTCAATCTAGGTCTCTGTAAACAGAGCTGCACCAAAACAAGATGTGAACATCCCTGCTTTTTCTGCTCGCTGAGGCTTGCCCTCAGGTTACCCCTCCAAGCACGGCCCCAGGGCTGCGGAGTTGGCCACCGCATTTCACTGCCCTTGGACTCCCCTTCTAGGGAAGCAGGTCTGTCCATTCCAGGGTTGGATCCAGCCCACGCTAGTCCTGCCCTCTTGAAGAGCTAGAAACAGGCAGGGCAGGCAGCTGGGTATTTGGACAAACAGAGAATGGGACACAAGAGCCCCTGGAGCGACTTGCTGAACCTGCAGCCAACCCTCCTCTCTTTTGCAGACATTGCTACCGCCACAAACCTCCACCTGAGTGCAGTTCCAAGCTGGTTTTCCAACCCCTCACTTCCATCCCAAGTCCGGCACCAATGAGTTACCTCAACCCCCTGCTGCTCCTGCAGCATCTGTGTCTCGCTTCATACCCATCCCAGCCCAGGAGTGGGAACATAGACACCAGGGAATGCCCCTTCCCTGCAGCTTCACTGGTGCCAAGGTGACACGTGTCCGAATTTGATAAATCCTTTCAAAGGTGGGCTGGCATTTCTCTGCACACCTTTTTTTACTCATCCTTTTCATCTGGATAATTTATTCCTTCTTCCCCAACACAGCTTTAATTGAGTTCACAGCAGGATCCCAGTGCCAGAGCAAAGAACCAAACACCATCAGCGTTCCCAGGCAGGGACCCCACAGGTAGCTGCCAGGCAGATGCTGTGCCTGCCAAAACCCTGGCTCCTGGCACCCCATCGTGCAAGGCAGACAGACCCTGGTGAACCCCAGTTCCTCCACAGCTCCTGCCATGCTAAGCACAATTACACTCGCATCGCCTCTCCCCCACAGCCCACACACCTCACCCCAGTTCCGAGCAGTCCTCCATGCGCTGCCGGGAGTGGTAGGGTCTGGTTTCACCCCACCCTGCTCAGGTCTTGTGCTGCCCACCTTGCAAGCTCCCCTCTGCTTCAGCCCTGCCCGTCTGGGGAGCAGGAGGCTGCAACAGGGCCCCCCCAGGCACCAGGCTCTGTGGAGCAGGAGCCACTGCTGCTCCCCCCACTGCTTTCTTCTCCACTCAGAGTCACCAGGAAAAGCCCATGCTTCTGCTGCCAAAGCATATTTGATTCTTCTGCTAACCTGACCTTATTTAGTTCATTATAAGCCCCCAGGACATTGCAACTGTAACTTAAAAGGAAAAAAGAAAAAAACGCCTAACAAAAACACAAACCTTTTCTCTGATCAATAGTGCAGGCAACTGGAAAAGGTATAATTCAATTTGTCAGCACACAGTTATTAGTTACTGTGATGGAGCCCTTCCTACCAGCCCCGCTTCCCTCACTGGTCCCGACGCTACTGTCCCCAGGGCAGAGGAGCAGCCCATGATGTGACACGGAGCCAGGGGAGCAGCCTGGGATGTGACACGGAGCCAGGGGAGGGCTGAGATGCAGCAGCCACACAGGAGCTGATGTAGATATTGCCTGCGAGCGATGGCCGGACTTCACTGCACCTGAGGAGAGCACAAAGGAGGTTCCTTCCCATCTTACAAGCACTGGTGACATCTACCTCATCCTTCCATCGGCTTTGCAAAGTGCCCTCCTGGGGCACACTCCATGTTTAGGGGTTGCCACAAACACCAGTGACACTGCTCTTCCTGAGCATGCCAGTCCTGCCTTGCTGTGAACAGTGCCCTTGCCACATCCCTTGGGGATGCTGGTAAAGCCACATTGTCCTCAGCAAGGACCTACCAGGACACTGTCCCTGCACTCATCTTGCTAAAGTTCCCTGCTTCCTTTCTCATAGGGAGGGTTGGGGCAGGAGCACAGCTGGAATGGGGGAGAGAGCCAGTGTCCCCAAAGGGCTCTGCCACAAACCAGCTCGCAGCCAGGGAGTGACCAGCAGGAAGGGGAACACACCAAGGCATGCACAGCCTCAGAGAAAATCAATTACCACACAAAACAAGGGGCCAACAGTCTTTGGGAAGCCTTATCGTACACCTTGCATTGCTCTCCATCTGCAGCCTAGCCTGAAATTACCTCTTACTGCTTCTGAGGAGCAGTAAAAGCAGGGGGGAGAGATGCACAGCAATGGAGAGTCGTGAATACCAAGTAGCTTCTGCAGGTGCCAACCCTCCTTGTCCGTCCCTTGGCACGGTGTCTCCTGGGCCACCTCTTTGTCCAGTCCCGAGAACCCAGCAGGGAGCAGAGTGTCCTCAGACCACACGGTGCCACCTAAACCCCTGTGAAAGAACAGTTACAGCAACCTGGCTGCTCTGCTCCCTCCTCCTTCAACTTCTTCACCGGGGAAACCTCCAGATACGCATCTAGAGATGTCTCTTTCCATTTGTTGATGTCGACAGGCATATCACACACACATTCATTATTTAATCTACCTTTGAATTGGGCTAAATAGTTCTAACGATAATTACAGAGCATTTGTATTTATAGAAAACCGTCATGCACAATCTGTATCCACATGGATAATGCCACTGTGATCTATAAATACAGTCGGGGATGGTGTGGGAAAGCAGACGACACTCCTAGTCGCCACGAAACGCAAAATGCACAGATAGCCTAACCATGCAGGGAGCTATTACAGCTCTTCTGGTTTCGATGATGCCACAAACAGAGAGCTGACGTGCAGCTGAGCAGCCACGCGACACCGGCAAGGACAAGCACGGGGCAGGAGCAGACCTGCCGGCAGGGCATGGTGGGATGAGGGAAGAGGGTGACAAAGCTTCTCCAGGGAAGCAGGACAGGGAGGGGATGAAGGGGAGCACAGGAAAAGGGGACGGGGTCTGTGCGCCTGGCATAAAGGCTCAGAGCCCTGGAGGAGAAGCAGTGTGAGAGCCGGGGAGCTGAGGGGATGGGGAAAAGATTTGCTGTTCGCCTTCACGCAGCAGTGCAAGTTTTATAGCAGCATGGCCAGCTCTTGCGATTTCATTGCCAGTATTACAGAGGTAGAGCTTCTTAAAGTCCCAGCCCCTGGAGTCAAGTTAAACGTGGGAAGCTTGGCTTTTATTAGAAACCAAGGGGAGAAGAGAGGGGCCAGTCCTCCTGCTGTGCAGAAACACTGGAGGGCGTGAAAATACTAGGCTTCAACTTCAGATGGCAAATAAAAAGAAGCCAATATTTTAATATTTACTTGTTTTTGAAATGATCTGATGCCTCTGGAGTGGAGAGTGGGGAGTCAGGCAGCCCCATGGTTTGGGAGGACTTACAGGAGGCAGCACAAACACTACAACTTGGTGAGATTCTCTATGAATATTCCTGTGGTGTCCCGCCCCAATCTTTTGCTGTGTCTCGCACTTCCCTTGCCCACTTTGCTACCCAGCACAGTGCTTCAGACCACATGTGAAGCACAGACACCCCAAGCGAGCCATGAAGCTGCTCTGCAGTAGGATGGCACTCAGGAAAGGCAGGACGGTATGGGATGATGCTCAGGGCCATGCAGCATGGGATCCTTACATCGCCTATCCCCACACATGCACACACAGAAATCATGAGTACTTATATTGCATTAGTGCCTGGAAATTTCATTCCAGTCATATCCCATTCTGTGAGATACTGCACAGATATAGAACAAGCAGCATTTTTTTTTCCTAGAGAGAAATCTGTGTTTCTCTGCATATTGGTTTAAAGCAAGCACAGCTAGAGGCTGCAGACACTTGAGTAATGGCCCATGACTGTGCCAATGAACTGGGGAGAGATGGCAGTGCAGTGCCCCTGTTCTTTGCTTTGAGATCTCCTTGTGCTGCTCCTGCAACGGATTCACCCAACCCAGCTCTGCAGAGACCATCCTCCGCAGGAGGAACAGTCCTATCCAGGCCCTGTGTTTCTTCAATTTAGGGCTTTACATCTCACGTTTCCCATTGCTAATTTACAAGCAAATATTTAGCCATCTGGCAGCCTCATCCATTGGGCAGCAAAGCAAACCACTTGGTTTTGCTGCTGAAAGGGTGAAGCAGACTTTAAACCTCTCTCCCCAAACACCGGGCACCCCCTTCCAACACAGCACGGCATCCACCATTTGGCAAGCCGCTCCTCCGCCATCTGCGTGGAGAACTCTCCAAAGGGCACGGAGGCTGCTAAATATAGCAGAGAGCGTAGCAAACATTTGCAGCCAGGCTGAGAAGACTTCTCTCAAAGTTACAGCTTCCCCGGACTACCGTCCTTGCCTGTGACGTCTCAGATATCCTTAAACACCTCTGCATTTTTCTGTCCCATTTCTTCTTTGGAGTCTTTCCCTTCCTCTCTCTTCCCTATTCCCTTTTCACCTGAGTCAGATGCCTCCTCCTGGCCCAGTTTTAACCTTACCCATCAAGGCCAACAGGGATCAGGACCAGTATCAATTCATGGTACCACTGACTGCTCGCTTCGCCCTGCACAAAGCCAAAGCAACTAAGAATGAGGAAAATTATTGTAGGGTTGGGCTGAACCACATTTACAAACATCTTTTCAGACAGTTTGATCCCACCATATCCCTGCTCCCAGCAAAAAACACGGCCATCTAGTCGTGTTTTATCATAGCAAACAAAGCAACAGAGAAGGAAACCAGCACTCAGCAACCTGGGTGTGGACAAGCTTGGCATGAAGACATCCCTTGCTGCTGGATGGCTCTGAATTGTTAATAGTGCGGCTCCTGTAGTTTCCTCATTGAGAGAGTAGAGAAAGGGCAAAAATACAAGAAAACAAAACCCCTTTAACAATGAACTCATGTTCAGTCAGACGTAAAAGACGGGAAGGGGAAAGAGAGAATGGAAAGGAGGAGAGACAATAGAAGACAGAGTACTATTTCCTCTTCAAATATTTATTTTCAGGTCTGCCTTGGAGTGCTGTTTATTGAGATATAGAGCCTGGCTGGGCAGCAGCCTGTAAGCCTCTGCTGCATGTGTTCATGGTATTGCCTCATCTGGGTGTCCATAGCCACCAGAAATTCCAATCAGCCCAGCTCCAGACCCTGCAGAGGACAGCTCTCTTTGGGTCCCTTCCCCAGACCTCCAGGACCCCACCATGCCTGCTCTCCACATCTCCATCCTGAGCCCAGCACCAGGCATCTGAGGAGCTCATCTCCTTCAGGTGCTGGGCTGGACTATAGCTGTGACCTCCAAACACACGGTTCAGCTCCAATCCTTGGCTCCCTGGCCAAGGCACAAACCAGCACTGGAGCTGTGGCCCTGAACCGGCACTCCTCAGCATTTAGAGCTCCCTCAATATTTGCCATCATGCCCTCAAGGCAGCAGAGGTGGCCTGCATGGAGATGGGAGACTCCCCAGCCAGTCAATTGGGTGAGCTGAAAGTGGTGACCAAGCAAGGTGGTAGAGAGCCCCAGGCTGCTGGAAATGACATATCTTGGAGGAGAGCCAGAGCTGACATCCTGATCACAGACAGCAATTAAGAAATTAAGCTATCAGAGAGGCTTTTTGGGAGGGGTGAGTGTCTGTGGTTTGGCCAGATGCCAGAGCAGGTCAATAACATTTGTCCTTCCCCTCTCCGCTGCAGATGGAGATCCTCTGCTGCTCCTAGTCCCAGCACATCAACCAGCTCCCTCCATGCACCGTAGGGGACACGCAGCAGCAGAGAGGGAGAACACCAGGACTCTGCAAAGCAGTGACAGTGGGAACAGGGGCTGGACAGACACCACCCGGCGAACTTAGACCTGGCAAAATCAGCTTCATCTTCTCCTGGACTGCAGCCCCTGGCTACAGCTTGAGCCCCTTTTTTGCAGGGAAGGGCAGGAACCTTCAGCAATGCTCCCTGAGCACATACCAAGGGCCATTTCTCACCACCCCCCAGCCACGTCCTCTGGGCAAGAGCAGCCCGTGGACAAGGACAGCCATGCCCATGGTGCATCCAGAGCAGCCCTTGTGGTGGGGGCCCCACCACCACCCAGAAACATCTCCATGTGACAGATTGCACACATGACCAACAGCAAGATCGGTGCACCTCATTCATTATCTGAAACTGCCATGTTGCAAATGACAGGGTATGCAGGTTGCAGGGGAAAACCTTTTGCTTGGCTGGAAACCCTGATTAGTCCCAATTGCTCCCCATCTCCTGCGCAGTCAGCTCTGCGCATCAGAAACCAGGACGCCCCGCAGTGCACCTGTGCTGGCACAACCCCAGCCTCTCACTGGCCACTGAATTACAGGTATTGAAAACAAGAAGATGTGTTTCCTCGTCTGAAAGACTGTGCTGGGAATCACGTGGAAAGGAAACTCACCTGTGTCCCCAAGTGCAAAGGCCTAACAGCCACACCTCTCCCTGAGCACCCCACACACAGTGTCCTCCTCCCCACCCCAGCCATGCTCACACCCCAGTCTCATGTGCTTGTGTGTGCGCATCCACGCTTGCATGCCTGCAGCCACACACAGACAGCTTCCTCTCTGTGCTGAGCCTGAGAAATATTGATTTTGTTCCCTCCTGCAATAATTCGCTTGGCTGAGCAGATTTAGAATTGAAGAGTCAGACCCTGCCTAGAGACCAGAACCATATTTAATTCTACGGTTTAAGAAGCCCTGGAGCAGGTTATTCTTATTTTAAACTACCAGTGCATTTAAAAGCAAGTGACATTTTTGGGGATGGGATGGTAGATGGCTGGTGCCCTCTGCCTCGGTCCAGCCAGTGCTGGGAAGAGTTTTGCAGCTCTGCTGCTGCTGCGTCGCGTCCCCACAGCCCTGTCAGCTGCTCTGCCTGCGCCAATGAGAGGCGAGGAGGGTGGCAAGCTCATGATCAAAGCTCAGGAGACCCGTTTCCATGTCTTTCGAACCGAGGAGAAATGAGAGAAAGAACAGAGAGGAGAGAAAGGTGTGAAAACCTCTGATGAAAATTGCTCGGTGCATTGAGGTTTCACAATTCATATTGTCTGTTCCTGTAGCCAGGCCCTGCTCGTGGAGCAGAGTCCTCAGTAATGAGCAATTTGCAGATACTGAACAAAGACACCGTCCAGAGGTGTCCAGACATCCTCGTCCAGAGGATGGTCCCTTATGGTGCGTGATCATCAAGCAGTGCTGCTGGAGGGCAGAGCCACCCACAGCCACGTCCCCAGCAAACGCACCCTCCAGCCTGCTATAAGTCAGGGCAGACATTTCAATCCCCAGCTGCACCACCACAGCTCCCAGCCACGCAGCCCCAGCCCGCATTTCCAAAGATGACACAACACTGGCTTTTAAGGGAGAAGGAGAGGAAAAAATACAATAGCAAAGACGCAACAAAAGCACCTGTGAGCCTGTGCCAGGTCCAAGCTGTTGTGCACAGACCAGGCTCCACACACACAGACTGCCGCCTCTGTGCCATGCAGAGCACAGCTGCTACCCAGTGCAGTGGCATGGGAAAGCCAAATGTCCCCCAAATAGAGGGTCCTGCACAACAGGAGGTGGTGGTCCAGGCTAGTTCAGTCCTGCCAAGGAACAAGTGAAGGTATACTGGGGAAGAGTAAACACAGGTCCCTACGCACCTCCCATCTCCAAGGACTCTCAGCCCAGGCCTGGCTCCAGAGCCATCACCCTGCTCCAGCTAAGCTGGTCTGGCTGGTGGGTTGAACACACAAACCTCCACTGCTCCAACTCTGCCTTCAACACCAGCCATTTCCAGCCACGCAGCCGGCCCCAGCAGCCCTGTGACACACCCATGGAGCGACAGGCAAACAGAGATGCTCTTTACAGCCTCTAAATAATGAAGATGAAGACACCAGGTGCCAGACACCTCAAGGGCACTCTGGTATGTGCGTCCATGTGTACACACATGGCTACTGAACAGAAAGAGATCAGTAACAGGACTAAACACTGCTGCTGGAGCCAGAGCCACCCGCCTGCTTCTGCAGTGGGCTCAGCTGGGCTGCAGCCAGCACGCAGGGCTCTGCTCCGTCTCGCACCCAGAAGGCAGAGGCACCAGAGAGCTCCTCCAGCTGGGACACAAGCCCAGCAGTGCTGCGGTTTGCAACCTGGGAGCTGTGGAGCCCACAAGGAGCTACAGTTCATTGGGAGACATGATTCACAGCAGGGCGAGCTGCGGGCTCCCGGGGTGAAAGCAGCTCCCGGGCTGTGGTCGGGGCTCAGGACAGCTGCGGTACGGAGAGATGTAGCATCTACCGCAGCAGCCCGTGCATTAGCTCGCTGTGGTCTGCTACAACACAAAATGTTGGTAGCTGTGGTGTTGTATTTTGACTGAAGCAGACAAGCCGGAGAATGAAAATGGATCCTTTTATATAAGCTCGCGCAAACACTGTAACAGCTCTTGACATCTTTCCCCAGCTCCGCTGCTTGCTGGTCCTTGTGGGCACAGGGTGAGAGTGAGCTGGGATTGCATCGGCGTATGGATGCCATAGGGCATCCCAGCACCGACAGGTAGGGCTGGAGGCATGTACAGCTTAAACCTGAGCTAAGCTACCTGTAAAATCCCAGGCAGGGGCAGCTCCAGCCAGACTTGGTCACTGCAGTCCATAATAACAGGCCCAGGGCTGCCAAGAACTTGGGTGCAGGGAGGTCACATACTAGGGGACTGTGTGGGGACCACCGTGCCTGGGGAAAGGTCTGAGTGAAGGAGACAGCTGAGATGCAGAGCAGGAGCAATGAAAGAGCACAATTAGCTGCGGTAAAAGCCAATGCTGTGAAAGCACATTACCATTAGTGTAGTTATTATCATTGCAATTATTTTTTCCGTATTTTTGACAATTCAGTAAGAATTAGCTTAACAGAAGAAAACTTCTGTTAAATGCTCATGAATCTAAAATGTAGAGAAGCACAATAGCATTTTACTTTACATCTGGACATTTCTAAGGATTTACTCATTTAAGATCAAAGTTGAGAAACTTCACAACCAAAAATGTTCTTTCTGAAGGAAAACAGCAGTCGCTTCATAGACAAAACAGCATAATGAAACCCTGGGACATTTTGTTTGTTGGTTTTTCTGTCCCAAACAAACAATTCAGCAAAACAGAGCTGTATCTGGAGACTTCCAGAGCTGCTGAAGATGCGTTTTTCTCAACAACCAGCACCACAACAAGCAGCAGTATCTTCTGCAAGACCTTGTCTTAATCTGCTGAGACCGGCTGGTGTCACCCGAGCTACCAAAAGCTTCAGCATATGGGTGCAGCCAGAGCACCCTCTCCTCCTTCCCTCATGCTCCCGGAGAACCAGCACAGGCAATAACTACCCATTACAAAACGGCTTTAAAGAACAAAGAGTATACAAGGACAAAGTCTGAATGTATCAAAAAAAGTATATAAAAATAAAAAAAGGTACTACAATTAGCTAAACTATTAAACAAATAGGAAGGTGGTATTACAGTTCCCTTGAATGTCAAGTTGACACAGTTTTTTATGTTCAGGAAAGGAAACGAGTCCCTTGAGTAAATCTCCCTGCTCCAGGGCTGGGCATTAAAGGCTTTCTGGTGGCTGTCGCTGGCTGAAGTCCCTTTGATGCGGGCTTCAGCACACATCTTCTCCTCACCATCACCACCCTGGCTGCCCCCTCCCACATGCTCACCACGGGGATGTGCAGCCAGAGCTGCTGGGGGATCTGCCCAATTTCAGATGCACAGGGAAGGGCAAGCTAAGTGATTGCTCGTCCCCCAGGGCTATCCAAATGTGGGCCTTTTTGTCAGGGTGCCTTTGCACCCCCAGCTTGCCATCTCTCCTCCAAGTAGGACAAAGCAGCAGGGCTGCTATCTGTCACATCTCCACCTTCACCCCTCCTGCAGGCACCAGCAGCAATTTTCCCTCTCTTGGGAAAGCAGCTTTGTTTAGCAGCGTGTTACCTGTCAGCAGAGGCTCTTTTCCCTCAACACCTCCTGAAGCGAGCAAAGCCTCTCTTTTTGGGGAGGAGGGGAGATGCTCCCTCCTGCAGTAAACACTGCCTGGCACCGGAGCGAGCACTTGGGAGCGCCACTGTGAAGCCACCAAAGAGGTGGCCTGGCTCCCTCGCTCCCCGCACCTCCAGAGCAAACATCCAGCTGCTCAGAAGCACCCTGAAGGCTGATGACATTATTTCATGCCTGCAAGGTCATTTATGGGAGATCACTATGAAAACAGAGACACATATGTATTTCTGGATTTCTCCTGTGCTTCGTACGTACATAACCCAGAAACTTAACCAGTGAGATACCGACAAACCCATCAAATGAAGCAATTTGTCTCAGACAATTGCTTGAGCTGCCTCTGATGTCGCTGTCTCGTCACTGACAATAAGAAGCTCTTAAGCGTCCTGAAATTGTACCGCGAGTTCCCCAACGCTCTCACCCCCGCCTTCGCTCCCCTCCCTCGAGCTCCTTCCCGTGTTTCTCCAGCAAAACACTCTTACGCAAATAAACATGCAGGGAGGCTCAAAAGGCGTTTTGTCTAGAATTTCAATACAACCACGTATTTCTCATTCAAATAGTCAGCCATATCCTTCAGAGATCAAAAGCAGAGCGCTGAGATGAGGCAAGGCACAAATATCCCAAGCCAATAGCTCAAACTTTCCTTTCATTCCCACCCTGGTGCAGGGAGCAGATGGAGGAATCTGTCACCCTCATTATGGTGACTCCCAGGTGTCACAGACCCAGGGCACCTGTGCACACAGGTACAGCTCTGTCACATCACCCCCCTTTCTCCTCCATGGGCTTGGGTTTGTTAGCAGGGACTGGCTCCCCTGCCCAGCAACCTCCACAGCTGAGCCTTTTATCCCTCCTGCCACCCCAAACAGCCCTTTTCCCCCATGGGGACCTACATGATGGGGCAACAGGGCTGAGCCCTGCCAGCTGCTTCCTGCCTTCCCCATCTTGCAGAGGAAGGTACTCAGCAGGAGTCATAGGGTTTGACACGTTTACTGTATAATATATGAACTCTTACCAGTTTTATAAGCCCCTCCTGGCTCAAATCACATTGTAATTCTGAACAGTCTTAAATTCATTTAAATCCTAATAAAAACACCACCCTGCATTTGCATTCACCGGTCCCTGCAGCTCCTGTGACAGCGGTTCCTGTGGAATTGATAATGCTCAGGATGCTGCATACCGGAAACCATCCTTCACAGGTGGGCTCAGGACATGCACTTAATAGGTCAATTAAAAAAAACAGATGCAGGAAATGGACCTCCAGACCAATTCAGGATGATGCACAGAGCAGTCGGGTGCCAGAACTTTCGCAGCAACATAGGAGAGCAGCAGCACCAGTGCCAAAACCTCCATGTCCCAGCTCCTCTGGAATCCCGGAGGAGGACCAGACCAGGTACATGGCTCCAACAGAACAAGGCACACACCCACAGCACCATGGGGAATTTTTAAAAGAGGACAGAGAATGACTAATAAAGTGCCAGCAGATAACAAGCACTGTGTATGCTGTGAAGAGTCTGTGCATGAATGGCACAGGCGCCCTGGGGGCGGATGGGGACAGCAGCAAGAACTTGCCCTGGTTTCCCGTGATGCCTGGTGTGCCGGTGACAAGGGGGGGCACTGTAACAGCTTGGAGGTGCATCGCGCCACAGGGAAGGAGCTGTAACTGCATCTCACAGCACATCCTCCACCCCCAGGGCACAGCCACAAGGCACCAGACCTGCCTTTCCCTCCCAAACGCAGACAAGGGGGATTTGCTGCAGCTGTGCTGGAGGAGGCAGCAAGGGGCTAGATGACAGGGACCCCGAGAGCCCCAGCTCCCATCACCCAGCATGTACAGCTCTCCCAGCTCACCCCAGGCACAGAGCCAGCCCCTGCCCATACGCCCAGGATAACCTCTTCTATCCTCCCCACAGCATCCACGTGCCTGTCTGCAGCCTCTTCCGCATCCCACTCTGCTCCATACCCAGCTCTCTACCCCGCTCCTCCTCCTCGGCGCTTGCCCAGCACTTTATGCCTGGCTGTTCTTGGTGGTGACATTAATAAGGTCCCTTGAAACAGTGAGATTATGAGCTATACCCTTACAGCAATAGAAATACTAATTATTACTGAGATAAATGGGAATATCAATGATGAAAGTCAATATTATTGCCTTCTTTGTTCCTGTTTGTTTTATTTGTAGATGAAACAACCACTCGGCCTGTCTCCCCAGGATGTGGCCGGGAGCTGGAACAGCTCCTCTTGGCAGGCTTGTCCAGAGCCATGCTCTGATAAGAAATCATACTGCACACATGCTTGCAAAGGGTTGTCTAAACCAGCAGCTCTCAAAAGCAGGCATTGTCTTTGATTGATTCATAAAACGGGAGCTGCCTCTGTTCCCCACTCCAGTACCAGGCAAGGGAGGATTTAGGGGAGGGAGAAGGTGTAACGTGGGTGGAAGTGATTAATTGTGGAACACGGCATGGCACTGGGAACGCTCCACAGTTTCGCTGGGTTTGGTGCTCATGCCCTCATCCTCCTCACACAGCAGTTCAGCCACCAAGACAGGTGCCAAGTGCCCCTTCCAGGCTCTGACCCCGACTCCCAGGCTGACCTTGGGCAAGTCCCCCGGCACTGCTGTGGCCAGGCGAGTGCTTACAACAGCAACGTTGCCTTATCCAGCAAGTCTGCTCCCTCCACGTATTCTGAGTCAGAGCTGCTGATTTCAGTGACAAGAAACCCTTTATTTTTTTTAAGCCCTATTAGCCTCACAGAGCTAACACAGCAAGTGAATGGGATGCTAATTTTGGATCACATTTAACATCATCAGAAGAATGCTTCCTGGAGCGGCCCCTCTTGCAGGCAGGTGACGTGCTCCCCACAGCCACCACCCACATCTGCAGGGAGGCGCTCCCCATGGCTGCAACCCACATCTGCAGGGAGGCAGGACACAGCAAGCAAGGAGCAGCAGGATGCACCCAGGTGCACAGCCAGCACATCTAGAGAGAGCACAAGGGATGTTTTTCTTCTTCCTAGGACACCCTAATATGTTGCTAAATTGTCTCCATTCCCAACAAAGTCCTCAGTCCATCACCAGCAAATATTCATGGGAACAAACCAAACCACTGATCCCCAACTTGCCCATCTCCAGGTACCAATACCATGATGATCTCCCTCTCATGAATACAATCAGCCCACCCTTCTCCATGCTAACAGGGACAAACACTCCTGATGCCTTTCTCCAAATGCAGCAAAACCAGGAGAACTGGAAGCCTTGCAGGAGGAATTATGCCAGTTTTTAAAAAGAAACCAGCCTAAAAAGAAGCCAGCCTCTCCTGAATATTTCATAGAACGCATTTTTTTTTTTAAAACCCCTTTCCCCCCGCCTCTTTGTGCATGTCAGACTGCAATTAAGCATAAAGTATCAGTGCATAAACCCAAAAGAAAAAAACACCACGCATGCCCAGCTCCTACTCTCACTTGCTCCTGCTTCTTCTCTGTGTTTAACATTAATGCGACATCCCAAGCTGTGTGTGCACGACACTATCTCCCACCTCGAGACAGGGAAGAGCTGTTCAACTGCTAGAAAACCTCCAGTGCCTTCCAGCCTCCTGTCACAAACAGTCCCCGACGGTCCCTTCTGCGGCTCACAGGCACCGCAAAGCCCTCAGCATCAGGCACCACACATGAAATCCCAGCACCGCACAGCTCTCTGGAGCCACTGGACTGTGACGGTGGCATGCAGGTTTGCACCAAGGCCAGTAGCTGCATGCACAGTGCCATCCTTGGGCTGTACAGCCTGGTTCCTTGTCTAACTTATTAACATTTTGCACAATGAATATTTATTTTTGCAAATGTGCTACCAAAAAAAATAAACAAACGAAAATCTATGTTAATGGCTTTGTCAGTCCTTGAAGTGAGACTCTTGGAGAGAAATGTGGTTTAATCTAGAGAGCCGGGTGGGGGCAAGGTAAGGCATGGAAAAGAAATTCAGGGCTTTTCTTGGCCCTGCTGGGGTGGAGGAGCAGAGCTTCCAAAACAGCATCTACCACAGGCGACAGACACCTCTCCCTCTGTTGTGTTCCTTCCCTCCAGCCTTGTTCTCTCAGCTCTTTCCAGCCACCCTGTTTAACCACAGGTTTCTGGCCCACTGCAGCATGAGATGGGGAGCTCACAGTGCCCATGTTCACATTTATAGGCTTTTGACATAACCCTGATGCCAAAAACATGCCTTTAAAGAGTGAAAAATCCAAGACACTCCTGTAACGCAGAGGCTCAGTGGAAAGTCTGACCTACTGCAAGTTTGTGACTGTGTCACCAGAGCAACCAACGGCAGAGAGGAGAGGGAGGATTTTTTGGGAGCATTTATGGTACATGCATTTGGAGAGGAAGAGAAACATCCCTCAGAAACCACATCGGTTCAAAGATTTGCTCAGTTTAAACACTAAAAATTCATGCATTAAAAATTCACTCAAGTTCAGCCCTGCCTCAAAACTAAATAAAACCTCTGACCACAT
The DNA here is from genome assembly GCF_036013475.1 of Columba livia. Classification (NCBI taxonomy): domain Eukaryota; kingdom Metazoa; phylum Chordata; class Aves; order Columbiformes; family Columbidae; genus Columba; species Columba livia. Next base: position 17,932,076 of record NC_088612.1, on the reverse strand, counting down.
CATCCAGCCTCAAGGTTCAGGGTCTCCTTGAGGAGACTTACACATCTGCTTGAGATGTCCTCTCCCAGCACCAGGTCCTGCTTTGCTCTAGGATGCTGGGCAGGACAAGGGGCTGTGCGCTGATCCCGGGGTGCCCAGGACCCCAGACATGCTTCATTACACTACCCCAGACGTAGCTCGCTACACTACATAGTGCCCAGCTGCCCTGCTCTCTCAATAGTCAGTGTAGAGACCAGGCTGAGAAACACAGACTACACCCCACTCTGCCAGACCAAATTTCCTAGGAAATAGTTTCTCTTTTTTCTTTTTCTCAAAACAGGAAAAAAAGCACAAGGAAAACCAAAACCACCTCGTTTACTGAATGCTGTTCTTAGGAAAAATCCTTAACTTTTGCAAATGGTGCTCTGGAAGAAAATACACAAATCTAAACCCAAACCAGATGGCTATCAGTGCTTGGTTTTTTCTTTTTTTCAGGAAGGACTTTAACCAGCATGGCCATTTCCCAGCTGAATTTTGTTTTGATAGAAGATCACTAAGAATAAATTTGTTTCAGGGCTTGCTGCTGAGAAGGTGTTTTGACAGAAAACTGCTATTTCCATGGTCGCTCCACCTGCTCCATCAGCCCTGACACGGCAGGATCTCCTCCGACCGAGCATCCTTCGCACACAGCTCTCCCCGGGGCCCAGCCTGCAAGAGTGCCCGCGGGAGCAGGGAGGGACGGGTGCCTGGGTTCATTCTTGCTTTCCATAAAATGGGAAACGACAACAAGAAGCTAGAAATACCTCTCCGCAAAGCTGGAAATATCTCTCTGCCAGCCTCTCTCATGTATGGATGTGAGGCAAGCTGAGGACACAGGCACCTTTTTTGCATGCATCAGTTTGAGCCTATGCAGCCTGCTCTTTGCTTTGAGCAAAAAACATGACATAAGGGGGAAAATTATATATCTGTGTGCATGTGTCCGAGTGTGAAAGGCAGTTCTGCCTCTCTGTTTTGATCCTCTTTTCTCTGAGCTCAACAGGAGACACTGCCTCCTGGGCCCCAGGTGGACCCCTGCACTCTGCCCCAAGCAGAGATGTCCCTCCTGATGGCACCTGCGGCACCGAGATCACAGCACATCCTGCCATCTCATACCGCCTTGGACGACATCCAATTCAAACAACTCCCATCCCCAGCTCTGGCATATGAAAGATGCTTGAATCATACTAATTTTTTTTTCATTAGGAAACTGAATTCTGCTCTTCACAGAAAGATCCCTTTGTTCTCTCCCGAGGACTGACATCCTGGGAAATTGCCTCAGCCCAGTCAGCTCTGATGTTTGCTGTCTCACGTGTTGCCTGCATCAAACTGACAGTTCACAGATTTCAGCGGAGGATTTGTATGTACAGTACAAGCTGAAACCTGCTGCCGTCTCTTAACCATCCCGGCGAGAGCGCTGAAGAAGGCTGAGTCGGCAGCGAGCACGCGGGCGCCGTGCAACGGTAATAGAGACATCTCGGAAAACGCTGCCTTCTGAGGACCCTCTCGCCTGCCCTCTCCTGGAAGATGAAACTGTTTCTGCCCAGCACCCCAGGCTGCAGCATTCAGCTGTCCGTGCTGGTTTATTTCGCGCAGGCAGCGTTTGCCCCTCACTGATGCAATATGAGTTCAAGCAAACCCACCTGCCTAAGCAAAGCCATATGGGCCCATGACAAAGCTCTCCTTTCTCGGCAGTGCCACTGTCCAAATAATCATTTTAGATGCTTCTCACCACCGGTAAAGCCCTCCCCTGTGCAGGCACGATGGACTGAACATTTCCCACCTGCTCTAGACACACAGTCCCCTGGCAGAAAGCTGCTTTATGCTCCAAAAGGCCTGGGTAGCAGCCCTGGATGACAGGAGAGAACGCACTTCTACCACGCTTGTGGCAGCGGAAACCAGCCCAGTCCCAGACTCAGCATGACCGAGGCATACAAGTGTCATATGCTCAGCAATACAACAGTGCCCAAGCTCACGTGCCACCTACCTGGGTCAGATGAAGGCAGGATGCTGGGGGATTGGATGCCAGGGGCGCGCTGGGCTTTGGCCTCTCCTCTGCTTTCCGCTCATGCACTGTGGGTGAAACGACATTGCAATTAGGGCTTTGAAACTGGCATTTGAAAGGCAAGCAGGAGAGAAATTAAAAAAATCTGTGCATGCTTTTGCACTCTCCCTCCCAAAACCAAAGCTCAGCTGAGCTTAATCTTCATCTGAGCTGATATTTAAAAGCTATACATCAGGCTGCAACAGACAGAAAAACACAACTACCAAAATTTAGTAGACCCATTGCTGAAAGGCCCAAAATGAACTGCTTAATAGAAGCCACTTTCCCATGGAAATAGAGCAGGACTGTACTTAGCAGAGCATTGATCTGCTGACAGCTACCGGGACAGATTTGGGCCAGAGCACTTGGGAATCGTTTGCAGTGATCTCTCAAGAAACACAGACATGCAAAAGACCTCTGAAAAACACTGTTGTAAAACAGCGCTGCAGCTGCCTACAAGGCTGGGCAGCACTCGCTGGCCAGTGTGGGCTCACACCACGCTCAGTAAGCCTCCCAGGGCAGCCCCGACCCAAGCCTTACTCCTGGCGACATCCCCGTACCCCAGGCTTGGTGGCTCCAGGTTGTGCAGAGCAATAAAGTGCTTCACACAGGACAGGAATTGCAAAACAACACTAAAGCCCAGGGCTGCAAAAGGGTCAGGGCCCCAGCAATGGGGAACGATGCTCTGGCTGGAGGACACTGTGTCCCATGGACCTGGGGTGTTTGGGGGTCCTACCATAGATGTCCTGGCGGTGCCCAAATCATCATGTCCCAGCCTCAGGCTCCCCTCCCTGCTACTGTCCCAGCTGAAGGATGTGCTGGACATGGGCAGCACAGGTACCATGGCTGTGACTCTCCTGCTAGAAACCATTTACCAACACAATTTTCACTGTTTCAGGAGATGAGGTCAAGTCAGGGGGACACTGTCCCCTTCTTTTTTGGAACAAGAAGATTATTTCTCTGAATCCTGAGTAGCTCCACAAGCTGGGGGGCACCAATAAGCCTCAGAGAACATGAGTGTTGATGGGGGACTCTGCCTGCCCTTCCAGCACAGGGACACAACGCTGGGCTGGCCGGGAGCCTCTCACCTGCCTGCTAGGCTTTAGAGAAGCAGTTACCATCTGAGATGACCTAAGGACAGCCAAAGAAAGTAAAAACATCTTATTTCCTGAGGTGCTGAGTGCCCTTGGCACTTACTGGCTTCAAACCCGGGTGCTCCCTGTCCCCAGCCCTTGGCTAATTCTCACCATCACACGGTCTCCACAACAGCAGCAGAGAAAAAGATGACTTGGAAGACACGTGTGGCAGAGAGGGGACAGGCGAGGGGGGACACGGCGCTTTCTCTCCTGCCCAGCCCCCCCCCTTATGCACACAGCTCCTGCACAGACTGGATCTATAATGCCAATTAATGGATCGTTGTTTGTTGTGGGGCATTTTATTCTCATTATTGACTACACCTCCTTATGAACTCACGTACTTAGTAGATTTCACAATGATCCCCAAAGCTACCAAAATAAACCTTCAATGTAAAAACTAGGAGTGAACCAACACCTCTGCTTTAGGGAAACACAACCCGTGCAACCGTGCTTCAAAGGACATCTGAGGTCCTAACATTGCTCAAGAGCCTGCAGAAAGCATTGAAAAATGGGAAACAACTTATTTGGTTTATTTATTTATTTTTGCTTTCACACCTCACTTATTTTAAAAGGCTAAAAACATGTTTATGAATTTAACATATTTAAATGGATCAAAAATCTGTTTAGCTAGGAAGGAAAACAACTCTCCCACCCCAAACTTCTTGTGGGCTGGGACCTGCTTTTCAATCTTCCACCCACGGCAAATATTTTAAATCCCTTTTTAAGCTGAAAGGCTGCTTCTGGGGACTGATCATGGAGAGGACCTGAGTGGGGGCTGTTCCAGCACTCTGCTCCACCATTGCCCCAAGCACCCCGTACCCGGAGACAGTCAGGGACACCAGGGCAGCGGGGTCAACTGAGAGACAGGGGACAATAGAGGCATCTGTGTGTAGGGAGAGCGTCCAGGGAGGATAGATAAAATGAGCTTTCCTTCCTCTTCCATCAGCAGCTTTCCACAAGGAGGATCAATGCAGCCCACTGTAACTGCACCGTTGTTCCATTTTTAATTAATGAAAGAAAAAACTAATCATTGAATTAAACTTCTCATTACTCCAGTTGAATACCCACTAAGTAAATTTAATTACTGTACGAATTGGGTTTCTCCCTGCCTGTTTCATTAGCTACTGATAAAGATGAAGGGGGGGGAAGAGAGGGAGAGATGAAAACAGAGAAACAGAATGGAAGAATGGGATTAACAAATGTGAAAACAGAGGTAAATGATTCAGCAGGTTTCAGAGCCTTCCACTAAGGTCCTGAGGAAAGACCCTCCCACATCCTCCAAACCAGCCTGAAGGGATTCCCTGTGGGATAAACCTTCTTCCTTCAACCCACCTCCTGGCCAGGGACAATCTCCATCTTCATCCAGACCCACATCATGGGGAGGAATACACAGCCCCACGAGCTCTGCTCTGCGCATTATCCGCCATCCCAGAGGCTGGTCCCTGCTCTGAGCACCCAGCAGCTGAGCTGTGCTCCAGCACCCACACGGACCTTGGCCAGGAGGCCACGGGGATGAGGTCCCACCACCCACCCTGGGTTCACGGACACCTGCAAAGCAGTGGACAGGCTTAGGCACAACTGGCTCCCCTCCAAATAACAGCAGACATTTCAGATCTGCAAAAATCCTTGATCCCTTCTGATCTCCCGTAGCTCCAAACAGCCCATTTTTGCCTCTGTAACAAAGGGAGCAACCCTGTAACGCTTCAGCAGGGAGCTAGTGCTGACAAAAACATGGGGAGCCCACAAGAATGGATATCAGACACCTGCTGTCCCACCACATACCGAGACACCTGTCTGGTACTATTTGCATTTTAAGCTTTTCTGCTGGAGCGGGAGTCCTGCGTGCCCAGGCTGCCGGGAGCCGGGGACGTGCCAGCAGCACGCTCCTCCTTGGAAACTGGCGGAGGACAGATCCCCGCAGCCCCCCGCACTGCTGCACAGATTTTGTTTATGGCACGATTTCTGGTTTCTCCTACTCTCCCCACTACAATTCAGCTCTCCATTCCTCCTTCCTGACGAAGGACATGAGCCATCACAGGGCAGGTACAGCCCCACGGCAGGGAGGAGCCTGCAGCCCCCACTTTGCCCAGCAATCTCCCTGCCAGCAGCTCTGTGATATGACTGTTAATAAGGTCACATTTGGGATAAACTGGGGGTGGAGAGGGTGCAGTAAATCAAAACGGCAGCCTACCTAATCGGGTAGCTTCATCTTTCAGCTGAGCTGAGAACATGGTGGAAGGGCTACCCAGGTGCTTGCAGCAATGGGCTTGACAAGCATGGTCAGATCACCTCCTCTTTGTTCTAACGGTACCAAGAACCACCCATGGAGGTTTCTTCTTTGGAGCCTCATGTGTATGGTCTTGTTCACCACAAGGCACTGGCCCTCGCAGAGCCCAGCTGCTGCTCTTATGCAGGCTGAGGTGCTGCTGGGAGGTGGGTTTTTTCCTCATTCCCATGGCTCCGCTACGTATTCTGACCCCAAACCAAGCTAACATGCATTTGAACCCTTCACATCCATACTTTGGCCATGCAAAGCAGCTACTTGTCTCCCTTCCCTAATGCTTCCCCAGCCCTTTCCTGCTCTCCTCTCTCCCCAGAGGGGTTTCTCCTGTGCAGGACAAGCACAGCTACAAACATTTTCCAGGCAGACCGGAAAGTCCCTTCAGTGTCACATCAAGGACAGGGAAAGCATTGAGGTAACAGGCACAGGTAACTGTGAGGTAACTGTGGGGAGCAAACAGGGCTGGGTGAGCCCAGCACAGGCCTGGGTAATGGTGCCAGTGGCCACCAGCCCAGCCTGGGGACTCCATCCCATTCCCAGGAGGACACCGGCTCCCAGGTGGGCTCAGCACAGCGCACTCTCAGGCACAAGCTTGCTGCTGTAGCTAAACTTAGCTTGCACAGTCTCTCCTGCCATCCCCCAAGTCATTGGTACAACATGTCATGCCACCACAGGCTCTTGCCAAGCTCTCTCTCCAAAAACCCCAGTGATGCCCGATACGTGCCTCGCAGCTGTGACACCCTCCCACACCAAAGCACATAAACCCCCACGTTTTGCAGCCACCACCTCCCCGCTCTGCGCTGCTGAGGACACGGCTCCCCGCTCTGGGGACTGCCCAAAGCCCACGGGACTGCCCAGCAACCCTGGTGTGACACCTGTTCCTCCAGCTTTCAACGCAACAGCAACATATTCTGAGGATTTGAGCTGGAAAAATACGGTGAAGGGAGATTTGTTTATGTTTTTCCTGTTTCGGTGGCCAAATTGAGAAAAGAAAGTAATTCAGGTTGCCTAAGGTATTTCTTTTACTTTGCTAAATTTTCAAACCCCAGCAATAATCTGGGGCTGAATGAAGCATTTTTTTTTTGGTCTGAAGTGAAGCTTTCGTTTTGTTTGTAGGTGGTTTCCCCCCCACTGAAAAAAAAAGCTCTAGAAAAAATCAAAATGAAATGTCATCTCGAAACAGATGGCTGAAAGGTTTCATTTTGAAAATGTCAAAATGAAACTTTTCAATGTTTCACTTTTTTTTTTTTTCCCCCAGCCAAAACCACTTGCTAAATACAACCTGAATTCGTGAGCTGTTTCTGTTGACTGAAACCTGAATTATTCGGTGCATAAGCTGTTCCCTCAAGTCTTTTTTTGCATGCCTGCGTACACACCCCACACTGCGCATCCCGCTGCAGCGGGGAGGGAAAGCGGGCAGCGAGCTCTCCTCCAGAGAAGTGGCACAGAAAGAAGAGCAAAAGGCCATGGACTCACCGTGGCAGCAGAGCTCGGCAGCTCCGTTTCGGGTGCTGGAGGGGCTTCTGGCGCAGCGGGGGGAGAGGCGGGCGCTGCAGCCCCTGGCGGAAAGGACAGGGTGGCCCTGCCGCTCTCATGGGACCCAACGCAGAGCAGCGGGGCACCTTGCTCAGCCCTGGACACACAGCCCTGCAAGACAGGAGGACAGGGAGAGCATAAGAAGGTGCTCAAGGGAGAAACATCCCATTTGGGCAGAAAGGGAGGGAGGTTTGGGGGTCTGAGGACAAGTACATTTAAGCGATCAGGGCAAGGTAGCAGCAGCACGCAGCTCTGGAGCACTGGTTGGCCAGTGTCAGGTCTGTTCCCCAATTCTACTCCATGCAGCAGTTTTCATCTCCCCTTGTCCTGCTCCCAAGGTGCACCAGCCCATCTGCTCACCAGCACAGGGCTTTCCATGCCAGTGGCCACACAGGAGTGGCCTATCCCCCAGCTGGGTCCCTAGGTGACACCGTGATGCTGCCGGGCAATGAGCCTGTGGAACCACACACACAAGGCTCCCACTCTCAGCAAGCAGGAGTCAGGTTTTGGCTGCAAAGTTCAAAGTCTAAGAATTCTCAAGACAAGGGAAGTTCAGCAGCCCACAATTCCACCTTGAATTCAGAGCTTCAACACACAGGAGCGGAAATATTTTAAATTTGTTTTAAATTTGCTATTGCTCCCCGGAGAGCTGCAGGATTCCCAGGGTGCAGCAGCTGCGCGCAGCAGAAAGAAGTGAAACAGGCCAGGCTCAGGAGAGAGTTTAAAAAAGAATAACACACACAACAAACCCCAAACCTTTAATCCAACCCGAAGTCAGAAAGTCACAGTTATAAAAACCTGGTTTATGTTCCACAGAAAGCCAGGTAAGAAAGTCACAAGCCACAAAATCCCACAAAAACGAGAGTTGGCTCCTAAACCCAAAATCCACAAGTCAGGTACAGAGTTCAGGTTAGAAACTTGGGTTCATTTTCTTTTCCCTTTTGCCTCTGGCTCAGCTGAGGGGCAGCAGCACAGAGATGCCACAGGAGCTTTACCCTTCCCGTACAAGCACCCACCACAAAATGCTGAGGCTGGTGTCAGGAAACCTGTTTTTGTGAGATCACTAGCCTGATTGCTAGATGAAAGAGGATTAGATGAAGCTTAGACTAAGCATCTCAACAGCATCAAGCTATAAGATGACGCTCAGCCATTGCTGCTGCTAAGGTACCACAGAGACAGATTTATCTGCTAAGAGAGAAAAAAGTCTTATTTCCAAGAGTCCTCCTCCTTGGCATGAGGAGGGGTATTTGCCAGGCCCTCGGCTGGAGGCTCCGTGTCCGCAGAGCGGGGCAGACCTGCCTGCCCACAGCAGGACCCTGCCGGATGGAGTCACACAGATTATGAGAGGCAGACCTGCTCCAAACTCAAACCTCCTCCCAAGTTCAGGGGGCAGCAATCGGAAATTAAGCCCATCTGTTCCTAAAATATTGTGCTCACAGAGAGGTGAGGAGGCTGAGAATCTGAGCTAGAAAGAAATCAAAAGCGCCAGAGGCAGCAAGCTGCCCGTCAGGGAAGGGAGGCTACATCTCAGGCCCGTTGCTGCAATGAGTTTAGAGATCTCAGTCTAGACCTCTATTAGATTTCATGAGCAAGCGAGTTGCAGCAGCACATGGATTCCCCTACATTAACCCACCCCAGTAGGGATGGGATAAGGCACTTGAGGCTCCCCAGACCTCAACGATAAGCTGCATGGGGTGAAGGTGAGGGAAGGGAAACTGAGGCAGCCCCGGGGGCGTGCGGGCTGGCAGGCGGTGCCATGCCAGCTCTGGAGCTCCCACCGCCAACCTCACCCGTAAGCCACGCGGCTGCGCCGATCCCAGCCCCAGCAAGCGCGCCTCGTCATGTGGAATGGCGTTTCAGAAAAGAATATTAAGTGATCAATCAGCATTAAAAACAGCCAGTTTTCATGCGTTTAAAATAAAACGTCTCCCTTTTTTCCTCCCTCTGAGCCCACTTTTCACTTTAAGAATCTCCCTACATTTTTTTCTACCTCTACTCCAAACAAACTCTGCTGTCAAGCTCAAACACTCACTTTGCATTTCTGCCACACTCATTCAAATACATCATTCAGAATCAAACTAAACCTTTGCATTTTCCCCTTCTCCCTTGAAGAAATGATGCTAAACCATTTTTTGCTTGGTTCCTGCTAAAAGCCAGGACAGCAGGGTGTTGGCTGGGAGCAGAGGCGTGGGAGGTAGTGGCCAGGTGGGATCTGGAAGTGCTGTCTACAAAGCACCTCTTGGTGCCAGGACAGTCAAAAAAAGCAATTTTCACACAACCTTTATCCCTGAGAGACGGAAATAACATGTGAGCAGAATGGGATCAGGCGCGGGGAGGCTGAGGGAGATTTAGGAGCAGGTCCTGAGCACCACTCAGGGTGCCTAGACCCTGGCCAGGAAAGGAGGCACATTCAGCGTCAGGAACAAGACAGGAGTACCTGGTCCATCATGTTTGCAAGGAGTAGAAACTCAGATTTAGCAAAGAGTATTTATGAGTATTGAGGAAAATAAAGCCATGCCACAGAGAATAACGGGCCTTTCCTGTGGCTGGCAGCTGAATGGAATAAATCTATCCACTGGGCATAAATTGTTTAAGCAAAAAAATCCCTCTCAACTTGAATATTTTGCAAGAAAAATAGCAACAAAAAAAGGAGAGAAAACTCTGAACCGTCATAATTTCTCTCATCAAGGTCAGAGCTGTTATTCTCTCTGTGAAGGAAGAAAAAAACACCTTTCACTAGTAAGTTTAGCCAAAAGAAATGAAACATTTGGGAAGTGCATGCATTACTGCCTGGACTGACCTGCCTGGCCACGGCTACAGCAGTCCAGGGGAGCAGCCTTGTGTCAGAGCAAAGGATCTCCAGCCTCCTCAGTTATTATGCAGAGGCTGTGCTAAGGTTGCTGCTTTAGTGCACTGCAGGCACTAAATTAAGGGGACATTTACAACCCACAATGCAGAGAAGCAGCTGCTAAAGGTGGCCACAGTGAATGACTTCACCTCTGGGAGAAGTGTTGTGCAAAATCTCAGCCAGGAGAGATCAAGATGGGAAAACAAGCCCTTCCTCCCACCTACTGCAGGACAACGCCAGGGCACCTCTGGGCACCTGGGGAAGAGGGGACCAGTAACAACCTGCTCTGCTCAGCACCAGACAAGGGCTTGGAGACCTGCCCTGCTTGGAGGGGATGGAAAACGCACAGAAGTTTTGTCCAGTTTGCAGAGTCCTAGCATGACAAACCACACCACTCCCACTCAGCTGGAGAAAATCCAGGGATCTCCCCAGAAATGAAGCTTCCCCAGACCAAGCCTTGCCCAGGCCCCACACGGCACAGGTCAGCAAAACAGTTGTCTAGAGCATCAAGCAGCTCCTGGTGGCAAAAGAAGTCCTGGTGCCTCCTCAGCTTTTTTCACTGCCCTTGATAGCCAAGCTGGCTGCAGCTGCCAAAAAGAGGGCGGCACAGGGTGACAGCTCCTATGGCACCGCTCCTTTCCTCCTTCCACAGCTCTGCCAAGCCCAACTCACCAGGGCTTTCCACCCAGCACTGCTCCTTCCTCAGCAGGAACAGCCAACTTTAGCACTGGCCAAAGCCCAGCGTGTCTGCACAGGTGAGCCAGCCTTGTCCTGCGCTTCCCATCTTCCGCGGTGCCATGGCAGTGCCCAGCTTGTGTGCAGATGAGCAGCACCAGGACCTTCTCCCTGTAGATCCAGGGATGCACCAAGCCGTGCTTGGCCGTGCAAAAAAGGGGACAGCTCGTGGTGGTAGCTGGCACAGAGCTACCGCAGCCCAAGGACCAAGCCTGCAGGCAGACTCCTCCTGGAACAACACAAGAGCAGGTATGAGCCAACACACACCGGAGATGAGGAGAAAGGGGTTAACTCAGCTCCGCCAACATGAACGCAGGAGGCTGCACAGGAAGGGGATCTCAAGGTCGCAATGCGCCGTGCCGACCAGCACACAGGTTGGCTTTCATCAATAATTCAGCGTGCTGGGTTGCAAGCACAACCATGGAGGGGCTGCGACTGGAGGGGGCATTTCAACCCAAGCAGAGGGAATGGTGATGGGTGGGAGGGCACCCCTGCACAGGACCACAGGGCACTGGGCACCAGGGAAACTGGCCCTGTCCCTCTCCAGAAAGCACAAATGGCATCATGCTCACATCCTTGCAGCTTGTAGATCCTTTTGAAAAAATTAACCTCAATGAATTAACACCCTGACCCCCCCAAAATCAGGTTGTTTTGTGCTAGTAGGAATTTACAGCTCCATGGAGACCTCTCCTTCCTGTAGCACAGCCAAGACCCTGCAGCTCCCGTGTCTTTGGGAACTGCATGCTTGAGCATGCACAGAGTTACTGCACCTGACACAGGAATTGGCAGGGGACTATTTCTGGCTTTTATTGTGGAGCAAGTCAGACCAGTGGGTCATTAATTGTCTCCTTCACCCTTTAAATGTGCAACAGGTGGAATTCAAAGGTCTTAAACTCCTCTGAAAGATCAGCCCTGAGCCTGGAGGGCTGCCCAGGGCAAGGGATCCTGCCATCTCAACCCTAAGACTGTGCAACAGGCCCCTAGGCGAGCATCCGATGAGCCATGGGGAACCCGAAGTAATGGCCAAGGCCAGTTACGGGAATAGAATTGGCTCCAGCTGAGCAAATGTAACTTTCCATCACTTTGCAACCAGCCAGCCATCCTGCAGGCCAGCTGGCTGCCCTGTCAGCCTGCCTTCCATCCATTTGAAGTGTCCAGATAACACAAATGCTTCACAAGACTCGCTCAAGAAGGCTTGGGAGAGTTATTATCCAAAGCCAGGTGGCTGGATTTGACCCAAATCTTAGGCAAGTGATTAAAATGATTGGCATTTTTTTGGAAAGAAAACTGCTGTGCTGTACCTGCCATCCATCTTCAGAAAACCATTAACTGCGCAATCACAAAGCTGAACACACCTGTAAGGCTACATAAGCACTTGCAGACTTGTGTCTGCAGCTCTGGACCAGCCACCCCCTGCAGGCTCCAAAATGGGGTGCTTGGGCCAAGAGGCTCCTCTTGAGCATCATGTTAGCATGCCTGAGCAGCTCTTGCTGCAGGATCAGGGCTGGGATACCCAGTCCTGGGGATGACTGTTGAATTGCTGGTCTGTGTGTCCCATGGCTTGGATGAATTTCACCCCATGGGTCTGTTCTGGCTGGGAACAGTTTGTCACAAAACTGCCTTTGCTTAGGATCTGGATTCAGGTCCTATGAAGGCCCCTCTGCTCCTATGGGACTCTAACACTGCCAGCCAAGAACAAGGTATCATCTTCCCCTTTAACTACATATGCTAAAAATCAAGTTTCTTTTCTTTCAAAGCAAAGGAAACTAAAGGCAGCAGCATCTCCAGGTGAGCAGAGCATGACAGCAGCTACCAAATGACACCAACCACTCCCACCATCTCCCACATCCTCCCTGCCAGTGCTGTCCCCATGCTGGAACAAGGCAGGGCAGGAGCAGGGGAAGCTGCTCCCAGGTACACTGGGCTCTCAGGCCAGCTTTTCTGCTTGCTAGGGTAGGAGGACACCCCACTCCCTCTTCTGGGTTCAATGCCGAAACCCCAAAATCAGCTATCGGCCCCTCACAGATTAAGGGAATGTAGGTAAGGACAAGCCCTGCCTGTCTGATGAACCAGCACAGCCCCACCAGCCCGCACTGCCTTGCTTCTGTTTGATCACATTGCTCCAAGAACGGACAACCCAGGATTTACAAACTGGGGATGTTGTGTGGCCTCAGGGTCATTTCACATGTCCTTGCCCTTGGAGGTTACACCATCCAGGAACCTCTGGGGAGCCAAGAGAGGTCACTCAGTTTTATGTCCTGTACATAACCAGTCTGTGCCAAATGCTCAGCCAGGGCACCAGCATGGAAGCTGCCAAACTTGCTGCGCTGAGAACTTGAACTGTGCTTAGATGGGGATCCCAAACAGGGTAAAATCTGCATTTAATACCTATTATCCTAACATCTCCCCATCTGTCCGCTTCCCTCACATGGCTGCAACTGCAGTGTGCCAGGGCTGCCTGATATCAATGGCACTTTAATTTCATCATTCCCAACTTATTTAGAGCAATTAGGAGGCAATGAGCACATGCCGGGGGCCAGGATGCACTTGAACAGCATCCAAGGGTTACCGCAGTTTCGCAGGAGACCTTCAGATGGAATTATCAGTCTGCAAAAAAACTTAAATAAAAAGGAAGACAATCCCCAAAGGGAGGATAAAGTTCTCCTTGGTCCTACAGGTCCCTTTTTAATTTGAAATCAGCTGACAGAAATATAAAGAGATTATATTCCTCATTTAATTAGTAAAGATACAGCATCACAGGTTGGAAGACAGACATAGATGCTTTGCCTGAGCACCTGGCTGGAGAAATGATCACGGGAGCAAGGCAGGGATTCCTGCGAGGTCGATTACCCAATTCCACCACAGGCAAGCAAGTTTTGCCATTCACTTTTCTGGAAGGAGAGGTTAAAAAACTAAGCAGTTTTAAAAATCCTACCCAGAAAGGCAAAAGCAAAAAGTAAGCTGCTTCTCTCTAGTGATTTCTGCTGGATGGTAGGAGCACTGCATAAAGCCAGTACTACCAAAAAAAGCCAGCCTGCAGTCTGTCTTCCCAGCGTCCCCATTTCATGCAAGGCAGGTGAGCTGCCAAAGGAGGGGACGGCTCCTCACTTCATATTTAGCCACATGCCCACACTCCTCCCACACAGGCTCTTTAAATGACTGCCTGCGTGAGAAAGGCAATGGCCTATTTTTTACTGAGCAGCTCAGTACAGCCTCCACCTTGGAGCACGGCGCGCACAGGTCTTATTTAGGATGCTTCAGACACATCCGGAGGGACTTCGGGAACGGTCTGCAGAAAGAGAAGACTGAGTGGGCAACTTGAGTCACTTCATTGCTTACAGAAGTGTGCACAAGCCTCTTCCATTTGAACAAAACTCAGCACAGCTCCTGTTGACTCTGGGGATTGCAGGAAAGTGCATCTTCTCTAGTATCCTCCACTGATGCAGAATAACCGCACACCACCTTTCTCAGCCAAGCTTACCGAAAGAGGGATCATCCCTGCAGCTGTGATCCCAACCTCTGATCCTGGCAATTCCTCCACTGAGCAGGAGGAGCCAAGAGCTGCTCTAATCCGCTCTGATGGGTGAGGGCCAGGGAGGAGATTAGCCTCCTCCCAAGAAGGAGAAAGCAACACAAGACATGTGAGGGGAGAGATGCATGCGCACGCGTGCAATGCCCTGAAGACACACGATTACAGCTGGCTGCAAAACTCAGCTCCAAACTCATTGCCAAAGAACCTGACTCACACAGAAAAGTCAACCCTGCACCATCTACCACACATGGGGAGAGGAGGAGGTAAGCACAGGAGTTACAGGAGACCCTGGTCCAGATTCAAAATAGACTCAGGTTTTCGCTTGAGCCCTGTCCCCTCGAGGAAGCCACTTTGTTGTCAAACAAGGGCCTCTGCACAAAGATCCACATATGCTGAGGCTGAGAAGGGTCATTGCAAGGCAAGGACATGCCCTGCTATTTTCCTTATTGATGCTGGTAAAAGGTGCTGGTTTGCACCCCAAAAGCACAGAGCCTCTGCTCATCTACCCAGCAGCACAGCCCAGGTCACACAAGCATGTCCTGTGCTGTCCTTCCAGTGAGCCTCTATCTGCATGCCGGACACAACACCCACCCTGGGCTCCCTTTGCTCTCCCAGTCCCACCTTTCTGGTCACAACAGCTCTCTGCGATGTCACCAGCAAGGTGCCTGCTGATGGTTCAGATGCCCTGAGCCATCTCTGAAAACAGCCCCAGTATTACAGCTGCAAGATGCTAATGGCTCCTGGTTGCTGCACCACAGTGACTGACAGCACTTTCACCTCTCTCCATCGGGGCATTTATTTTCCAGGAGATAAAAGCCACAAAGTGGATGCAGCACGGGCGATGTTATTCCACAGGACTTCTGATGCCGTCAGCAACCACATGCACAGCAGTTCCTCAGGATGGCAGGGAGAAGGGTTCATAGGAATAATATGTAAAGTGCCAAAATATGAACTGCTAATAAGATGTATTTTCAAATGTCAACAAGTCATGATCTATTGATCTTGCACCAGAAGCTTGACTGTTTCTGTGTAACACTAATCTATGCCACTTACACATTCTGGGAACTGCAGACTGAATGAGTGCCACTACATTAAAAGTAGGTATCACAATTATTAACTTCTAGGGTGCCAAACCAGCAAGGTGCTGAAGAGCCAATCCAAAATAACAACGGCTGCACAACCTGCTGGCAGCATCCATGCACATGTGAGCTGGAGCACATTGGTGCAGCAGCGCGGGACAGGGGCACGAGGATGGAGCAGTCTCTGCTCTCAGGGTAACAGCCCTGCACAGGGAGAAGCCAGTTTTGGTGCAGACAGGAACAGGAGCTAAATCCTACCCTGAATCCAGGGAATCCCAGGAAATAAAGTGTTCCTAACCCCATCCAACACACAGCTAGGGCCTGAGAGTCCCTTGCAAGCTGCTGTGGGGCTGTGACACACAGCCAATGCAAGGTGCTGCTGGTGACACCTCCTGGACTGGCTAAAGCCCTTAGGAGCACCTGCAATTCCTCATGGTGGTCACCCCAAACCCGAGAGCATGATTCTGGTAGGAACTCTAGAAATAAGTTTTTTAGCAGACAGCTTTTGCAAAAGTTGAAAATGCTGCAATGGGACTTCGGCCAAATATTTTAGATCCCTTTTAAAAACAAGGCCAATCCACAGTCACTTCTAACAATCTCATTGACTGTTTTTTCACTGAGTGCTAACAGAGACAAGTTGTCTCCTTTAGGCCACTATATCATGGCTGAGAGCATCAAGAGGGGAAGATGATGGGCTTGGAGAGGAAGAACATCCTTCCTTTGCTCCACTTCAGCTGCTAATAGGCATGCCAGAGCGCTCTGAATAGCATAACATTAGTGCTGCATAAAAGCAATAAAGCCCTAAAAAACCACATTACATATTTACTGAACTACACACCACACAAAAGACTGTCCCCGGGACACGACACGAGGACTTGGAACCACAAAGCCAAGGGCTGTAAAAAGCACCAGGCTGTGCAGATATCCACAGTGCCCATGGCCAGAGTGTGAGTGCACGCGAGAGCTGGGCACGCAGGAGCACGGCTGCAGGATAATTGCATTTAACCAAAGGAAGTGGCATAAAACGCTCGGTATCCTCTGTCAGAAACTTGGGCAAGCCCCAACCATCAGGCACAGAGTCCGCAGAGCAATCGGCATCCACACGAGGAATGCAGTGTCCAGGGTGAGAGCTGCTGCTGTGCCAGTGCACAGCCCTGGCTGCTGCCTGCCTGGCACCCACCCCCAGCTTCCCTCCACTCCTTTGTTTTAACGTCCAGCACTTCAAAATCTTCACTCCTAAGCTCAATGAGCTGTCATTTCCAAATGCCTCTTGCTCACACGAAAGGGAACTGCATGAAATGCTGTTTGATATTTTCCAATCACCGTCATTGTGGCACAGGCCTGATGTAGAGCCTTCAGCGGTAAATTCACACGACAATTTTGGTGGAATGAAATAAGTATTTTCTAAAAGACCTTTTTCTCCCCTTGCTCCCAGCACCTGGCAGGCCTACAGCATGTTTCCATAGCATATGGCAAGGTCACCTGGCCCTGCTCTGCCACCACAAAGGGCTATCAAACGTACCTTGGTTGGAGAGGTGAGGTCCCCACCAGCTGGTGGCCTGTGGCAGGAGGACAAGACAACAGATGTGCTGGGACAGAAGTGGAGAACTGGAAGGGGTCAGAGGCAGAGAGGGGGAACCTCCCTCTGTGCTAATGCTGGAGAAGTGGAGTCAGAGAACTTTTGGATGCATGTTTCCCCCCTGCCCTCAGAAAGGGCAGATTTGCTAGATCAGCCGATCTTTGCAGGGGAGCCTTGCCCTTATTGGCAAGCAGGAGAGGCTCAGCTCCCCCCTTGTAGGTGAGCTGACAGAGTGGCACAGAAAAGCCAAGTACACATCTGACTCAAAATGTACTCTCAGCTGCTAGAAGTCTGGGATGAGCAGGAGCCCATTGCACCCAGCAGGACCAAGTGCAGGAGCAAGCACCCTCCAGGTGGTCTGTGGTCCCCGCCTGCCACCGCTGTGACACCCAGGGCACAGATCCAGAGCACAGCACTAAAACAACCTCAAACACGTGGCACCTATCTGCCCAGTCCCCTGCTGCTGGGAACATGGCAGCAACCTGTGAGCAAAACCCAGCGAACACCCTAACCACACATGCATCTCTCCCTCCATGAAAGTAGGTCCACTTTTTGAAGGCTCCTTCTGGAGAAGGTCTTCCCCAACACAGCTTGCAAAGGTGCAACTAGCGTGCAAAATCACAGAGGAACTGGCATGCCTGCAAAGCCCACCGCTGCCTGAGAGCACAGCTCTGAGCCTTTACCCCACGCAAGCCAGCCACAGCCAAGCCGCAAGCCCCCACAGCCCCCACGACTGGGCACACAACTGGGGACTGGCAGGGAGATGAGATGCAATGCCTCAGAAGTTTTGCGAGTTATTGAGTCACACTGAACAGCTCTGACCTTTTCAATATTCTGTATTTTTATTGGCTGCCCATTTCCCCCCGATCCCCACAGGCCCATTAGACAGCGAGCAGAGCTGAAGGCAGCTCCAGCAGCCAATGCCGCTGCACAGCGCTGCAAAGGTCAGAGACACCGAGGCTGAGCAAAGCTGCTCTCGGGAGGGCAGTTATAGTGGGACAGGAGCACTCCTTGGCCGATGCAGGCTGCAGACCAGGAACTATTTCTCAGGGGCCTTTCCTTCTGTGAGATCGCTGGGGCACCACAAACCCCCACCAGACTGTTGCTGCAGGAGGACCTGCCATAGAAGCACCCTTGGTACAGATACTTGCAATAAATACCCCACAACACAGAAAAGCACAAGCCTGGGCTGTGCTCCTACACCAGAGATACCAGCAAGGGGTGAGGCTGCAAAAATGGTCTCAACTGGACAGAGAGCCTCAAGGCTCCCACCCAGGTGCTGCCAACAGGGAGAAGACCAAGAACATCTCTGTGTCTCTGGCACACTAGAATAGGGAAAGCAACAACCCAAGGTGATTACCACACATCTTCAGTAGGTAGGAGACCGTCTGGAGTCCAGGCCCTGCCTGAAGCATTCAGAGGAGCAAAAGGAAAATTGAGCCCTGCTAGCAGGCTGCAAGGCAGACAAATGCAGCATGACACCAGGCAGGGACAGCACACGCACAGCTCCTTCTCTCACAGCCTTTTCAGCAACCACAGTCCAGCCCAGCCCTCTTACATGAGACAAGAGCATGATACCCCCTCCCTGAAGACCTGGGACCCTCTCTGCCTGCTCTGGGGGGGAGAAAGACAAGCCCCAGGAGTTCACCTTCCTCCCAGACACAGGCTCCAGCCCCAGGAGGACACCACAAGCCCTCAACAAGGCTGCAGATTCTGGGCAGGACCACAGGTGGATAAAACACATGTAAACCCAGCCTGGTTCTCCATGCTGGTCCTCAGCACACCCAGAGTTATAAACACAGTACATTGATAGAGCCCAACTCCAAAGACACACGCTAGGAACCCCAACCAGTGAGCTAACAGCAAGGTGGTAGGAAAACCAGTGCCCTTCTAGAGCTCAGTCCTCTACTGTGAGGTCAAACTCACCTTGTGGCTTCAGAAACATGTCCCCTGGAGCACAACAGCTAGCTGCAGAAGGTGCCCTCCCCAGTGTGCCCAGGGCTCCAAACACAGCAGACAGAAGCGCGTGCTGCAGCCAGGTCCATCAACAGCAACAAACCAGGTCCAGAAGCCCCGTGAACAGCCCAGGCTGAGGACAGAGCTAGAGACACATCCACACTCAGGAAAGGAGAGAAAGAGCTAACCCTGAGCTTCAAAATGGTTCCCAGAGCTGGGTTAGGTGGGGGCTCCAGGTGTGGCTGCTTAGGGCAATTAAGACCCTTAAGCAATTACCTCATCTCACAGCAGCTGGGCTCAATGTCCATGCCCTCCTTGCCCATATGGTAGTAGATGACCATGTTTTGCCAGCATGGGCAGACAAAGCAATGGAGCTGCCTGCCTGCCCCAAGGGCAGAGCCACCAATGACAGGAGCTATTGGATGAGCCCCAGACTTCTTATTTGTTCATAAATGTTCAAAACCAGAGGAAATAGGTGGCAAATGCTTCATTTCTATCAACATGTAATGCCAGAGTGAACACTGCCTGGGCTACCATGGGTGGCCATGTGGGATTTGGGTAAACAGTACTTGCCGAGCTTCTCCTTTGTCAGTATGAAAACACACCCCAAAAAATCTCAGATAATGAAGGACATAAATAAAGAAGCAACAGCTATAAACAGCCCAGGAAAGAGTAGGGAGGAAGGGGCTGAGCTGCCCAGTGGGGGTGAGGGTGGTGGAGCCCCTTGAGATGAACACTAAGGGTTAAAAGCTGCAACAGCTCCTTTCCAAGGAACAGAAAATATCACAGCTCTGGCAACACGTACTCAGATTTTTTAAAAATAATGTTAGATTTTTAGGGTGTTTTTTTTTTTTTAAAAAAAAAAGGATCTGGGCAAAGGAGTGCATTGACATTAGCGACAGATGGGATGGAAAAATTTTTGTTTGGAAAAAAATATCTTCTTTTGAGTCATATGCATTCAGAAAGGAAAACAACTTAACCCCTCCTGTCCCCCTCCAACATGGAGCTGTAACGTGGCAGCAAAGAGCCAAATCCTCCGTGGCTACAGGGATGGACCCCTGGCCCTTCAGGTCAACAGAGGCCAGAGCTGGAAGGACCAGAGACAGGGTAGAGATGTCCTACAAAAAAGCCTATTTATTCTTCCCTGGAAGGCAGTAAAGGCAAAGCAGCATTCAGCCCTCCCTGTTAAACTCACATGGCCTGGCTCAGGAAAGATGTCACCCTCACAACCCCGGCATCGTGGGGCCGTGGCAATGGCAAGTCCCGGGAGCCGTATTATCACCTCCCTCTTGGTTTCACTTGGCCAAGTCCAACCCTCGGTCCAGGGACCCCAGCAGCTCTTGAGCAGCATCTACCGTGTGTAATCTCAGAGTAGGGACGGGCTTTGCAAGAGCTTTGCTCAGGCTGCAGAGACGAGGAGCGTCAGGGAGACGAGACCTGGGGAAGACAGGATTTATATCGGAAAGCGGAGCCAAGCGAGGAGCTGTGCTTGCCTGGAGAAGGCGGGGAGAGAGAAGGAGTGAGGGGCAGGAGGAGGGCCGGGATGAAGAGTGGGGTAGGGGAGGGAATTACAAAGTGTTTGCCCTTGTGGTGAAACCAGTTGGAGATGAACTCCCACCACTGCTGTTTTGACAGCCCAAACGCACTCGCTCGCACAATATCTCTGTCTTGTTAAAGGTAATTACAGTTCTTCCTGTGTAATGAGATGGTTTTTAAAGGCCATTCAAAAGAAATTTTCTATAATGAGGTTAAGGGTTTTATGGTGTAATACATCAAGGGTGCTGGTAATTGGTCGGATCCAGGCAGCATCCTGAAGCGGGGAGATAGGAGGTTCTGTGAATAATAGGCTAGCAGAGAGTGCAGAGTCTCCAAAATGTTTTGGTTTTGCAGAGGAGGGAGAATAAAAGTGGAGGAAGGAGGGAAGAAAAGTGAGAAAGGCAAAGGCAGAGAGATCCAGACTTGCACGCCACCCCCGCCTGCTCCATCTGGAGAGGGGAAGAGCAGAAGGCTTTGCCCGCGCAGGGGTCTCCCCGCTGCGCACGCAGGCACAGCTGCGGTGGGCTGAACGCCACGCGGCTGCAGTGGAACCTGCTCCTGCCTCCTGCTTCCCTCTGACAAGCCACGGGTCCGTGTGTTCAGCGGCAGCTCCCCGGCACTGCTGCCGAAAGCCTGCAGCATTTCCATGTGTTCAGAGCCAGCTGATGGTGGCTGAGACACTGCTGTGGGTGAACAACAGGGAGCCAAGCTCCAAGAGTGGCTATTTTCATGCCAGTCCTGAACCGCGAGCCACAGGTGCTAGAACTTCATAGCAAAGCTTGTTCTCTCGGGATCTCCAGCCCACTTGTTCGCAGTGAAGAGGCAGGAGTGGCAGCGGAGAGACAAGTACCTGAACTCTGGGAAGCTTAAGTGCTCATCTGATTGAAAAATCAGCCTTTAGATGCGTGGAGGTTCACCCACCACGTGTGCCGGCAATGCTGAAGGAGTCAGACAAGTGTGCTGGTGATGGCAGGGGAGGATGCTCATTACTCCCACCTCCTCCACAAGGACTGCTGGCTCGGGCAGTTAGGGGGAAATGACTGAACCCCAGCTTCCCTAATAAACCTGAATTTTCCCTCAGCACATCATTTGATCCTCCTGTGAACTTCAAAAGATGTTTGAATAGGGGCATTTTTTTGCTTGTTTTAGTTTTCCAAAGAGTTATCTGGCTATACATTTGCTTTATAGTCCATAACTTGTCCTTAGCAACCGCCAGGCCCAAGCTTTGGATCATGATATAGTGTCTCAGTGGGGCAGTAGAATTGATTTCCCAAGGGATGGACTCATGCCAGGGCATGTGGGGCTGGCACTGAAGTTCTTTGATTATCTGGCACAGCTGGACATGGGAATTTGCAGGCAAATCCTGAAAAATCCTGAGCAGATGCTACTTCACGTTGCTACACTGCAGCTGGACAAACTGCTGCAAAGGACATGGCCCTGGGACACAAACCCCTAATTTAGGTCCCTGGCCTTAGTCCCTTCTGAACTTTCTGGTGCTTTTTGCCCCTATCTAGTCCTGCAAATTGCACAACAACTGCTGGACCCTCAGGAAACAGTTTTTAATGGCTGGAACAAAGAGGTCCCGCTTGGCTGAGGCAGTAACAAAGGTGCATGTTTCATTTCTGCAGACAGTGAAGTCCCATGTTTGAGCATCTCTAAACTCCACACTGAGGAACGAGCTGTGCACTGACCCACACGTCTTGGCACCAAGCAGGGCTCCCCAGTTTGGGGCCAGGCAACGCGAGGCAGGTCTGTGGGGCAGATGCCATGTGTCTGCTTTTGGGAGGGAGCATGAGCCTGCCCTGGCTCCTCGAAACACTTCCCAAGCCCTCGCTTTCAAACCACACTAAGTGCATTTTGCAAGATGCCACCAGTCACTGGGTAACACACACTACTCACCTTATTCTGCCTGAAGAGTTGCATTTAATATCCTGCCTATTTATGTTTTTTAAAGACCAATTAAATATTAAAGGCATTTATCAAGGCTTAAGGCTGCAGTGAGTATAACAACGCAGATGCCAACGATGCCAATGCGTGTGGTTTTGGCGGGAGGTGCAAGGGCAGCCATGGGTTTCTGTGCAGCTCTGCCCTGCACAGTGGGGACACAGGTGGCCCTGGGGACTCGAGAGGGGACAGTACTGCCCTTTTCAGCTCCAGGCCTCTGCTTTGGACCCCAGCTAGGCAGGCGCAGAGAGCTGTGACTGTCTGAGAGGCGCCCGCTCTCAGGATGCGTCCCCACCTGGGATGTGAAAGCTCCTGATCATGTACCAAACCCTTCCTCTGCTCTGGAAACCTGAATTCACAAATAAAGCTGCTTTGGGAACTTGTCAGCTAAATGTGTTTTCATCAGTAAATACCAGTTTGTCGAAATGCAAAGCCTTCCAATAGTGACAAATTATCCATTTCACAAAAATTCTGGAAAAATGCTCAGGAGGTCAAAATGTCCCATTTTTGACACACTGAAAATGAAAGAAAATAATTTTCTAGGTTAATAAATCTAAGGTAATTTATAGTTTTGCAAGAAGAACTAGAAATGAAAAAGCAGCTATCAAAATGTTTTGAAATTATTTAAAAAAAAACCTTATTCAGTGGAATCAAAAGAGGGATTTTTTCAAGATTATTTTTCTTTTACTGCTTTTGGAAGTTTACATCTCTGTTCCTGTTTCTGGTGTTGCTGGTTGTTCTATCTCAACAATTGCAGCATTTGGGAGATGCTTCCTCAGCTAGTTCTGGTCTCGCTAACACAACCCCCGATGCATCATCGCTGTTATTGACATTACAACAGATGCCAGAGGCCTCCGCCAAGCTCCACTGCCCAGGAGGCTCCAGGTGAGCGTGCCTGCAGACACCCATCCCTCTCCCACTTCGAGTGCCAGCCCTGCCGCCAACAGGGAGCAAGGAAGACTCATGGGATCAGCCATCACCCTCGTGAGCCGGCGGCACGACACGGGGCAGATGCAGGTGACAGGGTTCCCATGGAGCTCAGAGGCGTCTGGCTGTGCCCAGGTGCCCCGTTCAGCAAACCCCAAACAGATGGAGAAGCAGTGAGCCTTTGGATGCAGAGCAGATGACAGCACTGAGCGGGGAGCAGAGAAGAGGAGCACTTTCCTTGCCCTCCTTGTTCCCCTCAGCCTGGCGAGATGCAGTTATGGCCCACCCCAAATCCGCAGCAGCATCACACACTGGTACCCCACATGGGAGAGCCAAACCTCTCCATTGGACAGCATAAAACCTGCAGGCCTGGAAAATGAGTATACTGCTCCATATGACACCCCTTCTGCCACCATTTGGCATGGACGGCTTCCTCATGGCCACCCCACCACCGGTGTCCCCATCTCCCGGTACCCTGTGCTTTGGGGTGGGCTGTGAGGGGCTGGCTGGGGCTTGGCGGCCGGTGTGCAGGTGAACACGTGCTTTGCAACAGACATCTGTGCAGAGATAAAGGCAGCAGAAAGGGAAAATATGCTGATAGAAATAAAGGAGGCTGAGATAATGAAGCAACATCCAACATTTCCAGCGATGAGTAATAGGCAGGCAGATCAAACAGGCCCCGTTATGGGTAGCAGGGAGAGAGGGAGCCAGCCGGTCCCCTCCCTCTCCACGCACGCTTCTTCCCCCTCTCTCTCCTCTCCTCCCTCCTCCTGCATAAATCTTTCATCCAGAATAACATCTCTCTTCATAAGGAGAGAAAGAATTAAATATTTCACGAGACTGCAGTCAATCTTGCAGGGCCCTTCTGTTGACATTTCAAACACATATTTGACATTGCTTTCTCATTCTCTCCCAGCGAAGAGCTCTGCAGAAAGCCCATTACCCCCTGCAAGGAGGGGATGCCGTGGGCTGTTCAAGCCACGTGAATGCGAAATGAGGTGGAGGGAGCAGCCCTCTACCACCCTGCCTCCACTTTGCCAGCACACTGGGAAACATCATCACAAGGCTGGTGGGAAAAGCCCAGAGCCATGCCAAAGGGGTAACCCTCCCCTGGCTCCTTGTACAGGGAGTCTCAGTCGCAGCTGGAGCACCCAAGGGTGGGGAAGCCTCAGCCCCGTGCAAGAATCAGGCAGGAGAAAGGTGGAGAGATATTACTTCTTCAGCATCAACACATCCAAGTGTCTCTCAAACACGTAAGTCGTCTTCAATAGCTTCCTGGGTGCCAAGAACCCCAGCTGCTCTCTGTGCTGCTGCCAAAATCCCCGGCATTCCGCTCACATCCCAGGAGGCACAAATCTGCAGCACACAGGGTGTTTGCAGCAGGGTTGGACAGGGCTGGGTGGCATGTCCCCATGAGCCACCAGCACAGCGTTGCCCTGACCGTAGCACGCCATGGCAGCGTGCAAAGATGCCGGGTTCAAGCTGTCACCTCCTGTTAGTGCTTCTCCGGCAGTTGTCTCTGATCCCTGCGGCCCCTCCGCATCCTCTCCCAGCCTGCTCTCCCGAGAGGGAAAAATGGCAACGGCATCACTGGTTTCTCCTCTGTGATGCCTCCAAACAAGATACGGACAAGGAGACGCTTTGAAGCAGAGACACGAGGTAACGTTTGCAAAACAGAAGGAAAACCACATCTCGCCCCTGAAGTCTCTGACCCAAGGCACCCGCTGCCCCTTCCAGCCCCTGTGCTAACGCCAGCCTCACGGAGAGCCAGCGCCCGCAGAAACTGGGAGAATCAGAAGCAATTTCAAGGAGGGACCCTGACCCTGACTGCACTTACCATCCCACATCGCAGCCACGGGTCCCAGGAGGCGCTCAGGACCTGTGGACAGGTTCCTGCTCTGCAGCCACAGCAGCAAAGAGCTGCAGACAGGAGCAATAGGGAAGGTTCATAGTTCATCAGGAGAGCTGGATGGATTTGAAGAGCCTTCTCCTATTTAATGAGGTTTTACAAATTGTTTCTAAGGTCCTGCAATTCCCCCCGTGTGTCAGTTGAACAAATTTGTTCCTTCTTTTTAAGATCTGTATTTAAAGATACATTTAGTCCCCCTGTTAAAATACTTCCCGATTCCTAATAAAATTACAGAACTAAGATTCTCATCTAGTTTTACCCCTCTGACTCAAACTCTTACTGTAACCTTTGAGCCTTCTTTAGATCAGCAGAGACTGATGTTTGGAGATCAAAAGGAAAGATTTATGATCACCGGTATTTCCCGTAGAAACACCCACGACCCACACAAGCTCCTGCAATGAGACCCACTGGCTAGAAATTAAAGCCAGGCAATTTCTGGCTGGAAAGGAGACACCACTGTCCAAGAGCAAAGGAAACAGAATAACAGAGCTGTCTACAAAGAGCACGTTCTTCTGCCCCCTCAGACCTTTCAGCCCAAAGCAAAGCTGCTAAAAGCAAAGCTGGGGACACCAGCGGGTACCCAGACTGCGAGTCCAACACGGCCACTGCCAGCCTGGGGACTGTCCCCAAGGCCCGGGTGGAAGCCCAGTACCGCACAGGAGGGTGAGCTGAGATGGTGCCATTGATTTCTGCTGGCATCAAAGCTCCAGGAAGAGAAAAATCTCTCACGTTGCAAGGAAGGATTTTGCATTGAAGCATTAATGTGCTAGTTCTCTTCTCTGCTAATTTTTGCTTTGTCAAAGCTACTGGAAAGTATTTCTTATGACTGACAAAGCGGTGGAATTTATGAATAGGCAAATTAAGAATAAAGAGGGAAGAAATAAGTCTGTTGATAAAAAAGCTGAATAATTCAGTTGAGGATCAGTTACTTGAGTCGATTCCCCCAGAATTTGAATGAAATAATTCTTACTTAAGTAAGTTTGTCTTTTGGTTTGAAAACCTGCGAGCCGGAAAGCAACATATTTGCATTTTGCTTTCCAATACATAAACTGAGACTTCATTTTGTAGGCTTTCTTGTTGAATAATCTGCTCTAATTTAATTGGAATTTGAATCCTATAAAAAGCATTTTCTACTTAGTTTTCTACTGATCTTGGGTATTGAGATTTTGTGATCTGAAAAAGCAATATGTCTGTGTTTGCTTATTACCATACTCAGAGGAGTTTCATTGTTTTCCTGTTTTCTGCTGAATAATCTGTTGAATCTAAAATGCAGTTTTGACTTAGGTCCTTATTGATATTTTTATTTTATAATGTTATAATATGAAGAGCTACTTGTTTGTATTTTATGCTGGGCAGTGTTTTCTATTGAGCAACAAGGGGTTTGATTCTGTCAATGTTTACAGGAGTAACTGAGTCAACAGAATTAGTCATACAATTAGCTTTACCTGGTCCTAATAGCCAGATATTGAAAACATTAAAGCTGCAGAGGGGTGTCTATGGGACAAGTGAAGAGGGTGTAGACACATAATCTTTCTCAGCTCCTCTCTTCAACTTGAGATGCTCAAATGCCTTTATAACTCTGTCCCAAAGCTCGTAGTTCTATGGAAAATGGGACAGGTTGGAAAAAATAAGCAACAATACAGTTTAGATTCGGTTATAGCCGCCTAGGCAGAGCCACTTGTTCCTGCCCAGCTTGGACCCAACAATCCCAGGGCACAGGGTCAGCTGGGAATGCAAAAGGGAACTGAGCCAAGAAAATCCACATTAGGAGCCCAACAGGTGCTGCCGGGGTTACAGCTCTTCTGGGAGATGGGTAGAGTCCACGCATCCAACACAACTGCGCTGCACCAAGCCCAAGGCCCAGACCCACCAAAACTGAAATTAAGCAACTGCACACATGGAAATCCCTCTGCGGGCCTGGGCCAAAGCCCTGCCTGGGGAAAACCAGTCCTGTCTCATCTCTCGGTCTCGCTAACATAAACTCTGCCATGGCCTGGAGTGCCTGATCGCTTCCAGGATAAGTACAACCTGCCACCTAACTTGATCACAGCAGCAACCAACAGAAATTAAAATAAATTTATACACGTAATAATCACACAGCTCTGGGTTATCAATAATACAAGAGCAGCTTGTGAGAAAGCAGAAGACTGAATGAATCCATACCCCGTTCCTGTTCGGCAATAGCCGATCATAATTCACAGCAGCAGATAAACACGGCTGCCCGTGAACGGTGGCAGCTTGCTGCTTGGAAACAAAATGGACAGCAGGAGTGCTAGGGGGAATATAGCATTTTATTCAGTGCATCAACAGAAATGGATTAATATAAGACAGAGATCCTTTGAGCAATGTCTGGGTAAAATATCACCGAGAGGACAGGAAAGCTACATTGACTGTGAAATAATTCCAAAGGGCAATATCATAATTTTGGTATCCCTTCTGTCCCATGGGTGTTATTTCACCACTCCTGTCATCAAAACAAAGCCATGCAACGCTACAGACCCAATTCACTGCGTCGGAGGCTTGCAGACTGATTTCTTGCAGCCAGGCTGTGTCACTCACGGGTGCAGGGACACGTGTGGCAGCTCGGGTTCCTGCTGCTCCCGTGGTGTGACACCAGCGCCAGGCTCAGCGTGGCCCTGGCAGGCACCGGGGACGCGTGGGTCTGCGTGGGGGTGAAGGGCACTGGCTGGCTTATCCAGATGCTGAGGGCACTGTGGCATGACCTTCAGCAGGGGAAGAAAAGACTTATTTGGCTCCCTTACAAGCAGCCACAAATCCCCCTGACCTCAGCAGGAGTGGTGCCGCCATTCTGCAGGGCAGAATTCGATTTCAAGAGTTTAGAGTTCAATGCCAATCATTTATACATGCATAATCCTCCACTTAACTACAAGCAGCCATGTGCTGGTGTGGCTCAGAGGCTTTAGCAGGAAGAGCCCAGGATGTCCACAGTTCTCATCAGATGCAAATCCACCAAAGGTCTGTGCTGAGCCCTCCAATGTGCCCCTCGCCAGTGCTGTGCCAGTGAAATCTCCCTCTCGCTGTGCACTCTTGCAGAGCCATCCTGAGAGCTCCTACACTTGTGGGTCTGCTTGTTTGCTTCACATTTGCTTTTCTATCACCCTGCTTTGAAAACCAGAGCTGTGAGTTATAGCTGCGAGGGGAGGAGACCCTCCCGCTGCCCGTGCGCACTGGGCTCCCTTGCTTGCCGCGAGTGACAGCACAATTTAGGATCACCACAGTGGTTTCATGTTAACAATCAAATCGCAGAAGGCGACAGCAAACGCTGGTAGGGCTCAGAGGCTTGGCTGGTTGCTGAAGGCAGGAGGAGAAATGTGTCAGGATGAAAAAAAACCAGAAAGAGCCAAGCTGAGATGGGGTGGGTGCCAGTGCACATGGGGCACGTCGCTGCTTCTGCTGAGCGGGACGTGCCGCGGGGCCCAGGACAGCCCTACCTGTGAGTTTGCACACACACCAGCACACGGCCTCGTGTGTTCAGGTGTGAACAAACCGCCCCTGGGCACAAGGAACCATGTAGTCAGATGCATTCAGCATGCGTCCTTGGCACACACACGTGCATACACATCTATGTAAGACGCTGTAGCAGAAAGCCCCTGCTCCAGACTTCAGTCAATAAGCAGATGGCTCCCCAGCACTGTAATTTTACAACATTACAGCTTCTGCTCTGCTCATGCGGTAAACATTTTCTGGCTTATTACATGAAAAAAGGTGGCTACCGTGGCTTTGCAAAATTATACATCTCCTACCTTATCTGTTTACTGAACACTTTTGGGGTGGAGGGAGGGAAGAGCATTTCTATTTTTGATTTACATCCTGCAGGACACAGATCTTTCCCTGGATCCCAGTGGGTTTTTGCTTCTTGTTTGCCTCTATCCAGATTGTTAGAGCTCTGTCACTCTTTGCAGGGAACCCAGAGATGGAAGGCTGTTATGCACACTTCAAGGGGTTGCAGTTGCACGCTGGTAAACATGAGAGAGAGAGGGATTTCTGGTGGTATTAGAAACCACAAGATATCTGCAGATGTAAGTGTTTCTGGAGGCAGCAGGTCGGGCCGTTAGCAGAGCAATTAGACCTGGTGCTATTCCCAGCCCTGCCACTGCCCTGCAAGTCCCCATGGAGGAGTGGCTGGTGCCTGTGTCCCACCCATCCATGGGTGGCAGCCCCACGGCACCTGTGGGTCCTTGTATCCCACCCTCCAGCCAAGCCATCGTGCATTTCCACCAGGGCCTGACAAGCTGGGGAAAGGAGATGATCTGCAGGATATGGCACAGTGCCTTGCTTTACATGTACTGCAATTACCATTCTGGCATTTTCCCTGTGTTCGGAATAAGAATGTCAATAAGGAACAAGTTATTAAACCAGCAAGAGAGTGGAAATGGCAGGAGCTCCCGGAGGCTTGGGGACCTGGGCGTTACTGCAAATTCAGCCCATTCCCGCTGGCTTTGGGGCAGGGGGTCAGGGCTTGCTCTCCATGGTCACACCCGAGGCCACCATTAGCCCGACCCGTCAGGGGCTCCCCAGTCCAGCATGGCACTGAAACACTGGAGCGAGTCCAGCAGGGAGCCAGCGGGACGGTTGGGGGCTGAAGCACGTGGTGCACGAGGAGAAGTTGGGTTTTCAGCCTCCAGGCAAGACCTTACTGCCCTCCCCACTCCCCACAATCCTGAGGCTGTCTTGGGAATTATATTTTTACTTCTTAATGAGACTTTTCAGTCCCTTTTACTTGCCTTTTCCTTTCCAAGTCTTTACTTGGTGCCCTGCTGAGCTCTGTCTCTCCACCAGCACTGCCAGACCCCCCTCGGGGAGCAACATTTCCAAAGGAAGCAAAGCAATTCCCCACCATCGCTCAACCTCGGGGCTCCTGCATCAAGCAAAGCTCTGGGCAAAGGGCAGCCCTGGCACTGTGGGCACCAGAGGAGACCACACCATGCTGCAGGGCGCAGGAGGAGGATAACAAGGGGAGAGGGATGTTCAGAGCCAGAAGTGGGCAGGTTTTCTCACATGGGGCCCAGCAGGCAGCATGAGGGCAGGGTCTGGATGCTGACAGAGCCTGGCAGCAGTTACAGCCCAGCCCAAGGAGCTGGGCCAAGTGTGGCACCAGTGGAACCCTCCTGTTGGGGGACTGCTCTCCTGCACTTACAGTGCCTCCTGCTCCCTGTTTTCAATTATCAAAGCGAAACAACAGAAAAAAAGAAAAAACAAACCTCCAGGAATTAATTAATGATTCATGTTGGAGCTTTGGCAAACCTCGCTTTGCAGAAGTTCAAAGCAGGAACAATAAGTATCTGGCAAGGAGGAGGTAAGCGACGGGTGCTTGGCGGCGTATGGTGCGGAGTGCTGGCAGAGCATCCTGACATGGCTGGGGACAAGGGAATGGCACCACCGAGCCACCCCAAGCCTAATGTCACACCCCACTTGACTGATCAGACACGTAAAAAGTACAATAAACCCTTGTCTTGGGGCAGAGGCCTGGGAGAGCCACACAGGGTGGCTGTGCGTGCCCTGCCTGCTGTAGGTGCGACACGTCCTCCACCCCGCGCTGTCACACACGTGTGCCCTCCCGAAAACCTGGGCCTGAGCAACTCCAACTGTGCATCCTGGAGATTCAGGATAATGAGAGATTTTTTATGCAATTAATAGATGTCATGGGACATGGTCTTGTGAGCATAGAGCAAATGAGGCTTGAATAATTGGTGTTTAAACACATATATCAGTGAGGGGAATATTTCCCCCCCCGGCAGAGGTGGAGGCTGCAACATGCTGTCGACTGATACCATACAAATGTGTTTGGCTATTTGCTGACTGCATCTTCCAAACAAAGTTGTGGTACGGAGCCTGTGCCAGGCAGCCCTGCAATCCCAGCAGCAAACAAGCTGTCATTTGTCTTTTTAAAAAACTTGCCTGGAACACGTCTTTCTCCCTACACGGATGCACAAACAAGCGAGCGGCCAATGGGCACTGGCAGCAGCGTTTGGGTCGCCCCGAGCTCTGCCTGCAGCTCTGCTTTCCTTTTCCTTAAGTGGGGGGTTCACTGGAGGCGCAAAGGTGGCTTTAATCTGTGTCACCCTGAAACCTGCCAGTGTGGCAGCAGGAGCAGAGCGGCCTGACCGCCCCAAGGCAGGCAAGAGGGATGCTCTGCATGGCATCTACCAGAGGGACATGCCACCTCCCAGGCACCCTCCCCAGCAAGGTACCCACACCAGCACAGGACACAGTTCTCCACAGACACCTCCATCCCTGCGAGGTCAGGTCAAAGCCATAATCTTGCTCTATGTTATCTCAGCAGCAGCTCCAAACATCAGCCCACCTGAACCTGCTCCAGGGCTCAGGTGTCCCTTTGCAGGGTGCACATAACCAAAAAGCAATGAATTTGTCAGAAACTGCAATATCTGATCTGTGAGCGGTTCCTAAATTAAAAGTTTTGTTTTGCACTGAACTCAATGAATCAAAATCACCCGCAGAACAGGACTCAGGAAAAACCCAAGCCCTCGCATTTCACCATGAAACATTCAGGCATTTTGCTGCAGTAAGGGATAAAGTATTTCATTTGTCAAACGCGAACCATAATAAAATGTTAAATATAACCTGGATATTAAGTTAAAACATAAAAGTCAAAACACGTCAAATCAAAGAGACACGTTTCAATTTCCTGGACACTGTCAACAGACAGAAGCCAGAATGATTTGCTTCTATACTCCCCCACCTGAATTTTGCTTCATGGCTACACACCAATTTTGATAATGCAGCTAGATTAAAAAAAAAAAAAAACACATTTTCCAATGGAAAATTTTAGCCCTGATACCCTCTGCCTCCAATTCCAGAGTGCGGGTGCACAGAGTTGCCTGACCGAGGATGCAGGGGACAGATGATGTCCCTCCAGTGCCAGGTCCCCAGCAGGGAGGGGACCACAGAAGACGGGGCACAGGTGGAGTGGCTCTTGATTGCCACTCAACGAGCAGGAAAGCATTACCCTGGGTTATTAAGCATTTGCGTATGAGTTTGGAAACTGGAACTGTATCACCTCATTATAATTATGCATAAACACCCCATGGTCCATTGGAGTGCACTAGGGTGGGAGGCTGGGAGGAGAGTGGCCCTGTTCCCTTCCCTGCTCCCTCCCCAGTGCTCCCTGGCAACGCTGGAGCCAGCGATGGGCGGCCTGAGCCATCAGCTGGTACTGGAGCAGCTCTGCCAGCCAGCCCTGGGCACTCCTGACTTGCCAAAAACCAGCTGGCCAGGGGCCAGGCTGCTCTGAGCCAAACACCGGGAGGGCTCCCTGGGGACAAATCACTGCTGACAGCAAAAGTGGGAATCAAATCCTGGCTGAACCCAGTCCCCTGCTGCCACCAGGCACCTGCAGCCAAGCCATGCAGATGTATTTGTAGTGCTCCAGCCCCTGGGAGCAAAATCACAGCATTGAGAAGAAGGCTGTTTAAAAAACAAAGGTGGGGGGATAGTATAGCCATGGCCTTGTGTTATTACTACGCAGCCCTGTATTTCTGTGGCAGCGGAACAGTACCAAGGGAGACGTTCCTGTCTCGGGGACTGTTCAGTGAACCTTCATCACTGCATTAGGCAGCTGTGGAGCCTTGTGAACCCACTTTCCCCTCCCAGGCAGCAGTGCCAAAGGCACGAGCCAGTGCCGGGGTGCAGAGAGCGAGAGGTGCCGTTCCAGGGACACGGGGGTGCCAGTCCCCTCTGCCCGGTGGGGCTCACCGAAGCACATCACTGCACCCAGCCCCCGTGTCTGGATGCAGAGGAGGCTAATGCATGCAACGCCTTCAAGTCAGAAGTTAGAGAGCAGCTCAGAGGCAGCCCCGTGGCTGGCTGCCAGGTGATGCAAGCAGTGCTTTCATAATTCAACAGGCAATAAAGTCCTACAGCAAGGTAAGCCCAGCAGCCTGGCTTGGGGAAGGCATCTTGAGAGCAGGGGTAGCACTCGAATCCTCCAGCACACAAGTCTGCGTGTGCAGGAGAAGCAGAGGGGGCACGTGGATGCCCTGCGAGCAACCTGCAGAACTTGCTGCTGCAGGAAGTGGTAAAAGCAGGTGCTTCTTTAAAGGATGAGGTGGTATTGATATGAATGAGAAGAGTAAATAGAGTTGGACAAATGAGGGCAGCAGTGTGGAAAGTCCTTATGGGCTAGGGTGAAAAGCTGGAAAGAAGATTTACCTAAGATCTGCCACTTTCTATTAGACTTGTAGCACAGAGCACGTTCTCCTGCGCCGGAGGTTCATCTCGCTCCAGCTGCCAGCAAAACGGAGACAGGATGCCTTCCTGAGGGATTGCTCCAGCTCTGCCACAAGTTGCCAGGCTCTGGAGCACCTGTGCAAGCAGCAGGGAAGAGGCTTTCTCTGGATGTCATTCCTGAAAGCGCAGTTAGAGGTCCTGGGTTTTGCAGCACTGCAGAGCCATGAAGCTGGCACCTGGTTGTCCCAGCCTGAGGAGCTGCTGAGGGCTTGGGACAGCCTGGGTCTTGATAGGTGACCTGCCAGACCCATCTGCCATGTGCCTCCCTTCTCCACAGGCAGCTTTGTGAATCTCCAGCTCTCCTGACCATCCAGCAGTGGAGTGTTAAGTCTGGTGGTACCAGCAGAAGAAAGAAGGTGGCAGCTGGAAACCATCATTTTAGATACAATCCAGCATGGGAACCCCAAAAACCTGACACCAGCCAGCCAAAGGATGTCCAGAGCCAGCACAGGCAGCGTGCAAATGCTTGCTGTGTTTGCACCCAGAGCCCCTGCAGCACCCAGTGCAGGCAGAGACACAGCCTGGCCCAGCGGTGGGGGCCACGTCCTGTCTGGGGACATGAGGAAGCACTGGGACAGCCTGGGTGGCACAAGGAGGGTTAACTCACAGCCACGGGAGCAGAAAATGAGGTTCCAGTTATTAGTTGATTTATTGGTCTGTCCTCAATTGGCACTCAGGACTCAGAAGAAAATGTTCCACTCCAAAGCATTAAGCATCTTCAAAGAGCAGAAGCATTAAAAATTGAAATCATAAAATAGACATGTAAATATAGCAGAGGTAAACGGGGCAGTGAGGAGAGGAGTGAAGTGGATCCAGCACCAGCCAAGCCTGTGGGCAGAGAAACAGCTTCGCTGAGGGGCTGGAGCTGCGCTGGGGCGGGCTGGGATAGCTGTGCCCCCCGAATTGGCGGGATCACCTGCATGGAAGCTCCAGTGGCTTCACCATGTGCCAGCAGCAGACATTTGGAGGGGGTTAAGGCATGAAAATCCCACTGTACAGCTGCTCCAAGTGTGCATGTGTAGTTGGGCTGGGACTCGGGTCAGCCCCTCTCCCCGCGCCGGCTGGCGGCTCACCCAGGTTGGTGACCCTGCTGAAGTCACCCGGCCACCCTGCTCTGTGTCACAGCTGGGTGGCAAACTCATGCTGTCATCTCTTCGGGCAAGCGGTGGCAACACAGAACCAGGGCAAAGCTGCCATTTCCTCCTCTTTCACAGAAGCTCAGCAGAACAGACCCAAAATCCGATCCTACCCCTGTGTCAGAGCCCTGTGCTGGGCCCAGGAAGGGTAAGTGGGAGCTGAGAATGGCTTCACGTGTTGCTCCAGCATCTGACCCAGTGTCAGGCACCATCACCAGCAGCAACAGCCAGGTGGGGGAAAGATATGGAGGAAGGAAGAGGGAGGGAGGGGAGGACACCACATCCCCTAGCCACACTTGGAGTATGTGGCTGGCTGGGGACTGGCGCTTGGTGACGAGTGTGTGACAGTCCTACCCTCCTTATGAGCAACAAGTGATGCAAAGGCCTGTCTGTTTACTGTCTTTTCAGAGCTACCCGCAGAGGTACTGAGCCCTCCTGGCTTGCCACTGTTTCCCAGGAGGGTGGTAGATGGTCACCGACTCTCCGAACCCACATCAGACCATGCTCAGGGTGGTTCAAACTATGCACACAGGAAATGAACCCTTTCAATGACCAACAAACCAGCCAAGAGACAAAACGCCAACCAGCAGAATGCCAACGGACATGTGAGCTCCTGACCTTTAAAATCTCTAAGCGCAACCATCATCTTGGTAAAGGTCTCCAACGAGGAGCTGGGGAACCGCCATGTCCTCCAGAGTCCCGGCACCCCCAAAAGGCCCCAGCCCACCCGTGCTCAGTGTGAGGGACCACCACCCCTGCCCCTCGCCGTGCTCCAGCATACACCCAGCTCTCTTGGCACCCGGACCTGTTTTTTTCCCCTCACACACAATTTTTTTTCTTAATTGGGAGCTTGTTAATTATCCCAATACTTTGCAGAGGAAATAAACAGCAATTAGAGAAATAAGTGGTATTTTTATTCCCTGGCACTCTCGCAGAGCTCCCCGACACCTCCCATCCGCGGCTCCCACACGGGCACATGTTGCTGCCGGCTCCGGCGCGGCCGCCCGAGCTCTCTCCTCCGTCTGTTCCCGGAGCAGGGTGCTGCGGCGGTGGGCTGCCGCGCTCTCCCCCGGGTAGGAAGCGTTACTGCGTGAAAGCAGCAGGCTGTCCCGCTCTCTAATCTGTTTTAAAAGTCATAAATTGCTGAGAAAAGCCAGTTTTTCTGCGCAACAGAAGGTTAGCGTGTTTAAAGAGAGCACTGGAACTGTTTTTATTAATCAGAACTGCTATAAAGAAAGCATTTTAATTAACATAATTATCCTGTTTGAGAGAAGCAGCCCGCACCTCACAGATACTTTTCAAACTAAAGATGCGGGCTGTCATAGTCAGTCATAATTAAGCAAAACGAGCTGGTTTTCCTTGCTGTACGTCTCCCTCCTCCTAGCCAGATGCTTCCGCTTTCCTGTCACACTCTCCGCAAGGCGAGCAGAGACAGCATCATGCCGTGGGGGTGGCATGTCCCCATGTCCCCATTCCTGCATCCCTGCCTCCAGCCCGCACCAGTCGGGGTTAAACTCCGTCCTAGCCAGCAGTGCCAACGCTGGGCACAGACCAAGCTGCAAACAGGCAACCTGGGAGATGGAAGTGGCTATTAAAAACCCACGAGACTTTGTTTCCAGCACGGTCTCACAGTCAACAGATAAAAGATTTATTCTCGTTGAAAAAGACAAAAAGAAAAAGCATAAAAAGCCTGGCTCTGAGCCACCTGGCAGTTGTGAGAGAAAGGAGTGGGGAAGGGGAACAAAAGCAGGCGCGGGCAGGCAGCGTGCGGTCCAGGTTTCTCCAAGCTTCCCAAAGCCCAGCCAGACCCCCAAGGGCAGCGAGACGTAACCACACGCCTCAGGCAGCACATTTTATGCCTCCTCCTGATGCAGCAACAGGCTCGGTAGCTCCCATGGCATGTCCCTGCCCACTCTTCACCCCTGATGCTGATGTCCCCCTTGCAAACGCCAAGATGGGCATGCAAGGCTGCACAAAGTAACCAGGCATTGCTTCCAAAGCCAGCGCTGGCCACTTTATCAGAGACCTCCTGTCCCACCAACACGTGCTGGAGCAGGATGCTGACCTTAGGCTGAAGGCAACACCAGCAACCAGCCAAATTGCAGCACCCTTCAGTATTTTAACAGGTATTATGTTCTGCTGTTTTGCTAACATTTCACCTTAACGTGCAGTATAATAGATTGTTGAAAATTAGTGCTTTTCATTAAAACCTCCTTTATTTATAAAGGATGGCTGAGAGTTGATTGGTCTGCCCTGCAATTGCACAGCACCACCAGAGATCCTTGTACTGTGGCTTTAATGCAGAGCCAGTGTCACAGCAGAAGAACCAAAATCATCATGCTGAGCACTCAGCGCCATGTCCCCATGAACTGCAGGGACCAGAGCACCCATCCTGCCCACAGCAGTGCTCAAAGATTTTCAAAAGAGGAAATTTTAAGGGTTTGGGGTTTTTTTTTTGGCATGAATTCCTTAAGAAAACAAGGTTTGTGCCATCACATGTTGCACGTGTTGTCTGTCTCCCCTAATTACTCTCCGACTCAGCAGTCAAATTCAGCAGCATGTGAGTGACAGCTGGAAATATCAAAGATATTAAATTCCTGGAGGTTTCATGAAAATAGGCAGGCGGATGGAGAGGAGAGGCCTTCCTCGGCTCAGCAGCAGGAGCCCAGGTCTTGTGAGGCTCTGGAAGATCCACAGGGGAGACAGAAATAGCATAAAAGCCCCTATGGTGCAGGGAAAGGCTGAATCAGAGGGTGCATATCACTAAATATTGAAATCAGTCAATCTTCAGGCATTAGCCCCTGGAAAAGCAGCCTTCTGTAGTGCCGATCATTGTGTTAGCAACCTGTTTCCAAATAGGAAATGTGATTTCCATGGGAAATTCAGTTTTCTTGGTGGAAGAATTAAAATATTCAGGAAAAAAACCCCACAAAAACCAAAAACATCAAAGGTGCTTTTCTACTTTGGTTCAACACAGACCGACGCATTTCAGGTGACCAAAAAAGATGACAAAGTTTGGCTGTGATTCAAGGAAACCTTCAACTGTGTCCCTGCTCCACATTTTGCACCTGCTCTTATCTCCCTAAGCTGGAGATGGGCTCAGCGTGTTCCATGAGTGCACGAGGGACGGTGGCCAAAACACCCTCTTTTGTGGCAGTTGGATGTTTCCCTTGAAATGTTGTATTGAAAAAAACATTTTTACTGCTCCATTCCTTGGTTTTCCCCCAGAATGACAAGGTCCCACCAACCCCGTCCACCTGGGAGCCACAAGGGAAAGTCCAGAAGCATCTTCTGCCAGTGACCTCCACTGGGCATGGCTCAGTCCCTGTGGCTGCTGCAGGTGTCCCTGGGAAGGCTGCGACAGGGACAAGGACAGAAAGGAGAGCACAGGGCGGAGACAACAGAGCAAAACCTCTGGCTTGCTGATGTGAAGGTTTTGTGGCGCAAGGCAGGGTTTTCTTTGCATGCAGGCTATGAAGCACCCACTTAGACATGTCTCAAGACCTACTTGTAAGACCAAATAAAAATACCTCTGCTGCTCCTGGAAGGATAGAGCTGGGAAGGAGGCTTCCAAAACTGGGTTCTCTCCCTGCCTGTGTGGAGGATGGGCTTGTGACACCGCGACAAGCTGTTTGTAGGTCTCTGTTCACAGGCTACCAGACAGGCAGCTGCCCCCTCCCTCAACCAGGTCATCTGCTGCGCTCATGAACGCCTTAGAAGGGAAATGTTAACCAGCACTGAGTAGAGGGTGAGAAAAGATCTTAATCACATTAGCTGCCGGAGCTGATGGATGTCCCTGTCCAGCCCTGGGGCATGCGAGCGGCTGGGGAGAGCTGGACCCCAAAACACTGACCCACCACATGGGGTGGGAAGGGAAAGCTTCAGTCAAAGCCAAGCTGATCCCTTGCTTAACCTCGAACCAACATTTCCTGGGAACTGGCAGTGCCTAAGCCGTGTGACTCTGGAATCCCGGGTCCCACGGGGACGGGACACGCTCTGGCTCTACCTGAGCAGGAGTAGGAGGCCGTGCCAAGAACGGCTGCTGGCATCCCCAGTGAACTTATGCTTCGGTTGCATAAATAAGTCACACGCCAGGTTTTTATACTGGGAACTCAGTTCCGAGCTTGTGTAACTCTCTGATTTTTTCTCCTATGCAGCCAGGAAATTGCTGTATAAAAATATATGTATAAAAATAACAATTTTCTTCAGCTAAACAGCCACATGAGCAGTGTCTTTTGTGCTGCGCTGCCTTTCGATCCCTGTGTACTCAGCGTGCACGCACATGCATGCCGCTCTGCGACACACAGGGACATTTTTTACGGTGACAGCCTGCTGCACCCCCTTGGGGGAAAATGTGGTTTCATTTTTAGTAGAACCTTAAAAAGGAGACTAGTGAAGCATCCTTCCCACAAATTTTGTAAGTGACATTTACTTCTCAGTGCATTATCACCAGTGATGGACAAATCTGGAGTTTAGGGTTCAGGTTCAGAGGAGCAGCCACCTTCTGCCAGCTCCTGCAGGATGAGGCGGTGGTCGCTCAGGCTCAGCTCGGGCACTGCTCCATGGCTGAGCACTCTTCTCTCTCCAAGACCGCAGCCTGATATGTGTCCCCACGTGCCTCAGGGGGCTCTCAGGACTCCTTTCGGCTTCTGGAGACCCCATCTCTAAGGAAGGCCCCACTGGCCCCCGCCCATGGGCCAAGTATCAGCAATAACGCAGCAAAGTTTCCCACCCGATCTCATCAACTCAGTCCATAAAAGCATCTCTGGCAGGCTCAGATCCTGCCTATCCTGGCTGGGGTACAATGAAGTTTGCTTTAAGAGTGCAATAGATCTTCCTGGTCACTGAATCCAGCTCCCTGCTACCATCGTAAGCCTGCCAAGTTTCAATTTGAATACACATAAAAGATCTCAACAGCTGGGTGTTTAATTACAGGGACTAGAAATCAGGTTCTGCAGAGCCGTATCAGGTAATTCCAGCTCCCTGGCACTGGCTCCGTGTGCCAGGGCTGGAGCCCTGGGGGCTGGCACTGCCAGCTCTGCCCAAAGCGTGGATGCTCCAGGAGACACAAACCCTCCAAACACCCACAGGCAGAGCTCAGAGGAGCCCGGGCAGGCACCTCGCAGCACAGGCCTCTCCAAAATGTGGGTGCAGGGGCCTTGCATCACTGCGTGCAAGGGCAAAACACTGCTGTTTGTGCCTAGCCAGAGGAAAAGACAAGATACCATTAAGATCCATGGCATCCACATGAATCCTGCAAGAGACAGAGGGACAGGAGATACCATGAAACTGCCCAGCGGGGAACAGCTCAGCACCATGTCCCAGTGCTGACAGGGACATGGCAGCGTCCTCAATTTATTACTGTGGGGCCAGACTAGACCCAAAGAAACACTTCCAGTTCCTCAGCACCAATAAAAGGTTGAAGGAGCAGAAAACAGAGGACTGTTAATGGATAGTCAACTCTGATGTAATTGGTGGCACAGTTACTTACACCTAGGAAAAGACAGATGACAAATTCCCTAGCCCTTGAGTGCTGGCCCAGCTGCTGGTACCTGGGGATCTGGAGAGACATTTCATTTGAATATCTAGGGAGCAGATCCTTCAGAAATTCAAATCAGAGTCCTAAAAGGCCTAGGCACCTCCTCAGCAATTTCAAATCACATCTTGGCTACTCCCCAGCTCCTCCCCAGCATCTCCACTCAACCGGGTGCACAAGCCAGTCTCGCTCGTGTTTTGGCAAAGAGGTGCCTATAAAGCCTGGATGACTTTAAAAAGAGAGAATATGAATAGAATAAGGCAGCCTGGTGAAGCAGGCAGCCCCAGCAAGGCTGAGCAACACCGACTGCCTGCACCCATCACCGCTGGCACTGGGGTGAGCGGTGGCACCCCTGGGAGCGCTGTCCCCCACAGTACTGGCTCGCTCGCAGTGCAAGAGACCAGTAATTCTTCCTCTGCGTTGACTGAGGGCTGCACCATACCCGACAGGCCCCCAGAGGAGCCAAAACACACATGAACATCAGGTCAGACATGTCTGCCGCTCACAGCCATGCATGTGTGTGCCTCTACTGAGAGCTTGGAAGCAGAGTTGCAAGCACAGCCCCAAAAACCGCTCTAAAGCATGTGGGCGAGGAGGCAGATAAGCCCTGCGGTGGGACCGGCAGGCTGCATGGTCCGAGGATGAGGCTCAGAGATCCTCAGAATGAGTTTTCCATCCCCTCTCGCTCAGCTGACCGTGACTGCTGGTGCCCACTGGCCAGAGACCCCCTGTCATAGGAACATGTTGGATGGCGGCTCAGAACTACCTTTCCCCTCCCCAAAACGCTGTGTTTAGCTGAACACCAGCTTATTGCAGGTGTAAGGGAGCCGACGCCCTCATGGGTTAAGATTTACAGTTTTAACAATAGCAATTCACAGTTTTGTCTGGACAAGCTGCTGGGAGCACCAACAGCTCAATTTTTATTAATAAAAGGCTCTTTTCTCTAAAAACATGGGACTGGTTCTCCCCATGACAGCAAAATGTGGGCAGCACAGAGCCTCACACCACAAAGTACAATTTCCCTGCATTTCTGCTGGGCCACAAGGCAAAAATCCACATTTGACAACATCTGCAAAGACGGGCTTTGTGAAACCCTCAGATATCAGTGGGTAGAGCAGGTTTCCAGCATCCTCCACCAGCCCAGAACCCACTGAAGCACACCATCCATCACCGTATGGGGTGTCGACATGGTGCTTTGCTTTTCTGTCTGTTATTTTGCATCCCAAAGCAAGCACTTGCCGTGTCCTCAGCAGCCCCCGCCAGCCCCAGCAGAGCAGCCCCAGCAGAGCTCTTCCAAGGTGCTCCCATCAACTACGGGGGGACAAAGCGATCAGGGAGCAGACAAGGAACGTGCGACTTTCCAGTCGCAGAGGGACCGCTGGGACTTGCTGGAAGGCATCCAATTAGTTAACGAGCACTCCAGAGTGGAGTCTGGTCTGGAATCAGTAATTAATTGCCACAAGCAAGAGTGAATATATTGGAGGAACTTGCGTTTGTCCTAGGGATGCACCTAGGAAAAGAGAGTTTGTCCAGTCAAACCCATATTGAAATGGAGAGGAGCAGCTGGCAACAACCAAGCAGGATGATTTGGATCCGAAAAAGGCATTCATCCCCCTGTGTAACATCAGGAGCAAACAGCACAACTGGCTCCCATCCCACGTGTCTTGTACCAGGAGCTGGTGCAGCTGAGTGTCACCAGCCCTGGAGTGGATCCTTCGTGTCAATACCAACCCACTGCAGGCTGCAATCGTGCTGTGGGCACGCCACCAATGAAAGCTTTGCTTCTGATGAGAAGTGCTGTAGTAATTTAGCAAACAGGACACATCAGCCTGGCCAGGCACCTCCCGCTTCCACCGTCTGCAAACACCGCAGTTTTGGAAGTCCTGGAATAATTTCTTCACATCCATTTTCCTCATCAGTCCCCTGTTCCAGATTCCTGAGCATCCTCCAGCGCAGGAGGACACGTCAGCTCCCAGGTCCGAGGTGGTTCAGAGGAGCCAGCAGCAGCATCAGCCCTCCTGGATGCGAGCAACCTCCTGCCATGTTCTGCCTGAAAACCAAGGGCTGAGCTGCAGGAAGAAGAAGGAGACCTCCTCCCAAGGTGACCACTCCCAGCCCTCGCAGCTCCCCAGCACCAGTCGCCTCTCCGGAGCGTGTCCCCATGCAGCAGGAGCTGCCGAGAGGCTCTGCATCCCACCCCTGTGATAAATTAGCCAGAGATTCAGGCATTTCGGCACAGCTGCCTCATCCTCTGCCGGCATGACAATGTGATTAATTTTGGGTGCAGATGAAGCTCATCTATCAGCGGCACGTGAGGGAGGCACGGGCTGCATGGCCTGTGGGGAGCCCCGGGGTGGAGGGCAAAAGGCAGGAGGGAGAGCGCAGAGCCGAACCCGGGGCATCTCCTGTTTGTCCCGCTCGCTGGCGATTAAGCACACTGGGGGCGATGAGCCCCGCGTGGAAAGAGAGCTTTTATCTCTGCTAACACACACGGCCATGGCTGGGGGGAGATGTGCAACAGGAGAGGTGTAAGAGGATAGGGGAGAAGCAGCCCTGAGCTGATTACCGTGTTTCAGGAGCGTCAGTTTTATCGCTGCGGCCAATTTTCCCACTGCTGCTCTATCCTACAGGCCATTTTTTCCACCTCCTCCTCTTTTCTGGGCACTGGCAGGTCCTGTCCTGCCCATGTCTCCCATCAACCCACCCATCCCAGATGGGAAGAAAGGACACTTGTGGATAAGCAGTGCCAAGGAAGGGACCCGAGCTGCACCCCACTGAGGCTGCCAACATCACGAGCAAAATACCAACAGACCAGGAGTCTCTGCACAGGTTTGGAGTGAGGAATAGCTTTTGGGGTGAGCTGCTGTCATCCCAGATGCCCTCTGGTGAGCTGGATGCGCAGGGAGGGAGGGCATCAGGCCTCCACCTTGGGCACAGGGATTTACAGCCGCCCATGCCACTGGTGCCAGCCAGGGAGGGGACAAGGCAGGTGACACACAGCCAAGAGCAGCAGCTTGTGTCCCAATGTTCCCACATGGACAAACAACACACCTCGTCTCCCAGTGTTCCCACACGGACAAACGACACATCCCGCGGTCAAACAACGCATCTGGGAAACCACGGGGATGGACAGGACAGAGGTGGGATGTCCAGGGAACACCACGTACGGTTGGCAATGGCAAGAAGCAAACATCATTGCAGGCATTTTTTTGCCTCATGCCACAGTCAGGTACACCCTGGGCAACAGTGTCCCCATCCCGGAGCAGCTCTGTCCCAGAGCAAGATGACGTCAACAGCACCTGACACCCTGCGACCACCATAACCTCCCTCCCTTAGACATTTTTAGGCTCTAAATAGTGAACCATTTTCTGCTAAAGAAAAGAAAAACCTTTGAGTTTGAGGGGGCCACACAAGCTGGGACAACAGGAACAAATCCTTGGGCACATGACCGGTGTCAATGCCATCGGTGGGACTCCATTATCAACTCAATGGGTAGCATCAAACAAAGTAGCTTATTTTTTGATAAGTACATATTTTTTTAAAGAAAACATGTCAAGAGGCCAAAGGCAAAGACGATGCAATACATGGCAGCCCTGCTGCTTGCAAGACAGTCCTGCTAATCTATCCCAGCACAGAAGTAGAACCCCTTCTGCTGGGT
This sequence comes from Columba livia, assembly GCF_036013475.1. NCBI lineage: Eukaryota > Metazoa > Chordata > Aves > Columbiformes > Columbidae > Columba > Columba livia. The sequence continues at coordinate 17,888,421 of NC_088612.1, read as the reverse complement.
TAAATGTATGGTTAGAAAACCTAAGGAGACTTTAGATGTGTGAAAAAATCAAACAAAGAGTGGCATAAGCATTTGAGTCTGAAAAATGGGAACTTTTATGCTTCTCCCTGCTGGTTCCCCGAGGTGAAAGCAAACAGGGTGACAGGTGGCAGAGTGGGTGGCCTGAGAGGAGCCCACTGCTAGACAGGTTACAGGTGACAACACAAGCTTGCAGCCAGGATTGCAGCCTCTGACTTCCACGTTTCTGTCAGGTCCTAAATGCTCCTCTAAGCCTGGCTCCTCTAAGCCTGGCTCCTCTGTGAGGTCCCCAGGGAGGTCCTGCTCCACTCCCACCTATTGCTTCACCTTCTCATCTTTCCAAAGGTCCCCCAGGTCCCACCTAAGAGCTGTTGTGGCAGCACTTACCAGAGCTGAAATCTTGCAAGGACCTGCTGGCGAGGCAAGGAACCTGGAAAGGAGGAGCAAGAGATGAGGTTCAGTGGGTCGGCTGGTGACAAGAGCAGGCATTTCAAGAGCATGACAAGGGATGTTGGCATTGCACGGTGGGGATTTGCCAAAGGGTTAAGGAGCGATTTGCTCCATTCCGGTATGAACACAGGGCTGCCCCAGCACCACTCCCCTCTCCCAGTACCTCACCAGCTCCTGGAGCACTTCATGCAAATCTATGCGAAGGAGTCACAACAATGCGCCTGGGAAACCATAAATATCTATGAACAATCTCCCCATAAATCCAAAGGAAGGGGAATTTACAGCATTTTCTTTGGAGATTTCTCCAGGTGTTCCCTATTAAGCCATTGTGCTCGTTTGCATAAGTATTCCTCAGACAATAAGTCTCCTCTGCCATCAGTTATCAGCTCTGCAAACAGGAGCAGTGCTGGGTACCAGGCGAGCAAACATCCAGCCATAAAGATGAGGGACTGGTTCCCTACATTGCCAGCTCCCCAGGAGGGATCAGACACAACCAGAAACAGGTTCCACAGCCACGGCAGGTCCCTGTGCAGCACCAACATCCACGGCCGCTTTGGCATGCAGGGGACCATGGTGGCTTCTCAGAGGTGAGGACATCTTAGACTCAGAGGTTCATGTGGCCAAGGGACATCCCGCAGCTCAGTCCCTGCGCAGGGACTGGTGCCCAGCATCACCCTGCTTCTTCAGAAAACAGAAATAAATCAAGATTGAAAATCTGCCTCAGTGCTAGACCCCACATTCAGCAGATTTCACCCCAAGCAGGTCCTGCAAGGCTGCCCAGGTTAATTGCCAGAAGAATATGTTGTATTTCAGCGATGACATTTCTTTGCATGTTGAACGTATCCTCATCATGACTTCCATGTACTTGTGTGTAGATAGGAGGGAGACATGAGAAAATGAATAATACGCTTCCTTCCAGCATGAAATTCTGAGCGTGTCCTCCGCTGAGTGCAATTACTGTGTATATGACTCCTGTAATCTGGCTAATACTGTTAAGTATACTGGAGATTAAGGGATTTTGGGTTGCAAAGTCCATTTCATCCACCCAGGCCTGTGCAAGGGAATACAAGCAGGAAAATAAAGTCTTGCAGAAGCTCCTGTGCTGAGCAGAGCCTGGGCTGCAGGTGACTGTCCCACCGTGTCCCCTTGCTGCTCAGGACCTCTGTCATGTGGCTCTGGGCTCTGTGTGTTGGTGCCATCACTCCTGCCTGGAGGGGAAGCCACAGCGAGCGAGCTCCAGCTCCTCCAAGCTGATGGCACATGAAGCAGAGCAGACACAGGGTTGTTCTGTGAGCACAGATAAGCGACGCAGAGCAAGGAGATGGCTTTAAGTAGTAAAAGCTGCCCTTATGTTACAAGCTCAGACACAGCCTTATATATCCCCAAGCAGCAGAGGAGCCATCTCCGCTTTGATCCGGGTTTGATTTAAAATGGAGCATCTCCCTCAGTGTCACCAGTGGGACAGCAGCAAACTAACCTCATTTTCCTCTGCTTTGTCCCTTTTGCCACCCATCGTGTGCCAGAGGTCCCAGGGCTACACACCAGAGCTGCAAACCCGAGTTCCCTGCACTCCGGGGGCTTGTGGCAGCCCCCAGCTCTGGTGTGCTGCCCTCCTCATGCCCCCCACCGCACAGTCCATCTCCCCAGCGCGGATGCTCGGGGAGATGCTCGCTCCGTGCTGGGGTGCAGAGGAGACAGCCCGGAGCCAGGGAAGCAAGAACCTGCCCGGGCATAATGCCAATTCACCGCCCATTAGCTCCCTGCAAATCCTCCTCTCCCTGGCCTTATCTTCCTCTGCCATGGCCCCTCGCTCCCCCCCTTCCTCCTCCCAGGCTAATGGGCTTTTTGGATGTAGAGACAGCAGCGCAGGTACCCTTGGCTGTGCTTGGGAGCCCTTAAATGGCTGTGTCAGCAGGGATTTCTGACGGGAGACATGCCCAGCACCCCTGCGACACCCTCCTGGCACCCATGGGCCATGGGGCTGCCCCACGCAGCAGAGCTCATTGACAAACACTCCCTTGCTCTGGCGGTTTAATGTCAGACTCCAAACGTTAACTTTTACGGCATAATATATCCAGCACCAACCCACGTTGTCAGGAGATACCCCAAAGCTATCAACACATCTGGATGCAAATGATTGTTTAAACACCCCACACGGTCCTATGCATACGGCATAGATTTACTGTCACTTCTTGTAAAATTAGGAAGGATAAAATCAAAGAGCTGAGCAGCAATGTCTGCTGGGCAGGGGGGGAGCAACCACCAGCATAGCTCAAGGGTTTTGGCTAAAAAGGGAGCTCTGGAATAAACACCAGTGACACTCACCATGAGGCATCTTTGCTTAAAGCTCCTGCCTGAATAACAAATTTGACCTGTGAGCCCTCCTGACCTGCAGCGGAGTGCCGCCTGGGTTTGGAATCAGCATTTTTCCGAAATCAGCCAGATTTCTGTGGCCCTTTGCTGCAGCGCAGGCAGGGCAGGGGGGCAGGAGGCTCCTGTGCCCATGGCTGCTGCCCAGCGTGGGCAGACGAGCTGCCCCAGGAGGTTCAGCCCAAACCTCAGTTTGCCATCAGAAACTGTTTGCACACGAAATTTGTGTCCAGTCCTTTCTGTCAAGCGGTGCAGCTTCCTCCGTGAAGAAGGGTTTTAGAACAGCAGAGCATTCCTCAAGGCAGCAGATAAATGTTGGACCAGAGTTAGTGGCTGGAGGCTGAATCTAGACAAGCTCAGACTAAAAATAAGGCACAAGTGTTAGACAGTCACAAGTACTATTGCAGCCGCTAAATTAGGAGCAAGAGGAACAGTTTGGCTTGGTGCTTGGGGATGGCACAGCCACAGCAGTCTCAGCATCATCATCGCTACTTGGTAGGCGTAACCTTTGCAGCATCTCCAGCCCTCCCCAAACTCCCCTTCATTGCAGCTCCCACATTTTATCTTTAAAAACCACAAGAGGCATGGTTAAAAAAAAAAAAAAAACATGACAAACAATCCAAGGGGACGAATACAACAGCCCTTGAAACCCCATCCTACATTTGAAAGGGAGGGATGGAGGCAAGGCAAGAAAGCCCGTGCAAAGCCTCATTACCATCAGAAATCCTCTCTCCCTGCCCTCACCTCCCTGCTCATTTCCATATCACAGGGGACACAATACCTTTCTTCTCTTGAAAAACGTCCCATTTTTGCAGAGACTGGCTGTCCCCACTCCCAGCACCAGCTTATGGAGCTGCGGAACAAAAGCCCAGCTCACATCTGCCCTGGCAGGCGTGCTGGGGTGTGAGTCTCCAGGCCCTTATCGCCCTCTTGGGAGCAGTTTTTATCATTATTATTATTAGTCTACTTTATCTTTTTTTCCCTTAGCTTCAAGATCCTTTAGTCAGTCAAATTACACTCAGAGTAGCAGGAGCAGCAGAAAATAAAGCATTATAAGGGGTTCAGGAAGTTATTTTCATCTCAAGGAGTGTGCAAGAAAGGTTGACAAGTCTTTATTCTGCTCTTATGGGATAATCTGTAGGTTCCCAGCTGATATGGGGGAAAAAATTAAAAGCATCAGAAGAAATTACAGGAAGAAGTAAACCCCAGGCCTCTGTGCAAATTGAAGTAACGTGCACCTTGGCTGCCAGCTGAAGGCACCAGAGGATGCAATGTCAGCATGGGGAAGGGAAGGGGTGGCCAGAGGGTGCTGGGTGCAGGACAGGAGGGTCACTCAGCCCCTCTAGCTGGTCATTTCTCCTGCTAACTGGACCCATCACATCTTCCCAGTTCAAAACATCACCGACACAGCAGGCAGAGGAGAAAGCAAAGAAGCCCAGGCACCAAGCAGCATCTCCTGTACTGCCCCGGGTCGCAGGATTAGTCCTGCTCCTGCCTGGCTGCTCCGATAAAAGCTACAATCATCGAGTCAGGCACGGCAAAATTTTTCTACAAAGACTTTGGGCTCTGGCATTTACATGTGCAGTGCAGGACCCCGGGAGCTTCCAGCAACCACCCAGCAAGTGCCAAATGTGGGGCTGGAGCGGAGCCAGGAGCTGAGGAGGGCCCAGGACCACAGGGTGCTGTGCAGACAGGACAGCAGAGGGGGACCATGGACTTCACACCACCAGCCCACGGGGAGCAGAACTGGATGCAGGTGGTGCTGGATGGAGGAGGGATGCGGAGCCTGGCTGCAGGCAGGGGCGTCCTGAGCAGCGCAAAAAAAGTGCATGAAGGCATTTGTGGGGCAAGAAATCCTCCCTCACCGCAGCACTGTCAAGGGCAGGGCAATGGGGTCCCCCACTTTTTGGCCAAGGAAGCCCCCTCCCGACACGCCTCTCCGTCTGCTCGGCGCTGAGCCACGTGGTGCCGAGGCGGTGCTGTCACCCGTGATTGATGGCCCGGTTCGGGAGGAAATAAATTCCCAGGCTTTTGCAGGAGGTGAACTGGGGGGTGTATCCATCTTAAAGATACTTAATGAATGTGCCACAGCCCACCGAGTGGCAGCAGATACATCTCTGCAGCCAGCACTCCCCACGCTGTTCCTTGCGAGGGTTCAGGCACAATTTAACAGCTTCTTATTGATTTTATTTATGTTCCCCAGGCCCTGCCATTGTCTATATTGCCCCGTCCAACGAGAGCCCCACAGTCACAGCAAGCACCTGCACTTGCTTTTCCTTTTCCGCTTGCCATCCCTCACTCACCCTGAAAGGGGCAATGTGAAATCACCTGCCCCAGGGCAACTCTGGTGACAAAAACTGCTGTTCGGCCAGAAAAGATGCAATTTGGGCTCCTCAGAACCTATTAAGGTTCACGTAGGCTTCAGCTCAGCTCTTTAGGCCAAGAAAGAGGATGGTGCAGGATTTTAGAGCCATGGTGAACGCTGGCACAGCACTGGGGCAAACGCTGGTGCCACCCACCCCATCCCAGTACCGGGCTCTGGGTTGCATCTTTGGAATTCAAAGCAAAATAAAATAAACACCTTACAAAAGACATCCTTACAAGACAGACTTTGGAAAGTCTTAGCTTTTATGTAGCATAGCGGACCTTCATTTTCAAGGCAAGAAAAATGGCAATCAGTAGTTCTGGTGCATGTCTTGGCTTTGTTTTTCCCTCTTTTCCTTAGGGGGAAAAAAAAAGAAGGAAAAAAAGAAAGCAAAGCAGCAAAGAACAGCAGAGACCCAGCTGACCTTTCTGGCTAAGAGACCTTGTCTGAATCACTGGATGGTAACAATGAATGAAATGCCAGTGCCCCGCTTTATAAATACCAGCTTCCTCTTGGGGTGAAATGCCAGCTTTCGAACGTGGAAATGCTGCAAAGAAAATGTCACCCTCCCCAAGGTGTGAAATGCCAGGCTGCTGCGAGCACCGGGCTCACCCACGGGGGCACGGGCAGCGTAGCACCTGCTGCTGGGTCCCCAACCTCCTTCTGCTGCTGGGTCCCCAACCTTCTCCCTCGGGCTCTTCTCCAGCAGACAGGCCGTCAAGGTGGGATGGCCAGAGTATCTGTCCCGCAGCGTTATCTTGAGCATCACAGCAGCCAGCGGCTCAGAAAAGCTGCCTTTGGGATTTGGGGGATTTTTCTTCCCTTTCCCAGTGGCTATGAGATTTTTCAGTGTGGCTAGTGAGCCAAAAAAATCACATTTAAAGACTGATTTGGATCAAGCCAAAACAGTTGTTTCCAGTTTTCCCAGCTAAATGGAAAAACAATTGAGCATAAGAAGATTTTGCCACTGAAGAGTTTATCGAAACCCGAACTCCTAGTTCTCAGTGAGCGCTGTTGTTGCTGGTTTTAATCCTATTTCTAAAACAGAGGAAATCATCCAACACACTGTCCTTTTGTGAAGAAATGCTTCCTGTGAACCTGGCGATATTTGCAACATCTCCCCTACCCTTCTCAGGGCCAAACAGGATAAAAGGTTGGCTTAACCCAAAGCCCCTTTTTTCAGTAGCTCATCCTTTCGTTTCCCAGCACCTTCCTGCCCCAGCATCCCTGGTACCAAATCCCTGACACCAAATCCACACCAGGCCAGGGCAGCAAAGCTGGAGGGATAAATTCCCCCTTGGGGACCAGCGGCATCCCCAGCATTATCACTGTGAGCTGCGTAAATGTAACTCAACCTTTCTACCTGATAAAATTACATCGAGAAATGAATGAAGTTGCTTTTTGTCATGTGGGAATTGGAGCTGTTCTTCCCTACACCCACACCTCTTTTTTTCTTTCCCCCTGTAAATGTGTGAAATAATTTTACCACACTTTTTTTTTTCCGGCGGTTACTCCTCCTCCCCTCAGATCTCGCCCTTCCTGGCATTTGAAAATAGCTCACGAAAAGGAGGAGGAAGTGGAGAGGAATAAAAGAAAATGTGTAGGGATGCAAGATAGAAAGAGAGAACAGGGGAAAATACAGCATTGCACCCATAATGCCCTAATGCAGATTGGCTCCTGCCCCAGCCAGACTGAAAGTCTTTGGCCCCAAGGCTGCTGCGTGCCCATGCCCAACTCTTTGCCCTTTCCTGAGGTCTCTCCTGTTGTTCCCATTAGTGTTGGCAATCACCTGGGCATCCCTCACCTCCTTCTGGTTATCTCCTCTCTCCCTGCACAGCATCGTCCATATCCTTCCCCCTCCTGCCCTTCGGCAGCGGCTCTGGGGCTAAGGGGATGCTTTCCAGCTCTTTTCTTTAAAAAAACCCAAATATCTAATTTGTTGCAAAGCAACCACTTCTTGTCTGACCCAGAAGGAACTTGGGGATTGATGTTCGGGGAACGCGTGGCTGGAGCGGCAGCGGGAGGGCTGGCAGCGGCATTGCCGGCACAGCTGCTGCTGGAGCCCTGGGGAGCCATCCCCCAGGAGCACGTCTCCGCGGGGAGGCACAGATCCAGCGCCAAACCCAAAGGGTGCACCCAGCCTGATCAGGAGCACGGCAAGTGCTCCTGCCTTGAAAGCAGCGGGAGCCAAGAGGGGAACTACATCTCATACTGTGCCACACACAAAGCCCGGGGAAAGCCGGGCTGGGCTGAGCCTCACCAGGGCAGCAGCACATCAGGGACAGTCTGGCTGGTCTGGGCCAGGTTCAGGCCAAGCAAGAGCATCCCTGCATCCCCCAAGAGTGAATGGGGAGTGCCCTGCTACCACCTGTAGCTCTCTCGGGAGCCTGGGAAGAATGAGCTGACCAAGCCTGACAGCCGCAATGCCCCAGCCCAAAACACAGCAAAGGGCATTTGCAGGAGCCAAAGCATTTTGGAATCGCAGTGGGATACTGAGCAATTATCTGGCTGAACGCCTGAGCCCAGCAACCCGCTGCTTTCCTTGGGAGCTGCCACCCTGCACTGCTCCCGCTTCCCACCTCCCACAGGGACATTCACTTCTTCCAGCTGAGCCGAGGAACAAACAAGTCATCACGCACTGCAAGTAGGTGGGTTGGCAACGGCCGAGGAGAAGATGCTTTCTGTTTGGCGAGAGTCCACAGAGCTAACTCAGCAAAGCCAGATGATAGGCAGCGAAGCCACCCTTTCCAATAATAGCACCGTGTGGCATGCAGATCACTCTTGCTTGAGAGATCTCCAAGGGCTTAGTGTGAACTTCATTACAGCCCCATCTCCAGCACACAGCAATGCTGCTTGCAAAGCTAATCCCTTCCTAGTGCGTCTTCATTTAAACACTCTGCTTTGGCCTCCTGTGTCTCCAGAGCTGCTGAAGGCCCTGGGCTAAATCCCCCTCTCTTGCACAGGGCTGTAAATGTGTTTATCCGCAGGTGAAAGCACACTGGTGGGTGTTACACTCATGTCCGAGTGTGCTCTCAGATCCTCAGCAGCTCATTGCTCCCTTTGCCTTCAAGGTGAGAAGGAGCCTGCAAGACCCACAAGCCCATCCTGATCATGTACTCTGGGTCTGATGCAGCTCCTTGCCCACAACTCCACTTTTTAGCTCCTGTCTGTACCTCTCAAGGCCTGTAGAAATCCCTCCTCAGCTCACAGGAGACATTTCAACTGGAAATAAGACACAGCACCTCTTCCCCTGCACCTCCCTTCACGCCATGGACCAAGAGGCAGACGGTCTGAAATACGCCTTAATCTTCGCTCACAGAAGAATCTCTTTCCAGGGCAGCAAAATTATTTTATTGTAGGAAAAGCCCAACCAGGGACCATGCCGATAGCCTTTCCTAAGCCATGTGCACACAACCGCAGGTTAACAGCCAGCAAACCCCTCTTGCTGGCCGGCAGCAGAGCAGAGCAGAGCAATGCGGGCTGGAAACGGCAGCTCTGCCCAAGGCATGGCCAGCAGCAGGCTCCCCATGTGTCCAGAGCCCCCCATCCTCCTTTCAGCTCCTCAGCACCTACTAGTGGGGTACCTTCAAGCTTCACCCTGTTCTGGGGCTGTTTGTGGGGGCAGCTTTCCCCCAGCCCAGCCCTGGGAGCATCCAAAACCTCTCAAGTTTTCAACACAGACTCCCACAAGTGGTTGAGCTTGGCAGAAGTGGCTTTCTCCCAGGAAAGCACATTTTTACAGGCATTTTCCAGCCAGCTGGAAAGGAGCATGGTGCCTGACAGCACTTGTACCGATCGGGTGTACCCTGGGGGTCTGGACCAGACCCGGCACAAGCATCTACCCTGGCAGGGAGGTGAGGAGCTACAGAGCTGGCACTTCAGCCTTACAAAGCTGTGCCTAGCAAGACGCAGGGTTTCCATACTCCACAGCTGCCAGCATAGGAACAGCCTTGTCGGGTCTCTTGTTTGGGATGTCACACAGCAGGGAGGCACGATGTCCCTGGGCAAGCCCAGCTCTCCTGCTGCCTCTGGGGCTGGATGCGGGGCTGATTACAGGGATTAAAAACCGGGTTGGCAGCCGGCGGCAGGAGGGATGTGTGGATAGGGACCAGGCTCACCAGCCTGCAGGGCGTCACGGGGGGATCTTGAAAGGAAAAGAAGATCTGAGCAGGCACATCGCCGACCGGCTCCCTCTCTAACGAGGGACAGGAGCAACCTGCGGTTAGCAAAGAGCTCCCAGATGAAAGCAGCTCCATCCCCAGGATCTTGTTATTATTTCACAGATGCTTCTAACATGTCTTTTCTTTATTGTTATTTTTCTAAGGTCTCTCTTTGCTCTATATAAATGGTGTCTCTGTGGCTGCCGGTAGTGGGGAAGGCAAAGCAGCTCCTGAGGGCTGCCCGCAGCCCCAGCAGGGCCAGGTGCTGCCCAAACACATGTACCCCACCTCTGGGGATGCTCAGAGTACCAAGCAGCAGGGTCTGGCAGCAGGTACCCTGTGCAGGACCTCAGCTTCACTGGGAATCGCTAAGAAATCCCAGCATGAAAAGCATCAGCAAAGAGCAAACTATCGTGACCCAGCCTTTACCTCTGCCTCTGGGCACGATTGCCATAAGACAATTAGAAATCCAAGCTGAGGAGATCCTGCCCAGTCTGCCCCAAATCTGGCAGGCTGAAAAAAAGAGAAAAAAATAAATCCCCCCTCCTTGAAAAGCTAAAGCTGCTAAATGGCAGCCAGCCATGTCTCTTTCTTTCTTTGCAAAGCAGCCCTGAGCGAGACAGCCTGGGCCCGGGTCGCAGGGCAAAGGGACCGTCCAGGGATGAGTTGTCCTCCAGCTGTGACCCAGGGCACCCAGCTCGGCCCTTGGCCTCTCTCAAACCCTAACCAAGCTTTAGCAGGATTAGCACATCAGCGGGGTGACAAGGGAAGGCAGCAAGACGGAAAGGGAAAGGATTAAAAATAGATTCCAGTTTTGTTTCAACTATTGTAAAATAAAAGGTCCTGCAGCAACCATCACTGAACCAAAAAGCACACCTGCACCTCAGGCCATGAGACAGCTGAACAGCAGATGTATTTTTCATTAAAAGACTTGTTAATATTGCAAGTTCCTGCTGCTTTCCCAGCTCCAGCTGATTGTTGGAGAGCCACTTCACCCTCCCTCACCCGGCAGAGAGGGGCTTCTATCCCCTAGCCCTCAGCATCCCCTTCTGCACACCGTGTCCCTGCCTTGGTGTCTCCATGTCCCCTTCTGCACACCGTGTCCCTGCCTTGGTGTCTCCATGTCCCCTTCTGCATACCGTGTCCCTGCCTTGGTGTCCCCAGGAGCATCTCTGGCCCCATCAGCATCCCACACACACCCTTGGCACTGCCCCAAGTCCAGCCCAGCCACTCCAGACGGGGCGAGCGATATCATGCCATCAACCTGGCAAGCAAAGGTAAATACGAAATAAATTTTCTGGCATTTTAAAAACAAAAAATGTGAGAGTGCTCCCAGCTGCACAAGCCCAATGGCTAGGGAACTTATTTTCTCCCAATGAGAAATGACAACACTTCGTTAACTCAAACTTTCTCATTAATCACTTTTGCATTGCCTACGTCTGCCTCATCACTGTCATGCCATGATAATATATGAAGAACATTCATTTATCCCCCAACATCCCACTCAGAAAAGATATACGGCTCTGTGCAAATGGACTTACCCCAACACCCAGCTCCCACCACAACACGGCTAATTCAGACATACCGCTGAGCCAAACCCTTCCTTCTCCTTTCTCTTCCTTTTATTTTATTTTAAAGCCAGCAGGTGCTGGGCTCGGCAATGAGAAGTGACAGGCAGCTGCAGGCAGAACATCACGGGTTCTCCTGCCTGCTCCTCTGCCCATGACACCCAGCCGGACCGATTCCCCTGGGGTATTGCCCCGGGTGCTCGCAGCATTTTGGGGCTCCAAAAAGCAGCACAGGAGCCATCGACATGTTGGGACATCTCAGCAGCAGGGTCTTATTGCAGGCGATAACCTTGTATTGGCTTTGCCATTCCTCATGTTTCCCAAACACGATGTATTTTATTGCAGTCGCAGGCAACAGGCTGCCTCTGCCTCCCACACCGCTGCTGGTTTTGCAGCAGGGCTCTGTTCAGGATTTACTCTGGCAAGGAGGGGAGGAGGGAGCAGCGAGCAGCTCTGCAAGGGGGTGCGCAGCCGTATCCTGTCAGTTTTTAGAAATTAAAGGAACTGGAATTAATTAATTCTTAATTAATTATCAGGGACTTCTACCTTGAGAGATGCAGAATGCAGAGGCAAGGGAAAAAAAAAGGCTAAAATCCCTGGTTGTTGGACACATTGCTTCTGGTAGAAAAGCTTTTCAGGAGATTACAATATCACAACTGGGTGATTTTGGAAGCAGGAAGAGCTGGCTGGAGCCCAGTGGGGCAGCCTGAGCGGTGCCCCCCCGTGGGTCCCTCACAGCGGGGACATCACCTGCCATGGAAGGAGCAGTGCCGGAGCAACCGCCCGCAAACGTGCCCTGGGCTTGCCAGGAGAGGCAGCGTCAGACCTGTCTGGAAATCAAACAGCAGAGTCGGAACAGAGGGAAGAAAAGAAAGAAATGATGGGAAAATGAAACCCCCAGTGTGGGTTGTGCAGGGGACAAGACACTTTCTCATCGCCCCATGGGACTGCAGCAGCATGCAATGGAAATCTAAAACATCTCCAAGCCAAAGCAGCTTCCCCAGCCACTGTCGGCTATCAGAGAGGGCTCAAGATGACAGTGGCCATATTCCCTGGCTGCAGGTTTCTGGTGACAAGCTCTGAGATATGCAGATGCTGCATGCATCATAAAAAGCCTGTTTGCCGGGGACATGAAGGACATGGAGCTCCTGCCGGGAGGAGCGGGGCGGGCAGCCTCTGGGCTCTCCCACCAGCAGCAGAAAAACTCCCCGTGTAAGAAGAGCCCTACTGCTGGAAGAAATCTTGCCTGCAGGTATCAAAAGAAGCCCTGATGCAGCTTAAACCACATGTTTCAGCCTTATGACGCTGTCCCCTCCACCACCCAGCTGGTGGCAATGAGCAAAGATCCAGGAAACCTCAGGGTTAGCCCAGAGCAGCCACCAACTATGCACGGATGAAAACCAGACAAAAAAAACCTGAGGATGCAGATTTCACGGCTGGCTAATACCTCATTTGAAAGCATTATATTATCCTGAACATTAATGGAAGCCATGTAAAAGAAAAAAAAAAAAGGTGTTAAAATTGGAAACAGAATGGTATTTCTCTACTCATCGTTACAGCGATCTCTTGCTGATCTTCAAGTTGAAGCCATACATCAAAAACATTTGCAATGCACATATCAGGCACTGTGGAAGCAGGATCTCTGGCAATTTGCGCTGCCATCAGTTACAAATCCATACAGGAACTGGGAATCTCAGGCAGCAAAAAGCATTTGCAGTCCGGCTGGAAAGGCCAAGGCAGGTAGGACCAGAAAGCGAGGAAGGAGGGGACGGGGTACGGGATGGGTGTTTGCACCTCTGGGGGCTCCGCTACTCCACTGTGCCCCAGTCTGACCAATTTTGGGCAGGCATCTCCAGAGCAGAGCAATGTGTCACCCAGGGAGCACACAGGGCACAAACAGGGACCTCCCAAAGGTTTCGCAAGCCCATGAAAGAAAAGGATGGGAGATCTTACACGTGTCATGGGATTTTCTGCCCCAGTGTGCCAGCGACACACACCTGGAGGGTTTGCTGCCTGGCTGGACCCAAGCATGAGGAGCTGGCTGCGAGGGAGAGGTCACACCCCCTGTCCCCAAACCGCCACCATGGCTCTGTCCCCAGATGACCATGGTCACAGCCATGGCATGGGCAAGAGTGGAGGATGCACCATGGGTACCCACAGGAGCTGGCTCCAAGTCCTCCCTCCCCAGCTCTGGCCCCGGCAAGTGGAATTAAGTGCAAGTTATAATTAAGACTGGATGTTTGAAGAGAAACATAATCTCCGTTCCGTGGGATTCGCCGGCACAACAGTAATTAACGTCTCATTAACATTCGCCTAATTAAGCAGTTTATGAAAGTGGATAGATTTGCATAGTGCTCCATTTCAGCTCAGTGCAGCCAGCTACAGCCCAGCACCAGAGTTAACCCTTCCAGAACATTCCCAACCCACCACAAGGCTTCCCAGCCTCTCCCTGTGAGGCCACAGATCTCACTGCATGGTGCTACCCAAAACCAGGGAAAACATCTCCCTCCACCACCTCTTTTCCAGACAAACACATCCAAAGCCCTTCAGACTTTCTCTGTTGGTTATCTAGTTTTAAAACCCTCGTCTGGTTTCAATGCTTCCCCCCAGGTTCTCAACACATTCATCAGAGAAGCAAAAAAGGCTTGTAAGAGTTTCTGAAGATGGGGAGAAATGTCTCCTAAAACATTTCATGTTATACTCATTTCCAAATGTTCTTTAATGTTAAAAACCAACAACTTCAAGATTAAAAAGACGCTTCAAATTCCAAACAACAGCTTAAAAGCAGGATGCACCAAGATGTCACAGCAGATTCCAAAAAGTTTTGACATAAGAACTACATTCCCTTCTTTTAGAGTCTTCTTCAGGAGGAAAAGGAAACCAAGAAGAGCACTGACAACCCCCAGCTGATGTCCCACCCCTCTTGAGGACAGCAGGGACCAGGACCACTCTTCCCAGAGAGATCCTGGAGCAGCGAGGGATGCATAACACGGCCCATCAAATAAGACACATCCCACATGCAGTCCCTTAGCGATAAGTCACTTGAAGTGCTGGACATAACATTTTCCGCTGTTAATACCAGCTTTCTCTTCTGGTGTTGGATTAGTAAAGCTGCTGCATCCATCATGTGCTTAAAAAGACCATGTGCAAACTTGCCTCCCCCGCTCGGCATCTCCTGCTAGGGGGGGTGAGATGAGCTCTGCAGTTAGTGGTTAATGCTTGGAGTCGAGGTGCAACTTTGCAGCAAACACAGTGGGAGAGAAAAATTCATGACACAGCCTTTCATTGAAAATCAATAAAGCCCAGACCTGCCTGTGATATACACACTCAATTTATTCCCTGCCTGCCCTGCTGCATCTTCACCACTGGCCCTCTCAGACCAGTCCCTGTCCTTGCTGGAGGATGCAGTGTCCCTGTCCCCTCTGGGTCATGGCATTGATGTCAGGGTGGGATTGTCACCTACCCAAGCCTGGCAGTCCCAGTCTGCTGGCCCCGTACCCCCGACTGCAGCCAGCCATGCTCCACGGCTGTGACCCAGCACCCACAGCATCCCTGCCCCCAGCCCAGCCGTACCCTTGCAAGCAAAGGCAATTTCAAAGTTTTCTTCCATCTCACAACAGGTGCCTACAGCTATAGCAAAGTGCTGCCCTGGGCTCCGCCGGGAAACGCTCCTGATTTGCACTTGAAACATCTCTGGCTTGAAAGCACATCTTAATTTTCCCTTTGCCCCAACAGCCACAAAACCTTCCTGGAAGTGGTGATGGGCAGAGCCGTCCTCCTGAGCCCAGCTGGAGCATCCTCCAGCCCCAGCTGAGCCTGACCCACGTCCTGTCCTGCCCTCTCTTCCTCTCCAAGGAGGGCTTGAGGGGTCCCATGAAGCACACAAAATTGCTGCATATTTAGACATTAAACTCTGCCTTTAACCTTTCTTTTTCCTCCCTTCCCAAATCTCCCTGCCAATGCAGAAAATGGTCCCACAATAGGGGGCTGGCCCTGTGCTTTGCCCACCTCCAGCTAACAGGGGAGCCCAAAATGCCAGGGAGCTGGAGAGGCAGCTGCTCCCTCGTGATGCTGGAGTTGCATCCCTTGGGCATTTCTCCAGCACCAAACTACACGCCGAGCCAGGAGGCCGGCTCAGGGTGCAGGCAGAATGCAGGCAGGGATGCAGGCAGGGACGCAGGCGGGGACACGGGCAGGGGATCTACCCACAGCCACCGCACCCCCTCCAGCTCCACTTCTGCACTGAACCCCAGGCTGCCACCCTCATCCAGAGCCATCCCAGTGGGATCACAGGGCAAAAAGCCGCCCTGACACCAAGGTGAGGGGCTGATGCCACCCCAGCCCTGCAGTGGCTGCCCTGGGCTGCAAGCAGAGCAGCCGGGGTGGAATTTGGGGAGAAGTGGGTGTTCGGCTGTGCTGGGGACTTTGCCTTCACGCCAGGTTCTGCGGCAGAGCCTGACCTACTTTCTGCGGCAGCACGGCCATGCCAGCGCGGGGTTTCTTCTCCACCACGTACAGATGTCGTCTTATAAACCAGCAGCGAGAGTGCGGCGGGGATGGCCATGGCCCCCTCCTTGCAGGGTCCCCTCCCTCGCCTCTGGCCAGGCTCACTCCCCTCCTTTCCCTACCCTTCCCCGAAAAATTCACGGCACATCTCAGCCAAGAGGAGGATTTATTGATCATCTTATCTGTGTCTAATCCCAGCCGGAGCACCGCGATAAACGAAGCCGGCTAAATAAAATGCCCTCCTGCAAGGTCTCTGTGTTGAGAGCAGCTGGTTACTAGTGGGGTGCAAAGCGGGGAGCAGCCCCCCAGGGACCCCAGACCCACCTGCACAGGGAAGAGCAGCCCACAATGGCAAAGGCACTGAAGCAAGGATTAACATGCTGTGCTGTAAACACCCATCTGAAGCTGGGGGCAGTGGTGGGGGGACAAACCAAACCCAAACCATTCCATCTAATCAATGGTAAGCAGTTTAAACACTGGCTCTCTGCAGTTCAGGGAGCCCTAATTCCAGGCATGACCTGAATCTCTTTAAAGAGAGAAGGGAGGGGGGGCAAGCATGCAAGGAGGGGGTAGAGCCAGAAATGCTGGAGATGCCCTCCTGCCACCCCATGCCATGATGTCCCCACCACTCTCCCAAAGAGAACCACTCATTTGTCCCCAGCCCCTCCTTGGAGGGCTGAGCTTGCCAGGCCCCGTGCCAAGCACTGCAGAGCAAAGGGTTAAGGGGCGATGGGGGGAAAGGGCCGGGATGGCCGGTCCCCTCCATGCCCCTCAACAGGACTTGCACTGGCAGCCATCACCACAGCCCCCCCAGCCCCAACTCTGGCAGAGCACGCAGCGAGCTGTCAGGACCCATCATGACTCACACAGTCAATTCTCCCTTCAAGCCAGGAAAAAAAATAAAAAATAATTTAAAAAACCAGGCAAGTGGTATCAAAACTGGAGATAAACAGAGGGGAGAGGAGATGGAGGCAGCTAGTGAGGTACAAGGAGCCCCCAAGGGATGGTACTGCACTGCACAGCCCCGGCACGGCGTCATGTTAGCAAAGGGGTGGCAGGACATCCTGGTCCCCTGGAAACCTGACCGTGCTGCCAGATTTATTTTTCTCCCATGCTCTCTATAACACCCATGAGCTCAGCAATGGTCGGCTGAGGAGGAAGCCAGAGCCCCCAGCCAGAGCCCCCCTAGTTCCCTCGGTTTACCCCATTGCTGAGCCACCCCCTGCCCCAAGGACTGAAAAACATGAAAAGTCTAAAAGCCTTCATTCTTATGGTTAAAATCAAACATGTCACTTTGGTAACAAATCAGCCTGCCTGACTGGCAGAAATAGCTCCGTTAAAATATATATACGTATTAGGTTTTTTTGGTTGCCTTTCCCAAATGAGTTCAAGAATGGGGAGGTTCTGAAGTCCCCATGGACAGCGAATCTTTCTACTCCCTTCCCTGCACCCAGCAAGGTAATTATCTGCCGTGAGCTGAGCTGTGCGATGGCTGGTTGCACCACTAATTAGCAGGAAGGAGCCAGTCCCCCAGGGCACCTTGGGTCCATCCCCATCCCTCTCTGCCTTCCTCCTCCTCCTCACCCCGGGGTGCAGCAGAAGAGCATCTCGTGTTTAGCATTGCAGCCAAGAGGGTTTTGTGCTCCTCTCTTGGATGCCAGAGGTGCAAAGGTGCCCCTGCTCACCCAAGGGACATGGGACAGAGGACAGAAGGACCACAGAAACTTATCCATTGCCAAGAGGTTGCTCCTTGCCATGAAGCTACCTGGGGGACGAGGACACGGTGGAGAACACTACTCCTGCTGGTACCAGTAGACTTATCAAGTTCATGATTTAGAGTCTGCTTCAGCCTCTTCTGGGAGGGATGCTTAGGAAGCGGAAGCTTCCCAAAAAGTCTCCTCTTTCCAAAAGAAAAGGAAAAAAGTCCCGAGCTTGGAGTCAATTCAGCTCACAGGAGAGGCGGGGCTGCCTTCCACACCTGGACTTCCCTCCTTTTTGCTCCTCACAAGCTTCCCCGTCTCCTCACTGCCAGCTGCTGCCAGCAGGCAAAAGTCACATGTGAATTAGCCACCAGCTTTGTTTGCAGAAGGGCACCCAGACGCCAGGGTGACAGGCTGCGGAGCAGCATGGAAGGCAACCGCGGGGAGCGCTGGGGAGATGCCCCTCACGCATGTGATGCGCCGGGAGGAGCATCCCTGGTGCCCGGCCCAGCAGACATGCGCTTGGTGAGATGCGAGGGAGCTGTCGGAGCCCAGACATCCCTACAAGGCTGACTTAGGGCTGCCAGGACACCACGTGGTTGTCCTCCTTGCCAGCAGCAGGAACAGGATCTTGACGGAGCACACAGATGGACCACGCTCTCCATCCTGGGATGTCAGAGTGCAGAGTAGCTCAGTAAACTGAGGAACTTGGAGAACAGCTTGGGCTCTCCAGATTTACACCCATCCCTTCCTAATGGTCCAGGACAGGACCTCCGAGGCCACATGTCACCAGAAGCAGGGACCTTGGATCTCAAGGGAGCAGCAACAGCAAGAACTAGGGCTATTCTCAGCACTTCCAGGCACCACATTTGAGATCTTTAAGCTGGGCACCAACCTTCCCTGCCTGAAGCTACTCATCCAAAGCTACACTCGGACACAGAGCAGAAGCCCCCGATCATCACTCCAGGGACTCCAAGACTTCACTGGACCAGCTGTCCTCCATCCCCAAGATGTTCCACCTCCAGCTGTCTGTCCCACCCTGCCCCAGGGAGCCCAGGGCAGGGCTGAAATAGCCCTCAGCCAGCTGGTGCAAGCCCAAGGCTTGTGTGTTCCCACCAGCAACCCCTGCCCACTGCCTGCAGCTGCCCTGGGAGAAGCAGATGGGGATGGTGGGGCCCATCCTGCCATTAACGGGCAGGATCCCGGGCACCCAAGGCAGGACGAGCACAGGGCTCATTCCCATCTCCCCACTGCTGTAAGGAAGACAGTTCTTCCTCCTGCTGCCCCCCTTCCTGCCAGGCTCTTGAGCGGGATGAGAGGAACAAGCACTCACCCAGACACCGTTCCTGGAAAACTCAAGCTCCTCTTCCCATCATCTCCCCACTCAACCAAGAGCCAGACCAGCCTGCCAGCAACCGCAAGGCAAACTCCACGCTCACCTGTGCTCTGCCCCTCCGGAGAGCGGCCGGGAGCTGCTCAGCCTTCGCAACCAACTCCCCTCCGCAGCCAGACATCAGCCTGTGGGTGCTGCTCGCCCCTTCCACGCGCTGCCGCTCTCCTGCCTTTGGGATTTTTTTCCTCCTTTCCCCCCCCAGCCTCAGAGCATTTTGAATGTGCAGATGCCCCAGCTTCTTAAAATTCAGCCCGGGGGTGTGGGAAGTGTTTTGGAACACGCCCAAGCTGTCTGCTCCGTGCGTGTGCGCTGCTAAAAACAACCACCTCCAGCCCCCATCTCCAGCACCATTTGTCAGCACCGCCGTGCCTTCCACAAGATAAGCAAGCTTACACACGCCGCCGGGATCAAAGCACCGGGAGCAATCCCACCCAGGCAGGGGGAGGAAACTTCTCTGCTCGGGGTCACTCAGCAAACTTTTTAGGTGGCAGCGGTGAGCGGGGCAGGTGGACAGTCTGGGAACGATGCCCTTGAGCCAGCGGTGCCTCCATCCCCTCTGCATCACAGCAAGGAAAGGGCTTCACTGCTTCACGGGTAGAAAGCAGATGCAGAAAACCAATTTACTTGGTATCAAAGAATGTAACAGCAGGACTGGGAGGTGAAGGTAGCCCCTCTCATTATAAAGAGGATGTCGCCGCGATGGCCTGTGCTATAAACGCGTGTTTAGGATACCCAGCTTGGCAGCTGAGCATCCACGTGGTAGCACGGTCCAAGGGAGCGTAACACATCTCCTCCCAAGCAATTCCCAAGTGCTTTACCAATAAATAAACAAGTGACAACAATTTAACAACTTAACCTGTGAAGCCCAGCTTGTCTAAGACAATAGCAAGCAGCTTTCGGTGGGGGCCCAACCAAGGTAACAGAGCTACACCAGTTTACACCAGTTGCGTCTGGCCCCAGCAGCCACCATGTTAAAAACAACAACAACAACAAAGGAATATAAAGCCCCCAGGCTGAGATCTGCTGAGGAGAGCCAGGCTGAGCCCCTCTGCCATGTGCAAGATGTAGGCTGAAGGCTCCAGGTCCCCGAGGGACGAGGCTGGCGGGGCCATCACCAGCCCAACAGCCTGGCTCTGCACTCACAACACAGGCTCTCGAAATCACTGACAAGGCTGCTTCTCCCTTTGCTTTTAAATCCCTCCAGCAATCTGGCCTTCAAGTGCTCATCAATTCATTCAGGGTAGTCTCCCCCCACCCAGCAACACTTCTCTGCAAATTTGAGTGAAATTGATATTTTCCTATCAGAAACATGAAATTTCAAGCACACTGAATGCTGGATTTGAAAGCTGACTTTTGTTGGGAAGGTGCCTGCCTCTTTGTTCACAAAAGGGCTCATTTTTCCTGGAAAAGGGCCCAGATTTTGAGTGAAAGATCAATAACATACAGAAAGCGGGTCCTTTTATTTAATTTTGCCACAATACTACAAAGAAAAGCAAGAATCCAATGCTGAGACTGAATGACTTCAAAATATTTTGCATTTGTTTACCCCATTGCGACGCTAGAGCATCAATTCAAAGAAGCTCGGTGGGAAGGATTCAGTCTTTGGGGCTCCCTTGGAGCATCCTCCCATCACCTGCTGGTACCCCACTGGGGACAGCACCCCCAGCACCAATCCAGCCCAACCTTTTTTGGGGAATTATTAGAGATTTAACCACTGCATCTCCTGTCCTGCCTTGGATGGAGGCCAAGGAGCTTCTCCACCGAAATGCTCGAGGATGACCCTCTGCCCACGCTAATTACTGGGAAGGGGGAATCAAACTTTTATTTCAGTTATAGCCTGGCTGAGGGGAAGAAAGAAAGAAAGAAAAATCCGCACTACAAAGACACAGCACTCGAGATGCTGTGCAACAGTCATGACATGCTGCATCCTCCCTGATCCATATGGGGGAAAACTAACACTTTGGCAAATTTATGAAGATGTGTGAAAGTGATTATATTCCTGAAAATATCTCAAGTGGAACGGCCTACCTGGCATATTTTGTTAGTCATGAAACACGATCCCTCCACCGACTGTAGTTTGTGGCTTCCCATCTGCTTAAATACTTTAAATACTAAAACTTTGTGATTTTTTTTAAGCTGAAAGCGCAGGATGGCAGCAGCAGCGTACTGCTGACTCAGGGGCGCGGGGCAGGGACACGCTCGCTGCCAGCAAAGGGCTGCAGAAGATGCCTCATCAAAAGAGCAGGAGAGCAGAGGATTCATCACGCGGGTGATCAGTTCTGCCTCTGCCCAAGAAATGCAAGGTGCTGGCTTGTGTCAACCGAATTAAGAGCGTCCAGCAAGGGAGCTCCACGTGCAAACCGAAAGAAGAATGTTTTGGGTCAAGTGTGGGCGTGAAAAGGGAAAAGGTAAAGGGAAGACATGGCTCTGATTTGCCATTTCTTCCACTTTGCCAGAAATAAAAGGCAGCAGTTGTAAAGCTTACAAGTCCCTGCTGTCAAGCCCAATTTCAGTGAGAAACAGGGCTTCTGGGCACCTGACCCAGGGCACCTGCCACCCTGACCCCCCCAGATTCCAGCTCTCACATGAACCGATGCCCCTTTCATCCCAAGGAAAACAGTTCCGAGGCACTGGGGCTCACTGAACCTCGAGACAGTGCTGGCACCCTCCTGAGGGACCCAGCTGCCCCCCCTACCCTCTCCTGCTCTTTAGTTAATAGTTTCTATTTTAGACCCCTGGCTGGCATCACTCCGACCACAGCAGCAGGACGTGGGGTGGGCACACATGGGGATGCAGCCAAATATCCCCCAAACAGCCCAAACATGCCACCAGGGCTTCCCTGGAGGTGCCTTAGATGCGCTCGAGCATCCCACACCCGGGAAATCTCTGGGTATCGACACCAAGCGAGCACGTAACCACAAAGCAATAATTTTAAGTCTTTCAAGCAGTTAACTACCGGTTGCACAAGGCAATAGCAATTGTGTCCTGCAAAGCATCAGTGCGTAGTACTCACGGCGTAACTACAGTGTAATTACTTTTAGCCTGATTATGGAGAATGATCGAACTAGATGGGAGCATCTCGGCCGAATCGCCGCCCCCTGGCACCCGTGGGCTGTGCTATAGCAACCCCAGCCATAGATCTGCATAAAGTAGAGCAGAGACCAGTAGAATGTGATGAAGGTTTTCCCAAATAGCAGTGCAAAGCTGAATATTAGGTGATTTATGGTGGATTCTCTCTAAGTGAAAATCTCTCCTACCACGGTAGTAGTTTTTTTTACAGCACATTTGGCTTTTCATTTGCTGCACGGCTTTGTGCTGTTTTCCTTTGCAGGATGGGGCCTCATCATTTGTGTTTAATACGGGTTTATTTTTTTTCTCCTGGGAGAAAACCATCTCTCCTCCTGTTCTCCATGAGCCTAATTCTGCATCCCCAGCTGGTGTGCAAGAGTATTGGAGTTACTCCCACCTTCCAGGGGGATAAATCACACTGGAGGCAGAGGCTTTTGTTCAAGGTCCAATATCTGGAAGAGGAGTTTCTCCTTCCAAACAGAGATAGTCCCCGGGAGAAATAATCCCACTGGAAATAATCCAGCTCAAAGAGGGTTTATTGCATCTTTTTAAAGGCTCTTTCTTACTGACAATTGATGAGTTCATAGCTACCAATATCCATTAGGGGGTTTATTTTATTTCTTGTTAGAAAATAAAATAAAAAGGCAGAGCCCGAGAAGAGTAAAACCAGCCACAGGGAGGGAAGACTGACAGCCGCTGCCTGGCAGACAGTGAGTGAAAATGTTCTGACAAGATGAAATGTTTTTTCTTTCATTGAAATCACTCCTTTCCGAATGACTAATATGCAGCTATCGCACCATGGATATTTCCAGAGTGATGAGATGTTTTTAAAATATCTCACTGTGCCTCAAAATATCTCACTCTGGCTCAATAGATCATCTAAAACACCACCCACGGAAATCATAAATAAATAGATACTATATTGCTGTGAAAGAGCAGACTGGCCAGGGCCAGGGCAACATCCTTCATCGGCGAGTGAATGAGGCCACTGAACTCCTCACCTCGGTGAGCGGCTCCAGCAGTGAGGTTTTTTGGAGATGGAGACACCAAACCCTTGCAAGCAGAGCTGGACACTTCTCCTCTCCCCAGAACATTTGCAAATCTCTCCTATAGAGATCAGCTCCCTGATGTCACAGATCTCTCCTTGAGCGAGTAAATTGGACATAAGAGGTAAGTGGATGTAAGTGGACCCCGCAGTACCAGCAACTACCTGCACCCACCAGCACGGCAGCCCCAGGAATGTGACAGACAGGTCTGGTTCACAGGGCACCCCTGGAAATGCGCACACCCCCTTGACTGTGCAGCAGCTTCAAACCCCAAGCAGCAGCACCCAGCGTGCAGATGTGCTTTACAAGCTCCCTGAATCGCGATGTCCCCAGCTGAGCCAGCCCAAGGCAGGTGTGACGCCCCGAACGCAGCCCGGCCCCGGCTCGCTCTGCAGAAGATGCATCTGCTTTTTTCTTCCCTAGGAATCAGGCAACACTTTCTGGTTTTGCTGATTAAAGGAAAAGACAGTAAATTGTTTTGAGGAACTGAAAATGGGCTCCTTTGCTTTTCTCAGCAAGATTAAAAAAATTGTTCAGGTCACCCAGGCTGTGTTGTTCCCAAGTTGTTTCCCCTTTAGAGGCATTTACCAATGTGCATTTTGAAACTTTTGGAGATGAAGCAGCTTTCAGAACAGACAGGTCAAAATATATTCCTCGGAAACCACAGGCAGCCTGAAGCTGCCTTCTTTTTTTTCAAAGTGCTGAAACTACTTGTCCAACACAGCAGGAATTGGTGGCTTCCCTGGGTTTGGGAAAGGAAAACCCCTTGCCCTTAGGAATTCAGTCCTGCTGCTGACGGCCATAGGGTGCTGCAGCAATGGGCCATCGCCACCCAGCACCCCTGGCAGAGCTCTGCCAGCCTTTGGCGTTCCCAGCAACCTCTGCTCGGCTTTTCCCTCCCATTCCCTTCCTTCCCACCGGGAACTGGTAGCACTGGGGGGCTGGAAAGAGAGGACAGAGACGCTGCAAAAGCTGGAGGGAGAAAGCCAAGGCCCTGGCACTTCCAATGAAGACAGCTCCAACATCTGTCCTCAGCCAGAAATGTATTCACCCGCACAGACACACTCATCAGATGAGGCTCTAAAATATTTACTGCCCAAATATCAATCCTCATAAAGCGAGGCAGCCATTTGGGCTCGGGGAGGGGGAAGGAGACGGGTGGGTTGTCAATAATGTCATAACCACGGGCAATTTTATGTATCTCTGGAAATGGCCAAGGAACACGCAGTTTGACAGATGTGCAAACGGGTAATGCAGGCTTCCTAGTTATGAGCATGAGGATGTCAAGAGGAATAGATGAGCAGTAATTCAAAGTATATTGGGCTTAGAGAAGCACACGGGCATAGCAATGAATACGTGATGGGCACAGTGGTGGAGGGAGGGCTGGAGAAGGACAGGGTGGCACACGCTGGGCTGGGAAACTCAAGGTTTTAGCCAAATACCAGCATTTTTCACCAAGAACAGCAAAAAATAAAACCTCACCAAGAAACCAAATTAAGTTTCAAGTTTAGGCTCAGCAAAACTACTACTTTTTTTTTCTTTGCTTCCAGCTCCGAATTAAAAAGCCACTCTCAACGCTGCAGCAAGGGCTGCCGCCTCCGGCACCACCTCCAAGGCGCGGGCACCGCTCGCACCTATGACTAGTGCCTCGCCCGGCATTTCCCCGTCCCGCCCCGGCGCAGTTAAAAAAGCAGCATCACACAGACACATGCTACACCTCCAGCCACACGCTGCCACCCCCCGCACACACGCCCGCCCCGGACGCGCGGATCCCAGCGGCACGGAGGACCACGGGGGCTGGCTGGCTTCCAGTGCAAAGTTAAGGTGCTGGAAATAAATAATATATATATTAAAAAACCCCAACACATAAAAACACAAATTAAATAGAAGTAAACGATGCTGGGACACGCTTCTGGTCGAGTGTTTGCTTTGCCAGGAGTGCTGCGGCACGTTGCAAGGGGGAGTGTCAGCTGGCCCCATCTGACCTCACTACAGCACGCACAGACATCTTGGCTCCCCTCTTTTTTCCCCTCAAGATTCGCCTCCTTCTGCATTTCTGGCAGTGAATTTTCCACTCCCCCACCTCCTGTGGTGTTCTTCAAAAGGATACACTCATCGGCTGTGGCGGCAGAGCCAAGCACACCCTTCCTCCCTCTCAAGGCCCCTCTGCAGTTCCCACAGAGAAGTTCATCGTTTTCCACACCTCGGTGCTTTTGGAGGGGGGTGGGAATTACTCACGAAGGCAAGCAGGCACCCTGTGCATCAGCAATCCCCACAAAAGCAATTTTTCCTGTGGAAAAATCCATGAATCACTGTAAAAGTCAGTCTGGCTTGAACTGAGACACACTGCTCACCATTTATTAAAAAGAATTAATCAGCAATCTTTTTTCCTGGCTGATTTTATGAAATATGACTTATCCCAACCATTCACTAATAAGTTATTGCAACATCCAGCTGCAATCTTGCCCTGCGTGTGCTCTGGGAGCTTTCCCCACGGCTCATCCAGTGCCACAGGGTTTTGTTAGGTCAAGTGACCGATGACTGAATGAGCTTGAATCTTCAGGAAATGTTTCCTACAAGTCTCATACCTCATCTTTTCACTCCCAGGAGACACTGTCTGTTCCTGCAGACGTGTTGCTGGGTGAATAATCCCTCCAGAGCCAGGGAGCCCCAGGGTGTTGCAGCTGGCATCGCTCCGCACAGGCGCAGCGGTTCTGACACAACCAGATAACCAAGCAGGAACAAACCCATAATGAGAACCTCTTTCCCAAAAATCTCCTTGCTATAATTTAACTTTTTTCTCCTGGCAGTGACCTCCTGTGTGCAAGAGCTCTGTGAGGACACAGTACAAGAGCAACGAACTTCAATGCCCACAGTTGCAATAGCAGAAAAGAGAGATAATTGCATTTCTTACAGCAGCCCTAACAGATCTCAGGGAAACTTTTCCTGCTAATGAGGCAGTTCTGGTCTGAAATTCAGTGAGAGTTGAGAGGGTTGGTCCTGCTGCACGCTTGCGGTCAGTGCAGGCAGAGGTCAGACATGGGAACAGCTGCCCACGCAACCACTGCCACGGTCTGAACCTCATCACTTCGCAGCATACTGGATTTAGCTTTCCAGCACTAGAACTTTGCCAGTGACCTGGCTTGCATTTATTTCTCCTTAAAGAAAAAAATCCCGCTATATCATCTATTGCCTCCTCTTGCCTTTGGCTATGTGCTGGTTTCAAGGCATCTCCCGACAGAGCTGCACCTGCCACCCAACCCCAGGCCTCTGCAGGGGATTTTCTGCATCGGTGCCCACATGCTGCCAGGCCCCGGGGAGCCCACGGCTGGCACCGCCCGGGGGGACGGGGACAAGGCTCCCTGCCGATGAGTGCCAGCTGCCGAGCGGCTCGCCTGGGCTGCGGTAGCTGGAGGCAGAGGTAGCAATTTGCGTGCTCACCTGGAAAGGCAAACACCCTCCCATCCCTTGCTGAGAAACCAGCTCCTGGGTTTTCTCCTGAAGGTTTCACACCACCATACTTGAGCTACAAGGAGAAGATGCAAAATCCCCTCTCCCTTGGTCCAGGCGTCCCCCACGGCAGAGCCAGAGGTAAGCCAGCTCTGTGCAAGAGCCAACTGCCAGCCAAATGCTTGGAGGGTGGTGGTTGCAGCAACCTGGAACCCCTTTTGCAGAGACCCCCAGGACCACATTTGCAGCGTGGCCGTGCTCAGCACATCCCGGGGCGGAACCACTGCTCCCCAGCACCAACCCCACTCTGTCAGCACACTGGGCACATGCATCCCAGCAGCACAGGGCCACTTGCTCCAAATTCGATCCCTGTATCTGAGTGGCAGCAGCAGGAAGGCTTGGAAAAGTAGAGCAAGGCATGAGAAAGGGAGAGAGGCCCAAAGCCACAGCTGAGCATAGCACAGGAGCTCAGGCTACAAAGACAAGGCTGGCAGCATCGCTCCAGTTACCTGTACGACCTTGAGAACCCAGGACAAGCTGCACAGATGAGAGCAAAAGCCTCTGTGTGCTGTCGGGGACAGGGAAAGTCAGGCAGGGTATGGGTGGGGGGATGCCATTTGGGATGTGCCACCCCAGTGATGGAGCTCAGGCCAGGCTGCTTTTACCTCTGTCTCAGCCCCTTCCCCAAAAACACAGCTCACAATCCCAAGCCTTCTTTGTACAGCACTTGAGTGAGTCCTTGGTTTTGTTCCCACATGGACACCCACACGGGAAGAGGTGAACGCCCCTCATCACTCCTGTCACTGAGGGAGGGACAGCCAGCCCCCCCACCATGCAGGAGACAACCATCAGCACGCAGGCAGGCTCCCCAGATCACAGCGTGTGTATCTTGAGAGCTCAGAATACATATTTAAAGGTGGAGAGAAAAAAAAAAACAAACAAAATGCAGCTCCTCTCTGCGAGCGAGTTCTCCGTCTTTGCTCTGGGATTTGAGGCAGAGACAGACGGAAATATGACAAAAGAGACACAGGTTTCAGCAAATCATGGGCACATCAGAGGCGATGGCTTTCAGATGTCGGCTTTGCTGCAAGATAAATTCCCTCCTGGCCATACGCCTGACAACCCTGACAGCCCTCAGGGACTGCAGGTCTCCTTGCCCTGCAGACATGCGGGATTGCAGCGAGCCCCCTGCTACACCCACCCACCGCAGGGAATGCCCAGACAGTGAGGGGAGCCAGGGCCTCACTCAAATCCCTTTCCAGGCCAGTTAAAGCAGGTCCTGTCCCATGGGGACGTGTGGTCCCTCTTTGGGCGGTCCTGTGAGCACACACAAGGCCATGGGCTCTGCATTAGGGGGTTGGACAAATGCTCCCAAATTCCCATCCATGCAGCAGAGGTCTGCCAGAGGAGCAAACCACAGCTCGGCTTCTTTGGTGCCTCACATGGGCGATGGCTCTGGGGAAGGATGAGAGGTGACAGCTCCACTCACACCCCTGAGCTGGGCCACCACTTGGCGGCAGTGGCCGGAGCAGCCACAGAAAATGGGCTGCTCTGTATGGCAAGGCTGTTCTCAGGATGCTTTTATTTCCAGAGAGAGCTCATTAGCTTTGCTTGTGCAGGAGTTTGTGATTTTTTTTTCCCCTGTTACCAAGAACTGGAAAACTCTGCTGAATAACATCTCTGAGCATGGGCGGAACAAAGACAGGGCACAGGGGAAGAGCAGCAACAAAACCGGGGATAATCAAAGCTGCTGCTGCAGCCTCACATCACTTACAATCTCTGGCTCATTTGGATTTCCCAGCCGGAGCCATCTCCCCTTGCCCAGCCCCCAGCAGCCTCCTGCGTGCCAGGGCTGCGCCCAGTCTCGCTCACCCCACTGCCGGGGACCACAGGACTTGTCCAGAGCTGCTCAAAGGGGGAAGAAGCTGCAGAGGAGGGTTTGAGATGGGAGGGAAGCAGACTAAACGCTTTCCAGGAACAGCCCGCTAGATGGGATGGGATGCCAGGAGCCAAAGGGGCTCGTGCATGCACTAGGCACGAGGAAGGCTCTGTCTCTGGGGTGTAATACAGGCATATCCTACACAGGGTGAGTGCTCAGGGATGCTCCAGCAGCAATGTCCTGCTGGGACTGGTCTGGGGCAGCCACCTCCTCACGAAGCCCTGATGCTCCTCTCCCATCGCTGCATGGGCCAGCACGCACTGCAGGGGCTGCAGCTGAGAAATCACGTACCAACAGCAGGAGATAAGGCAGCTCCCCAGATACGATCACAAGCCCCATTATCTCCTTAACCCTTATGCAATTCACTTATCCATCCCAGATCTATTCCTCCTTATCTGAATCCTACTCCTGTTCTTTCCCATCTCTCACCCCATGGTCAGTCTCAGAGCATCACAGTCTCCCCAGAAGCAAAGGAGGCTGCCGGAGACCTCGATGCCCCAGGCTGCCACTCACCACAGCTAAT
The DNA here is from genome assembly GCF_036013475.1 of Columba livia. Lineage (NCBI taxonomy): Eukaryota > Metazoa > Chordata > Aves > Columbiformes > Columbidae > Columba > Columba livia. Next base: position 17,859,864 of record NC_088612.1, on the reverse strand, counting down.
GGGATAGACTCTGATTGACCAGCCCCAGCGATTTAAAGTTAATAAAACGTTAAAAGCAGCCCTATAAATCACCCATGCAGGAAGTGACCCGGACAGGAGGCCTAACGAGTTAGCAGAGGGTTTTATTTAAAAGCCATTTGTCTAAGAAGCGCAACACAAAGAATCAAATATCTCTTCGGAAAACAGCAGCTCTGGAGCTACCAGGAGGATTAGAGAGGGCTGGATATTTACAGCCGGGGCTGTCAGCTTTAGCAGTGCTAACTGGCCCCTGCTTCCCTGGCTGGAGCATCCCAGCTGCTCCCAGTTCTAAAGGTGAGGGTAGGGAGCTTCCAAAGGGAGTCAGGACAAGCCAGACCCCAGCTCTGGCTTATGTTTTAGCTTACTGGGGCTGCTGTGACCCTCTCACAGACCTCTCAAAACAGGGGTCTTGTGCCTTTACCCACCCTGACATATGCCAGTGACACCCACGTCTTCCTCCAGGTCCCAGCTCCCCTGCACAGGGGATCACACACACAGAGAAGTTGTGATTCCCATATGTTCCCACACACAGTGACACCCCTTTTTGCAAGAAGCTTGAAAACAAGAGGCCCAAAAATCTCAAAACCCAAAATAATCCTAGAAACCGAGGTTTTGGTTTCTAAACGTGATTACCAATCCTTAGACATGAATACCGATTTTTGCATGCATCAGGAGGGCAGTTAGCCCTGCATCAGCTTCAGCCCCGGCTCACTTCCCACAAATGATGCTCTACTTCTTCCTTAACCTTAGGAAAAGGAAAACGACTGCAAAGTGCAAAGGGCAGACAAGGGTGTTTCACTGGGATGGAGGCTCAGCCTTCTCCGAAACACCTCCCCATAGCCACCCCCAGCTTCCATGCCGTAGGAAACCTCCAAAATACCCCAAAGGCCTTTTACAGTGGGAGGAAAGGCGGCGTGTGCTTGGGAAGCCTCCAGAGCATCGTTAAGAGGCAAATTATAGACAATTATGCTCAGAAGTACATCAGGGAAGCTGAGGCAGTCACAAGGCGCCAGTCCCACCCAAGCCCGGCTCCTCTCGGCAGCCCTGGCTACATCCCAGCAGCTACGAGCGAATTCACAGATGGGATTCAGTCTGCAAGCAACAGGTTACGTCAGGAGCTACGCCACTTTCAAAATCACCTTTTAATTGAAAGACAAGTGCAGTTCTCCCCTCTGACCGTGGATGTCACCCTCCTGGACAGGGACAAACCGCAGGCAGGCAGCTGTGCTCACTGCCTGGGGAACGGTGCCCACCTGGACCAGGCAAGAGATACAACGACCCGAAAAATAACCCAGCTTTCACTTGCATTTGCAACTCCCTTGCTTTTTACTGACAGAAAGGATTTGGTCCTTACCTTGAGAGGGATGGAGAGGCTGGGTGTGGGTGCAGCCGGGCCTCCCCACCAGCAATGGGCACCTTCCAAGGGGAGCAGGGCAGCCTAGCAGGAGTGGGGGGCAGCGGTCGGGGGGCTGCTCCAGCGGCTCTGCGGGTGGCTCATGGCTCCTGGGCACAGGGGGCTGCAGGAGAGAAGGTACAGGAGACGTCAGGCTGGGAATGAACAGCCTCAAGTGCCCACCAAGCAAACCCACAGCAAGTTTGACTTGAAAACTAGGAGTTGAAGGACTTCAATATTGACTTTTTTCTGTATTGTTGTTCTTCCTCCCCCTCCTCATCATCAAGGAAACAAGAAGAATCAGGTAGGACCTGCTTAGCTCTGGGCACTAAGCAGATGTGAATATGTGAAGAGGTCCAGCACCCCTCGAGGGTCTCCTGCCAGGCACAGGGTGATATTTGGGAGCAGTTCCCAGCACAACTGGGTGACAGGGAAAGAAATCACAAGCTTGGGCTCTCCTGAATTCAATGCTGAAAGAGAAGCAGGACCCTCACTTGATGGAGGAGGTGGCACCTTCACCCCTGCTCTGACCAGCTCCACCTCTGCGTGCAGCACCATCCTCTCCAGCACAGGTTTGATTTAATACATTTATTTAGTGGTGAGGTCCCTGAGGCAGAGCTCACATCCTTTTTTGCATCTCAAACAGTTTTGAGCAGTCAGTGTTTAATAATAAAGTGGTGGCGCCTTGAAAAATAGACTTTCCCATCTTCAGAAAAGGGAACACATCTCCCAATTACTCCGAAGGGCACCGCTTTAGACCTTGCTGAGCAAACGGTATTTAGCCACAGCCACCTTTTAATGGGAATGATGTGATCCTGCAACGGCTGCAGTCAAGTGTATCACATCTGAAGATGCCCCCATGCTACACAGTGAAAGGACAGGGAGGAGAAGGAGGGATGGAAGCAAGTGCTGTTAGCCTAGGTATTTTTCAGCAGCCATCCCCAACCTGACATCTGGCATCCTATCCCAGTTACGCTCAGCACCTCTCGGTCATGAAAAGCATTTGTGAGATTCACAGTGGAGGCTGGCAAATATTTGCCAAGGATTCTTCCAAATCTCCAAGCCCACCATGGGCTCACTGCACATTTGTTTGCTGATCGTGGTTCTTGCGCTAATTTGCAAACAGAGCAAAGAACAAGACGGCATCCTCTTCCCTTCCCTGCTGCCCAAACAGGTTCCCACCAGTCTCTGCCCTGATCTTGGCACCTTACCAAGCTCCAGCCCAGGCCAAGCACACTGCTAATTAGCTGCACTAATTAATCACAGTTTCCATTGTTTATTCTTTTGTTCTGGCACAAACACTGGCGCTGCCCGGCATGGTGAGCTGCCATGGTCCTCAAGATGCGTCAGCACGGCTGCAAAGCAAAACCGGTGGAGCTGATCCTGGGGAATGGGGGACACTGAGTGTCCAAGGTGGCTGCCACCACTGTGGGGGGCTCCCTGTCCCCAGGGCAGCCCTGGTACCCCAGAGCCACAGCGGGGAACAGAGGGACACCCCAGTTTGAGTCCTTGCCAGCGGTGGCAGGCTGTGCTGGGGATGAACATGACAGACCATTACCTCTCTGCTTGCTCCTTTTGTCAGGGCTTTTTTTAAACAGGTATTTTGGAAAAAAAAAAAAAAAAAGACAAGACACCAAGGGGAGAGAAAAAGAACTGTTAGTGCAAGGGAGCCTGTGTTGTTAAATACAGAGAAATCCAAGTCTGGAGACCAACAGAGGCCAAGGTTTCCAGGCTTTGACACAGCTGACAAGCTGGAGCACAATGAGAAAATACGTGCACAGAAATAGCCAGGCAGGATAAAGGATTTACTGCCTCTTTCACAGAAAAGAAAAGAATAAGCTTAAACACTCCATTTAGGGGTGGTAAAAAAAAAAAAAAAATACAGATCTGCAGGAAGAATATTTGAGCAGCAGGATTACCGGGAGGTGAATAAAAACTAAATCCTGCCTGTCCTGTGCTCAGGATGGTGCTGCAGAGGGGCAGCAGCATCCCCAGCGAGCTTCTCACCGGCCTCCCAGAACCCCCAGCAGCATCTTGCAGTGAGCACACGCACAACACGCCAGATCACACCTCAGGGCCACCCTGTCTGTCCCCTCCTGCCCTGCCCTGGGACAGACCTGCACAAGCACGGCCCAGCGCTGGGTCAGAGGGCCCCGGCACAGCCAGCTGTCACACCAACATCTGGATGCTGAAGCATTTCTCCTGGACTGATCCTGGCAGCAACATCACTTTCTTGGCTCAAATCCCTCTCCAGGGTCCACTGCCCTGGTGCCACTCACCCAGCTAATGAGGGCTGGGGCTCCCCAGCTTTCAGACAGGCTTTTCCACATTGGGAAGACTCCAGGCTCTCGGCTGCCCTCCATTTCATGAGGAAGGCGTCTCAGTCGGCCTCCGTGGTGCCACGGCTGGGGAGGCCTGATGGAAGAAGAGCTGAGGCTGGCGGGGTCTTTGGGGAATGGTTGCCTTCCACCATCTCTCCAGGTTTGCCCTCATTGAAGAGGAAAGTTTGGAGTTCCCTGAAAGTTTCTCCAACTTATGATGAAAGAGAAACTCTCCAGAGGAGAGACAGGAACCTAGTTTCCCTGATAAAAGTATTGCAGTGGGATTTTTTGGTTGGCTTTTTTTTTTTTCTCTCTCTTTTGACTAGCGCCAGCCAGAACAGAGCATTGCAACCAGCCAGGAACAAGGTCTTATCCTTTCCATGGCAGGAGACCAAGTCTCCCAGCTGGAGACCAGGACAAAACCCACCCATGGTCCTTCCAAGAAGCAGGTTAAAAGCCAAGGTCATCATTTCTGGGCTGAAACAGTGCAAAATTCGCAAACCCGCTCACTCTTCCGGCCTGGGAGTGCTCATGCCAGAACAGCTCAGACCACAGTTCTGACCCTCCTTGGTGTCTGGAAGCTGCTGGTGGGTCATTGAGTCCGTTTCCCCCTTGTGAATGGGGTTTCGCTGTGCCTAAAGCATGTCCGATGGCTGTGGGCAAGCCTGGCCTTCAACATCGCCATCAAAGCCAATCCTACAACCTTCCTTGGCAGCTTACGCGCTGCTTAATTGCCCTGATAGTTATGCATTGAGGGTTTTTTTGTAAAAAGCAGCTGATTTCTCAGCAGCAACAAATACTTGGGAAAGCTTTCTCTCTGGCAAACTCTCACTATTGTTCATCTCTTTCACATAAAACATTCCTAATGAAGAGAGAAAGAAGGATCTTGGCTTCTTTCAAAACAATCTGAAATATTATATTAAAAACATTAACTGAGTGTTGACATATTTAGTGTGTTGCTTTATAAAGCAAATTGCCCGAGCTCATTCAGAGCTTGACACCATTAAGACAGAACATAACTTTGTGACTGGGAGGACAGCACTGCAAAAGTCCCACTTTGGGGTGGTATGGAGCATCTTGGAGCAGCCTGACAGCCCCGTCTCCAGCTGCAGGGGGAGCTGAAAGCCACCAGCACCATCCAGCCCCTGAAGAGTGGGATGGACAAGCACCATCAACATGGTAATGTGAGGATTGCAGCAGGTTCCACACCATGAATTCTCCCTGCCCAAAGCCCCAGATCCTCACCTAGGCATCTCCAAAGGGCTGAGGCTGGGAGGACACGGTACAGACCGCGATGGACACCCCTGCTGTGGGAGCAAACCTCAACATTCTCTTCACCACATGAAGCCCACTCCCTTGGAAATGGGCAGAAAATCTCAATTCAGTAGATTCTGAGCTGGAGACAACCTGCCCTCAGTGTGAGCACGCAAAAAACCAAGTGCTAGAATTACCTAAACCCTACAATTTCTGACCAAACTTCAAGCAAAAATGTATTCAGCAATACAACCTCCAGAGCTCAGAGCCACCTGGGTTTCTCTCCCTGTCTGACATCACAGGATCCATACAGAGCATCCATGCTCTCCCTGGGCATCTTTGAAGTGCTCTGGGCTCCACTGCAACAGGATTTTCCAGACATTAAACTGATGCTCAGAAAACAAACAGACATAGAAAACGCTTTCATTACAAGGCTGATTCATGTCCAAGAGCAGCCCAGGGGCCAGGCTGAGATCGGCAGCGGTGCCTGAACAGCCTCTCGCTGGGGCCTGGCGTGAGGTACGGCTCTCCATGGACTCATGGTGCATGCCAGCTCTGTGTTTGTTTTGGAGGACCAGGGGCAGGACAAACGAGCGGGTTTTCTGGCACATTGGCTCTCCAGGTACCAAATGCTTTAATGCTGACAAAGCTGCTGCACCCTGTCCTGCTGTGAGGGTGCCCAGCTAAGATATTTGGGTGCCTCCAGAGATGCTGCTGGCCTCAGCTGAGACATCCCAAGGGTGACCAGTACCCTCCCTCCCACATGGGAAGCAAAGGAGGAGAGGGAAATGCTGCCCCGTGCCAGGATGCTACTAAAGCCACCCAAGCAGGGCACAGACCCTCAGATGCCTTGGCATGCCCCAACCCCTCCAAGAAGGCCCACCAATGCCTCAGAACTTCCACCCTCTCCAGACCCACTTGGGTTTGCCAGCACCCTGCGGTGACACCCGCTGAGCACCAGGCATCACAACAGATCAGAGGGACCTGGGGCTCCTCCTCATTTATATTCCCCTCCAGCCGTGGCCTTCACCATGCCTGAGGAAGGCAAGGCAAGAGAAGGCCTACAGAGAATGCCTAAAGATTATTTCTCTCAGATTCCAATTTATTCTCTATCATTAATGCTTTTGAAAGCACAACACGTCCTACAGATAGAAAGAGCATGTTAAACATGCAGGCGATGGAACTGCAAAAACCAAGATGAGCACCAGTACCCAGGCAGGCAGGGAGACCACCGGCACCTGCCAGCAGCATGGCCAAGGGAAAGGCTTCGGTGCCAGCAACCATTACCCTGGCTCAGCAGAACCTGCAAGAGAATTTAGCTAGCCCCCACAGAGGTCCCTCACCACACTCCCACTCGAGCCACTTCCCACAGCCCCGGAAAAACGAGAACATCATCCTGGAAAGTGGAGGTACCACAAGCCCAGGTGCCGAGCATAGCACAGCAGCACAGAGACGGCAGGGCTGTGGGAGAACGGCTTGCATGGAGACGAGAGGAGCTGGAGTCTTCTGTTGTGTAGAGAAAATTGCTTTCGCCAACTATCTGCAGTTTGAAAGCAATTACATTTGGGGGAAAGCCGAGAGCATGTCTGAGTGCTGCACACATGGCGGGTATGTTTTAAAATGCAAGAACCGAGTAAGGAAAAAAATAGAAAAAGAAAATGCCTTTTTAAAAAAATATTTGAGGCAGTAGCTACTGAGAAGATAAAATATTTATAACTCAGGGAGGCGACAAATCTTGGAGGCGGCCAGACATCCCAGCTATGGGACAGGACAGGAGACAGGGCAGTGGGCTCCCACTGATGGTCTGACCATGGGAAATCCTTCTCGGGAAGCTCTGACAAAGCTGAGCTATGCCTGGCACGTCAGGAGGGATGGTACCAAGCCAAGATGCTGCATCAGGGTCAAGTCTTAGTGGGCTTAAACATCCTTGAGAACGTACTGCCCTCAGAGGGAATATGAAGCTGCCTTAAAACTTCTGTTTAAGGACCTGCAGGATGACCCAAAACCCGGTAAGCACCCCAGCACCTACCAGTTAGGCTCAGATTTACACTGGGAGACAACAGCTTTATTCAGCTATAGAAGCTCCTTCAAGCTATACAAAATAATTCTGATCTCCTTTCCAGACAAGCCATCACCCTTCACCACCATTTTCCCCTCTAATCTGCTGGAATTAGGAAGGATCCCAGGCCATAAACCCATCTTCTCTAATTAATTAAGGTGGCAGGGGCCGAGCTGCTGAGTGCTGCCGGCACAGCTTAGACATCCCATTTATCAGGCAAATTCCCCTTTTGCTTTCTGGCCACGCATCTTCTCCTCAACTTTATCTGCTGCAGGGACAGGTGTGGGAAGCAGAGAAGCGGCATCCACGGCTGCTGGTGACAGAGCCCCTTTTCAAAGGATGCTGTTCTGCTGTTATTACCAACTCTTGCCAAGTGGAATTGAGACATGAAGTAGATTTGTGCCCAAGATAACGACGTTTATTAGACAAGCTATTGAGGAGGAAACAAAAGCTAACAGTGGAGAGCCACTAAGAGAAACGCTTAAATAGAATCTATCAAGAATACAAAAAGGAGCAGTCTTAATAGTTGGTGCTTCCCATCAATGATTAGAACCTTGAGAAGTCCCTTAAGGATGACAGGAGGATGAAGGTTAGTGTCACCCAACAAGAGGTGACAAACAGCACAGAAACATCTGTACCTTTGGACAGAGCAGCATCTGACCCCTTTCTTCACAGTCAGACATGGCTGAGCATCTCTGCCCCAAAGTGGCAGCCCCCAGCTCACACACAAGCCTTTTCCTCACCTATACAAGAACCATACACTATCTATACCTTTCAACAAAGGTGTAGGAAGCCCCCCGAATCCCTGGTCCCAAGGCCAGCCCACAGGGAGACCTGCTTACAGACCCAGACCGCTTCATCCCCACCCTCCTCTCCCTCTCTGGGAGGATGCTCAAGGGCACGAGGTGATGTGGAGGAGGGTGAGCCCAGGCGGGAGCACAAGGGTGTCCCTGCAGCCCAGCAGCTACCAAGAAATTTATTGTTTGTGACACGTTGTCAAAGTGAGATGCGCCTCATTAGTCAGAGCCAAAGCAAATGAGAGGGCTCCTTAGCCAATTATAAGAAAAAAAATAATCAGGGATGCTCCACAGAGATCTCCATCTCCCTCCAGCCCCGCCAGTGAGTAGGAAACCAGGGCAAGATGTAACACAGACCTGAGACACAGCTTCTCTCCCTCACCAAGATGGTGACTTCCTCATTTCCAGTAAACAGCAGCAGCTGGGAGCAGCCAGCAACCAGCACACAGCCGGGCTGGATCCGGCACAGCCAGCTGAAAAACACAGAGCTCAAGGAGCCACACCTGACGCTTGGAGAGTTTGAAAATGAGAGGTTTCATTTCCCAGCTCCTGGAGCGTTTTGTTTCCCCAACTCTTGAAACAGAGCTCATTGACTCTCCTGAATGGCATTCTCTGCTAAAAGAATACCTATTTTTAAAAGCTTTTCTTTTTTAAATGACATGGTTTTCCTTTGTGGGTTAAGCTGAGCTGGCACATGCCTTTTCTGTTGTTTTTTCTTTTTTTTTTTTTCCTCCAAGATTTATCCGCCTTTGGTGCAAAGGGCACTATAACTCTTCTCCAGCTTGGCAGCGATGCCAACCCCCCGCAGTTTTACAGTGCCCTCCTCCACCCCAGCCTCCTCGCACCATGAGGAGCCCCTGGAGAGCCCATCCCAGCCCTCCCAGGGCTGCTGCACCCAGGGCTGCACGGCAACGCTACTCAAAGCTTGCCAGTGGGGAAAGGTGAACACGGGCAAAACAGGCAGAGGGATTTTTAGGTGCTAGTGGGTATCTCTGGGCAGAGCTTCAGCTTCCCTGCCACGAGCCTGGCTGCCATTTTACAAGAGTTAGCAGCAAACACCCCAGCTCACCACTTTCCAAACATGCACCAGAGGAACCCAGGAGCTGAAGATGGAGCCATGGATGTTAGATCATAGAATCACAGAATGTCCTGAGTTGCAAGGGACCCACAAGGATCATCAAGTCCAACTCCTGTTCCCACATACAACAACCCCACAGTTCATACCATGTTTCTGAGGACATTGTCCAGTCTCTTCTTGAACACTGTCAGGCTTGAGGCCGTGACACCTCCCTGGGGAGCCTGTTTCAGTGTCCAGCACTCTCTGGGCGAAGAACCTGTTCCTAATCTCCAACCTAAACCTCCCCTGGCACATCTTCCTGCCATTCCCTCAGATTCTGTCGTTGGTTGCCAGAGAGATCGGTGTCTGCCCTTCGTCCTCGCCTCATGAGGAAACTGTAGTCGCCATGAAGTCTCCCCTCAGTGTCCTCCAGGCTGAACAAACCCAGTGACTTCAGCCACTCCTCATACAGCTTCCCCTCCAAACCTTTCACCAACTTCATAGCCCTGTTCTGGACACTCTCCAATAGCTTTATATTCTTTTTACTGTGGTGCCCAGAATCGCATATGGTGCTCCTGGGGAGGCCACACCAGCGCAGGGCAGAGAGGGACAATCCCCTCGCTGCCCGGCTGACGATACTGTGCTGACGGATCCCTCAGACAGGCCCAGCCTGTTTTCCCCACAGCAGGGACTGGGGTGCCATGGCAGAAAGCGGGTTCCACCTTACAGAGGACACCTCCAAGAAGCGGTGGAGGCAGCCAGGGAAGAGACAGCTCTCCCACATGAGGCCCAGCAAGAGATGGGCCTGCAGACCCAAAGGGCATCCCAGGCGCCATCACCCGGAAGCTGCCCCTGCTCCCCTGCCCCAGCACCAGGCAGGCTGCAACCAGCACAGCCGCATTTTCCTAAATTAAACAATAAACAAAGAGCCGCTGCAGATTTTCTTTACGCTGCATTTACTTGTTAATCCCCACAGTAAACACAAAGGGGAAAAAAAAAAAAAAGGAAAAACCAAACAAAACAAAAATTAACCAGAGAGGGAAGCTTTCTGTTTAAAGATACAAATGGACACCAAAAACAGACAAAGAAGCCTGAGCAAATGCACAGCAGAAGGAGCAAGGAGCAGCCCATGGGCCCTGGGGAGGGAGGGAGGGAAGACCAGGGGCTCGCGCCAGCCATGCCTGGCACATGGGAAGGGAACCGGCAGGGCAGCTTGGGCTGCATGATTCTACAATCCTCACAGGGTCTGTCACCCCAGCAAGAGCTTCCTGAGGAGAGGGACACCCCCTCATGTACCCCTGTACACCCCAGGCTGAACCAAGGCTCTCCTCCCAGCAGGTCCTGGGGGCCAGCTGAGCCAATGGTTCCTGCGGTGCAAGTGGGGAGCAGCACGTCGAGCTCTGGGGCAACAATCGGGCAGCAAAACCACAATTACTTGCCTGGAAAAGGGCCAGGACACTGGAACTAACCCCCTGCGCCCGGTAACTAACACCACGCGATGCTGGTTTAATGAGAAATGGCCATTTGAAGCTTAACTGCTCTCACTGGCAGGTTCCCCCCTCTCTTCCCACTATAGCTGCTTCCCGTACAGTGCGCCCAGCTAATTAATTACAGAGCGCAATCCAATCAGTCAGGCCATCCTATTGCAGTTAAAGGCATTTAAGAGATAATGCCATGAAGCTCCAGATGGACTGGCTTGACCCCAGCCTCTGACACCACCGGGGATACTCAGGAGCTGCTGGCACTCCGGCTGACGTCCCAAATCCAAATGCATCTCCAGCCTCACTGGAGATGGGCTTTGATGGCAAGTGGAAGTAGAACAGTGGCTAAAGCAACAAGATGCTGGGCAACCACCCCCTTTTCAATTGCAGGCACTGGTGTGCTGATCTCCATATGGGACGTTCTTGGCTTTGCAGGGATGGTTTAAATCTCCTCCCTGAACTAAAAGCGTGGGAGTTCAACCAAAGTATGAAGCACTGAGGAAGGAGGAGTTATCAGACCCCTTTTACAATGGTGGGGGCTAGTATTAGCTCAGCCCATTTGGTCCTAGATCAATCACTGTCCCTCCCGACAATCTGGCAAGTGGTTGGTTCAGTGGGTGCCCTTGGTTCCCCAAGCAGCTTTTTTTCTTCGTCACACCCATCTGAGGCCCAATCCTGACCACATATTGCTGGTTCCAAAGCTGTTTGCTGCAACAGTATTAAAGAAAAAACCTGTGGCACCATATCCTGAGCATCCCCACAAAGCCTCGGTGCGGTTACGTTGCTTTGTGCCAGCTGAGCTCCCAGCTGCCTCATGTTCAATGATGGAAGTGGCTGATTCTATGATTTACTGATCCTACCCTTGGTTAATTTTGCCTGCCTGGGGTGAGGACGAGCTCTTGGATTTGCAAACATTTTGAGGATTGCAGTTTTAATTTTTTTTTCCCTTATTGCGTGTGCATGCATCAAAAGCTCTTATGCCTTGATCCAAAGCCCAAAGTCAAGGCAGAGATATACATCAAGTCTAAATATGCTCCTGTCACAGATGGCATCAAAAGCTTGTTATAGTTGAAATAAAGTGTGGATTTGGCTTTCATTTGGTCCAACCCATCTCACAGCAGCTTGACCTCCAAAGAGATGAGAGGAATAGTGTCTACCCCTCAACCACGCCTCCAAAATGCTTTTGTCAGAGACTCCAGCACAGATAACTACAGCAGCATCAACAAGGTTTGCACCCGAACAAGAACCTACAAGCTTCACTAATGCAGATTTGCAAAGGAGTGGTGTGACTCTGGCAGGACTGGAGCACGGCTGCAAGCAGAACAGCAGTGGTCACACCGAGCACAGATGGGAAGGGTACGGTGCCAAGATCACATCTAATAACTGGGTCTTCCTGAACACATCTACAAAACTCACCATCTTACAAGACCGTTCACTAAACATCTCTTGACAGTGCTAGCAACAGATGACAAAGGTTAGCAAGAGGAGTCAGAATTGCCAGGGGTCAGTATGGATGAGACGGGACCAACCCCAGACCTCTCACACCAGCTGCTGTTCTGTGCTGGTGCGAGCGACATGAGGGCTGACTACCACCTAGCACAGAAATGAAGTACAGCTAAGTCATTATCTTGGACCCTAAAATAAGGGACGTAGCAACACAACACCGCAGCTTCCTCCAGAAAAGCAGCTGCACCAGCTGCTTGTACCCACATCCCCTCTGACAAGCCAGCAGAAATGGAGGCACCGTTTCTCTAAAACATCTGTCCCACACCTGCCCTGGGAAAGCTAAGATAAGAAGAGAGATAAGAGCTCGGCACATCTGGATGAACAATAAAATAGAATATTAAATCCCTCCTCCTGCAGGTGTGTCCCAGACCAACACGTTACAGGGTCTGGACACAGAGAGGATTAATTTTGTGGCAGCTATACAGCATGGTGAGATGCCACAGCTGGAGCACTATATGGAGCGGCTTCTGCTCACTGATCCAAACCCAACTCCAGGGGTCAACAACCACAGCACAGACAGGAAGGGAGGTGAGGAGACAGATGCTCCATTGCACCCCAGCACTGCAGCCCTGGCAGGGTGGGAACATCCCCTGTGGGCATCAAGCCACAGCGTTTTGGAGAGGAAAGAGGCTTTTCCCCATGGAACTGGGGAAACAAAACTCTTCAAACACTTATCCTGAGAGCTTCTGTAAAGCATTTCAAGGATTTTGGCAGGAAGAGGGAAGAGAAGCCATTCAATAAACCCTGAGGCCATCCCACCTTACGACCCTACAAGACAGCTCTGGAGTGCCCTGGTTCTGGGGACAGTTCCCTCATTCTCGGCTCCCAATAAAACAGGTCATGTCTCCTGATGGCCCTGCAAGGACTCCCTCAGGAATTGACTGGGAAGATGAGCAGAAATTAAGTGATGCTGGAAAAGCATCAGCCCCTGAGAGGACAGCATCGCGTTGAGGTTGCGCCACCAGCCCAAAGCACCCGCTCTGCACCAAGCCCCCGAAGCAACGCGTCGGAGAAAGATCTAAGCCTTCAGCATCTATCTTCCCTTCGCCACAGCTGTAGCACCAGGATCGCTGCTGGAGCCTGAACCGTCCCATTTTCTGTACCCTGACATGAACCCTTTCTAGGAGCCACCAATTAAACCGCTGAACTGTTCTCAGCTGAGCCTCCCATGCATGAAAACGTCCTGTTATTTCGCACCTGCCAAGAGCTGTGTCCCAGCAGATTTATCTTGAACTGACACTTGAGGATAATTAAACCCCTCTCTCTCCTCTGTTAGCAGCACAGCAGATAAAAGGAGAGCCCTGGGGCCCTCTGGTTGCTGTTGTGGTGGGTTGCTCCTGTACAAGCTGAGGAACTTGAGACGAGACTCAGTTTCTCAACAGAGACATGGACTAGGGGCAGAACAGCTTTGCAATTTGCCCTCATTTGGCAGGAGGGCTGAGCAAGATGTAAGACGCGTGCAGATAGCTTCCCTAGCAGGGCAGATCAGTTGGTGAATGGAGCAGTGCAAATCAAATGAGATGAAATTTAACCCCTCCTGTTGTCAAACCTAGGATATCATCCGCTATTGAGCCATTGATCCCTAGCGGTCCAGCCACCTTTCTCATCTCTTCTAGGTCTAGCCTAAGTTGCCCAAGGCAGGGACTGGCACCCTTTGCATGTATCACTCACAGTAGCGGTGGGTACCAGGTGCCCCACAGAGTCAGCCCAAAGTTGGCCAGTTTTGAGGAGCGGGTGGCAAGGTGGGCATGCAGCCAGCCTGCCGGCAGCAGGCAGCCCTGCGCCAAGCCCTGCCCGTCCCCCGTGCGCACTGCCTGAGGTTACTGGATGCATCGAACCTCAAAGCCGAGCTTCGATCGTGGCGGTTTTGAGGTTGGCGCTGAGCATCTGCCACTGCTGCGGGCTGGGCCTCCAGCAACTCGGGCTGTGGGCTTATGGCTGCATGGAGGCTGAGAACACAGTGACCCCCACCCACCTGCCCCTTCGCACCAGGGGAGCCCTTTCCTCATCCCAGCTCTGCTGAGAGGGGGCAGGTACCACTTGCTGAATGATGCTCTGAGGAGCCGCAGGTCCCCAGGGAGCACAGGGCGGTGGCAGGGTGCCACTCCCCACGAGGGGGTACAGAAACCCCCCCAAACCCATCCCGGCGCGGCTGCCCCGCTCCCCTCCGCCGCCGTTACCTCCGCGGGCTGGGGCGGCGGCCGCGCTGGCTGCTCCGCGCTGCATTTGTGCTCGGCTCCGCGGGGCTCGGCGCATCCTCCGCCGTTCGGGGCTCGGCCGGGCTCCTGCGCCCCGCTCCCCGCCGTTCTCCGCTTGCTTCCGCGCTCCTCCGCCTACCCACACCCCGCTCCGGCGGCGGGGGCGAGCGCATACCCCGGGGCTTGCGGCTGCTGCCGGCCCCGGTGCAACGAGGCTCAAGGCTCCACTCGCCGCCGCGGCTCCGGGAACCTCCCGCAGCAGCAGCAGCCGCTGCCGTACCGAGGCGCCGCGCCCCCCGCCCGCCCCCGCCTCGCCGCTCCCCTCCGCGCTCGGCCCCGGCGACAAATCGCGTCCGGGATTGTTTTAAAGAGAGAGCGTCCTCATAGCCAGCCCGGGGAACGGGGGAGTTGCTGACACCCCCCTACCCGGGGATGCAGGATGTTCATCACTCCCCAGGTCTCCCTTAGGCTCCCTGGGGCACTGGGCATGTGATGCGGCTGAGTCCCCACAGCTCGACACACTGATGGCTGCAATCAGTGTGTGGAGCTGTGGGGCATCAGCCGTGTCCCCAGTGCAGGGTACAGGCAGCCCTGATGCTGAGTAACCCACCTCTGTCATTTTGCAACAGCAACCCAGCAGCGGTGCCAGCCAGGTGGGGGGAAAATGTTCCTGGATCCCTGTGGAGAGAAGAGTTAGCTGTGGTTATCCGCTTCCCTACATCTTCCCAGTGAACCCCAGTCTCACTGCAGTTGGGGGACACTGGGACAAACTGTCCCCTGGTGCGTAGCACTGCCAGCAGCCTGCGTCTTGCTGGAGGGATTGTCCAAGGAAGATTTTATCTATAGGACACATTATCAAGGTCTAAGGGAAGCTGTATTCTTCTCTGGTGCTTGGTGCATTCAGCAGCCATGCTATAAACTCTGCCTGGAGATTATGGGCCCAGTCTGCAAGCTCTGCAAGGCCTGGCAGCCTGACTACACATGGAGAAAGCCCCTCTCCTTGCTCCCCACTGCACCCCATACCCAAAGAGGCCACCTGGCCTTGCATGTGCATCCTCAGTCATCGCTCCGCAAGACCAACTTACACCATGTTCCAAGCACGTGCGATGCTCGTGGCTGTACACGCAGTACGGGCCACATGGTGCAAGAGACACTAATCCTTGCAGAAAGGCGTACAGAGCTATGGCAGAGTCCTCTCCCGGAGCAGCCCTCGCCCACTCCACAGGCCTCATTTTTGTGAGCATGTTCATGCACTCATCTGTAAAACCCATCATTACATGGCATTCGGGATGCTCTGCTGCAAGTTTGCAAGATGACTGGATTGTGCATTGTTCTGTTCCCAGATCTAATCTTATCCCCCTGGCCGGGTTTGCCTTCCCCCTTCCCAGGGCTGGGGAAAGAGGAGCCACTGAAGGCTCAGCACACCAGAACCTACCTCAGTCAAAGGCTCCCTGCAAACCTGCCACACTCTTACTTCAGATATCATCAGATCTCTTCGTTTTCTCCTGCCAATATTATCCTCATCCTTATTCAAGAGGGAGCCAAAGCTTGCAGGTCTGTGGGTTTTAATCAAAACTGGAATTCTCTTTGCACAGTTACATTACCTCTGTTTGTCTTGCTGGAATTAAACTATGTGTTTGGTGAGGTTTTATAGAGCATGTCAGCCTGTGCAGCCCCAGGGCGGGGTGAATGAGCTGCACACTGACTGGGAGGGACCCTGGTGTCCCCCTGCCCTGAGGAAACTACTGCCACCACAGCAAGGGCAGGCAGAGCTGGGGGCAGGAGCAGGCAGAGATGCAGGCAGAAGTGCAGGCAGAGATGCAGGCAGCTCATGCCGGGGCAGCTGGGGCAGACCTGGGCACCACTGCCCACCCCGGCTCTGCAGCAGGAGTGCAGGCAGCATCCCTCCTTACCTTAACGCTGCAGTACCGGTGCTCACGGCTTCTGCACTTGGCGTTTTTCGTCAGCGAACACCATCTGTACCAGAATCGGATGTTGTTATGACCTTTGAGGCTCCATCCAGTGGTCGCTTCCATCAGATGCTTTTGTGTCTTACTACGATCCCAGGCATGGTGCCAGACTCCAAAGGCGCTGAAGACAGGGAATGGCTTTTCTCCGGTTTCAGGAAGGAGGTACAGCATCTAAAAAAACCTGCCCAGATGCCAGGATTAAGTCTAGAATTATTCCTATTCCATTAACACTAGAGATAAGTGAGATAGGAAAACCCACCTGGTAGGAGGATTGTAAAGTAATTACTGCATAATATTAGTAATGATCTTCTTATTCCAGATCTCCTTATTACTAAAACAAGCTTTGCTCTAGTCCACCATGATGTGCTGTGTGAAGCAGCTATCTCTTGAATCTGATTTCCTGTTTGGAGATGATCTCTAGCTGAGAAATTACCTGCTCTCAAAACTGATTAGAGTCCTCACCAGCAGATTCTTCACCCATTCTTTAGGCAGGCCCTAGAATATATAGGGAATTCAGAATAACTTCATGCAGGAGGTGAGATTTTGAGTTTATGGCCCAGCTGTGTGCCATTTCCAGATAAAATCCAGAAAAACCAATGACAGTGGCAGGTTGCCAGCCCAGATCTGGGTGCTGTGAGCTGCCGTGCTCAGGCTGGAGGATGCTTCAGCTCCTGTGGTACCATCCTTGCCAGTGGCCGACACTGGTTGCCTCTGGCTCATCACCCCTTCCACCCTCCAGCACTTTGCGGGGCTGTCCCAAGCACTGGGTCCCTGCCAGCCCCCCGGCAGAGAGAGGCTGGTGTCAGCTGTCCTGATGCTCTCTACCCTACTGAACTGGGGACATCAGGGGGCCTTGAGGCCCCTGCAGTTGCAGGCAGGTGGATTTCTGCTCCCTTCACACACCAGCCCAGCTCTGTTTGGAATGCAATGAGGTATTTTGCATCCTCTGCTTCCCATGGCTAAAAACTGTCTCGCAGCTCCCATGGTTAAAAACTGCCTCCTAATTTCCAGCCTGCATTAGCCAGTTTAAACCTATTTGTTCTTGTGCCAGCACAGTCTTTTAGCTTAAATGGTTCCTTTCTGTACCTGGTGTTTACTCGCTTGATATATTTATGGAGAGTAATCATATCCCTGCTTTGCCTTCCCTTTGCTGGGCTAAACAAGCCAAGTGCTTTCAGTCTCGTCTTATAAGACAGGCTTTCCATTCCCCACCATGCTAATAGCCCTTCTCCACACCGCTTCCAGCGGGAATTCATCTTGCTGGAAGACAAGCCATCACAGCTGCCGAATGCATCTGCCCAGCCACTGGCCGATCCAGCCCGCTCCCCCGGCTGCCGGCTCCTGCCTCCCCCTGCAGCCGAGAGGCTGGGTGCTCCCGCATGCTAAAGAGAGCCAATTCCTCTCCTCTTGGCTGCACCGCAATGGTGTGCATGCAGAGATCTCCCATGGGGGGTTATAAACTCCCGTAGCCTTAAATGAAACTCACAGAGGCCGCACAGACTCATTCCACTAAACACAAGAGGGAGATGGTATCGCCATGCTCTGATGGTCACTAATAACTTTACCTCTCCTGTGCTATTCTCAGCAGAGATAAACCTCCAGTGTCTGATGAGCCAGAACAGAAATATCCAATGGCTCTCCACTCTTTTCTATTTTTGCTGCAAGCTGGTTAACCCTGAAATCCAATTACTGCTCATTATTCGGTAGAACTTGCCTCTTATCAAATGGACACATTGCAAGGCCAGTCTGCCCACTCTGATTGTTAATGGAGCTGCAAATTACTCCTGCCATGCTGAGGGACCCATAGGTGTGAGCCGTGGGGTACCGCTCCAGCACCCCCATGCACACAGGGCTCTGGGATGCCTACCCCTGCGTCCCTTTCCCTGCCTGCACACCAGCCACAAGCAAATGCAACCACAAGCTCCCTGGAGCTGCAAACACAGCATGCACAAGGCAGCGCTTGCTGTGGGCTTGGGTCCTGAGGTCACCACATCACAATGTCACCCTCCAGCTCAGCGCCGAGGCTGGAGCCACCCTGCCCAGCCACCCATGGGTGCTACGGGCTAGTCCTGTGCCCCAGCATGGGCTGAGCTCAGCAGCCGGTCACTCAGAGAAGTCATGCAGGCTGAGCCTGCAGCGAGCAGCCTTTAAGCTCCGGGGTTATTAGGTACAGTGCGAAATGCCAGGGGCCGATCCAGGCGCGCCGTGGATTAGCTGGGGAGGCCGGCTGTGTGGCAGATGCTGGCTCCACACGTTAGCATGGGAAGCGGGTGATCAGCCAAGCCCAAACGCCACCTAATTCACATTCGATGCTGAATTCAGCAGGTGGTGAAAGGAAAAAAAAAGAAAAAGGCTTTGCAGTTTTCTCTGCTGATTAAAGTCATGGCACAGCAAGTTTCACCTACGTTCATTAGCAAGAGGGGAGGGAGTGGGATGTTCCCAGCAGCAGCTGCTGCTGACGCTCCCTCGGCACCAAAAAGGCAGCCGGGAGCGGACCGAACCTCCTGCCCGTGACCTGGTTCTGGATGCAGCCTCGGGGCTCCAGTCCACATGTTTTGCCCTCCAGCTTCCCCTCTTCTTCTTAGCCCACCCTGCCACAATGGGCTGAGGGACAGATTCTCAGGTCAGCCTGACTTAGATAACTCCTGCAACCGTCTCTCTTCCAGGCCATCCGTCAGTCCTTGTCTGACACTGTTTAGGCTAATCCTGCTCCTCAGAGACAGGACATGGAAATGGCAGGGGATGCTCCAGGTGAGGTCTCCTGACCCAGGTCTGCCCCCCCCTCCCCAGCCCTGGCTTGGCTTCATCCAGCTCCTGCTGCAGGCAGAACATCCCAGGGAGCTGTCAGAAGACAAGGGGAGGAAAAAGCCAATGAAACCCCGGTAACTGAAAGATTAAATATAATACCAAGTAAATTAATATACAAGAAGAGAAGGCAGGTTTTAAATTAACTCATTACACTGCTAGGCTTTCAAACCCATTTATTCACCCCATACATTCCTCCAGCTTCATATGGAAAATGGCTTCTGCTTGACTGCGATTAAAGCTCAAAGGCAGAGCAGCGGGGCTGCACGGGGCCGCCCAAGGCTGGCAGCGACACCTGAGTGTGCCCGCGGATATATGCAGGGATGGGTAATTGCACATGCAAAACGTTCGGCTGTGACAGCAAACAGGACAATTGAGCAGAGAAATGGGAATCCATTTCCATGCACAATTACCTGGGGGGGCTGAGCTACAGCTCCAGGAGATGACAGGGCAGGGTCCCCTGTCCCCCGAGTGCTGGATGTGCCATACGACAACCTCCTCCCCTCCACGGCTGCCTGTTTCCCTGGGGAGCAGGGCATTTCCATCCTCCCAGGAACCGGGGGACGCTGTGATGAGCTGGATGAGCCCAGCGCTTATCGCTGGGTTAGCTGTGATTACAAAGCAGCCGGCTTAATGAACGAGCTGTTCTTTGGGGCGGATTTACTGGGAAAAGGGGCAGGGGAAGAAGCGGATAGTCTGAGCCCTTTTGTTTGGGAAGTCTCTGCGATTAGGCGAGGCTTTTCTACAGTCTGTCTTATTCAAGAATTGCTGTTTCCCCGTCTTACTGAGGAGCTAGAGCTGGTTTGTAACAGATGATAAATGAAAGAGCGGGGGGGGCGAAAAAAGCCCAGACCTCATTTTCTTCCCACTGCCTCCCTGTGAGCTGGCAAACGAAAGCCAGGCTGCCCGGCAGGACGCTCAGCCCAAGCTCCAGAGCAGCGGTTCATGCCGAAGGCAGACAGCGTGTTCCTGGGGGGCTCTTCGTGATGGGGTGAGGTCCAGTGCCGGTTCAGCCAAGCCAGCAAGGAGCTGAGAACCTGCCTTTGTCTCCATCGCTGACCAGCGGCTTTTCTGCACTACAGCTCCCAGCAGCCCGCAGGAGGGTCTCTGCCTCAGAACACCGCATCGAGCGGGGCGCAATGGTTACGGCACTCGGGCTGGGGACGATGACACTGTGGCCACAGGTTTGCACGGGATCTGCTGGGATGGGGCAGTCCCCAAGCCCCCTCCGCC
The DNA here is from genome assembly GCF_036013475.1 of Columba livia. NCBI lineage: Eukaryota > Metazoa > Chordata > Aves > Columbiformes > Columbidae > Columba > Columba livia. The sequence continues at coordinate 17,839,772 of NC_088612.1, read as the reverse complement.
CCTGCGTCTGATCATCACCCCATCACCTGGGGGGAGTCAGCCCTGCTTCTCCCCATTCATAATTCAGCCTGACACAGCCCAGCAAAAATCAATTCACTCTTATAAAGAAAATGCCAAAGCAAATTATTTCCTAAAGCCTCCAATGGGGCTTACTTGTCTCCCAGCGACTGTATCTTTGGTGTCAAGTCCTAAATTACAGATTAACCCTTCGAGCTCTTCCTTGCAAGGTCACTGGCTATGGTGCACTGGATTATTATGTGGCCTTTTAAACTCATTAATATAATTTGTTCCCAAGTACAGAAAGGGAGGAAGGAAGAGAGAAAATAAACAAAGGGTGTTGGGGCGTTAGCAGTAGGAGCTGCGAGGTCCCTGGGAGCACCAATTGGCTCCTGGCAGAGCATCAGGCTGCCGCCCCCGGCCTGAGAAGACATTGGAGGAAAACACTAGGATGCTAAAAAGCCTTAAAATCTTCTGTTCAACAAAAAGGCTTTCACCTTGGATCACTAAGGATGGAATTCAGAGGAAGCCAATGAAATAGTAAGTCTAATAAAGGGAGTTTTAATCAAAGAAAAAGAGGAGAAGAACGGATCAGAGTTGTAAACTGGCTGGAAATCCATCCCCTTCGTTATCACAAACACATGATCAGGACTTAATTGTATTTGACATTTTGTTAATTTAAACCAGGAATCTTGGGAATCAAGAAAGAAAAAGAAAGAACATTATTAATTTTAAAGACTTCCTCCTGGAAGGGTTCACACATTGAAAAATAAAAGAAAAATTTTAAAATTAATTTGTTTCTTTGTTTTTGTTTCTCCCCTACTTTCCTCCTGCCTTTTCTCCTCTAGCTGTGGAAGAACTTGCTCACAAACTCAGGGCTGGGCTGCTCGTGCCTCTCCCAGCCTCGAGCATTGAATGTTAAAAGACCAGCGGGGCAGATGCAGGGTGGGATCCTGGACTGCCCCTACTAGCACCTGGATGTGAATCAGAAAAAGCCACAGGCTGTTAGTAACTCATGGACAGGCTTGCACAGCCTCAGGAGGCACCTACAGCTGCTGCCCAAAAACATCCGTCTATCCCGCACCCGTCAGTGGATGAGGAACCGAGGCCCGAAATAGCCGTCCCCAAACCTGACAGCATCGCAGCATCCTCGGCAGCAGCGGGCAGAGGGGAGCATTTCCCTGCTACAGAGGAGCTGAGGGCGAAGATGCCAAAAATAAAACGATTCAGAACACCATCTCTATTGTAAGGGCAGATGGATGTTGCTGGGGCCGCACTTGAAAAGGCAGATCTAAAAGGATGGAATTAAAGTGGCTTTGGAGAAAGAGAGGCTTTCTGCGAAAGCCAATATGTTGCTTTGCAGATAAGGCTTCTGCGGGTGGAGTGGCAGGTCACCCTTCAGGGCTAACTTAGAAAAGGAAAAACCCACCCCAACTCTCCCAGATGCCTCCAGGAGTGGGAAGGTGCCTTCCTTCCCTCCACCAGTGCCCACCACCAACTTCCTAAAAAGCACTTCTGGATCTTGCCCTGGTATTTTAAGAGACTTAAATAATCTTAGGTGATTGTTTCAAGGGATTTTTGAAATTGTCTTTGAAATTGTATTTTTTTGCCCCCCTTTTGGTGTGGGGGCACATCACGCCACCTGAGAAGCTTCATGACTGCCTGTGGGGTGGCCAATTTAGCTCCATGTATTTTGACTGAGTTCTCGTGTCCTGCTATTGAGTTTTCTGCCAGGTCCAGCTGAGATTTCAGCTTATTAAAAAATCACAACTGAGACAGAGATCTGCTGCTGATGTTTGCCTCCAGATGAGGCTTCCACCTTTCCCGAGTGTGGGTCCTGCCACCCCGAGGGTCCTTTGCTTTTGGGGCTGATAGGATGATGGGACCTTTTGATAAAGGGGAGAAATTCCCCCAGTGATGCCCAGGGTTTGCTCCATGCCAGAAATTACCTGTTTCACCATTGCACACCCTGTTTAACAGCATTCGCTTTCAACTGGTTCCAGCACAGACAATTTTGGTGCCTTAGCCCTCACTTTATCTCTTCAGTTGAGGACTTCATTTGCTGCTAATGAAGCTGGTGGTTTCAAGAGCTGGGCCAGGTTACTTGCCTTCAGGCAGATGTTCAGTGCTACTCAGCCTGCTGGAAATGGAGAAATAATAGGAAAAACAATGATTTCTACACTGAGCCCTTCAGGAGCCTGTTGTGCCAGCTCCCAACCTCGCCATCTCAGTGCCGGGCTCCCCGTGCCCAGCAAACATCCCTGTGCTACCAGCTGCCCCCCAGCTAATTGACTTTTACTCCTCATCAATATTAGACATGCCCTGGAAGGGGTAAGGAGGCATCAGAGATGCTGAAGCCTCCCCACAATGGCTTTGGCTTTTGTTCTCTTTTATTACTGCCTTCTGACAGAAAAGAAACGCAAAGGAGATATTTATGAGTCCAACCAGCAGTGGGTTTGGCTCTGTGCTCCATTTAAAGCACCTCCGTTGCTTCCCAGCATTAACCACCTCCCAGATATTTACAGTGTTTGACAGCTGGAGACAGAGGCAGGTTAAAGCGCCCGGCTGCTTGCGCAAGCGACCTGCACCTTGGGCAAAAATTTGTTAGAAGATGTGGGAGAAGAGCTCCTGCATGAATGCATGGCCACCTCTTCACAAGCCTGGGTCCCTTTCCCCAGATCCCACCGCAGGTACGGCCAGGAGGAGCTGGGGAGGAATGTCGAGTGCTGCCCACATTATATCAGTGTGTTCGTAGTTTGCTCTCCCTAGTCCCTCACTTCACATGCAGGGGCTGGGGTTCGGCAGGTCTCCCCTTGCCTTTACTCTGCTTCCCCACCACGGCTATGGATCTGTATTGTTTTTCTGCCTTTCCCATGTTCCCTTTGTCTCATGTTTATTTTTCTTCTCTGCTTTTGCATCCTATTAATCTGTCTCTCTTTCCATCTCATCTCCCCATCCTGAAAGGCTTGTCAGGAGAAGAAAGAGACAGCCCAGCTTCTCCCCACTTTATTTACCAAATAAGGCCTGGAGTCAGGTTTTATCTGAGAAAAGGAGAATGAACTGGATGCAAGTAGGGCAGATGAAGCACCTGTGAATAAAAAGGATGATGGCAAAGAGAACGATGAACATGGGGGAAGAGACAGAGCACCCCCTTGGGATGCTGGACACCAGCTCATTGCCAGAGCCCGGTGCTGCAGGAACCGCCAACCACAGCCTCAGCAGTTCTGCTCATTAGCGGTACCGAAACGGCCTGAAAAATACGGGGCTGTCACAGGAGGTTGGGGAGCAAGTCTGGTGGTTAATTAGTTGATTTAGGGCATCTTCTGTTTGAAGTCAAGGCTCTGGTTTCCTTCCCCCCATAGGCTACAACGCAATTAAACAAACAGTAGCTATCAGTGGCAGCAGCATCAGACTGGGGGTGGCAGGGAAGGGGGGGCCAAAAAGCTGCATAAACGTCTCCTGCCCCCATCACGGTGTGAGGGCACAGCCTTAGGGGAGAGAAACCCTACGAGGGGGACGTGGCTGGGGGATGCTCTGCCACACCGGCCCTGGGGCAGGGACTCTCGAGTCCCTCTTCCCAGGCTCCTAGAGCACTCCTGGGCTTCCTGCAAGAGATCTGGGGGAAGTAAGGCTGGTTCTTTGCAGCCTGCCCCCCCTTCTGCAAACATAGGTTTTCAGGGACCTTTCTGCACACGGCTCGCTTTGGCTCAAGGCCGCTGAATCAAAAGCGACTGAAAATACATTTTTGCAGGCAATTCAGCATCTTGCTGGCAAATAGCCTCTAAAGAGGGGCCTGGCCCCGTGCCTGGGGAAGTTAACTTCAATTGACTCGGTTGCATTTTCCTTCAGGCCCTCTCTGATTTTTTCTTGAGCTCCTTGTAATATTGAAGTGCTATTGCAAGGAAATTAAATTCATCGCACTTAGCATAAATGTAAACCCTTTCCCACAAGCCACACTCTTACACAGGCACCTGAGCACCTTCACCATCACCTACCTTGGGCTGATGTGTCTCCCAGCATTTGCAGAATCAGGACCCCGGTTACGCATCACTTGCCAACACAATATCCTGAGATATTAAGAAAAGAGATCCACAACAGAAACACTGTTGTATAAAGCTTGTATGTTATATATTTTAGCCTCTCCCCATGAGTGTTGTACATTCTCCAGCACAACCCTGCCAATACGCTGCAACAGGAGCCTTTATACTTCCTTTAAATTAAACCCTCATTTACCCAGATAAGTGGGGTGTGGGTGGAGAGGCTGCCAAATCCCCACGGCTTGTTACCGGTCTCACTCTTACTAGCTGTTACTGACCATCGCTGGCTAATTAACCCACACTGCTGGGGGAAAACACAAACCCAGGCACCTCATTAGGAAAGCTGAGGTGGGATGCAGCTCCCAGCATATGCCCGGTGGCAGAAGGTCCAGGAAGCTCTCAAGGGGTGAAAATTGGTTTTGCCTTTCCCATAGTTTGACAAGCTGCCCAGCAAACCCTCTACCTCGCTCAGAAGTGTTTCTTAAAACAAAGGCATTTGGCCTTAAATCCCCTTTTTCTCCTCCTCATGAACAGATTAGGTATGGGAGCCGCATGTGCTGGGCAGCAAACCCACGTACAAGGAAAACACATCAGCTCCTTGCAGGAAAGTGAATTATTGAAGTTGTGACGAACCAGTTAGGGTAGACGGCCGTATGTTCCCAGTGAATTATTCAAAGCCTGATTTTAACTGGTTCCTGAAATAAAGATGATGGAGACTGAGGAAGAAGAAAAATTACTGTAAAGGACCACTGCAATGTCCCCCGAGATGGGGGACCAGGCTGTGCCCGCTGTGGGTTTCTGCTGCCCAGCAGAGATGGGAGCTACAGGTTTTGCTCTGCACATTCCCCTGAAAATCAGCACCTCAAGGTATCTTTTAATGCTGTTTTATTCTAAGGCCAAACATTGTGGTCTGGAAATGGTGGGGCTGGTTTAACCACACGGATGCAGCCGGGCAGGAGAACCAGGCAAAGAAAAGCCCTCGCTCCAGAGGACATCACATGAATCTTATTTGATTTCAACAGACCAGAAAGCAGCAGAGCTAGAAGCAGCGTGTGGTGCTGGGAGGGGGGAAAACCAGGCTGAACTGCCTCGAAGGCTCCTAAAAAAGCAGAAGCACAAAGGGAAACAAGAGGGAAAGAGAAAATACTTTATTACGTCTGTTTGAAGTGAGGAAGATACAGGAATGAGCAAACACCAAACTGTTTTGCTTCTGCTCACAAATGAACATGCTGCTGAGCCTAATGGGATTTTAGATTAAAAGATTTAATGAAAAATAACAACCACCTCCACAAATAGAGTTTTAGAAGGTCAAATAACAGATGCGCAGTAGCAAAAACTACTGCTGGTGTTTTGCCTCCTCCTGCAGGGATGCGTCTCCCAGCCCGAGCCCCAGGCTCCAGGTGCCCTCCCCTAATACCTGCCTTATCCTCAGCAGCCATGTTTCCCACTGGGGAATAATCCTCTGGGATCCTATTTTGGTTGCCTTTTCTAGGCAAGAGCTGTAAAAGAAGTTTAGTGACAGCAAGCCAAAGCCACCTTTGCAGAGCAGTGGTGCTGGGAGGGGACAAGAGACCCGGCCTGGGTGGTGACAGGAACGTCCCCGAGGGCGTCCCCCTGTGACATCTTCAGAGATACTAGGGAAACAGACAGACAAGGGATCCCCTCCATTGCAGCCTGCCCAGATTCGTAATAGGATGTGCTTTATATCATGCTTATCCCTTTAAGCTCTTGTTTTCTGAGCACCCCGGGGTGCTCCCACCCAGCTGCGCCCTGGCATCAGCCTGGGATGGGGTGTCTTGGCACCCATTCCCTCCTCATCCCACCATCCCAGCAGCAAGGATGGGCTCCCCCAGACCTCAGCCAGCTCTCCCCCGAGGGAAGGGTGAGCACCTCTTTCTGCGGGGGGATTCTTGAGCATCTGCTGGAGAGGATCGATTCCGCAGCACAGCCGCACAGAGCGGATCCTCTCCAGCAGCCGCCCCGGGCCACCGGGTAATTGGGAAGCATCGTTGGCCTCTCCAGTGCTCTCAGCCCCCCTTCTCCCCCGCTGATTGCAATCAACACCTCATTCATACGGCTCTGTTTACCAATTTGCCAGGAGGTATCACACTAATGAAGGGAGCCAGGCAATCAACCAGCCTCCCAGAAGTGGGGAAAAGGAGAGAGGAGGAAGAGAGGGTTGCTGCCAGGAGAAAGAAGGGAATGGGCCAGACATGGTTGTGAGAGGGGAGAGCCAAGTGGGGGGCTCCCAGGGTCCCCTCTGCCCTGCTTCCAGCCCTGCATCCCTTTCTGGAGTGGCCATGAGGGCAAAGATGCTGCTCCCTGTTGCGCAGCATCCTTGGCAGGGGTGTTGAGGTAGCTGGGTACCATGCTATGAAAGGCAAGGATGCTGTCCAGGGAGCTGTGAGGAAGGTTTACTGCTTTTGAGGCAGTTTGGATCAACCTCTGGAGAGCACATCACTGAGCCCGGGGCAATGGGATGTGCTCTCCAATAATATCTGTCTCATGAATTATAAAGGTGCCATACAACCGAGGGCTCCACACAGATATCTAAGTTAAAAGTCACCAGTGAGTGCTGAGCCTTTGGATGCACCATCTTGGCTGTCTGCAGGTGAGCACTGCCAGTGTGTACAGGGGCTTTTAAGTTCCCCATACCTGGCAGGGCAGCGAGATGTTTTTTCACTGGGAGGTTTGCAGCACATGGCTGTGAGACTCAGAATAAGTGGTACAATCCTCTGCCCAAAATCCTGCCCTGGCAGGCAGCTGAAGCCCTGCTTGGCTGTGGATTTGCAGACCCCAGGTTGTATGTAACATGCTGCTGGCAGCCCCTTGTTATCCCCTCTGCAGGGCTGTGCTCAGTGTCCACAGCTGCCAGCCTTGCCCCAGCCTCCCCACAGATGGGGACAGGCTGTCCGTCACCTCCTGCTGCCTCTTCCCTGCCTGCTGGCTCACGGCTGCCAGGACTATGCGTTTATGGATGCTCTTTGGAGCAAGGTCCTGTTTTTCAAAGAAAGTCCCACAGGGCAGGATTACCAGCATGGGTGGCCAGGGATCCCACGTGGGGTGCCGAGGAAATCTCCTTGGTAGAAATAGAAAGCAAAGGAGAAAGAATGGGTTACAAGTGGCAATCGGGCAACAAATAACAGGGCAGAAGACAGACGTGATTCCAGCCAGATGGAGAAACAGCAACAAACAATCTGTCTTCAGCAGAGGAAGCCCCGTCAGCCCCAGCAGCATAGAGGGGAGCATCTCAGTGAGCATCCATGAGAGGAGAGGGGAGTGGGGGCTTTACCAGGAGCCCACCGTGGCTTTGACACCTCCTCAGAGCATCCTGCTTCCCAGTCCCGCTCCGATCCCATAGGACAACCCCTTTCCCCCCAGGAGCAGCTTTTGGAGGTGCATGGTGGTGCCCGCGCTCCCTCCTGCCTGTGCTCCCTCCTGCCTGCTCAGCCCCTGGCACAGCTGATTGATGAATGGGCTCTCGACATGATTGATCTCTTTGACAGTATGAAATGCAGTGATTACCTGGTGCTTGGAGATTTTTCTAAGTGTATCTCATGCAGGCACAAGACATTTGGGCCATTATCGTTATTAACTCCATTGTTAGTGGCTAATCTATGCAAAGATTTGGCCTGGCCGGTTTGAAGCCTGCAAGGAGGCAGCTGTGTTCGTGCAGGCAACGGACCCTGCAACAGGAAAGGGGATTTTTATCAATTTAATATATTTTCTTTTTTCTTTTTGGACTTTATTTCTGGAAACCTAACCACAATAAATGAAACCCAGCAAGGCCATAAAAGACCCAACACTGTGACCCTAAAGCTGTTTCAAACTGCTGTGGCCATCCAAGGCCAAAGCCAGGGAAGCAAGAGGAGAGCAAAGACAGGCTTTCCCCTCCAGGTCCCCAAATCAGCCTCTCCCAGGGCTGATGCAGCCTTATACTCGCAGAACCCCGGCAGCACAGTCGGTATTTTCTCCTTTGAAAGCAGCCGTCAGCTGGGACCTAATCAACATCTTTCCAAAAAGGAAAAAAAAAAAAAAACAAACCAAAACAACACAAAAACCTCCAGAAACAGCGTTGTAGCTGATGCTCAAGTCAGGGGATCATTTAGAGGATGAGTTATTAAATAGCAAACAGGTAAAAGAGAGGTTGGGCCAAGGGGGGAGGCACAACAAAACAGGAGGAATCGAGCAACAAGGCAAAAATAGCCTAAATATACGGCAAATGAGGAAACAGAGACAGTTGCCATCCCCACAAGGATGAGTTAAAATCCTGGCTGGTGTAACTCAGCAGAGTGCCCGGGAAGGCAATGGAGCTGCAGTAATTTACAATAACTGCTAGTTTGGCTCAATTTAAATAGCTCAGCTTTATGAATACTAGGAATACGTGTGTGTGTGTGTACGCGTGAGAGAGAGGAGAGGCGAGTTGGGAAGGTTTTATTTACACTGCAGCTTAGAAGCTGCTTAAACTGATTTGGAAGCAGGTGAATAATTAATTGCATCTTTAAGGAATCGAGCTGTTAATAATACTCCCCACAGTGGCAGTTTATAAATGTTCCTGTCAGGATGGAACATGGAGCATCGCGGAGGGAAGGTGGGGGGGAAAAGCCTGAAGGAAAATCTTCCCCCCTTCCCTGCCTGCAAAACGAATTAAAGTTGCCATTTTTTCTGCCATCCAGCTGTTCCTGACACCTGGATGTCAAATCAATATTATAATGACAGCACCACAGAAAAAATAAAAAGGAAAAAAAAAAAAGAAATAAAAAAAAAGTCCTATTACTACATGGAAAATATTTATATTACCTCCCACTCTCCAAGGTACAGCTTGTTAATTGAGCACAAAGGGTAGGCTTTGCCTGGAGCCTGCAGAACCCATTAGAGCAGCAGCCGATAACATTCTGATGAAATCAGGTAGATGGGTGCTGTGAGAGGAAGGTGATCCTGGGCAATGCAGAGCTTGGTCCCTCCTGTCCAGGACCTCCTGCTGCATGCATGCATGCATCCATCCATCCATTCCATGGGCACCCCAGGGGACACCGCCACCAGGAGGTCCCTGTGGAGGGGGAGATGCACATACAAATAGGTTCCTTCACGCCACGTTCTTCTGATGCTGCTCTGCTCAGCTCATTCCAGCGCCCTGGTTAATTTCCCACAGCCAGGCCAGCCCAAATCCAGAGCAGCCAGGGCTACAGGGTTTAAAACAGGCACAGCAAAATCCTCAGGATACAGGAGTTGGGGAGGAATCTAAACCCTTCTGCTTCGGGACAGGAACAAGCCTCTAATAAGAAATGAGGATGGGAAGAGCTGGGGGAAAAAGCTGCTTCCTTCAGGGAACCTTTGCCTTTTTGCTGAGAGAGGGATTTGGCTTCACACAAGTCTAAATCTCCACAGTGGGGAGGTCACTGAGCACCCCCAGCCCCCTAGCCAACAGCAGCACCTCTGCTCCCACTCAGGACAGTGCATGGGAATGAGAATCACCCAAGACTTTGCTCACACCCTCTTCAGATGCTCTTCTGCCTCCTTAATCCAGCAAGAGACAAAACCATTGCTCTTCACCTCTGCAATCTCTCAAGCCACGTCCTGGGACCTGTGCATGGGGTAGGGGATGGCAAGGCAGCCCCACACTGCTGCTCGCAACCTCTCCAAGGTGGAAATCAGCACCTGCAGAGCCCTGCCTTGTTCTCCATGATTAATCAGTTTGCTGGGGATCAGCAGGGCTCCCCTCCTTGTCCATCCTCACCGACAGCCACATGTGAAGGCTGACGTTCATCAGATAAATTCCTTTGCAGTAGCACCAATAATTTTTCTAAAGCGCAGTCTCCCTGGAGCTACTAATAATTACTCTAGACCCAGACATTAAAGCACCACCAAAAAAAAATGTTTTTAATTAAAAAATTAATTTTTCTGACAGTAAATGCCTCTGTGCCACTGGCGAGGGGATGTGGAGCCAGGCAAGAGCCGCATCTCCCCAGGCCCCTGGGAGCGAGACGCCGCTGGCAGGACACCCCCAACCTTAGGGCTGCAGAGTGGACCCTGCAGAGTAACCCGCTTTCCTGGAGGCGCCTAAACCATCTAGCCGGGGTGGATTTATTAACCCTGGGCTGGGAGGGGAAAGGATGGAAATAAAATGCATCATCAGTGAAAAAATTTCCATTACCTTAAAGGGTTTGAGATGGGGAAAAGGGAAAAATAAAGCGCAGACTCCCTGAGCCTCAGTTTCCATGGGCAAGCTCAGAGACGCAGCCCAGCGTGGCTTCCCTGGCACCATCACTCAGCACTATGATAATACAGAGGTTGGTGCTAAAAAAACCCACTAGGACGCTCTGGCAAGCTCCATCCCAGCTCCCAGGGTTACAGCCCCAAGTTTTTCCCAATTAATCACAGCATTGCTCAAGCTCTCTTTCCCTCTGGCTGCCTCTCATCTGGGGGTCTCAGGCTCAGGTACCTCTGCAGAATATAATGAATCTCTTTCCTTCCGCTCCCTGGTGCCAAGTTTTGCAGAACAGGGTAATGAACACCTCTGTCTAACATGTTCTGGGGGTGTTTTACACAAGCCTGATGGAGAAACACGGCCCAGCAGCGAGCTGCTAACAAAAGATGACTTTATTGCAGAAGGATGAAGGGCAGGACAGATCGAGGTTGCACGACGCTTTGGTGGCAGGGGCTGAATTAATTGGATGTGGGAAAATACCTAAATATATATATGTGGAGGGAGAAACAGCGAGGTACTTGTGCTGGATTGCATTCAGGAAAAGCCAAACTGATAGGCTTAAATAAAGATAAAGAGGCTGAGAGCTGATTTCTCGGCTGGCACAAGGCTGTTTGTACCGCTGAAGAGAGGCACTGGTGAAAAAGCTCCCTAAACTGCTGGAAATATCCCCTGTGCGGCTTCAAAGGCCACGGAGGCATCAAGACAGAGGAGGAATCTTGCCCCCAGCAATGAGCCTGGGCTGGGACAGGACGCTCGTTCCTCCTGGCCCAAAAAACAGCTAATAAATTCAATTAATTCAATGAAGTCAATCCTGGAGAGCTGGGGAATACAAAAGGTTGAATGAATTTGAGCTGCTTAACCCAGAGAAGAGATGGTCAAGGGCAAAACTGAGACGGCAAATACAGAAGATGGTGGCTGCAAAGTGGAAAACCCATTTGCTGCATCCCGTATGGGGAGGAGAGAAAGAGCTGGGTTAGGTGTCAGGAAACCCCTTTCCAGTATCACTGGTGGGGAGATTTAGACAGCCCAGGTCCCTTCTGAGTGCTAATACATGACTTGAGTTGGTTACCCAGCAATGGCTAGTTTTTAATGCAGAAAGCTGCAATATTTGTGGCTACAATTGGAAGACCAGTTCCCCGGGGCAGGTGGATTACTGGTATTGCTTTTGATAGTTATGCTAGGATATCTGCCGGCATATGGGATATCCGCCAAACACTCCCCAAAGCATCGCACACTCAAACACAGTAGCTTGGCCTCCGTAAGAGCAGGGAGGAGGAATATTACTTTATTTTCCATTGGCTCATCAAACCAGTGAGCAAACCACCTGCAGAGCTATTACCCTTCACATACAGCGAGCAGAGATTAACGGTGATTTATCTCAGGTGCTTCCCTTGGTAAAGCATCCCTCTGCCTGGGCTGGGGGGATGCTGGGTGCCAGGGGAAAGGGAGCAAGGGTGGGGGTAAAAACACCTGTGGGGCTCTGGAAACCACAATTCATTGTCTTTCACCTTCCTTTGAGGATTATTCAACCGTTGGAGCTATTTTGGAGAACATACCTGTGCCAGCACAGGGCTGGACAACCCCCTGGGAGCCCCAATTTGAGTTCAAGAGTCATTGCCTGCAGGGATGGAAGAAAAATCCCCCTGCAAAATAAATGGGGAGAAAATGGCCCTTTTTTGGTAAAAATCAGAAGCCAGCTCAACACTAGTCTGAAACACACCACTGAGCAGCACTGCAAGCACTAGAAGCAGGTACCAATTAGAAAAATAAAAAAGAGAAAGCTCACTTGAGATGTCTTAAACCCATAAGGGAGGGTGCATAGATGTTTTTCTCCCTCTCACAGCACTTGAGCCCTTCTCCCGCTCCTCCTGAGCATCTTTAAGCTTTTCCTCAGCATTCACCAAAGACAGAGGTTCATGTGAAAAGAAACCCAAGCCAGACAGGATCCTCCTGCATTTACCTGCAGAAGGGAGGGCAGGTTTTCAAGCATGTGAAGATGCACAATAAGAGTCCAGCCTCTGTTTTTAATGACTGGCAACATCACCACTAACCCCTCTCTGCTAGGCGAGGTTATTCCTCAGAGCAGAGGATCTTCTAGTAATACACCACATTGGGCTAGTCCTTCAGAAAAGGCAGACAAGCATTCTTAGCCTGTTTTGGGAGACAAGAGAGCAGCTTTGATGTTCACAGCTGCAGCGGACTCAGCCCCCATCCCCGGCTCCCTCAGGGAGCACCCAGCACCCCCCAGCAACACGCTTGCAACGAGTGCCTTCCACTCGGGTTGGTCACCCCTACAAAGGGTATTTCAAAGGGGCTGAAAAAAGTGCCAGTGACAAAAGCTTGTTTTAATACAATGTGCTGAGGAAACTGGAACTTCACTGGTAAAACTGAGATGATACATAAATACCCCGAACTAAAGCTTTCTCAAAGGTGAAATTCAAAGCAATGTGGAAAGTTCCAGCTCTAACCTCTGCCCTTCCCTGGGGTCTCCTCCCCAAGCAAATATTTCCCCTTCGCTGTTGCAAAGGAGCTTGTTTACAATGAAGCATCTTCCCTTAGAAGAGATACTCACACTAACGTGGCACAACCACCTCCGGGAACCTCGCAGGGAAGGGCTGGTCTGGCCCTTGCTGTCGGTGTGCCAGCACCACCAGGGTGCACACAGCACCCCATGTTCAACACAGCCCCAAACACAGCTGACACTGCAGCTTCTTAGCATTTCCCCTGCACTTTCTTTTTTTTAATTATCAGGAGCATCTGCAGTAAAACGGGCAGGGCTGGGGCAGCAGCAACGCCAGCACCACCCCACCAGATTGTGCCACTTCATTTTCCACAAAATGCCAACAGAAAGGGAAAGAACCCAAATCCTCAGATGTAAGTCTGGCTCTTGCCCACCTCACAGCTGGCTGTTCCTCTCCTGGCTCCAGCCCGTTTCCAGGCCTCTGTCACTTCTTAACACGTATTTTTTTTCTGGACTCCTGTGAAATTAAATGCTGCTAATTTACTTTGCAGAAAACTCTGCATCCTGCCGGTACTCCTCTGCCAGCTGTGACCTCATCCACCCCATGATTGGATTTGGGAGTAAATTAATAGACCAAGTCCATTAATTAATTGCAACTAACTCGGGTGGTGAACTGGACCCATCTCTCATGTTCACAACTGCCCAGGAACCGCTCCAGGTTTCTACTCAGAGAACGCTTACTATGTTTTCATATCAGCTGAGTGGGTTGGATGAACATTTCCTGGTGCACAGGCTATTAGCAAACATCAAACCTCTGATTATCCTGTTTGGCTCCTGCATCTGAACCCCAAAATAGAAGGGGAACCTTAAAAGCAACAGTTTGCAGAGTGACAGTCCCGAGCATCGAAGTCTCAGTAATCGAGGATAACACTGAGCATCGCAGAGGCACGTTTGTAGACAGGAGCTGGCAAAAAGTGAACGCTCCAGCAAAATCTCTAAACACTGCACATATATTTTCAGTTTATTTGCTGGGCCTACCACTGAATCTTATTTGCTGGCATGGTTTGGTTGTTGTTTTTTTTTTTTTTTACCTCGTTCTCCCTGGGAGAACTTAATAAATCTTTGAAATCATCAAAAAGAAATGCAGCTTCAACACTTAGAGAGAGCGGTTAAGTTACTTCCCAGCAATATAAACTAAGGCTGTAAAGTCAAACATTTCCATGCCATAACACAAGATGAAAATGAGAGTTTGGAAAGAGAGGGAACAGGAATGGCCTTGCCTTAGCTTTCCCATTGCTCGGGGCTAGAAAAGCCTGTGGCTGGGTGACGAGGACATCGAGGACATCGTTATCCACCCCCAGCCTTTGCCACAGCAATTTCAGTCCTTCTCATTACGGTGGTTGTCTCTGCGTGACCCTGCTCCCAGGCAGGGACCAGTTTGGTGAAGCACACAGAGGGACACAGGCAGTGGCAGCTTCAATAGGGGACCAGCAGACACAGATTGAATAACTTGGGGGGTGCCCATCTCCCGCCCTCTCTCTTCTTGTCTTTTAATAATATTTTATCGAGTGTTTGGAGAGATGGGAACTGTGGCCCCCAGGAAAGCCATCAAATCCCCTTCACTGGTCCCCAAAGGGGAGGCTGGTGGTACTCACTGGCTGCAGGACCTGGGGGGGACACACAAGCAGCATTTCCATGGCAACACAGCAAAAAAGCAGCCTGGTGGCAGCCCAGAAGGATACGCCATTCAGGAAAACTTTGCTGCTGGGAAGAGCACAGAGATACAGGTCCTTCAGCATCAGGGAGGTGTCAGAGCTCCCACCCCAAGGTTCAGCACCCACAAACCCCTCAGCCACAGCAGCTTGGGGTGCAATGGGGGCCCTGCGCTCGGATCCTTGTGATAGGCTCCCTCGTTCTTCCCGCATGCTGGGGAGCTGTGTGTAATTGCAATGCAGATTGTCGAGGCTGTGCCATGCCCTTGATTTACTCTCTTAAGCCTCCTGCTTTCTAAATCTTGCTTTATTAGTATTACCGCACAGCAGAGCACAATTAGCAGTATATTAGCAATAAAAAAGCAGCCAGAGCCAGAAGTACCGCAGGTTATTGTTTTAAATCCAGCATCTGCCAGAGTGGCCATGGACACGTGCTCCCTTGTGACCCCCCAGCCTGGGCTGTGGTGCCACCTTGTCCCCCCACTCCCCCCCAGCACCTGGGCAGCAGCTAATCCCCCCACTTGAGAGCTTTTACCTGGTCCTGCAGCAGAGAAAATACCGATCCTGGCCACCTTTAACCGTTTATATTGATTACCCTGTCAGCTCATTTGAATAATTAAAACCAGATGGAGCCCTTTTATGTGTTTAAGGGAACAGCACCGGGAGCATCCCCGGAGCGGTGTGGTTTCAGTGGAGGGGGGCAGGGGAAGCTGGGAAGCTTTTGCTGTCAGATCTTCCTTTTGGTGACATTTGCCACCCTGTGTGGTACCTCCCATATCCCCACCCATGGTGGCATCAACTCAGTTCCCACCCCAGGGCCCATCAGGGTCAGACGACAGCATCCTTGCTCTTATTTATACAGAAATAATCACTGTTGTACACTGTTGCTATTCCTTATACAAACAGCACTAAAAACGCCAGCCAGTTGCAAATCTGATAAACAGCAGCAAGTAAATTAACCCAGTGCAAATGTGTGTGTGTGTGAGGGTGGTGATGGGGGGTCCCAGCATCCAGCCCCTCCCTGGCGTCATGACCCCCAGCTTCAAAGCCTGCAAGTGAGAGCAAAGCTCTCCCACCAGCATCACCCAGCAGGGCTCTGCCAGGGACCTCTGGCTTCTTAAAAATGTCTGGATGACACCAGCTCACATCTGGTTACTTGGTATTCCACCATCTTTTCAAAGCAAGTAAAATATTCCTGGTTATGCACTCCTGCCATCAAGTAGGGATGAGTTATCTTTACAGAAAGAAGCATAGATCAACATGTCAAATGAAAATGAACTATCGGCAGATTAAGATGAAAACACAATGGCCAGTGATAGGGAGAACAGGAGAAGAAAAAAAAAAAAAGTGAAGCTTCTTTTAGGATAGGAACATTAAAATTGAATAGTAGATCAGCATTGGTGAAGTTGAAGGGAGTTTGAACACCCTGTGCAAGGCAGGGCCTGTCTTCTTCTCCTTGGTTATTGTGTCAGTGTCCCACCAGCTCTGCTCAAAATCACACTCCAAGGTGCGTTGAAGCCTCTGGACCAGCTATAGAAGATTTTGGCAGCAGGACACACCAGTGTGTCCCCATCACACCAGCAGACCCATGTCCCCTTCTCCTGCCTTTCTCCAGCATCACCAGTGAACAGCTCCGCACTCTTTGCATCCGATCTGCCCCTCACTGCAGCATCCAGCCCTGCTTTGCTTTCCCAGCTCCAGAGTCGATGAACAAAGATAAATACCACCCACTGAACTAAAAAATATTTTTTTCAAGCAGAAATTGGTGTGCTTCAGCAGTGTGTCCCAGAAACCTCACAGTTTACAGGTGTTTATTGCCCAGGATGAGCAGTTGAGCTTAGTTTGTTTTATTTAGACATACTTCCAGTCCCTGAAAATAGATATTTATACAGTCCCTGTGTTTTGACACATTTAGGTGCCTGCATTTTGATGGATGGAGCCCGGGAGCAGCAGGCTGGCCGGTTTCTGTTTCCTCTCCTCCCAGCAGAGCCCCACGCCCAGGCAGGAGCCCCATCCCTGCTCTGTGCTGTCAGGATACGGCCACAGAGCCCCGATGCTGGGCAGGGGCTGCAGCCTCCCCTGCCCTCCCCTCCTGCTCCTCCCAGAGGGAAAGAGGCCAAAAGGTTCCCTCTCCCTGCACACCACTCACTGCCTCTGTCAGAGATAATAAGAATTAATTAAATTTGCCTGCTTTTGTAACTGCCTGGGGGAGTTATCAGCTGCCTCCACCATGGGGTTTATCTGATTTAAGGGGGGGATACATATATACTCTACTACACATGTCTAAATACTGCAGACAGGATATCGGCCCTCAGCACTGAACAGATTGTGATGGAACCTCATGGGCAGGGCTGGGAGGAAAAGGGGATGGGCCCAGCAAAGACCACTAGCAAGGGTCCCCTTGCTAGGACCCCCCCAGCATCCTCCGACCCAACCCCATTGCAAGGGGAAATGCCACCAATGTCCCCAGAGCAGTGCCCAAAAGTAGCACCCCAGTGCTCTGCAGGATCCGTGCAGATGTGAGATGCAGGAAAGAACATCCCATTCCTTAGCTCTGGCCAAGACTCAAAGGCCATTTGCAGAGTTGCTTCTTCATTCCCCAGTGCCTAGTGTGCCACAGCCCTCTCCAGCAGTGCCAGGGCAGGCGGGGCCACCCCAATGCCTGTGAATCACCCCCTGCCCAGGCTCACACCACCCCAGCTGGGTTTATGGCCAGGCAGGAGATTATGCAGAAGAATAAGGGATGGTTCTGTCCAAAAATCAAGTCCTGCTCCATCCCCAGATAAGAGTTCTAGCCCTTGGAGACCCAATGCCATGACAAACCACATCATCCTGCTCAGCACAGGCCACCCCACACCCTGCACCCCATCTGTGCCCACCTGGGGGCAGCAGGGCTGTAAAAGCCTGTGGCGGAGGGACCTGCCATGAATCATGCTGAATTTACAGCCGAGCTGCGGGAAAGGGAATTATATAACTCTCAGGAGACAGGCTGGCGGGGAGCGAACATCCATCAAACACAAATTCTGGATTATTTACCGCAGCTGGATCTCACCAAGAGAAACACCCCCTGTACTGGACAGTCTGTGAACAGATTCAACCGTGGGGACCTGTTCAGCAAAGGAAAAATCTCTGTGCTTCTTGCAGAGTAAATGGGGATGTTTATTTTCCTCCAGACCCCTCTGCCCATGGGCAAGCCCAGTTTCAGCTCTTGCCCCGCCACAGCACAGCTCTTGCTAGGTCCCCATTCCCAGAGACAGAGGATCCTAGCAGCAATGCCCAGCAACTCTTTTATGAGCAGCACTTAATTATTCACCCTTTTAAAATGTTTTGCGTCATAAACCTGGGATAGAATGGAGGAAAGTGAGTATTATGCTGCTTGCTCTCCCTTGCTGGAAGCCAGCAGCAGCTTTGGTCCCTTTGCTGTGCACAAAGATTAGGGACACGAGGAAAACCAGGACCCAGCCTTGCTGACACCTGCAGGCTCCTATCCCCTCCGGGATGCAAACACTGAGCCCTGTGTAAGCAGCAGTAAGCACCTTCCTCCCCCAGCCACAAAGATGAAGGGCAAAGCTCCCTCAGAGAACAGGAGGCAGAGTGACATGTCCCCACATTATGCTGAATTTAAGCCCACACAGGAAGATTTAAGGAGGCAATATGTGGACCTCAGACGTGCCTCACAACCATCAGGATCCATCGTCAAATCCCTGTGTCCTCAACACAACCAGCCTTAAATCAAGGCAACAAAAAGGGCAGGGCACGGTCTCCAAAGCTCAGCCCAGGTGGCCACAGGGCTCCCTGTGATATACAGAAGCAATCTTCCCCAGACTCAGGTTGCATTTTGCTCTCCTTAAGTCCTGGCCATACCAGGCCACCAGCTCCCACCCTTTGGGGACATCACTTGTCTGCTTGGCTCCAGCAGCTGCTTAAGAAGCAAATGAAGATGCTCCTGTGTGATATACTAAGAGCTGAATCAACCTGAGTAACACAAAACCCTAATTGTGCTACATTACATTACTGACACTTAAGGACACATGGAAGTGTTTCATCAGCTGGGTAGGAATTTGAGCTTTAAAATGAATGATTTTTAAATTAAAGCAGGACTTGCAAATCCTGCATATCAAGTTATCCCAGAACTGGTTTTTCCTGCAGCATGTCCTTGCATTTGGCAAACACCTGAAGCCCACGCTGTGCCCCATTAACTCACTAATTCTGATCAGCTTCAAATAGTCCTCGATGCCACAAGGGAAAGGTGGGAGTTCAGCCCCCAAACCCTCATGTCAGCGGGCGTTCAGTGTCTGAGCCATCACAAGAAACAGCTGCAATCCTGCTTCCCAAGTGCCGCCTCAGCCCTCTCAGAGAGAGAAACGGATCTGATCTGTCTGAAGGCTGAGGTTTTAGGAGGGGTTTTGGATCTGCTCCCAACCTGGAGACTTAATATCGGTTCTTTCTTCACTGCTTTCCTTAAATTGGCAGTAGAAATTCAGGGAGACTAAAAGTCTGTGATTTGTACTTTGCACATGGGAAGCGGAACAATCTTTTGTTCATTTACTGTGACAACTGCAGTTCAGATTTAATTATTTACGATAATGTTCCAAGGTGCATTAGGGAATGTTCTCTTAGTTCGTAAAAAATAATGACGCCTTAGCACTGAGTGGCACCTAGCTACGAGCTCTGCTATTGCACTGGCGGAGGCACATGTGGCTCTGGGAGCAGAGCTGGCCCCGTTGTCACCCCTCACCTGTCCGGAGGCTGAAACATCCTCCCTGCATCCCAAGAAGGGTGGGAGACAAGCCCCATATGGCCCCTCATCCAGGGATGCTCACCAGTTGCTGATGGACTCCCTCGGCTTCTGCTCTCCCCACAGCTCCTCTTCCACATTGTGGGTCACAAGCAGATGGAATAAAATGAGGAAAAATAGCAGCACAAGCAGTGCAGGCTGCCCCATCTCAGTGCGTCTTCCAGCATTTACGATACCAGTATACGTTGTCACGTTTTACTATGTCCTTCTCCATTAGTCACAGGAATTAGGAAAGACAGTTGGTATTTCATCATTAAACGTATCACATCCAATAAATTGATCATTATTCTCTACTGATTAGCAGCTTGGTTTCCATCAGTTTAGAGCAGTTTTTTTTTTTTTTCTTTCCATCTTCAAGGAATAGCACGGTTTCTCTTAAGATCTGTTATAATCAAAGGATTAGAGCTCTGGAAATGTCCTTTGCATACACAGGAAGGTTTTTTTCCTGCTCTCCCTCTCTTGGAGAGAACGTGCTTTGAAATCCTGGCTCCCAGCTCTGCGATACTGCCTGTACCTGACCTGCTTTAATTTTAGTCTTGCCTGAATCTGCCACCAGCTCATTTAGTTGTAGCATTGAGAGCTCTCTATAGAGAGCTGGCCACAGGTCAGCTCACATACTTTTATTACAATTGCCGAGTCCATCCGTGTCCTGCAGCTCTGACCCAGCTGTCAGCAACCAGACGCCTTCCCGTTCAGGGTGATAAGCCCCTGGCTCCTCCTGCATCCCTGCTCCGGCCAGTGCTTGGGGATGCTGTTCTTACAGCCCCCCATCACAGCATGGACATCAACAGCAGGGTTTGCATCACATCCGCAGCTTCACAGACTGCAGAGAAAGTGAGAGATGGATATTTTCTTTTGGGACATTTCCAGCATTTCTGACATGGCAAGTGGTGCCTCAGAATGAGCTGACCTAGCTGCCCCGTTTGAGCCATGATGGGCAAAGCAAGACGTAAGAGCATAAAAATTCCAATGAATATTCATTTAAAAACTTGTTCAAATATTCCCAAGGTAAATTTGGCTCTGTATTAATTTCACCCTGCGCACTAAGCACATTGTTATTGCAGAGGTAAAGCCGCACAGTCAGATAGAAATTGGTTTGGGGTTCTTTCTCGCCAGAGCAAGAGGATTTAAATAGCCCAGTTAGAAGGGCTCAAAGCAGCATATTTCCACCATGGATGTGCCCATAGGTGGTGGAAGAACCATCTTCCCTGCCGGCAGGGCTGCAGCCAGGACCAGAGCAGCAGGTCCCACCAGGTGACGGAGGTGGTTGCCCTTTTGGTTTGCATTTTTTCAGATGTATGGAAAAAACACATGCTGAAAATAGCCACGTAAATACTCTCCCTGGAAATTCATTTCAATTAGTTTCATTGACCTTTGAGGCAACCCTCACCAAGGCTCTTGCTGAGTCTCAGAAGTCAGGAAGAACTTGGCAACGTAATTAGTAGAGAGAAGAGCAGTGGGTCTTAATGGGTGGCAGCTCTTCCCAGAACAGATCCAACAGCCTGAGCTCCTCCTTCACTCCCAGCTCCTCCTTTGCCAGTGCTCTGGCTTTTCAACACCCAATGTCACTGCTTCTTGTGGCAGAACAGGGCTTGCCCCACTTCATCAATGCCTTCATCCACCCCCACTCCTCAGAGCAAAACACTGCATTTCTTCCTGGGCTGTAATTGGGACGATGGCCACATTTGTGGAAGTGTTTGTCATCAGGCTCGTCTTTCTGTCCACTCCATGATGTAAAATCCACGCATATGTATACATTCATCATTCCTATGTGCTGCTCTGGCACTAATGTCCTTGCGAGCATCACTGGATTGCTTGAGAGATAATGATTTTGCATCTCTAATGGCTCCTTCAATATTTGTAACTGACTCGGTCTTTGCCTGGGCTGAATCTCTCTCTTACCAGGAGGTGTCTAATTGTGGTGTGACACATTGGTTCAGCTGGCTGGTCACCAATCACTCTGTCAGCCAGACCCTTAAAGCAGCACCAGGGGACCAATTCACTCCAGTGACATCTCAGGACACTCCACACAGTCCCGGGAACATGGACATGCAAGGGAGGGAGGGGGACAGCAAGGACCAGGATGCAGCCACACAGCCGACACCGCTGTCTGCAGCTGCATCCCATTGCAGGGGCTCCAGCAGCAAAAAGAGAATGCAAAGAATGAGAGCTGGGCAATTTTGGCTGCGGTTAGCAATATGCCAACCCTAACCAAGCAGCCAAGCTTCAGAAAGGCATGCAGCTTCTGCCTTGTTTTAAGATGTTTTGAAGCTCTACCTCCTCTATATCAGTCCTGGTAATCAATCCCTTCTGTATTCAAGGTCAGCTTCTGCCTGGTTGCTTGGCCCTCTTAATCCCCTTAAATCACAGCTCCTCACTTTCCATCTGTGAATTTGGGGAGCAACACCCAGCTGCACGGGTGAGCATTTCGGTATCCCTTTAAAGACACCTTGTATTCGGGATAGCAGTTGAGCTCCTCCATCCCATATCAAAGGGAAGGCGGTCACCCTAGCTCTTCCCACATCACATTTACACCAGTATGAACTGGCACCAGAAAAACAACCCCAAAGCAGGAGGGGTGTGGGCAGAGGCAAGGGATGAGGTGCCCTCAGCCCTCCTCTCCATCCCACTGAGGGTGCTGCAGCTCTTTCCACATCCCGCTCTGCCTTGTCCGCTGGCTTGTTCTACTCCAAACTCAAAAGGTATTTCAGCCATTTCAGTGCTCCTAATCTCTTTGGGAACATTGCTGAGAAACACAATTTCAAGCCTCCCAAGATGTGACATGACTTGTAATTCGAGGCAGAGGTGAGAGCCTACCACCCAAGGGACAGAAAATAAACAGTTTCTGCACATTTCTTCTCCCAGTCATCCTCCCTGTGCTCAGCACTGCTCACGCTTCCAAACCTCGGGCTGGGGTCCCTGGGCAGACCCCATGTCCTTGCACCCAGCATCCTGGACACAGTCAGAGTGCAAAGCAGAGGCTGGGAGAGCACCCAGGTGAGCAGGAGTGAGATGTGGAGCATGGGGTCTGTGGCAGGAGATGCTGGCAGCAAGGAGACGAGAGGACAAGTATGGAGGGCAAGCTCAGGGACTGTGCTGGGCCACCACAGCCAGCCCCAGCCTTGAGCTGCTGTGTGGAGAAGCCAGGGAAGCCATTTCAAAGCAGCTTCTGCAAAGAAAGAGGCTGCATGGTGCATTCCGGAGTGCCATCTGCTGGCATCCAGCCCTGCTCCCCACCCCACCCAGATGCCCCCAAAACCAGCCAGAGTGCAGGACCCCAGAGCGAGCCCCCTCCACAGGGACCCAGGCAGCCTCCGACCCCACCGTACCCCAAGAACCAGCCTGCCCAGCTGCAGGCAGGCTCTGATCCCCAGGCACCCCAGGTCCCGGGCAGGGGCTGCCCATGCCAGCACCGGGCAGTGATGCTCACACACGCTGCCTCACCTGCCAGCGCTCAGGTGAGCGAGGCTGAAACAAGAGGAGAAATAACGCTGGCAATTAGCCTTGACATTGCCGGGGCCAACACGAAGGGGAGGCAGAGGAGTGGGAAACAAATCAGAGACACTAAATCTCAGCACCAGGCAAATCCAATTAAACATCCCTAATTTCATTCTTAAAAAATACAAACGGACTGATTGTACTGGAGAACACAATGTTTTTGCAGATCTGCAGATGGGTGTGCCAGCCCTCCCAGCAGCCAGGGATTTGCTTTGTCCTCTCCAGACCTCCATGAGAGGCATGGAGGGGACACAGAGCCCGCGGGGCAGTGCAGAGGAACGAATCGGCCGCATTGACACACGTGCCTTTGCATTTCACAGAGGAGGAGATAATCACCACGCTGCGATCCTGCAGACTTCCATTACCACACCAGTGATGCTCTGTTCACAGCTCAGATATTAATTACAAGATTCCTCTGCATTTGTTACCGGAGCAGCACACGGAGGTCCCCAGCTTTTTGGCTGGGGGATGGTTTCCTTATCATTTCCTATATGTTAGCTTTAAATCCCCAATAATCCCACACAACTGGAGCCCATTCCAAGTGAGCAGTGAAATCCAATTTAGGATCCTATTCTCTCCGGCTGTGTAACCAGAGCCTACTTCGTGCGGGTACAAAAATCCAATTCAGCTTCTTTGCCTCTCAACAGCTGCCCCTGTGAGACTTGCCCAGATTAAAAAAAAAAAAAAAAAAAATCACCAAAAACCAAAACACAAATGAAAAAAACCAGCACAAAAGGCAGATCCAGAGATGAGCCACACCAACCCAAGCAGGCTGGCAATCCACACCATCAGAGCCCTCCAGAGAGCTGGCAGTCCCCAGAGCTCTTCCAGGGGGGATGTGACTTTCAAATCACACATCACTAGCTGGAAAATACCTTGCACACAGAGTACAGAGTATCTCCTGGATGATAGCCCCAAGCCCTGCCCAGCCTCTCACGATATGGCCACAGCATCCCCTGCTCTGAGTCTTTGTGAAACCACAAGATCCCGGTTTCCAGCCATTCCATACCAGCTATCATCTCCCCAGATACTTTCCAGGTGATACTTTTCTTCACTTAATGCCTATTCCCACAGAAGTTTAGTCCTCCCAGCGCTTCTCTAACAGTCTTCTTTAATTCTCACTAATCCCTATTAACCACACAGCATTCAGAAGTCACTCCAGCACAGACTGTTTAAAGAAGATTCCCCTGATTTAGCAGCCTACCCTGTCCCAGTGCCAGCCCTCCTGCTGGAGGATGCTACTAACATGCTCCTGCTCCCCAGGCCTGGAGCCGCACTGTAAAATCGGGGGATCAGTAACAGCACCTGCAAAACCAGAGCTCACACTTGCCACACTGATCTTTAAGCATTTTTAAATTCCCAGTCTCCTGAATCCCCCTCTTGGGCTTCTGGACCAGCTTTCAGCCACTTTCTTGCTAGAGCTGGTGGGAAATGGCTTTGTCCCCCAAAGGGAATGGTGTTCTCATGGGGCTGGGACATCAGGATACAGAGGTGGCCAGGAAGGCTGGGACACAAAGTCAAGGACAAGAAGGTGCAAATCAAACCCACCACACCAGAAAACACCAGGTGGCTTTGGTTGTTGGGGCTATTTTTTTTTGTCTTTAGATGCATTGCAAACTCACATTTCCCAGGCAAAAAGTCTTTTGAACCAGCTCTCCCCCATTTTGTCTGATTACAAATCACTGAAATGGGACATTCCTGTTCATTTCTGAATGCCTGCTTTCAAACTGGGGAGATTTATCAAGTCTGACCTTCCCCACAAGCACTTCCCATTTGACAGAGGAGCAGTTTCCAACAATAACAAAAAGCCCAACAAACACAAGGCTACTCCAAAAAATCCATCCTCATCCCCACAGCTGAGACCCAGTCTGAGACCCTCCTTTCAACATCACTGCCAGCCAGCTCATCCGTTCTTCCCCCTACCTTAATCTTCCCCCTTCTACTCGTGCTCTTCCTCTGTGGTTAATCCCCCAGGGTCTGGGCTAGATGAGGATCATGCACCTCCAGCAGAAAACCCAATTTCTTGTTCCACTCTCCACATGCATTCAGGCAGCCTTGACTTATGCAGAGAAGCCTTCTGGCATGCGCCCGGCCCTTTTAGCAAGCTAGAAAATAAAAATAATGATTATCTGTGCAAGAACTAAATTTGATGCATCTCCCTGATAGCATGTGGAAAAAAATATCACAAAAAGATGGGGAATTTTCAGTTGTTTCAAGATACAGCACGGGGAAGGGGACCCATCACTGTGTGTGTCCCAGAAGGGCTGTGGGGAGCAGCTACAGCGCCAGGACTGGGGCTTGGAAAAGATGGGGACAGGGACCCATGGGTGCCAGGTCAGCTGGAGACATGGACAGTGCAAGAAGGAATGGGAGAGGGATGAGGGACATTGGCTAGAGAAGGATGAGGTGATGAGAAGCAGCTGAAGTCAGCCCATGCCTTGGGGATGGCAGCTCTTCTTTCCTCATCCAAAACATTTTTTACCCCCCATTTCCTTCTTCAAACAGCCAATCTCTTTGCTGGATTTGGTATTTTTAAAAAATATTGTCCCTTTTCTTTCATCTCTATTTCCCTCCCTCTATCCCAATCAGACCCAAAACACCCAGTGAGGGGTTTCACAGCAGCAACACATTGAGTGGAAACACAGAGAGGCTGTTTTTTTTCCAGGGAAACAGCTCTATTTGTGCCATGTCAGCGGCTGACAGCTTTCCCGGGGCTCAGCAGAGCTGCCTGGGGGGCAGCAGGATCCCGGCGGGAGGCGAGCCTGACCCTAGGCTGCCAACCTGCCACTCTCCCTGACATTTGCTATATTATTCTTATTATCCCCAGCTCTGTAATGCACCCACCACCCGCTGAGCTGCTTCTCCCCACCACATTACACCCTTCCCAGCAGGGTCTGGGTTTATTACAGCTGTATTCCTCATGCCTGCTTGGGTTTTCCCCTCTGCCCAGTGGGGATCTAAGAGGAAACAGGGCCACAAGTGGCACCTTCCCAAAATTGCTGCCATCATTGCAGCATCCACCCATGTCCAGAGAGCAGCTCTTCCACATCTCATGAGCATCACCCACACCAACAGCACTGGTTTCAACAAGGCTCCATGCACACTCGCTGGGTGCTCCAGTCCTACCAGCATCTTCCCACTCACAGCACATCTTTGGCTTCACCAGTATTTAAAGCCTGAAGAGGCTTACATGACTGAGGAACATTTTTCATGGGTAAACAGACCCTTTTACCTCCGTGACACTGGCTCAGCTCCAGCCCTGGGTCAATTGAGACAGAAAGTCATTGCCGACTGATGAATGCCTGTCAGGGCAGAAGGCATTGTTCTCAGGCTAGTTACGAGGAGACAGCTGTCCACAGCCTGGCCATTCCTGTCACAACCATTGCTAACCAGCAGCCTCCACCAAGGGGGGAAGTTTAGATAAAATCCAAGGGCTTGCAGGTGAGAGTATTTCTGGGAGCATCTTCTCCACTGCCTTGTGCCTTCAACAGGACAAAGCCAGCAGCTGGTTTCCTTCAAGTCAGTGCTGGGGTCCCACCTGTACAACACGACCAGGATCCTCCACATCGCCAGTTTGCACTGGGAATCAACCCTGACTGAGGCAGGGGGTGTTCAGAGAAGCCCTGCCTGGTTTGAGGAGAAACATATTATCCCCAGGAACCTCTCCCTGGCTCTTTCCACAGATGATACACTCATGGAAAAGTGTCAAACCCCACTGAAAAATGGCATTGGTACAAGATCAGAAATATACATACTTCAATGTTTGCAGTGATGTTTCCAGCTCTCACGTTTAAAAAACCTGATAGCTAACACGTGCTGGGCTTCACAGTTGATCACCCTTCATTTCTGCCATCTAGAAACTGGTGCATGTGTTTGCAGACCAATAACACTCACAGAAACTCTAGCTTCTCACCCTCCAGAAGGAAAGGCCAGTGATCTGAGCAGAAACCAACCTGCAAAAATATCTCTCTTATGTTAGTTGAGTGCAGACACCAAAGAGCCCCCAGATGCTACTAAAGAGGCAGTTACTGCCCCAAAAGTCCCAGCTTTGACCCTGGATGTACGGGACATCCTTAATGCAGAACTTGGGTCCCCAACATGTCCTCTGTGGGCACTGAGCTGAAGAGGTGACGCAGAAAAGCCAGGAGAGAAGCCAGCAGGTGGTGGGCAAGGTGGGGCTGGTGGCACAGAGGGGAAGAGCACAGAAACACAAGCATGCCCTCGAGAAGCCACCACAGCCAGCCTTGCTCCAGGGTGGAGATGTCCCCTCTCTGCCACACAGCCAGGGGGGACAGATCCTGCCAGAAATAAGGCCCTCGTTACTATGGTGATTAACATTGCCTTGCAAATGTGATCGTGTGCTACAAGATGGCTGTGACAGTGGTGGGTGAGCAGAGAGCCAAGAGACAACATCAACAGACACAGCCATCCTAAGCCACCCCAATGGGGACAGTGCAGAGACCCCCGTCAACATCCCTCCTGCAGCCCCAGAGCGACACAGCTCGGGGCTACAGCTGATGGGCAGGTTTAATTGAATGTTTCTTCCTTTACATTTCTCTTTCCAGCAAATAAAACCAGAGTAAGATAAAAATATATGATGCTTAAAGGGGACACTGCCAAGGAATTTTTATTGGTTTTAATCTGCGTTTTACTCCTCATTTGTTTGCGGCACTGTCTCTCTGTAACTGCAAAATAGCACTTTTTGTCCGTTCACCCCCCCGGCTCCAGAGTTTTGCCATGTTTCCAGCTGGCAACTCTTGATCAGGGCCCCTTATACCACTGCTGTCACCTATGCAAAGCACCGAAGACAGCTCAGCCGCTCCTATGCACACAGGTAACCCCTGCAAATTGCAACAGGGTGACATGGTTTGTCCCACCCCTGTGATTATCATGGCAAGGCCGAAGGCTTAATATATGTCCCAGTTCTCAGAATTAACAGCTGGGGGGAGAATACTAACTTTTGGTTAAAAGCCCCAATGCTTGAGGGGTCCCAGCTACTTTGCCCCATACGTTTTTACAGAATGTATTTCTCTCAGCCCCACTGGGACCCCAAAGGTGGAAATCCCAGGCACTGGTTTCCCCCTCAGGATAAACAAATGCCAATCTAGAAACAGTCTATAAGTCTCTATAACCTCAACCTACACCACCAGGACGAGCCCCATTTCCTTCCTTCTTGCCCAGCCCCTGCTAATTTCCCCAGCTGCCATGACAAATGACCATGCTGGCAAGGTGACATCTTTCTAATCTGCTCCAAGACAGATGGGTCCTGTTGCAGACACAGAAATCCCCCAGTGAAGCCTGACCAGGAGGGAAACGACCATGCTGGGAACAAGGGTGACAAGACAGGGGGGCCATTGCATCTTCCTCTGCTTATTTATTCCCACCCACCCCAATAAAGCTTTGGGAGCTTCAAGGTTTGTGTGAAGGAAGAAGAAGAAAAGGGAGTACAAGGAATTAGGTCCCTGGTCAAGTGCCATCTCCACTGTGAGCCTGACTGGAGACCAAGGTGTCCCCCATGGGACACTATCCAACAGAAGGGTTCGGGGTGCTCTCTCTCTCTCTCCCGCATCTCTCATTTTAACTGGTCTCCCCTGGGGGAAGCTGCCAGCAATGCCCACAAGGTGGAGGAGCTGGGAGGGCACCTGTGTCAAGAGCAGAGACAGGATGGACCCTGAGGCTGCTTGTCACCCACCCCTGGGAGACAGAGGACAGCTCACCCCTCACCAGGAGGCTGTCCAAGCTGAGATGGGCTGCTAGGGACATGTTCTCCATCACCAGGCCACCTGTCCCCTTTTCCCTACAATGCAGCCCCACATCCCAATGCAAACACGCTCATCCCACCTTCCCAGCCACAGGTCCCACCTCTAGCCATCACCAGTAGCCAGAAAATACTAGAAGAACAGCCCAGTCAGACCGTCAGACCTAAGCCACCACCTGATTTCCTAGCTAGCTCAAGCAGAGCTGGGCTGGAGCCCCCATGCTTGCTCAGGAGATGGAGAGCACGGGAGGTACCAGGAGCCCCAGGCTCACAAGGGCCCTCCCGGGAGCAGGCTGGGTCTGACAGATCTGTTCCCAAACCCCCTCCCCGTTTCCCAGGGCAGCAGCCAGGCAGCACCGGGGAGCTCCAGGCCCTTCATTCACAAGGAAGACCCCCTCCCAAATCAGCACGGGTGCCAGCCCAGGAGCGGGGCAATCAGCCCCTAGGTTCTCGTTTCTGCTCAGCCCCAGGAGGGACCACGCCCGGGGCTGGCAGGGGAGCCCTGCCCATCCCAAAGCCCCTGGAGCAGGACTCCTCCCCGGCGCGGGGTGAGCATCCCCGGCCCGGCGCTGGGGGCTCGCACACGGGAACCCCGATTCCCCCGGCCGGGGCGGCGATTGCGGTGCGCTGGTGCCACCTCCTGGGCAGCCGCCGCTGGCAGCGGCTCCCGGGCCCTGCCCGCGCCCCTTCCCGCTGCGGAGCGGGGCAGCCCCTGCGGGAGTGGGGCAGGACGCATACGGTGCTTGACGTACTACCCAGTCTAGCCGGGATGCCCCAGCCCTCCTCCCGCACCAGCACCTTCCTCACCTCCCACTCTGCCCTGGAGCTTAGCCTGCTCCCAGCACCAACCAGTCCAAACTAGCCCAGGACAGAGCCTGCCATGTTTTTGGGCTGGTTTGGGGGGGCTTTAGGTCTAGTTGGTGTTTTGTAAGAAAAAGGATTTCTTCAAGCTCCCTGAGACCAAGCCCAGCGCCGTCATAGCCCAGTTAGATCCTGAGACCTTGCCAAACACCTAAAGTCAGGCTGAGTAGCCAGCACAGCTCACCACCGCTCCCCTGGATGATCAAAGGCTTGCTGGATCCCTCCCGGTGCCCGCAGAGGGTTTCCCACTCACGCAGCAGGGAACTCACTCCTTGAAAATACATCAGTCAATATTTATCTAGTGTTAAAAGCCGGTTCCTCTATCTGACAAGCCCCGGAGAAGCCGGTGAGCCTGCTGGCTCCAATCACAGCTCAGTTCCTCTTCCAAAACACCCTAAATCCAGGCTAAAAATAAATGGGCTTTATTGATTTCCTTTTTTAAACAAACACTGGGGAGTTATGTGTTCAGTGCTCAAGGAAGAGCAAAGGGTATTAGTCACAGGCAAGTAGAGTCACCGAGCTCTGAACCCCCCAGGGGTGCCGATAAAGGCCACCCCACAACAAGCCCCTTCCACAAGACCTGGGGAAAGCAGCAGGAGAGTTGTGGGTCTGGTTATCCTGTGGTCCAGCTCAGCTGAAAGGGCCCAGCACAGAGGTAGCCCCCCAGCACTGCCCAGGGTCACCCCAACAGCTTCCTTTTCAGGAACTTAAAAACCCATCCCTACACAGAGACTGAGCATGATGTGCCCAGGTGAGAACACCCTGAAGTAGCATCAAGTCAACAGAGATGAGATGTTTGCTCACCATGCCAGGGACAGAGCATAACCCCCATTCTTGTCTTCAGAGGGCAAGTCACTGCACACCAGGGGACCCCTGCTTCCTGGGCAACACAGGCAGCTGGGGATGCAGCCCCTCTGCCCATGGGCTGGCAGCTCTGCCAGGACCAGCAGCAGCCAGCAGCAGCCCAGTACCACAGCACATCCCTGGAGGGCAAGTGCTGGAAACACCTGAGTTTAAATGCAGCCCAGGTTGGGGGCAGAGGGTGTAAGTGAGAGCCCAGATGGGACTTGTCAGGGCAATTAGCACTCAGGGCCCTGAAACTGCAAAGAACTGTCTGTCTCCTTAAATTTACAGCACCACAGTTTGCTGCCAGACCAAGACTGTTTAGCTGGTGTTGCAAAGAGACAAAACAGAGACAAAACAAAGACAGAATAAAGGCTCAGGAGGATGTGGGGCCATGCTTTTCCCACCTAATGCAGCTGACAGCACCTCCAACTCCCTGCAGCATCTTCTTCCTCCTCAAGCTTGTTCCCTCACCCCAAGACAAGGCAGGCCAGACCTACCAAATAAACCCTCCTCTCTCTACTCCCCTGGGTGAGCCCAGCCACAGAGATATTGCACATCTGCCCAGCTGTTCCAAGCCACAGTCACAAGTTTCACGTCATTTTCTCCCTGAGCAAATAGAGGTGACCTCTGTCTGCACAGCCCAGCTGAAACAGCACCCAGCTGATGTCCCACTGGGTGCATGGCCAAGGCTGGGGACCCGCCACCCCAGGCCAGATCCGCCCGGCACCTCCAGCCAGGGCATTGCTTTGGTCAGGTTGGATCCAAAGGCTTTGCTTTGTTTCCTATTCAAGTCCCTCCAGCACTTAGGAAGACAGATGCTGAGAAGATAAATCCCAGCAGCATTCATGAATGTGCTCTCTCCTGCCAGCACCAGATGGGATATTCCTTCCAGGCGCTCACGGCGCACTCCAAGCACGCTTGCTGCTCCCGTCCCTCCATTGGACTTGCTCCCCCGGCTGCAGCCCCCCACAGCCATCGGGAACCCCCATCCTCACTCCATGGGTGGCTGACCCCCTCCTCTGCCAGCAGTGGGTGTCATGGTGGAAGCGTGGGGCTGGTGCAAAGCCCAGTCGGGGTACAGGACATTGTGTTGGGGGCAAAAGTCCTGCACAGGAACTGAGCTCTGCTCATTAAAGGGTGCCTGGGGTGTCTCTTCCCCACAGGTGAATGCCAGTGTCCTGCTGCTCTGAGTCACTCCAGTCTTGAACAGAGCAGGTAGTAGCGTTGGAAGGGCTCTCCAGAGATTTGGCTCGTCCTGGGTTATTCACACAGAGGCTGCAGGACACAGCACACAGCAAAAGGCAGCCCATGAAATAGATGCCACGGACAGCTTTGCCTGTGCCAAGGAGTGCATTGCTGTCCAGGGAAAGAGCTCTCCAGGGAAAGCCCTGCAGGCTCCCGGCTCCACCAGCCCATGCAGGGCTCAGATGCAGCTCAACACTGGGCTCCCACCAGAGACTGGGTGGCCAAGAGGTGCAGGGATGGCAGGGCTCTGGGTCGGGGGCTGCGGCTGTGGAGCCCCTTGGCAGCAGCCCTCCACACCTCCCTCTGCACCGGCTGCCCTGGAAACACATCCTAAATAAAAGCTGGGCTTGGATAAATAAACGCATCCGGAGGCCAGAGGGCCGGCCAGCACAGAGCGGAGGCGGGGGAGCAGCCCTGCGGCCGGAGGGACGGAGACCGCAGCCACCTCAAACACCAGCCCCTGGGTTGCAGGCGAAGGAAGGAGTTTAAGTTTTCTTGTTTTTCCCCCAGCCCTCCTCAAAGCACCCCCTGACAGTGCCCCCTGGCCACAGCCCCTTGCCCGCTGCATTTCCCTGGGTGGGGATTCACCAAAGGGCAAGAGCAGCTCCCACTGCCTGCAAATGGAGATAGGGCACCCAGGGACTGGCTCCCTGCACCGGCAGTGGGCAAACCCTACCTGAAGCTGCCTTTGCAGGGGACAAGTGAGGGTCCCTCCTCAGCAACACCAGCACCTGAAGGGTTTTGGTGCAGAACCAGGCTGCTAACCCTGCCCGAGCGCCTGGAGAGCAAAGGCACCACTCCACGCTGGCTCTGCCCCTCCGCAACCCAGCCAGATGTTGGCTGGGAAAGGGAAAAACAAATCCCCGGCTGGCGCCAGGGCCTGGCTGGGGGACAGCAAATGTGCTGGCCAGGCGCAGGGCATGGGGCTGAGCTTGGGGGCTCCGCCGGGGGGTGGCCAGAGCTGGGGACAGGTGTCTGGATAGCATGAGGGGTTTCCAACAGAGGTTGTGGTTTCTTTATTGAAGTGGAAAATAATAATAATAGTAAAACAGTAGTAAAGGTTTTACTCTGTTCTCTCTGTGGCCAGGTTTGTCTCTGATATTTTCCCACCAGCTCCTTCCCAGTCAGTACCGGGTGACACTGAAGCCAGCGTGGCCAGCAAGTGGTAATCCCCGCTGCCATGGACGGGTGTCCTGCTGCTCGAGTGGGGAAAACCCCATCTGCAGAGGCGGGAGCAGGCTAGTCAGCATCCCTGCATTGGAGGATGCTCAGGGTGCTTGGAACCATCTTATCCTTGCTCAAGCTGTACTTGCTGCCCTTGCCCAAGGCCCATGCTTCCCTGACAAATGGTGGCTCATCCCCAGTGCCACAGGCAGCAAAGCAAGTGGGGCCAGGAAGCCGGGAGCAAACCCAGGGATGTTTGCTGGTGGTTAGAGGTGGTCCTGGTGCACCCTTCCAGAGAGTGGAGTGGGATCCTCCATGCCAAGAGATGGCTGGGCACATTCAGCCTGCCTGTTACCCATGAATAATGACACAGACAGTGGAGATCAAACATTCCCCAAAGGACCAAGCCCTAATCGCCTCTATCCCTCAATCAGCCCTTAACAAGGCAGAGAGAGGGGGACCAGACAGAAAGCGAAGCAACACAGAGGTCCTCAGTAGACCTTGAGATAAAGAGCAGGAAAGGGAATATTTGGCAAAATTGCATCTGTACAAATCAGCAAGTCTGGATAATATGTAACCCCCAGACTAAATAGAATTAGCTAATGAACTTACTAAGCCCCTGACAATTACTCATAAAAAGTTACTGAGAAAACAGCACATCCCAGGTTTATTTAATGTCTTTATTAATGATCTGAAAGCAAGAGTAAACAACAAATTAATTATGTTTGCAGATGACTGTAAGCTGGAAGGTGTTGTGAATGCTGCCAAAGACAGCAAAGTCACACCAAGGCCCTGAAGAGGTTAGATATAAACCAGCAAGAAATAAGCTGCGTGTAATCCATCAGCGAAACACGGCGCAGGGAAAAAAAGAACCTGAAATGTAGACATCCAAGAGGAAGGAGGGGTGTGCTTCACAAGATCCAAGGGGGAGGCTGGGAGCAAGTTTGGAAGGGGATGGAGAGATGGGAGGTGAGCTGCACCCTGAGCAAGGAGAGCCCCAAAACCTGCTGGAGCTGTGTGGGACAAGGAGTGGGGACTGGGCTGGGAGGGATGCTGTGGCTCTGAAAGTCTGGGACCTTGTTCTGAACACGAGTGGCACCACCTTTGCACCAGGGAAGAAGCTGGGAAGCCCTTTCCCATTACCATGCTAGCACAGTTGGTCCATTATGAATCCCAAGGGTGGAGGATGATCCCAATTGCCTGTAGTCTTCCTGAGAGAGGTGTGAGGTTTGGAGAGCTGCCTCAGCAGGCAGCAGGGAAGGTGGCAGGGTAGCCAGCAGGCCAGCTCGCTGGAGGAGAAATTTGGGGATGGATAACATGGCTTTGGGATCAAGACACTCACCTGGGTCTGCTCAGACACCAGGAGCTGGTTGTGCTCCCCAAAAAGTGCCCCATGCTGGGGAGAGCCATGGATGCCCCGCTTTGCCCGGAGCAGATGGTGCCTCCGGAGCCGCCCATTGCACCCGATGTCAGGCTCCTTTCCCTCCCGTCTCCATGGTCGGGCACTCCTCCCTCGCCTCGCCCGGCAGGAACAAGAGCGCTTTGAGTGGCGGGTGGGCGCGGGCAGGCGGGGGCCTCTAGCCCTTTAAGAGAGAAAATTGACTTTGTAATCTGAGCGAATTCCTCCTTTCTGACAGGCGGGAGAAGTTACAGGTCCCTCCCTCGTTCCCTTTTATTAAATATAGTAGTAGCAGCAGCCTCGCCTGGAAGCAGGCGCTGGTGGAGGCTGTGCCGTGCCCGGAGCCCGAGCCGCTGCACCAGCCCCGGGAACACCATGGGTACTCAAGGTGGCATTGCCACCCTGCTGCTGCTGCTGCTGCTGGCCTGTCAGCCCCAGCCCCTCCGTGCAGGACCCCTGGCTGGAGGTAAGCCCTGTCCCGCCAGCCCACCCCAGGGATGGAGCGGCGAGGAACTCGAGGAGAACGGCTCGGCTTTGGGTGCGGGATGGGCTGGGAGGGATGGGACCCAGCCGGCAGCGCTGCTGACACCCATGGGTGCAGGCTGTCCGTCCCCAAGCTGGCAGGAGCACAGAGAGGCAGCTGCAGTTTCAGGCAGGGTGTTTGGGCCAGACTGCCCAGCAGGGAAAGTCAGGGGGCTGCTCACTCTCTGTGGCTCTTGGGGTGCTGTGTGCCTTGGGTTTGGTTGATGCTTTCCATGGGGGCACATACAAACCTGATTCTGGCTGGGATGGAGCTCATGTCATGGGCAGCACATGGGAGAAATGCACCCTCCATGCTCGGATGAAGCCCTGAGCCCTGGGGATGGAGAACAGGCACGTCCCACAGCCCCGGTGGGGACAGCCAGCCCTCCCTGCCCAAGCTTGGCCTTGCCACAGCAGCTGTCTGCTAGGGCAGCCCCTCTCATTCAAGGAGCGGAATTTCAGATGGTACCGGTGGGGAGGAAGGAGCTGAGCACCGTTTGACAGAGTGTGTGTCACGTCCCAGCTCTGCTCCGTCCGTCTGTCCTGTGCGCAGTGGCTGGATGCGTGGGGCCAGGGGCTCACCTCTCCTGCCAGCACAGCCCCAGAGGTGTGCAAGGTCACCCCGAGGGTGCTGGAACACCAGAGCCTGTCCAGGGCTGAGGGTGTCCCCCAGGATAAGGAGCCACGGTGCTGCAGAAGGGGCTGGCCCCAGGCAGCGGGAGGGACAGGGACACTGGCTGCTGCAGAGGGATGAGCTGGGCAGAGGGGTTATTGCAGGGCATGGGCTGGGCAGGGTGAATTATACCCAGTTTTCCCCAGGAAGTGGCCGGGTTTGACCACACGGCTCTTGGCACGCTGTGTCCTGCCTCAGCATCCCCATGGCTGTCCCGCAGTCCTGTCCCACCCTGCACCTCCTTCCTATGCCTTCTGCCTCCTGCTCCCTCCCCTGCTCCAGGTTGCTGGTACCCACATGGTCTGAGCCTTGGCAGGCTCCACAGGGTCTGGATGTGGGTGTCCTGCTCAGGACAGGTCTGCACCTTAGCCCACCTCTTCAAGCTGTGCTCGGGGTCTAAACCACCTTTTGCACTGAGTCAATGGCACCTGCAGCTCCAGAAGCGGAGGGGATTTTAAAAAGCACTTATTTTTTTCTATAATTCACACCCAAAATAATATAACATCCCACTGAGCAGTTTCTCTTCCCCAAATCTCCTCCTGGGCACTGGGGCTCTGACTGGCGGTGGGGCAGGAGCTTGCCTTGTCCAAGCAGTTTACAGAGGAATTCCTGGCTACCTTTGGTCTTTTGCTCTTCAACCATCTTCTGCATCTGAGCCCGCCCTGGTGTGAGGAGCAGGACAAGGATGATCCCAGAGCCCATGCCTGTGGCCCTCAGCACCCACAGGGTCGCTGCGGGTCCCTTGTTGTCCCCATCCCCTCCCCAGTGAGCAGTGGCCTCCAGGGACTTGCTCCTCTCCTTCCCTCCGGCCTCCTTCTTTCTTTTTTTTCCATGCACCAAAACATGTGGATGTCTGGCAAAAAGTCCTTTTTGTTAATGAACAAAGTGGTCTTCTTCCTTCCAGCCCCAACCTTTCCATCCTGGGCAGGGATTTTACCATGTGAAGCCATTGCCCATTTGAGCATTCAGGGTGGTGCCCAGGGCTGTCCTGGCACTCTTGAGTTCTATAATTGTGAAAGGGCTGGAGCAATCCCAAAAAACAGCACGTGGCTTTCACCGGTACCTGTCAGCCCCCCAGACTGCCCCCAGGTAACACTGCCCGCGGCCGGGACACAGCTCCAGGGATCAATGGGCATCTGCCTGGTGCGGACCCACAGGGCTGGGAAAGGAAAGGGGTTTTACACCGTTTTCTGCACCTGGCTGAAACAGACGTGCCAGCAGTGACTCCAGATCTAGGCACTGTCCTCCCACAACCCCCATCCCTTTGGAAGCCCCATCGTCCCAGGAACATCCATCCCTTCTGATAGCACCAGTGCCAGTGCCAGGCATTCCCACAGGCTGCCGCCACTGGGACATCCCTCTGTCCCCATCAGGGAGAGCCACACCAGCCACCAGCAGTGTGCTGGGGGACAGGTTCATTTTTAGGGGCAAAGCCTGTGCTTTGTGTTGTCTTCCAGCCCAGGTTCAGGGGCCTGGGCATTCTGCCCAGCCTCAAATAGAAAGAGTCACCATGTACATCAACAAATACAAGATCATATCAAAAAGAAAAAACACTCACAAACTTGTCCTCTTGACATCTGAGTGTGAAGCTTTAGTAAACTGTTCTCAGACAGCCTGGCTCTCCTCTGCTTCCCAGGGAGGTCACCCGCAGGCTGAGCTCCCCCATCCCCAAAAACCTCTTGCTGGGGGTTTATGATGAGGGTGGATAGGGTGGAAGAAGGAATTGGATGCATAGGGTCCCTGTAAGCAGTGTTCACTCTGAGCTTCCAGCAAAGGGGTGCCAAAAATGTGACCCCTAAGTCTTGGGAGACCTCAAGCAGTGGTGATGGGGCTCTGGGGAGGTGAGTGTCACCGCAGCTTGTCCATGGCTGCTCACAGTCATGGGCAGGGGACAGCGTCTGTCCCATGATACCCGATAGGACCCCTCCTGCCTTCTATGGGGTTATCAGGTCCAGGGAGCCACCTCAGCTATTCCTCTCCTCCACTTTTGGAAATCCGACTGATTTATTCAAACTTTCTTTTTTGTGAATGCGCCACATGTTTTGAGGTCATAGCTCCAAGCATCTGGAGAAGTTTCCAGTTGATGGGAAAGTACAGGAAAAAAACTGAAAAGGGGGGAGAATGCAAACTGGTATCGTGGGAATCAGGGAAGGATATTCTCGTCTCACTCTTATATTTAGCATCAGAGGGCTGCGGGCAAATATATAATAAGTGCATTCCTCAAAGATCGCAGGACAGGGTTAAGCTCACCCGGAGGAGCTAACGTCAGGTTGAAGGCTGGACAGTAACAGGACTGGGGAGGCAGTAGCCTAACGCTGTCTGCGTGCCTAAATAAAGCTCAAAGCACAGACTGTTCGCAACAGGCGTTGGCTCAGCCCAGACTCAGCTCCCAGGGGCTGCTCCAGTCCTTTCCAGGTGCCTGGAGGAGCCAGGCTCTGACTTGTCTCCTTTTTGGGAAGCCAATGTTAGCATCACCCCCCTCCTCCAGCTGGGAAAGCCCTAGAAACTCCCTGGTTCATGTTTGCAGGCTTGCTGGGTCCTGCCTGGGCATCCCAGGCCATTTCCACATGCCCAGGTCCAAGGTAGGTCCAAGGCAGGTCTGAGACCCCTCAGTCCCAAACCAGGCCTGCCACCCCTCAGTCCCAAACCAGGCCTGCCCTGAGCCTGGCACCGGGCTTGCACATTGCCTTGCTGCATGTGGCTGGGATGCCCTGCAGAGATTTTCTGGGGGAAATGTAACAGAAAAACTGCTGTAAGGAGAAATGTGTTATGATCTTTCTCCCTGAGCTGCAGGAGACATGCTTGCATGATGCTCATTTTACTTGTGAAGTTTGCAAACAGACTTGAGACTTTTTATTCATGTGCCACAAACAGAGAACCAAGCTTTATGCCATTGCAAAGCCATGGGCTGCTTTGCAAAGCAGAGCCCAGAGTCAGGACAATCTTGGGTTCTGCAAAGCTGGGCTTAAAACCTGAGAAGCGGGGCTGCTGCAGCTCTTCCCAGTGCTGGCTGGGGTCATGCGGCTTTGCCACCCAGTTTGTCACTCCTTAACGGTCACTCATCCTCAGGACAGACCAAATAGGGCTTCCGAGCATCCTCCTGCCAGCCACAGTGAGGTGGGGCAGACGATGTTTATGTCCTGTGTCCTGGATCCAAGCGGGTGATAAATTCCCATTTTCCATCCTTCCACGCCGGGTGTGTCGCCTGTGCCAGTTGTGCATCACCCTGTGCAATCCTGGCGGGAGCTGCCCTGCGCCCAACGGCTGCTCTTGGCTGCCTGACAGCCGGACAGACAGACAGTAGCAGCCAGAAAGCATCCCAGGGAAAGGGAGGGTGCTGCTAAAAATTGACAGGAGCAGAGAAAGTCACGGGGCGAACAGCCCGCTTTGGAGGTGGCCGATCCCATCACGTGCCTCCAAGCCAAGGAGAGAGAAAAGTAACGTCCATCCATCACTGTGACTCACTGGCTGTGACTCAGCTCGGGATGGCCCTGTGAATCCCTGCGGCTTCTTTTACCCAAATCTTGGCTTTCTGGTGGTTGTTTTTCCTCCCTGCTATGGACGGGCGGGAGGAAGGTGAGCGAGGGAGGGGGTTTTGGGGCCAGAGCCCCCGGCTGCTTGTGGTGCTGTGCTCAGGGTGTCAATGGATGCTCCCCATCTGTGACCATGCTGTAAGCCCCCCCACTGCTCCCCAGTGCACATGCAGTGAGTGAGGGGGGTCAGGAGGCATTTCCCATTCCCTTTCCCAGCCTCCAGCTGGGCTTCAGCCGGACTTCGAGGTTTCGTGCATCCCATCCCACAGAAATTTCTGGCCCTACTGGGGTCATTTCCTCTGGGAGCCGGGGAGGAGAGATGGAAGTTTTGGCCCGAGGTAGATGTGGCTGAGAAAAGGCTCCTGTCCTGCCCCACAGCCCTGGGAGGGGATGTATGCGCCGGCTTCCACACCCCCACAGCCCCCCGTGGCCAGCTATACCTTCCCCCACGCTAGAAATAGAGCAGGCATTTATTTTCTCTATAAACATCACCCTGCCGCTTGTTTCTCATAGATGGAAAAGCCAGGGGGATGACAGGAATGGGGAGGGGAACCTCTGAAAACATGGGAAGGGAGGGAAGTGAAGACAAGAAGCAGCAGCAGAGATTTCAGCTCTAGAATGGGAAAAAAAAAATGCTCATTTTCCTCACAGTTCCAACTGCAAGACAGAGAATTTAGCATGTTGTCCCCAGATGAGCAAAAAATATCCTCTCTTTCCCCTTCTATGCTGCAAACACCCCTCCCTGCCCGTGGTGACACTTTTCTGTGCCCCTCAAGGTTCCCAGCATTGCTGAAAGCCCATTGAGCCATGGCTCCTGTAGTCCCATGGGGTGCAGGGTGCTTGCCCTGCTGCTGTGGCTATGGCCAGATCACCCTGAACTTCACAGGTTAAAAGCTCCTTCCCTGCCACTGGCTGCTGAAATTAAAGCTGGCAGGTAGCTGGGACTGGAGACTTGCTTGGGAACAGGCACCGGCTCTGTCGGATGGGCAGGGATGGGATCTGGGGATGTGCAGGTGGGATGTGCCGCAGGCTGTCCCACTGCTCCCGCAGTGCTGGGCGGGCCAGGATTGTCCCCTTGTGTGCCACCACATGCCCTCCTGCAGCTCTGCAAGGCTTTACTGGGCAGGGTGCGAAGCCGCCGGCACGGAGGGGGCAGTGAGAGCTGTGGGAGCGGGGCCGGGATGTGCAGGGTGGAGCTGGAAAACCTGCCAGAGAGGGGGAGACAGCCTGGGAGAAAGAAAAAGAAAGAAAGAGAAGGGGAAAAAATAGAACAAAACCCGACTTGGGATGGTTTGGAAACCACGTCTTCTGGGGCTGATATAATATTTCCAGGCCAGCTTCTCCTGGCAGCGGGAGCCTGAGCAAGCCTGAGTCACACTGCAGGGGACGGCACAAAAGCCCCATTGAGCCTCCCGCTTCCCCAAATCCTCCCACATGCTCCCCCCGCTTCTCTTCCCAAGGCAACAACTCCAACCACTGCTTCCAGCTCAGGCTTATTCCTTAAGTCCCTCTGGAGTCGTTTAGCCACAATTCATTACAGGCTCTCCACCCCTGGTCCTGCTTGCACAAGGCTTTGGGGTGTTCACCCTGGGGATACCACCCTCGGGTCTTAAGAGCGCTGTGACCTTTGCAAAGGGGATGTGACAGTGCCAGCTCTATGCTCCTTGCCCTCCCCTCCATGGCTCTGCATCTGGCCGAGCAGGAGAGCGCAGGAAATACCATCAGCTTTAGGGCTGCTTGAATCATCGTAAAACCATGCTGGAGAAGCGAGGGCTGGAGCTCTGGAGCTCCCGCCAAGCCTTCTGGACCCCGCTTTATGGCTGCCAGCTCTAGCAGCTCCTCCACACTGCTTCATGAGGCTGGGGGAGGCAGGAGCAGGCAGATGTGTTGGGTAGGGGGGCAAGGGCTGGTGGGACACAGGGTGATCCAGCAACCCCCTCCCAGGCAGCTCAGAACTAACAGGGGGCATGTTTTCCCCTGACCCCAAAGTCCGTGGGCTGCAAAAAGGCTTTTTTTTCTCCCAAAGTTGTCGAGCAGGAGTGCAGCTGGCAGGGGAATGGGGAGAGGAACTGAAATCATAAACACAGGCGGAGGTTTTCAAAGCAGCGCAGTGCAGCCAAAGGCAGGGGCCAGCCCTATGGGACGGGGGCGAAGCAGAGTCCCCCAGCACGGGGACCCCCTCCCACACCCAAAACAAGGGTGACAGCCTCTTTTGACAAGTGCTTGGTGGTCACCAGCCCCAGGAACGGTGATCAGCTGCGGCTTTGCCGGCGGTTTCCCTGGCGCTGCTTTCCAGCAATCTCTGCTGGCCGGCAGTCCTGGAAAGCGGTGGCCCCGGGAGCCCCGCTGCAAGGGAGGGCCAGGTGCAGGGTGGGAGGCGAGAACCGGAGCTCTCCTTCCCATCACCAGGGTTTGAACTGCACGCACAGCCCTGGCTCACAGTGTGGGAGCTACAATTGCCGGCTGGAGTCACAGAGGATAAAACCTAAAAGTTGGGGATAAAGAGAAAAATCTGTCCTCTGCACTGTGAGTTATCCCACCTGGGATGGATCTGTGCCAATGCCGCCCCACCCCAGAAACGTTGAGGCTGAACTCCAGGAGCAGGAGTGGGGAGAAGGTCCTGCCTGCATGAAGGGGACCACGAGGTATCCCCAAGGTCCCCAGTGGGCTCGGATGCCATTGCTGCAACCCAAGACTAGCTCACGTGTGACCTGTCTCCATTGCACTGGGGTTTCCTCACTGCAGAGACCCGGCTGGGTACTCAGCCCTCCTGCTGCACCCAGGGCCCCACTCAGGACCCTGAGCACGCCTGAAGGCAGCGGGCCCCCACGTTCCCCCAGCACCTCCTCCTCCCAGCAAAGCCCCAGCCAAACCCGAGGGCTGCTCTGCAGCGGCTGTGTTTGCCTTAGCCTGCCTCGCAAGCTGCTCATTTCCTTCCCCAGCCATAAATAAAACCACGCCATAAAAACAAGGGAATGTGTAACATAATGAAGCCTTTCTCAGAAAGCCCATCGCATCCCTTCCTCCCCCGTGCAGGGACGGGGGCACAGCCCAGCCCTGCTAACCGCCCGAGATGCAGCCGTTGGACTGCGGGTCCCATCCGGCATCGCAGAGCCAGACTGGGATTAGAGAGGATGGAACTTGCAACCACCCACAGCAGAGGCAGGAGGGCTGGTCCTGCCCACCCTGCCTGCGCTGGGAGTGGGGACAGGAGCTCACGGACCTGCCGCAAGAGGACCAGGAGGGATTCGAGCTGCTGAGCAGCATTCCCAGGGCTGGGTGGCTGCCCTTGTGTCCCTCTGGACTTTGCACAGCTGACGGGTGTAGCACGGCATGGCTGATGACAGTCTTGCTACCTTATAAAGTCATTAAAATTTAAAAAAACAAAACAAAAAAAGAAAAAAAAAAACAACCCCAAACAACTCAGAGGGCCTCGAAACAGGCTCCTGACGCTGTGGAGGAAGAATGCACCAAGCTGGCCATGGGGCATCCTGGCAGCACGAGGCTCAGCGCTGACACAGGGGCGGTTGTTGGCATGGGCTGGCGGGCAGGAAGGATGGCAGCCGGCCGGCTGGGCTGCACCCGTGGCTGCACAAGCCCAGGGCTGTTCGGGCAACAAGGAGCCTTCACTCCCAGAGTGTTTTTCCACCATCAGGAAACTGGTGTGGCTGGGGTGGGAAGCAGTTGCAAACACAGGGAGCCTTTCAGGAGGTGCACGTGTGCATGTGTGTGCATGGGGCTCTACTGGAACCCACTTCAGTAATTAAAGAGCTACTTTAATGAATTCCAGTCCCCTCCCTGCAAACACACATGGGCCACCGGACCTGGCCCACATGTGCCCCGCACCACAGCCTGAATGAAGCCTTGTTGAGCAGCCAGCCCCTCCCCAGGACCATTTCCCACCTCCCTAGGCAGAGTTTGCTGCAATCCTTCCTCCTCGGCCTCAGCATCCTCCTCCTCCTCCAGCATTACTGTAGTCCCTTGGTGACTTGTTTGTATGCCTCCCCAAAAATGCACCCAGACATCCCATGGGCAGGGCTGGGGATGGCCCAAGCTGGGATAGGAGCCTGCGGGCAGGGAGGGCATCCATCCTCCAGCTCACATTTCCCCTGCACACCCAGGAGACATCTCCTCACTCCGAAAAACCCTCACAGCCAGTGCTGGTTCACCCTGCGAGCCCTCAGGCTGAGCTTTGCGAATGCTTTTCCTTGCCTGGGCCAGGACTTGGCTCATCTGTCTCACTACGTGCTGGGGAGGAGGTGGGAGAAGTTTGTGTGCTGAGATGTTGAAACATGGAGAAGAGCCCAAACCAGCCATGCTGAGCCCCAGAGCACCCCAGGAGCCCCCAGTCCAGAGCCCCAGGTTGGACAGGGATCCCTTCCCCTCCATGGTGCTGCCCAGCATCAGGCTCTGCTGGACCTGGCTCATTTGGAGACTGTGGTGCCAAAAAACTCCCTCAACACCAAAAAAACAGCAATTGGAGAGGCCAAACCTGTCGTGTTTTCAACTGGAGGAGCAGAGGGAGAGGGCCAAGGCATCCCGGACCCGGCGCGTGGCTCACACAGAGCCCTTGCTTGTTCGCAGTCCCCAGGAGGAGCTGAGCACGCCCGGGGCCCTGCTCCCAGCCCCTTGCTCACAGATTTTGGCTCATCATCTTATTTTTTTCAATGCTAAGAAGACACAAAAAACAAAACCCAAATGACACTGCAGCCTATAATCTGCTGGCTGGCTGCTTGGAAACTGTGACGGAGGCCCCTCTCACATCAGCAACTTTTCCATCAGCCTGACAAGGCAGGGGCTGGGAACATCAATTATTTTTAGCCAGGATGAGCAGGACGGCTGAGGTGTCTGCCCCCACCCAGGGCCAGGACACAGGGACCCATTGCCCTCCGTGACGGGGGAGGAAGGGCCAACTCGGGCATCCCCACCCAGGGATGAGGCTCCACTGAGGGCATGACATGCCCATGGTGTGATCGTGACACCCTCAGAGCACCTGGGAAAGGTGCTTTTGGATCTCAGGATGCTCAGTCGTAGTGGGCCCACAGACATGACTGTGTACCTGGGGGGGTTCTTGCCCTCTCCACGTGTGCCCGAATTGAAGCTGCCATCCAAGACTCCTCCAGGGCAAAACACAACCCCCAAATCCAGCAAGCCATATTTTTTGCATCTTTCGCAACTTAGAGGGCAAGAAAGAGGGGAAAGGGAGATGAAAAGCTGCAAGTCCCTTGTGAAACAGAAATGCCACAAGTCAAGCAGCGATCGCATCCTGGCTGGGCTGCAGAGTAGAGGAGGAGACGAGCCCTGAAGTAAAGCAGGAATTTGGGAAGACAAACAGCAGTAATTCACACCACTCTGCTGCCAGAGAAACATCCCAGAGCCAGGCAAGGGTCCCTCCTCCCTTCCCCAGCAAACAGCACCATTCCCCTGGGCATCTATGCTTTCAGTAACGTTTTATTGGTAGTATTTTATGAAAGAAGAAAAGAAAAGCATCTTTGGCAGCTTTGGGAGAATCGAGGCAGGACGAAGTGTACTGGTTGCAGGAGCTGCTGCCCCTTAGTGCACTGGAAAACAGGCTGGTTGTGCCCAGCTGGCTCCTCCAGCCCCAAAACATGATCCCCAGCACCCCTGGGAGACACTGTCCAGCCCCTGGGCTGGCAGAGGAGCTGCTGGAGGGTCCAGCCCCAGCAAAGCTTTTTACCCCGTGACAGCAGCCTCTCTGTCCCCATCTGAAGAACACATTTTTGGGATTAGGGGAAGCCACAAAACTGAAGTGCAGCAAAATCCTGGTGGGAGCTGGAGCACAGAGCGCCAGGGGCCAGCACATAATGTACATGAGATGTCTCCAGGGGC
Organism: Columba livia; assembly: GCF_036013475.1. NCBI lineage: Eukaryota > Metazoa > Chordata > Aves > Columbiformes > Columbidae > Columba > Columba livia. The sequence goes on along the minus strand of NC_088612.1, from coordinate 17,795,210 downwards.
CACAAGATATTGCATCCATGTGTGCACGCCTCACTGGGGCCTGAGCACAGCTATGTGTGGCTGCGCAAGGAGGGAGAGGACAATTCCCTTTTGCAATGTGCCACATCACTCCTGCTCACCGAACACCAGGACAAGGTGGTGCTGAGAGCCCCGGGCAGCACTTGGCACAGCACCCACCACCGCTGGCCACCGAGCCAGGCACAGTGGGGCTGGCTGGTTTTGCAATGGCCACTGGAAGAAGGGAGCAAGTTAGGAGAGGACAGAGCCTTTCAAGGTCCTCCAAAGACTAGCAAAGCTCCTCTGAGTCACTGGCTGGGCTAGAGACAACAAGGAAGCCACAGTACCCCATGCCAAGGGCAGGCACGGGGTCCGGGAAATGAGCAGGCGTAAGGCACGCTGGCAGCCCTGCCCCGGGCTGAGCAAAGGCCTTGGTATTAAAGCAAGGGCCAGATATTTCCATGCTGCCATCCCTTCCCTGCCCAGAGCGGGTGGGGTGACAGAGCTTGCAAAGCCCACATTATTCTCCCATACCCCAGGAGAAAGCTGAGGCACTTTCTCTGCTGCCAGGGGCAGGAAGTGATTTTTTGTGGTGGGGCAAGGAAGGGCTCAGATGAGCATCCCCTATGCAGGGCACCACAGAGCTCAGCTCAGGAGAAAATGCAAAAAACCAAAGCAAAGTGTTCCAACTCTTCCGCTGCTACGCAAACCCTCACCTCTAACAACACGCTCCTTTCAAAACCTCCGTGACTGTGGCTGCTTGTTTTTCCACTGGGTTTTTATGTGCACCACGCCATGAGCAAAGCCTGCCCGCCAAAGCAGGGGGAGCCTGCCCAATCCCTGCCTTTTCCCACCCCAGTCAGATCCCAGAAAACTGGGCAGCAGGAAAACACAACCAGGGAAGCAGCTGCAAAAACACACGTGGGTTTTTACACCCAGACCTGCTCTGCAGGAGACTGGGTTCACCCCAACACACGACCTCCATTCCTGCCGCCTCCAAAGCAGAGCCGGGGCTGGGCTGGGCTCCTCAGAGAAGCCACAGTCTCATCTTTGATGCCCCATGGCACCTCAGACTGACTGTGGGACCCTGAAAGCAAATGTGGATCTGACGGCAAAATGTGCAACAGTGCAGTGTAGGAGGAAAGCTCCACACAGCAGGCTTTATAGAATGTGACTACATATGGACTGAAGATGTGCAGGTTCACCCCCCTCCCAAAGAAAATCCCACACATATCCTCCCCAAACATTTACAGCTTATGGGTCTTCTGAGTGTTTATGCTTTGCCCTGCCAAGGCAGAGTCAACTTTACCAGGGGTTGCTCTGGAGCTAACCAGGTTGGGTGGCAGCACATCTCAGGCACAGGCGTTTAACAGGCGTGCAATGCACACGCATGCATCGAGCCAGCAAAAAACTGTAAGCAATCTAAAATTAAGCCTTGCCACTCCCTGTGCTTATAATTCTGCCCTCTCCCGCGTATGCCCTGTGACACAGTCTTTCATTTCATGACCACATACCATTGTGCTGAGTCCCTCCAGGCTGATGTATACTGGGTGTTGAACATCTTCCAGCTGTGGCTTCAGGCATCCCGTTTGAGCCGAGGTTTCCATACAGTCTCACATCCACATACGGATCACAGGCACATGCATTTATTCCTCCAGCACTGACGGAGCAGCCACCTTCAAAGTGAATGTCAGCTATGTTTGGATGATATGGAGAGCTGTTAGAAAGTGGTGTAAAATAGAGAGAGGAGCAGAGTACAGTGTTGGGTGACCCAGTGTCATCCCCAGGGCACTCACACAGCATTTCTCAGTTCAGCAGTGCCTGGCACCAGCTGAGGGATCCGGCCAAGGCACAAAAGCCACTGCTGGAAGAGTACATGTTCCTCTAAAGGGACATGGCTGTGGCAGAAATTAGAAGGGCTCCTTAGGGTAGTAAGGCCAACAGCTCAGTCTGATGACAGGTACTAGAGCATCTGCCCTGGCCAAGTAATGAGGAAGAAGGTTCCTCTAAAATGCTGTGTGGGCAAGGAGAAACACAGCCTGTGCCTCACCCCCCAGTCCCTAGAAACCCCACCCTCTAGGAAAAACAGAAAACAGACTGTCTTGGGAGCCTTTCCAGGCTGCTGGGCTTCAGCATGCTGTTATGGGGCAAACAGGGAAGCACTGATGGGCTTGGTAGGCTCCAGATTCACAGCACCCCCACAGACAGGGCTCACAGGTGGGCATCCTTCCTGTCTGACCCTCTCCCTTTTCTCCCCAGCCTCTTTCTTCGGGGACGGCTACGTGGAGATGCCGCTGGCGGATTCCTCGCGCACGGTGCGGCTCCAGCTGCGGCTGTACACCAGCCAGGGGAATGGGCTGCTCTTCCTGGCCGCTGGCCAGCCCGACCACCTCCTGCTCCAGCTGCGGGCCAGCAGACTGCAGGTCAGCACGTGGTGTCCCCCCAGGGTCCCTGGTCAGGGCTTCAGCCCCTGCAAGGGTAATGGGGAAGCACCTGGAAGCAGACACAGGAATGGACAGTTGAGCTGCCAAGAGCTCTGCTCAGATAAAATCCCCTCTTGTGGTGACAGTGTTGATGTCCACCATAAAGGAAAAGAGCAGGAAGCACCTAAGCACAGATTCTGCTTCTCCTGCAGCCTGGGCTGGGCCACCAACCACATCCAAACCAAAGCAGGAGAGCAAGCGAACAGCTGGCTGGAGGTCTCTTGCTGCAGACCATATGTCTCAGGGTCCAGCAGCTCACCCTCTATTTAGGCAGGCTCCAGGCTGCTGCCTGTGGGGAGCAGAGCTGCTGTTTCCCCTGCCAGCTCCCAGGGCAGGGGCTGGAAGCAGCCCAGGCTACAGGGATGGAGCAGGAGAAGAGGAGCCAGCATCTGGCAGAGCTTCTTCACAGAGGGAGAGGGAAAGTCCAGAGGTGGGGCTGGGGGACCGAGGGATGGAGGAGCCCAGGGAAGTAGCTGTCAGACTGGGGTTTGCTGAGAAAAAGTGAAGGAGAGAAATTCAGAGAGCAGGATAGAGAGGGCATGCTCATGGGGGCATGAGGGAGGAGCACACCCACCTCTGGGTGAACAGAGTGAATCAGGGACAAAAACACTTGCAAGTCCCCAGAGACGGGTCCACGCTTCAGCGGGTATTTATGATAGATGGGGAAAGTATCTCCTGTGCTGCAGAAAGCACCTTGCTCGAGTTGAGTACTGTCCATGTCCTTCCCTGCAGGCCAGGCTGCGGCTGGGCTCGGAGGAGGTGACCCTGTACTCCCCAGAGGACCTGCAGTTCAATAACCTGGCGGTGCACGATGTTGAGCTGCTGGTGGAAGATGGCAGGATGACACTGACCATCGACAGCCACATCAACAGCTCAGTGGACATCCCAGGGCCCGTACGGGAGCTGGACATCCAGTACGGCCTCTATGCTGGTGGGACAGGCAGCCTTGACCTGCCGTACCTCGCTGAGGCCAGCTCACCCTTCAGAGGTTGTCTCCACTTAGTGACATTCAACGGCCTGGATGTCCTCTCCCGTCTGTCCTCAGATGGCAGCTCAAAGATCTTCCACCGGGTTCAGGAAGGGTGCAGCACACAGTTCTCTGCAGATCCTGAAGACCCCTTTGGGTTCCTGGGGCCACACTCCTACATTGCATTTCCTACATGGGATGCGAGTGAAGAAGCAACCATTGAGTTTGTGATAACAACGAGCATCACCCAGGCACCCCTCATCTACCACGCAGGGCTGGAGAATGACTTCTTCTACTTGGAGATCTCCAATGGGCGCCTGAGAGGGTTTGTTGAGAAGGGGAACGGCATCATCATCCTGCACAACAATGTCTTCATCAGCGATGAGCAACAGCATTATGTCAAAGTCTACACAGACATCCACAAGTTTGAGATACTGATAGATTACTACGCCTCATCCACATCCAACCGGGGCATCAACAACTACCTGGACCTTCAGGGAAACCTATTCATCGGAGGCATGAATGAAAAAGCCTTGCAAAGGCTGAGGGAGCACCATCTTGCTTTCATCTCAGTGTGGACCATGACCAACAACTCATTTGTTGGCTGCTTGGAGGACCTGCGGATAAATCAGCAGAGGAGGAGTCTGCAAGACGCGGTGATCACAAAAGACATCACATCAGGCTGTGGAAAGCAGGACCACTACTGGGACTATGACGAGGTGTACGAGCAGGATGAGGCACCCACTTCACCACCTCCAGATGTCTGGTCAGGAGCACCAGGCCTGGTGGTGGAACCATGCCGGCCAGACAACAGCTTCCCACCGGCCTTCGCCAACATCAGCAGGCTGCTGCACGTCAGCCCCCTCATCGTCTCTGAAGGAGGCATGGCTTATCTGGAGTGGAAACATGCCCAGCCAACAGTGGACTTGAGCCTTGCGAACATCCGCCAGTCCCAAATCCTCTTCAGCATCACCAATGACCCCAGGCACGGCCAGCTGGAGCTGGACATTCCTGGGTCCAGGAGCAGAAGGAAGTTCACCTTATTGGACATTGTGAATCGGAAAGTCAGATATGTTCACGATGGTTCTGAGGGGCCCATGGACCAACTGATGCTGGAGGTGACAGTGACTGCCCAGCAAGGCGTCCCAGAGTGCTTGCGGCAGGGGCAGATGTACCTGCTGCCCATCATGATCAACCCCATCAATGATGCCCCACAAGTGATTTTTCCCCATGGGAATCACATGACAATCCTGAAGCATACACGGAAGCACCTGACCACAGACATCCTGCAAGTCCTAGATGATGACACATCCTGTGATGACCTCGAATTCCAGCTGCACGGTGGCCAGCAGATGGAGGAGGGCTATGTGGAATACGACTTCCACCCTGGAGTGCCCATTGAAGAGTTCTCCTGCAGGGACCTGGAAGCGGGCAATGTGGTCTACGTGCACCAGAGCGGGACAAACTCACAGCTCACCTTGCAGGTGAGTGATGGCACCATCCCAAGCCCCATTGCCACCCTGAGGATCCTCGCCATTGACCCTGACATCCACCTGCACAACAACACTGGCCTCTCCATCTCCCAAGGAGAGGCTGCACGCATTACCACAGCCAACCTTTCAGTGGAGACAAATGCTGTGAAACAACGGGTCGCCATCCTCTATGTCCTCAGAGAGCCTCTGAGGTATGGTGAGATCCAGAAGCAAGTGAGCATGGGAGGGGAATGGAAAAAAGTTGAGTCCTTCCACCAGCAAGACCTGGAACAAGGGCGCATCCAGTATTTCAGCACAGACCCAGAATACCGGCTAGAAGATGTTGTGGAGAAGCTGACATTCGAAGTCCAGGTGGGGCAGAAGGTCTTACAAGACAACACCTTTTTCATAAGGATTAAAAGAGCCACAATTAAGATGAAGACCATGGTCCCCCTCCAGATGAAGAACAGGCGGCACAGAAATATCACCAGTAAGGAGCTGGAGGCAATGTTAGAAGATCCAAATGCTGCCCCGGTCCCCTTCCGCTACTTGGTCATCCAGGCTCCCAAAAAGGGAAACTTGGAGCTGCTTGGCAACAGGCTGACCGAAGGCTTTGGATTTACCCAAGATGACCTGCAAAAAAACCACCTGAGCTACAGTGCAACCATCAGGAATTCTCAGCAAGCCCAGGACACCTTCCAGTTTCGCGTCCATGCCGGTAAGCAGCACTCTCCTGTCTACACCTACACAATCAGCATCGGTGGGGACCCTGATGCTCCAGCCCTGACCAACGTCCTCCTCACCGTGCCGGAAGGCGGGCAGGCAGTCATCACCAAGGACCACTTGTTTGTGCAGAGCATGAACAGCATGGACTACCTCTACGAAGTGATTGAGGGGCCAGCACACGGTAGGCTGGCCTGGGCTGCGTCCCACAGCTGGGCCTCCAGAGAAGAGATCACAGAGTTCACCAACGATGACATCCTGCACCACCGGCTGCTGTACCAGCATGACGACTCCGAGACGCTAGAGGATGACATCCCCTTCGTAGCCATCAGGCAGGGAGAGGGTAGCGCTGAGCCTGATGCAGAGGAGGTGAGAGGTGTTTTTAGAGTCTCCATCCAACCTGTAAATGACCATGCCCCAGTTCAGGTGGTGAACAAAGTATTCAATGTGGTGCGCAATGGGCAGCACCTGCTGACAACAGATGACATTGCCTTTACTGACAAGGACTCTGGCTTCTCTGACACACAGCTGGTGCTGGCAAGGAAGGACATTTTGTTTGGCAGCATCGTGTCTGTTGATGACAGAACTCACCAGGTCTATCGGTTCACACAGGATGACTTGAGGAAGAAGAAGATCCTTTTTGTTCATTCAGGGGCTGACCGGGGCTGGATCCAGCTACAGGTCTCAGATGGCCTCCACCAAACCACAGCCCTCCTGGAAGTACAGGCTTCAGACCCCTACATCAAAATAGTCAACAACACCGGTCTGGTCATCCACCAAGGGAGCCAAGGGAACATTGACGCATCTGTCCTCAGCCTGGAAACCAACATGGACATCAGGTCAGATGAAGAGATACGGTTCCTGATAACAACCCCCCCCAAATGGGGGACTGTGCTGAGAGGGGAACAGCCAGTCATGGCCTTCTCCCAGAGGGACCTGCTGGCAGGACTGATCTCCTACCGCCACAATGGGAGCAGGAACAGCCAAGATGAGCTCCAGTTCACTGTAGAAGCAAATGAAGTGGTGGTGGAGGACACACTGGCCATCAGCGTGTTCTTGGACACCCATCCCAGCCCCCTGCGCATAGTCAACCACAAGGAGATCCACGTCTTCCAGGGGGAAGCAGCTGGGATCAAGGAGGAGTACCTACTGGTGAGTATCCCCTTTTCTAGTCATTCCCCGAGCCAGCATTGCTTCCCTGACTACCAAATCTGGACAGCCACTGGTAGGACTCCACTTTACACCCACCTTGCCTGGAGGACAGGACTCCTGCCCAGGTCACGCTCTGCCCAGGGGCAGAAAGAGGGTTCAGGCACAGCCCAGGCAAGAAGGTGACTCTTGCAGCAGATCCCACAGCAAAGCCTTGGGGGATTGCACACCAGTGAGCTGTGGGACAGCACAGACTCGCAGGCACCAGCCCCTCTCTCATGCCTTGTCTCCCCCATGCTCCCAGGTGACTCATGAAGAGATTCCTCCCCAAGACATAGTCTACCTCGTGAGCAGCCCACCAGCTTCTGGCTTCTTGGCAATGCTTCAGCACAGCCGAGACTCGAATGAGCAGCCCAGCCTGGACCCCATCCAGTCTTTCACTCAGGAGGACATCAACAATGACAGAGTCCTCTACCTCCACTCTAAGCCCAAGGAGGAGCGTGACCAGTTTGTTGTGGACATCACAGCCGGCAGTGCGGACCCGCTGGAGGGGGTGGTGGTGAGCCTGGCAGTGCTCCCCATCACCATCCCCCTGGATGTCCGCAACATCACAGTGCCAGGAGGTGGCTCTGCTACCCTCTCCAAGGGCATCCTCAACATCCCCAACACCTACTACGCAGCTCTTGGTGTGGAGTTCAGGGTGCTTGAGCCCCCCCGGTTCGGCACCCTCCTGAACAGCCAGCGGCCTGAGGATGGTGGACTGCACAGCTTCACCTGGAGCCAGGTACAGCAGCCAAGGGTGCCCACTTGCCCACCACACCGCTTTCCCAGGGGTTTGGGAAGAGCCCAGGGGTGGGCACTGGGAGCTGTGGAGGGCTGCAGGGCTTCTCTCCCCCTCGGAGATACTTGCCCTCAGAGTGGAGGGGTTTGCCCTGCAAACAGGGCATGCATCGACCCCCAAGGTGTGTTTAAATGTCCCTGGGGATACGGGGTTGGGGTGTAGGCAGAACACCTACTCTGAGCTTCAGTTCTGCTTCCTTTGGGGATCCCCCTCCTCTCTTTGTGCCGGATTCATCCCACAGGGATGCCCCAGAGCAAGTGATAGGTATCCAGCTTGCTTACTCCTCCCAGGCTGGTGCCCAGGTCCTCTCCCCAGCAGGACCGGTGGCCCCTGTCCTCCCAGGAGGGTCACCCAGCCCCTGCCCCACAGGTGGAGAACCAGCAGATCCAGTACAGGCAGGACGGCCCCCGGGCCCAGGCCGACAGCTTCACCCTCCTGGCCAACGCCTCGGCGATGGAGCGGCAGAGCCAGCCCAGGACCCTCTTCATTGCCATCCTGCCCCGCAGCTCCCGGGCGCCCCGGCTGAGGCTCAACGCCGGGCTGCAGGTACGGGCGGGATGCCACGGGGATGGGCGGCCACCCCAGCGGGCCTGGGGAGGCTCCGCTCCAGGACGCCCCTGGGCTGGCGAGCCGAGGAATTTGGGCACAGCGGAGCCGGGGCGCGGAGCAGAGGCGGGCGACGGGCTCCAGGGCAGATGGGCTGTTTCCCGGCGGGGCGAGGCTTTGCAAGAGGTGGAGACCGGTGTCCCCTCCTCCTTCCAGCCCGTCCCTCCCCGCTGCCGATGCTGAAACCGGCCGCAAGATGGGAGCATCGTCCCGCCGCTCCGCCCGCTCCCCGGCTGGGCGCTGCCACGGCGGCAGTCGCTGCCCGCAGCAGGCAGGACCCGCACCCAACTCGGGCACGGGTCTGCCTGCCCCTTCCCAGCTCCCGGGAGAACCCCTGGGAGCAGGAAGAGCAGCTTGCCCAGGTTTCATCAGCATAGACTGGAAATACGTAGTGTGCCTCATTACACTCAGGTTTCCTGCTCCCACTGTAGCAGTGTGGATTGTGTGAGGTAACTAATGCCCATCTTTGTAAAGTCAGAAAAAAATAAGTCTCACCTGCTGCTGGAGGTCCCACCTTCCTTTTCAGACACCTCCTTGCTCCATTCAGAACCACTAATGCAAAATTGCAGCAAAGAATTTATGACACATGCCAGAGCGCCAGCCCAGCAGGATCATTCCCCACCACGCCTGGGCTATCCTTACCCATCCCAGGATTTCCCATGCTAGCAGTAAGGAAAGAAGCTCCTTCCATCAGGGTCATCACACCAGGATCACAACAGGGGCTTTGGGAAGGTGTCTGGGAGCCAGAGCTTTGGAGGAGATGCCCAGAGGAAAGGGTATGGGCTGGGCAGCCACCAGGCAGCCCGAGAGACAGAGGTCAGGGCTGCCCAGGACATTTTGGGGGAATGCCCGCATCCACAGCCAGCCCTGGCTCTATCCCTGCCCACACCACCCTCAGCTGCACCTCCAGGCCAGGAAGCTTAGCCGCCTCCCAGCAAATCCCTTTTATAGTTCATTATATTATCTCCCAGTTGTGCCAGAATCCTACCCTCCCAACAGAGAAAGATTAACCCCTCAGCTCCTGGGCCCATGGCAGCCCCTCTGCCCTGCTCCAGAGGCACCGAAGCTCCAGTCTGCTCTACTCAGGACCACCCCATCCAAAAGGGCTGCTCTGGGCTGGCTCTGGCATGGCAGCAGGCAGAGCAGGCATCTCTGTCCCCAGTGCCACATGTCCTGCCCAGCTATGGGCAGACACACAGAGCCAGGCCTGTGCAAGGGGAGGAGGAGGCTCCATCACTGCCTTATTTTTAGCTAGTCCATTAGGCCAGTGATTGCAAAGCACTTAGGGAAGCATGTCCTACCCTCCCAGCCACTATGCTAAAAAAAAATGTTGAAAGGAAAGAAAAAGTACCCAAAATAAACTCCAAGGCAGATGTCCATCTGCCTTTCCATTGGGATCCCCCTTGGCCTTAAGAGGGGGAACGACAGCCCCCCACTGCCCACAGGAGAGGCTCTGGAGCTGGGAACGCTCCCTGCTCCCAGCAGGAGCAATGCTAAAGCAACACAGGGCTCAGGAGGGGCCCAGCCCTGCTGTGTTTGTCCTCTGGCGAGAGATGACTTCAGCGTTTAAAGGTCAGGCTGGGTCTAGGAGAGAAATTGCACAAAGCTTTCCTCTGCTGCCTGCGCCTGCCAGCTCTGGGGGCAGAGTCCACACAGCGATGGGGAGACAATGGGCAGGGTTCTGACCCCAAAGCAGAACCCCCTGGAAACCACCAGACTTGCCTCAAGCAGCTTTTTGAGTTGCCTCAGAAGAAAGCATGGCCGGGTGCCACCAAGAGAAAGGCTTCCGCTGCTGCACCAAGACACACAGACACGCTCCCGGCACTATTTCGTTGCCTCCTCGCATGCTCTCCTGGAGCACAGAGGCGACACAGAGGCTGAGCAAACATAATAAACCAAGTAAGCGAGAGCAGGAACCAGGTGGAAAGCTTTAATAATTCAGAGAGGACAGGGAGTGTGGTGAAGCAGGTCAGCCCTGGCAGTGCAGGTGGTGAGGAAAGCTGCTTGGGCCACCGCGGGTGCCTGTCCCCTGCCCTGGGCTGCCAGTCCCCTCTTGCCTGCAAACACCTCTCTGGGCTTTGCCCACAGTGAGCTTTCCTTGGCATGGAGCCCAGGCTATGATTGCAATCCCAATGGGTGCTGAAGTGACCTGGCTGTGGGTGCTGGGGAGAGCGAGCAGCTCCAAAACCTTGGTGCACGCACAGCAGAGCAGCAGCCCCCGCTGCAAGAGCTTTGGCTCCTGCACTGGCTGTGTGTCCAGCAGTGCTCCCCCATCCCCTCTCTCCAAAGCTGTTTCTGAGCCTGCCTCCTGCCATCCCGCAGGGACTGCTGAGGGATTTCATTTCACTGGCGGCACCCACACCCACTCAAGAAATGTTTTGGAATAGGCCAGCTGAAAACAGCAGAAAAGAGCTGATCTAACCCAGCACAGTTAGCTCCTCCAGAGCCTGGGTGTTGTTTTGTGGGTTTGCAGGATGCAGCTGGGCGGGTGATGCTGTGGGATCGCCCTACATGAGCTATGGGAAGGCTCGGTCCATGCACCCCATGTTTTTGGGGCATCCAGAGAGTGAAAGGCAGCTCTGGAGAGCATGGGCAGAACTGGTCTGGCAGTGCAGGATTCATCCTTGTGCTCTTCTGAGACCGAGATATGGTACAGGATTAGGAGAGGAGAAAATTATTGCTTCCAGCTGGAGAGGGGAGATGCCAGGGCTTTGGGGTGACAGTGTCCCTGGGGGTGGGGTCCACCACTGGCCTGAGGGAAGCAGCTCTGGGAAGCTGCGAGGTGACAGTGAGCTTGGCCACATACTTGTCATTCCTGAAGGGTTTGCTGGGGCGGCTGGTGGCCTCACTGCAGCCTTGTGAGGAGGCAGTGGGACGGGTGCTTTGCCTGGAGCATGAGTGGGGAGAAACACTTAGCTGGGGAGAGACAGGGCTGCGATCACCACATCCACAGCAGCAGCTCGGGGACAAAGTTCAGGGCTTGGGTACCTTACAGCAAGCCCTTTGCCTGCAGAGAACCATGTCAAAAGCACAGCCCCTACCCCGTGCCTTCTTCCATTTCCAGTGCTTGGGGAAACTGAGGCACAGAGGGGCTAGCCCTCACCTCTGCCCTCTTGCACGTGCCGGGAAACACGGCAGCAGTGCAGGCGCAGGGTGACGCAAGGCTGGGAAGAGGCCAGATGATGGGACATCACCCAGCACAGGGACAAGGCACCCTTGTTGGGCTGGGACATGCTCAGGCACCAGCAAAGCAGGCTGAACAGGGCTGGGGGCCAGAGCAAACTGGAGAAGAGGGGAGAGGTGCTGGGGGCATTCCAAGGGGATTACAGCCTCTCTCTGTCCCCCAGCTGCGGGAAGGTGCCACAGCTGCCATCGGCCCCCATGTCCTGAGTGCCGAAGACGAGGACTCCTCGGCGGAAGAGGTGACGTACTCCATCCAGCCCCCTGCCAACGGGAAGGTGGTGCTGAGGTCAGCACCCGGCACTGAGGTCCGACGCTTCACTCAAGCCCAGATCAACAACGGCCTCATCTTCTTCGTGCACCAAGGTAGGGCAGGGCTGAGGTGTCCCAGTCTCACCCCCCACATGAGGGAGGGGACACCACACTGTGCCACCAAGGCAGATACTAACCCCATCACTCAGCACCCTGGTCCAACCTGTGCCAGGTTAACAGCAGGCTGCAGCCCACCCTGCCCCACGTAAATGCCCAGCTCTGTGCTTTCTGCAGGGCCCATGGATGGAGGCTTTGCCTTCGACCTGTGGGACGGTGAGAACCTATCTCCTGGGCACTTCTTCCTCATCAGAGCCCACAGAGAGCCCCTCATCAGTCTGGCCAAGAAGCAGAGCCTCACTGTCTGCCCAGGTGGGTACAGGCACGTTCCCCATCCTCCCAGTCTGATGGCAAATGGGACCCTTGGACCCTTCCACCACCCGCTGCCTGAGCACTGCCCATGGCAGAGGCTGTGGGCGGGTGGCAAGGCAATGGGTTAACATCCATACCGGATGTGTTTTCCAGGTGCCTTGCAGCCCCTCACCAGCCAGAACCTGCAGGCAGTGAGCTCCAGCCCCACAGGTTCCACCACCCTGTACTACAGCATCGAGCAAGCCCCGCGCCTGGGCAGGCTCAGCACCTCCCGGGGTGAGGAAATCAGGAACTTCACCCAAGCCCAGGTGAGTTTTTGCCTCCCACCCTGCAAGCTCACCCTTGGAGGCAGCCTGGCCTAACTCTTGGAGGATGCTGAGCAAACTCAGTCCTTCCCCTGAGCCCCAGTTTCCCCAGTTGCTGGGTGGAAATACCCTGGCAGAGAGACACTGGAAGCTCTCAGTGGGGGCTACCATGCCACGGCTGGTGATAAACCTCATTTCTTACCAAACTCGGGCTTTGCTTCTCCTTCCTACAGCCAAGACAAGAGCTCAGGGTGCACACTTTGGCTCTAACAGAGTCACCAAGGTTCCCCTGGTGCTCCAGTGCCCATCACAGCAGAGATGAGACACATGCACCTATCTCCCACATGGTCTCACTCACTCCGGGTATTTATTTTACCATTTAGCAGAGCTCATTGGGTGTTGTTTTTTTATCTTTAGGTGGATAGTGGGTTGATCTTCTACCAGCATGAGATGCCAGAGGAGCCATTCTGGCTGGCCCAAGATGCCATCCACTTCCGCGTGGTCTCTCCTACCACCATCTCTGATTCCTTCATCCTCCTCGTGCTGATCTCCTTTGAGGCCAGGTGTCCCCAGCGCTCCACTCAGCTCTGGAGAAACACAGGTAAAGAAGGAAGAGAGAGCAAGGGACAAACAAGCTCTCCTGAAGTTTGCAAAATTGTCCTGAATTTTGGGTTTTCCCTTTTGCACCCAGGTCTCCAGCTCACAAGGGCTCAACGGGCTGAGATCGGCACCTCAGTGCTGGACGCCTCCAACCTCCTAAGCCAAATCTCAGTCCCTGAGAGGGCTGCACATGACGTTGTCTTCCTGGTGACAGAGCTGCCAGCTCATGGGCAGCTCTTAGTGGCTGGTGTGCCCCTGGAGCAGTCACAGCCACTCTTCCTGCAGTCAGATCTGGCCACAGGACGCCTGGCGTATGCCCATGGTGGTGAGGGCGTCTCTGAAGACCGTTTCAGATTTAAGGCTTGGCTCCAGCCACGGATGCAGCAGTCCATCCATCCTCCTCAGGAAGGGGTGGTCATCTCCGAAGCTTTCAATATAACGGTGACCAGCAGCGGCAGCACCAAGGCACCGCAGGTGGTGAGGCGGCGGGAAGTGCTGCGGGTCCCACCAGGCTCTGTGGTGACCTTGTCCCAGGAGTACCTGGATGTGACAGACTCACCAGGTTCCCCACAGGACATGGTGTACAGTGTCCACCAGAGACCCCTCGCTGGCCACCTGGCCAATGCACACAACCCACGGGAGCCCATCAACCGCTTCACCCAAGCAGATGTCAACGCAGGCCATGTGGTGTTTGTTGCTACCAGGAGCCGTGCCACAGGGTCCTTGGCTCTGAGCCTCTCCGATGGCCACCACCCACCCACCTTGACCTCGCTGGAGATCGAGGTGCTGCCATCAGTGAGTACTGCTGCCAGCCCGGTGCTGCTGGAGGTGCCCCAAGCCCTGAACAGAGCCACCATGTCCCACCGTCACCTCCTGGGAGCCTCACAGCGAGGAACAGGCAACACCTTGTACAGGATCACCAGGGACCCAAGGTTTGGCCAAGTGCAGGTCAACCAAAGGCCAGCACGAGGCTTCTCACAGAAGCAGCTGGACCGTGGGGAGGTGACGTTCACCTTCACTGACCTCACCTCTCCTGAGGACAACTTCCAGTTCCTTGCCACGTCGCGGGCAGCCAACAGGACCGGGATGGTGAACGTGACTGTCCGTGCCTTGGTGAAGGCTCAGCCGGGCAGTGTGTGGCCCAGGGGCACCACGGCCCTCCTGGACACCGGTATTCTTGATGCCAGTGAACTGGCCAACCACACCAGGAGTGTCCCAGTCTTCAAGATCCACAGGGTGCCCCGTGGCAGCCGTCTTGTGAGGGTCTCCAGGGATCCAGGACAACCCACCACTCCGATTGAGACTTTCAGCCAGAGCGAGCTGGAGCAGGGGCTGGTTGGGCTGGAGGTGCTGGATGCTGGGGAGGCTGACCAGCCCCTGCAGAGTGACAGCTTTGTCTTTGAGCTGGCAGCTGCTGGTGTGCCGCCAGCCCTGGCATCCCTGGGCTACAGCACTGAGCCCTACAATGCCTCGAAAGCCTACAGTGTCACCCTGCTCACAGGCCTCCCAGCACCCCCACCCCAGGGCACAGCACGGAGCCACCCCAACAGCAGCGAGCTGGGAATGCCCCCCACCACCTGGCCCATCCCTGGTGCCACCACCAGTCCCAGCCCCGTAGAGGGGGGCACCTTCCTCAGCTTCATTGAGGCCAACATGTTCAGCATCATCATCCCCATCTGCCTCATCTTCCTCCTGCTGGCTCTCATCCTGCCCCTGCTCTTCTACCTGCACAAGCGCAACAAGACGGGGAAGCACCATGTCCAGGGCATCCCCAACTCCAAGGCCAAGAACGGGGCTGTGCCAGACCAGGAGACCTTCCGGAGGACGGACCCCAACCAAGGCATCCCCCTAACAACTGTCAATGCCCTGGAGGGCAAGGGCACAGGTCCCCCACCCCAGGGCACAGGTCCTGGGGCACCACCGGACCCCGAGCTCCTCCAGTACTGCCAGACTTCCAACCCCCCCTTGAAAAACAACCAGTACTGGGTGTGAAGGGCTCAGGCACAGGGACACGAGCCCACCTGGGGTCCCAGACCCTCCCAGAGCACTGCCGGCTACCTCCTCCTGGCTCTCCTCCTCCCTGGGAGCTGGCATCCTGCAGATGCAGGGGGACCCTGGGGACAGGGGGGCTGCCGGTCCAGCCCACCTGGGAGCCCCAATCTCCAGGTGGCTTTGGGCAGGGGATGAAGGCATTGCATAAGCAAGGGGGAGTTGGCAAAATGCCCGAGCATCCTGAGGGAGCGCTGACTTTGGGTGTTCATTTGGGCCACCCAACAGTGGCCATGGTGCTGGAGGGGACGTGACAGAACTAGTCCCCACTGAGCCATCGGTGGCTCCTCCATGGGGGTGTTTGCCACAGCTCTCCACGGACAAGGGAGAATGAGGAGCGGCTTGTGCTGAGTCAGGCTGGGGATGAAGCTACCCAAATCCCCCAGGGCTAGACAGGCTGAGACACTGGAGCAGAGGCTCGGAAAAAACTCTGTGGCCAATGCCAGGAGAATTTAAGGAGTCCCACCCACTTGGAAAAAAACCCGCCTCGCTCTTTCTCTGCATGCTTGCTGCGTGTTTCATAAAGCAGATTGCACCGAGCCCCGGGGGGGTTGCACAACAGGTAGATCGCCCTTGGCAGGGGGGGACGGCAGGCGCTCACCTGGGCAGCGTGAAACCGGAGAGGAGAGCGGAGAACCGGAGCCAGCGCGGTTTTCCACTGTATACTGCTCCAGAAGTAAACAGAATAGAGTGCCTTTTCCGAGGTGCATCATGGTTTTTGTAAGCCACCTCCCTCATGTCGCCGCTCCTTGCCAGGCCTTCGTCAAGGCCAGCAAGCTGCCGAGTGACATTTGGAGGTAGTGGACCAAATTCTGGGCTCTTGCTCAAATTTTCCTCAGCCTGGACTCCTAAAAGCTTAAATAGAAATTATCTGAGGAAGAGCAGAGGAAAAACTGAGCGCTGAGCTCAGGATGAGACCCAACAATAACACCCTGCACTGCTACATCTGGGAAGCTCATCACAAGGCACGTCCCGCTCTCTCAACACCGATGGGAAGCTGCAACAAGTCCCCAGGGGGATGTTTTACACTTGTAATCCCCACACCCAGGGTAAAAGCCATCCCACGATCCACAGCAAACCAGCACCCTGGGGTGACCCCACTCCAGGGCTCTGGCAGAGCTGGAATATTTGCTTGCACCATGCCGGCGGTTTTCCTGGCTGCTTTTATGGTGCCAAATATCTGCCGAGTGGTAAATCATACCTGCCCCGCTCGAGCTGGTGGGTGCTGGCACGTCCCACCAAGCAACCAGAGCCACTGGGGTGCAAGCAGGCAGCCCCGACCCCCCGCCCCGCATGTGCCTCAGTCCCCGCTTCCCCATCCCATTCTAGCACGTTTATTATTCTCTTCGCTAAGTGCACACCCCCCAGCACGGGATGGGGTTTTGTGGAGAAGCTGGTGGCACCCACCGAGGGCCCCCCTGGAAGCATCCGACATGTTTTCCTTTCAAATGATTTTCGCCTCGTGCCCAGGGATTAAATAGAAGGAACATGGCCTATTTTGTGAGGAGCATTGAAAGCAAGGCAGGTTATTTTTAAGGCTTGCGGTTGTATTCCTGCTGCTGGGAAACATCCACTTCCCGAGGTCAGGGGAGGACAGGCAGTAACCTGGAAAACGCCGGTGCAGATCGCGGCTCTGCAGGGCCAAGCTCTGCTGGAGGAGTTTAAACCCCGAACAAAGCCGATGGCTCCGCTGGGGCTGTTGGGGGTTTGCAGCAGGATGGCAGGGGCAGGATCCAGCCCAGCCTGGTGCTGCCCATCTCCAGCCACCCTCCTGGGGAAGGGCTGTGGGTCTGGGGGAGCAGAGTTAAACCACAGCCTAAACAAGCCCTTTGGCTTCCCTGTGCCAGGAGCTGGTGCAGCATTGCTGCCTTACCTGGAGCCCCACGGGCTTTGCACCCAACCAGGACATGGCAGTAAAGCTGCCTGCTCACACAGAGGTGTAGCCCCTCCCTCATCACCCCAATTTGGGCCAGAACCATTCGGATCTGGGGGGCTTTGGGGGTGACAGGACCTGGGCTGCACCCCTCCATGCCGAACTGGTTACAAAGCTTGCAAAGGTTTAGGGAAGGTGCTTACAGCTACTCTGCCAGATGTGTCGTTCCTCTCCCCCACTCGGGCCAGATGTGCACAGCTGTGCCCATGAACTCACATGCCCCGCTCCCGGGGAGCAGCTGCCAGGTCTCCCCCCAACACCTCCCCACCTCCTCCTGCACCTCCAGCCGCTGGTGTTTCCCCAAGTGTCTCACACCTACATCCATCCTCCACCTCCTACCCTCATGTCACTAAGGGAAAATGTGGAGTGGCAGAAAGCAGGGCAGGAGTCAGAAGACACCAAGATATGGAGACAAAAGACCGTGAGGGAGCCACAGTGACTCACAGAGGTGTGACAGGATGGAGACGAGAGACCATACATGCCACCACCTCCTAAATGGTAGGAAAAGGCACCTCAAAAGCAAGGACATCACCAAGTAGAGCCACTCAGAAGGTGTGAGGAGGACTTGACAGCTGGTGTCCTTTGTCCACTGTACCACTTCCAGACACCTTGAGTTGACCACCTGGATAAAAACTTCTCAGTGACTGCTTACCTGGTTACCAGCGCAGTGACATGGGGGCTTACAAGTGGTAAAAGTATCTGTGAGTTTCACTTCTATTTTGTTCTTAATTAGAAGTCACTCTTTCTTCTCTAAGCCCCAGAAGCAGGGAGTTTCTCCTCCCCTGCTGGGAAGCCCCCGCAGCTGGATACCAGGGCAGGATCCATCGGAAGTCCCTGCAGCCCTGCTGGAATTTCAGCCTGGTGCTGGGATTAATGCCCCAATTTGAGCTCAGATCAGCAGAGACAAAGGCATCAGCACCATGGCACAGCTGAGGGAGAAGGCAGCCTCGCTGGTCCAAAACCTCTCCTGGGTTAAAACCAAGACTGGCATCATGTTACCAGCCCTCAGCAGGATCTGGGGACACCAGAGCTGGCAGGTGGGGATGGACGCACAGCAGGAGGAGAGTCTGGCACAGGTCTGGTGACATGAGCCAGTTTCCAGGCACCTATTCAAATGCAAATAAATAATAGGCCAAACAGGTTTCTTTCAGCATCCATCCAGGGCAGATAGGATCAGTTGACTTTGAAACCCTCCCCAGAAGCCTCAGCCATGCAAATGCAGGGGTTCAACAAACCAGAGGCTTTGTCCCCAGCCAGGCTTCAGGCCAGCATGTCCAAGCCCTGCACACAGGACAAGGATCCACACAAGCATCGTGGCCCCAGTCTCCAAACTCCTCTGCTGCTGCGGACTACCACAACAAGAGGTCCTTGTCATCACAGGCTGCAGGACCTTGTGACAATGTTGTCCACATTGCTCCTGGAGACAGAGGCACAGCAAGTGCATGAACTCCAAGTTCACACAGACAGCTCTGCCCTGTTTTGGGGAGGCCAAGTGTGGTCCCAGGGCTCCCACCTCATTGTCCCCATCTCAGCCCTCCGTGGCAGCTCTCAGCAGCCCCAGCAGAGGCTCTGGGTGTTGCTAGGAGCCAAGAGAAACATGCTATGGTCTCTGCAGGGGGCACAGGTTGTGCTCCTGGATGGTAGGTGATGAGGAGAGGTCTCTAGGAGAGCCTGCCTGGGGAGGCAGGAGGACACCTCTCCCTCCCAAAGCAGGTGAAGGACCTGACCAGGGGTGGCCAGGTCCTCCTGGGAGCTGCCCCACATGGGAAACTGAGCTAGAGCTCAGGCTGGCTGTCATGGAAGGATTTTTTACATGGCTTTGATTTAGCAGTAATTTGAAATTTACTGAGGTAGATCATAAGTTTAATACAGGATTTCTAATAACTCATAATTGACATCTGATTAATAAAGTGATTTAAAGCAATTAAATGGGATTGGTTATAATCAAAACAGTGACTTGATTACAGATTTGAAAATGGCAAGCATCACACTGTACTCAAAGGGCTAAATCAGATCACACACACGTAGACAGGCACACAGGTACATGGGTAAAACGTACATGCAAATGTGTAAGTCACACACACACACGTGCAGTAATCCATGGGTATTTTAATATACATGGAGGTACACCTATAGCCAAAGCTTCCCTCCTGAGTTAAGCGAATTACTCTGCTTGTTGAGTCTCAAGAGATCTATCTTTGCTCATGGCTTTGTGGAGTCTATTAATCATAAGATGACCCTGGGAGATGTCCCCCCTCCCTGCCTACCCGATTCTGGCCAGCCATGCCCACAGCCTGCAGAACAGGCTCCACTGGCAGCAAGCTGCAGGCACATCACCCTGGTGGAACCTCACAGCAAGCCCATGCAGGGACAGTGCTGTCCCCAGGAGCCAGGCATCGCCCCCACTGCCTTGCCCACCTGAGATGGAGCACAGGAATTTAATCTGAAGGGCCAGAGGGGCCCTGGCAGGCAGAGGAAAGGATGAAGAGATGAGGAATTGGACACCAGATAGCATCCGCAGGCAACTGCTGTGGCTCTCCAGCCAGGCTGCTGATTTAAATCTGAGCCAGCTCGAGCCTGGCCTCGCCTTCCACACCCAGCAACTCCGAGGCAGACAGACAATGACAGAGGGACAACCACATCCCGGAGCCCGGGCTCTCCACCCCTCCTGCAAAAACAACACGCCCAGAGACGCAGCTCCCCAGCCGCACAGAACCTACCTCCCTGGCTCAGCGCCTCCAGGGACCAGAGGGAGGTTATCCATGAGGGGAATGGGAATGGCTGGCAAACCCTGGCCCAGTCCCCCAGCACAGGGGCTGCCATCTCCTCAGAACTGCTCTGGGCTGGGAGCAGGAGGTGGCATTTATAGCCACAGCCAGGGAACCAGGTGCTGCTCACTCCCTTGCCTGGAGAAGCCCGCTCCGGGTCACGCTTCGGAAATATTTGAGAAGTGCAGTGATTAGAAGATCGGAGCTGGCAGTCTGAGCTCTCTCGCTCTGCCCTGGCTTTGCTGCTGCTCCATGCTGGTGCCCTCCCATGTGCATCTGTCTGGTCTTGCTCCTCCAGGCAAGCACACACTCATCTGCCTCCCCGTGCAGCAGGACTGGGGCTGGATGGGACCATTTCAGGCAGCAAAATCCCATTCAGCTCCATCCTCTGCATGTGGAGCCCCGGAGCTGCTGCCAGGCCTGACCAGCAGCCGTGATTCTGCTCTCTGTTTCAGCCATGATTCTGCTCCCTGTTTCAGCCGTGATTCTGCTCCCTGTTTCAGCCGTGACTCTGCTCCACAATTCAGCCATGACTCTCCAGTGCTTGCTAAGAGGCAGGTCTGATCCTGCCCGGCTGCCCTGCTGGGACCTGCACCCCAAGCTCCCCTTTGCTGTGGGGAGGAGTCAAGTTGGGGTGCTGGGCTGCTTCAGTGTCTGATCCCGGATTATGGAGCACTCAGGCCTGGTGAGGTATCCGTGTGGCTGATGAGCCTCTGATCAGCAGCTCCACTTGTCCCTGAAGCACCCTGCACATCCCCATCCTTCATCCTCCAGCTGCTCCCCACAGCTGCTTCTGCACCCCAGAGCAGGTCGTCCCACCCCAGAGCAGGTCGTCCCACCCCAGAGCACCCACCCTGGGCCAGCCTGGAGGGGATGCATGGCAGGGTGACAGAGGATTGGTCTGGCTGTGGAGGTGGCTCATCCCGCTGAGCTGAGCCTTGCTGCTCCAGGGGGTACATGCGGATGGGCTGGATCTGGGTTGTCCCCACTGCCCAGCCCGCATACAAACCCTGGTGCCCCAGAGGTCAGACCAAGGATGCCGGATTTTCTTTCCATGGTGGGGAAAGGCCCAAAGGAAGACAAGAGCTCCTGGAAGCCACCGGCCAGAGCAGAGGCAGAGACAGGCCCTCCCCAGGGACGATGCACCAGTTGCTGCTGCCACCTCCCCACCGGCTGTCACTCATGGTGATGCTGTGGCCTTGGCTTTCCCAGGCAAGAGCAACCTTGGGAAGCAGCAGCAGCAGGAGGAAGCGGACCTGCCCCATGTTCCCGGCATTTCCTCTCAGCCCTGCGCACGCTGGGGGTTTTTTCTTGCCACCACCCTGAGCAGGAGCAGGGAACAGCCTGTGTCCCGGTTAAGGGCAGCAACCGAAACCGCTGGGGAATGGGGAGCACTGCCTGCACCCCCAGAACACCTCCATGCTGCCACCCCACACCCCAGGGTGCCCACCCAGCATCTGCTGGGCTTGGAGCAGCAGTGCAGCTGGTTCCATCCTCCGAACTGCAGCAGGATGCTGTCAGTTATGCGGTGGGCAGCAGGAGGATGCTTGAGCCCCCTACCCAAGCCAAGGCAGACCCCGAAACATCTGCCTGTGGGCAAGGAGGGGCCCAGCCATTTGCTGCCAGGCAGCAGAGGGCAGGGGCAGGAATGTCTATGGGAAGCAGGTTCTCCCAGCTGATAAGTATGCTGTGCTGAGACAACACTGGGAGCGTGGTCCAGACGTGGGTGTATGGTGGGGCAGGGAGATCTTTGTGGGTGCTGAAGGACTGCAGAGAGCACAGGTTCACCCTTGGGGAAACTGAGGCACAGCCTTCAGAGGGGCTGCACTCAGCCTGCAGGGATCCTGTCCTGTCCCCATCCCTGTGCCAGGATGCTGGAGCAGAGGATGAGCTCCCAGGGTGCTGGGACATGTCCCTGCTCTGGTAGCACACCTTATGAGCAGATGCGGCTCTCTGCAGCATTCGGTCTTCACGGAGGGTGTGACCAGCCTGGGTTTAGGACCCAAATATGCAAGTGTTTATCAGGGTGTCTCTGAAGAGGATTAATGCCTTCACCAGGGCTGCACGCAGCCTCCTGACACCGCTATCGGCTCTCCCACCCTCCCCGGCCCTCGTCCCCCGCCCCATGTCCAAACTCTCCAAAATCCACTGGTGGCCACAGGCTTCTGGAAAACCCCAGGGACTCATGAACGGGGATCCCAGACAGGGCATCCCCGCAGCGAGCCGGGGCCGGGGGAGCCGGGATGGCACGGCTGGGTGCCGGCACGGCTCCGGAGGCTGCTCGCAGTGCTGGAGGCTGGCTGCCCGCCCGGGGACAGTGGTGGCAGGCTCAGACCCAGGGCCATTGTGCTGCTGGGGACCGGGGGGAAGGGACACACAGCCCAAGGGACTGGGCCACGACAGATGGGGCTGCCCGGGTGGTGGGATGCAGGAGGAGTCGCGTCCTGCCTGGCTGGAGGCTGTGTGGCAGCTCTGGCTGTATTTCGGCATGCTTCTCCCCATGGGCTGGGGCCGGGGGGGCTCTGGGAGAATGGAGTGCAGCCCGTCGCATTCCCAGCACCGCTGTTATTTTAACAATACCCCGCTGGCCCACATGCTGGGGCTAATTTTAACCCTGGAGCTGGGCCAAGCCGGCCCTAACTTTCCTTGCTGTGATTTATCCCAGCCATTTCCCTTCAAAAACAAGGCCCCCGTGCCAGCCTCGCTGTCTCCTCAGGCGGCAGCAAGCTGCCCAGAGTCCTGCCCTGCCAAGTGGGGCAACGGGGGGCAGGATGTGCCCCTCGGTGCGTTGTCTGGAGAGCAAGAGGGCAGCTGGTATGGGTCCCCCTCCCGGTGCTCAGCGCCCCCCCGCCCAGCACGGGATTTTCGGAAGCTGGCTGGAAGCCGGGGGATGTTCAGAGGCAGAGCCTTCCCCAGGAGTCTGGAGCGGCTCTGTTTTCCACAGACATCTCTGGGAACGAGGTGGGTTTTTTTTCTACCAACAATTTTATTGAAAAGGCTGTGGGGCTTTTTCTTTTTTCCTTTTTTTCTCCCTTTTCCCAGTCAACAGCCATCCTCAAGAAAGAGATTTCCCTTCACCTCTGTGCATCTATTTAAAAACTGGTAAAAATGCTGCAGAAAGTTTGCAAAAAATGGAAAATATTGAAAATATCTCGTGACAAAAAAAAAATCATTCTCTTCCAAATAAAGATCTTTTTCTTCTCTTTTTCCCATCAGAAAAACTTTTAGTGTGCAAAATGTCGACCGCTTTTGATTTCTTCTCCCAGTGGGCTGGGACGTACCCACCTCTCTGCTCCGGGAGGATGGGTGTTCAAAAAGCTAAAAATCACCGGGCAGATAGTGGCACCGGTACGTTCACGTCTGTCTCTCCTGTGAGCCTCCCTGAGTCCCCACCAGACCCGCAGCAGGGTGGGAGGTCCCCGGGGACAGAGGTGGCACGGCCAGCCCGCGGGCGAGCCCTTCCCTGCAGGACCACGGCCTGCCCGCCCAGGAAGCGGGGAGAAAGCCCAAAGGTATTTGGTCACTAGCATCATGAGTTCCCGTTCGTTCTCAGCCTGTCACAAGCAGAGTAGGTCTGTGAGGCTGCAGATAGAGAAGTGCATGATTTCGGCAGGGCACAAAGCAGAGGAGTTAGAGGTTGTCGTACATGCGCAATGTCTTCTCCAGCTGCTGGCTGACACGCTGGTAGAAGATGATCTGCTGCTTCAAGTAGGACTGCATCATCCTCTTAAAGTCAGCCACGCGCCGCTCGTGGAAGTGGTTCATCTCGGCTTGCAGGGCAAAGCCCACCACACGGCAGCGCTTGCGGATCCCGTCTGCCTCCTCCTGGTCCATCCTGCCCTCGTCACTCATCCGCTGGCTCTCCTTCACCTTCGCGAAGGCGCCTGCCAAGGCAGGGGGAGGGTGAGAGGCTGACAGACCAGTGTGTCCCTCTGTCCCCTCCCCTGGCACAGGCACCTCCAACCAGCGCCAGTGGCTCTCATCGCCAAGGCACCAGCCTGGCCCCCCCAGCCAGAGGTGCGGTCCCCCATGTTAATAAGGGAGGCACCTGCATGTTCCCGGGCTGTCACCTCCCCGTGTCCATCAATCCCCATCCCTCTCCTCCAGACAGAGAAAGAGCAGGAACCTTTTCCCTCTAGACTCTGACCACCCCAAATCCTTTTCCGCCCCACCCCTGGGCAATCAGCCTCAGATTTAGCAGGAGCTTTGGGGATCCGGGCTACTGGAGGGGTGTGACTCAAGGTTTGGGGTGCCAAGCTAACACAGGGCACCATGTGCTGCGATAGCCAAGGGCCCCAGCCAAGCCTGTTTGATGTCACCCCATGGATGGGGATCAGGAGCAGTCCTGCGAGCCCCCAGCCCAGAGGTGGTGAGTTGGGGTGTGGGAAGGGTTGCGATGCCAGCTGGAGTTTGGCTGGGAAAGCATCTCCCTCTCTCAGAGGCAGCTGATGCTCTGACACCAGTTTTTTCCCTTCTCCTTCCATTTATTTTTACAGCTTGGTTTCGAAAGAATCCTGCCTGGCTCCAGCCCCGCATTCCTCCCCCTCTCATTAGCACAGAGCCTGTTTGCCTGAAAACAGGACCCGGTCCGCAGCTTCCCGGGCTCTTTTCCCTTCTCCCTGCCCCTTGCCAGGAGCGTGAGTCCCGGGGTGACGGTTCTCCTGCTGCGCCAACCCCGCTCCCAGCGGAGAGGAGGAGGAGGAGGAGGAAGAAGCAAAGGTTGGAGGCCAAATCCTGCCTTCCGCTCTGCCCCCGCGGCCTCGCTGCCGGACGGGATCCAGCCCCTCTTCACCCGCTGCCGTAAACAACGCAGGGAGGGAACGCCGAGGAAGCAGCCAGGGCCAGATCGCATCCTCCTCTTCCTCCTTCGTCTTCCCAGCCCCCTCTGGGGATGCAGTGCCATGCACGGACACCCCAAATGCTCCGACATGGATAGCCCTGGTTTCACCCCAGGAAAAACTCCCTATCACCCAAAATCTGGGGGTGCCAGCATGGGTGTCTCCTCCACACTGCGGGCAGTGAGGCCAGGAGTGTGAGGACTTTGACCCTGCTCCCACACCCAGCTCCCCAGCTGTGTCACACCCCACTGTGGGGTGCCAAGGGACACAGAGCCCTGCCTGCCCGCTGCCCGCCCAGCAAGGGCAGCGCAGTTGCTTCTCGCCCCTTCTCCTCCTTTCTGATCCCCCCAAATACCCAGGAGACCTGCAAGCACAAGGGGACAAAGGGGACATGAGGAGCCCCAATGTCCTGCGGCTGCTAAACCCCTGTTGGGGTTTAGCAGTTTGGCCCTGGTTGTGCCCAGAAGGTCCAGCGTGTCCACCCGGAGCCAGTGCTTTGGGAGTCCAAGGCATCACTTGAGACAAAACCTGATCCTGGACCCAACAGCCCCAGCAGCTTCTCCCAGGCTGGGGTGACCAGGGAGCAGTGCCAGCAGGTCCCCATCCTCATCGCCATCACTGCACAGCACTGCATCTCCTCACTGCACCCCCATCCTGCTCCCCATGCTGCTCTCACTCATGTGGAGCCATCATACAGGAGAGGTCATCACCAGGGGAGAAGAAGCCACCCTTACCTTTCTGGAGGTGGATGATGTCTGGGAAGTTGGAGAGGAGCCCTTGGTACAAAGAGAGAGTGTCCAGCATGAGGAATAGATCGTTGTTGGGCTGCTCAGCAAACATCTCCCCCACGGTCTCATATGTCTTGCCCGTGTGGGAGATGGCGTTGTTGAGGGCATCTGAGCTGTAGGGGGGATCCATGTAGAAGGAGTGGCTGATGGCTTGGAAAGCATTGCCCAATTTCTGGAATTCCTTCCGGAAGCCCCCCACATGCTTGCGCACCAGCTCCGAGGCCACGTTGGTCAGCTGCAGAACGCTGTCTTCCATCTTCTTGCTGAAGGCCTTGAAGGTGTCCACGCGGTCCTCCACGTCCTGCAGGTCCTGGTGCTCCGTGGGGATCTGAATGGTGAGGAGGAAGCTGGCGCCCACCATCTCGTCCTTCTCCGCCCGGCGTTTGCCCAGTTTCCACTGCTTCTCGTCACGGCAGCAGAGGAAGTGCTGGAAGCCCTCGTACTGGGAGAGGACGGGGTGGCTGGTCATATGGTCCATCCAGAGGATCAGCCGCCGCTTGCGCTTCTCAATGAAGTCCTCCTCGAAGCGCCCGGTGGCCTGCTTCTCGGGCAGATGGGGCACCGAGATGACCGTGAACTTGTGCAGGAGGCGGTTGTAGAGCCAGTCAAAGTGCTTGTACCGCCGATAGACAGGCGAGTTGATGTTGCTGGGGGTCAGCTTGTAGGAGATGTAGCTTTTAATGCCCTTGAACTTGGTTTGCTTGGTTGGGTCCTCCACAGAGCAGATGAAGGGGTGGGGGTTTGCCCTCCACTGAGGACCTTTGGAGCCCATCTCGATGCAGTACACCTCAGCAATCTTGGACATCAGGGGCACGTCGCCCAGGATGAAGGCTTCTACCCCTGAACGGACAAAGCAGGAGAAGCGGTTGAGGTTCCTCCCCACCACACTGCCCCTCTTGGAGGAGCTCATGCTGTCCTGCCTCTCCAGCGCCGGCTTGGGCCGGTAACCAGTGTGCTGGTGGTGGCCGTACGCCGTCGGGTACTGCAGGTTGGGCGATGGGTGCCCGTTGGTGCCCGGCGCGCTCCGGGGCTCCTCCACCACCGTGCAAGCGTCGTCCCAGTCATCCCAATCATCATCATCATCATCCTCAAAACTGCCCTGGTAGGATATGCTGGGGTTGGGGGTGGCTGTGTAGAAGGAGTCATGCCTGGGGGAGCCAGCCGGGCTGCTGGAGCAGTCTGTATAGCTGGAGCCCGACCGGGAGCGGAGGATCTCGACGTAGGAAGCAGGGAAGAGGCCGGTCTCTCCGCGGCTGTTTTGGCCCTGTAACCACCCGTCCAGGGAGTTCTCGCTGAATATGACGAGCTCCTCATTCTCCTGGATGCTGATCTCCTCTTTGTTTTCACTCTGGAAGTTGTAAAGCGCTCTGGCTTTCAACGCCATGGTCCTGGGCGGGGGGACCACGATGTAACTCAGTCCTCGCAGCCAAAGTAACCCCCCGGTGATACTGAAACTTGCTCGGCACGGGGGCTGCCCCGCACTGTGGGAAAAGGCTTGGCTGGTTTCTCAGGGAAATAAAAAAAAGATGGAGAAGAAATTCCCTACGAGGTGACGCTGAGGTCTGTATGTCCAAGCAACCCCCCCAGTCCCAGCACTCTGGTCAAAAACAACATTCCCCAGTCAAGCGTGCTGCATTTCCCTCACTCCTCAGGGATGGAAACTCCAGCCGGCCCAAGAGCTGGGCTCGGCCATGTCCACGCAGGTCTTATCTTGCTGGGACGCCGATCCCGTGGTTTCACTTTCCGGGAGAAAAAGATCCGGCTGCCAGTGAGGAAATAAATCCAAAGTGACTCTTCACGGGGTTCCTATGGATAAAACACCCCGATTTCCTCCCACCAGCAGCTGCTAATCCGTGGGTGCCGGTAAAGCGCCGAGAACCGACCCCAAACTAGCCCAACCTCCCGGTGATCCCGGCCCGGGGATTTTGCAGTTCCTTTCCAGGCCGATTTTCCCGGGATTTGCTGTTTTTGTTGTTGTTGTTGGGGTTTTTTGTTTTGTTTTTGGTTTTATCTCCTGAAGCCCGCAAATCTCACGCAGGACGGAGAGGAAGGGCCCCGCAGGCAGCACCGGGCCGGTACCGGGGGCAGCCCCCGCCGCAGCGGAGCGGGGAGCGGGCGGCAGAGGGAGGGGGAACAGGGGCACCGAGCGCAGCCGCGGCCCGGCCGCGCCACCCGTCCCCCCGCGGACCCGGCGGGCCGCCCTCACCGCATGGCCGGGCAAGGGTCGGGGGCGCCGCTCTCTCAACTGCCGCCCGGGCTTGGAGCCCCGGGGCCGCTCTCGGTACCGCCGCCCGGTTCCGGTGTCGGCGCCCGCAGCCGCTGCGCGATGTCGGTGCTGCTGCCCGGTGGCGGGGCTGGTGCCGGTGCCGATGCCGGGGCCGGTGGCGGCGCCGGTGGCGGTGCCGATGCTGATGCGGTGTCGATGCTGATGTCGGTATCGGGGCCGGTGTCGGAGCTGGCCGCCAGCCTCCCGTGACGCACGGCACCGCCGAGCTGCCCGGCTCGCAGCTCGGGAGCCGCGGGGAGCGGCGCGGCAGGTCGCACGCTGCCCTCTGCAGGCAGCCGGCCTGGGGACACCGATCCCGCCCACGGCCACGGACCGGCCCGCGGGGACAGGGCTTCCGGCACCGGCTGCTGCCGCGTCCCTCACCGGGGTGTCCTTTACATCCCTGCACGGCGTGTCTCCCTCCATCCCTGCCTGCACTGTCCCCTGCGTCCCTGCATGCACTGTCCCTTCCATCCCTGCCCGAGGTGTCCCCCGCGTCTCTGCCCGGAATGTCCCCCACGCCCGTGCCCCGAGTGTCGCTTCCCGGTCCCCACCCCACTCCCGACGGGAGGGGAAACTGAGTCACGGCGGGGAGGGGGGCACGGCTTCTGTCCGGTAGGGGCACGGAGCCTCCTCGCCGCCAGGGGGCGTTGCGTGGCGCCCGCGGCACCACCTCTCCCAGCCGGGCGGAAGTACGTCATGACGCGGCGGGCGTGGGGCGCGCGTTGCCATGGAGGAGCTGAGCGCGGCGCTGGCGGCTGGTGTGGCCTTGGCAGCGCCCAACAGCCCCGCGGCCCCGCACCCCCGTCTGGCCGCATACAAGCCCCGCGGCGGCCCGGGGCAGGCTGAGCGCCGCCAGCGACTCCTCCGCCTCCAGAGAGAGTGAGCTCGGCTGGGGCTGGGCAGCGGGAGGCCGGAGGAGGGCGGGTGGGCTTGTGCTGGGCCTGCCGGGCGGCGCGGGGCCCGGGGTGTGGGGAGCGGGGCTGGTCTGCCTGCCGCAGAGGGCGAGCCGGGCTCCTTCCTCTCCCCAGGAGGCGGCTGGACTACGTGAACCATGCCAGGAGGCTGGCAGAGGACGACTGGGCTGGGCTGGAGAGTGAGGGCGAGGACAAGGAGGGGGAAGATGCAGAGGAAGAAGAGATGGACGTGGACACTGGCAAGAAGCTGCCCAAGCGCTATGCCAATCAGGTGGGGGGCTGCCTGTCTCCCTGGGTGGGGAGTGAGTGTGAACGCGGGGTGGTGGATGTGGGGTGCAGAACAGGCATTGGGATGGCAGCGCTGGGGCTGACCTGTCCTGCGTGGCTTGGTGCACAGGGAGGAATTGCGCCTCAGTTCTGCCTCCCAGACACAGTGCATACTGATGGAGGATGGGTGGAGGTGGGTTGCCTGCGTGCTTTTGGAAATTTCAGCTCAGCTGGTAGTGTTTGTATCCTGTTGTGCAGCATGTGATTTTCATTTCTGCCCATGTCTGGGACACTGGGAAGGAAGGGAAACCTCGGCTGGTGGGTTTTATTAGCCTTGGCTGCCAGCGTTTCAGGTGATTATAGCCAGGCAATCTCTGAAGAGGTCAGCTTGTTTCTAAGCTCTGCCATGTATTTATAAACAAATAAAGTGGAGACCAAGGTATGGGGGTGTTCAAGCAAGGGCTATGAGCCCCATGCCATGGTGTGACACTTAGTCAGCAGCTGGGAAGCAACAGAAAGACCTGGGGGAGAGTCTGTTAATGCAAGTTGGTTGAGGAGAAGGAGGGAGCCCCTTTGGTGCTGCAATGCAGGTTGCCTTTGCAGTATGCAGTGCAGCTCTAGAAGCCAAGTCAAAACCTTCTTGCTGTCAGTTTTCCATAACTTTGGGACCGTTGCTGCTAACTGCTTTTTTTTTTTTTTCCCCCTGTCTGTCTGTCTCCATAGCTGATGCTGTCTGAATGGCTGGTTGATGTCCCCTTGGATCTGGAGCAGGAATGGGTTGTAGTGGTGTGTCCCGTCGGGAAGAGGGCGCTAGTTGTGGCATCCAGGGTAAGCAGCAGTAGTGGTGATGTCTCACCAGCTGGTAAAGGACCTGTACATGTTTCCCAACCAACACAAGACTGGTCTGTGTGTCTTGCTTGACTTCTTTTTCCTCTCCTGTTTCTTCACAGGGCTCAACAGCAGCTTACACCAAGAGTGGATTCTGTGTCAATAGGTTTCCTTCCCTGCTGCCAGGCGGGAACCGGCACAATTCAACGAGCGAGAAAGGTGACGGTCTGAGGAGGTATTTGGGATAGAGAGAAGGGAATAGGCTGCTGCTCCCCGTGTGTGCGCCAGCAGACTCAGTGCTGCCCCTGCAGCTCACACGAGCCCCACGGCTGTGCTGGGGGTGGTTTCAGGCCTATTTGCATATCTCTGGGGGTAACTAGACGTGGACAATCTCAGATACCTTTATACTAGATAAAAACATATTGTAATTAGGTGCCTGCTTAAGTGACACTCTTAAGCTCTGTCATCTGACAGCTGTGTGCAGTGTGGTCTTTCTTAATACCTCTTGCAGTTGCTTTCCTGCCCTGAGGAGGCGTTACTGTTTGATAAATGCCACTTTCTGAAACAGGCCCTTGCTTGCTGTGCTTCTGGATGGTACCTTTGTAGCCTTGTTGGACTCCTCAGGCTAAAGGCTTTTTGTGGTCGCACCCCCTGTTAGTGGAACGGGGTCCCTCTGCACCTCGCAGCTTTACAACAGTGCAGGCTTAAGGCGGGAGAGACTTCACCTGGCTGTTGCCCATTGGGTTGGGCAGTTCCTGGAGTGTGTCTGGAGCTCGCTGTGTTTGTGTGTGCAGTGTACTGCATCCTGGACTGCATCTACAACGAGGCAGCGCAGACATACTACATCCTCGATGTGATGTGCTGGAGGGGACACCCCGTTTATGACTGTCAGGTACTGAATCTGCCCCTCCGTGCTGCCCTACCCTCCCTTTTCTGCCCTGATCTGCGAGCTGCTGTGCAGCCAACACTGGGCTTAAGCTCCCATGCAGTAGCCCCTGTGCAGCTTGCGGGCTGCTGGAATAATGGGGTACATCTTTTAGGGTACACGGGAAAATGGCAGAGTTTGGGGTGTTGGCTGGTTCCGCAGGTGAAGCGGAGATGGTAAATCTCCTGGGTGAGGGCAGAGGAATGGAGATGCTCGGCGGGTGCCAATCGATGATGCGTGGTGGGTAGTCGCTAAGTCTCTGCCTCCTTTCACAGACCGACTTCAGATTCTTCTGGCTCTTCTCAAAGATCCAAGAGGAGGAAGGGCTGGGAGAGAAAAGCAGGATTAATCCAGTAAGTTCTTTTGTACTGGGAGGAGAAGGAGGGTGGGGGGTAAAGCTCTTCTGTTCAGCAGGCTTCAGCACTTTCTTTCACAAGCGGAAGCTTTCTTCTTTTTTTCTCCCCCCTCACAGATCAGGCTTCAAAGTGTACTTCTGATGAAACAGGATGCTATGTTCAGGATGTAAATAGAACCACTGAGTATTGTAAATGAGTGTGGGTTTGTGTTGTTTTTTTTTTTTTCCTCAGCCAAAGTGCTGAGGGAGATCGGATTGCAGTGTATCAGCTAACTTCCATGCCGTTTTTAGCTTTCCCTAGAAACGGAATGGAAAACTAGTGTGGTTTCTACAAGGGGGAGCATTGGTCGGCAGTGGGACTACAATGGGATTTATTCTTGCGGAGTCTTGTGGGCTCGCAAGGCAAGGGGAAAGGCTTGGAAAGCTTTAGCCTTCCCTCCTGCTTAAACTAATAATTGAAATTGTGGGGATGGATGCTGGATTGCCACCTGGCGTCCCTGCTGAGCAAGGTTAAAAACTCTTCCTTTGAAGACTTAGACATGGAGGTCAGACCTAAAACACACAGCAGCTTGGAAAGTGATTTTTGGGGGTGAACATAAGAGATTTGGCATCCTGACTTATAGGGCAGGTTTTGCAAAGTGGGACCTGATGGCGGCGTGCCCCCCGTGTGTGCTCAGACACAGCGAAGCAGAGCAGCTCCTGTGGGTTGAGCAGACTGATCATGAATATGGATGACCGCTCCTCTGCCAGCAGCAAGGGTATCTGTATTTGAAGAACATCCTGCTCTGACTCCAACAAGAATATCCAGAAGACAACTACCTAATGAAGGGGGGTCGTTTCAGCTTCCATTTCCTGGGTGGAAAGATTTGCTTGGCTGAGCCAGCAGCCTGGAGCAGACAACTGTCTGCTTTGCATCCTGCACAGAGGTCATCACTTTCTATTTTGGTTAAAAGAGCATCTCAGGGTCAGGTCTCCTGAAAACTCCTCCCTGCAGTCTTAGATCCTCGGAAAAAATGGTATCAGGAGCCTGTTGGAGCTGTGCACTGTGTCTCTGCCATCTGCATCTCTGATTTTTGCGCTAATTTTTGGAGGTTTTCATGGAGGCATACCCAGTTACTCTAGTGGGCTCTGACTGACACTGCAGGACAGCTTGATCCTGTCATTTTGTCTCTAGATCTGGGGTTTGCTTACAAATTGCTGTTCTGAATCACATCAGAGATCTGTTCATCCCAATAACCCATAGTAATCACAGAGACCAGTCGCTATAGATAGAGTAAGAAACTGGGGATGCCTGTCATGTTCTCTCTGACTTCATCAGCCAGTGGTTGTACCCAGCCCACGGAGTTAATGGCCACCAGGGCACTGCCTTTCAGGAGCTGGTTTAATCATCTTTTGAGCCTGTTTGTGCAGGAAGGCCAGCAGTTTAATGATGTGGTCCCTGCTTGAGATCTCTCTGGTTACTTTATCTGACGCCTGTCCCTCACCCTTTCCCTCTCATGCTGGATCTTGCACTGGGGGAAACCCTTCTGTCTCAGCTGCCTCCACACCAGTGCTCAATTCGGTGACTTGTTCCACTTTAGGCCATACTGTTGTCTCTACTAATCTTTTCTTACTCTTTCAGTTCAAATTTGTGGGCCTGCAGAACTTCCCCTGCTCCTCGGACAGCCTGTGTGAGGTGCTGGCTATGGACTTCCCCTTTGAGGTGAGAACACACAGGTGGTGCCTGGACTTCAGCCTTGGAGGGAGAGCTGGGAGAGAGGCAGTGCTGGGAGAGGGGTGCACCAGGTGTTAGCGATGTGTGCCTGGGGCGTGCAGCTGGGGACAGGTGGCTGGGAGGGGTTCAGATGAGTCTGTCCTCCTGCAACTGCTACTGGATCTTGTGGAGGGGCGAGTGTGAGTTTGGCTTTTTGCTTTGGTACAGAGCCAGCAGCTTCCTGCCTTTGGCTCCTGCTGCTCTCTCTGAGGTGGCCATTCCCCCAGCAAGAGTGGCTGAACAGGACACCTGCGTTTTCTTCAGCAGCTTTAGAAGTCAGGGCCGTTGTGCTGTTCAGCCCTCTCTGCTGAGAAGGGCAGGACTGGCAACTTGATGTGCTGCCCACTTCAGCTCCGTGTGGTTGTGAGCAGCGAGTCAGAGGCCTTTGTGAAATGGCTCATGCTGCTTTTGGCTGCCCTGGCTGACTTGGCACTGAAGCAGAAGAGGCTGGAGGAGGTGGTGGCATTCCAGCACAGCGTCAGTGACAAACATCTGGGAGCCAGAAGCTGCGGCAGTTCCTGCAGAGTGCCCAGTTTCAGCCCGAGGTCAGGAACAGCCTATATAGCGGTTGTTTGTCCCGCTAAGCCAAAAGCCGTGTTGAATTGACTGTGCCTCTTGTGCTCTCCCAGCCCAAATTAGCAATTAACGTAAGAGCAGGTTTAAATTTAAGGGACGCTAATCTGGCTGTGAGGGCTGACTTTGCTTGTCAAAGCCAGGACAGTCATTAGAGCCAGAAAGTCCCAGCCTTTTGCTGGTCAGTGCCAGACCCCACTCTGGGGAATGTTGAGAAGACATCCCAGGTTTCCTCCAGCTAACTTCCTCAATTACAAATGCTTTGTGAAACAGTGATTCCCGTCTTTGCTGCAGAAAGCTTCATTCCTTCCTGAGGCATCTGCTCCCATGAGAAAAGGCTAAGGAGTATTACCCTGCTGTGGTCAGAGCAGAATCATTTGAGCCTGCGAAGGAGACTGTTGTGAAGTGCCATGGGAGGGAGATGGAGTTTCTCAGTATCTCCCTCGTAATCCCGCTGTGATTTGCCCCCTGGTTTCTCTGATACATTGGGGTGTGACCCCAACAAGTGAAACGTGGTGTCATTTGCCTCAAAGCAGCCGGTAACCCCACAGAAACTGTGGTGCCGCTTCCAGGAATGAAGGAAACAGTGGGTCTCTTTGTGATGTGCCGCAAGAGGGAGCCCAAGAAGTCCCCGTAAATAGCTTCCACCAACAGCACGTAATGAAAGAAACTTTGCAGAAGGCAAAATAGAGCTTTGCTGTAGGTAGTGCAGTATCACTGAGGTGTCCTCAGGCCTGGGCCCAGCATCTTGTGAGCCTTGTGAGGATCTTGTGCATGTGGTGGCAACAGACATGGTCAGTGCTTTCAGATCTGGGTCTTCAGAGTCAATCTGTAAACTTGGAGTTAGGACCTGATCTGCTATATTCAGTGGAAACTTTTTTTCCGCTGAATTCAGTGGACTTCAGATCCATTGGCTGGCACTGAATTTGAAATGTGTTTTGGAGTGGATCATAAGAGCTACTACTGTCCTACTCGCAGATTCGAGTAAAACAATGTTCAGGTTTTCACAAAGGCAGGGGGAGCCAAAATCTCAGAGAAACTCCGGTGTGAAGGAATAAACATACTGTTAAGCACCTAAAATCTGAAAAGCGTGGCTGTGAAACGTGAAGTCCTGCCAGGCCGGTTTCTCATCACATTCGGTTGTTTAGGGACAGTGTCAGCCCTTACTCTGATGTGGCTGGTGTCAGTGTGATGACTCAGGGTGGGGACCCAGCCAACGAATTAAATAAACTGGAAGGAATATGGGAGTTGCAGTAACTTAAGAGAAATCAGGGGCAGGAAGAATATGACTGAACTCTCTACCAGGCTGAACTCCTTTGAATTCTCCAGCTTGGGGAAGATCTTTGGAACAATCTGGAAGGCAGAAGCCTTTCCAGGATCTGTTCTTTACCAAAACATTCCTGTGGGTGCTGGAGAATCCCCGTTTCTCATCAAATGCTCTGCACCCACAGGAATGGGCTGGATGTGGTGCCGGGGTGCTAGAGATTCTGGCTCTTCCCAAGCCTTCCCGCAAGGCAGGGGAGGGAGAAGCTTTGTGCTTTACATATCCAGAGGGTTACACAAGCTCATCACAATGTTTACTGGTCTGGTTTTATGTTTTCCTAGCACAGGAATCTCCCTTTTTCTGGAATTATTTTGCAAGATCTTAACAGTGACTGAAAATTGTGGACAGAGGAGCACAAGCTCTCTCCTTTCTGCTGGAGGTTAGCATCTGTGGAGCAGAGATGGATGGATGTTGCTCTTTGCTCAGCTTGGCTCGCAGTCCAGCGTGGCAGCAGAATATCACCTTGATCTGCTTGGTTCCTCCGTGCCTCACCTCACTGCCAATATAGGTGCTGTTCTGATTTATATATTCTGGGGGCTGTAGGCTCAGGGAGGGGCCTGGGGGCAATTCAGCCTGAAGTGGGCTCTTTTTCTGATCTGCCCACTCAGCCACTCTTACCTGTAGGCAAATGGCCATTTCGGAGCTTGCGAGGCTGAGCTAAGAGCAGCACCATCTCCAGCGTTAGGCTGGCAGCAGGATCTGACCTTCAGGAAGCGCAGGAAGAGGAGGTGAAAATCCCTTAGCGTGGCAGGGAAGCGGGGAAAACATCAGCCAGCTGCAGTATTGCAGAGTGTGGAAATAGTAGAACTCTTGTGGAACAAGAGTTCAGGCCTCAACCTTCAAAGTCCTGAGTGCCCTTAACTGTCATTGATTGCTGGAGAAGTTCTCTCTTGGGAAACATGAAGAATTTATTTTGCATAAGCCAGCTGAAAGAGCTGTAGCAGCGTTACGAATCAGGGCTCCTTGGCGTCACGCGCTCTGACTAATTACTCTCCAAATGTATTATTTAAAATAACCTTAATCCAGTAAAGTGGCCTTTCTGTGTGCTGCCTTATTCAGAAACCTGATGACTTTTCTGCAGAACAAGATCATAGCAACCAGAGGAAAAGTGCTGGTCTGTGCCGACATCGGGCTGAAATCATTTGCCTTTGATAATTTAAAGCCATCCGGCAGTTGCTGGGCTTGTGCTGATCTTTCAGGTCAGGAGCTCTGCAGGTTTCTTCTTTCCCTTCCGCTATTTATTGCACTGCTTGAGGGGAAAAATGATCCAGCTGGTGGTTTTGGCTTGTAAATGGAGAGCGGTGCTGTCGTCTGGCACTGTCATCCACCTGCAAAAGCCTGCGGCTCTGGCCTTTCATTCACTCTCTCTCTCTCCTCTTTACAGGTTGATGGACTTCTCTTCTATCACAAGCAAACCCACTACACCCCCGGCAGCACCCCGCTGGTGGGCTGGCTCCGGCCCTACATGGTACCCGAAATCCTCGGGCTTGCCGTGCCTGCCACTGTGCTCACTGCAAAACCAGACTATGCTGGGCGTCAGCTCCAGCAGATCATTGAGAGCAAGAAAAGTAAAAAACTGGCAGCAGAAAAGGGTCAGCTGAGCAGCGTGGTGGCTGCAAGGAATGGACATTACGAGCTGGAACACTTGTCTACCCCTCAGCCAGCAAACTCTCTGGAGGGCCAGGATGGAGCAGTGAGCCAGATGGAGAATTAGGCTGGTGGGACAGACTGGTTGGGTAAGGAGAAAGCAAAAGGTTCCCCGCTGCTCACTGTCACTCGCGCTTCTGGACAGGGGCAAAGGTAATGATAGGATGGTTTCATTTAAAGGGCACAAAAGTGGAATATCTTGTTCCAAGTGCAACTGGACTTTTTTTTTTTTGGTCGCCAGGGCTTTTGTGAGGCCCTAACAGGATCGTCTGGTTCTTTGCTGAGCCAGTCTCGCGTTGGGAAACAAAATTATCTGTCCCCACACTGCAGGGTTCCCGGTTCCCCTCCTGACCCTGCTTCTGTTAAAGCCTCTGGCAAAGCTCCAGCATAGGAACAGGGCTCAGGCCCCCGACGTGCAGCTGCTGCTCAGAACCCTGGCCCCTACGGCAGCTCTGGCCCTGGAAATCAGGGCATTTCAGCCTTTGATCCAGCTGTTTGCTCAGGCCTTCTCAATGAAGAGTTTTGTGGTCAAGCTCCTTCTGGTAGCAAAAAGTTTGCAGCAGGCTGCTGTAAAGCCAAAGGCTGGGCTTTCTACACCCACGTGTTACTGAGAAAAACTAAATTTCCTTGCATCACAGCAGGCCGTGCCTCCGAGCACAGCTTTGTGCAGCGTGAGCCTGTGCTGGAGGCTTTTCTCAGTAGGGGGAGGAAGGAATGGTTTCGCTCTGAAAAACGCTAGCATTGATTGTGCCAAATAAAAGGTTTCTCAGAAAGACAAATTCTTGAGTGTCTTCCTGCTACCTAAGGGTGGATGCGTGCTGTGCCTCCCAAATAGGGATTGAAAAACTGGTTACAGCACTAACTGGAGCGGAGGAAGTGCTTGTGCGGGTTTGATTCTCTTCTGCACACTGAGGTGCTTCGCTCCCTCCCCACCGCTGCCCCTTTTATCCCAGCCCAAGCCTGCTTTGCGAGCACCAGCTGCTGCTTTTCCCCAGTTTTAGCAGGGACGAAAGGATTGTACTCACCATCCCCGGGTTGTTTTGCAGAGGGAGATTAAAAGGCCAGAGTGGGGCTGCTCTCGCCACGGAGGGGGCAGATGAAACATCAGGCTACATGCAGTGTGGAGACATCTGTCTGTCTATGAAAATGCCCCCAGAGGAGGGCCTGGGCCCAGGAGGAGATCCTGAGAGAGGGGGTGGCTGCCTGCAGATAGCGGGGACACTTGTATCCTGCCCTCACCCCCCCATTTTTTCCCAGAAAAACACTTGTTTCTGTGCCAAGCATGTGGCTGTGTGTGATCATGTGTCTGTGCAGCCGCTATTGATACCAGCAGGCAGCAGGAACTGGCTAACTGGGGCTGGAGCTGGAGCTGGCTGTGGGAGGGGGCTGGCCTGGGCTCCCCCTCCCCGGGAGTGAGGAAACAGCACCCCGGCTCCACAACACTTGCAAGCGGCCAAGCGTGCCTCAGGCTTTTTTAAACGGCTGCTTACTCTATTAGTATTTTTGTTTTTTTAGCATATGAAGCAACTGGCCCTGGGGAAGAGGATAAACACCTGGGCTGCCTTGTCCTCCCTGTCCCTCGAAGGCTCAGGGCTGCTCTGGCTGGCAAAGGGCCGCAGGGAGAGCCTGGGGCCAGGAGACCGGCATCCAGCCTCTTATCAGTGTAGTTTTCCTTCCGTCAGGCAATTAAACCTGGAGGTGGGCATCTGGATAGAAGATTTGTGCATCCCTCGGGGCAGAGAAAGCTGCAGCTCAGGTTACTGCCTCCCTGCTGCCCTCCAGCAGCCTTCCAAGGTCCTCCAGCCCCGGGAAGGGAGTGGGCAGGAGAGAAAACGCAGCTGAAGAGGAGCTGCCTTCAGCTGCGTTCTCTGGTCGGAGGAGAGCGAGAGGGAAGCAACCAGAGCTTTCCGCCGGCTCCAGATCATGCCGCATAGTTTCCCTTTTAAAAGCATGAGCTGGGCTGGAGAAATAAATATTTGTGTTATAATTCCTGTTGGAAACCAAAGGCCGTGTTTGGAGAGAGGGTGTTAAACGGAAGTAACCGGGGCCAACGCAGTTTTGTTGCTGTGACTGTTTTATTTGCTGGGTGTGATCCCACTCCCAGCTGTTCCCTGCCCAGCATCCAGCTGGAACAGGCGGCACAGTCGGTGGTGACTGAGAAAGGGTCATCCCTCCGGGGCTTAAACTTAGTCTGGGACAGGAGCTCAACCTGTAGATGTGGCCTGGAAGCTCTGGAGGAAAGACAGACAGCCCGTGAACCTGCATCCAGCTCAGGGCTCAGCTTCTTCCCTCTGTCCTTTCTTCCATTTTCTCCGAGTTAGGTGCAAAGGCTTTGGCTGTGGGCATGTTGCCAACACAGTCCTCAGCTCAACAAAATGTCCCCCTGTCCCAGGGCCTGGCTTTTTGGTAAGGCTGCTCCCCGGGGTCCCTGCTCCTTCCCAGCAGCCCCTCCAGAGGAGCATCGTGACTTTCCATCCAGGTGCTGACACCCGCACCCAGCGCTCTGGGGATCGCAGAGGAGGGAGAGCAAAGAAACGGCTGGGAACGCTGGCTGCCGGTCCGGGCTGCCCGCAGGGGAAGCCTGGAGTACCGGGAAGGGAGGATGGCGCTGCCGGGAAGGCCGGCGAGTGAGGCTGCAGCAGCGGGGCGCTCCGGAGAGCTGATCCGTGGGGCCGGCTGCCCGCTCCTGGCCCGGGGTCGCTGCTCGCGGGGCTTGAGGGGTACAGCACATATTCAGAATTAACAAAAGACTAATTTTGGGCCGCGGGGAGCTTTGCTCGGCGGTGGGCTCACACAAATACACAGCACAGCCTTTGGGTTTCTCCGAGGTCCCTGTAAGCCTGGCTGCGAAGGTGTCCCAGGCGGGAGGGCAGAGCACGGGGGGTTCCAGGCGCCCCTTTCCAGCGCTGCCCCTTGCTCGCCTCCCCGCTGCCCGTGTCTCCGCCGCAGGCAGCGCGGGGGATGCCAGGCAGGGCTGCAACCGGAGCTGGGGGATCCCGGGAACGCGCCGCCGGCAGAGCCAGCCCGGGGCGTGGAGGGGCAGGGCCGGGCCGAGTTCGGCGGCTCCATCCCGGCAGCTGCCGCCCCCCCGCCGGGCCGGGCTTCCTGTCCCCCGCCTCCCCCTGGCCGCCCGCCCGCCGGGCCGGCCCGGCCCAGCCGCGGGAGGGGAGGGGGCTGCGGGCGCTTCCTGCCGCCGCCCCCGCCGGGGCAGAGCGGAGCGGGGCGGGAGCTTAGCCCGGCCCAGCCCAGCCGAGCCGCGCTTTCCCGGGGCCAGCCAAACTTCCCGGGGGGCTGCGAGATATAGATATATATATTTTTTTCTTTAATTTATTTTAAATTTTTCGGTACTCTCGGCGGGGACCCCGGGGCGGAGCCACCCTCGCCGAGCCTGCGGCGACCGGGAGGGGCCCGTGCCCGCAGCGCCGCCGGCCCCCGGGGATGGGCTCCGGCGGAGCGCCCGCCGCTTAGCCCGGCCCGGCGGGGCCAGCGGGGCCGCGCAGCATGGCCGCGGAGCTCAGCGCCGAGGAGGAGCAGGTAGGTCCCGCGGCTCCCCCTCCCCGCAGCCGGGCTGGGCTGGGCAGCACCCCGTGCGCTGTCCCCCCTCCCCATTACTTGTGTCCCCCCTTTGCAGCGCCGTTTATTTCCCAGCGAGGCGGTTCTCCCCGAGGAAAGCCCTATCTGCAACCCCCCTCCCCCCAAACCAGCGCAGCCCCCAACCCGCGCAGTTCCCCATCTCCATAGGGCTGCTCGCACGGTGCGCACCCCAAAGGCCTTTACCGGGCCTGTGCCGTGGGTGTCACGGCGAGCAGGGATGCTGCAGCGTGGCGTTGGGGTCATGCCCCCCCAAACTGGCGTGTCCCCCCCGTTGCCAGCGGCCTCTCCTGCCGGGCCTCCCCGCCAAGGGCAGGCTGGCGTGGGGATGCGTGTGCACGCGCTTCCCACGCCCCAGGCCTCCCGTGACGTCCCGGCTTCCTCCGCCGGCCTTGCGTCACCGCGGGAGGATGTTGCTGGGCTCGGGGAGCGGGGGCCGATAACCCAGCTGGGGCGCATGGGATGGCGAGAGCAGCCTCTGGCTCTCCCCTCCTTGATCCTCGTCCCCGGGGATGCCCACCCGGCTCTGCATCCACACCCTGAGCCACGTCTGCCAGGCTCCCCGCTGCATGGGGACATGGAGCCTGGGAGCTGGGACCAGAGGCTGCCTCCAGTCCAGGGTCCCCCTGCCCCACGGTGGTGCTCAGGCTGGCTGAGGGCACAGCATCACATCCGCCACCTTGCTGGCCTTGGGGGCTGCAGTGCGAAGGCGAAAGGGGCCAGGTGGTCAGTTTTCTGTTTGGTTGTTGGCTTTTCTTTTTCAAAACATCCTTTATTTCTACGGGAGGGTTTTAGGAGGGTGGGTACAGAGACCTTGGGTTCCCAAACCCCCCGTGTCCCCCGCAGGGAATGCTCACCCAGAGCTGGAAGAGTCTCCCACAGCCTGTGCTGGTGCTCGGGAAGTGCAGCTCTCACAGGCTCTCTCCTCCACCACACCTCCCTGTTATCAGCACAGCTCTGGTACTGCCATCTC
The DNA here is from genome assembly GCF_036013475.1 of Columba livia. Taxonomy (NCBI): domain Eukaryota; kingdom Metazoa; phylum Chordata; class Aves; order Columbiformes; family Columbidae; genus Columba; species Columba livia. The sequence goes on along the minus strand of NC_088612.1, from coordinate 17,754,411 downwards.
CAGGGTAATAAAATCTCCAGGAGTGGGGTTGTTCATGCCCCATGTCCCCGCAGGTGCCTGTGATTTGCATTTCCCATGTCAAAGAGGGGGCAGAGCTTCCAGCAAAGGGGGCTTTAGAAGACCCTGCTCCAGCATGGAGGCTTGGTTTGCAGTGTGTTCCAGGAGAGGGATCTAAGGTGTTTGCTTTGTGCGTGAATATCAGAGGGAGAAGATGAGGAGATACTTGCAGTAATGTTCCAGGTTTGGATCGTCAGACTGGGGTGGGAAAGGCTGCCCTCAGTGGCTTGGGAGTCAAATAGTGGAAGTTTCTCTCTTTTCATGGGTAAGCGCTGGTTGGGGCTGGGACATCCCCTTCCTGTCACCCCCTTGTCCTCCTTGGGACCATCAGGATTTCTTCCATTTGCTCTGTTCTCGCCCATTACTGACAGCTGGGGGGGAATTCACCCCTCTCCTTTCCCTGCCAGCCTCGGGATGTCTGCTGCTCCGTGGGACCCCCACAGTTCCCTCCCCAGCCTATCCCAGAGGGACCAAACCAATTTTCCTTGGGGGTTTCCAGCCCAGCCACAATTTTCACGGGACTTACTTCTGTCTCCGGGTTTAAGGAGGAGGCTGGGTTTGCTGCCTGGGGGAGGAGGGCTCAAAGAGCCCCTGTGTTGCTGCGGTGGTGGCTTTGTCACCACCCTGCCCTGGTGCAGCAAAGCAGGGACTTCGATGACGCCAGCGCTCCAAAGACCGGCATTGTTCAAAGCGCCGTGCCGCAGACCATTTTGCTGCCGTCACTTGCAGAAATGGGTCTTTTTTCTGCAAATCTTTCCTCCCTGTTTGCGGGGAGTGATGTTCTTGTGGCTCCGGGTTGTGGGCCCTGCAAAGCCAGTGCTGCTCCTCAGGGGTCTACCCCGTTGCAGAAAAAAAAGCCAGCGTCCCTCGTGATGGGTGCTGGAAATGGGATCATGTGAAGTGCGATGGCATAGATGCTGAAGAAGGAGATCTGAACCACCCCTTGCATCCTCTCCCTACCGCCGCTGTGCCCCTTGGGGTGTTCCTCCCATCATCCCAAGGTGTCCTTCCCGTCATCCCAGGGCATATTTCCCATCTCAAGTCCATCCAGGGGCAGCGGGAGTGTGCCTGGTGCTTGCCTACATCCCCGTGCCACCCTGTTCTTGCTGGGGAAGGAGCATCTCTGCTGTTACTTTGTATTTGTGTCTCCAGCCCAGCCCCAGTGTTTGGGCAGCCGGGGGCCCCAGCTGCTGGCAGATCCAGCCCAATTCTGTGAGTTCCCTCCTGACCATTCTGCAGGGCTCTGATACCCAGCTAGGGAACTTCTGGCTGTGGTGTGCTGGAGTCTGGGCTGGCCCTTGTCGGCTGACAGTAGCCCAGTGACCCAGTACTCCTTCCAAAAATGCCTCCTGTGTTGCCAGGCCAGCTGCGGAGACCCCTCGGAGGAGCTGAGCTCCTTCGGCTCATCCCGTGAGAGGCGCTCGCTGCCGCCGCCAAGCCTTGTGCCCCCGATAAACCCTGGCCCTTCCCTTCCTCCGGTCGGAAGTCATTAACGCCAACGAGCTTTTCTGGCTGAATAGCTCCTGGTAACTCCTCCGTGACATCCAACACCGCCGCCTGCCTGCGCGCCCTGCTCTGGGAGCCAGCCTTCAGCGCTCACTGTCTCTCCTCCTCCTCACGCTCTCATCACCATCCTCCACTCTTGTGAGGATGGAAATTACTCCCGTTTGAGGTGTCTGGGTGAGAGTGGGCATGTCAGGGACATCCCCCATCCTGCCCGCATCCTTTGACTGGGAGGCTGGGCCGTGCTGCCCCATGTCCCTTGGGGCTCCTGGGTGGGACAGGGGGTCACTGCAGCAGAAAGAAAAACTGCTTCGCTTTGCATGGGACCCTCGTGGACTGAGCCCTTCTCTCTGATCCTCTGTGGCCGTGTGAAACCGTCCTGACTGGATGAGCTGGTCTGTGTCCAGTAGCACATCGAAGCGTCAGCTCTCGGTGCCGGTCCTGCTCGTTACCTGTGTCCTCATGGCTGGGTTCACCGCTCCACGGCGGAGCTGCAGCCCTGGGAAGCTGCTGCCAGGCTGCTGTGTCTGAGTGGGAGTTTGCCACCTGTAAAATCCTCCTTTTGCTCCCCCTCTCCCTTCTGTGAGTCTCCCCCAGCCCTAAGGCCATGTTTCCAATGCCAGCTCTCCTACCACTTGCTCCCTCCCCACTGCCCTTACCCCTTTCCCAGTACCTCGCACACAACTCCCCACTTCACCCGAGGAGCTGCAGGGTTTGCCAAGTGCTGCTCAGCCCTGTCCGTGCCCTGAGGACCACGTAGCTCCCACCGTGAGCAGGGATGCTCCTCGGGCACTCCTTCTCCTCCCACCCCATCTCACTACATGTCCCTTGTCTCTCCCGCAGGCAACCAAGCAGTTCCTGGAGGAGATCAACAAGTGGACGGGCCAGTACAATGTGTCCCCGCTCTCCTGGAACGTGGCCGTCAAGTTCCTCATGGCCCGCAAGTTTGACGTCCTGCGGGCCATCGAGCTCTTCCACTCCTACCGGGTAAGCAAGCGACGCCGGGTCAGCCTGGTCGAGGCTTTCTGTGCTGCGAGAGATCTCTGATCCAAGCACAACCCTCCCTCTGTTTTTTTTCCTTTTTCCCACTACCTTATGTGTTTGATCCAGCTGGAAAATCCTTTTTCAGCCAAGGCAAGTCACCGTGGAGATCTTGCCGACCCCAATTCCCTCCCCTCTGCTGAGAGAGGGGTGTGTACCTGCAGAGCATCCCCCCATTTATAACAGATATATACACCTTTCCCATCCTGGTTTTGCAAAGCTGCTTTTCTTCCCACGCTGGAAAATGGTGCTGTGGAGCAGAGGTTTCCCTGGTGGGGGATTCCCACAGAGGGCTGGGTGCCCCACGGGGACATGATGGGGCTGGGGTGCTCATGGTGACACTGGCTCCCTGCCCACAGGAGACGCGGCTGAAGGAGGGAATCGTGAAGCTGAAGCCACACGAGGAGCCGCTGCGCTCGGAGCTGCTCAGCGGCAAGTTCACCATCCTGGTAGGCGGGGACGTGACCCCCCCAAATTACCCCAACCTGGTGGCTTATCCCAGCTCCACTCCGCGTGGACACCCTCGGGTGCTGCGGGGACCTGACCTTGTTTCCTCACCAGAGCGTGCGGGACCCCTCGGGAGCCTCCATCGCCCTCTTCACGGCCAAGCTGCACCACCCCAGCAAGAGCGTGCAGCACGTGGTGCTCCAGGCGCTCTTCTACCTGCTGGACCGTGCGGTGGAGAGGTGAGCAGAGACACTGTGACCGATGGTGGCAGGTCCATGGGGAGCCCTGTCCCTCTCAGGGGCAAGGGGAGGTGCCGCTGCATTCGGAGGTTTTGATTAAGTTGCTCCCAAAGGCTTTGCGGGGAAAAGAGGTGCCGTCGCTGCTGTGAATGTGAATCCCTGAAGGTGAAATTGTGGCTGCAGCTGTCTGCGAGCCTCCTGTCTCTAGTTATTGGAGAGAAGGGGTCACAGCTCCCCATGGTGTGAAATTCCCTGTCTTCCGCCACTGTGAACTCCAGCCAGTCATCCTCATGGAGGCATTCAGCAAGGAAAACAAATCCCCTGAGCCAGGCTTTTTGCAGCCTTTCCCTGCCCACATCCAGGACTCAGTTTAGCAAAGCCCCCAGTTCCTGCAGGAGACAGCCCTGCCGCCGGCGAGACGCAACATGAGCCCTGCCAAAAATATAAACCTGGGACATCCCATTCATCCTCCTGGGCTCTTTCCATTTCTGAACTTACCCATCACAGGCGGTGCAGCTGAGACAGGCTTAAGACACGAGCCAGGCTTAAATAAGGGTGGTAGGAAGAGGTGGTAGAGCAGCTGGGAAATGCAGAAGTGAGCTTTGGGTCTGTGAGTCCTTCTGGAAGCACAGAAGGGGATTTTTTGGGGTCAGCAGGCTGAGGATGAGGTCAGCATGGGGCAGGAGCTGAGCAGCTGGATGTTGCGGGGTTGATGTTGCTCTTTGCCTTCTCTCAGCTTTGAAACCCAGAGGAACGGGCTGGTGTTCATCTACGACATGGCAGGGTCGCAGTACACCAACTTCGAACTGGACCTCAGCAAGAAGATCCTCAACCTGCTGAAGGTAATGGCCAGGGGTGACCTGGTGTCTGGGGATGTCACACGGGCCGCTCGCTCATCAAGTACATGAAGTCCTGTGGTTTTGGCATAAATTTTCGTGGCTGCCCATGTCTCGGCTGAGGATCAGCGGCTGCAGCCCTGCAGGACCTCGGGAGGGCGCTGGGAGCTGCGGTGTCCCGCGGGTGGGGAATCAGCTGTCCCTGCACTGGATTCCTCTCACAGCTGCTGGCAGCGCTGCTGGGAAAACAGATGCAAATTATTTTTCAATCGTGCTGGCATTTTGTGCCTCCTCCCTTCTCTGGAAAAAAAAAAGAAATAACAGTAAATATTGGCCGGGTGTCTTCTCTGCACAATCCCAGCTCCCGGGTATCACCTCTCCCACGCGGAGCCAAACCCTCTGCCTGCCTAATTCCAAGGAAATAATTTGTTTCCATATCAGAACATAAAAATATGCAGGGCCGTGGGCTGCTGGCTGTGTTCAAGGCGTGCTTCGATGTGGCATTGCCACCTCACGGTCCCTTTGGTCATCACCTCTGCTGGGACATGTCCCCCGCCCGGCAGCGTGGGTCTGACCCCCTCCTACCTGCAGGGCGCCTTCCCAGCTCGGCTCAAGAAGGTTTTCATCGTGGGAGCGCCCATGTGGTTCCGTGTGCCCTACTCCATCATCAGCCTGCTGCTCAAGGAGAAGCTGCGGGAGCGGGTGAGCGGGGACCCCTTCGCGGGGAGGGCTGAGCCTGTTTTCCTCTTGGGACAGGGTGGTGCTTGTCTCCCCCGGCCACGTCCATTGGTAGCTGCTGATCCCAAATCTGTGGGAAACGGAGCCTTTCTCAGCCTCTTTAGCTGGGGCCAACCTGTTTCGATATTTTCAGCAAATTATCTTGAGCCCCTTTTGAAATCACCTACGGTTTCTTCCTCTGCGGTGAGGCTGCCAGCAGCAGCAGAAAGTGGAGGCGATGATAAATGTTTAAAAGGAAAGGAAACCTCAGCTGAGCATGTAGGAGAAAAGGGAAACTTAAATACCTGCGTTCAGGTATTTGGCAAAGCCAAAAATACCTAAAAGAGTATGCTCAGCATCAACCATGCTGCTGATAGAGCCCGTTTCCAGCCCAGTGCCTCCCTGAGCTGGACTTTGCCCCTCTGTCTTTGGAAGGAGCTCAGATCTGCTTGCAAATTCAGAGCTGCATGTCTGTGTGGGGTATATGGGGGGCCAGCCCCGGCCCCACTGCTGGCGTTCCCCTGAGTACCCTCCCAGGGCAGGGGAGGAATGGGAAGCCCCTGGTGCTGTTGGGAGAAAACTTGGGGCTCCGTCAGGATCATGCCAGACTTGATATCCCTGTCCGTGTCCCCAGCAGACCCTCTCCATCCTTCTGGGAGTCACCCCTGCTCCTCCTCTTCCTCCCACAGGTGCAGATGGTGAAGATGTCAGAGCTGAAGGAGCACCTGCCCCGGGAGTGTCTCCCCGAGTACCTCGGGGGGTCCCTCAAGCTGGACCCTCTGAGCTGGAACTGCCGGTTCCTGCCCCAGCAGAACGGGCACCCTGACCCCCTGGACGAGCTCATCCTGGTGCCGCTGGTGGCCCCCAAAGATAATGGCTCTGTCCACGTCCCCGGGCCCAAGTCCCTCACCCTCCAGGAGCTGCTGGATCACGTCAGCCGCAAGCAGAAGCGTGGCATCTACGAAGAGTATGAAGATATTCGGCGCAGGAGCCCGGCCGGCACCTTCGTCTGCTCTTTGTGAGTTTTGGGGAAGGAGTTGGGTGCGGGCCAGTTTGGGGGTCCCCTCTCTTATTCCAAAAACGCTGGGTCCTCCCTCTCCCTGCACTTCTGCTGCTCGGTGGTGATCTCTTTGGGGTGCAGTGCTTTGGGTTAGCAATGGACACCCCCAGCCTAGTGATGCTTCAAGCCCCCTTTGTGGCTCCCGCAGCCTGCGGGGGCAGGAGGGAGCTGCATAGGGGACAGCAGGGACAAGGACCTGGCCGGGACTCTGCTTCCTGAAGGCTTTGGCCAGGCGATGGCAGCAGAGCCCAGGCTCCAGGCGCCAGTATTGTGCGGAGGGAGGGATGCTGCCTTTCCCTTCCCGCCTGGAAAACATCTCTGCTTCCCTTTCCCGCATGCCTTGCCTCCCAGGGCACCCTACAACCAGGAGAAGAATCGGTATGGGGATGTGCCCTGCCTGGACCAAACCCGAGTCAAGCTGGCCAAGCCGTACAGCCGCCCAGAGGTGAGCCAGCCCGGGATAGACACTTGGGGTCCCATCTGAAGCCATCCCAGCCATGGGGCTCCCGAGGGCTCATGCTGTCCTGCTTTTCCCTCCCCAGCTGACTGACTACATCAATGCGAGCTTCATGGATGGCTACAAGCAGAGGAACGCATACATTGGGACCCAGGGTATGGCCCCGAGCTGCTGAGGGGTCATTTGGCTGCTGATGCACATGTGGGCTTCACCTTCCTGCCCAGCAGCAGCCAGGGGCTGCAGAGGGGGAGGCACTGCCTGGCAAGCCCTTCCTGTCTCTGGGTGGATTTACTCCTCTCTGAGTGGATTTACTTACTCCCCTCCTGGTACTCAGTGAAAGGGAGCAGATTTTTTCCTGGAAGAGGGCAAGTGGGTCTGTCCTCCTTCAGCTACCTCCCACAAACAGGGTCCTGAGCAGACCCCTGCTAGCAGCAGCAGTGGCAGCCCCCTCCTCCTGCCCCTGCCTCCAGCCCCTGGCTTTGCCCCACAAGCGTCTGCCCGAGGGCGAAGCAGCACAGAGCAGAGAGGAGGGATCAGGTTTTTGGCTGATGCGCGGGCTGTTCCCACAGGGCCTCTGGAAAACACCTACGGTGACTTCTGGCGCATGGTATGGGAGCAAAACATCCTGGTGATCGTGATGACGACCCGGTGAGTGCCCTGGGCAGAGCACAGCCCTGTTTTTCTTTGCAAAATGTTGGCTGAGCAGCGCTGTGCTCTCTGCAGTGGCCCTGCAGCCACAGTGCCAACCAGAGCCCTGCAGGGTGGGGACACCACATCAGGCATGGGCCAGGGGACATGGGGCATGGTCTTAGCAAGGTGAGGAGGACATCACCAGCTTGTCCTTCTGCTCCCAGGCTGGAAGAGGGAGGCAGGAGAAAGTGTGGCCAGTACTGGCCCCTGGAGAAGGATTTCCAGGTGTGCTTCGGTGCCCTTACCATCACCAACCTGGGCATGGAGAACCTCAACCATTACAAGAAAACCATCCTGGAGATCCACAGCTCAGAGGTGTGTGGCTGCAGGGGGAGCCACAGGGGTGCCAGAGGTTCTCTGTGGCGAGGGGCAAAGGAGAGGAGAGGGTCTAACCCCTCTGCTTTCCCCACAGACCAGGGAGCGGCGGTTGGTGTCCCATTTCCAGTATCTGAGCTGGCCAGACTATGGCGTCCCCTCCTCTGCTGCCACCCTCATTGACTTCTTGGGGGCCGTGAAGCAGCAGCAGAGAGTGGCAGTCAGCGCCCTGGGACCTCGTTTCAAGGGTCACCCAGGGGGACCCCCAATTGTGGTGCACTGCAGTGCTGGCATTGGCAGGACAGGTAAGGGGTGACCCCACTGCTTGGGTGGAGGTTTTTGGGGTGAGGGGGCAAGTCCAGCCTCCCCCTGCGGCATTTCCATCCCAGGAACCCATGGCTGACCGGGGCTGCATGTCCCCAGGAGTTGCTGTGGAAGCTGGGGTGTCTCTGCCTTGCCCGTGGTCTCGTGCAGCGGGGCAAACAAGGGGCAGTGATGGCTCTTGGGTGGCTGACAGCATCCCTGTTGTTGTCCTCAAGGTACCTTCTGTGCACTGGACATCTGCCTGTCCCAGCTGCAGGACGTGGGCACGCTGAACATCTATCAGACAGTGCTGCGCATGAGGACCCAGCGCGCCTTCAGCATCCAGACCCCCGAGCAGTATTATTTCTGTTACACCGCCATCCTCGAGCACGCCCAGCGCCAGGGCCTCCTGCTCCCCAACCACAGCCACGCCGCCCAGGAGAGGAGCTCACCGGGACACTGAGACCCGCCACCTCCCCACGGAACCCGCTTCCCGTCCTCCCGGGGCCCACCGGGACGCGGCAGAGCTGTCGGGGCAGCGGTGCTGGAGCAGGCAGCTGCCCGTCCTCGGCCATCAGCACCGCCGTGGAACTGTGCCTTATTCAAACCAAACAGTGGTGGAGGACGTGGTGGGAAGGGGCTCTCGCTCCTCTCTGCAGTATTTCTGTTGGGGGTTCGGTTGTTCGGGGAGGTGGTTTTTCTTCTTTTTGAGATGTGTTGTTGTTTGTTTGTTTTTAATTTTTTTGTTGTTGTTGTTGGGACCATCTAAAGTGTATCTAGAGAATGGGCTTTGCAAAGCCCAAGTTAAATGTATTTCCAGTCCTGGCCTGGGGTTAGGAAGAGGCACCTACTTCAGTCTTACCTGCCACTACGTCTGTGTGTCCCTACGTATGTGTGTATGTGATATATCCTCACTGTGCCCAACCGCAGCTGTTATATAGATACATATATACAAGCACCCGCTTTAGCAGCTCCTGTGGGTCCCTGCTCTCCTTCGTCTCACTGCTGTGATCCCTGGAGTGATGAGGTTGGTCATGGCTCTGTCTTGTCTTCCCCCCCACCCCCTTTTCGTCCCCTGTCCTGCCCCTCGCGGGCAGCCCTGGGACCCGGTACCTGCTGCTGTGCCCATCCCACAGGATGCTCGGCCGCATCTCCTCCTTGTCTCATCTTCCCCATCCTCGTCTCTTGCTGGGAGAGGGGCAGCTCTGATCCCGGGGGGAGGATCTCTGGAGGATTTTGGTTGGGGGGTGAGGGGCTCACCGGCATCCCCTGCCCATTGGGGCGCAGCCACAGGAGTCACTAGGTACGAGATGACGGGGACGGGGACCAACCAGTTGTCTGGCTTTCCCGAGCTGGCAGTGGGGACCTGGCTCTGCGGTGAGTCACGGGCTGCGAAGGCGCTGAGGAAAAAGCCAAAACCCTCGGGAGGTGCTGAGCTGACCTTGGGGAGCAGCACCCACTGGGACACCACGCCGGCCCCCCCTGTGCTGCCTGGGGAGCCGGGGCCCACGGTGCCTGGGCCCCCATGACTTTATACTGTAATAAGCTCTTTGAATGTGTATATTCTTATTTTTTTATAATCTGTGGGGGTGTTTTGGTTTTTTGTTTATTTCTGTTTTGGGTGGGGTTTTTTTGTATTTAACATTAACTTGATCCAAGCCAGAGCCAGAAGTATTTGTAAATGTTCCTATTTTGCTCTTGTTCAGAGAAACATTTTTGTTATTACTTTGGGGGGTTTTGTTTTGTTTTTATTTGTATCAACATATATAAATACACTACCAGTGACCGGTCCTCTTAGCTCTTGTGGTGGAGTTGGTCAGGGGCAGGAGTTCAGGGCTTTGCCTACCCCACAGTCCCCATCCTTGGGGGAACACTGACCTGCCACAGCCCCCCCAGCACTTTGGGGACAGAGGGATGGAAGCGGAGATTAAAGGAATGGAGTTGTTGAGCACGTCTGGTGTTGTTTCCATGGCAGGTACTAAAAAAACAACATTAAAAACCAACCAACCAAACACATTGAAACATGTTTTGCTTTTCAACTCTCCTTCTGAGAAGATCAGCCTTTCAGGGGTTTTGGACTTTAAACATGAGGTTTTGGGATTTTTAACTACTCTGGTGGCTTTTCACATACAAATGACAGCAGAAGATGGGGCAGAGGATTTTTTTAGCTGCCTCCACCCCGGGGGGAGGATTAACCTGGAGAAAACAGCTTAGGTGAAGCGAGAGAGGGAGGGAGATCACTGATGCTGGCTCTGAATGGGAACTGCTGCATACGCGGCTCTCCTGGACCTCTGCAGTTCCCCAGAGGAGGGACGACAATCCCATCTGTGCTGGAGGTGGAGGAAGGGGAAAACATGGGAAACACGAAAAAAACCCAAACACTCATCCTCCTCCCAGCCCATCATTTCCAGGGCTGCCAGTACAGAGAAACCCCCAAAGCAGCACTGTCATTCCTGCACCCCGCTGTCTCCTCTGGCTTTCTGGGTGTCCTGGCTGCGTGCCCACCACCTCGCTGACGCTTTCAGCGCTTGTAATTTGCCCAGCACACGCTGAGCCCCGGGAGCCTGGGAGCAGCCTGGCTCTGGAGCGTTTCATTCCCAGCCCTCCTGCTCTTTCGCTGCCAGCTTCCTAGGCCGGGGCTCGATCCCCGGCGCGGCACAGCAGCCGAGCGGGTCCAAACAGCCCCAGCCAGACACCTTTCAGCGGCTGAGCTGAGCCGCGGGTCCCGCGGAGGCGGCAGATCCCGAGCTGGGCCTGCACGTCCTGGCAGTGCCGGGGCTGCTCCCTGATAGGGCTGGGAAAGGGAAAAGCAGATAGAGAAAAAAAAACAGCTATTTTAACAGGAGTGCGAGCAGGTGTGTTGTTATTTCCCCTCTCCCGAGCACGCTGGGTGCCCAGCGGCAGCGGGCCCGGTGACAGCTCCTGCAGGCCAGGCCTGGCTGCTGGAGCCGGGGTTCCAGGCAGGCGGGGGCCGGCGCCTGCGGCACAGGGGAAGCCAGCAGCTCCCTCCGCACCTTCGGAAACCCGCGGGGAAAAAAAAGACAAACATTAACCCCCGCGGCCGCAGCTCCATCTCGTATTTAGCACCGGCAGAGGGGTCTGTGCGCCGCTACCGCCCCGCGGCGCTCAGGGTTCGCCGCCGGCCCGCTCCCGCCCGCCCTCCGCGGCCAGGCCGCTCCCTCCGCCCCCGCCCCCCCGGTGGGCGGTGCGGCCGTGACGATCGGCGCGGAGGGGCCAATCCGCCCCGGGGGGAGTTCCCCTCCATTCAGGGCTGCTCGCCTGCGCGCTGGGGGTATGTAACAGCTGCTTCCCCCCGCTCCCTCACGCCGGACCGGGGCCGGGCCCGCGCTGCGCGGGACGGGGGCGCCGGGGGCCGCGGGGCGGTGGCGGGAGCGGCGCGCGCGCGCCAACGGCCGCTGGCGGGAAGCGCGGCGGGAAGCGCGCGGCGGGCGGGGGGGGGGGGAGCGAGTGTGTGTGGGGAGGAGGGGGCGGGCGAGGCCCCCGCGCCGGCCCCGCCCCCCGCCCCCATTGGCCACAGGGCGGCGGGCACGCCCCCGCGGCGCGCGAGCCGCTCAGCGCTCCCCCCACCGCCCCCCCGCCCTAGTGCGTGCGTGCGTGTGAGTGAGTGTGTCTCCCCCCGCACGTGTAACCGACCCGCCCCACGTGGGGCGCTGCCATCCCGGAAGTGAAGGGGTCGGGGGACAAAAGGCAGCGCCGCGCCGCCCCTCCGCCCGGGCCCCATTGGCGGCCGGGTGTGGGGGGGTGTTGGCGGCGGGACCCGGGGGGAGGGGGGGCGGCGAGCACGTGCGCGCTCGCCGTGAGGGGGAGGAGGCCGCGCGCGCGCGCGGGCCGCGGCCGATGTAAACATTCCACAAAAGGGCTCCCCAGAGAGGGGGCGGGGTCTTATCGGCCGGGGGCGGGGCCCGTCCCGCCGCGTGGGCGGGCTCCCCGTCGTGACGGTCGCACTGCCCGCCCGCCGGTTGGCTGGCGCTTTTCGGTCGCCGCCAATGGGGCGGCGGAGGAGGCGGGACGGGGGCGGGGCGCGTTGCTTATACGGACATTTTTCTTCGGCGGTCGCTGCCCCCCTCCCCTCTTCCCTCCCTTCCTCTCCACATCCCCTTCCTGGGGGCTGCGGCCAATAGGGGCGGGCGAGGGGGGCGGAGCCGCGGCGGCGATTGGCCCAGGCCCGGACGGGCGTGCGGCGCACCCAATGGCCGTTCGGGGCTCCCCCCCTGCGCGGGGAGGGGCGGGATTTCCCGGGGAACAGAGAAGCGGGCAGCGCTCCGCCGCGGCGGCCGAGAGACGGTTACTCCATCTTACACCCCCGCCCCACCGAGTGTCCCCCCCGCCCCGCCCGGGGTCCCGGCGCCGTCTTCCCCCTCCGCCTCCGGGACGAGGGGCACGGGGACTCCCCCACCTCACCGCACCGGGGACAGCCCGCCCCCGCCGCCCGCCCGGGAGGGGCCCGCAGCGGCCCCGCCGCCCCCTGACCCTGAGAGAGACTTGGCTGCTGCCAGGGCCAGCTTCGAGGTAAGGGGGGAGGGGGTCCGAGGGGAGAGGGGGGCGCCAGGCCCGGTACCGGTCCCCTCCGGCGATCCGTAGGGGGCGGGGCCTGGCGCCGGTGCCGCGCGCGCTGGCGGGGGGCGGGAGGGGGTGCTGGGGGTTTGGGACCGGTGCCCGTGCCCGGTGCCGCTCCCCGGGGAGCCGCGGGCCCGCGCGGGCGGTCGCGCGTCCTCCCGCCCCGCCCCGCCGGGCGTAAGGGGGTGTCCCGGCCCCGGCATGGCGGGAGCGGCGGGCGGAGCGTGCGGCGGCCGCTGGGCGCGCTGCGAGGCGGGCGCCTCCCTCCCTCCCCCCGCCCCTCCTCCCGCCCTCCGCCCGGTGCCGCTCCCGGGCTGCGGCGGGCCCGCCCCCCGCACGCTCGCTCCCGCATCGCACGGTCCCGGTACCGGCCGCATTGCGTGCTGAGTCCCCCGCCGGGGCTTCCCCCGAGGAGCGGGGGGATCGGGCTTCCCCCGGCTCCGGTGTCCCCCCGCCCACCCCAACTTCCCGGAGAAGTTGCCGTTGGGAAGCGCTTTGCCGCCCCGCGGGGTCCCGCTCCGCTGCCCCCCGTACCCCATCCGGCACTTGCACCGTGCACCGGCCCCATCCCGCTCCCGATACCCCCCGACCCGGCACCGGAGTCGCCGAGGAATCCCCCGGCGCTTCTCGGAGCCCCGGTTGCAGTTTTTCAGCTCTATACCGCAGCGATCCGTAAGGACCTGTTGGAGCAACGTATAGATACGAGGAGACCAGGTAGCTCCTCTTGCACACGTTATTTTGTAAGCGTTTTAAATAGCAAACTGGCCTCTTGTTTTACGCATACCCCGCACGCGGCGTTGTGCCTTGAACTTGTTTGAGACTTGTGTTATTTCAGCCCCGATTTTTCATTCTTCAGGCTGCTACACATCCAGTGAAACAGCGTTTGTTTTTCCCTGGGATTGCTGGAGTCTGGCCGTGGGGTTCAGGTAGATTTAAAAATAGGAGTGCACTTTGGTGTCTACTTAGCTAAACACCGTCATTTCTGCATTTTTCTGGCCCAGGTTCAGAATGAGTTTCTGCAGCCATTATTTGTGCAAATAAGATGTGTGTTCAGTGCACGGATGAAAAGGGTACGTTCCAGAAGAAAAGCATTTATTTGGACCAATAAAATGCTGCAAAACTAAAAAGTAATTTAAAATAGTACTGGAACAAGCGATCGAAGGCATCTTGAGCTGTGCATGGATTTTTAATCTCTCACGTTGCCCAGAGGAATCGTAACCTGGTTTGTCCACTAAAGTGTAACTTAAGGATGACCTCACACCTTACATTTCTTTTCTAATTTGTCACTTTTATATTCATCAGTTGTGCTAGAAGGTGTGGAGTCAGTAAACAAGTGGGAAATGCCTGATTTATTTCAGTACAGCTCTATCTGCGCTTCGGTCTTGAGGTCCTAACATGCATTTTTTTAAAAAATACAGTTTCAAAGAGAGCTATACGTTTCTTTAAAATATTGTGCCATTACTACTATATAATGTCACCTCATTATAATATAGTCATTTTAAAGCACCTGTAGAATTCCTTCATCTCATTGAAGTGCCTTGGCAGCCTGGTGTCAGCCCATGCTGGATCTCTGGGAACAGGAAAACACTTTTTAGGGTCTTTTTTTCCCTGTCTGTGTGAAATGAGCAGTTTTTCAGGCCATTGTGCTCTTTGCAAAAGGAAGCTGCGCTTTCCCACCCTGAAGTATCTCATCCTTGTCCCTTCTACTCACCCCTTCTGGTTAAGATGCATGGTCTCAGTGTTAACTTGTTTGAAAATCTTCAATGTGACTGTTCACTCAATAAAATGGCAGAAATTTGCTAAAGTTTTGGGAAATTCTAGGTCATTTAGACAGCATTTGGGAGCAGGGTGGGAAGGGGGATGCTTTCCCGGAGCGCGGGCTCCTGGCACATCTGCAAGCATCGCGTTGGAATTGGCAGGCAAATCGGTTACGTTTCCAGGATTTTTGAATCGTTTTCTGTCCATATTTCTGTTCTGGTCTTCTCCAGCGTTGGAAAGCTTTTATGGCTGTTAAAGCTGGAACAGAAAAGAGTTCCCTGATAGCTGTCCTTTCAGCCTCTTAGGTGGAGGGGGAGCATTTTTGGGGACGTACTGCTTTTTTTCTGACTCCTGTGGGGGTCTTGCTTCTATTTAAAAAAAAAATAAATAAATAAAAGTATTCTGATAATTCTCTCTGTGTGGGGAAAGTGTACTCAGGAAACTGGGCAAAATGATGCTAAGCTCTGTACTGAGTGTAAAGCTCAGTTCGGCTCGTCTCTTTGTGGTGGAGTTTAATGCCCAGCAGAAGTTTGCTGCTTTGGCAAAGCACATATCAGTGCCAGACCAACTTGTTACCCATCTGTACCAAGACAAGTGGGGTTTATTCATGTCCCCTTTGCCTTGTGGTTGGTTCTGGCGCTCAATCTTCAGGCTGTTACCATGTCACATTGCAGAAAACCCTCCTAACTGCTCCAAAAGCTCAGTGTGATGCTCTTCCAGCACCTTTTTCTTTTGGATGCCTCTCATTTCATTTCGGAATGACTCTCCGGTCACAGATGTGCCGCTCTGCAGTGGGACCACGGGCTTATTCCTGTGTTCTAGGTGAGGGATCCGGGCTGCGCGGCACCGTGCAAAAAGCACACCAGTGACTGCTGAACAAGCTGGGTCATGTTCTGGAAGTCTAGTGCACAGACAGCAGCACTGCCAGGGGCTGAGCTGGCTGCTTTCTAGCAGGTGCTGCAATATACAGCGTCAAAATCCGAAAATCCAATGGGAAACTTGTCCTGCTGCACATCTGTGATGACTCTGGGTTCGGAGCGGCCCCTCCAGGGTCCAGAGCTGTAGCTGAGACTTACTCTTGCTGCTCTTGAGTTTTGAGTCCTTGCTCCTTGGGAAGGAAACCTTCTAAAAGCCCCCACAGGTGTTAAACACATCATCTGCAGCTATGTGATTTCCTTGCCCTTTTTCAGAAGGGTCCTTGGTCTGCGGGGACCAAAGTCCTCTCTAGTGGCACTGTCACTACTTGGTACAGAAGTGTGGTGGTTCCAACAGGTGCTGAGGCAGCAGACCTTCCCGATTTGTTTTCTTCTTACTCTCTATTTGCCTTTTTGGTTTTGATTCTGACACTTATTTCACAGTGATCTCTAATGCCAGAGATGCTTATCTTATCCCTGCTTATCTGATGGGAAAGCCCGAAATTAAAAAAAAAAATGCAGGTTTTTGAGATCTTATTTGATGAAAAGCTGTGGAGCTGCCACAGGAGAGGCAGAGGAGAAGGGATGCGCTCTGCTCATGTTTATCGGTCCTGCTGGCCTACGCAAGGCAGATGGACGGGGAAGTCTGCTGATGAGGTTGGTGAGGTAGAATTTCATAATTCTGATGCTGTTAGTGAGACACGATGGACCTTTTTTAGGGTTTTTTTGTTTTTGTTTTTTACTTTACCATCTAAGGATCCCGTATGCATTTGTGGTTTGTGCCTGTAACACTGAGCGCAGCCGGGAGGTACCATGGGTGGGGGGCTCAGAGGCGTGTTCCTGCACAGTGTCCCTTCCCCATGAAAGGGGAGCACTAATAACCTTGAAAAATAAATCAGTAGTACAGTTTTCATCCTCCCATAGGCAGAATGTGGTGTACTCTAACTGAAGTTAGAAGGTAGTTTGGGTAGAAGCAATGCTGGGGAAAGGAGATGTAATTCGCCATGGACTGCACAGAGCAGGACTCAGTCTGTTCTGTTATTGCTGCGTTCCCACATGTGCCTTGGGTTAATGCTTTTAACGAAGGAAAGTACCTGAAGCGCGTGACTTGTTTTCGGTCTGTGCAGTCCTTGCTGTATTTCTGGGGCTTTTCCTTTTTTTTTTTTTCCGTCCCATTTTAAGATTACAGATGATGCAATTTGAATTGGGGCTTTCTAAATCTTCGAGTCAAAGTCTGTATAGGGATGCCAGAGGTGTGTGCTGCATTTCTGAGAAGGCAATGTAAGAGTCGTACTGTTTGTAGTGTGATGGAGGGCGGGTAGCTGATGCAAGTCTTTAACCCTGCCGATTGCAATTGTGTTTTTTTTCTTCAAAACACCTTTCCACGTTAGCTGGGCTTTGCTGTCGGCAAGGTTGCTGAGAGAAATCAGTTGTTGCTTAGGGTCAGAGTGGGTGGAACTGCCTCTTTGAGCAGCATGCTTTGGCTACATCAGTTTAAAATGACATGACTAGTCTTGGGTTTCATCACAGCCTTGGTTCTGTATCAGCTATGCGGCGTGCTGTAGGAGGGCAGGACTCGCTGCACGACAGCTCTCTGCAGCTTCTGCATGGGGAAGATCCTTGGAAAATGCCAGGTCAAGATCAGCAGGACTTCAGTGAGGGAACAAATGCACTTTTGGAGCATTCAGCATCATGTTTTCTGCTGCAAGATGCAGACCAGTTTCTGCTCTGGTGCAGGTTTCCTCGCCATTCAGTGCTTCTCCCTCTGTGTAGAGGTTTGGTGGTGGTGGATGCCTGGAGTTAACGTCACTGGTCTTCATCTAGGTACAGCAGAGTATGGAGATGCTCTCTCTGCTAGGGTTAAAAAAGCCTGTTAATTACTAATCTTCGTTTAGTGGTGGTCTGCTGCGAGCCACAGCAAATGCAGACCCTAAATAAGAGTTTAGCAAGGTGCTGCCTAGGAAGATTGACTAATGCTATTGACTGTAATATTGACTATATATATAGACTAGAATATGAACTTTTAAAGTTGAAGTACAGCGCTTTGGGTAGAGGCAGAGTCCAAGCTCAGTGAGGGGAATTCAGAGGGAAGAAAAACCTCCAGGAGCTTTAATTTTCACTGAACAGAAGCTTTAGTGTTGACCACTCAGCAAACTAGGTTTCTGGAAGATTGCTCACTTTGGCTATGAGAATCAAGAGCTCCAAAACCTGATGTTCAGGCTGCTGGGATGTGCGTGGTCACGTCTCCTCGGTGCTACAATGATTCCCACGGCCTCGCAGGGCTGAGATGTTTGGCGTCTCTGTGGGGAAAAGGCTTCTCCATCAGCCTAAGGTGGCATTTTAATCCTCGTAACTTGTAAGGGCACACGAGTCTTCCAGGCAGCTTCTGTCCTCAAACAGCCTCTGCTTTCAAGGTTGATTAGTCCATGCAAAGAGACAAGTGTGGTGTGGTGCTTTGGAAGTGAGACACAAGCCTGGGACACTTAACAGCTGCCACGCCACCTTCAATGTGTATATATTCATATATATACATGTACACACACCTCATCGCAGACAGTGTGTTAAGCCTGCTGGAGCCGTTTCACTTCTTTGTAGGAAATCACATATGAATTTTGTTTTTGAGAGTGTTCCTGCTTTGGGGATACCATGTGTATGTGTCTGCGAACCAGCAGCTCTTGGTTGCTCCTGCGAGGAAGAAAAGCTGTTGCACCACGGGAAGGGTGAGGGGCGAACCAGAAAAGAAAACAGAAGGTCTGGCTGGGGTACCAACGTTGAGAGTAGAAGGGTATCCAGGTTGGGGAGCAGGTTATAAATAGATGCCACCAAAGCTTTGCCCAGACTTTACTTGCATAGTCAGCCATTGTCAGGGGAAATCCTGGCTAGCTCTGCTTGCAGGAAGGTGGTGTGTGGCCAGCTTTGCTCAGTTTAGTCCCAGGCCTATTAGCACAAAACTGAACACTTCTGCAGAGCTGGGTGTGGGCTGTGCTGGAGGGGAGTAGCTCCAAGTGAAGGTGTCTAACTCTTTATTTGTGAGCAGAGACCAGCTGAATTAAAAGATACCCCATGCAGGCACCATGAGCAAAATGAGCTCCTGGAGGGGGTTCCTCTTCTTTCAGAGGGTGTGCTGGAGGTCAGACCTGCTTAGGATTCGTAATTTGTAAGTAAAATCCAGCTAGTGAGCTTTCCTCTTCACTTGGGTGAGGTGTCCTCCTCTGCCTCCTCCAGCTGATTTCTACCTGCCAGGTGCATTGGGGACCTGATAAGGGACTGTTCCGAGAGGTTAAACTTGAAGAGCAACTTCAAAAAGAAATGAAGTCATCTTCCTTCTTGTCCTACCCCCTCCAAGTGAAAGGAGAGACTGGTACAGAGGGTCGTGGAGGGGAAAACATCGCATTGCACGAAGCTTGTGTTTTCAAGCACACCTTGGTCTGTTCTGAACCTCTGTACTGCTGGTTCCCATTTACTTATTTGACGTGCACTGAGATATTGGTAAATGATCTTTTGGTTAATTTAGTTAATGATGGATTTAGACTGTGAAGAGCTGTCCTGACTTGGTAGAGGAGGATTGGCTTAGGTGGCTGTTGTACCATTATTCTGGGGAACTTCCTTGCCTCTGGTTTATCAGCAGAAGTGTTTAACTTCACTGGAACAGGAAAGGACTTGCTTTGCATAGGTCCTGATGCATCAGAGGCAGAAGAGGGTGCATTTTGCTCTGTCCATCGAACTCCTTAATAAACTGCAGAAGCTTTGAGCACCCAGTGGTTTGATGAACAGCAGATAATGTCTCAAGGATAGCAATAACTGTCAACGCATAGAAAACAGCACTGGAATTTGCTCACAGAAAAGAGTAAGTGAGTATTTCAATCAGAGGGAAGAATTCATGGCACTTTTTGGAGCAGGACAGTGGCAAAACCACCTGTCAGATTTGAAGTGAAATGAAGTTGCATAAAGACAGCTTGAAGTAGGGCAGGAACACACCTGTGTGTTGGAGAAGGAAAATACGGGAGGGGAGGCTGGAGCTGCTGGCGTCTCGGTGCTGGTGAGTGGGGCCGGGACGCTGGGAGGACGCGGCTGTGTGGCTTACGGTATCCAAAATACTCCTAGTCTAGCAGGTCTGCATGTTTTGCTGAAGTTACACATTTTATGTGTATTAAACAGAGGATGCTTTACTTTGGGCCTTTGTAAGTGATTTCAAAACCTGACTATGCATCTGGCTTTTTGCTGCCTTCTTTCCCCTTCCTCCCACTTTTCGAAAGCATGTCTCACAGCTGGCTGTCTTCCCGCTTGCACTGTCCAGGAGGTGGGTGTTTTCTGCTTTCAGTGTAGGCAGCTTTGTCCAGGCTGCGTGTCGGTGTGTTCAAATACTGCATTCGATAAGCTTGCGTCACTCAGGGTCTGTGTGTGCTGAAGATGCCCGTGCTAGCAATGTTTTATAATTGAGATTGAAGAAATTCTTAACTTTTAAGCGGAGTGTTTTATTTCCAACAATAAGGCTGTATTTATTGTGATTTGCAGAAAGCTGAATCTGAATTCCACTTTTCTGTCTTGAGACACTGGTAAATGAATAGACAGAAACTTGCCCTACCTGCTTGTGGTGGCACTGAGCGATGAATCAATTACCTTTGTTAATTAATTGTTCTGTTTTTTATCAGGTTTTGTAGTGCTTCCCGAGCATGAGTTCAGAATGAAGCGGCGATTGGATGAGCAGGAGTCACCCGTGTATGCGTCGCAGCAGAGACGTATCACCAGCACCACCGAAGCTTTCCAGCACCAGCACCGCGTCCTCGCGCCGGCCCCGCCGGTCTATGAGGCGGTTTCGGACACCATGCAGTCTGCCACGGGGATTCAGTACTCGGTAACTCCCAGCTACCAGGTGCGTGCGCTCGTCCCCGTCGCTGCGGTCCTGCTGCCTGACCAGCCAGCTCCGTGTTGATTCGTGATAGGATTCTGTATTTAAGACGAGGTTTTATTTTAGTAAGCAAGGCTTCCTAAAGGAAAACCGAGTTTGAACAATACGTTTATCGTACATCTCATTTGAAGCATTTGCTTTAAGACTATTGGCTTTGTTCATGTTCAGAGCCACCTGAACAAACGTAGTGTTGTTTGGCTTTGTTAAATATGGTTCTTTTAATGATTCTCTCAGATCATGGTCTCTGAATCCTTGAGGCAAGTGTGTGCAGGGCTTTTTCACCATTTTTCTTCACTGGGAAAATGTTTGTTCTTTTGGTTACTCTGTAATGGGAGTATGAGAGCTTAGGTGATCTTAAGCTTAACAGACTGGATCGGATCAGCATTTAAATTGGGGACTTTCAGGAAAATTGAAGTGTTTCAGAAAACATTACCCCAGGGTCATTAGGTGGCACTCTCCCCTCTCTTGCCTCCTTTGCAAAGAGCTGTCAGCTGGAGAGAAGAAAAAAAATCTACTTTAGGAGTGCACTGGAGATACCTCCCAAGGAAAGGCTGTTTCTGTGTTACTTTGCCGTGTTTTTGGCATGTTGCTGGTGAGCTGCTGTCCCTGTTTAGGGCTGAATTACGCACACAGCTTCTTCCTTCCTTCTGCAGAAGGGATGTTCACACTGACAGTAGCAGCCGTGGAGCTGAAGAGCCTGCAGGCAGACACTTGCAGGGACTGGAAGAGGATGTGTTTATGCTGGCAGTCCTTCCTAAAAAGAACTTGGATGGCCCAGCAAGCAAACTGTTTCTTGTTCATGAGAAGGATTTAAAAAAGTGCATCCCATCTAAAAGAGGCTTGAATGGAAAACCACATTTGTGTAAAAAGTAATTTACCTTTTTTTTTTTAAAAGGCTTTTTTAATGGATTTTCCAAACTGAATTTTTTCTGGTTTAATGTATGAAGGAGACCCAAAAAGTGCATGCCTGCTGTTCCCTTCCCTTCCCTGTTTTTCTAGGGGAGATACCAAACTGAGTTTTTCCCCAAGTCTGATGGTGCCAGAGAGCCACAATGTGACTTCCAATACCCAAACTGAATAGCAGCAGTGTAGAAGCTTGTAAAGACTCATTTGGTCACTCATATTATTGCTTGTGACATGTATCATAGGAAAAAGAGAGAACCCTGGCTCTATCAGACTAAAAATCCCATTTTATGCCCCTTTTGCAGGTCTTTATATTAGTGTTAGTGACTAGACAGACAGTGAGTCTGCAGGCTGGAGGGAACCACGTTTGTAATATGTTTGCAGAGAGGCCTCTCCTGTATTTGGAGTATGGGATTAGAGTTGTCTTGTTTCATTTTTAGGTCTCTCTGGGTCATAATTGAAGAAAACAAAAGATAAAAGGTGGTTAGCAGACTTTTTACAAGGACATGTATTACAGTGACTGGACGAGGGCTAATGGCTTTAAACTGAAAGAGGAGAGATTTAGATTAGATATAAGGAATAAATTCTTCCCTGTGAGGGTGGTGCCGCCCTGAACAGCTGCCCAGAGAAGCTGTGGGTGCCCTGTCCCTGGGAGTGCTCAGGGCCAGGTTGGAGGGGACTACGAGTGACCTGGTCTGGTGGATGGTGTCCCTACATGGAACTGAATGATCTTTAAGGTCCCTTCCAAGCCAAACCGTTCTATGGTTCTGTGTTTCTGTGGTTACAGTTCAAACTGTCTGTGTTCCGCTTCCTTAAAATTTTTCTCGTGTACCTGGCTATGGGAAGACTGACCTTGCTCTCTGCCCGTGCGGCGAGCGGGAGCAGCGGCCAAGCCGTAGCCGTCCCTGATGTCCTTTTTGCCTCGCCAGGTATCAGCCGTGCCGCAGAGCTCGGGCAGCCACGGCCCGGCCATCGCGGCCGTCCACGGCGGCCACCACCACGCCGCGCCGGTGCAGCCCCACGGGAGCCAGGTGGTGCAGAGCCACGCGCACCCCACGCCGCCCGCCGTGCCGGTGCAGGGCCAGCAGCAGTTCCAGAGGCTCAAGGTAACGCTGGGCATCGCTGCCTGAAGTCAACCAGCCTCTGCTGAAAGCACAGGGCAACAGGGGCCTTCTTCTGTTTGGTGTGCAGGGGAGGCCAGCCTGCAAACCCAGCCGGTGACCTCCGTAAAGCTTTCATTTGCTATGCCTTGTAGACGCTTCTCCTGTTGGGAGGACTATTGAATGCAGAAAGAGATTTGTGTTTCGAATAGCGTAATATAAAATGGACTTGCTAGGGAAAGATCAGGGACAGGAAGGAATAGGAAAAAGTATTGATCAGAGGATTTGTATGAACGGGTTAAGTTGCCAAAACATTTGGTGCTTTTCTGAACACATGGCTTATGTGGGTGGTTGCGTGGGAGTAATTTGGGAGTAAGGCAAGCTCTATTCTCGGATTATGTGCTGTAAAATCCTTAAAAAAAAGAGAAAAGTTCACCAAAAATAACCCATTTGAGTAGCTACATTTGGTTCAGCTCTAGCAAGAAGGCCACGTATATACAAATTGATGCCTGTTTCTTAGTCTCTTCCAAACACAGTGCAAGTTTCCTCCAGTTGTGGTGGAACTCACTGGTGAGAAGCCCTTTCCTTTTTGCTGAATGTAGGGCACTGCATTCCTAGAGACCTCTAAAAATGGTTTCAAAATGTGTGGTGGTTCCTCCCAGTGAAATCGATGGCAAATCCTCCGCCAATGCAAGATCAGGGCTATACATGATGGTCTTTTCTTCCTTTGCTGTTAAATTTCAGACAAAAGAGGTCCCGTGCGTAGCTCTCGGAGCTGATGGGCGCGTGGCCGGGCTGTCAGAGGCGATAGGAACCCCGAGCTCTCGCTCAAAGCTGTGGCTGTTCTTTTCAGTACATCTGCAAATTGGATGTTGGTACACGAACGGTTCATAAACTTCTTGCTGTTTGAGGTGCAAAACAATTTACCACCCACAGTTGCCATTTTCAAAATCCTTATATACTGAACTGAAATGTCTGGCTTTTAGAAAAAAAAAAAAAGTGCAAGCGTGTACCTGGCAGACATCTACTACACTGAATATGTCATTTCCACTTTCTGCTTATCCTTAGACTTCTGTAATAATTTCCACATATGAATGCAGGAAAAATACTCAGTCTAGTTCTGTTTATCCTAGCAGTTGCTTCAGTGATGGTAAATTTGGAGTACGTGGTGGGGTTTTTTTCCTAGTAATTCTGCTGATCTATCTTGCTTTTTTTTTTTCCCCTATTTTTCTTTTTGGTACAGTTTTATCTTGTGAGCCAGGAGTGGGGAGTGAGTATCTCTTACTCAAATGGTGCTGGTAGTATGCTAACCAGGCTCATGATCTTTTGCTCTTTAATTCCCCGCCCAGGCTCAAGGCTAACAGCTGTGTTTTCAAATAGCGCATGTTTTGCAGAACAATGGGAGGTGAAATAAAATCTTCTCAGCTAATATAACCTGTCTGTTCTGTCCTCAGGTGGAAGATGCATTGTCTTACCTTGACCAGGTGAAGCTGCAGTTTGGTAGCCAGCCACAGGTCTACAATGACTTCTTGGATATTATGAAGGAATTTAAATCTCAAAGGTAACCAGCTGCATTTTGCTTCTGCCTTCCAGGTTAGAAAGGGCGTATGTGGGCATGGGAGTGATGTTCTGTCTTCCCTGGGCAGACTAACACACCTCTAGCAGCAGTGTAAAAGCAGTTGTGTGCGTGCTTTTTTGAAAGTTAAATGCATCCCTTCGTTTCTGCTAAATCTCTGCTTAGAGTGGGAGTTCACAAGTTCAGCCTTGGTAGCTGATTCATCTGGTTGTCTGGTTCTCTGCCCATTAATAATGGTCAGACCTGGGACTAGATCTCAGAGCTATAAAATGCTGTCTGGGCTAATAAAATTGTTTAATGTCGTTCTGAAATTCAATAGTAGATGTGTAGGAATCTGTTTTGTGTTGTTTCGTAGGCTAGAGGTGATAAGGTAAAAATTTGAATGGAAAGTTCTTGTGAGGAGAGCTTGGTGTGCCACTGGCAGGGGCTCTGAGAATTGTGACATTTTGATCTTATTCCTCCTTCAGTATTGACACTCCAGGAGTGATCAGCCGCGTGTCGCAGCTCTTCAAGGGCCACCCAGACTTGATCATGGGTTTCAACACCTTCTTGCCGCCTGGTTACAAGATTGAGGTGCAGACGAATGACATGGTGAACGTGACGACACCGGGGCAGGTTCACCAGATCCCCACTCACGGCTTGCAGCCCCAGCCGCAGCCACAGCCCCAGCATCAGTCGCAGCCTTCGGCGCAATCCACCCCAACACCAGCACAGCCAGCGCCGCAGCCACCGCCTGCCAAAATCAGCAAGGTGAGAGCCTTGGAATGACATAGATTGATAACACAGGGATCCCGCTGCCCCCAGCCGAAACTGGTATGCGGCTAGAGAATGAAAAAGGAACTTCTACTCTGCTTTTTCAAAGTATTCATGAACCTCTGCCTGGGTTGTGCTTCTACTGCTGGATTAGCTTCTCCTTTTGAAACTTCAGTTTGGTTTGACAGTAATTCAAATAAGCCACTTTACAGCTTTGGAAAAGCTTTGTGGCTTTCAGCGGGGAACTGAAAGGTGCTCATAGAATCTGGTTATCCCGGGAGTGATATAGCAGCCCCAGGTTAAGGTTCCTGAAATGCATTTGATGTTGCAAGAAGGGTTTCCTAGTTAAAGCACCGGGCACATGTTGAACTGCCCGCATTTGTGTGTATTGTCATGGAATAACTGAAGTCCCAAGGAATCCCTCATAAAACAGAGGCCATGATAAAGATGTGGCTCTTACTGTGAAAGTGTGTGGTTTCAAATGCTTGGGACAATTAAGCCTTTAGAAGAGCCTGATCAGTGATGTGGTAGATTCTGCATTGCTTGGAGTCTTGTTTTCAGCTTAAACAGCTGTTGTAAAATAGAAGTCTAATTCAGCCATCAGCTAGATGGGCACAGGAGTTGTTGGCAAAATCAAAAGTGCAAGAGTTCAGGCAAGATGACCATGATGTTCCCTTTAGGTATCAATATGCATGCCTGAAACTGAGACCTTTCAATAGCAAACGGAATTTGACTGTGCTTTAGATATAATCCAGATGCTACTGTCCAACAAATATATTTTATGTGATTCAAAACAGAATATGATCATATAAAAGGTATTCAGGGAGCTTACTCCAGGTAAAATATTACATATTTCCGCCTCAAAATGTGGAAAGATTTGAGAGCTGATATCTCAATATTGGAAGATATTCCAGTTTTCCCTTGGTGTTGCCTTACTTTACACATCTCAAAATTCTTCACTGGGGCAAAATAACTTGCAGTGTTGGAGTGAGCTGTGCCTGTGTATTTTGGCTCTGTTATATTTTTGAGATGGTAGGTGTTGCTTGTTGGATTTCAGTCAAAAGCAATTACCAAGGCAAAACTGCTGTTAGTCACAACAGTTTGAATGGTCTGGGTGTTTTCTCTCTGAATTCTACTCTCTACTGGCCCACTAAATATTTATCTGTTTATTTGCTTTGTGTGATAGTTTTCTTCTGCTTAGTCTGCTTGTACTTGTGCTTCTGTTAATCTTTAAAACCCAACTCTGACTGTGAAACAGCACTTGTTAATTTTGACTCTTAAGAGCAGTTTCTGCTTAGACAGCCACTAGGAAGCATCCAGTTTATGAAAGATATTGTTCAAATTCCCTAGAGCTGTGAAGGATTCAGTAGCAATTTCAAAAGACCAGTCTCTTAAGGAGGTGCAGCAAAAGTCATCAGGGCCAGTATGTAGGAAGGGGTTGTTCACCTGGATGTGGTAGCAGAAGATTTTGTTCAGTTGTGATATTCCAGCTCAGAGGTATCTGTGGAATCCATGTTGTTCCACTGTTGGCATCAGATACAGTTACGTACTGGGTTGTTTCCTCCATATGGTCCATATACAGAATAAAAATGCCTTTATTCCAAACATAAAGGAGTATGCTAATTTCTAACATGACTTCCTGTCTTCTTAGCCATCACAGTTGCAGGCACATACTCCTGCCAGCCAGCAAACTCCCCCGATTCCACCATACGCATCACCACGTTCGCCACCAGTCCAACCTCATACACCTGTGACAATCTCTCTGGGAACCACCCCATCCCTGCAGAACAATCAGCCTGTTGAGTTTAATCACGCCATCAACTATGTCAACAAGATCAAGAATCGGTTCCAGGGACAGCCAGACATCTACAAAGCCTTCCTGGAGATCCTCCATACGTATCAGGTGAGTGTTAACAATGCAGATGTGACTATAAGTATGGTTATTTCTCTTTCTTTACCATGGGAAGCTAACTGTGTCCATCCAAGACTTGCCTTTGGGTCTTCTGCTGGATTAGCATTGGCCAGCAAGCTAACCAGGATTCTTGCAAATGAGAAGGTTATGTAGCAGCATGAAATAATAAGATTTCAGTCCGACATCTTTGTTTGCAAGTGTCTGAAATGCCTATTTTAAAGTCATATTTAGTGTTTTTTCATGAGCACAGGTCAGGAAGAGACAACATGGCCATAGTACTATGTTAAAGATAAAGAAACTGATGCTTTGATCAGTGTCCTGCTTGTTCAGGGCCAGCTGGGCATTTAGTATATGTTTATAGTATATAGAAGAATTATGTATTTAGTGTGCATAAGAATCATACTAGTAATATAGCACAATTCTTAATGTAAGATGCTGAGACCTTTGCTGTTTCATTGTTTGTATCACTGAGGGCTTTTTTTTTAAATTTGTCACTTAAATAGTTTGTGTGTCCTTCTGACTCTCCTCTTTCCCGTGGCAGAAGGAGCAGCGCAATGCCAAGGAGGCAGGAGGGAACTACACGCCGGCGCTGACGGAGCAGGAGGTGTACGCGCAGGTTGCTCGCCTCTTCAAGAACCAGGAGGATCTGCTCTCGGAGTTCGGGCAGTTCCTGCCTGATGCCAACAGCTCTGTGGTGAGTCGTCTCGGAGACAGATTGGAGCTGAAAGACGTAGGGAAAGCTGGGCTGTGTGTAGCCAGAGTTCAGAAAAATGCACTTTTGCAATGTGTTTCTTGGGGGTTTTTTTTGAGTAATCTTTTGCTGAGTGTGAGAATAGGGTCAGGGTGTTAGACTATGTTTTCTGGCCATAACTTGTCTTTTAAATACAATCCCTTTGCCTAAAAGGGTTGTTCTAAAACTGCAATAACTGTGGCTTAATACATCTAGACCTAGGAGGTGCAGCATGTTTTTATGCCTGGATGTGTGGAACTCAGCTCTAATGGCCTTATGGGTTTGTCTCTAAATAAGCTGTTAAGTAAGACAACTGCAGAGAAAGTGGAATCAGTCAGAAACGATCACGGTGGCACAGTGAAGAAGCCGCAGCTCAACAACAAACAGCAAAGACCCAACCAGAACGGCTGTCAGATCCGGCGGCACTCGGGAACGGGAGCAACCCCTCCGGTGAAGGTGAGAGCTGCTCGTTCGGCAGCCCCGCTTCTCCCAGGAGCGGGGTGTGTTCTGCAAATCGGGTGATTTGTGCAGCACAGGCCACAGAGTGAGGAAACAGAAGCTAAACTTTATGAATTCCTTGTTTCCAAGTGCAAGGCTTCGTCTCTTTTTCACAAGCTGGTGGTGTTATCTGTACGCAAGGGTGGTAATAGTTATGTTACTGGCTGAGGAAAAATAGGGCTTTCCCTGCTTTGTTAGGATGCTGCAGAACACGTGGCAGTAGTTTTATGGGTGAATAAAGCAGTGTTGGGTGATGAGGGGGAGATAGGGGTTGTGGAGGTAAAAGTCTCAGGAAAATCACAAAACAAATTGGTCCAAAATTTGTAGCGATGTTTCTAAGGCACATGGGAAGATAAACCAAGGGAAAGATAAAGGTGTGCCTGAAAGCTTTGTTGTAGCAGATGCAGAGGAATCGTGTTTGCTCATCTTTCCTCTGATAAACCTTGTGATACAATGATGAATGATTTTTCTCTTAGCAGAGTTTGCCCTTTTCAAATGATGCACAGTTTGAGAGAGCAGGGCTTTGTAGTGTTATACAAATTGTCCTGTGCCCAGGTGTTTGTGCATGAGGGATAAGTTTGCCTGCTTTGTTTGAATGTGGTGCATCAAAAATGGTGATGAAAAACATCAGCCGACATAATCGTGTCATTTAAATCCAGTGATTTACTTCATCATCTGAGGGGGTAGAGTCCACCGCTGGTATGGGGAAAATAAAGGATCTTGCAGCGGAATGCAAGAGAGAAAAAGGCAATGTAGTAATTTTAGGGAGGTGTAAGTCTGAAAGAATTGAGTGAGTGATATGAGAAAAAAAAAAAAAGGGTAAATTTGTAAACTGGTTAGAAAAACGACGTGCTGTAGCGTGACTGTTTCAATCAACTACTTACAGAAAAGGATGCAACAGTGTATTAAAAATATTTGGAGTTCTATGCTGATGATTAACCTTTAATACATTAATTTGTGGTGCACATTTTCATACAAGTTTCCTTCGAAAAAGCCATGTTTCTTTTATGTAAAAGCAAATGGTGGGGTCAGGGAGCTGAAAACTTTGTGTTATAGATAATCAAAATGTGGCAACTTGCCCCACTGAACAGCCCTTTTTTTTCCCTGCCTTTCTTTTTTCTTTTCAGAAGAAACCGAAGCTGCTTGGTTTAAAAGACCAGTCTTTGACGGAAGCCAGCAAACACGGTGTGGGGACAGAGTCTCTCTTCTTTGAGAAGGTGAGAAGCAAGATTCAGAGAAAGCAGTCTCACATCATTGATTTATGTTCTTAGCATGTATACATCCGGACTTTTATCACAGTGCAGCAGGTGATATATATACCACCCTGATAACATTTGTCAGCTTGACCTCAGAGGTATCACACAACCTTTAAGTCAGACCTGTTGCGTTTTTTTAAAAGACTAATGATCTTTTTTATGTGAATACTTGTGTTTTTCCCCCAAAGGTCATTCTCCAGCTTTTCTCCCACTGCTGATAGTTTATTTGCAGGAATGGGAATTTTTTTCCTTAATGCACGCTCCAATCTTTTTTCCACCTTTCTGAAATCCCCGTACGACTGATGTGTGGTGTGTCTTGCTGTGTTGGCTCAGCTTGCTGTACCCATCCACAACCCGCTGCCTGCAGCGGGGGAGCTCAGTTTACAAAGCAGCTGATTCATGACAACATTGTTTTTGTTTTTCCTGAGAGATAAATCTAATTAATTGCACGGTTGTTACCTATTGCTGGTTTACCGCACAGAACAAATGAAAGATATGTGTGATGTATCCTTGGTGTCTTCCCTAAGATGTCTATACATTTCCTTATGGCTCAGAGGGGGGCATATAGTGAACATAAACAAGCCTTTTAAATAATAGTCATGTGTCAATGAAAGTCTTGGCTGCTCCCTGATGATGCCGTGCATTTTGCAGCGTATTGCAGACCAGCTGATGCTAACTGGGAACCAATCCATTGCTCAGAGGATGTGTAGGTGTTAACATGAGTAAACCTCGAAATCCCTGCTGTAGAATTACAGCCGTAATGACAAAGATCTTCATGATGATAGATCTGTGTCTGATGTATGGATGTTAACTGTTCTCGTGGGAAGGGTAATGGTGTTGGGATGAATCGTTTGGTTTCCTTGGGCTGTGAAGATAAGGGTGACAGAAGCTGGTTTATCTGTGATAACCTGAGCAGGCAGAGGCTGGAGCACAAATCTCTTACCCTGCTCCCTACCTGCAATATTCTCCAGTGTTTAAAGTCAGCCTGGGTGGGTTTGTGGGGCTGCAGTTATAATGGACATTGCCTATGATTCCAGTGTTTTGTAATCCAGCTGTTCAGGGATTTTGTGAGGGATTTCATTCCTCACTTGCAGCTCCTTTGTGCAGGGGAGTGCCCCCAGTGCTGATGTTGCAGGGCACACCCAGCACAGAGATGTTTCACATTGGTGTCTGTTTGTCCAGCCCTGCATGTGGGGCAGGTCACCCTCTGTTCAGCTCATGTACAGATTTGCGTTCTCATTCTGTGTGTGATTTCTGTGTATCGGTGGTAAGCACAATGTTGAATCCAGGTGTCCTGGACAGCGATAGCTCACCCAGCTCGGTCTCACCCTGACAGCAGCTCTTTGCCTCTTCTCTTCTCTCCACAAGGTCCGCAAAGCTCTGCGGAGCACAGAAGCGTACGAAAACTTCCTTCGCTGCCTGGTTATTTTCAACCAGGAGGTGATCTCCCGGGCTGAGCTCGTGCAGCTCGTTTCTCCGTTCCTGGGGTAAGTGGAACCCGTTTCCTTGCGTGAGGTGAGAAGTTTAATACACTCAGGACTGTTCCTGTTGCAAAGCCAGGAAAGACAAGCCAACCTCTGTGGTTGTTCAGGGGAATGCATCTCCTGTGGTTGAGTGGCATGGAGGAGGAGGAGGGGGAAAAAAAAGTGCTGATATAAACTCACTAAAATTTCCAAAAAGCAGCTGAATTCTGCCAAAGCCAAAAATTATAAGCAATACAATAGTTTAAATAGGAATTATGACTTCCATAATTGCCAGTAGCGTACAGAACAACTCTATTAAATCAGCTAAAACCAAGCGATTATCCTCTCATCAGCTTTGGACTGCAAGATTAATGTTCCTTCTTCCTGCGAATTGAGTTCCTGGTTCCAAGGGAGAAGGCAATAGCAATGTACATTGGGTTCGGGACCCCATTGTACTAGTTGCTATGCAAAGACACTGCCCCAAGGAGCTTCCATTCTCTCTGTAGCTCCCTGGACTTGGGCATCAGCAGGATGCTACCTTGAGCCAGGAAAGGTGAAATATTCAGCAAATAATTGTGGATTTTCCCTATTCACTGTCTGTGCTCCTAGCTACAATGGTGAATAGCTGTGTTGGGAAAGGTCTAATACAGTTTTCCTATTCTGGAGTTGGGTATTATCTTCTGTCATGTAATGAAAAAGCAATAAATGAGCAGTGATTCAATTAGCCTCAGTAACAGGTTCAATTCCTCATATTGCTGGAGCTTTGCATGAGATAAGAAGAGTTGAACAGATGCGCTCTTTTAGGCTAATAAATTCTTCAGAAAACTGCTCTCTCCAAGCAGGTGAACTTGGGCCTTGCAGGCAAAGGCTCCTCTGTAATTTGTGCTGGTCTGTGTGGTCTGGGGAGGCAGCACTGGTGGAAGCGATTGCTCAGCACTGAAACCTTTTGCCATATAGTTACAGAGTCGCTTTTCGGTTTCTTCTTGCTGCTTTTGGAAAAGTCTGGTTTAAGGTTAAGAACATTGGCAAACGTCTCGGGATCTGGCCTGGGTTCACTGCTGGAATAGCTTGGGAAACCAGATGTGACTCTGTCCCTGCGATGAAAGCTTTGGCTGCTCCCTCTCGCTGGTCACTTGTCTCGTGGGGTCTGTACCTACAAGGGGTGTGGAGGATACATTGGTGCTTGTCTGTGTATCCCTGGCAATACACGGGGATAAGCCTAAAGCACCTTAGTTGCACCAAGAGAGAGAAATCCAGCACCTGATCAACTTCCCGTTTGATCAAGCTCTATGGGTCCTCTCTCACCAGAATGATAATTCAGGGGGTCTTCTTAGACACAGTCCATCAATTGTAGCCTCAGCATCGCAGCTCAGCACTGTTTGATTTCTGCTTAGCTAGCTTTTCACTTTGTTCGTTTGATTTTTAGGAAATTCCCAGAACTGTTCACTTGGTTTAAAAACTTTCTGGGGTACAAAGAGTCTGTTCACATGGAGACATATCCGAAGGAACGGGCGACCGAGGGGATTGCCATGGAGATAGACTACGCCTCCTGTAAAAGACTGGGCTCCAGCTACCGGGCCTTACCCAAGAGCTACCAGCAACCCAAGTGCACGGGGCGGACTCCGCTGTGTAAAGAGGTAAGATGCTCTCGGCGAGGAATTGCATGGCAGAGGGAGGCTACTCCCAGCCTTCTCAGAAGGAGTGAGGCAAAGGACGAGCAAAACAGCACCTGGGCATGTGTGGGCGTATGTCCTCGCTCGGGATCACCGTGCTGCCTGTTGGAGCCCAAGGTGAGCACACCCTGAGGTGTTCCGAGCGGTGAGTGAGCACTTGGCGCTCCTGCAAATATCTGGATTGTGTCCAGAAGCTGTTGCACAGGGTGAGGCGTCAGTCTAGGAATGGGTCATGCTAGGAGATGCGATGCCCACGTGGGTTTGGTTGGCATCGGCTCTTCTCCAGTGGTGCTTGTGAAAGGGTTGTGTCAAGCGTTGGGCAGCAGCTGGAAAAAACCCAACAAGACAGTGATGTTTATATAAAGTAAATTGTGGGGTCATTAGATATGGATGTTTTATATAGTGTAACGTGTGAAAAGAACATTAAGATCACAGACTTAAACGTGAAGTAGGAAATGGCAGAACTAGTTTTCTCTATGGTCTTAATGTGATCCACGGGGATCTTTTACAAGGCAGTACATAATCTAAGACTATTGCTAGGTTTTTAACCAAATTCCCACTTAGTCTTCTTTCAGGGTTATCTTTAGTCCAGCTTTGAAAGAAAATCACATTTTCTGTAGTTAGCTTCTCCCACGTATCCCTCACGTGCTTCT
The DNA here is from genome assembly GCF_036013475.1 of Columba livia. NCBI lineage: Eukaryota > Metazoa > Chordata > Aves > Columbiformes > Columbidae > Columba > Columba livia. The sequence continues at coordinate 17,722,070 of NC_088612.1, read as the reverse complement.
TTCTTCCTGCCTGAAATGCTAAGAAGACCTCTTGTCTTCAGAAATAGTGCATTGCTTTGGGAAATCAGCTCCCTACATGCAACCAGCCTTCTTGGTCAAGTCTCAAAGCTGGTCTCCCAACGACGTCCCACAGGATCAGGTGTACTCATTGAGTCTTTTAATGTGTTGTAATGGTCTTTTGATCAAAGTGGGAACAGTCCTGGCTGGTCCTGTTCCTTCCCTGATGTTGAGGGTAATATTTTGGAGATGAGTGAGCAGGGCTCTTGCTGAAGGCTGGTTTATAATTGTGCTGGTTCAGAGCATTCACAGGAGGAGGGGAGAGCCCTAGAAATCCCTTCCCTACAAGCCTGCGGTCAGCAGCAGCACCCGCACCAAATCGTGAGGAGATTGCTGTCTCAGAAGTGTCTCGTGGGGTGCAGCTGCACGCTTTTCTTCCTGCGGCTCTGCTGTTCAGGCTTCAGGTTTGCGAAAATTGGGCCTGACATTCAAGGCTGCCTGCCAAAATCCTCATTTCTTTGTCTTTGGCCTCTTCGAGGTGTTGGTTCTTTTTGAATGTTCTGTTCCTGTTTTGGAGTTGGGGAAAGCTTGTCTCCTCCTGTCTCCCTCAAAGGTTTTGAATGACACCTGGGTCTCCTTCCCATCCTGGTCCGAAGATTCCACGTTTGTGAGCTCCAAAAAGACGCAATATGAAGAGCACATCTACAGGTGTGAGGATGAGCGTTTCGAGGTAAATTGTTTTTCCTTGATTCATGCCTCAGAGAGCTTGGGATTCCATTAACACTCTTGATGTAATTATATCTTTAATACTACTGCATAGAATCTGTTTGTATTATGTGTCTGTCACCTGTTTTTTGGATGAAAGCTTGTGATCTCTTAACGCAAGAGGCAGTGGCTGCATAACTACGTCTCGCTGCAAACTGCCACCCCTGCCCCTCGCTTTTTGTGCTGAGCTCTTAGTTCACACCGCTCCAGGTGAAATTGTTCAATGGCCAGCATATAATCAACGCATCTTTTCTGTTCTTACTGCCCACGTAGCACACAAGAACATGCATTCCCCTCTAATAATCTGAAAAGCGATACATTCAGGATGTTAAATGATTGACATCTTGACTTGAAATGGAAGTTAGCTTGGCAATTACCTGAATACGCTCAGATTCAGCACGTCATTTTGTAGAGTAACTGTCAATTGTGTTCTATTCCCAAGTGGAAAATGTAATTTCCGAACAGTATCGTAGCCTTTAAATTCTTACACAGTATTATCTAGGTAGCAGATAAAATATAATTGGATTATTTGAGAGCAGCCGAACATGGAAACCACTGCTTGAAAACACCTTGTTAAACATGCACGACTTCTTGTTTCATGTCACTTAAACGTTAGCCTCTGTGAAGTATCATGTTTTATCTATTCAATGATGGCTAATGCACCGTTCGCTTCAGCTGGATGTTGTCTTGGAGACCAACCTGGCAACCATCCGTGTCCTCGAGGCAATCCAGAAGAAACTCTCGCGCTTGTCTGCCGAGGAGCAAGCCAAATTCCGGCTGGACAACACGCTGGGGGGCACTTCGGAGGTGATCCACCGCAAGGCTCTCCAAAGGATATATGCTGACAAAGCAGCCGACATCATCGATGGACTTCGGAAGAACCCATCCGTGGCTGTTCCCATCGTACTGAAAAGGTACCGACTGCTCCAGCACCTTGCCCTGGGGGCTCTGCTGACAGATAACGCACCATACGTGATCCAGATTTCTGTAAAAATAGCTAATTTCTGCCCCTAAAGGGTGTGACCTCTACAAGGCTGTAATTTAAGAAGTGCGTTTTATGTTCTGGTTGGTTGCTGTACTTCAGAAGAGTCGGGTAATTCAGGGGAATTACCCTTCTGACACAAAAGCCTTACCAGCTCAGGGGGAGGGACATCAAGCTTTTGTTGTCTCCTCTTAAACCCGAGTTCTTCCCTAGTGTCAGCATCGTGTGTAAGATGGAGAATCTATTGTGTGGATTGATCCAGGGCTAAATTTGATCCCTTTCCAAATCCCACGGTGTGTGTGACCATGAGCTCAGACTGCGGTGCCTGTGTTAGTCTCAGATTTCCAGTTCTGTTTCTGTTGTCACCCTCCCTTTCCTCAGTCACAAAAAGGGAGTGGATGCTGCTGCCGCTCCTTGGGGAAGCTCCAGGAGATGTGTCAGCAGGCGATACTGTTCCCTGGCCACTTCTCATCTCTGTGGGGCTGTCACTGCTGTGTCTCAGGGTCCTGAGAACTGGGGGAACAGCCTTGCCCAGGGCACCTGCAGGGTCACAGTTTCCCCACCCTGCTTATATGCTCAGAGCAGACCTCTTAGCTCAGTGTTGTTTTCTTGATCCAAGGTTAAAGATGAAGGAGGAAGAGTGGCGAGAAGCCCAGAGAGGATTTAATAAAGTCTGGCGAGAGCAGAATGAGAAGTATTACCTGAAATCCTTGGATCACCAGGGCATCAACTTCAAGCAGAACGATACCAAGGTCCTGAGGTCAAAGAGTCTCCTCAATGAGATTGAAAGCATCTATGATGAGGTAGGATGGTCATCAACAGTTTCCTTCCCTCAAGCTTATGTAGTTTGCAAGTGCAGTTTCAGTTCCCATCATTCCTCACTGCTCGATGACAGGAAGCCTACACCCCTGTCAGAGCTCCCTAAAGGCTCTTGGGTGAGGAGAGGTGGTGTTTGGGACTCAGGTTTGTGCTGTGTTTCTCGTTTGTAGAGGCAAGAGCAGGCTTCAGAAGACAATGCTGGAGTCCCCACAGGCCCACACCTATCCCTAGCCTATGAAGACAAGCAGATCCTGGAAGACGCCGCCTCTCTCATCATCCACCATGTGAAACGGCAGACAGGAATCCAGAAGGAGGACAAGTACAAAATCAAGCAGATCATGTATCACTTCATTCCAGACCTGCTGTTTGCTCAGCGAGGGGAACTCTCGGATGTGGAAGAGGAGGAAGAAGAGGAAATGGATGTGGATGAAGCTACTGGGGCTGCAAAAAAGCACAACGGTGTTGGGGGCAGTCCTCCCAAAACCAAGCTGATGTTCAACAACACGACGGCCCAGAAGCTGCGGGGCATGGATGAGGTCTACAACCTCTTCTACGTGAACAGCAACTGGTACATCTTCATGCGGCTGCATCAGATCCTGTGCTTGCGGCTGCTGAGGATCTGCACCCAGGCCGAGCGGCAGATCGAGGAGGAGACGCGGGAAAGGGAGTGGGAGAGGGAAGTGCTGGGGATCAAGCGAGACAAGAGCGACAGTCCTGCCATCCAGCTGCGACTGAAGGAGCCCAGTGAGTGATTTCTGGTGGGAGATGGGGAGGTTTTATTATCACTGGGCAGCCTCAAATTGAGGGAGGGGATGAGGTGGTGCGGGGTACATGGGACTCAAATTGCACAGTCGTACTATGCAACAACTTTTATTTTATACCTATTTTATCTAAAGCATCCTTGAGTTCCCTAACTAAAAGCTTTTTTAAAAGTCTCAAAAACAAAGACGTCAAGGAGGAGGCTAGAGCTAGAAAGCAAGAGATTACAAAAGCACCCATGGCCTTAAAAAGTCTCACTTAAATGTCCATAAAAGACAAACTCAAGCGTATTCCAGGAATTCTCCAGCTTGACTGGGTGGTCTGAGGACCAGAACTCAAAGGAACCGTTCCTGGGGTTGGGGTGTTCATCGCTCCCGTTCTCTCTTGTTGCAGTGGACATTGATGTTGAGGATTATTACCCGGCCTTCCTGGACATGGTGCGCAACCTCCTGGACGGGAACATGGACTCGTCGCAGTACGAGGACTCCTTGCGTGAAATGTTCACCATTCACGCCTACATCGCCTTTACCATGGACAAGCTGATCCAGAGCATCGTTCGACAGGTGACTGCTGGCAAAGGCTGGGGGGTGGGTGTCCTGGGTACAGAAAGTAGCTGGGTTGTTTGCGGCATGGAGAGCCCAGGCCCACATTGGAGGAGGAGTGCTGTACAATAGATGGGGAATTTCAGGGGTAAGCAGGTAAAATCTGGGTGTTTTTTAACCCAGCTCTAACCCCGATGTAAAGAGATGTGATAAAAGGTCATTTCTGAGGTATTTAAATTATGGGGAATATCCTGTCTATGAAGAGTTCTCCCTTTGTTTTCCAGAAGTTTTAGGATATAAATATTCAACCTCAGAGCAGCTCCAGAGCTAATATTGCTTTAACTTTGAAAAAGAATTAAATTACATTGTAATGATTTCCTTTCTTTTCAGCAGTGCTACAGAAGCAGCGCATGCCTTTTCTGCAAAGCTTTGTCTCTCTTTATTTGGCTGTTTGAGTAGCTCGTTTTGGCTGTTAAACCCTAGTCCTTTTATTGGGCTGGTAGGGAGCATGTGTGTCCAAGGGAAAGGTTCTTCATGTGCCTTTCTCTAGTGTAAAGAACAAAAACAGACACAAGGAGCTAGAGGTGGAATGGCTTGAAAGGCCTCTTCTCTTTCCAAAGGCAAGAGCTGCTTTTGACAAGCCCTTCAGTCCAGAGATTAACGGAATTCAAAAGACGGTTGAGCAGCTTTTGATTTTTAAACTTGTACAAAACCAGGATTTGATACTCAGTCTCCCACCTCTCTTGTGGGACGCAGCAGCCCCTTGCTGAGGAGGGGACGTTTGTGTCGCGGTGCTCCAGCCCTTCCTCCCCTGCTGCCCATCAGGATGTTCCCTGCCCGGAGTTTTTCTCCTGAGTAGCTGTACTTTGCCCCCTGCTAATCTTGTTAAAGATACTGTGGCTTTTTTTGGTTTTGTTGGGTATTTTTAAACATAGCAGCAGAGATCTTCTGCAACTAGAAGACATTACTAAAAATGTAGCCTTAAACTTGCTTTTTCAGCTTTTTTTTTTTTTTTTTTGCTTGTGCTTAAACCCATGGTTACATCTTAGTTCCTTTCTGTTCTGTTCTTCCGTTTTGCAGCTCCAGCACATAGTGAGCGATGAGATCTGTGTGCAGGTAACAGACCTCTACTTGTCGGAGAACAACAACGGAGCAACGGGAGGTCTTCTCGCTTCCCAGTCTTCCCGTGCTCTCCTGGAGGCCGCGTACCAGCGCAAAGCTGAGCAGCTCATGTCGGAGGAGAACTGCTTCAAGGTAAAGCCGGGCTGCGAACTGCAGTGTAAAAGCAGCAAGCACCGAGGGGGATGCCTTTTGAGAAAGGAGAGGCACCAGTCCTTTAAAAAAGGAGCCTTGTTTGGGAACCCAAGAGCCCTGAGCAGTTTCTGTAGCTCTGAAAGTTGAGAGTTTTAGTGGCTTGTCCCCAGCTTTTGGCACAAAGGTTAATGTTTCTGTAAGGGCCCCTCAGAAATGACGTTTCAAGGAGAAATGTATTTCCTGGAACAGCAATGAGTATCCTTCGTGCTTCACACTGTCTTTAAGTTGTATCGTGTTTGCTGCTTTTAATTTGTTAGCTCAAACTCTCCCATTTCTCTTGTGCCTCAGCCTTTCTCAACTGTGGGGAGATCTGCTAATACTGACAGGGCATTAAATCATTGCTGACTGCATACTTTGCTGAATAAACCTGGTGCACTGGGCTAAGCAAATCCATATGTCCTTCGCCTAAGGTGCAGGAAGCGGTCAGGCCCTTTCTGGGCAAGTGAAGTACTTTGGATAAAAACTTGCGTGTATAATCTCTCTTCCTTTGCCCTCCAACTTATTTGGGGGCTCAAGGACCCACACCACTCAAAAAACAAAAGATTTTCAGAAAGCTTTACAATGTTTCTCTTCCTCAAAGACTGCACAATTTGGCTGGTGTTTTCCCTTTGCTGTCAGGCATTTGAGAAGCAGGTTTTTCACTTAAAATGGTGCCAACCTGTGTCATTCTCCCTTTTTTCATTTGAAACTTTTTCTGAAGTCTGTCCTGCCTTTTCTTTATAGCTGATGTTCATCCAGAGCAGAGGTCAAGTTCAGTTAACCATTGAACTGCTGGACACAGAAGAGGAGAACTCTGATGACCCAGTGGAAGCAGAGGTAAGAGCAGCTTGTCTGGAGAGCTCACCCTGATGGTCAGGGCTGCGCTGGATGAGGGTGTCTGGTTGACTGTTGTGGTTAGCACAAGATAAAGAAACATCAAGGATGTGCCGTAAACCTTTCAGTGACGGGAGCAGGCAAATCCTTCTTGGTTTATTTTGTATTAGAAAACCCTCAAAACCATATAGAGAGAAGTCATACCTGCCTTTTGGGGGTTAAGATGCATGGAGCCTTCAAAAGTAACCTTATGTTCGTCTGTATAAGTTCCAGCTTAGCCTCCTTAACCGCCCCTTGTTTGGTGGGAAGGCAGCGGCTGATCTGTGCTCTGTGCTTGTTTGCAGCGCTGGTCGGACTATGTGGAGCGGTACGTCAACTCTGATTCTACCTCTCCTGAGCTCCGGGAGCACCTGGCCCAGAAACCCGTCTTCCTGCCGAGGTGAGGAACCGGGCTGGGCTGGGAGCCCTGCCCGACAGCCTGGGTCTGGCTCCGTCACAGCGCTGGGTGGTCAGTCTTGCCTGTGTTTTGATGCTGTGACAGAAGAAATTACCCTGGCAGCGTGGTGTTTGTCCTAAAAGCCTGTGGGTCTGCCCCAGGCTCCTGCTCTCCAGGTGGCAACATCCACAGGTGGCAGAGAGCACAAGGGCTTGTGCTCCAAGCTGTTGGCCAGGCTTTTGAGGGACCAGCACAGATCCATCAGCTCCATCCAGTGAGCATTAATTCCAGGAGGGGTTCTCTGGTTTGCAGGAATCTGAGGCGGATCCGCAAGTGTCAGCGTGGCCGGGAGCAGCAGGAGAAGGAAGGAAAGGAGGGGAACAGTAAGAAGTCAATGGAGAATGTGGAGAGCTTGGACAAGCTGGAGTGTAAATTCAAACTGAACTCCTATAAGATGGTGTACGTGATCAAATCGGAGGATTATATGTACAGGAGGACCGCTCTGCTGCGAGCTCAGCAGGTAGGAGCGAGCAGGAGGCCTGGGTGAGCAGCTGGTGGTTCCTGGGACCCTCTGCTCCTGAAGGGCCGGGGGGGAGAGGTGACCAGGGGACTTTATCAGAGCTTTTCCTCTCTCTGTATCTGTGTTAGAAGTTCCCTCTGGCTGTTGATCCCCTCAGTTGTATTGACCACGTAATGCTGCAGTTTGGAGGCCTTTTTTTAACACCTCTTCCTATTTCCATAGTCCCACGAGAGAGTGAGCAAACGACTGCACCAGCGGTTCCAGGCCTGGGTGGACAAATGGACCAAGGAGCACGTGCCCCGCGAAATGGCAGCCGAGACAAACAAGTGGCTGATGGGCGAAGGCTTGGAGGGCTTGGTGCCCTGCACCACCACCTGTGACACAGAGACCCTGCACTTTGTCAGCATTAACAAGTACCGCGTCAAATACGGCACAATATTCAAGACACCGTAAAATTTTACAACAAAAAAAAAAGGAAAAAAAAAAAATCAACAAAACCCGGGGTGAGGGAAGAGCCCGGGAGAGGTGTGTGTGTGTGCGCCCATCAAGGAAAGGAGGAAGATGCCTTTCTCCCCTCACTGTGTATCTGCGTAACGTGGCCACTTGACTAGTGTGTGGCTGGTACAGCTGTCAGCAGCGGGATTCCCTGCAGGGACACACAGGTCCCCGCTGGGACCACCGGCCCTTGGACTTGGGCTCGCGTCCCCGGAGCGCGGGGAGGACCCTTCTCTGAACTGAGCCATCCCAGAGAGACACCACGAGCTCGTACACACCAGCAGCACTGAGGCTTTGACTCTGAGCGGCGAGGGAAGGGAACCGGAGGCTCTCCACCGCCGGATCTGTCTCCACATCCCCAGGTGCCTGTCGCCACCGGATTCTCCTTCCCCGAGGCTGTTTCCAGCGCCGGGGGCAGCTCGGCGGCGCCTCCCGGAGCGGCCCCTGGGCTCCTCTCGCCTCCCTCCCAGGCTGGACTCACCCCGTGCAGATCGGTCTGTCCTTTCTAGTGCCAGTGGAACTGTTCATTTTTTGTTCTCTTTTTTCTTTTTTTGTACCTGCTTGTTTACTAGTCTCTCCTAGTGCCATGCACCAGCTTTTCACACACATGTACGTACACACACACAACAGAGAACAACACGATTTTAACATGTTCCCCTCCTTTTTTGTAAATAAATGTACAAATTGTCAATTTTTTTTTTCCTTTTTGTTTTGTTTTTGTTTTTTATTAAAGGAAGTATGCTTGATGTGCTAGCATAACTGTATTAGCTTCTTGTGTACCATAGTACCAGGTGGCTTAAGAAATTAGTACCGACAGACAGACCGACTGGAGACATTTATTACACTTTTTACCAAAGGGAGTTATCATTGTAGTGCTTTTGTGTGGAAACTTTTTCTCCTTTTTTTGTAAATAAAAATAATGTCTTTGTTCTTAACTGGAGGAAGACGCTCGCTCACCCGCAGCCCTGTTGCTGGTCTGAAAGGCACCGCGCAGCACGCAGCTTTTGGGGTGGGGAAGGGGGACGGGAGGGTGCATCCCACCGTTTTGTATGATCGGCTTCGCAACCTGAGAGGAAAAAGCAGAGGCAGCGTGTGTGTGCTGCACTCAACACAACTGAGGTATAAGCAGCTTCTTAAGGTATATAAATATATTATATATAATTTTTTTTTTTTTTATTTTTGCTTTTTCTGGTGGGTAATTTTCACCCACCTTGTCTTCCAGCTCCAAGGACCTTCACTTTTGGGAAGTGTTGCTGAGCTACTTTGCTGCGGTTGATTGTGCTGATGTTTTGTTGGTTTGCTTTGTTTTGTTTTGTTTTTTCCTCTCAGTATTGGAGAAAACATCACGTGAAGTACCGAGCCAGTATTGGATGGAGCTGCTCAGCGTGTGTGTGCGTGTGCGGTGCGTGCGTGCAAGAGAAGGGTGACGGGCTGGGCTGGGTCTCAGTGCATTTCATTAAGGAAATCCACATATGGGATATATATTTTTTTAAGTATAGAAGTTTAGCGCTGGCAGATATTTAAAACAGGGGGGGAAGATACTGATTTTTAAAAAACAAGTCGGCCGTGGCTTTGTACACTCCGACAGACACAACTGCGCTGTCTCTCCTCCTCGAAGGAGGCGGCTTTCCTTGCACAACTGCTGCCAGACCTGAGCACCCAAACGGCTTCTGTCCTCCCTGCAGGGAGCTGCAAGCAGGGCTTTGCCGCTGCTTAAACCTCTCCCAGGGGATTTATTTTGGTTTTTAGGTTTTTTTTCCAAATTGGTCTCCTCCTGGCCCTGGGAGGCAGGAGCTGGGGAGCGGTGCAGAGGGGGAAACTGCAGCCCCAAGGGGCCGCTGCTCATCGGCCACCAAGGTGCAGATCCCGACCGGGAGCCTCTGATGGAGAGAAGGAAGAGCCCAACGGGAATGTATTTTGCCAGCAATAAATGACCCGTTTCTCTTCCTTTGCTGCAACCGGGCAGGAAGGGGCTCTTGCGTGTCCTCTTGGTTCCAAACGTTTCACGCCTGCTCCCCCACTTGCTATTTCTCCTGGATTTTTCCTGTTGTATGCTTAAGGTGATCTGGAAGTGAAAGTCTTGGATGATTTATATTTTTTGACCAGCTTGGAAGTAACAGCTGCTGTTGCTGCTTGGTGGGTGTCTTGTCCCAGGCGTCCATGCCTGCAGGTCCCGGGGGGCTGGGGTCCCTGGGGCTGCCCTCCCTCCCTCCCTCCACCATCCCAGCCCTGCTCCCAGCCTGTACAATAGCAGAGGTTTTTTTTTTTTCTTATTTTTATTTGAACTCGCCTTTTTTTCTTTTTGTAGTCTGTAATGTGATCCTCAGCCCACGATCCATGTGATTTCTATACAAATGTTGTAAACTTGACTGTAGTGCAGTATTTCCATTAAAATATCAGGGCTAATCACTGTGTTACAGATTCTTCTTCCTTCCCCATCACACACTGTGACATTCTGGGGCACTTCTGAGGGAAATGGGGTAGGGAGGACGAGAGGGGGTTGCAGAATTGCTTAGGCCGAGGAACCGAGAGAGAGAAGACCCCTCTGCTCGGGTTCTGCCTCTAGATTCCAATTCATTTACTAAAATGTGGTTTGCAGTGTTTCGCGGTGGATGGAAGTAATTAAGTGTTTATTTTTCTCCTGAAGCTGTGAGAGTGATTAACGCAGCCTCGGGATGAGGCCGTTCTTTAAAGGCAGGGCGAGGGCCTCGCACCCGGGGACACCCCAGGGCACCCCCAAAGGTCGCCCCAAGCCCCCGGGCGGTCGCCCCGCTCCGGGAGGGCAGCGGAGCGGCCGGGGACCGAACCTCCGCCCCGGGCATGCGCCGCACACGGCGGTGGGCACGGCGGGCGCGCATGCGCAGCGCGCAGCGGGGCTGCAGCATGGCCGCCCCCAAGCACAGGCGCACGGCGCTGGAGCGGGTGGAGAAGTTCATCTCCGAGACGTACTTCACCGACTGCAACCTGCGGGGCAGGTGGGCGGCGGGACTGCCCCTCTCCGCCTCCCCGGGCCCTCCCGGGGCGCTGGCTGCAGGCGGGCTGCGCCGCGCCCGGGCCCGCTTCCGGGGTGTCCCCGTTCCGGGGACGCGGCTGCCCCGCTGCCGCTGGCAGCCCGGGCTCGGGGGGCTCAGTGCACGAAGCAGACACAGGCGGAGCTCTGGCTGCCGCGGGCACCGCCACTTCTGCCCCCAGCCCTGCTTGGGGCTGCCGGCGGGGACACTGCTGGGCGCGGCTCCAACGCGCCCGTTTCCCGCGGCACATCACGGCTCTACGGTTCACGCTGTTAATGTCAGGGTATAGGGTGGCAGCGGGATGATGCAGCCACGCAGGGAAGGCGGGGCGGTCTCTATCCCCCCGCCCCGGGATGGGCTCTGTCCCCCCCCGCCCCGGGCTGGTCCCTGCGGGACCGGTTCACTAACGGTGTCCCCGCTGTCCCAACCGCAGGCTCTTCGGGGATCGCTGTCCTCCAGCGTCGCTCTCCTGCTTCCAGACCTCACGCCGCATCCCCTACGATGAGGCCGTGGGGCAGAAGTTCAGCCCGGCCAAAGTGGGGGACTCCTTCGGGCCCACGTGAGTACCAGGGGCCGGTGGCACTGTGAGCGCACTGGGGCTGGAGCTCGCGCCTTCGGTGTCACTTGTGTGCGTGAATCCTCACAAGCTCCCCATACCAACACGTAGCGTTCAAATCACATTGAACTTGAGTGCTGTCCCCGCTCTGCTTTTTCCATGGAGGCTCTGAGGGAATGCGGATTCACTCCGGAGGAGGTTTTGGGGTGGGCTGAGGTGGCTGCCTGCTCTCTTCCAGGTGGGAGACGTGCTGGTTCAAGGTGGAGCTGAGCATCCCCCCGGCGTGGGCAGGGCGGGAAGTGCACTTTGTCTGGGAGAGCGATGGGGAGGGCATGGTGTGGCGAGACGCCCAGCCTGTCCAGGTAAGGAGACGTGGAGCAGGGATGTGCCACCTGTGCCAGGTGCTTAGCTCCATAGGGAGTGGTTAACTCCTGTAGCCCATCTGCAGTGGGGCAATAGAAGAAACCCCTTCCCGTTTGTCATGTGCTCTTCAGAGGGATGCCTGTTGGGGGGTGTAAAATAACCTGTGGGCCAACAGTAGAGAACCAAGAATAATTGGAGGTGTAGACAGAGGGATCACGAAGAAAAAACAAAGGAGGTTATGTAGTTGTAGAGTTATTTAGCCCCGAGTGGCAATCTCTGAGAGAATAGGAGAGCTGTCTTTAAATACACTGCTGTGCAGAGAAGAGCAGTGTTTGTGGAGTCTGATGCATGGGGTGGGAGTTGTCAGACTGCAGAGTCCCTCTCAGAAAGGCAAGCCTGCTGGTCGTGGGTTTGAGTTGGTTTTCTAGAGGCTGACCCCACCAGGAGTTAAAATTACGGTCTGCAAACTGTCAACAGCTGAAAATCCCTTGCTTAGGCATTAGCAAATCGATCTTGGAAGAAGGACAGGCAAGAACGGTGGGACAGACTCTCATCACATGTGTCAGCTTCAGTCCTGCTTTGGGGTGGTGGGGTGGCGCAGTGTGGCGTTGTCACAGGGCTTGGGTTACTGCTGGGACAGCACCAGCTTCCGTGCGGTTGTCCTGGTGGAAAGGATTGTCCCCTGGCACGTGGTACCAGTCCCTTCCATAGAGCTGGACGTGTACTGCCCATCAGCCCTCTGTCACAGACCTCTGAAGACACATGTTGACTGTGCCATCGTCCCTTGCAGGGTTTGACTAAGGAAGGTGAGAAAACCAGCTACATCCTGACAAAGAGCCTCAAAGAGATGGAGCCTCACAGGTGGGTGGTCAGCCTGGCCAGAGCCCCTGCCACTGTGGGGGGCGTTTGAAGCCGAGAGACCGGGGTGAGAGATCCGTGTCTGCATCGAGGTGCTCTGAGAAGTATCTGGCATTCAGGAGCTCTGTCTGTTTTCCATGGGAGGGGAATGGACTTTCCTGGCCGCTTGCTTGTGATCTGCTCCCTGATGGTTTCCTTTTGCTCTCCAGTCTGACGCTGTACGTGGAGCTGGCCTGCAATGGTCTCTTTGGGGCCGGCAAGGGCAGCATGATCGCCCCTCCAGACCCTGACAGGAGGTTCACCCTGAGCAAGGCTGAGCTGGTCGTCTTCAACAGGGATGTCTATGAACTGCTGGTGGATCTGGAAATACTGCTAGACATGGCCCAGGTTTGTGAGCTCATTCTCTTCCCTTCTCTCACCCTTTCCACCTTCTTCCACAACTTCAGTTTGTACCCTTCTCCCACCATCCCATGATTTCTCTCCTCCCACCAGCAGGCCCTAGAGTACCAAGTGTTTGCTCCTGTTGCTTTGGCACAGCTGATGTTGTCTAGAGTAAGAGAAAACTGAATAGAGAGAGGCCACAGGTGGTTTTCTCATCCACTTTCTACCCCAAGGCAGGATCTGTTAGTCCAGAGTCCCCCTGGGATGGGCTTATGTTTAACCTGGCTTTAGAAGGCACATGAGCAAAGACCTAAGGTTGTTTCTGTGAAGCAGGAACATGGTGTTTACCTGGCACCACTGGCAGAGTCAGGTGTTGGAAGGTGGTAGCAGGTTCTCCCTGGGGCAGGTGGTGTCCGAGCTGGCACAGAGAGTTGCTTGGAGCCAGAGGATGCACTGAGCTCCAGGTTAAGCTGTTATCACTCCCAACCCCAGCTCCTCGGGGAGGAAAATCAGCGGAGTTTCCAGGCGCTGTACACTGCCAACCAGATGGTCAACGTGTGTGACGTTACAGACCCGTCCACCTTTCCTGCTGCCCGTGACCTGGCTGCGGCCATCTTCAGCCAGAGGAACGGCGAGAGCCAGCACACCATCCACGCCATGGGTCACTGCCACATCGACTCTGGTGAGAGCAGCACGGCGTTCCCTCTCTGCTGAGCTGCAGGCCAGGCCGTGCTGCCCAAGGGCAGAGCTGGCTGCCCCTGGGCTCCAGGCTCTGGCTGCCCCTGGGCTCCAGGCTCTGGCTGCTGTGCCCCAAGGGCAGGGAAAGGGGCCTCTGTGCTGCCATACAGCTGCTCTGTCACCAGGGCAGGGGAACGTGTGGCTGGCTGTGCCGTTTGGAGCACTGGTGGGGCTGATGATGAGAGATGAATTACAGACCGTTGTCTTCCACCTGTTGGACTTCACCCCTTGTCTTCTAGTCCCTGGAGGGGTTTTGATCTCAACAGAAAGGCAGCAGGAGAACTAGGAGCTGGACACCCCAGGCTGTCATTTGCTTAGGCAAAGGACAGCATTTGGCTCTAGCATCTTCCCCAGTTGATGCATGAAAGGCAGCACAGAGGAGCTTGTGCCGAGTAATAACCATGGTGGGATGTGTCTGTCCCTGCAGCCTGGCTGTGGCCGTATGAGGAGACCATCCGTAAGTGCGCTCGGAGCTGGGTCACGGTGGTCCGTCTGATGGAGAGCAACCCAGAGCTCACCTTCGCCTGCTCCCAGGTGAGCAAGCTCCTGCTGAGAGCTCTCCTGCTGCTTGTGGCTCGTTGCTTCTCCAGCATAACTCAAAATGAGACGGTGGGGGGTGACTGGGAGCATCCTGCGCAGTTGCAGGAGGAGGGACGTCTGTGGTGGGAGCTGGGGCTGACCTCTGTGCTCCGGCAGGCGCAGCAATTCGAGTGGGTGCGGAGCTGGTACCCCGGGCTCTACGCGCAGATTCGGGACTTTGTGGCGAAGGGGCAGTTCGTTCCTGTTGGAGGCACCTGGGTGGAAATGGTGAGGAGCACGGTGAGCCTGGTGCCCTCCCTGCGCCGGGATCTGCTGGGTCAGGGTGCTGGGGCTGGGAATGGGGTGCTTGCAAGATCTCCCTCGCAACAATCCCTGTGCTGTCCCGCAGGACGGGAACCTGCCCAGCGGGGAGTCCATGGTGCGGCAGTTCCTCCAGGGACAGCGGTTCTTCCAGCAGCAGTTTGGACGGATCTGCTCAGAGGTACTTGCTCTTTTCCAGCATGCTTGCCTTGCACACCATCTCCTTTCACCTCTCGCTGTGTGTGAGGGTTTCTCTCTGCTTCTCCAGATTATGGCGTGCAGATGCTTCGCATTGGCCTGATTTTTGCAGCTTAAGCTGTGATGAGTAAATATCTAATCCCCTGTGTGTCATGGCCAGTAGCGCAGGCCTAGGCCATGGTTATATTGCCTGTAGGTCCCTGGCAGGTCTCTAGAATTTCTCCTTGTCTAGCACATCTTCAGCGTGCTCTACAAGAAGGGCTCAGAACCTGACTACCAAGAAGCCCTCCATGAGCTCAGGCTGTGATCTGTGGCCAGTGTGACTCATGTGTGTCTCTCTCCCTGTGCTGCTGTCACCTCTGCTCCCAGTTCTGGCTGCCGGACACGTTTGGATACTCAGCCCAGCTGCCCCAGCTGATGCGCGGCTGTGGGATCAGACGGTTCCTCACGCAGAAGCTCAGCTGGAACCTGGTGAACACCTTCCCGGTGAGCTGTGCTTCCCTTCCTCCCCAGGGATGGACTTGCGGTTGCTGGAGTGTCTGCTGGGCTGGACCTGTCTGTTCCGCAGGTCAGGCCAGTCCTTTAGCTCAGCTGACACAGGCTCTTCTACCAGAAGGCACCAGTTTATGGTGGTAGCAATGTTGTGTCAGGCTTTAAGAGAAAGGAAGGCATGGTTAGAGATCCCAGCTGGGCCCCTAGGTCTACAAATTCCTGCTGCTGCCAGATGGTAAGCTGCGACTTGCAGGCAGGTCTAGCAGGCAGCAAAGCCAAGCCAGCCTCCCCTCTGCTGTCCCCTGCCCCTGTGGCATCCTTGTGCAGCTGTGTCCTTGCACTGATCTGCCAAGGCATCCTGCAACCCCGTGGAGAGAAAGTGAAGGCCCAGTCTGAATCCTCAGGGGGCTCTGAGGTGCCTGTCACCACTGCACTTCCCTGGTGACAAAAGTGCTGGACTTGCTGTGTTTGACAGGGCTTGTGAGGAAGCTTGGGCTTTTAGTGCACGAGTTCTGTGCTGATGTGGTTGAAGTGTGCCTTCCACATACATGTTTGTGTGGGACATGAGTGTGGGAGCCTTGAAACACTGACCTAAAGGTGAATTTATCTTCCTGGTAGCGGCAGGACCAGAGATTTCATTTTGGGAAATACTGGGAACAACGGGGCTGTGCTTTAGCATTTTATTGCCGTGTGGTACAGGGAAGCTGTACGAGACACCATGCTTTCCTTTGGCTCCCCTCCAGAATCACACCTTTTTCTGGGAAGGCATCGATGGATCCCGAGTCCTCACCCATTTTCCCCCTGGTGACTCGTACGGGATGCACGGGCGAGTGGAGGAGGTGAGTGAGGTTGCCAGCCCTGCTGTGAAGTGCAGCACCAGCCCCTCGGGGCCAGATCTGGTGCTCCAAGGAGAGGGCACAGCCTGGGAAGGGAGCAGGACAGCTGGTGGCATTGCTGGACAAAGGCTCTTTGGGTGCCTGGCAGTCAGTTACCTGCCGCTGAGATGTGTCCCTGCCTTTGGCAGCTTGGGCTGGGGAAGAGGGGCAGGGCTGGGCTTTGCGTCCCAGGGGGTGACCTGGCTTTCTTGTGTGGAGCTGTGGGAGCTGGGGCTGCGCACCATGGAATTGCACCTGTACAAAATTCCCTCTAGGTGCTGAAAACAGTGAAGAACAACAAGGACAAGGGACTTGTGAACCACAGCGCTTTCCTCTTCGGCTTTGGCGATGGAGGAGGAGGCCCCACGCAGAAGATGCTGGACAGGATGAAGAGAATGAGTGACACAGATGGGCTGCCAAGGTCAGTCCCTGCCTGGGGAATGTCCACATCTCTGTCGCAGGCAGCAAGAGCAGCATGGGATAGGAGAAGAGAAAGGGGAGGTTGAGGGGAAGAGTGTGTGTGGTTGTGTTTGGGTTTCTGAGGCCTCGGTTCGAGGGATGTCACCTTTCTGGCGTGGATGCACCATTATCTGTGTCACAGTCTCACCACTGCTTGTGCCTGTCTCCCGCAGGGTTCAGATCTCCACTCCTGACCGACTCTTTTCCACCCTAGAGAAGGAGTCGTCGCAGGTGTGCACCTGGGTGGGAGAGCTCTTCCTCGAGCTGCACAACGGCACCTACACCACCCAGGCCCAGGTGACTGCGCCTGCGGGACGGGGACAGTGGTCACCCCAGGGAAGGTGGCTGTTCTCGGTTCTCCTCACTGCTCAGGTGGCTTCAGGGTTCGGGCAGTGCCCTTTAGGTCTCAACAGTGGGAGCCACCGTGTAGGCAGGACTCCAAAAGGCAGCTCTGTCATCAGACTTTCCTCACAGGGTGAGAAGGAAGCCTGGACACGGTAGTGTCCTTTGGGCAATAGCTGCCATGTCCTCCACTTTAGCAGGTAGTTGCAGAGCTTGGGTGAAGAGTCAGAGGAAGGTGAGGACAGAGACAGGGGAAGCTCTGTGTCCCGTGCTGGGGGTTTCACCTTGATCTGTGACAAAAAATAACTTGCTGATAATGGCAGACTCATGACACCTACAGGTAACCAACCTTCTGACTCTGGATCTGGGCTTCTGCTGCTGGTGTGAGAGAACCTCTCCTAGCCACTGATTTCCTAAGCATCTTCCTTCTCTCCTTGCTTTGACACCAGATAAAGAAGGGGAATCGGGAGTGTGAGCGAATACTCCACGATGTCGAAGTACTGAGCTCCTTGGCTCTGGCGCGGGACAGCACATTCCAGTATCCGGCCAGCCAGCTGCAGCGGCTCTGGAGGTGCGGGCGGCGGGAGCACCGGGGGCACCGGGGACGGTGTGGTGAGGGCTGGGGGCTGCAGTGTGAGAGCTGGGTGCTCCTGGGGTCCCGCTCCCCAGCCCAAATAGCTCCCTGTCCCTGAGCCTGGCTAGAAATCCGTGCTATCACTGCACCCAAATTAGCCCAGACCAGTCGGGCTGCGCTGGTGTGGGCAGTAGGGACATTTGCGGATTCAGTACTGCGGTGCTGCACCTACGCAACCCCTTCCATAAGCTGATCAGGGCTGCAAACCCACATTTCACTGCTTCACCTGATCCTCTCAGTGGGAGAGAGCTCCAAAGCTTCACTGCTCTGCTGGCTGGAAGCTTAATTTCTGATCTAAGCTTATTCCTCACCAGTTTTGACTTGTCTGAACTTGTGCAATAACATATCTGGTAGCCTTGAGGAATTAAAAAAATTAGCTCTTATTCTCCGTGGTTGTGGTTTACGAGATGACAACTGACAAGTCCTAAGGTGCTATGGAAAAAATCCTTTCGTCTTGAGTTTTCCCTTTTCATTTGCTAATGAGAGCATAAGGAACAGTTATTAAGTCTGCCTGTCTTGCAAATAGGGCTCGGTAAGCCAGAACAATTCTGGTGCTCTCCTCTGCTTCCTCGACTGAATTTCTGTTTCTTTTCTAGGTTATTGCTACTCAACCAGTTCCACGATGTTTTGCCAGGCAGCTGTATCCAGCTCGTGGTTGAAGATGCTCTGCGATACTACGCAGGTGAGCAGGGACTCTGGCTCGGAGGATGTGTTGGAGCATCCTGGGTCCTGCCCAGGGGGCTGCAGGGCTTTCAGCCCTGGGCTGCCAGGTGCTGTGGGGCAAAGACCAGATCCAACTCAGGGCTTTTTCTGGCTCAGAGATCCGCAGGGCTGGCGCTGGGCTGCAGGAGGAAGCCGTGCAGTCCTTGTGCGGGGACCTGCTGCAGCTCGAGGCTGGGAGTGCCGAGAGCACCCTCGTGTTGAACACTCTGCCCTGGGAACGGACTGAGGTGATCGCCAGGACAGGCCCAGCTGGAACAGAGACATTAGGTATGTCTAACTGGGGGGGTAACTCGCATATCAAAATTTCTTATGGGGGCAGAGACAGCTAGCAAAGAAATACTCTGCCTCTCATTCCCTGGGGAGGGTTTGCTGACTTGTGAAATTGCTCCTTGGGGCTGATTGCACTTCAAGTCATCCCTGAACTGTGGAGGACAGAAGGTGGAAGGTCTGATGTGGGAGCAAGCAGCAGGGCAGCATGGTGTGTCTGGGGAGGCTATCAGAACAGAACCTCTGCTTTCCAGCTCTGGTGACAGTCCCCAGCATGGGCTACGCTATAGTGAGGGAGCCGGTACTGCCTGCCCAGCCTGTGACAGTGAGGAGACAGGTGAGCAAATGGACAACTGTCCTCAGATTGTGTACACTGTGTCACAGGCTGGCTGGGGCGAAATCTGGGGAATCCAGCACACAGCAAGTCTGCATGCTGGATTTGCAACTGGGGCACTGTACTCCTGCAGGTGAGGTCTGTGACATCTCTTTCCATCTGTTCCCCGCAGGAGGATGGCTCCATTGCCATGGAGAACGGGGTGATTGCAGTCTGCCTGGATGTGATGGGGCGCCTGACCTCACTTCGGCTGCTGGACTCCCAAAGGTCTGTCCCTCACCTGGTTCCTGGAACCAGGCTCCTCAAACCTGTCTTGGGTCTTCTCGCTGTAAGCCCTTCACCACTGCCAGGTATTCTCACACTGCTCTTTCTCTGTTCCACCTTGTTCCAGAGAGTCACTCCCAGATGGCTGCTGTGCCAACCAGTTTGCACTCTTTGATGATGTTCCTCTGTACTGGGATGCCTGGGATGTGATGGATTATCACTTGGAAACCAGGTAGGCTCGAGGAGCAGTGCACTTGGATTTTGTCTTTTCTCTGGGGTTCTTGCCTCCCCATCAGCCGAAGTCATGACAAAACCTGTAACAGCATTCATGCTGGAGAAGCGAGTGCCTGCTGTGTCTGAGGCTGGACTGGGCTTTGAGACCGGGATCTACCAGGCTGAGACCAGCTTTGCCTTTTATCCCTTTCTCTAGGAAACCAGTGACGACGGTGCTGAAGCCTCTGGAGATCACCCTGGCTGGGGGCCTGCGGGGAAGCGCGAGCTTCTCTCTGCAGGTTGGGGAAAGCAGCACCTTAACCCAGGAGATCATCCTGGACGCCACGTCCCCGTACCTGCGCTTCCTGACCCAGGTTTGGCTGGCATGATACAGACACCTGTGCCACGCAGGCAGGGCCCTGGGGAGCTGAACGTCACCTCTGAATTACATTTCCCCTTCTGTTTCCTTCCCTGGAGCCCTCCACTGCCTATGGGGAAGGCAGCCTGGGGTGTGGGTCCTGAAGGACAAGGGTGGAGGAGAGACTCACCAGTTCATCCATGTTGGTGTGTGGTTTTACTGTAGCCAGTATGGCCTGGGAGCGAGCTGGCTGCTGCGCAGTGGGGAAGGACGAGCTCAGCCTCTGCCTGCCCATGGTGATGTCCTGCTGTTACCACGTTTAGGTTGAGTGGAAGGAGGCTCACAAGTTCCTGAAGGTGGAGTTCCCTGTGCAGGTCCGGAGCACAAATGCCACCTACGAGATCCAGTTTGGGCACCTGCAGCGGCCAACGCACTGGAACACGTCCTGGGACTGGGCTCGATTCGAGGTGACGGGAAACGGGGGTCTGGTGGGGCTGTGCTTGCTCCCAGACGGTCCCTCTCTACGGTGAATGTGTCCGTCGGTCCCTCCTGCAGGTGTGGTCTCACAAGTGGCTGGATGTCTCTGAGCACGGCTTCGGGGTGGCACTGCTGAACGACTGCAAATACGGGGCATCGGCCCACAGGAACGTCCTCAGCCTCTCGCTGTGAGCTGGGTTGGGGTGAGGGTGGAGCTGCAGCAGTCATTGCACCTTCTGAGGTGTCTCTGGGAAGTCAAGGCAACGCCTGGTCCTAAACTGGGATTGATTGTTAATAAGGAAATAGTCTGGTAATAGTTTGAGTGGCATCTGAGAACTTTCGCTGACCTAATTACAATTGACTAAGATAATGTAATTGCTGTGAGTTATGCTCATAGATAACTTGGGAGAGATCAGTTCCACACTTGCAGCAAGTAATTCTTCTGCAGTTTGACTCCATCAGCCACAAATTTCACAGGAAAAGACCCTTAAGAGGTTTATTTTAACTTCTGAGACACCTTGTTCAGGGTCTATTTGCTGTTGCCAGAAAACAGCAGCATATTGTCTTCCACCTCTGGGCCCAGTCTCAGGGCAGCAGGGGGAGGCAGTTGTCTTGTCACAGTGCTCCCCTTGCCCTGGAGGGCGTAACAGAGGGGCAGTGTCAGGCTTGAGCTGAGGGAGGGTGCTGCCAAGACACCATCCTCACCTTCCTCTTGTCACCTTTAGGCTGAGAGCACCCAAGTCCCCTGATGCCACGGCAGACATCGGGCACCACCAGTTCACCTACGCCGTGATGCCTCACCAGGGTGAGCGCTGGGCAGAGCTGAGTCCTCACGGGGTGGAGGATGTTCTGGTGAGCCTCCAGGTGAGCACACCTCTGGCTGCTGGCTCAGGGTTCTGGTGTTACAGGTTCCTTCCAGGACGCCGGTGTGATCCAGCGTGCCTACAACTTGAATTTCCCTCTCCACGCGGTGCCGGCCAGCTCCGCGCAGTGCCCGGCCTGGAGCGCCTTTTCCCTCAGCTCACCTGCTGTCGTGCTGGAGACGCTCAAGCAGGCGAGTCCCCGGGGCAGCAACGGGTTAAGCTGTTGTTGTTAAGCACGGTTTGCTCTTTCCCCTGCGACTGGGTGGGGGGGCAGGCCATACCCCAAGGTGTAGGGGAGGATGCGCTTGTCTCATGTGTCTGAACTCCCATCTGCGCTGTGCCCCAAAGGCTGAGGACAGACCCGACGCTGTGGTGGTTCGGCTGTATGAGGCGCACGGCAGCACGGTTGTCGCCTGGCTCCAGACCTCCCTCCCCGTGAAGGAGGCGATGCTGTAAGTCTGTGCTGGAGGGCAGGGCGCCCATGGGGATGGAGAGCGCTCGCTTCAGCCTCAGCTGCTGTTTTTTCCCCAGCTGTGACCTCCTGGAGCAGCCGGCTGCAGAGGGCCGCCTGCCGCTGGAGCAGCGGGGCATCAGGCTGTCCTTCACCCCCTTCCACGTGCTCTCCGTCCTCTTGGTCTTGAGGCAGTGACACCGTCCTGACACCTTTGCTGATGCTGGGGCAACCTGGTTCTTGCACTGCCCTTGCAGAAGAGCACCACAAATAAAGAAGAGAATTACACAAAAACAAGCTCCAGATTCTGTTCTTATTTCCAGATAACTGCACTGATCTGCCTCCTTTCAGGGGCTCTGTTGTAGCTGCTGCTCTCTTAGCATCCTCCTCAGCACGACTTCACTCCTGGGACTGGGGAGGCAGAGCTTACCTTTATTTTGGGGGGGTGAGGTGGGAGGGAAGCCTGCTCCAGTCCACCTAGGGAAGAGGCTGAGCATAAGGAGGTTATCCTTAGCACAAAACAAGGCATGCATGCTGATTACTACACAAAATACTTTATTAGTCAGCTAAAAACAATGATCCAGGCAGCAACCAGAAAGGGGAGAGGGGAATGCACTTTTAGGCAGAGGGATGGGTCAGTCCAGCACGATAGGGCATGACCCTTACTCCCCTCAAATGCCTGGGGACAGCAGCAGGACACAGGATCAATCAGCCCCATCACCAAGCCCAGCTTCTTTGCACATGGGCAGGATGCAGCAGCAGCAGCAAGCAGGTGTGATCATGGGTACAGAGCAGCCCCTTTTCCCCCCAGCAGTAGCCCAGGCCCCTGGCCAGACCCTCCCTGAGCTCCTGCAGCTATTAAAATGTTAAAATGCCCCTCAGGACGGGGGCGGCGTGCAACACTCACACGGCAGGGGCTGCACCTGGAAGATGGAGAGGGAAATGAGAAGGTGAAGGGGGTGCCCAGTTCCCCCACATCCCCACCTGGGCATTTGAAAGCCACAGGGACTCCCAGCCTCACCTCTGCCCCTGCGCGCAGGCATCTGGCGGCTTCTTTTGGCTTTGACCGGCACCTCAGGCTGGGATGGGGCCGGAGCAGCGGTCGCTTTCTTCCTCCCACGAGCACGTCCCTTCCTTGGCCCATCAGACACCTCCTCGGACGACTCGGGGGGTTTTTCTGCAGTCTTGGGACGCCGTTTTGAAGCACGTGTGGTGACCTGGGTGGATGTCAGAGCCAGAGCTTAGCAGCAGAAGTGTGCTTGGACTGCCAGACGATGAGAAACTGCAGATAGGAGCCCCACTGTGAATCTGGGAGCAGCCTGAGCAAGACTCGGGGAACAGAGCAGCCTCCAGACCCAGCAGGAGCCATATGTGCCCCAAAGTTTCTTACCTCAGGGGTCAGAGCCTCAGGATCTGCCTTCAGCTGAGCGCGCTTCTTGCGGGACCTCTGCCCTGCAGGAGAAGACGTGCCCAGGTTAGGCAGGGTGAGGAGATGGGTGCCCAGAAAAGCACCTTGTGGGTGCAAAGGCTGTGCCCGGGCAGGGGGGTAGGAAGCTTTGGGGACAGTAGGCACCATCAGTAGCCTGTCAGCACCCCAGGGAGAGCGGCTTTGCTCCTGCCTTTGCCCCTGTGCTGCACAGCGAGCACGGGCTGCCCAGGCTCCAGCCCTCCTGAACAAGCGCGGGTCCCATGGGGAGGAGAAAGGCCACTCACCTTTGGGAGCCATGGGGCCAGGCTCTCCCTGCAAGGAAGGTGACAGAGCATTGACTGGGGCACAGCCATTCTGCATGTGGTGGCAGCAGAATCCGTGCCCCTTCTCCACCCCGCAGCCAGGACAGCAGCAGGGATACAGCCAGGTTTGCTCGGGAGGCCAGGGGACTTGCTCCTTCTGCAAGGCCCCACCACCGTGCCTCACCCCAACACAGGGCACAGGAGGGTGGAACAGGGCAGCCAGACCACCCGCACCCACCCCATTCCTGCAATCAGCCCCTCTGCCTGCCATCCCTGGGCCGGCTGGCTACCACAAAGCGGGTCCTTGTCACCTCCAAGTCCAGCAGTCACAGCAGTATGTCAGACAGGGAGACCCCCAGGGACACAGCGTAATGCTGGGGGCTCTTGGGAAGCAGAAAATGGATCGGTGTCCCCACAAAGTAGTGGTTGGGGGATACCCAAGCAGCGACCCCAGACTCCTACCTGGAACCATATGGTCCTGCCATTGTGGTCACGCAGGGAGCTCATGCCAGGCACCAAGTAACACTGCAGCCAGTTCTTGAAGGCGGCATAGTTATCCGAGTGATCAGGGTCAAGGAGATTTTTCTCTGGGAAGGGAGAGAGGGAAAGGACAGAAATAGAGAAGAAGTACAGACCATGGTGTTGGGGTCCCTCCCAAGCCTCCTGTTGCCGGAAACACAAATCCCAGGCTCCTGGCCAGCCCCAGCTGTCCCTGTTCCCCGGCTCCCTGTCCTGTCACCTCACCTGTCGCAATGACCTCCATGGGCACAGTGTGGCACAGCTCCAGGAGATCCGGGTTCTCCCGCATCTGCTTCAGCTTCTTGCTCAGTGTCAGGGAAGAATTCTGCAGGGGTAGAAAAGGGGAGGGAAGTCACATTCCAAGCAGTCCAGCCCTCCTCCCCAATACCCCCCAAATTTCCCATCTCCTCTTGCCCTCCTGAGGATGAGCTGCCACCCTGTGCCATCCTGGAGCTCACTCCATTGCAGGCCTCAAACTGAATTGCGCATTAGCACATTCCCCACAGGGTCAGCACACAGAACCACCAGCAGTTTGTAAGAACAGCCCTCGAGTCATATGCTTTGTTTTCAGCCTCCTTTAAAATAGCCCCTTACTCTCCCCTGAGGCCACAAGATCAGCCATGGGCTCTACTGCAGGCTTCCCCAGAGATTTTAAGCTTGCACAGTGTTTGTTTCCCTCACCCCTTCCCCTTCACCCACCCCAAATACCCCCAGAGGCTTCCTGAGGCAGAAGCTGAGCACTGCGGGGCACCAGCGCAGCACACAGGGATGTGCCGGGGGAGCTGTCACAGCTCACCAGCTCACCACATGTGAACAAACACTGCACACGTGAGGTTACAGAACTGCTGCGCCCTGTTTGCCGCTCCGATGGAGGGGCAGACGTGCCCAGACATGGGTGTTCGTGGCAAAGGACAGTAACGTGCTCGAGAAGAAAGATCCTGTGCAGTAAGTGTTATAGTTGTGAAGGGTAAATCCCTGCTGTCAGGCTGGGAAAGACTCAGAGTGGCAAGTGTCTCCTGACAACTGTGTGCGAGACTGTGTGAACTCTGCAAGGGCCTCCTGACAATGTTCTGCCCCATCAGAGCGAGGAACCAAACACGAACTGAAAATGATGCCAAACCCTGAGCTGGAACAAGCCCAAAAGAGCAGACCTGAACAAGAGCTTTGTGCCTAGCTAAGCCCAAAGCAGAGCCAGAGCAAGACAGCCAGCTGAGCTCAAACTAGGGACTGGAAGCAAACTGAACCACCTCTGCTGCTGAGCCCAAACCTGAATTAGGAACGTTTTTCAGCACAGTTTGGCTCCCTGTATGGAAGCCAAGAGACTCCCAGGATCCCAGAAAGCTGCCGAGATGTCCTGCAGGGCCACAGTCAAACAAGTCCCTGGCGTGGTGCCTGTCTGGAAACGTGCCCTGCAAAAGCACTAGGTACTCCCCACCTTCTTCCTCCTTGTCTGCTCCCGATCCTTCAGGGCCTCCAGCACAGTCCGAGCCTTTTCAAAGGGAGGGATCTTCAACCTGAGAGAGTCCATCTGTTATACACAGTTCTGGCACTTGCCTGTGCTTACCAGGTGAGGCGGCCCAGGCGGCTTAGCCAAGGAACCATCAAGCTCTGACAAACACTTGGAGACGAAACCTCCATGGCAGGTCAGCGGGTACTCAGCCAACCTTACCTATACAGGATCTCAGCGCGCAGGTAATTCCCAATCCCATTGAAAAACTTCTGGTTTAAGAGCGCCTCGCAGATGGGCTTGTCAAATGCCTTGTCATCCAGGTTCTTCATCACATTCTCCCTGCAGCAGAGCATGGAGCACGAGGAAGGTACACCTGGGCATGGCCATCTTACTGCAGTACAGCAAAAGCAGCCCAAACGAAGCAGAGGAGCTGTAGCTAACAGTGTGGTGGGGCGCTCACCTGAAGGCCTGGTACTCAGAGACGACGCAGGGCCCGCGGTCCAGCTGCCAGGCGTCACCCAGGCGCCAGGAGCCAAAGCGACGGACGTCCACGAAACAGAGGGCGCGGGGGGCGCTCTCGCTGGTGAGGAAGCGCAGGTGGGCATGGCGGGGCAGCTCAGCGGCAGGGCACAGCCGGAACGACCCCGACATGCCGAAGCGGAACACGAGGTCCTGGGCGGCCCCGGGACCCAGCGGGGCCAGCGTGAGCCGCAGCTCCTTGCCCCGGGCGGTGGCCGAGATGCGGTAGGCCTCGCTGCGGAACGGCACCTCCGGGCCCCTGCCCACCGCCGAGCGCTCCACGCCGCCGGAGAACACCAGCCCGCCGCACGCCTCGTTAATGTAGCGCCCGGCCAGGTGCAGCTCCGGGCACTCCGGCATCGCCGCCGCTCCGGCCCCGCGGCCGCGCCGCTGCCCGCAGACACGCCCCGCCCCGCCTCCCATGCGCTGCGCGGCCAGCGGGGCGCGCCGGGAGCTGTAGTCCCGCCGTGGGGACACACACCGGACACACACACGGGACACGCGGCTTGGTCACCGTTATCTTTATTGGAGTGTCCCCCGGGGACAGGCTCGCCCCGGGCGCCGCAGCGAGGGCTGGGAAAGCTGCCCCCGCTTTTCCCTTCCCCAGCTGTGCCTGGTTGGGCGCAGCAGGTCCTGCCCTGTGATCCAGCGTCGGCACCTCCCACCATCGCCTCTTCTGGCTACTCAGAGCAGGGTGCTCATCAGGGCCTGCGCCTGCTTCAGCTCTGAGGAGAGGAAGGAGGCAGTGGGGGCGCGACAGGTGCTGCAGCATCCCCCCCAGCAGCCCCATGGGACCAGGGGTCCCTGTTGTCGCCCCTCCTCTGGCCTCACCTGCCAGCAGCACTCGGAACTTGTCAGCCGAGAGGGCCATGGGGATGGTGGCTGTCCTCCCGTGCTCCCCATCCCACACGTTGAAGTTCAGATGCACGAGGGGCTCATTGACTTCCCGCAGCTCGCTGGAGCTGAGGGTATAATCCACCCGCCAGGACACCGAGCCCAGCTGGCTCACTGGAGAGGGCAGGCAGCGTCAGCACCCCAGCCGCTCAGGTAGGGTGACTTGAACCCCAAAACCTCCCAACACCACACTCACGTCTTAGGCTGCAGGCCCTGAGGCTGTCCTGGAGGGAGCTCTGCTTCTCCTCGTAGGAGCGGCACAACCCGCTGGCGTGCTCTGCACAGAGGGACAGACAAGACAACAAAACCACCCATTCGTGCTGGTGTCGCTGCTACCAAAACCTAGTAACAGACCCAGAGGTTGGCGTGGAGGGGAGGTGACTGGGGGACCACATGGCTGCCACCCTGCACTAGGCATGAAGAAGGCAGTGCTGGGGGCTGCCAGCTCAGCCCCAGCACATTCCAGCAGGTCCAGCCTATGGTGACACCGAGGGACTCCCCACCTTTGGGCAGCCCCAGCTGCTGCAGCTCACTCGACAGGGACTCGCTATCCACATTGTGCTTGGCGGCACTGGAGAGGATGAAGCCGAGGACAGCGATGGTCGCCTTCACGTCTCCTGACTCTGCGGGTGGGATGGAGGGTTCGCTCTGTTGCTATGGGAAGGCATCCCCTGCCAGATCACCGTCCAGAGGGACCCCAGTTGGGGCTGGGGCAGCAGGGCTTCACCTAATTTGGCATCCGAGGTCAGCTTCAGGATCTTCTCATACTGCAGGAGAGCAGAGTGCAGGGCTGTCAGGGCAAACACCCGGTACCACACAGCCACGGAATGCGCTCACTACCAACAGTAACACTAATAATTTTCACCTTAGCATTAATACTATTAACACTTAACAGCCATACTATTATTACTAGCACTGGCTGGTAGCATTCTTAATCCCGAGGCTTGCATTAAGAATATTTAAACCAGTAATATCGTTAATTATGAAATTATAGCGTTATAACGCGCTGCCTCCAGCCCAGTAACCCCACGCGGGGGCCCCCTCACCTCGATGGCCTCCCCCAGCAGGTCCCGCAGCACCTGGGCGCAGATCAGCTTCAGCTTCACCGAGGACTGCGGGGGGACAAGGAGGGTGAGCACCGGGCCCGGGGTGGGCAGGGGGACGGGGAGGGGCGCGGCGCGGGCACTTAACGATTTTGGCCAGGGTGCTGATCTCGGCCAGGACCCAGTCGGGACAGTCCAGGTCCCCGCAGAAGCGGAACCGCTGCGGGGGAAGGCACAGTCAGAGCCCGCCGCGGACCCGCCCGCCTCGACTCCCACCCGCCGCCGTCCCCCGCCCCACCATGTCGCCGCCGGTCCCCGGTGCCGCCGCAGACCCCGCCTGCGCGACCCGGAACCGCTCCCGGGCGGGAGGTGCTGCGGCCGCTCCGCCCGTCCCCGCCCCGGCGGCGGGGCCCGACCCCGGGAGGCGGGGGGACTCCCGAGGGGCTCTACGGGTGGGCAGGGGCCTTGGGGCCGGGACCCCAGGACATCAGCGCCAGCGGCCCCGGGAGCGCTGCGCGGCAGGGGCCGGGCGTCCCCGGGGCTGGAGTTGGGGGCGGCCGCTGCCCCGTGGGAGGGGCCGCTTCGCTCCGCCCCGCTCCGCCCGTTTAAACACCGCCCACCCCGTTCCCGCTGTCGCGGCTGTTCCCGGCGCTGCCCCCGGAGTAAGCGGCTCCGGTTCCGTCCGTCCCGCTTCGTTTTGGCCCTTGCCCCGGTCGGCTCCGGGCCCGCTCCCGCGGCTCAGATCCCAGCGTATAGCATTTATTTCGGCTCCAGCTCTGCGTAATGTCAGCTCCGAACCTGCAGTGTTTATTTCAGCTCCTGTCTCTTGATGTCAGCCACAGCTCTGACACGTTTCAGCTCCACTCCGGTCTGTGTTTCAGATGGTACAGATTTCAGCTCCAGCTCTACGGCCAGTATTTCTGCCCCTGCCCCACAATCCTTATTTCAGCTCCAGCCCAGTCCTGCTGTGTTTATTTCCTCTTTACCCTTACAACCTTTGTTCCAGCTGCAGCTCCAGCTTCACCCTTACACAATTTATTTCAGCTCCAGCTCTGCATCATTTCAGCCCCAGCCATGCATCTCAGCTCCAGCGCTGCTGCAAGCTGCTCCCGGCTCTCACAGCAGCACTGGGGGCAGTTGGCAAGGTCGCAAGTCAATCGCTGTCCCAATATTACCTTGATTAGCACGTCCTGAACAAAGCCTTGGCCCCTCAAGTCCTGTTTTTTGCCCAGGGACTATCTCCTGCATTGAGCTCAGCCTGGTGCGTGCTGGCACCCTGTGATTTGTGGGACAAAGGAAACCAGAACCACCACCCCAACATCAACCTCCTCCTGACCCCCAGAGCTGGTGTTTTGGGGCTGGGAAGGGCTGCTTGGCCCCCAGTTCCTTGTACCAAAGGGCAGCACTTGGGGTGAGTCTGAGCCCCAGAAACAGCCCTGAGATCCCAACCCCCCAGTTGGTTTTCAGGCCCAGAAGTGCAGCCCTGAGGCTCTGTGCCCTGTCTCTGAAAACACAGCACTCAGTCTTCTGGGTTTTTTTGCCTGCTGAACCCCACAACCGTGCTGGCTTTTTCAGCCCCAAAACAGCCCCTGGGCTTGTTCTCAGGCATCAAAACACAGCACTCAATCCCCAGTTTGGGGCTGGAAACACCTCCAAGGCCCAGGAGAGGAGTGCTTAGGAACTTGGGGGGAGCACCTCCTCCAACAGGGACAAACCATCCCCAGGGCACTGGGAGTAGCACCCACCCCACAGGGAAAGCTTTATTGTACCTATTTTTTTTTTAAGTAACTGTTATACGTTCCGCTTATAATACAGGGTGTTTCAAACAGATGGACCCAATTTCAAAGCAGTATATTTCACAATGGCAACGTGTCACAATTACACAAAAATTTACCAACAGTTTAATGATTTACCAAGTTTTAGTAAGCTTTGTATAAATGCTTTGTGTTCTTTCCACCTGCTGCATGGACAACGTCCAGATGACAGCTGAATTACTCCCAAACACCTCTTGAAGTGCCTTTTTCTCCCAACGCTCCAACACCCCCAGCCACACGGGATGCCCAGACACATGGGACCCCCCAGACGCATGGGACCCCTGGCCCCAAAGCCACGGACTCCCTGGGACCCCCACTTCCCCGAGTGTCTGGGCAGAGCTCCCCTGCCCCAGGGTCACTCAAAGTGTCCTGGATGGTGCCTGTGGCGTGGCCCTGGCCACCAGCACCACTGCGGGAGTGCGCTGGGGACCCACCGAGACTGGCATCAGGGCCGGGACCACCTGCCTGGTCCAACCCATTGCCTCCGTCGCTGCAGGATCTGCACCCCTCCTCACCACCACCTTCCTGCGGGGGGGACACAGAGCCCAGCGTGTCCCCAGGCCCCGGGGAGGGGGGAGGCACACACACAGGCCTCATTATTAAACGTTGCCTTAACACCCGCCAGACCGTCGTGTGAGGGATCGCAAGTTCCTGGCTGGCAAGACGAGTGGATTTGTGTGGGCTGCGCAGAAAACTCTCTTCAATTCTTCTCACGTTCTCCTCCGATGTGCGTGGTCGCCCCGTGCTCTTCCCCTTACATAAACAACCCGTTTCCTCAAATTGTCGGTACCAACGACGAATGCTCTTTGGCATCGGCGGATCGACGCCAAAGTGCCGTTGAAATGCACGCCGCACCGCAATTACGGATTCGGTCTTGCTGTATTGCAGAACGCAAAACGCCTTCTGTTGCGGGGTCACCATCTTGCGAATCACTGAGGCTGTTTGTGCGCTGGGTAAACATGTGAGATTCTGTCCCCTACCCTTCCAAGTGGGAAGAGATTCTCTCGTGGGCAGTTTGCTGTTCCAGAGATAAGTGCTTTCAAAATGGGTCCATCTTTTTGAAACACTCTGTGACATTATAAAATAATAACTGTTTTATTACTATTCTCAGCTATATTACTATTCCAAACCCCACCATCACCCTCCCGCCACCCCGCTCACCTGGGCCCCGGGAACGGCAGCACCGCACGGTCGCTCCGCACCGGCAGCACCGCCTGCCCGCGCAGGCGCATTCCAGCCCGGTTTCCGGCCGGCCAATCCCGGTCCGCGACAGCGCCCGGCCCCGCCAATCCCCGCCCGCCCGTTCCCACTCTGCCCAATCCGGGCGCGCCCTTTCAATCCGCCCACGCCCCGCCCGGCTCCGCGTCCCCCACTGGCCCCGGTCCCGCCGCAGCCCTTTCGGGAGAGCGCGGGACCTGGCCCCGTTGCCATAGTCCCGGCAGCCGGTGTTGGGTCCCGGTTAGGGCGGCCGGAGGCTCCGCAGCGAGGCCACTCCCGGTCCCAGTTCACTCCCCCAGAGCAAGGAAGCAGCGGAGCTCCCAGCCGGGAGGGGCGCCCAGGCCGGGAGCTCTTCGGGAGGGGCGCCGCGGCAGAGCAGGAGGACGGGGCGGGACGGTGCTTCCTCCCCTCCCACCGGGCCTCTCCTCCCCAAGCGGTGGCGGAGGGATCGGGGCCTCTGGGGGCAGCGGAGCCGGGCGGGGGCGGATTGAAGAGGCGGGCCGCGATTGGGTGGAGCGGAAACGGGCGGGGGGCTGTGATTGGCGGAGCAGTCTCGGGCCGGGAGTGGCTGGGCGCGTAGGGCGGGGCCGAACCGGAGTATAAAAGGCGTGCCTGAGGGGCTGTCGGTACGAAAGGCGGCTGTGGCCGGCCGGCTGTTGGTGCTGTGGCTGTGCGAGCTGGGGCGCGCCGGTGAGCGGGGCAGCGCGATCTCAGTTCGCGAGGGCGGGCCCGCGGTTCGTGTCAGAGGCGGTGACTGGGAGCAGGAGCGGCGCGACCGCGCTCCCCGGGCAGGGGATGGGCGGGGGGGACCGGCCCGGGGGAGCGGGTCCCCGCTTGTGTCAAGCAGCAGCGGCCCCGGAGGTCGGTGCGGTGCCGAGCGGGTCCCGGGCCCGCAGGGGCGGTGAGGGGCCCGGTCCTGAGGGGGGACGCAGCGGGAGCTGAGTGGGGACGGGGGGAGGCCTGGGCCGAGCTGAAGGGACCGAGCCCGCCTCCCCGCGGGGCTGCGGGTGGGGTAGCGGCGCCTAAATAATGTAACTAAAAATAATAATAAAACTGTTACTGTTTTATTATATTATAAGCATAATGTATAACGGTGACATAATAATAATAAAGTCCAATAAAGCTTCCCGGGAAAGGTGCTGCCCCCCTGCCCGTTCCTCCCCGTGCAGGTGCCCCCAGTTCACCAGCACTTTGGGCTCGCTCTCCGTTCCCCATCAGCCCAGAGGTTCCAGCCCCAAAGGGGGATCCCGCTGTTCGCAGAGCCGGGAGCGGAGCCGCAGGGCTGCGCTTCGGGACTGTTTCGGGGCTCAGCCCCGGCCCGAGCGCGGCCCCCGGGGACGCGAAGCGGAGGCCCAGCGGCCGCTCCGGCCCGGGCTGGGCATAGAGGGGCTGAGCCGGCCACCAACGCCTGCGATTGGCTGGGAGGCCAAGGCTCTATTCAGGGCCGGCCAATCAAATGGGGACAGTGGTGACATCTCGTGTTGATACGCGAGTGGTGACAGTGATTGATTGGCAACCTTGTCAACAGCCCGCAGCGCTGCTGGGAGACCCGTGAGCAGCTGCCGGAGGAAGGAGCTGGAGCCAGGACAGATTCTGGAGCTGAAGCTGAGACAGCAGAGAGCTGAGATCACAACGACGTACAGAGAGCTGGAGCTGAAATGAAGACACTGGGGCAGCAGGTGGAGCTGAAATACCTTAAAGACGGAGCTGACACATGCAGAGCTGGAGCTGAACTGATGGAGAGCTGGAGGTGAAATAAAGATTGTATGGCAGGGGCTGAAATAAAATCTATAGGGCTGGAGCTGAAATAGAGCTTGTGGTAAAAATACTGGAGCTGAAAAAAAAAAAAAAAATCACTGTAGGGCTGGAGCTGCAACATCCCTGAGCTGCAGAGTGGAGCTGTGGAGCTGAGAGAAACCTGCAGGGCTGGAGCTGAACTGACAGAGACCTGGAGCTGAAATGAAGAATCTGCAGCAGGAGCTGAAATAAAATCCATAGGGCCTGAGCTGAAATAAAGCTTGTGGGAAAGGGTCAGGAACTGAAAAAAAAAAATCACTGCAGGACCTGGGCTGAAATAAAGCTTGTGGGAAAAATACTGGAGCTGGAAAAAATAAAATAAAAAAGAAAAAAAAAAAAAAAAAAATCACTGTAGGTCCTGAGCTGAAAAAAAAAAATCACGGTAGGGCTGGAGCTGAAATAAAGCTTGTGGGAAATGGGCTGGAGCTGAAAAATCACTGTACGGCCTGAGCTGCAACATCCCAGAGCTGAACTGCAGACAAGAGCTGTGGAGCTGAGAGAAACCTGCATGTATGGAGCTGAACTGACAGAGACCAGGAGCTGAAATAAAGAATCTGTGGTGGGAACTGGAGCTGAAGTAAAATCTATAGGGATGGAGCTGAAAGAATTAGAGATTTTAAAGAAAATAAAGCTTGTGGGGAAAAAAAGAGGGGATGAAGATGAAAGAAAATCTGTCGGGCTAGAGCTGAAAAACTCACTGTAGATCTCAGGTTGTAGCTGAAATCTCACAGGGCTGGAGCTGAAATTAAGATACCAGGGCTGGAGCCAAGACAAGGAACATGAGAGGGGTTGGGGCTGAAACACTGACGTTAGGGCTGGAATAAACATGGTAGGGTAGAGCTGAAATAAAATCTGTAGGGCTGGAGCTGAAATAAAGCTTGTGAGAAAAATACTGGAGCTGAAAAATCACTGTAGGACCTGAGCTGCAACATCGCAGAGCTGAACTGCAGATGGGAGCTGCGGAGCTGAGAGAAACTGTGGTGCTGGAGCTGAAATGAAGAATCTGTGGCAGGAGCCGAAATAAAATCTATACGGATGGGGCTGATATAAAGCTTGTGGGAAAAGGGCTCGAGCTGAAAAGTCACTATAGGGCCTGAGCTGAAATAAAGCTTGTGAGAAAAAATACTGGAGCTGAAAAATCAGTGTAGGGCCTGAACTGCAACATCGCAAAGCTGAACTGCAGATGAGAGCCTCCCTCTGTCCCAAGCAGCACCCAGCCCACCAAGCCTCAAGTTGTTTTCCTTTCCTCAGCCAGCAAAGCTTGATTTCTCCTTTCCTCATCCAGAAAAAATGGATTTCTCTCCCAGAAGCAGGCAGAAGGAGAGTGGTTCAACTCTTACTACACCCTTAGCTGGTTGAGTAAAGAGTTACCAGCATGGAGAAGACCCAAGAAGCTCCACATGAAGGTAAAATGTGGAGACTAACACACAACTCCATAATTCTAGAGACAAGAAAACACAAATACTTCTCCACTCCCCCCACAAAGCCTCTCACAATCCTTCAGTGTTTTCTTTTTTTTATTGGACATACTACAAAAGCTGAAACAAGTGACTTAAAGAGGGTTGCTGGGTTTCTGGCAGGCAGACAGAGCTCCTACAACAGCAAGGATCACCATGACTAAACCAGCAGCAAGTGCAGCCAGCTCCAATAACATCCACAAGTGACCTGCATCTAGGAAGAAGTAAGGAGGTGGTTATGGCCAGAGCCAGGACCTGCCGCACAAAGCGCCCCCTTCCCTGGGTTTGCTCTACCTTGTGGAGGTGTCCTCTTAACCGGGCGATCCTGCCAGCTGTGGATGAAGAGAGGTCCAACCACAACATCTGCTTCTCTCACCAAAGGATCTGAAAGAGAGGATCTTTGAGCTCTCACTAGCTTGTCTGGACATCTGGCTCTCCCAAGTCTTGGATCAGCACGAAGGAGCCAACAGGTCATGAGGGATCTCCAGCCACCCAGCTCTGAGCAAGTTGTCACAATGGCCAGAAGCCCAAGAAGCAAGCCAAGACCTACCAAGTTCAGAGGGCTGTTCTCTCCGGACACGTCCTCCTTGCCATCGGGAGGGAGCGTGGAGCCTCCTGGAGTGGCCGGCAAAGCCACAGCTCCTCATCTCACAGCAGGAGCAGATATCCTGGGTGCCTTCCACAGGATCCCAGCTAGAAAAGAGCTTGGTCACTAGCCCACCCTGCGGTAGGAATCCCTCACATGCTTTGAGGTCTCCCAGGAGAGACCAAAACCCTCCCAAATGCAGATGGCAAACCCCTCCTTCCTGGAAGGTGACACACACTAGGTGAGAAGCCCAAGCCTCTGGTCAAGCCACTGTTCCAGCTACTCACAGGCTGCTGGCTTTGTTGAAGGAGCAAGCCTTGTTCAGAGGGTCTGGATCTCGGTCAGCTGGGGAGACCTTCAGGTGGCAGGTGATGTAGATCTGGAGAGGCCAGGCAGAACAGAGGGGTCAGGCTTTCACATGCACCATGAAGCTGGTCTCTGACAGGACCACCATCTCCCTGGAGCAGCTCAACCCCACCCTGCTGCCTTCAAGCCACTCTGGGATTCAGATATTGAAGCTCATAAGGAAGACTTGTCTTGACCAGTATCAGAACTGGTCTCCAAGGAATATCCTCAGCTCAGAGGACCATGACCCAGAAGCAGTAATATAGAGTGATCTCATTCTGAGTCTGCTGTGAGGCAATTGCCTTGGGAATGTAATCCTAAACAAAACCACATTGACATTGTTAATGGAATGAGGCTACAACCCCACCTAGACCAGGGAGTTCACTTGCTTTAGGAAGAACTTACCAGGTTGCTGGAGCCTCCTGCAAACTTGAATGCATCTACTTCAAACTGAAGCACATCTGGCCTGGGCCTTGGGGATATAAAAGCTGAGCTGGCGTCATCCAGTTGCCCATCCACCAAGCACCTAGACACAAAAGCAAGGGCCAGGATGATCCCACTGTCAGAGACATCCATCACCTACAGAGAGGTACCTCTAAACAAGGGCACAGGCAGCTCTCACCCGCTGAAGTCAATGAAGGCATACTGGGGAGAAGAGCTCCTGGCTGGGGTTGGGGTGGCCACACAGTTATCCACAAAAAGCCTCAGAGGTGCATGGTTCTCTGTGTTGACACCAGCTTGGAAGTGGAGGACCTCTCCCAGTTGAAACACAGTGGAGACTCTCTCAGCACTCCAGTCATCTGGAAGGAGAGAGGTCGCCAGGCAGCAGCTTGTTCTTCACTGCTTCCCCCCAAGGAAACCCCAATGGGCACAAAGCTCTGGGTACTCACCAAAACTCTACCCAACCCCAGATGTCCCAGGAGCACTGGGGTGATAACAGCACCAGCTGTGCCACCCAGCAGAAGCATGGCCAGTCCAGGATGCTGTGCACCAGAGGAGACCCTCACCCAAAACCTACCATTCATGAGGCGCAGAGAGAAGGGTAGCTTCTCCTCGGAGGCCAGGGTGGAACGAAAAGGCATCCACGTAGGATTGACACCATTGCTGCTCACGTTGGCCATCCTGGAAAAGAGATGCCCATGGTTAAATATGCTCCGGGGCAGCAGAAGGGCTTGCTTGGTACCCACCTCCATCAGCTCACCTTGGGTAGTGGCACTCGATAGGGACCACGGCAGGGCTGGTGCGGATGATGACAGGGTTGCCGGCAGGAACTGGCTTGTAGTTTAAGCTTGTGCTGTAGACCAGAGCATCAGGAGTCACCTGGGGAAAGACGAGATACATTATCCAGTCACTGTTCCTCAGCAACACACACAGAGCAGCACATTCAAGCCCGGAAACTCAGAGCTGAGATGTTTCTTCTGGAAGGTTCAGACACATCTATATTCACCAGGAAACAGCTAATTTCTCTGCCTGTTGCACACCCTTCACTGCACACACATCCCCAGAGAAGACAGCCCAGCTCCTGCTGCCCTTGGAAAGCAGACCGAGATGTTCAGCTGCTAGGAAAGGCTTTAGAACCTTTCCCCAAGCCCAAATACACCACAGCCCCCTGCCAGCCTCAGCACCCCAAGATGCAGCCCCCCACCCTCAGGCCCCAGCCTTACCCTGAGGGTGCTGCCGCACTCATGCAGCCCGGCCACGAAGGTCACGGTGGTGTCAGCAGAACCCTGGGCTGTAGGCAGGCAGGCGGCCGAGCCCAGGGTCAGCTCCGCAGCCCTGACCAGCCGCCCCGTGCCAAAGAGGTCCCTGTGCACCGTGACCACCACCTGCGCCTCCTGGCACCGCACGGCCACAGGGTGCAGGGGGGCGGCAGCCTGGAGCTGAGAAATGTCCACCCATGCCCAGGGGGAGGGCTGGGGGAAGGCACGGGGCTGCCCCACGTCCCCTCTGTACCCCCAGAGCTCTGCCTCCCGTCCAGGGAGGCTCCATGGGCTGTAAGCAGCCACCTCCCCCAAAACCCAGCAGAAAAGAGCAAACCCCAGGCTGCTTCCAGGCCTCATCCTGCCCACCAGGGTCCAGCACAAAGAGCAGCTCCTGCCCAGGGCCTTTTATAGCCCACATCTCCTACAGCCCAGGGGATGCTCAGGTCCTCGGGCAACTGGCAACACCTGTGAGCACTCAGTTCCCTGCTCTAATTAACTAATTAAGTGCTGGATGGGGTCCCTTGCTCACAGGAGAGATATTGAGTTGGCTGTGCAGCCAGTTGCAGTTTTCTCCCTTGCTTTTTTGGTAGCAACCAGCTCTGTAAGATCCATAGAGATGTGTCCCACCTCCAGGCCACATGTCCCAAACCATATGTTCCATGTGTCCCACCCCCAGACCATGGGTCCTTCTGCTGTGAGGTCTCTGGGGGATGGTGTGGAGGGTGACACTTTCAGATCCTCTCTATGCCCAGCGTGGGGTTTAAGAGCCTCAGGACCCGGGGTCAGCTCTAGGGGGAAGGAACCACCCAGTCATGTTAATATCTTTATAAAATAAATGGCACCCTGGGGATTCTCCGGTGTCTGATATAGAGCTGTGTGTGGGGAGCAGCCTCTACAGCCAGAGGAGAGCAGACCCTATTGCAAGGATTAGGGTTTATCTGACAGGATTTTTAATTGCTGTTTACAATCTGCAAGTGGGTTATTTTTAATCAAGGAAATTCTCCCGTGACATCAGGATTATGAGGCTTTTTAGCTGTATTGTAGAGCACCAGTGATGCTTTTTTAAATTGTGTACGTCTGTTTCCTCCTTTTAATTAACATTATGCAGATATGTGTCTTTGCCCCTTCCTTTCTCGTATCTGCAAGAGATTTGGCACTTCGAAAGCAAGGGGTGTAGTGTGCGCACACAGGACAACATGCACACGTTAACCTCGGTGGTTCTGGGGCTTAACGAGCATACACAGGGTGGTCATTTTGTACACACGTAGTAAAACAAATCTGTTGCTTCGTGTTGCAGCTGTTGTGTCTGCTGACAGCCAGGTGCTGTGCGCTCTGTGTGTGCAGTAAGTTCCCTCATGAAACCCTCACGCTCACTGTGCAGATGCGATACAGCAAATGTAAACATACACAGTAGATCGGTTGCTTCAGGGACATCGCCGACTTAATATTGTTGGGAAAAATAGCTGGTTTGTGTTTGCATAGTACACACAGAAAGATGTGAGAAGAGGTGCAAAAAAACCCCAGTGAACATGATCTGCTGCTACCAAGACCTTCTGTGGGTTTTTTGGAAAGGAAAACTGCCAGGAGAGGGCGCATGAGTTATGCTGGTGGGATGTGTATGTCCCAAGATTTGTAG
Source organism: Columba livia (assembly GCF_036013475.1). Lineage (NCBI taxonomy): Eukaryota > Metazoa > Chordata > Aves > Columbiformes > Columbidae > Columba > Columba livia. The sequence goes on along the minus strand of NC_088612.1, from coordinate 17,684,219 downwards.
GATTAAAGTATTCCGAACCCTCTAATGTAGCTGTATATTTTATATTTAGAGCTTCACCTTCTTCAGATTGTCTAAAGACGTTTCCTGCATTGGAAAACTGTAAATATTTTGCCGTCCAGCACTTATATCCTCAAATTGATAGAAAGCATCAACCCAAATGTATCCACTCAATCAAAAATATTTTATGAATTAAAATTCTGTTATTTTTGTGCATCTTATATGCTGATCTTCAGTCTTGGGGTTCACATCTGTTTAATCGCATTGAAATAAAGGGGAGGAAAAGCGACATGAATTCAGGACTGTTAAGAATAAAAATGGGTCTTGATTGCCCTGTGTGTGATAACCTGATGCGGCTTCCAAGTAGACACGTTGGTTTACGACACCTTTTTTTTCATATTTTCATAAAATGATGGCTAACAAGCCTTCCTCTCCCTGGTTCGTCAGAGTCGGGGTCTGCGAAGAGTAAAAAATGCTTCAGCAACGATAAGAGAACTTTTAACAGAACTCAAAAGGCTTGGAACTGAAGAAGAGGTTAATGTCTGTCCTTCCCGTCTGCGCTTCCAGTTTCATTCCTTACTGTGTAGTGCATAAGGGTCTTAGATTTTAGAAATAATTTCATGAAAGACCAGAACATTACAGTCTCATGACATTAAATATCTTTAAGTTGTGAAGAAACAATAATGAAATTATTTTATTTGTCTTCTGGGTGAGCGTTTCTTACAGATGCTCAGACCAACTGAGCGTTTCTCTAGAATTTCAGCTGTGTTTGACTAAGTTTCTGTAATGCTGTGATTTATTTCTTAGCTCAGACAAATCAGAGAGTACCAAAAGATATCTGTGGATCAATTAAGCAGAATGGAAAGGAGGAGTAAGTATATTCACTTCTGTTGAGAGCTGTGAAGTCCTCTTTCCATTTTTGATGTGACACATAAGGAATGTTTTTGGGAGTTCATAGCCAGCTCATCAGTTCTCGCAGAGGAAAGAATAAACTCTAGGAACATAGACTATTAAAATAAAGTGTGGGGTTTGAACCTCGCAATGTTTTTTCTGTGTTGTTATACTGAGGCAGACTGAAGAAGGACAACTTCTGCAGTACGGTTGACTGGGTGAGGTGGCGCTCAGAAACGTTCACCTTTCCTCAGGCAGAAATCCACCAGTGTGCGAAGAGCCTTGGAACGTGGTGTTGCCGGTCATGAGTACTCGACACCACAATCAAATCCCAGTGTGTTCTATCAAGGCAAATTTTATATGGCAGAATTAAACTGTGCCGGCCTTTTGTGTCAAATTTTGTAGACGATGCCACGGCAACCCTTTATTAAAAAACAAAAGAAGTTGTTTCACTTCTGTGTAGCAGAGCAGCATGCAGGAAAGTCACAGCCTTGTGGTTTGGGATGAAAATAGCTATTTGGTTTGTCTTTTGCAGTGAGAAATGGGGTGTTTCTGTAGGTCTGGACTGTAGTGTGTTCCTAATTTAACATTTAAAGCTATAGGTTGTAAGTCACTGTCTTTTCCTGTAGGTTAGTTATGTAAACTAGCATTTGTTCATATTGTGCTTCCTTTAATGCCAACTTCAAAAAATCTTTGCATATCTTGTCAAAGTACATCATGCAGAGGGTAAAACTGTATTTTGCACACACTGCCGTGCATCCCTCATTTAATAAATAAGCCTAACAAATGGGCTACAAATGTTAATCGCTGAGCAAGTGTCGGTTGTCAGGTGCTCTGCTTTTGCTAGAAACATCTTAGGTGGTGTGCTTATTGGCCTCAGCAGAGGGAATGACCATATGGATATACCCTTTCACAGATATTTGTTAATAACTCTCTCTCTGAAATTGATGTAACTCATACAGTGACTCTATCTGCTGTGGTTTTATGCCCTTTCCCGTTACATAAGGAGCGTAGAAAGCGAGTGGGCCTGGTCCCAACCTCACGACTCAACAGGAGGGTTCTCTTTGCATCTCCTGACTCGGTGTGAATTGTTCAAACTCAATTCTAACTCCATTCGCCTTTGTATGCTTCTTCCATGCAGTAATCAATAAGGGGAACCTTGCCATCACGCTTACTAAACCTTGTCAAAGCACTGTTAAAATTTATTAAATTCTATCGAATTTATTGAACTCTGTCAAATTACCATTTTTACCGCAATACAACATATTGCTGCCTCTCTTCTGAGTGAGGTGCATTCCGCTTATCTGCGACATGAGGGCTTCAAAGTTGAAGTTTTCAGTCTTAATCAGGTCTGGCATTCGCGGCAGCAATGCAGGGTTTTCCAGTTTCAAAGAACAGAATGCAAACAGGTTTTTCCTCAAGACTGCCCCAGTGGAGATGCCGCAGCCTTTACAACCATTTGTAAATGCAGGAAAGCAGCCACGGTTCATTGAAGCTACACTGCCTGAGAGGAGAGTGGAACTGAGGTAAAACACCCACATTGACCCAGTTTATGCAATTTGTTGCACTTAAAGCTGAACCCATTTTCGTGATGCCTTTTCAAGCATCAACTTTTTTTCTGGCTTATTGTCTGGAATCATGTCAGCACTTCTCTCCGCTCTCAGCGTTACCGAAGGACGTTTTTCCCTGACTCTCTCCAGACCGGTCCGTGTTATGTTCCGGCAGAAATCCACGTGGAGCGTTTGCAGCGATCCCCCATACAGGGTCACGGCTTCCAGTGTCCGGTCAGTGATCCGCACGCAGTTCTCCAGTTTGAGTGTCCTGAGGTTTGGGCAGTTCTTGAGGAGAAGCAAGATGCAATCATCTGTAATGTGGCCACATCCTGACAGCGTCAGAGACAGCAGGTTTGGACATCTGAAAACATGATGGTTGCAGGTGAGATGAGGGGAAAAATAAATAATGGAGCTTGGAGAGGCTCGTATTGTCAAGAATAAATACAGAAGTTAGAAAATTACTTCCTCTTCCATCAGGAGAGGTAAGAAAGCATGGGTTTAAGTGGGGACATAGTTAAAATAGATCTTAATTCTCAGCTTTACTAATTGCAAAACTTTCCCTGTTGGTAGCAATGTCTACAGCTCAGTTGACCTAGTGGAGAAGGGGATGCAAATACCTATTTAAGCTGCAGCTGCATTGTTTTTTCCTAAGGAGCTGCATGGTGCTGTGCTTCTCCAAGTGTGGCAAAGGAAGACCCAGCAGGGACGAAATGTAAGTCAGGATGGACTGGAGGACAAGAGTGAAGAGGCTGCTGTGCGCACATGCTGAGCGTGGGCAAGAAACACATTCCTGCTTTTGATTTTACAGGGATTAATGGGTGTGTTTCAGCTCCTTGGGTTTCCTGAATTAGGTGCCAGCCACTACCTGAGAGTGTTGATGTTTGAACCCCACACAATTCTTCAACCTTCCTTTAAATCATTGAAACTGGTAAGAACTCTGCTGCTAAACAGTGACACAGCAAACAAGCTTTTACTTTGTTGTTACTTGGGTAGATCTGGGAAAGCGCAGAAAGAGCCTGTTCCAAGTCGGTGTGTAATGACTTATACTGACTGTCCTTGTGCGGGAAACTGGAGCAGACCAGTTATTACCCGCTGTTGTGCTGACTAGAAATGTTTGCGAGGATGCTTGTGCACCCACCTGCAAGGCCTTTAGCACAGAGTTTGGTGTCTGGCTTACCCCTCTGCAGGGAGCAGCAGCTCAGCTGAGCTGGCCATTAGCTCAGTGCAGCTTATTGTCTCTCTGATGGCTCAGGACTTCATTAGACTCTGTCTTGTGAGGAAAACTGATGGCAGCAACGCTGCTGACCTTGTGGGACCTTTGTACAGAACTCTCAGCCCACATCCCTCCTGCAGGAGCTGATTTGTGCTCAGCCAGTGCTGGGTTTGGGGTGCACGGCAGCAGCGGGGGGAACAAGGGGCTGGGCCAGCACTGCAGCATGTGTGCTGCTTAAAAACTCCTACGTGAAACATTCCTCTTTCTCCACACCCCCTGCAGCCCCCAGCTGCTGCCTGACTTCACCTTCTGAGCAACATCATGTCAGCTGCATGACCTTCTTTTTCTTTACTGTTTTCCTTTACACTTATGAACAGTTAGAAAAACAAGTGTTTTAAAGTAGGCAAGGTCATGAAAGGCTCTGACCTGCCATCTCCTGTGGCTTCATTCTCTGCACAGAACGCTGTTTTGTTCAGATGGAAATACTTTCAATGGGTTGCTGCAAAAAATAAAAGGCAGTAACTTGTCTTAGGAAGGCTAAAATGGATGAGAAGGGAGCAGGGGTGACTGCCAATATTGAACTGTCTTTTGGAGTTCAGTTTAAGTTGTAGAAACAAACCCATGTCAGGCTGAAAGACATTTGTGGATTTTTTTATGGACTTTGCTTACTACTCAGGCTTTGCTTTGAATTTTTGTCCAGCAACCGGTTTGGGGTTATGGATTCTGCAGAGGAGAAAGGCACTCGAACTACTTCTGCAAAGCTATGGTCTTGCATCCTCTTTCTGAATCCTAATTCGTGACGGCAAAAATAATGTAAATACTTAAGTGTGGCCTCACGGTAGATATTCCAGTACCTAAATGAGAGACTACTTCCTCCAACACGCTTGTTTATAGGCAGATGTGCTTCTTAATGATACTTTGTTAATTAATCCAAATTTTTATCAGTTGTTCTAAAATAATTACTTCTCAAGTCTGTACTTGCAACTTAATATTCTGTTTCGAATGCACATTTCAGTCCTTGTTCTGAGATTGCACTGTTGCTGCTTCTCACCAAGAAAATGTGTCCTGTCAGCGTCCTGAAATCCGTTTGGTTTTTAAAGTTGTTCCTTCCCAAGAGAACGTTTTGCCTTCTGTGCTGTGGCACAAAGCGGGGGGCTGGCTGGGCACACAGGCGTGCCAGCTCAGGACCGGCACCCGCTTCCTTATAAGCTTATAAAAAGCTTAGAAAATTCAGTACAAAAGCAGTACTTATTTCTTACAATGAAACAGATTTGGTCCTTAGTAACATGTTTAATGAACTTAGTTTTGTTATGACATCTATTCTCTATTTGAAATGACATCTTTCCTCTAGCCCCCTCTTGTACCCCCGACAGTGCTTTGCACTGCTGCACTGATACATTTCAATTGAGCAACAGGCAGTACTGCACTTTCCCATATTAATTATTCACTCTTAAAAAATAAGGAAAAACGGGCTTAAGGAAAGTCAATAAGAAATGTACACTATTGCCACTATAAAACAAATTTAATACTATATCAAAACTGCCAAGTCAAAGCACTCACATACTCAAGTGGTCCATTTCAGGTAGGATGTACGGAGTAAATAGCTCTCAATTCTCTCATTTCAAATACAGCAGAGGTAGAGTTTCACACCCAAAGAACGTACCTGTTGCAAACTTCTAGTAAAAAGTCACTGACAGTGTTTTCATGCCTGTTACAGAAGTCTTTCTGGAAATGGTTTTTCATCCAGTCCTCAATGTTACACACCTTGACTCTCTCCGAGTACCAGCAGATGGATAAGTACTTTAAAGCAGGTCCCAGGAGAAAATTGTTCTTCTTTAGTTCCGCTGGAGAATGAAAGTTCAACAAACACCACAGTGAAGGATCCTGAAACACTTCTAGCAACTGCTGACATGTTTCTGCTAAACTTTTCCTACTATTTTTGTCCAGAAAAGAAAACAGATGTAAAAGGCATTCCCGATTCAGCTGGGTTATATGCATAGTGAGTTAGAAAGAAGATCGTCGCTGGCCTCCTGGAGCAAACGGCACTGCTGGAGGGGGTTCCGGAGCACCAGGAGCCTGTTGTACATATATGGTTGTGGAATGGTGTTTATTTTTGGCAAACAACTGGTGCAGACACTAGGAACAGAGGAAAGAAACATGCATGCAACCAACTGTTGTTGTTTCTACAAGGGAATGGAATGGGCATGTAGAATAGCAGCACTTGGCTGTCAAGAAACGCTTCCTTAAAAGGGATTTCTTTCCTTTTAGGCACTCCTGAAGTTTTGTGAGGTTCTTGTGCAGTGTTAATGAACTGGGGGCCGGGGACAGGGCGGCGGGTGTAGCCACAGCTGCAAGGAATAGCTCTGCCGGCCTCTCAGGTTTGGAGCGTTGGGCGTTCTGAGCAGAAGTTTGTCTTTGCAGTGTAAAACGGTTTTAGCCTTGATTTGTTCACTGATTTTTCTAAGGTTGCACTTCAGTTTCATGCTCAGGGACTGTTACATTGGATAATGACCGCTCACAAACAGGTTGTGAAATGAGCTGAAGGCTCCCTGGCTGTTTTAAAGCGCACACACACACACACACACACACACAGAGCCTGCAGCTTCAACGTACAAGCCTCAGGCTTCTGGGCAGCTTCCTGTACAGTTATTTGAACAAACACCGCTAGCTATTTACCCACCTTTTGCGTGAGGGAAGTAATGGTACACAGGAAGACACGCATGGAACAGCAGGTCTATGTTTGGCTGCTCGGAGGCGTGTGCTTTTAAGAGATGTCTTCTATTAACTTGAGTTTCACAAGTTTTCTTGTGCTGTTTAGTGTGTGGTTTAGCTCGTGACTGTAGCCTTGGAACTTTTGGTGGGGAAAGAATATATGGAACTGCTTTACAAATAGAAGTGTTTGTTTTCCAGTAAAGGAAGAAAGTGTAGCTGTAAGTCCCTCCTGGAAGAAAAATAAAGCTACAGCAAAGGGCAGGCTGGAATTAAACCAATCAACAGCCCTGCAACTTCCACATCTGTGAACTGAACATGCTCAAGATAGTATATGCCCATCTATCTGCTGTTAACACAGGAAAATAATACATTCAACTAATTAGTAGATATTAACAGCAAAACAGCCCTGCAGCAATTTTTGAAGTGGCTTGCACGTTTTTAGTAGCTGGGCGATTTTATGAACCTACGTATTTTAATTGGGTTTTTTTCAATACATGACAGGGTTGAGGGAGACCAAAAGTTCACCTTTTGCTTCTTACCCTGAGAATGCAGTTTGAAAATCAACTCTGAAAAACAAGACTCGAAATCCATTTGCAGTCTGCAACAATTATTTTAGCTTCTCATCTGGGCTTGAGTAATGTGTATGCAGTGACTCAAAAAACCAGCAATTGCAGATCTCTTTAATTCTTCAGAGTTAGTAATTTTCAGTTATGTACAGTAAGCTGTGCTTAACAATTGCCAGTCTTTTTGGTTTCATATCCTTTGTCATTTAATATTTTCCTTGAAACAAGGAGGTTCCTGCTCCCCACCGGTGGGCAGTGGCATCAGTACTTCATGAAGCCAGGAAAGGGTCAGGGATGGCAGATGATTTCACGTACCAGGTAAGCCAGTCACTGGAAAACAGCAGTTACACGGTGTGCCAGCAGCTGTTCTTCTGTGTTCTCATATTGGTATTTTTCAGCTCTTACTCTGTCCCTTCATCCTTCTCAGAACTCACCTTCATTTTTGAGCAGTTTTAAACAGTCGAGACTGATCAGAGTGGTAAGAAACACGGGAATATTATTTGTAAGAAACCAAAGTTACCATTGCTAGGATGGACTCAAACCACACAGGGGACACACGCCAGAATCTGATGTAAAAATGGGTGACAAGGCCTTTAAAACTGGACGGCAGGTCCTCTTTGGGTGTAGGTACTAAGTTTTGGTAGAGGTGCCAAATAGTGGGAACACTTCTCTTGGCTGTATTTTGTTGTCCCGAGAACAAGTTAAAATAGTTTACTATCTGTGTTTGACAGATTTACACTAATGATATTCTGCACAACTGTAGAAGGACAAGAGGAGTTTCATTTTCTAAGGAAAGGAGACACTTTAATGGCACATTTTCCATAAACACACTGTGTGAATGAGATATAATTCACATTCAACCTGGAAATGCTCCAGAAACACGCAAGATGAGCACAGTCAGTAATCCTCACTGAAAATTACACACTAGCTTTTAATGGTAAACAATTACAACTATGGCACTACAGTACTTGAGGATATCCTAAAGCACATTGGAATCAATCTTCAAGGTGCTGATTACCTCATCAGTAAGACACAAGACACATCAGTAATGAAACATTATTGGGGAAACTTTTGACCACCACGTGTTACGCTCTCCACTGATTTAGCAAAATCCTTACAAATGGCCTCCTGCTTTTGATACAAGTCCACTGCCCCTGTCTGGAAGTTTCAAACTCTCCCCCACTGACATCTGTCACCATCTGGAAAGCACCTTCTGACCAGACCCCGAGGAGGAGCTCTGCCTGCACGTGCCTTACAGTTCCGCACACTGCTGCACTGAGCTCACTGAACAGTATTCTCTGAGAGCTGGACATCCTGCCGTTCTGTTTGACCTAAATCCCATCTCCAGTTGTATACGTGGCTGAACAATCACTAACAAAAGGACAACCTTTGATCAGACGGATTTTGGTGAAAAATACGCAAGTCTCTGAACTGCAGAGAGCAGTTGTTGCTTGCAGAGCAGTCACAAGCAAGAAAAAAATTCTTGCCAGTTAGTGTGTACTATGATCAGCAGTAAGTAGAAAAGAAACATTTGGCTTAAATGAAATGAGATATCCCACCCCCCTCCCCCACGCTAGTAGATAAATATAGGATATACAAGTAAGGTTAAAAATGTAATACTAGGCCAGGTGCAGTATATGTTACTGGTTCAGTGCTCAGTTACGTTTTTCTTTTTTTACTTTTTTTTCTTCTTTTTAACTTTTTTTTGACACCACACTGAATAGAATACAGCGGATAAGCAAAGTTCTCCACCAGGAAGAGAAATACTTGTGTTGCCACAACAAAGTGTTCATACTGTCCATCTGGGTTTGCAGTGGGAGAAACTTAAATTAGGAAAGGATTTACAACGTACTTGTTCCAGCAGAGCATATGGCTGAGTCCTTGTCACCACCTGCTGCATGAACAAGACTGACCTGATTGCATTGTGTTCCCATGGCTGTGTCTCAAACGGACCATGCTGGATGCCGTTGCCCAAGACCTTAATGTTACAGAGCAAATGTTGCTGAAAGGAACATACTGAAGTGAGAACATAACTCTGACCCAAAAAAATATTAACTGGAGAAGTAGAAGCTGCTTACAGTAAGTGAATGTTGCTGAAGGTTACAAATTTAAGTTTCTAAAAATACAGAAAGGCACATTTACATCACTGGTTTGCGAGAACACTGCATACGCCTGACTACTGTCAGTTAAACTGCTGCTGGCCCATAGCTAGTTGTGTATTTTAAGCTTTGTATTCTCAAAACTAATTTTCTAAAGCAATTCAATCCAAGTAGCATGCAGGCAAAAGGCAGCTACAGATGGGATCTACTTCACTCACCAACTAACTGAGCAGCCAGGCTGCCCTTCAGGGGAACGACGTGCTAAGGTACTTCACTTGTCCACACACCAATGACGTCTGACAAATCCCTTTTTCTGCCTGTACAAACAATACCAGCTGTCTATTCTGACTAGAAGAAAGGCTCTGGCTGCGAGAAACGGCAGGTGACAAACTATGTACTATTTAAATCAATGCATAGTTCTATTTATTGCTCAACTTAAGTGAAAGATGATGTTGTTATATATGTCACTTAACGTATCAAATAACAATCACTATCTGTTTTAACTAGTCTACAGTTTACGTATTCATACACCATCAGCAATGCTGAATGCTTTCCGCAGTTTCATATTAAGCCAATTTCTCTCTTCCCTGGTTTAACATGTTGTGAAAAAGCTATGAAGACAGACATTTAAAGAAAACCCATCTGACTGCGATTTCTCTCTACACTTGTCAGCGTACAGCTAGCAGGTGACCCACAGCAAATATAATGAACTGCTGCCTACTCCACGTGCAGGTTGAGCTGTGGGTACAATCTGTAGGGAAATTCTTACTGTGTACTCTGATGTCTTTCAGAAGCTTTAACTAAAAAGGGAAATCACATTTTCCTTGAGTTCTTAAGTGTTTTCAGCCTACTCAGTTTTACTGTTACCGTAATTAAAAGGCCGAGTTTGACTGTGTGACTACATTAAGCAAATTCTACTCTTATTACCATGCTTTTGAGATTTTAGGGGTGTCCGGTTCCTTGTTGGGCACACAGGAGCGAGCCATAGGCTGGGCTGGGGCAACAGAACTGAAACGCAGCATTTGTCTAATTTCAGATGTTTTGGGGGGACTCCTGGTTTTTGCAATATCAGGTTTTCTGTCCACCTTTTAAAAATCATATCAGCCAGAAGTCTTTCTCCATTACATAGCCAAGTTTTAGAAACTATATCATGCCTCCAGTGTTCAGATGGAGACCGTAAAGGTCCCACACTGGGCCGATGCTTAGGCAGCTACCGTACCAGTGTATTAGTATTAGCTAATGTACTACCTGCTCTGGCCTCATCACCTCCTGTCAGGCAGGCTGTGTTGTGCATCTGAGCATCTTCCCTTTAGTTTGCATCTGAACTGGTACAATTGTCACGCAAAGCATCCATAACACTGTCTGCTTCCTTTCGGTTCTAAGTGAGCTGCAGGCATTTAGCGGACACAAGCTCTATTTAGACCTAAGACTGTTCTCACACACCCCAAACTTTGGGGCTGTACTCCCAGTGCCCACCAGGAAGGAGGGTTGGGGTCCCACTGCCAGAAGTCTCCAAGTCCTCAAGCAAGTAAGTGTTTGCCATCAAATTTCAGTATGAGTCTAAAACAAGACATGTCTAAGGCAATTCAGGTTCGGTTAAAAAAACATAAATCTCAACACAATTTAGACATGAATATATTTTAAGATATTTTTAGAAAATTTGATGGGGGGAGGGCAGAGCATACGTGAGGAATACTTGAATTAAACTGCTGTATAGATACAATTGAACCAATGGTTTATTTACAATGATTCCTGAAAGTCAGCAGCCTGAATACACACCAATATAGCAGCAATTACCTGGTCTAGTTAATGATGCCACATCTCTCTTCTGCAGACAAAGAACGATTGTTCAGAGGTCGCTGTTTAATTCTTGCACGAGGGAAAATAGTACGTGCAAACAATTCTGTGATTTAAAGAGATCAACTCATATCTACATAACAGCTGTGAGAACAGCATGAAGTTGTATTGCTCTTCATAATCAGAAGCACATTTATCTTGCTTGTAAGGAGGACAGAAAGCTTCTCCGATGTAAATGTGCCTTTAGAAAGTGAGAACTGAAAACATTAATATAAAAAAGTCAAATAACTAAGTATTTCATGAAACTATATATATAAAAATCGAGTTATCATAACTAAAGCAGCAAACCAAAATCTGCTGAGGTTTTCTGGTATAACTAAAAAAAAAGTTAGTTTGTGTCCAAGTTCAGTAAGTCAAATGCTACCATCGACACAACAAAACTAAAACCCACAAGAGGAAATTGAAAAGTGCACAATGAAATTAATAGTCTTGGATCAAGTATTTATGGAAAATGGAAATGTTTTGTCCGGTGGACTTGATAAGTGAGAATTAAAAGGAGGTATTAAAGTTTATCTGATCCAGATTTGGCTTGCCGTTCCACGTAGAAGAGGATGTAGGCCTTGGCCTTCACCACAGTCTCCTCGTCGGTCAGAGTTACAGTACTGTCGTTGAAATGGAACCAGCGGCCTTCGTGGGCTGCGTACGCGGTGTAATGTCCAGAGCCGACGCTGTCAGCGGGGCAGGCGCGGAGAGAAAGCACAGTCAGAGGAGACAGAGCACCGCGCGCCCCGACGCGCTTCCCGCTAGCGCTAAGAGGCCCCGGAAACCAGAGGAAGAAAGGAACCGGCAGCCCTCCACAACAGTTGGTAAGGTGCTTCCCTTCTTACTCCGTGGGGCTCAAAGTTCTCCAAATCACAGTGTTAAGTAAAACAATCACTTACTGGGATGAACTGAAGGGCTTTTTTATATGAACTTATTAGCACCCTATAGTTTTTGTGCAAGCAAGGCTTCTTGCAACACTGAACTTCCACATTTGCCTACATAAAAATCTAGTCCATCATCTATTAATATTCGAGCATCAGCTATAAATATTTCACTATGCTCTATTATTATTATTTCTGAAATTTACCCCATTTACTTTTAGAGAGACTTGCATAGTTTAAATATAGTCAAAAGCACTCACAGGAAAACTAATCCCAGAATACTAAGAAGAAGAATTTTCAAGTTCATCTTAAACAGATCCACATCTTGGCACCGTATTTCTTGAATCTAACACACCACAACTACAAACCCATCAATTTTCATCACCCTGCCACCCCAAGAGAAGGCCTGCTTTTGCTGGCTTACATGTTATAACACACACTCTATGTTTCCAACCATCTCACTCCTTTCTAATCACGAGCAGATCTCTTGCTGTCCTTATAGTTTTACTAGACTTTGAAGCACCAGTCAGCTGTGCTGTGGTGCCACAAGGGCTGCCTTTGGTAGCCAAATCTTTCTTTAAAAAGAGTCCAGACCATTCATCTAGAAAAAGCAAAAAAAAAAATACGGGCTTTCTGGACAGAACTTGTTTCCTATCTTTGGATTAAATTCAGCTATCAGCAAGGTTTTCATTAGCAGGGTTTTGTTTCTTTCAGAAAACTCCTTTCACAGCTCACACCCATAGCAGAGTGATCACCTGAACAAGACGACCAGATTTCTCAGAGGATAAACAGTTGTTTAATCCCTACTACTCTTACTTTCAACAGTTCCTTACACAGCTGGGAAAAGGATGAAAAAAACCCAAAACAATACAGACCCAGCTACTTTTACTTCAAAACATGAACACTAGGCAGCCGGGTGGCCTGCCTGCTAGCTAACACTCATTTTGAAGTTCAGTCCTGCAGGAGAGAAGGTACATACAGGACAATTCTTTCACTGTGCCAGTCTTAAATCTACAGTTGTTCTAACATGCACACACACTCTTTTGGTATAAATGCACATGTGCATTTCAAAGTGAATAAAAGAGGAAAAAATATTTCTGCTTTGTACTAAGAATTTCTAAATGAGGCGTTAACTTCTGGAAGGGTTTAGGGCTTTCCATTCCTAGAGCAACTAGACTGTTTACATTCTGTCTCACGCTTGTAGTCATTACTCAAAGAGCCTGCCAGTGGTCATTCACAGGAATAACTGCATAATGTGTCTGAAGTTAATTCAGCTTAGTCCCATGTAAGTTTATAAATTACTGCTTATTTCTACCAGTAAAAATAAAGACATTCAACAGCAACAGCAAAAGCAAAACCTCCATCAGCTCTGCATGTATGGGTGGGGAGAAGGTCTGTGCCGAGCAGCACTCACCCCGAGCCGTGGTGCACGACGACGGCCGCGAGGTCATACAGGCAGCTTTCAGGGCCGCTGTTCTCAGGCTGCGGGGAGAAAGACAGAAAACGCTTCAGATCTCAATGGCACCTACTATAACTTGTAATAAATACATATGTCGTGTAACAAAGTTCTAAGGAAATTATCAGTGAGTCTTCATACCTCTAACAAGTAGCATTTCATGTCTAGGCCTCGTAAGGGAAACTCAACGTAGGTGTCAACCTTGTTTCTGAGATATGCTGTCCAGTGAAATCGTTTCAAGTGTAAGCATAGCACCTATGGGATTAAAAAAAAATAAATGGATGCATTAGAAGAAGAGGCTGAACTTAGTGCTAGACATCAGCAATAGCCCGCGGCAGGGTTAGATGTTGGTTGTTTCCTGTGACATCACACTGCAACATTTTCATGCTTACACGAACCTTTGGTAGTTTCTGAATCCAGAATTTTTTGGTGGACTTTTGTTTCTTTTTACATTTGTGACACATATACAGCTCTGTCTCATCAAGTTCTTCCAGGTCTGTAAAACTGCGAAGACAATCTAAAAAAGAACGAGATACAAAAGACAAAATACCCACACAAAGAAAACAGATTCAAGATGACATGGAGCGATCTTTGCAACATGAAATACAACAAATACAGCAATATAGAGGTGTGCCTATCTGCTGCAGTCAATCTAGTCATTATATACACTTGTGCAGCAAAAAGCTGTGTTTTAATACAGTAACATGCAGCATTCCCTATTCCTTAAAAAAATAGCTATAAGCACTTCAAGAGGGAAAAAGGCATTCAGGAAATGGGCATCTTTCAAATGAGATTCCGTCCAACATTCAGCGTAACTATTTTCAAAGGAAACGAAATGACTTGCTAAGAAAGACTATTCAAAGAAAAACCTCTGCTGGAATCCTTGTTGATACTCAGCTGACCCCCTGAAGCACTTCTCAGCCCCAGCTTATCACAGCAGCATGTCAGTACACAGTGACTGGGGTAAAACCTGCACAGAGAATTATTTTGGCATCTTCTTCTACCACAGATTCTCACAGAATTAGAGGGCATGTGGCAACCATGTCACACCCCAGGTGGACGCCTGGCTATTCTGAAACAGGTACTCTAAACAGTATATACTCTTAGTCCTGGTAATGATTTCATTATCCAAGCACTCTTACCTCGTAGTGTGCACATTGGTCCATTTTCTTGATTCTTAGTACGTTTATTTCTGAACTGACTTGGAATATCTAGTGAAAGGTCTAGAAAAACAAAGATTTAAAAAATAAGGCTGAATAAAACAATGCTTAATCTTTTCAGGCTACAAGTCTAGTTCTGTCATGTGACATCTAAATATATCCAGTTTCAGATTTATTTTTCTGCCTTAAGTCACCCAGTATCTTGAGAGCAAGAGGCACCACCTTACCTAGGAATGGGTCGAACTTTCTAGATTCAGTCCCACATATTAGGCAGTTGACTTCGTTTTGAAGAATGCCTCCAAAAATCGCTGTGACAACAGTAGACGCTCCATTTCTAGACAAACCACATCAGAGACATAAAGTCAGTCAGAATGTCTGAGCTTAATTTTCAACACTTGGTACATGTTTACCGTTTACAACTCACCACTACTAGGCAGAGCAGTTTTGCCTGAGTGTAACAAACAGGGATTGAGTTCATCCACCAGGCATTCTATTCACCCAGAAGTGTATCGCACAAGTATTTAGCTGCTATCATACCTTTGCTTTATCTTGTACCTCAAGAAAGCGTGAAACGCATATGGTCTAACCAGATGCTCAAAATTTCAGTGTTCAAAGTATTCCAGTTGATTGCATTTCTATAGGGTAGAGATGATGCTCACAGGGTACAGTATTTTAACCCTGTGATCAAAGGCTGTTTCTGAAACAAAAATTCTCCCCTCTGAGGTAGGCCAAGCATATTTTTGTTTTAATTTTGTACCCTTTGTTACAAATAATTTTGACTTCTTAAAGTGTATTTTCACGCTTCCCTTGCCAAGACAATTTAAGTTGCATTAGGATAGACAACATGCATCATCATCGTTCTCTATACTTTCATGACTCTCTCAATCTTTTTAGCAGATTATGTAATAGGCTTCTCATAGTGCAATTTAAAAACCCCCCAACAAATTTTAAAGTTACATTAAACAACTCCTAAACTTGCTAGTTTGTGCTTACAGATTCGACACTACCAGCCTGCAGAAACCTGTGTTCCTTATCTGCACTCCACATACATCTTTTAAAGGTAATTTGAACACGTCTTGTTGAGCAGAAGAAAATGTCCACTCAAATAAACCAGAGCTCAAGAAGAGAGCATTCACAGCACATTTATTACTTTACTGTAGGCATTTAAGTGTATGTGACCTTAATTTGCCCTTGAAAGAAAGCAGCTTACTCCACCTCACCAAGCATTTGAACCGGTAATTTCAAGATATATTTACAATAGATACGTGAATGAAGTTAAATTCTCCTTGGGTTTTGACATTAAAAATGTTAACAAAACAGAACTGGGTTACTTTTCAACTACACTTCAATTCTAAGCACATTTTGGGACTCTTTGGTGGGATTTTTAGGCATCAGCAAAGCAACATAAATGTGGTAAAGAGCACAGTCTGAACTCCAGGCTTTCCCTAATGAGGCAACTGTAAAATCCTGCCCTTCTTGGACCTGCTTATTATGCCCTAACCGGTATAGGAAGGGAAAATGCACTCAACTCTTACACAGGGAATCCAAGAACTTAGGGACCAAATGTGCAGGCTGAGCTGACCCAACATTCCTTCCTGAAACAAACTAAAATGGTTTCTCTCAATTGGAGAGAAAACACACCTGGGACAGAATTCAGAAAGAACAGTATTTTGAGAAGAACAGAAAGAGCAGCTAAACACATGGATCACCTCTGCTTCAAGACACACAGTACCATGAAAAATCAAAATTACCAGGAAAAAAGGCAACAGCTCTAAATGTGTCAAGTGATACACCAGTACAGCAAGATCATCTGCAGGAAAACTGACTTCAAAGCCTAACTGCATTGCTCACGTGTTAATCCAGGAGGTCTGCTGACAATTTAAACCTACAACACTTGGCCATCTATTGCTCCTGTATCATTCAAGCCATCTGTCACCCCAAGACAACGAGGTTGTCTGGATAAAGAATTCTATCTGGGTACAGAAAATACAAAGATTTTCTTTTTATTTCTGAAAGACTAATTAATTAAAATGTGTTTACAACTTAGCTTGTACGCTCACTTAGGCCTATGAGAAATGCTGATCCTTCAGAAAGGAAGCACATCCTGTAGGATGCTAAGCCTTTATAACCTGCAGCTTTGTAATTTGTAACATTACAGAGCCACTATAAAGAGAACTTAAACACGGAATCATGAATTTGAAATTTCAGACCCCCACAAAGGCATTAAGGTTTTGAAGAAATTAAAAAACCACTTCTTACATGCAACATTTGTTGCTTGCAGACAGGGTAGCGTTTTCTTGCAAAATGACTGAACGTGAAACACCATTGAAGCCACCCTGGAGTTCCAGATGTAGATGGTCCAAAAGGTAACGCATGAACTCGTGGGCATCCTGTTGCTGGTATCCCCTTGAGAGAAAAGGAAACAACAGCAGCAACGTCACCAGTTACACAGGTTGGTTTAGTGCCAGCACACAGAGCATCACGGTCACATGAAAGAGCCTTTGCTTGTTTAAATAATACTGAGCAGACTTGACAGAGACATACATATTTTGGACA
Organism: Columba livia; assembly: GCF_036013475.1. NCBI lineage: Eukaryota > Metazoa > Chordata > Aves > Columbiformes > Columbidae > Columba > Columba livia. Next base: position 17,667,299 of record NC_088612.1, on the reverse strand, counting down.
AAAGAAGTTTTCCAAGTGGCCTTTGGGAAGGTACAGCTGTGTCTAGACAAACTAAGCAGGTTTGGTCCTCTGGTCCTTTGCAGCTCACTCACGCTCTGCGTGTCTCTTTTTGAGGATGGCGAAACATTTAAGAACATACATTTTAGAGAGGAAGAGACCTTCTGGAAAACAACAAGGACCACAAGAGACATAACATTTGCTCAGCTATTGGCTTAATGCTAACTGGCATCACCAAACTCAGCCTGTGCTAGTAACACCCTACAATTCACATGAAAATGTTAATGAAATGTTAATGAAATGTTAACGTTAATGAAAAATACACATCGGCAGCAGTGACTTGCCCTGGCTCACGCAAAGCATTTCTCCTTTTTCTTCGTTGTTGACTGTATTTAATCAATTCCTCTGCAGAACTGCTATGAACCAGGTTCAGGCAGCACACTGTTCATCCCCACACTTTGAAACTACCATCAGTTATGGTCAATATATTGACATCTCAGACCAGATAAGACTCAAAGCTACCACAACACGTATTGTTCACGTGGGATTCCACGTCAGTATTTCTGAGCCGTTTTCATTCAGCCGCTGATCCCGCTCACTTCGGCAGTTCCAGGTGTTTGCTTGCGTGTTTCTTTCCCTCCCCAAAGCCAGGAATTTATTCTTTGGGTTTGTTTTCCACAATATGAAGTCTGCAATAATTAGGCTGAGAGATCTATTTCCTCTTCTCGGGTGAGCTGGACAGCCATGCTCAGAACAGCACACTGTGTAACGCGCACACCATGTGCGTCTCCTGAGCATTTCATTTGCTAGGACAGGGCTCCGGTCTCAGATGTGTCATGCCACCAGCAGCAATGCTGTTCAAGGAGTCACCATTATTATTTCACCACTTACAAACCAAACTGAAGGGAACAGAGAAGCCATCAGGGTAAAATACGCCTTTAAACTTATTTAAGCTAAATCATGCAACAAATTTAACAACCAACTGCTGTTCATCTGCCGCAAGATGTACACTGAGATCAAGTCAGAAAGCAGACACAGTGAAACAGTGAAAGTTTTGTGCAACGCTGACATAATTACGTGCAAGTCTTTGTAGGCCTAGTTACAAAAATTCCTAGAGCAGAGTTGGCTTTTTGTCTTCCCCTTGTCCATTCTTTTACGCTGCCTTATCATGCCGCCCCTGTCCCTTTTCCTCCTCGCTATTCCACATAAGTATGGGCAGTAATTGTCACACAGGAATGCCTGGGAAACACCAACCGAGATGGTTTTTATGCTGCTCAGGCGAGGTGAAATGTCCCTAAGACTCATGGCACAGAGTACCCAGAGTTGGAGAGAAACGAGAACAGATTTGGTGCAACAGAATATGTGATGAGAGGCTGATGTGCTTAGGGAAGAACATACATATGTCCTACAAATCATTGCTAGATGTAACAAAATGACACCAAGCCCTTTTATCTTGTAGAATGACAGTAACGTTTTCATCCAAACTAACAGCTTTAAAAGGTCACAGAGTTTTTATGCAGATCTTACAGCACCCTGAAAAACATCAGCAGTACCACCGGCCTTTTGTGAAAGTTTTTCTGTTCTAACAGAAAAACGGGCATGGAGAAACACTGCTGTGCTTCAACAGGCCAGGGTCCTGCACAGCCAAAAAGAGAACTTAAAAGCTGCAGAATAATTATACACTACTATGAAACAAGGTAGTAAAACAGAACTCAGCTTGAAAGCTGCATGTGAACTGTGCACACTGCAGGATAATGTTGAAGTTGCAGAGATAACACAGGATTTTTTTATTTTCCTGAATAGAGATATCTTAAATTTAATGAACATATAGGCAATCATAATAAACAGCTGAAATTTATGGGAAGTCATTACTTCAGACACCTTTTCAACACTAAATTCCTCATAAAAGAGCTCTGAAGTATATGGCACCCTTGCTCTACAACAAATTTGATGAAATAACCTTTGGAATCATTCCACAATGTTGGTTGTGTTCCTGGTGCATGGGTTTATACTTGCATACAACTATGTTAATGAAAGATGAAAGAATCTTTGGATTTGTTAAAAAGCATAAGTATAGATGTAGATCTTTAAAGGAACGTGATTATATGGACGATGCACTCTTTAAAATAAACTCTGATCTAAGCGCCTGTCCGCAAAAGGCACAGTTCCTCCGACACAACCATTTCATCCCTCCGCCCCACCACTCCAGGCTTCGCGAGCACAAGCCAAACTGACTTGTTTTGCTACTAACATGCTGCTGGCTCCAGATTTCTTTCACATGTACGTCCACCCACCTTCTCCTCCCAGTCTCACAAGCAGCACACAAAGCAGAACTAGAATTGTAGCATCACCAGCTTCTAAGAGGTACAATTAAGCACTGAACAAATTCAAATTTCCTCCCTGGATCGTGTAGGATCGGGGATTTACTGAGCAGCTGGCTTTATTCTTCATGTGATTTAATGAGTTCTCTTACCAGTTAATTATAGACATGTTCCCAACTAACTGGGAATGAAAAGGGGAGTGGGAGAACCCCAACAAACAGCACTTGTTCTTTTAAAAGCTCTCAGTGAACCCACAGTGCTGAAAATTTGCTTGAGAAACTTTAATGAACTGGTTTCTCACTTAGTCAAGAATTACAGTGAAGACTGTAACAGGGAAACTGGTCAAGGACATTATGGATGATGTTCATTTGCCTATAATGTTTTGGTTGCTGTTTGCAACTACTGGTATTAAACTTCCTTGATTCTCATAAGCCAACTGAATCATCTGGCAGTGTGAAGAACAGAATAAATAGATTTGTGTTATTCAGGTTACTCATCGGGCAGATGTGTTCACAGCATCTTTTCAGCACTGCTGGAGAGGTAACAGATAACAGATCATCTTTACTACCTGAGAACACAGAGCAACTTACCTTCATCACAATATTTCCTAACACGTTTCAGTGCTCCTTTGAAAGAGGTTCAGGGGCCAGGACAGGGAGACCTTGGAGAGGAATGATACTTGGATTTACTCAGGTAACCTTCTTTTTCCCTTTCTTTTTATTGTCTTCTTTGTCAGTATGGGCACAAAATGCATATTATTATGCACTAGGTTTTTTCTCATAGCCCTTATTTCATGTCCTGCTGCAGACTACAGTATTTTGTGAGAATCAAGGAAGTTTCAGCCAGTGTGTTTGCATGTAGGCCTGCAGGTGCTGTACCTTTTTTAACCTGACTACGTCCCTTTCTTACTGCAGCCCAGCTTGGGTTCTGCCAACACCACGCACCTGGCCCTCAGCTACCAGTCATGATCGTGAGTCTTCTGCCCTTTGGAGCACCGGTTCAAAGGTACAACTACTACTACTTTAGTATTTGAGACATCTGTCACTGCTACAAGTAGCATGTGGTAAAACGGCAGGGAAACACAGAACTGTCAAAGTGAAGATCCTTTTCAAAACGTATTTGTGTGTATAGGAAAGCTGCATAGAGTGCACCCCGCAGATTCAGCAAATTTTAGAGTAGGACACCAGCAACATGAGGTTGCAAACGAATATCACTCTTATTCTACAAAACTTACCTGAAGTTTGGCATTATTTTCCAAACAACGTAAAATAAAGACTCTGGACTAAATGCAGTTTGGCTTCCTTGCCATAAAGCACAGAGTGTCTTTCTGAATTCTTCCACCAACGAACTGAAAAGAAAGTAAAAGCTGTTGATTAATGTGGGTTTGTATTACAACCTTAGAGGTTTACTAGCTCGATGGTACACTTATCAGACATTACTTTGGTTCAGATTGTAATGATTGGGCAAACAGCCCTTCCAATACTTCAAACACTTTATGGCCAAAATCCTACCCACAATGCCGCAGAGGCACAGGTGAGGAAAAGTACATTTCAGGTGTTCAGGCTATATAAGTGAACTGCAAGCAATACAAGTTTATTTTTTGTACAGCCAACTATTTTTCTGTGACTCAGTCCCCCCATCAATCATTTTTCTATGATTCTGCAATAGTGAAAGTGTAAAGTGGCTCTACTAGCCAAGTATTTGCTGTTTTCCATAAAGTTCAGTGTGAGCAAGGAACAGGCAGCTTACACGTTGTTGTCCCCCTGGCTCCTGGTGTGGTAAGTTCTCCTGCCTGCCGTCTTCCCGTTCCTCAGCTCCACAGCCGGCAACTCCTTGAAGTAACAGCAAAACTGCTGAATGTTGCTACAGAAAAAGGAAAAATGAATTAAGTCCTTAAAGGTTTGAGAACAAAGAGGTTATTAAGTATTCTGGAGCCTGTTCTTTGAAATGCACAAACAATTCATGCAGCAATAGAGGATGGCAATTATGACCAGTTCAGGATACATGAAACACCGTAGCGAATCATTATCTTCTGCAAATGACTGAGCAGATCTGTAAATATCATCACCCCATCTACCTGGAATAATTACATTTTGGCTGTGCTTTGACTAAGAGATACCACGACAGACGGAGGTATCAGAAGGGTTCCCTAACAAAGCAGGCAGTGCTGACAGCGCGGGCTGCCTCTGCGCGCTGCCAAGCACAGCCCCACGGCCGCTGCACGGCCCCGCTCCTGGCAGCCAGGCACGCTTCTGTGCAGCGGTGACTTGCCTAATGCTGCAGCACCCCGGCCCTCTCACAGCAGTACCTGAGCGACTGAAGGATCGCGTTCATGAAACACGTATTCCCCAGGTTCCGGAGGCCCGTGGCACAGAGGGCAGTGGTGCTTCCCTGGAAACGAGAACGGTTTGGTTAAGGAAAGACTTATCGTTGCTCCCCTGCTTTCTACGCACAAAGCTGTTACTCTTATATCGGCATAAATTTCAACAGTAATAAAACACACTGTTTGAAAAGCGCACTTTCAAAGCCAAAGCAACCACCTCACCAGTTCAAACTGCCCTGAAGTTCCATCTTGACATGAAACCTGTTTCTTACTCATTCCTGTCAACAGAAAACTACACTACTGCGTGGGACTAATGGAGGATCGGCGAGAAGGATAACTGTAAATATGCTCAAGCGACTGCAGCTGGGGTGTAGAAAAACAAATATATCACACTAACTGCTGTTTAGCCTTGTGGGCTTCACAAGTAGAACCTCTGTGTTTAGATAACATAATCCTGTGGAAGTCTTAAAGGCACCTTATCACGCATTCTTGAAATTCCTTCAGGCAAAGACCAAAGCAGTGTGGTAAAATGCGCCTACGTGAATCCCTAATACACAGGTGAAATGAGCAGCCTCGTGATGATCAACAAGGGCTCAATTCTACAGCGCCTGCATCTCTGCTTGTGTGACCCCTGCCCGGGAGCTTAAGTGCTTTTCTGGAGATCCCCGGTTAGCGAGGCAACAAAAATACATTTACTCTTTGCACTGCAACTGTAGTTTGTGGTTGTTCCTGCGACCTGCCTGCATCGCCTCACACAACTACATCTTTTCCTGTGTAAGCACATCTAGAACAGGACAACACAGAGTTAATCACAGGTTCGTATTGCAAAATATATGTGTGTGCATCGTTAAATATTCACACTCTAATAGTGTCCAGTGAGACCTGGACAGTAATTTCCCTGAAGTGCCTTTGAAGAATGAAAATATCAACCCTTATCCACCTAGTCCCATGTCTAATATGCACAGCGTGGCAGCCTGCAGGTTGTTTTTAAGCCACCAGCACCAGCCTGCTGTCGTGCTGGGGTTCTGTGGCGGCCAGGAGGGGTTTTGAAAGAGAGACAACAGCATGTATTGCGGAAAGAAAACAGTCAAGTTGGACTGTGCAAAGAAAAAGCAACATGTTGAATGAAGCGAAAGGAAAATCTACACCATTTATTGAATTTTAACAAGTTAGAGCACTGTTACCCACAGATGAGCTTGGTTTTTGCTGAATAACCTTCAGAGTGGGCTGGGAGGAGAGGGAAGAGAAATGTGGATAGTGTTGCATTCATGATTTCTAGAACCCACAACACTTGGACATTGTCTAAAAAGTATCATGTTGAGAGTTCATCAAGTTTTTGGGCATTCTTCATTGTTCTAGCAGAACTAAAAAGCCAGACTATCTTTCAGTAGCAGTATCTCGAACATACTGCTTGACACAAAGACTGCATGCAAATCCACGTTACCAAATACATTATCCAAAGTGTTCCAGTAAAACTTTTTTCTCCCCGAATCTACCAGAAACATAATCTCTAGTGAAGAACTAATGACAGCAGTACATTTAAATATATGTTGTTTAAAACTAAAGTTATTATTTACATAAGCAACTGATCAATTTGGTAAGAATCCTGTAACAAGAGACCTGTTTTCCAATAAAGGAGGAAAACTTTAAAGTACAAATGCCACAGTGTCCTTAGCATATTCTTTTCTCACTCTTGCCCAGGGTGAGACAGCAGGGTATTTATGCAAACAGCAGTGCCCTGTCTTTTCTAGAAAAGAATCAAATATGCCAATAATAAAAAGAACATCTGTTGCCACGGGCAATATTCAGGTATTAACAAAACTTAGAAAACAACACAGACTAAGAAGAATAAAAGCGACATGAAGTTCATGCTTTCTAATTCTGTCTTCTCCATATCTAAATGTTGCCTAACATTCTCCTTCTGGTTCTTGCTGGCTTTGAGTTTCCCAGATAATGATGCTGTGTGTTCCCATAGGAAAAAAAACACAACAAACACCACTATTTCTCCCAGGTTTTCTCAGCCACCCCATGATCGGGACAGTACAGGATGCACACACAACACACTCAGCAGACCCTAAATTGACTGTAGGTAATGCATTTTTGAAGTAAATAAACCCATATAGGTTTAGTAAAACAGCAACTGACGGCTTTGCTCCCACCCCACTCTCATACTTGCATTCATCCTCCTCTCACGGCCACCTTTTCTTTGCAATTGTCCCTGTAGCTGAAGGCAGCGATGGCTCCAGCCCCTTGGACTCCCTGCTGTCCCGCAGGAGGAACGGCTCTGCTCTGCCACCAAAAATGAAGCAGGGTCTCCCCTCTCCCGCCATAAAATCTGGGAGTAATTATGAAGTTTGCAAGTCCATCAACCCAAACTGTGGAAAACAGAGACATTGTTTGGGGCGTTCTTTGTTTGGAAGAAACTATGTAGCCCTTCAGCTATCTAGCAAGGGTTGGATCATCCTCTCCTGGGTGCTGCCCTGCAGATGTGAAGTTAAAATAGCAGGAAGATGAGACATGAGAGTGAGAAAAGCTTTCAGAAAAGTCCACAGTTCTTTCAAAAGCAAGTTTTACTAAGCTTTTTTAATAACTTCTTATTTTTTTTATTTTCCCTAACAATTAGTCTCTTATCCCCCTAGAAAAAAAAATACAGAGCACCTGCTTCTCTGCCTTGTGCAGTGTAAAACCAGAAAAAGTCAAAAAACCCTATATGTGTGGTCAGGAAATGAGAAAGACATAGTGCACCAAGCACAACTCGGGTAACTGATCGTAACTATTTCAACTCTGGGCCAACTACGAGCCTCAAGAGGTTTAGAAAAACCCTTTAAACTCACCGTACCGGATACATCTTACTTACATTTACTTTTAATAACTTGCTGTTCAAAGATGAGTTTTCCAATAGTTTTCTTTTCCTATGTCTGTCTGATGTAAAGGCTGAGCTGTTGGAAAGTAATTAAGAGAGGTTACTTACCATGAAAAACAAAATGGTGTGCAACGGACAACAGATAACCCTCCTAATGTTGGACACAGTGATTACATCTGCCATCAGTTGTCATTAAGACAGCCAAGAGCTTCCTGATAGCAACATCTGCTTTTCATTGTCTTAAACAGACGACACCTCCCTCAGAGTACAGATGCACATCCCATTTTCAATGCCAACGTCCAAGTCAACCGCATTAAGCTATGCATTAAGCACCCTGAAGAGCAGCCTTATTAGCATGCTACTTTTTAGCTAAAATAGTGATTATTTCTTTTCCTTTATCAAAGGAATATGTAATACAGAATTTTCCATAAAACACTTCTGATAGAAGAATCATCTAAGCCTTCAGAAAGACAACTTCAAAAAATGAGGACTAAGTAAAATTACCACAAACCAAAAATATCTCAATGTGCTAGCACTTAGGTATTACAGCCAAGTTGTCTTAAAATATATCAGTTTATAAGGGTTATGTAACACTAAGTAACAAGAGCAATCAGTTTTTCACATCACTGGAAATTACTGGCCTCTCAAGTCTACCAGTTCATGACCTCCCTCTAATCTAATTGCTAATCATAACTTGTTCTAGACTTTAGTTTGGTTTTGTTTTGGTTTTGGTGGGGTTTTTTTTGGTTGTGTTTTTGTCTGTTTGGTTGGGTTTTGTTTGTTGTTGTTGTGTTGTTGCTGTTTTATTCATTTTCTTAAATTAAAAAACCCTCCAAACATTCAAAAACTGTCATTACACACAATGGAAACCTCCACTGTACCATTTAGCTCCTGAAGAGCAAAATCTCCCACACATTTCCGAAATCCAAATGTGCACTTCTCATTATGTTTAAATATCTTTACATCTCATTATATACCTAACAAGCCCAGCAACGAGAGAACGGGAAAGTCATGAAAACATGAATATTACTGCCAGAGAAAGTGGCACGCTTAAGTCAGGGAGGATCCAGAGACTTGCCGAAAATCACAGCAATCTCTTAACAGGAGTCTATTTGAACCCTGGGGTGTTCAACTGTATTTGGAAGCAGTGTATATGCACACATGCTTCTGCTTAGTACTATAAAGATTTCCAAGCAAACTGTGAAAAGACTATTTGCTATCTAGCACTGGCCACAGCATCTGCATCACAAAGACTGCAGTATCTGCTTTTCAGTAGAACAGTGCCCAGCAGAGGGAAAACATGCCTCTGCCTTACAACTCCAGGCTCATAAACCTTCTTCATCTTTCTTTTGGAAACCAAACTATGCAATTAATATGAATACTACTTTGTATTTCTCTTCAATGAAGACTACTTCATTTTCTCTGCTCCAGAAACTTACTTATTCTGGTTTTGACAAAACTACGATTCTGCTCTGGAAATTCTCTCCCATTTATATGGAAAAAGAGAGTACTTATAGTACTTATTTGCTATATAGAAAGAAAGCTAACCGGTATCTAAATTCCTGTTATCACCACATGCTGCTTCTGCAACATTCACTGTACGAGAAACAAAACATACAAGGTCAGCCAAATCCATTCGTTCTGCACCTTCGCTTCTCAGTGATGAAAAGGATATTTAAACATACCCAGTATCACCCACACAAAAGGACCACAACACATACATTAAGTACATATATACATGTAAAGCAGAAATACCACTGAAATGATGCAGTACTACACCCAAAGCAGTCTGGATGTAACCAACGTACTTACTTTTCCAAGTTCTGCAGGTGCTCTCTGACCTTCTGTACCAGGCCCAGCTTGGTATCATTGACTACAAAATCATCACAGCGGTAACTGCAAGAAAAACATTTATCAGCATGTGCAAAGGATTTCAGTGAAGTGCTCCAAAGCAGCCCTGCAAGCCCACGTGCAGGAAGGACCGAAGTGATTCAGACACACATTACGAGGGGGACAGGGAAGGACGACACCTACATACTGAGCTCAGCTCACTCTCTCCCGAGTGAGAAAAGGTACAGATACTGCCTTACTACATGCTTTTTATTCTAGCTCAGTTCTTCATTAGAAATCAGAGCACGATGTACTGCTTGTCCCAATGCAGTTCCAATTCCAATTCAACAGAAATCCAAACACACGGTGTAACCAAAAGCAGCATTAGTTGACAATCCATAGAAGATTTATCAGATATGACCAAGTGATATCAGGCAAACAGAATACAAAGTTTTTAGTAACACATAGCATAAGTCAATTTATTTTAATACTGTAAAGCTATCATTAAAACCCAAGGTGCTGAAAAGACACACACATAATGTACAAGTTTCTGCTATGGAAAAAAGACCAGGGAAGATGAATTAAGCGATTACATGGTTTGTCCAAAGACACACCAGAAGTCTGTGGAAACTCGCACCTTGTGCTTTAACCACAAATGTCACCCAAACTCTCATACAGTTTTTATAGAACTAGAAACTCTCATAACCTTAAGGAAGTATTTTGAGCTTTTTCAGGGGAAGTATGCAAAAGTAACTAAGCTGAAAAAGACAGAGAAGTTGATCCGCCCATTGCCTCAAAGTAAAGTGAAGCCAAATCAAACTGGCCTCTCAGCAGAAGCAAGGGTTACAAAAGTCTGTAAGTCTATAATGTTCCACAAAGATCTCACATTTCCCAAGAAGATGTTCATTATAATTTCAAGTTCAAACTGTGGGCTTGTAATGCCTCATATAGTGCAGAAGGCAGAAGTTAGAACATTTCTAGAGTGGGGGAGAAGTGTCTTCTAGGGAACGCTGAAAATGACCCCACACCTTATTTCACTGTTTTCCTGAGCACATGTAAATCCACAGTGCACATGTCAGTCTGAAGAAATTAAATGAGCGAGCAGCAAAGAAAACTGTCACCAGGAGAACACTCTTGTAAGATGGCATTACTTCTGCTGCTTTGCTGTATTTTAAATCCCTTGCATTTCTTGCTCTCACAAAAAGGGGGAATAGAGGTCCCAGAGTGACATGGACCCTCTTATCTATGTTCTTTCTTCCGTTTCTGAAGGAAAGATGATGCCTGCATACAGGGATGGGGTCACAGAAAGGGGAGGGGGAGGAAGGAAGGACAAATATCCCTTAAAACCAAGAAACGCTGCAGTCAGTAAGGAAGCCCGGCCCCGCAGAATCCACCTGCACATCGGTAACCAAGGATTCTGTGCGGCTTCCTTGAGACTCTCTCCAAGCAGAGCAGCGGCCTGAGCGCTGTGCGCAGGAGCCGCAGATGGCACCTCCCCGTACTCGTGCGGGTTAGCCAAGAGCCAGCTCCAGCGCTGCATAACCCGTGTTCTGGCACGAGAAACGGGAAGGTAAGGCAAGACTGAACAGCACTTGCACCAGCCCTTCTGCGAGCACCGCGACAACAGGGGCGCACGGCTCCCCTCCCCGCGTCCCCGCGAGGCAGCCCAGCTCCGAGCAGGGTTTCTCAGACCGGTGCACGCTGCTGAGTATCAAATTGCGGCCTCAAACTCTGGCAGGCAACCGAACACTTCCTGTGAAGAAAACTGACTTGCTCAGGATATGTTTAATATCAGAACCGTAGCTATTTCTCTCCGTTCCCTTTGGCACAGGACTGACTGAAATGCAAAGGAACACCCCCACAGTCTCAGTTGCTCTGCTGGAGCAGGTCTGTGCTCGGTAGCTGATGAAGCTGTTGACTTCAGGCACAACCAGAATCTACAGCATTGTTTGTTGCATAAACCTGCTATGTAGTTCAAAGGCAACAGTATTGTTAGTGTTAATTCAAACACTGAATTATTGAAGAGACTACAGAGTCAAGAAAGTAAGGCCCTTGCCACAAAAAAGGGGTCTGCAAGACCAGTCTGTCCAGGAACTGTCATGATTTTTACCTCTGAGAGAGAAATTAGTACGACTTTCAAGATTTCCAGATACTGAACAGAGCAGTTACGGACACTTATGCAAGATCTAGAAATTATAAGATAGCTATTGCCAGTAATATATATGTGGTTTTTTTAAAGATTGCCACAGACCTAGTTAGTTTGGGAGGGGGAAGAAGTCTGTAAATGTGCTTATTTTTCAGCCATGTTTTAAGTAGTTCTGTTCAGCTTTATCGGCCACCTACAATTACCCAACAAGCGTTCCTGCCTTCGCCGCTCTCGCAGGACACCACATCCCAAGGACAACCAGGCCAGTTTTAGCGAGAGGTAAACACAGTGCAGGTGGATACGGCACAGTCTCACCCCTCCTTAATACCCAGCGTGTCCACACCCCAGGTACACTGCCACAGTTACACTGACACCCCGCTTGTGTAGCTACTGACATTTATAAACAGGGAGTGAAAGCAGATGCAAGCTCAATGAAAGCCTCTAAGCCAACTTATTGCTGAAAGGTGATTTAACACTTGCTCCCGTGACCTAAACATCATGTTAACCTTATTTTTAGTCTCATCTCACATACCAGTTACATCTTGACACAAAATTGCAAGTTAGCACTTTCCCCAAGACGGAGGAATAAAACCAAATACGTTAAATGTCAGGGGCCATGCAAGAGCGAAAAACTAATTTTAAGATTAACTTAAAAACAAGACAAGCTGCTTCTATTTCACTTTTAATGGGCAGGGGTTTTAAACGCGTTCAAAACTGAGGATCCAGCACTACTACCAGAAACAAAAGCATTACTACCCATCTGTTTTGGATAAACAAAGTCAACAGCATAGGAACTAGTTTATGCTTTAAGACCTTAAAATTTGTCAAGCCTACACCCCTTGAAGATAAACTGCTCAGAGATTACTTCCTGTATGCGAAGCCGACACTGAAAACAGACATCCCATTTCTGAACCTCAGGATTATAAAAAAATAACAACACACCTTTTTGCACACAGCAGTTCTACAGCAACTGTATAGAACAAATTCTGTACTCTGGGAAGGGTCCCTTATATGGATTAGCAAATATTTTCCTCTCCGTACACTTCCTATTTTTAGCACGTCTACCTCCAAGGCCTGGTCTTTTCTGGCGTCTTTTGCTGCTAAAATGGCAGGAGGCCAGCGCCTGTGTGCTCTGCTCTGGGGACACGTCACCCCGCGCCACCCGCTTCAGTGGGTGACACAGCTTCACGCTATGAAAGCCCCGACTGCACTTTAGGACTTACAGGACAAGAAAAACAAAGAAAGTCCGAGTTTCCTTAGTTGTGCTAACGTCTTATATAAGTAAACTAAGAACTCAAGCTCTACTGTGTTGATTAAAAAAAAGCATTTAACCTTCTTTAATTTCCACTGACTGCAGAATGCAAAGGAATAGTCCTTAGCATCCAAATATGAGATTGCTTATGCGGAAGCACAGTAAGCCTGTTTTTTAAATATAACCACTATCTCAAAAAGAAAGACTAACAATTTTTGGAAGTTATTTTTACATCAGCCCAGGTGTGTGTGCGGGGAGAACAGCAGCACGAGCTTGTCCCTTTAAGAGATAACAAGGAGGACAATGGGTCAGAAATCTGACCTGCAAATTGCGTCTGGGATTAAACGAACACAGGAAAAATATGCAAATATGTGAACAGGGCAGCCTTTCTTCTTCCACGCCAACCAACTGCCTGTGTGCTGGCACAGAGGAAAACTGGTTTACAAGGGTCCTCTTTCGGGAAATGTATTTCTCAAAGCAGGCTCTTCCACGTATCATTTTACTTGTCCTGCACAGAAAAACAATCACCAACACAGGAGGAGAAAGCTTCATACAACAGCTTGAAGAGAAAAAAGATTTGTCCTTCTCGTAAACTCCTTGGACTTGGTACTTTAGAACTAACTGAAAGGCTGGTTACCTCCAAAAAGTGGAACCCAGGAGTCAGTGCTTAGGGTCTCAAACACAAGTCAGTCTGAAGATTTAGTATTGCAGCTACCGCCTCAAAGGTGACCAAAGAGGCAAAAAGAGAGCTGTACTCTCATAATAAATAAAAGATGAACATTCTCTCAACTTTTTCACTGTGAAGACTGAACAGGTGAATAGGAGTGCACAGAAGAAAGATCAAAACCCTCTGGAAAGCAAATCCCTAGTTGCCCAATACTCAAGCATGCCTGTATTTCTCAAAACATTACCAAACTCATATGCACAATAAAAACCTCATCTCAGATTAAAAATAAAAAATAAAAATCCACCGTCCCACCAGAACTGAAACACTTTCCTTTCAAAATTATGTCAAAAGCTTGTGATCATGTAAAAGAAAACATACACACTTAAGACTTCCATGTTGAAATGCAGTTACAGGAGACTGCTTGTTCTGGTTTTGGTTTACAGCAAGACTGCCTGTGAACTAGAAACAAAGCTCAATAAACCAGGGTAGCTTCAACAGTCACATAGTATTTCTTCCCCTTGGACTGACAAGAATAGCTAAGGCAAACCCTGCACTGTGCTCTCATGACAGCATCAAAGCTTGTGACATGGGCGAAGAAAAGCAAAAGATTAAATGCTTAGGAAAGTGCCCAGACAGGCTTGTTCACTGCTACTATCACGCGAGCTAAGGAACATAGTAAATTGGGATGCGCAGGATAAAAATGGAACAAGAATATTCCACTCAACTCTGTGCAGTGAACAAAATTGCAAACAAAAGCACTGCACCAAAATATCTGCATTATTGTTACAGTAGAAGTAAAATTCTACTAAGTCTTAGGATGGTACATTTTTCAAACTACTGAGGTTGCCCACATTGCTAGCATAAAATATTAATCTTTAAATAAAAGCTCATTTGAAAGAAGTACCATTGCATAAGCATAGCACTGTCTACTGGAATTACGTCTACACTGAAGAAGTTCAAAAATAGCATTTCAGAATTCAATGTCCACAGCAGCTAGTTACGACTTGACTTCACGACTTGCTTCAGCTGGCCAGCACCACCTGACAGCAGCCACTACGGCGCTGTCTGCAATAAAGGGGCAGAAGCTGGTCTGCACGCCTTCTGCTTCGTCTTTACACATCTAAACTCATTCCCCACTGGAAAAACTGGGTACAAGTAACAAATCCAGGTATCTTTTTCTGATTATCAGGTGGGGAAAAAAACTGTAATATCCTAGATGAAAGCAAAGATACACTGCTTTTGAAACTTGTTCAGCTTCACATTAGCGCAGGAGAGTTATAATTTGCTCGTGAATTATACACAACAGGAACTCCGCAAGGCAAATCTCGGCAATTAGTTCCAGTTCAGCCAGAGATGACTCAGCCTTCTGCTCCCATCGCGGCAGAGAAGACACCACACGCTAAGCTGCTTCTCACCTGTCCTGCCACAAATACGCTGTGGAACACCAAACGTGTGCCTACCTGCTCCTCGCAAGCACGTCATTCTGCAATGCCCATTTGGATTTGGGTAAGGTCAGCAGGGTGCCCCAACTTGTTAGTGTAACTCATCAAGCCTCAGCAAGTTGGGCATACTAATTGCCCTGGTAAATGGAGACATAACCAAGACTTCAAATACTGTGATAAACTCCTCCACATGTTTTATTACCTTCAGAGTGATGAGAAGACAGGTCATACTTAAAACAAAACAAAAAGCCACAACGTAGAGCTCGGTTGTTAACAGCATTAGTTGGGAAAGTGGAATCAGCTTCTCACATCTGTTCCAATGCTGGTAACCTGTGCGTATGTATCACTTTGAAAAATATGACATTTTCTAATGTTTTCACATAGAAGCAGATAAAAATGCTGGTCATTTAAATAAAACGTAAATAGAAGCAAAATCCCTGTACATCACAAAGCTACTCAAACTTTCCTTCTACGCTTAAAAGCAGTACAGCTTTTGTCACTGCTGCATATACCATCCAAATAATTTTTGAGTTTTCTTCAGGCGAGACCACTCAACTGTGTTGCAGGGGATAAAAATATTTGTTACAAAAGTATTCTGTGTAAAACTGCATACTCAAACTTCAGCAGACAGACTTTTCCCTGATGATATACAGAAAAGATACCCAATTACTGAAACAAAATACCCATCGGTGGAGCTATATCCTCAATAATTTTACAAGACCATAACATGGATTTCCCCGAGATTTGCACTGTTCAAACCCTGCAGTGCCGCACTGCACAAGTAACACACACAGGAAACCATGAAGCTAACAGGAAACTGCTCACATCTCGCTCAAACCGACAGAACACACCAGCCCAAGCCGTTCTGCTCTTAAAAACAATCACTCCTGTGATTCCGCTACTTAATCTTGCCAGAAAGTTGATGCTGCTTCCAAACAGCATCCGTCACTTTCCCAAACTCATACAGGTTGCTCCAAATCTCCAAAAGATGGAAGCCTTTCAGAGTGAAGAAAAACAATAATATTGGAAAGAAAAACCCACACATGCACAGCTTAGGTTCACATCTCTTGGGCAGGAACTATATTGTATTATTTTAATTTCTGATGTTCTGAGAAATAAAGGGTATGTGAAAAGCTCACCGACTTGATGGAAGGAGAAACTACAACCGAACAGCAGCCTTCGCAATTAAAAGTTTAGGTTCTCAACATACCCCAAAGCAAACAGAAGCAACTCCAAAACACATTTTAATAAACAGCATTTATTTCTAAAAGTTTCTGCTCAGTCATTTGAAATGCAGGAGTCTACCCCAGTCAGTGCTACAATAGACATGCAAAAGTAGAGGGTTTATTTTGTAACTGTTTTTAAACAGCCAGGTTTGGAAATCAAGAGATAAAGGGCATAAGAATATGTGTGATATAATGCTTCACAAGAGTCTCAAGTTTTGTTCTTCTAGTATGTAAAAAGTTGTCAAATTACAGCGTTTAAACCCTTACCAGTATGTACTGTAACTACTGCAATCCATACACACAGTATGCTGAACTTTCTCTTGCTTTTCTGTTTTCTTATGATTGGTCATAGGAATCTGCGCATCTTCATAATGCTTTTTTGCATGGCCATTCACATATCTAAAATAAATGAAAAACAAAAAAAAGTCGTATACTTTTAAACAGCTACTTAACCAATATCCATTGAATGTAAGAAGAACAAAGGCAGCCTAATAAGCATCCAATATTTATACCAGCATTAAAACAGGCAATTCACCTCTTTCTAACTTTTTACCCTTTTACTCTTCCATGTTGTCTAAATTAATCTCTCCATCTCCTTCATAGCAACCACCAGCTGGCATCCTTGTACCAAACCCGGGGACGTGGGCCCTGAACAGACTGATGCACTGGCTCCCTTTTTCCATACCTGTAATGTGGTCAGTTCTCTATATTACTTTCCCTTATACTGTTCTTACAGCTGTACTCTTTTCTCCACCCAGCACTCATCACATTTGTGATTACTTTAACAGTGTGCTGACCCCCACATGAAAGCACATCCATTTTAAGGTTTCCCATTCTGCAACACCACTTAGAGCATTCTACTTTTACAAAGTTTATCATTTGAAAGGCTCTGGTGCCTGGGGTCACATCACAGAAAATCTAAAATCCTGCGGTTCTCTTGCTGAAACAATGAGCATTTTCATGCTCAAAATTTGAGATCTAGAAAATGAAGCATCTTTCATTAATAAAGTGTCACTACAAATGCAAGAGCCCTAAGTATCAGCTGAAAATCATTAGCACTATTTCTCGCTTGTTGGACTTGGTAACGCCAACCAACAGGAACACTGCACATGCTCCACAGGAAGGTTTCTCTGTTGTCCGCTTGTTCTCAGGTGCGGGTGTGAACAATTCTCACACAGCCGTGCTGGGTCAGGCACCACAGCCACAGGGCGACCAACACGGTGACCGACACAGTGACCAACGCTGCTGTGCCGGCAGAACCCCGCAGCACTCCTGTCACAACCCCTCTTCAACAGAAGATTTGAAAAGCCTCATTTCTCTTCCTTTCATTTCAAACATTATCCAAATAGAATATGCTGCCTGCTTTCATGATCAAAAGTGCTCTCGTTACAAGGTATATTACCTACTTCTTATGCAATTATTTTAAATTCTAAGGATGGGAGCACTTTAAAAAGTCAAAAAACTGCATAAATAACTGACTCAATGTCTACTACCTGCATACAAGAGAGGTGCACAGTAATATGTGGACAGTGACCTATTTTTCTTAATTGGTAAAAAGTAAAATATTCCAAAGTATATATTTCTACACCATCACGACATGAAGTAGCTCCCCATCTCTTGGCTCTCACCAAGTATAAATTTCTAAGATAAAAGAATAAATAAAAAGAGAAAAAAAAGGGTTTGTGTTCAAAACTCTAAGAGACTTTATTAAAAATGTGGCACTTACTGCTATCCAGATCAAAGAAACAAAACCTGGACTTTACTGAATACACTTTAAAACACAAAGTCACTAAGAAGCAGCAAATTTTCTACAATTATCCTGACATATAAATAGCAGCATTGACCGTATCATCTCTCTACAATTTCTTTGGTTGTACCTTAACTAATAGAGACAAAACCCAGGGGTACTCCAAATGAACTCTGATGGTAACTCATCCTTATATGTTATGGTAATAACTTTCTTCCAAAACTACACTACAGTACATTTAAGGTATTTTTCTGTCTTAGCTAGACAGTTGCCATTTTTCTCAAAATCAGCTTTGCCAACATTTGTGGGTTTCCAAGAACTCTTATTGGTTTAATCTTATTACAACAGAGACATCTTTTCCAGAATGGAACTTTACAATAACCCACTGAATCAGCGGTGCTAAAGGCACTTTCTGAGCGGTGCAATCACAGCCATGTACACTTTTCTTTTGGAAAAAAACCCATGATGTTGAGTATAATCTCTGGGTTCTCATAAGGTAGCAAAGAAGTGTGTTCAGTATAAACATACAATGTCAAATGAGATAATGAAAGGTTTATTTCAAGGAACTGTAAGTCATTCAGGAAAAAGTTACATCAACTGCCGCAGAGTCAAGCAACAAAGGAAAAAGATAAAGGTCTGATTAAAAGACTTAGACACCAACACTTCGTACCCACCTTCCACAATGGACACTTGAGCACGTCAGACAGACCCACGGACTTTTATTTGACCGGCACACTATAAAAGATTAAAAAAAAAAAAAAGTATTAAATGAATTGTGTCTGATATTACAGTTGCATAACACATTCTGAACACCAGCAGCAGCTCTGCTGACTCCAGCTGGCAGCACAGTTATGTAAGATAGTCAGCCATGTTCATTAACCTTTATTAGGGACCAAACTAAGAGACTGAAGAGCTAGTGACACTATAGCACATTAACCTTCTTCTGGCTTGGGTTTTAGTTGCAGGCTACACATCTACCTGCTACTTGCAATGAAAAATCTGATTTTTTTTGTTCATATTACACCCACATGAGTTCTACGTGATTTTGAAACACAATAAATAGCAGCAGCACAAGTAGCAAAAACCCCAGTAAAGTTTAAATACCTTTCTTTTGGCTTTTCATAAGGCTGTCCACCCAACACAGGAAAAAAAGCCACAGCACTTCACTTCTGTTTCATAACATTATTTAGACAGTGAGCCACTTTGAAGGAGAGACTGCAAGAAAGCCTGGCAATCTGATCAGAAGCACACAGAATAAATCACTGTGCAATGCATAATAACATTAATACACAGCACTTATTCAATATGTATTCCTGTGCTGGTAAAGGCTTTATCCACGAAGATGTTACCCTTACAAGTCAAACACAAGAAGCCTAAAGGTTAAAGCGTAACACAGTGCTGTGCTTCACAACCCATGCGAGGCACCAGAAGATGTTATCTAAGTTTTCAACTCTAAGTATAGAAATACTAAATAACCATGCTTGTTTTCAAGCTAAAGGGCCTAAAGTGAAAAAACAGCAGATACTATAAAATTATGAAACATCATCCCAGGGTAGAGTCCTAGAAATGGGACATTCCGACTTCTACCCCAACCCAGTAGCAAAGTTTGCAAATTCAGATTAGAAACAAAATCTCAGTAAATAAACCATCCAGGCAGAACACGGTGAAACAGGCAAACAGAGCAAAATTTTACATGTAGTCACACAGATTAGTCAAGAAAAAGTATGTGCATCTTTATAAACAAAAGCAATTGTGGAACTACAACTAAATTGATATTGAACTCTCAAATGTTGAGTGGAGTTTCAATTTGGATCATGTCACTGAAGGAGGGACGCTACGATATACGGTGCTTACATCTGAATGAAGTCAAATTGTTAACAATTATCCATTACCGCAGCTTGTACAGGAAGAGCATTACACTTCCAAATACCCAACTAGTATGATAAGAAAATTTAAATGCTAAGAACAGTAAAAAGACAACTTCAATTACCCCCAAAATACACAAAGGGGACGATGCCACCTCGTTCTTCTACATGCTACAAACTGCTCCTTGGAGCAGCCACTCAGAAGTCAGAGGAAAAATAAGACACCAGAAACACAGTGGTCTGCAAGGCAAGGGGGAGGAAGAGACAAAGAGAAGGGGATTAAATCCTAGCATGCATGTAAATTATGTATATTGCCATTTGTTGTAGAAAAGCTTGGCAACAGCGTTCCACGTCTGCAGTAACACCTTAGAAAGCTGCTCCAGGGCAGGATCCCCGCAGCAGGTTCACTGAGGACTTCCAGACCAACTCAAACACACCTTCACCAAGCTGCAAGCTGCGGGACACGACAAACTGTTAAGATCAAAGACTATCAGAGAAAGTTAAGCTAACAAAAGTGAAACAAGTTTCTTTATCAAATTAAATAAGTTAGAAGAAAAAACATTAAGCCCCTCCTTGCTCTAACTGGGAGAGAAGTGACTAGTTTAGCTGATTAGAAGAGCTACTTTGTCACCATTAGGTTTTGCCTATTTAATTTAAATTGGACAAAAAAAGCCCCATAGCTAACACTGCTTCTTAAATAATTGCTTTCTGCATCTGAATTCATTATTACAAATAGTTGTTGTATTTCAAGTCACAGGCACAACCCAAGGAACGGTTAAAACTAAGAATTTCACTGTGTTCACTGGAAAAAAAGCACAGTTAAGTAGCTACTTCAAACTGTTCAGTAAAGACTCCAGAGCTGTTTTCTTCAACTGCTGCAATCATTACTTTACTTGACAAACACATCTTCTCGCATGTCTCAGTTTCCATGTTTTGGTTTTCCAAAACCAAATTTTCCTGTTTCTGAAGTTGATGGGTTCTCCCAACTGCGATGGTAACCTTGCAATAAATAAAGGAGCAAGGTACAGCTGTTTCGGCTTACATTTCAAGTTAGAAAAGTGGACGAAGTTTGTCTGATTTGACTAAAACATTACTGAGAAAACGAACATTTGGCAGTGGCAAACAGAAGAGGAAGGGCAGACCTTCAACAGCCATCATCCGTTAAACACCGGCTAAACGCAGCACCGCAACCTGATCCAATTCCATTTTCCTGAATTACACAAACCGAAAGGTAAAAAATTAACCAGAAGGAAACAGAAGCCAAAACCATTCATGCACTTAAACAGATTAAGTGCTGCATGACCAAACCACTACCGTACACTTGCCTTGCCAGGAACATGAAACAGTTTTCCCAGCACCCAAACCCCAGCAGAAATCCCCACTTAAAAACAACATTTTAGCTTTCAGTGTGGTATCATCTGTGGATAGCACTGGTTCTCGACCAGCAGGTCAAAGCATTACAATGCAAACTGCTGCTCTTGTTTTCCACCATGTACCAGACAACTACAATTTGACGTTCAGATATTTTAAACATCAGCACTCCTTGCCTGCCAAGTGTTAAATTTTACTGAAGTGTTAAATTATACCGCTCATTCTGCAGAGTTCACATCGCGTTTAAGTGTTCTGCACAAACAGCAAACAAGTCCACCAACTTCACACAACACCAAAAAATATCTTCCACTAAAATGTTCCATCTTGCGCATCAGGGAATAGGAAAAGACGGCTCATTTGTTTGCTTTAACTTTGAGGAAGAACTTTGCTCCAATTGCATCACATTAAAAACGTGTAGTTTATCTTCTTCACAAACATCTCCTCCCACAAAGAACTCAAATAACATGGAAGTGACTCCCACTAAGATTAAACACAGAAGGCAGTATTAAATTTGTGACCTACAGTCGCTCTGCTCTGAGAGGATTGCACAATTGATTTTATACGGGTTGCTGAAGATCGCGTTCCACGTTTCCCTGAGGCCGGCTCTCTAGGTACTCCTCAGTTCAGATCCTGAGGCAGTCACCGTCTGTTACTGACTATTAATGAATTAAATCAGGCCTGGAGCTTCAGGCACTAGTCAGGACTCCAACACGAGAGGCACCATGGAACGCACAGTGAAGCGCAGTCACTGCCCTGAGCTGCTTACAATCTAAATTAGACAGTTTGGCTACATCCATAAAGAAAATACACGTTATTCCTTTCAGATGTAATATTGACGTGAAGGCACTAGGCTTAGAAGTAGATCAGAAACAAGAGACACAGATCCATAGCAAATCCATTCTCAATTCAAAGCACATTACAGAGCCCTAGAACTTGGTCCTTAAAACAGATTTGGGCGTTCAGGACTTTCAAGTCAGACAGTTACACAGAATCATGAGGAAGGACTCTCAGACCCATTTGTACAGGTATGTACATCTTCCCTTAACTATCAGTATTCTAATTGGGATTTGGGTTTTTATTTCTTTAGTGCTATTTAAAAAAAGAGGAGGGGGGTGCACTACACAGCACTCCCTCCTTTGGAATAAAGTGATGCTCAGCAAACATCTTAACCACATTAAAAAATATATATCTGTGTTTGTTACACCTTACTTAGTGGTATCCAGGCTAAGGAACACTGGCTGCTTTCTCAGCTTGAACTTAAATGGCTACTGCAATGGTTAGCAACCCTCATTTTGCTGTATTTTTAGAACAGCTCCAAGTGGTTAGGCAAAGATGATACTAACATGCCAAAAGGAAAGGGAAAGCAAATCTGCAATGCCACAATATCTAAAGCCTTAAGCCATTTGCCATTTTACATCAATATCAGCTTATTTAGATGCTTAGAAACATAATTTTTATAATACCATCTTTTACAGACTGTTTTAAGTGAAATCTGAATACCCATTATTAGCCCACAAAGCCCTCTGTAAATGGAGTATCCATCCAGCCCCAAGAGGACAATCACACCCTAGTGCATACAGACTCGTACATAACCACGGGAGCGTTCAGAAATGTCCCTCCAGCTCCCGCTTTCTGTAAATCATCCTGATACATAATGTTCATCAATTTATGCCAAGCAGAATGAGTAAGATACAGCTAATCCGTTTGGCACTGTCACCACAGAGCCCCCACCCCATCTTGCCCTCATGATTGCTCAAAGACGTACTTGTGAGTTGTGACCTTTTTGTTTTCTTTACTGAAAACTCACTCCAAGAGCATCTGCAAGGCACGAAAGCTCCTGCCAAACACCGCGTTCCTTACGGAACAAAGCTGCAGATTTCCACTGCAAGAAAGCTACAGCTATGTGAGAGTATACAAACAAGCCGTGAAATTAATGGGTTTGTTTAAATAGCAGACTGCATAATTTATAAACTGGCAAAAGAAAAAAGCAGCAGGAAGAGGAGGAGACAAACAGGAAGCAGATTCTGTGCAGCAGCCAAGGTCAGAAACCTGCAATACAGAATGTGCTCCGCAGGGCCAGCAGCAGCGAGCCCGGGGACCAGGGCACAGCGGCACCCGAGGCCACAGCTGCTGCACAACCCCGTTTGAAACAGTCCTTCGTTACATCACTAAAAAAGGCCACAAAATATGAGCACAGTGAGAGCAATACTTTGGTCCTCCTGTCAAGAGCATGTTGAATAGAAACAAGATTAGGGTCACTGAACTACTCCCAGTGGTCTTCACAGCCTTCACAGAACGGCCTGGACTCTGTTCTCCAAAGGAGCTGTACCAACACTACCATCTTACTTGTATAATCATATGGTTAAACTACAATAATGTAATAACCTGCAGAGAAACATCTTTGGACTAAATGACCTTTTTTCATTTCAGTTTACGTTACCGCAGTAGGTCAGCTATGCTGATAGAAGCTGAACTGGAAAAGGTCACTGTTTCTCTGCACAGTATTTGCACCAGGAACAATATTTACACAGTTGTGGTCGCACTGCTGTACTGATAGAGTGCTGAGCACCTTGTCCCACAAACATAAGCACTCAGTGACAAACACATATATATCATAGAACAGTTTGGGTTGGAAGGGACCTTCAAAGGTCATCTAGTCCAATCCCCAACATGCCACATACGTATAGCATGCTGCATGTGTAGGATGTATACAAACACTATATGTATGCACACACAGGTGTATCTCAAAAAAAAAAAGGGAAGAATACTGTTAAAAGTATTCTAGAGATACAGACTCTTGCTCTCCCATACTTTCAATATCATCTTGCCTAGCAATCCCTTGGTGCCCTGGTTAGTTAGGATTTTGTAATAGGACAAAGTTACTCTACATTGGTTCCTCATAGAACCTGACAAAACGCAGCAAAACAGAGTTGGGCTGCCTGCATTACCACAAAAAAGAAGCAACCATCTGCACAGCAAAAAGTGAAACCCCTGCTTTGTGAAACACGATCCTGCTGCGACACATCAGGCCTAAGGAATCAGAATAAAAGCTGTTTCCTCCAGAGACCTGGAAGTAAATGTGAGAGAATCTTGCGAGCAAAACATCCTGGGAAACAACTGCAAGCGGTGGGAATGCAAAACACCACACAAACATTCAACCAAAATTATGCAAACCACCTCAGAAATAACATCTCAAATGCAAAGTTTTTCAGTCATGGGATTCGGAGCATTTCTCAGAGAGCCCACTTTGATTTTACAGACTGAAAAACGGAGAAAGAGATCAAAAAATTTACCAAAGAATTTTAAATTAATCGGCATAGATCAGAACTGGGCCTACCAGCCCTAATACCTTAGTCCTTTATGTCACTTCACTTGCAGGCAAGGGTAAGACATCCCAAAACTCAGTACTCTACACAAAACTTTTAAGGTGACTTGCCAAATCAGCTCTGAATTAAAACACCTAAAACCTCCCATATGCAATACACAACAAGTACCAGACACACCAGAGAGTCATCCACAAAAGCCAGCATTCTAAGTAGGGAATTGCTGAAGTTCTTAGCCTACAAGAAATACCAAGGAGACAAAGGCGTTAGATGTTGTCCTTCCTCTGGGCTCACGTGCTGGGGTTGCAAAGAAGGCTCTGCCCACCACGGGAATTCACAGCTCTGGATCTCCCTCTGGATGCAGGAACCACGTCTTTTCAAAGCCTGAATGAATCAGCTGAGAAGTTTCCACCACGGGATCCCCATGCATTCAAGATGTGAATGCCTCACGTTTCATGCACACACATCCACCCTCCCCGTGGAAAACCTTCCTTCCAGACTGCTCCTGAGTGCCCAGGGAGAACCAACCTTTCCTTTTGTTAAAGACACTTCCCATGAATAGTTATACAGGGGAACAGCGAGACAAAGCAAAAGAGAAAGTGTGACTTTCACCAAAACTAGCATTTACGGCGTTCACCTCGGCTGCACGCCCTGCAGCAACCAAGAGCCATGTATTCTATATTCCAAATCCTCCACATGAAACATTCAGTCTTTAGATACGAGACTGGAACCAAGGATTTTCCACTTAAAATGAACTGTCCAAATCACGACGCTACACAGTCATGTGCACTCTTTCCTTCTGGCCCATAAACTCGGTTATAAACCAGCATATACAATAAAACGGCTGCTCAGGGCAAAAACTGCCTTATCACAGAACACCAGCCAAGGCTGCAGGACAGCTGGGTATGTGCAGGATCGGATACACTGGCACTGAAAGAAACCTTTTTAAGCAGAATTGAAGAAGCCTCAAAAAACACAGGTGTCCTCCAAGGTAAGAGAGTATTTGTAGAGGCAGCGTGTAAAAATTCGTAACAGGCAATTACACTTAGTACCAAGTACACATGTAATAACACAACCGATCGTGTTGCCAGTTTTTGGCTTCGCATTCTTTTGTGTATTTAAAAAGGCAGCTGCTACAAGCATATGCACCAGCTTTATTATCCGACCTTATTGTCTGTTTACATTCCAGAGAAATCTCAGATACTGAAATGAGTATCTCAACTAAATGGGTTGGTAAAATCATAAAACAGGACAGGCATTAACATACACAGGAGCCCACTAAGTCTAGAGCAGAATGCTAACCCTGTTTTATACTCTAGGAGTAGGTTCCAGCAGTTAAATACTGCATTAAATGTCAATGGTTGCTGATTTAGTTTTTTTGTTTCTGGGGGGTAGCGGCTGGGGAGGGGGGAGCAGTGTTTTTAAACCATATACACATCTGGTAAAAGCATCTGCTCTACACTTTAGGAACTTAAGGGAAGTCAATTCCAGACGAGTAACTGTAATGAAAACCAGGTGACTAGAAGAAGTAAATGTTACAAGAGTACTTTTTAAACCTCTGAGTAAGCTAAAGCCCTATTCTAGACAGATAATACAAGAAAAAGGCATGTTACAGGCATTGCAAACTAGAGACATCTTCTACACCTTACTTACAGGCCAGCTGGTTTACTGGTTAGGTTTTAAAGAGTATTCCCATTTGTTTTCAAACTTCATTTCACATAAAGCTCTTCTTCCTATCTTGCTCTCAGCCCCATTACAAGAAATTCATAAATGGACTGAACTTGTGCTAAACTGTTTGGTCTTAGAAAAATAAATATTCTATTTAACAATACCTTACATAAGTTTCATTTGTTAGACATCTTATTGTGTGCTTCAGAAGAACAGCATTCTAGTCAAAATGAAACCAGACAGAAGGGGAAATGGCTTTTAATTACACTATTTAAAATGGTTTGTTTTAAAATCAGTTAATACCCCATACTAGAGGAAAAGGTAAGAAAAGATGCAATTTAAATTACATTTAAATCAAAGCAAGAGAATTTACAAGGAAGTTAGTTTCCTGGTAAGCACTACTAACAATACAAAAATGTTAACCATTGTTTTAGTGTTTCATACCTTCATAACAAGGACTTGCACAACGAATAGGAGTCTCAAAAATAGCAAGTCTTAGCCTGTCTCAAATCACATTGAAACGAAGAGAATTCAAAGAGACTCTGAAGAACACAGAAAGCAAGAAAGCACCCTCACCATACAGCTATGGACAAAAAAAACCACCAGTTATTTATTCTGCTATTTATTTCAGCTGAAAACAGAAAGATTAAGTTTTTAGTGAGAAAAAAATAAGTTATATTGTGCTAGTGAGTGAACTTAGAAAATCAACCAATATTTGTGTTGATGCACAATGGAACGTGTGGTTTCCTCCTCCAAAAGCGTTGCTGAGTCTCACATATGAGAGATTTCACCAGTGAACAGTGAACCACTCGATCACAACAGAAAACTGCATACAATTCAGACACAGTACACAACAACTGGGTGAGAATATAAAACACGGGTAGGTGAACAATCTTTCATAGGATAAATAGGTCACTGAGGTCCCCAACACATTCCTAACAGAGAGGAATGTTTGTCAGAGAACAATGTCATTAGCTCCATCTGCATGTAATTCAGCTCCGGGTTACGCTCAGCCGCGCTGGCTTACAGTTTGCTATGTGGATTATGCAATCGGAATTCCACACCGACCAACTTGGAGCTCACAAACGCGTGCTTTTTTGTCTGCCTGTACTCTTTACCCCGCGCTGGAAAAGCAGACAGGCAGGTAAGGAAAGCTGCTTTGAACCGGTGTGAACAGGCACGTCAGCTCCTGGGAAGTGGCTGAGCCAGCTGGGGGTGGAGGGAAGGTGCAAAACCAAAGTCACATCACCTATAGCAGCAACACACAGGTAGAACATCCTGTGCTGCTTCTGTTACGGTAGAGAAATAAGGTCACTCAGCACTACCAAACACACATAGACTGTAGCTGCCAGGCTACAGTAGTGCCCTATTTTTTGGCTATTTAGTCTTTCTACATGCAAAGTCAAACTTGAGGTCAAGAAGTATCAGCAGCTCTTCTTCCTGCATAGACCACATAGACCATTTCCTACCTGAAAACAACAGTGAGAAGAAGGAAAAAGGGAAGGAAAAAGGGAAGGAAAAAGGGAAGGAAAATGGGAAGGAAAATGGGAAGGAAAATGGGAAGGAAAAAGGGAAGGAAAATGGGAAGGAAAATGGGAAGGAAAAAGGGAAGGAAGGACATAGGGAAGGAAGGACATAGGGAAGGAAGGACATAGGGAAGGAAGGACATAGGGAAGGAAGGACATAGGGAAGGAAGGACATAGGGAAGGAAGGACATAGGGAAGGAAGGACATAGGGAAGGACATTGGAACAGGCTTATTTTACAAAGACCATAGAATCCCTGCAGTTGGAGGAGACCCTCAGGATCACCACCAACCAACCCCAGCACTAAACTGTGTCCCTAAGAACTGTGGCCAAAAGCTTTTTTTTTCTAAATTATTGCCTCCATTTCTCCTTTACATTCTAAAACCAACTTCTAGTGGCTTGGCTACTTTGATAACTAATTAGTACCCAGATTTAAATATAAACATACACACGCACATATATATTTTAAAATTAAATGCTTTCTAGCCCTCACAGGAAAACAGATATTGTTCCTTATTATAGTAGTAGCATGCCAAGAAAAAAATAAAGTTATTCAATCTTTATATTAAAGCGAGACACACAAATGTCCATTTTCAGACAGCGGCCAGAAAAAACACAGCAAATCCAACAGTGTAACATAATTTTTAAACCCTTAAGGAAAGGAATCTTCTTGAGTCAGCTGGCAATTAATCTCAGGTCAAAACACTCAAGCTAGAAATAGGAGGGAAAAGAAGGGAAGGACAGCAAGAAGGGTTCTTGCTTTCTTTACATAACATAGTAACTAATCTACTTATTTGTAGGCCCCACTATTTCATCCCTACTTCCCCAATACTAGCCAAAGGCACATGGCTAACCATCCCTGTGAACAAAAAAGAAGGCAATCAGATGCTCAGTGGACAAAAAACATTACCAAATGAAAAGCTTATGAACCCAAGGTTAAACAAGAAAAAAGATAAAAACGAAAAGGGTCATGGCTGCCTGGACCAAATGAACCTGTATTTTGACATGGACAAGTGGACACTCGCACAGAATCCTCAGTAACCTATGAATTACCTTGAAAAATCAGCACCTGCCTGTTTGGTACCGATAAGAACTCACATCCCCCAGCTTGGCAGTATCACATTGCTCTGAAATTAAAAAGCTCCTGTACTGAGAGGGACGGGCTGATTTCCAGAATAACCACCTTGTTTTGCCAGGGTGCCTGTGGGTATTGTGATTCAATTCAAACAGGTAATAAAAATCTGTCAAAGAAATTTCATAACTATGTTTACGAGATCCAGAATTACACAAGATTTTCCTAAGGACGGGAAAAACCCCCAACCACTAGAGGACTGCCCTGACATACCAGTTGAGATTGCTGAATGATAAGTGTATTCATCATGTCGTGTACCGTTTAAAACACCCTCTTATAATCAAGGAAATGAATCACTAAGTACACAAAATCTTACACTGCTCCCGTAACAAAGACACCACAAAGCAATGACTATTTTATCAGATATCATTCCCTCTACAATAAAAACTGTTTCCTCCAATAACCTCAAAATAAAAATCAGAAAAGCCTTTACTAGCTTTCAGATCTAAATTTCTGAACAAGTCGCACTTTCTAACCTCCACAGATTATCTTAATGGCCGTTAGCCACTTTTTACCTAGGTAATTAACGTTTGTTAAAAGAGAAAGCACAGCATGAACAGGTTATTAAATGGAGTGCCACTGATCAAATGAGAAATGGCTCAAAGCTTAATTTCATTCCAAACTTTCACTCTATGAACTTCAGAGACAGATGCAACAAAAAAATTGACAGGTCTGAGTCAGCCTTAGCGCCTTGCAAAAATTGGAAAAACAAAGAGTAACGCACTGATCTTGTTTAACACGTGCACATCTTGAAGGACTCAGGAAAGACAGGTGAAAATTATTATCCTGCTTACATTTAAACTGACTGTAATGAGATTTGCGCTAATCCGTGGGTATATCAAGAGTCTGCCGTGCACACGAGTCTCTCTCTTACACACTGTGCGTGCGCTTTGGGTCGTTTCAAAACACTGAGTTTTAGTTACATCATTAAATACTTCAGAATGGTCAGTAGTAAAATTCGTCCTTCAAAATCCAACTTCAAAATCATCATGAAGATGAGATCTAGTTTCCAAACAAAGGCAAGGTACTAAATGTCTGACTACTTCTCTCTTCTGCCAATGTTCAAGTTTTGTGATGGAATGTGATTTTTTGAGAGTATAAACATATTTTTGAAAAGCAAATCTAGAAAATATTAATCGCCATTGATTTAAGTTGGTTGACTTTAAAAAATACCAAGTATTTGAAAACAAAGACTCCCCTTTTTTGTAATTAAAAGGAAAATTAGGTCTAGCTTATGAGACCAAAATTGAGACCCATGACCCAGGTCAAGAGATGTGCACCTTCTAACAGAGTCAGTTCCAAAGCACTGTGCTCTATCGCACGGGCAGACACCTACCGCCCCATGGTTGGCTTGTACGTCAGTAACCAATTCAAACGGGAAAAAATATAAATAACAGTTTTAAGGAAGACAAAACTTAGTCTAAAAAACCCCCAAAATCTAACAAGCTTTCATTTAAAAGGCAGCCAGGGAACTAATTTGAGGAGATATAACAGCTTATAAAGTCTGCAGAGTTACTAACAAGCACTCCTGCATTGCAGTGACCCAGACAAAAGGACAAAAGACTACTCAAGTTTGAAATCAAATTGAAGTGACTGAATTAAAAAAAGAAAGTAAATTTCTTTACATCCTTATTTTGTCAATTACATTTCAGACTAGATCTGGTGATTTTCAGGCCAAACTAATTTTCCAGACACAGGGTGACAAATAACCATCAAATATACAGGCCATTAGGCCCACACGCTGCCCATGAGTTCCCCCGAGCCCATGTGCAGCTGACTGAACACAATTTTTCATGCACAGAAGGTCCTACCCACCCGTCTGCAGCTCCAGTGAGCTGTGTGTCCTTCTCCTGTATTGAACTGCGGATGGAAGGAAAGAGGAAACAAGGACCTCCAGTAACAAAAAGTAAAAGCAGAGACACAAACTCGTGGAGATGGAAAACAAGCACTAAGAAGGAGCTGAGATGAAAAGGAAAGCCAAGGCAGCTCAAGTCTGTGTGCCTGAGCATTTGCAGTGTATTTGTTTTGGCACTGACTACAACAGCCCAGCAAATGTGGCAGAACGCTGTTACCTACCCCAGTGAAAAGAGAACAGTGTACCTGATTTATCTGAGGAAACAAAACCAAAAACTGCCTGCGGAGAGTAAACAAAACCGTCAAAAGCCGGCTGACCCTGTACAGTTGTGTTCTTGAAAGTTCTCCCGCTCAGACCTAACCATTTGCTCTCACATAAAAATAAAGCACTCAGTGATATTCTGGGTTATTCTGAACTAACTGAATTTACTAAGTAACTTAGTAAATTAGTTCAAACACAGAAAAAATGTCATTAATTTAGCATGTGGATTTCCACCTTAATCGTGGTTCACCAGGCCTCAAACAGCTTCCTTGTGCCAGCTCTCCCCGGTACTTTTTATGGTCCCAGCGTCATCTGCAAACACCACAATGTATGGTTCTGACCAACGGCGAAATTACAGCTCTTACTCAACACAAGCCAGAATGCACGAAACAGATGCCAGGCATATATATTTAGCTCCTGCAGGAAACAGCAGTCTACAGCCAGAATTGCTCTTCAATATCTAACAAAATTATGTCACTTAAGAAAAACATGTATTCAACCGACAGCCATCAGAAAAGCAACAGTTTAAGCGTGCTTCAGAAGTACAATTGCTCTTTAAAAAAATCACCGCATCTCCATTTCAGCATGCACCATCCCATCTGTCTGCAGTTGTTCTTCTAAAGAAAGAACTTAAAACCCTACATAGAACAATCAATGAGGCCAGAGAGAACAAGTAATGAATCCTCAGCCATGCAGAAAGAGACTCAGAAAAGCTCTCAGAGCTGCACAGGTGTGCTAGAAGGCCGCAATCTCACTTAGGTGAGGCATGGCTCCCTGTGGCTTCATGAGGCTATGCAAAGCCGCCGAGGGATCCCACATCTGAGCCGCTCCGGAGCACTTTTCAGCATCACCCGATGCCGCAGCAGCGCTGCAGGTGTGCACAGCACACGGACCCCGCTGACTCGGCCCCCGACGGCCTCGCCGATGCCCGCGGCGGCCCCGCTTCCAGCTCCAGCAGAGCGCCACAAACCCCGCGCACGAAGGACTGCGCTCCAACGGGAATTAGCAGGCGCTTGCATGCAGTATTTCACATTACAGCACTGATTAAAAGCCATTTTCAGTTTCTGTACAATCTCTGCTTTACATACTCGTCTTCTCTTAAATGCCCAAATACAACAGCAAACTGCCTCCGGATCTGCAAAAAAACATTCTGTGCTCTCTTGCAATAGTCTTCAAGCTCCTCAAAGCAAACACATGCTGCTTTCTGCATTGCTTACTGTACAGAACACGCCTGACCAGATTAAACACTCAGGAGAAAGCATGCCATTTTCTAAATTGGGTGCTTACACTCTCAGACTTCCAAACTACAAAACAGCAACATCACAGAAGTCCTAGAGACACTTAGAAATTAACAAACCACTGCTCTTTAATTTGGAACAAAGACATTCATGCTTGGATCAACACACTTGTTCTCAATGCTTCCTCTTATTGCTTTTTAGGAGTCTTCCTTCACCACAAACCCCCTGTATCAACTCAGGTAGCTTCAAGGGGAACCGGTTCAGGCCAAAAGAGAGATTCAGGCTGGTGCACACGCTCCTCTGATCAATTCCCTAACTTCGGTAAAACCAGCTTCCAAACATCAGCTGTCAAACGCAACACCCCTCCATCATACAGTGACACAGCCGCGTATTCAAATATTCAAAAGTGCCTCCACATTACCTTGTGATGTTATTGTTGCAACGAAGGGAGTTTTTGTGTAGAGGAGAGGAAGAGGTGTTTAACCAATGAGCACCGCTCTACCAGTGTGACAGCTCCAGCTCCTCAAATCGCAGAAACGCAAGATAATGATAAAAATAGACACCAGCAGCCTGAACTAACTCTCCAACCCATTCTGCAATGTTTTGCTACCGCGGGCGGGTCACGTGGCCGCCAGAAACCGCCCGTATCAGTATCTTCACTCACTCTCCTTTTCTGGAAAGGTCAGCAGCAACTGCAGCAGGGCTGGTGACAAGTTCTGAGTCACTTTAAGACAACGTGCTTCATGAGAGATGCCTCATAATTACAGACTGCAGAAAATTACCTTCTGAATATCTGTCTCCAACTGAGGCAACACCAACAACAAAAAGAACTAAGCCAACAGAACCTTAGAAAACAGCATCAAAAGTAATTGAAAAGGCATTAAATGTTGATGAAATATTAATTTATACATGGCATTTTCACGGTTTAATTTTACATTACCAAGTTGCAGCAAAACCAGCAAATAAGAAATGGTATTTATTGTGAATTGACAGAAACCAGTACTGCATTCCTTTAAAAAATTAATCTCACTAAAATGAGCAGAAACAAGAAAGACAGAGGACTCTGTATGCCATTAGGGAGTTAATGTAACAATAATCACCTATTACTAGCTGGAACTGAAAAGGGAGGTGCTACATTTTACTATATTAGTAGGGACGTAAAATCCATTTTTAAAAAGAACCATTTTAATTTGCTTTAAATTAACAAGAGCCTGCTGTTTGTCCATTGGAATGGTTTAAAGTCGATGTAGCTATCTTTTTCTCCAGCTCACTTGTTAAAATTTCAAGTTACATGTGCGAGCACTGTATGACTTTTTAATCTTGATTTCTTAAAGCGCACAGCGAACACAGACACTCCCCTGCATGTGGTATCGCCATCAATCTCCTCGGTTCCCCCAAGCGTCTGGCACCTTCTTCCTGCCTCCCAGCCGCAATAAATCAGTCGACTGCCCAGCAACTGCCTCTCCCTGTAAGTGCTGGTTTGGGAGAAACACCTCTGAACAACAAAGAAAAAATTGTTCTAATTGCTGAACTTCTTTGTTGAGAAGCAGCACGCCCAGCAGGGTCCTGGGAGCTGTAAACTGCCTGATTTTTTTAAGTTGGAAAGTTATACTAGTACCTGAGCATATATTTTTAGCTTTTGCAACCTTATGTATTTAAAATTGTCTGAAGGGTGGTTCCCTACTGCCGTATGCTTTTGGTTGACAACTTGGCTTACCCTTGATACCCTAAAGATAACAGACGGACCTACAGAGTTAGACCTCTTGACATTAATTTATTTTTTTCAGCAAAGACACATTAGGAACAACAAATTTTCCTGTACTCCTCCTTTCCTTCTAATCATTTCTGCACATTATTCCCGTGTATACTCCCTGTAAAATCAAAAGCATTACAGAGTGAAAGAACTGGTTTTGCCAAAGGCAGCAGCAGCACCACACCTTGGCTCCCGGAAACCCGGGAAGAGCCGAGCGAGCAGCAGCCTCGGCACACAGCAGCACCGGTACTGCGAGACAAAGGACAACCCTCTCTCCTTTAAACCAGGAACACCTTAAAATATAGCCAGCGCTTCAGTGCTCCCCGATGGGTCGGTGCCCGCAGCACAGGCCGCGCTGCTGCCCTAAGCCGGACCTGCTTCTGAGTTAAACCTACTTGGGTGCATCTACTTTCACACCGAGCATAACTAAACACGCTACAGCTATAGAAAACAAAAACATGGACCAAAACGGACAGCAGTCACCAGAGGTTATCTGTGTAGAGGCGTGCGATGATCTATTAAAAGCTAAATTTAAACAACCTTGGGCCCGACACCTTTAAAGGGAAAGCCCCCGAACAAACAGGAGCACGCAGGGACAGCACTGAAGACAGGATACGTTTCGAAGATGGCAATTTGCATTATTCAATCAGCGGGCAACACACTAAACCAAGATGAGCTCGACACTCCTACCGACCGCAGAGCAGATGAACGTAACTCCCGAACCCCCCAGACCGCCCCCACCGAGCGGCTCCCTGGATTGACGGGGGGGCCAAGCGTCGCCTTCAGCCTCAGCGGCCCAACTCAAACTGCACTCTTCAGTGCCCTTCCAAAACGTACATTAGAAAACAAGAAAGTAGTGGCAGAGTGGCTGAACGAGCACACCGACCCTGCGGTGGCCCCTGCTTCCCAGCCCCGCTCCCCCGGGCCGGGCTGAGCACGCAGCTCCTCCGCCAGACAAAAGGATCGCGGGTCCCGCATTCCTCCGCGCCCGCCGGGGCCAACTCAGCCGCCCGCCCCGGGCCGGCCGCGCTGCCGGCGGACAAAGCTGCGCAGGCAAGGCCGGGGCGGGAGCGGGGCTGCCCCCTCCCCCGCCGCGCCGGGACATGCGGCGGCCGCTCCGCGGGGCGCAGGACGGGCGGCCGGGGCAGCGCCGCGGGGTCTCCACGTCCCCAGAGCCCCGGAGCGGGGTCCCGCGGGGCGGCCCCCGGCGGGGTGGGGGCCGGGGCAACCCCCCTGCCCGCTCCCTCCCCCGTGCCCTCCCCCGGCCGCGGGGCGCCCTCCTGCCCGGGGGCTGCGCGGCCCGCGCCGGCCGAGGAGAACAAAGGAGCGGCCGGCGGCGAGAAGCGCCCGCCCAACGCCGGAGCGCCGCGGGGCGGCCGGGCCACCGCGGGCCGGCAGTTCTGGCGCAGCCTAGGCCGCGCCGGGCGCACTCACCGCTGCAGCACCAGGAGGAGGGCGAGCCCTGCGGGAACTTGGCCGAGTCGGGGGCGATGCAGACGCTGGAGCCGAGGTGCGGGCACTCCATGGCGGGCGGCGCGGCGGGCGGCTCCTCGCGGCGCTACAGCGACGGCGCCCCGCACACAACAGCCATCTTAGGGCCAACCTCGCGATCCGCGCGCCGGGCTTTGCGGGCAGCCGCCCTCCCGTCCGCGCCCAGCGGCTCCCTCACCCCGCCTCCCGCCGGGCTTTCCGAGCAGCCGCCGTCCCGCCCCGCCCGCGGCCTGTTCGCTGCTGCCCCGCTCCGCGGCTGCCCGCGGGCACCGGGCGCGGCCGGCGGGACGGGGCGGCCCGGACGCGGGGCCGTGCCGGCGGGCAGCGGCTCCCGGCGGCTCTCGTCCTGCCTCTCGTCGCGGCGGAGGCCGCGCTGCCGCGGAGCTCTGCCCCTGCCATCGCCGCTGCTGCAGGTCTGCACACCCAAGCGCAGCCTCGGGCGCGAAGCGGAGCCCGGCGCAGGCTGGAGCGGCTCTGCCGCGTGCCGCCCGCCGCGGGCAGCGGTTCCGTGCGCTCCGCGTGCGGCACCGGGGCCTTGTGCTTGTGAGGGGAGCGCACGGATGTGCGTGGGGCCAGACAGGTGCTGGACAGATGCGATGTGCAGGATGCTCAGCGGTTGCTGCCCCAGCTCTGCCTTAAAGAGCGCCGCGGTTCAACTTTTCTCCGGAGACAAGAGGGAGACGTGGGCATCTTGTGTCTCTCTGCTGATCATTTGCGAATCTCTTTGTCTCACACTTTTTTTAAAGAGCTCCCTGGCCTCAAATTTAGTTCGTTACTGAATTTCCCACTCTACGACTGTAACCTTTAAGTTAAGCAGTAATACAAGTACAGATGTTGAATTGCAGTTTTTCCAGACAATACAGAATAACAGTTTTATCTTGCATTGCATTGCTTTTTAAGATTTGCATGCTTACACTGGATCGATACAAATGTTCTACTGAAAATACTCAGTTCCTTTTTAAATGTAGCAAGTAAAATGAGATTCATATGTCTCGGTGGTCACAAATCTCCTTGGTTGTACGGTGTTATTGACCCCCTCTGTTTTTTTTCACCATGTTTACACAAGGGGGAAAAATTCAGAGCGTGGAAGATCCAGTTTTGCACAGCATCAGAAACTACTTTGACTACCCTCAGTGGAGTTAGTTTGTATTTCTAGCTGTGTAGTTAGAAGCAGATTTAATTCATAGATACCAAACTGTGAATGAAATGCCTGCAAATGCTACCTTGACAAAACCATGGAGCTTCCTCATGTCTCTCAGTCCTTCAAAACTACCACGTGATTGATCAGGTAAGTAACATACCCAACATATATTCTACAGAAAGCATGTATTTCTGTAGTTTCCTAACAAATACTGTATAAACAGAGCAAAAATGAATTGAGAGGACAGAATTTTAAATATTGTTTCATACAAGACAACTTTGATATACATCTAAGAAGAATTACTTGTACAAGTTCAAGGAGCAAAAAGGTGGTCGTGTCAGCATGTTTATATGTTAGCCAAGGCGTCCTTTGGTTTCTTCTCCACCCTCTGCCATGATGTATAATGAAGACATACATTAAAACAAAGCAGCAGTTTGCAGTTGCTTTCTGTCTTTTCTAATGAATGCATACATTTAATTCTCTTGTCATGCCCCACGCATCCTTACAGACAAACAGTAAGAACAAAACCTCGATTGGATCTGCCCTTCTCATCTTCCCCTCTGCAGCAGCGCCACTTGGTCTTCTCTCAGTATTTTGCAACCAAAGTTTAACCAGAACAGTTCTTATCACAGAGTGGTTGGGGTTGGAAGTGACCTCTGGAGATCATCTGAGAGCATCTGAGCTTAGAATTTGGCCCTGAATTGATATCTTGCATATATACTAACAATTTACAGGGGAGAAGTTTGCCCGGAGGGTTCTTCAGTTCTGCCGTATTTCTCAGAAATAAAATCTGTGGTCTTAAATATTTGAAAACATTAAGTTACCTCCCTTGTGTATGTATAATGACTTGGTCTAATGATGCAGTAGCAGATTTTACCACATAATCTTGGCTTTCTTCAACAATCACTAGATGAGCATCACTCTGGATGAAGTGAAGCAGATTGTTGCCTCAGACGATTTCCTCATTTGCTGTAGAAATTGGAGAGCATGGAATGAAGAAGGGACGATGTTGGAGGAGTGGAATGAATGCTAACCCAAAGAACTAGAATCTAATTCAGTCTCTACCACACAATTCTTACATGCCACCTGGCAAGTTATTTAAACCAATTTTCCTACTACGTAGACCTGTTTGCTTAAGACTGGATTTTCACCTCCTGTTTCCCAAAGGTGTAAAAATGAAACATTCAGATACAATGAACCCACCACAAGGAAATGAATTCTTTACTCAGTGCAGATGCAACTCTGTGACAGAAAACTGC
This sequence comes from Columba livia, assembly GCF_036013475.1. Lineage (NCBI taxonomy): Eukaryota > Metazoa > Chordata > Aves > Columbiformes > Columbidae > Columba > Columba livia. The sequence goes on along the minus strand of NC_088612.1, from coordinate 17,629,604 downwards.
CATGGAAAATATCAACAGAAAGCATCAGAGTATAGGTAAGTTATAATACAAGGTCTCAGCCTAATAAAACCTTTACTAGAGGCTGGCCTAGCAGCTCTGTGTATTATATGCAATGTCTATAGCGGACAGAAGCTTAGCTGCATGCATCTGTGTATCAAAGTATGCTACGGCACATTAAATACCACAAGCACATTTCCGGCAGCACGTTGTCTTACTAACAAATCTATTTCCATTTCCTGCACGTCTCTGAAAATAAAGGTCACACACTGTTTCAGTCTTTGGTCATAATGCCACAAGCAATTCCCTTTACAAGGTTCAACATTATTCTCTAAAAGGCAAGATGTCCAAAATGAAGGATAAAAATGTAAAACTCGGCAAATGCCTACAGCAAGCATTTGTGACAGTATTAGGAAGATAAGATTAAAGCATGTAAATAGGCCTGGCTCCCTTCAAGCATGTCCCCGACACTTCTGCACACATACCTTGAGGGGGCGGTGTGACACAAAGATTGTGCAAAGGTACCGGGAGCGCCAGAGGACAGACGTGTTCTTCACCCCCTGTAAGAAATTACCTGAACTTCTGCTTCCATAGGATTCATGGTTCTCTCCAGTGCTCTCACTTCTTAGTGAGTTTCTTCTTGCGGGGAATAACGTTGACTATCGCAGTGCAATGGTATTAGGGTGATACGGATTCCATCAGAACAGAAAACTACTTTGTCTGGTTTAAGCCTAATTCAAGTGTGTATCTGAGGTCTACAGAGCAGCTACATTCCCTAAAACACATAGAAAAGAAGGAAATTGGCCAAAGAAATTGCATGCTATGGGTAGGATCCACATGGGCTAGATTGTGTAGAGACATGCAGACACGCATATATATGGGGTTTTTTTCCTTGTATATTTGCTTCTATGTGTGTGTATATATATGTTTCTCTAGAAGGATGTTCCTCACACAGTCAGAAGGATGGGAGTATATACTGGAGTTGTTCTACTAATCTGAGTTCAAAGTAGCTGAGAGCTGCCTTTGTGTGCTTCCTTCAAATGGAATCCCCAGGCTGTTCCACTCTCCTTTAAGCCCATGAGTCAGAGTGGGCCCAGGGCACAATTTGTTAATGTGCTCCTGTCAGGAAAAAAAAAATGTCCTTTTCCACAGTTTATGTTTACCCAAAGAGATCAAGCATTTCCTGGGCCCTGAGAACAACTTGGTATTCCGTAAAGTCTGTTGTGACAGATCTGATTTTTCAACAGCTGCAAAATCTGGTTCGTAGAAGTGGACATTTTGGAAAGGGAGCTTTGAGGTCCTCTAGACTGGATCCTCCTCTGCAGGAACCAAACAGTCCTTGAGTATTAAAAGCTCTCCAACATAATCGCTGTTTGCACCACAGCATTAAGAATGCTGAATGGGAATGCAAAAAGTGGGCAATCTGCTGCAGCCTGATCGCCCAGACAAGCGGATTGAAATCCTGAGGCTGTGGCTCTAGTTCGCTGTATTTTGGGAGCTGTAGCTGGGGAAAAGAGAGCAGTCACAGCAGGAAGAGACTTGTGCAACAGACAGGCAAAGAACTGTTGTCTTTTTACCAGAATTCTCATTTTCAACAAAAAATAACAGATATTCATATGAACTTCCAGTCCTTTCATTTCTGAGAGCCTCTGCTGATTTTAAATCACTTTTCCAAGGATTCCAGAAGTATCTTCCTGAACAAAGGCAGCGCTTTAACTCTGATCCAAACTTCGCTTTGTCTGCACCATCACAGCTCAATCATAATGCAAGGCATTAAAAAAGGTGAATGTGATTATTCTGTGTGCTGTTTTTTTTTAACAAACCAAAGGAGATGTGAAAAGTAAATTATACAAATAAACAGAATGTTTTTTTTAATTCTCCGCATGGTTTTCTTAAGGTGTTATTTGTACAGACAAAGAGTTATTTTTAATTCATGCTTTACACAAATGCATTAAAGTTCTCATATGTCTGGCAGCTTTCCACACCAGCTTCATTAATTGTTACACTGTCCTCAGGAGTCTGTTCAATAATGCAAGTGCATCATGGTGACATCCAGGAGTATTATTTCATGTCACCGGCATTTAGCTTTTACTGTAATCAGTTGTGTATATTTCATATTATTTCCAAATGCAGTCTTGAAAATATAATAATGATTCTGTACTTGTGCTTAAGCTAATTCTAAGATCAGCAGGGTTTATTTAATTCTGTCTTTATCAAAACAGAACATTTTATAGCCAATATAACTTATTTATCTTCATCACAACTGAACAAGGCCTACTCAGTAATTTTTGGCAAATAAGGGAACTACTGGTATATATAAAAAAACTTGGCAGCTCAGTTTACGTACTGTGTCGGGGCACAGAGAAGAATTCCCAAGCATCCTACCGGGAGAAAACCCAGTACCACCTATTTGCCCAGGACCAGCCTATCTGCCCATCAATCAGATCTAGGAAGGGGAAACTATTCAAAAGCACTTGAGTCATTCCAGGTGTTAAAACTGGCAAGTGACTTCCAAGTAACCTAAAACTTGCTATTTCTTAAGTCACATGGGGCAAAAGCACATACATTTCTAATCCGCAAACGCTGCATGTTTAAATGACATGCAGGTTTTCAATTTCACTGATATGATTAGCTTGTTATGGAAAATAAGCAATAATCCAGCCACGAAAACTAAAAGAAGAGTTACTTAGATGATAATCTGGGAGGACTGGGAAGAGAATGAGATGGTGCAGAATGATACTACTTCAGATAAAACTCAGGAATCAGAATGTGGAATCTATTTGCCTATGAAAGGAATGTGTAAAGAATATATTGTAAAAGAAGTGTTTAAATTAATTTCTACAGTCCCATTCCAAATACTTAAAAATGACATGATAGGAAAGTCCCAGGATGAACTGGGTGAACTAATACGATGTTTTTCACCTCTAAGTCTATTATTTCCATGTAGAATATTGCTACAGTAAAAGTATCATATGTAACTGTGAATTGTAACTGTACACAAACGACATCACTTTTCCCTCTATATTAAACAAGACTGTTGATAGCCAAAATATTCTACAAGCTATTTTTGCTTCTTTGTTTGCTGTAAGCGACAAAGGCATCCCACTTGTCTCTCTGCTGCATGTACTTGCTTCTAGTTTTGTGCAAAGAATTTTGTACCGTACTGCACACATATGTGATCTTGGTTCTGCTTCACTGACCACAAAGGACCGTAAATATTAACACAAAAGGTGCCAATGTCTCAGAGTATTTTGATTCTGAAGTCTCATGACTTCAAAGCAAAGCATCCCTAGGAAAAAGTTGCCATTGTACACAAAGATAGTTTGTGCACTTCACTGATACCTGAGTTGAAAAGAGGCTTGTGCTGGCTCACAAATGGCAGCATTTTACCCTGCCTGGAAATCACCTCATTACCAGGGCAACAGGAATTTTCCTGCCTTGTCACTAGGATTACATTATTTGTTATTATGTTATTCTTCAGGCTCAGTTATTCACAATGTTGAGCAGCAATCTGAACTGTGAAAAAGGAGACCATTGTTTCAGGTGTCCTTTCCTTGCTCCCTTCGCTTAACATCTGCAGATTCAAGGACTGAACAAATCCAAACATACAAGCAATGTAAAATAGGCTCAAAACAGATTACTTAGCACCATCTATCCCTACTGCATGTTAGCAGTTTTGTAAAGTAGCAAACAGCTGGAAAAACAATGCAGGGATCTCATCATAGTGATCCTTTCATAAAATTATAATTGTTTCAGTAGAAAATCACTTTGAATGTTTCATCGTGTCCTACAAATTAGTGAAGCCTAAGCAATGTGAGACTACATTGCTGTACTGTCTCTATCCTAAGCACGGTATTTACAGTAGATAGAGACTGTCTGGCCTGCATTTAGAGCATGGGATTTTACTCTTGTAAACATGACAGAGCATCCAAGCCCAAGAAATTATTAAATTTGTGTGGTGTGTAGTGTAGTTTAAAATAGGGGCTTTTAATTCAGGACACCCGATTCTCCCTTGTCTCAATAGCAAGCTGAAAGGGAAATGGCAGGCTCAACATCTTCCAGGTACATAAGGACCGAAACTTTGAAGTACAGGTTAACCAAAACATGCTTGTGGAATATCAGGATAATTTCCTTTAGATGAGTAAATGCAACAACCGTAGAAGATCAAAAGGCTGATCTAAATAGCCAGAGCATTTAGGTACTCATAAGTATGGCATGCAATCATGCGTCTTGCTCCCAGATTCAGGGCTTAAGCTTTACACCATAGCTATTGGTATTCCTCCCTTAAGGTAAATCTGCTCACTCCAGTGTTCTTCCATGGAAACAGAGGTTCACAAGCCTGACTTCTCATTACAGCTTCTCACCTGCATAGACAGAGCTGCATTTTGCCATTCCTCAGCAGGCTGCTATCCCAGACAGCTAATTTGCTGTCTAGAGCTGACCCTGGCTGTTAACTACAGAAAGAGCACTGGTACGTCACCTTGTCATGTGGGAAAACAAGCAGATATTGTTGATTGTGCTGTAAAACTATTAGCAATATGATACAGCAATGTATCTATGTACAAGGAAGGTAAGACTTACAACTTCCTGCAGACTTCTTCCTACAGACTTCACTTCTTCCTGCAAGTATGTGCACTGTGGTCTTTTTGTATGTGTTGTTGGCACACGCTGCTTATATTGTTTGCAAACACTTCTTTTCTCAGAGAGGCTGAAATTAAAAGTGAAATTAGAAATCCATCTGATTTACCATCATTTGGACAGATTGGTGCAGCTAATGTGGAAAAACTCTTCGTGCATTGCCTTCCAGTGAAGATGCCCTTCCCATTCCCAGCAGCACCTCTGTAAGCAAATGGTTTGCAGCAGTTCACAGTTCCGTAATAGGAGATGCTGTTGAGCAATGCTTATAATCCATAGTGCTGGGTTATGCTGGTCCCCTTTACCATATTTGCTATGATAATGTGGTTATTGCTACGTATGAAATACCACATTGCAGCTCTGGACACAAGAGTGCTGCGGTAAACAAGCAGGTGGGAGAACTCCAACAGCCCCCTGCTCCAGAGGCTGCATGAAAAAGCCTTTTGTGGGGGGGTTCAAACCAGCAGCTGCAGCACTGCTGCACTGCCCTCCAAAGGGAGTATGGGCCAGGAGGTGTGGACTCCCTGCATCTCTGGATGACAATATTTTCAAAAATTTTTTGAACATATGGTTAAAATACAAGCAGAATACATTTCATTTGAAGCGCACCCATTTTTTATGCCGTCATGCAAAGAACTGATCTCCAGTTCCTTCTTCCTCTTCCCCCCTCCTAACTCCCTGGCTTTTGCAGTCACTATTAAGAGATTTACATTTCTGGAAAACTACAACACTGACTTCTTTCACATTGGCTTTTAAAGCCAACATATAACTGGTAAAGTGTTTACCAGCAAGACAAACCAAGCAAGCTAATAAAATACTGCTTGGAACACAGCTTGCATTGAGTTTCTGCAGGAGCAGAGCTCATTCTGCAAGCCCAACACGAGAAGATGGCTATTTTAATCACCCTGTAGTTGCTTAAGCATAAATTCTCCTGTCGCTTTAGAAGAGTCTCAGCCCAGAGCACTAAGCCATAAATACATCTGGAGCTGAGGTTGAAGAGGAGTTAATATTCGTTTCTCTAGTTTTGTTTTAAAATATATCTTTAGATCTCTTGATGTGTAGCAGACATCAGTGAGTCACTCCAGACAGTTTAAAGATATTTTGGAAAAAGCTGTAATGTGAGTTTTTGGTGGTGATTTGTTTTTGGTTTTTTCCAGTCACAAGCAGGCTTGGCTTAGTTATTTGGTTTTGTTTTGTAATAGAAAAAGAACTAAAGTTGCATAGAAGTTAATGAGCGTGTAACATCCCTCAGCCACGCAGACACCCCTAGAGACAGGAAAGGACTTCTGATCTGACACCCGTGTTGATGAAGAAGTGGAGCAGTGACAAAGGGCCTTTGCATTCATCCTCTGTGCAGCAGCATCAGCTGCAGTGAACCTGTATGCTCAGAGCAAAGAGCACAATTGCACCAGTGGAAGAAGAAAACAGAGCACTGAAGCCATTTTTCCAGAATTTCCCAATTCATACTGCTTTATGTGTCTGGCTGGCTGCAATATGGAAAGTGTGCAGCACCTACAGATACTTACAAATGTGTAGAGACAGAAATTAAGCAGAAGGAAGTCAGTCACAGTCAGCAAGTGAAAACCATCATGGGGACTCCTGGTATCCTGTCCAGATCACTCCCTTCTACCCTGTCAGCTTAGAACCCAGACAAGGCCTGATCTGAGGAGGCGAGTATCTGAATGCCTCTGCCTTCCCTAGAGCAAGACTTTTGTCTGGCTACTCCTTTGGTGTCTCACCTTTAAGCTCTTAGCCAACACGATGCCCTTGTGTGGTGAATGAAGCAGACAGAAGCCAGCAACAAAAATGATCCTGTTATTGTGAGGAGTATTTCTGGCAGGATTCAGGAGCACGAAGCAATGAGGAGAAAGCTGTGTTCCATCTTTAGCAGAGTGCCTCACTTTGCTCTACTTTGCTTCTTGACTTGTTTGCTTGAGCCTTTTTTAAACCACACTTTTGGGCTTTCCAGTGTGTGCAGACAGGACAAATATAGTGACTCACAAGTATATACCTATTATTTAGTTGTTATATAAAGCCCACCTGAGAGCACCATGAATTCACATTTTAGGTTTGCTGGAAACTTCTGCTGAAAATTTGTTCTGGTCTGTTACCACCTTGCAGGGATCCTTCCTCATCCGCCCACCACAAGCAAATCCTCAACATATTTTTAAATGAGTACAGAGAGGTCCTGTGAGTCACAGCAGTGACCACAGAAAAAGTTTTGCCTTTGAGATCCTTTTATTATTTCATACAGCTTTACTAGGTAACTTTTCATAACACAGGATACCATTTGTGCTTTTCATGTGGTGGCAGGGGTCACCATCCTGGCAGGTGACAAGGAAATTTTTTTGAGCCTATTTTAGATACCAATTCTTGTTGCACATCATTCATATAGTTATTACTTCTCCTCCATTCCCCCATTCAAAGACTTAGGTCCTCAGCTTCACTCTAATGATGGGGAAAGCCCTCAGTCCCTGCTAACGTGGAATCTAGGACAGGCTGATAAATCAAAGATTGCAATAAAAAAAGTGACAGATCTTTCTCTAGAGGGGTAATGCCATTATTCAGATAAATGCAAGAGATGAAGAGAACTAATATTTAATGCTTCTACTCTACTTGCTTTGCAAAGCTCATTTAAATGTGCTTCAGAACACAATCACAGTGAAATATTCTCAAGTTTATGCCATATCATTACTGCTCAGTCAGTACCACAACCCAGCACATCAGAAGAGATAGTACTCTGAGCCAAAGACCAAGACAAGATGCCTCTGCTTTACTGAGGGCTCTGCAAATCCCAAAATGTTCATATTGTTTTCTGGAAATCCTGCAGAAAATCTGGCATCCTTCCGAGGCGTGCTGGAGAGAGGGGAGGGCAGCCTGGAGCTCGTGCTGCTGCAGGACATGGGCAGGAGGAGGGTGGGCACACGGCCCCCAGCCCCTGAGTCAGCGGCAGCTGGCATTGCAATCACCAGCTCAAGCTTATCAAAGGAGCTGCTTGTTGAGCTGGTGGCAAGGAGCAGGGAAGCACTCTGCTGTGCCGAGTGCTGATGCCCTGGACGCACTTTTGAAGCCCAGGATCCTCACTGGGCTGGCTGCCCTGTCAGGGACGGGCTGCCTTTGGTTTCAAGCTGAGCCGTTCTGATCTCAGTGTTCTCCATCTACCTATAGGCCTTCAGCAAATCTCTTGTCTTCCTGTTTGCTTTGTCAAACCCTAAAAAAGCAAACATTGCAACATCGCAGGGATGTAGCACAATATTAGAACACGGATTTCAATAGTAATGACTCAGGCTTAATGGACTGTCTGCAGAGCTCATTTTTCACCTGCCAGTTCACAGTTCCTAGAAGGCTGAATAGGTTTAGGAACAAACAGTGTATTCAAAGAGGAACACCTTGACTACAAAAGGCTAGAGAGGCTATTGTAATTTATCCCTATTTTCAAGCAAAAATCAATCCTGAACATTGATTACTGAAGATAGACAGCCAGCAGTTTTCTACAACCGTTGGGAAACTTTCCACAGCCCCGCTGCAGAACGCTGTTGTGCTGGGAAACAACACCCCTGGGGGCAGCGTCAGGCACCCCCCTGCAAGGGCTCTGGGAACCCACTCGCATACAAGATGATCCTCATGTCCTAAAAGTTAGATGGAATAAGCCATGCTCTTGCAGAACATGCTGTAATCATGGCCAGGCCCTGCACCTACGGTTCACTACAAAGCAGAGCATCTACCTCCTCCCTGTGATGGAGAACCTCTGTTAAGTCACATTGTTTATTATCTATTAGTAACAAAAAGGTTAATGTTTAGTTTTGTATATACTCAGCTTGTCATTCATTGCATATATTCCCTACATGCAACTAAGCAGATACTTGACAGGTCTTTTTCTCAGACACAGAATGTAATACCTTCAAATTAACTGGCAAGATATTTCGACTTTTGACTCACACGCATGCCAAGATTAGAAATATTTCTAACTGCTTATAGTTACAGCTGCTGTAAACACAGCATTCAGTCTGCTTCTTTTATGGGTGCTGCTTAACCTATTCTAAGCATCACAGTTTAGTCTACTGCTTAAAAACAAGTTTTTTCCCCAACAGCTGGGACCTGAGGCCAAGCTGCTTTGCAGTCATGTTTTACTGTAATAGGTTAAATTCAACCCAGCAATTCGAGAGAAATGAATCCTTCTGAAAACATATTCTGAACAAAACAAGAAATTCTGGAGTCCTGCTCTGCTCAGCCTGCCGGTTCCCAGCACGTTTAGCACGTACTTCAGAACACACAAGAACCCTTGAATCTGACTTCACTGGGCTATTCTGCTATAGCAGAAATTTCTTCCATAACGGCATAATATTTTGGGAGGGTAAATGGAAAGTCACTAACATATAGGGAATTTCAGAGAGCCAGAATATAATTAAGAGGGCAGGACATTGGATTTATGAATTCCTGCTCTAACTCTGTGGCTTGTAATGACCAGTGATCAGTATCTTGGTTTTGTGCATCATTCCCAATATGAAGGATTCTTTTGAAGTAATTTTTACCTTCCAGACTTGCTGATGTAATGAAAATGAGAAAAGAACAAAATGAATACACAGCAGGAAAAAATCTACCATTATAGATGTGCCTCAGGATGCACCTTCAGTGCCTTTGCCAAGAGAGAGGTTATCTATTTTCCCCACAGCTTATCTGATAATGCAAGTTTCACTCCAATGCCTGATCTCTGCCATAAGGAGTTAATTTGCATTTATCTTTAACAGCTAGCTACCTAGTAATGATTTGATATATTCATGTATGCCTTCAAAATATTAAATGGCTATGTCCATCCCCTCCTAGTTGTTTTCTAACGTATTTATTATATATTCTTATTCTGAGACACCCAAAATATTATTAACAAGTTGGTTTGTTAAGGGGTCCCTCTCACGCACACTTTTTCTGGGGTCTTTTTGTCCTCATCCAGTGATTCCTGAGGTGCGAGTCCTAGTTCTACAGTCAAGAGGACTAAACACTTACTTCCCGGGATTAAATTACCCCTATCCCTAGCTCTTACTTTCCAAATGCCAGTAAGACCTAAGTTCTGGTAAACAGCAAAACACCTGCTGTTTCTGTGGGCTCATTTGGTTTGTCACTGGAAAACAAACGCAAGACTCAAATTTCTGGGACTTGCACTAAAATTCACCTGCAGGAAGCACATGGAGCCAGCTGGTGCGGGTCAGTGCCAGGGTTTCCTCCTTGCCTGTGCCCCACGAGGAGCCATCCCCAGGACAAAGGTTTGGCTGTGAAAAGTTAACCTAGTTAACCTAGTAGGGTTAACTATCCTCAGCTTCCTCTGCTTGCCACACAACTAGCTGAAAGTATGTGAGCTTTCAGTAGGGTAGGTATGATATAAGCGAAGATACTGAACAGTTTCCTGCATTGGATAGTAATTTAGAAATGCACTTGTAAGAGACCGAAAGGCCTAAAAGAGGTTCATGTCAAGGAAGCAAGGAACTTATCTTAGATAAAAATACCACTCATAAAATACCATAACCTGGAAACGGGCAGTTTGACAACAGAGTGACCTTTCTAGGAGAGCCAGTGTCAAAAAGAAGACAACAAATACAAATAGTTTGGAAAAATGGCTATTGTGGCTCATTTATAATATGAACAGTTTTCATAAAAAGGCCTACACAGCCTATTTCATATATTGTGTAGTCATTAAAGGTCTATTGACTTACTGCAAATGGTGACAGCATCACTTGACATCTGCATTTTTCATTTCTTTTTCCCATGTCTTGTTCTCACACTTACTGTAATCACAGTTGAGGGCATTGCCATGAAGAAGTAATTCTTGGAATAACAAACAGAGTATTTATTAATTCAAACATGAAGAACAAATTAGAAAACATGAGCTAATAGGAAGTAGTTTCACAATATGGGAGCCAAATGTCATTGTTGTATCTGTCAATCCGTACTTAAGTGTGCTGGCCAACTAAATGCGCACAGCCATTTTCAAAACAAGGATATTTACACATTAAGATGTTTACCCATGTCCATCTCCTTGCAATATTCAACCTGTGTGTCCACTGTGACCACTACCATACCAAAAGCACAAACCTGAGCAAGGGGTGTCTCTTTTTAGTATACTTAAGCCTGAGCACTGCAGGGAGCAGCAGCAGTAATCTTGGGTGGTGGTCCCAGCGTACCACATGCAATAGAGCTCACATATCTACCTCCTGAAGGACAGCACATGTTCAGACGTATCACAGAAAACAATAGAGTAAATTTTCACAGTAAATTAGCATTTTGCTCACCTAAGTTACTCAGGAGGATGGTCTGCAGTAAGAGCACTTTATATGCCCTGAGGCACAGAAGAAACATGGCTCTTGAACAGAAGTAATAGAGGGCTGATTTGGTTATAGACTTGGTTACAGCACTGCCCAGGTCTCATCATAAATGTCTCCACAACAGTGTGGCCTTCTCTCATTTTCCTTACCTAATGGCCATTTATCCTCTCATTGTCTAATTTTTACAGCACTATGCCCTAGAAAGCAAAGTTCTACCCCTTTTTCTGTTCCAAATTCTACAAACATAGACTGGGAGGAAAAATTGGTACAGAAGAATCTGACTGAAAGTAACAGTGCTGACAACAGTGCATCTTCTGCCCTTAGAAATATACCTCAATAGAGGGAATCTTCTGGTTTTAAAGCAGTTCAGTTCTTACACTGAGAAACTGAAGCAATATTTAATACTCCATTATGTTTGTCATGTTGAGGTGCCACAGAAGCTCAAGTTTCAGTGTAATTTGGAGAAAATCAGCCTGTACTGCAAGCTCCTGGTTAGCTAGACCGCAGCTGAGTGGTGGTATTCTGGTCCCACTGCCACGGGGACTCCTGTGGCATAAGCCAGGCATGCTCTGCCACCTGCTCAGGTGAGAACAGCACAACTGGAAGTTTTGCAATTAACTGCTCTAGAGAAAAACAAGGAACAGAAATCGTGGAGCTGCTAAGCAAATCCATATTCAGACCAGAGAACATCCTGCACTTGAACCTGCTTTTAAAAAGAATCCATGATCCTTAATTGCATCAGATGGGGAGTGCTGTCTGCTGACCAGAGCAGGGCCTCAGACCCTGGGGACTGTCAGCTCAATTTTTCTCCAGCATTGGGACATTAGGCAGCCTGTCATTCACCCTTGCATTCCTTTGCCTCAGCTTTAAAGTGGGAAATCACAACTAGGAAGAAACAGGATATGGAATCATGTTATATTACAGTATAATTGCACTTCAGCAGTTCCATTCAGCAGGGAATCCCATAGCAGCACTGAATCTCCTCTGAAGCCCGTGGTCCTGCTGGGTGGTTGCGTTTGGGTTTTTCCTCCATTACCCACATCATCTTTCAGCTTCCCTGTTCTTGGCTCTATTTGTTGCATACTGCATTGTAAACATTTATTTTAATACGGCAAACACCCGCATTCATGGAAGACGTTTTTCAGCATAATGGGTTGCCTTAAACTTCTCCCATGCACTTTCCAGGATCACTGTCACATTAGTCTATATGTTGCTACTGCCTTGACGAACACCACTGAAGTTAAGAGACAGTGAAGTTAAAGACTGATAAACCCACACCACAAAATTTCAACCTGACCTTTCACACTGGGGATCTAAATCTGCTACTTCTCATGAGCTCTGCCAGTCTATGAAAACCCTCCTCTGTCTCTGCCTTGGACTGATGTTGAGATGAAAACCAACTGCTAGCAACCTAAAATTTCTTAAAGATGGACTAAACGGTGAGCCCTGTGTGGTTTGGGCAGAATACAGGCAGGTAATTGTGTCAGGGAGCTGGGGTTTTTTCCCTCTTTTTCTGTGGCTTGTATTTTGCAAGCAAAGAGCTTTCTATCCAGCTGGCCTTGAAAGCACAAGCGCTGCCTGGAATTCCTTCCAAGGATGTGAAGCAAAACTACAGCAGAAACTGGGGAAGGTGAGATATAGATTGTGAAAATGCAAAAAAAAGAGCTGAGGGAGATTCTAAGAATCAGAGCATACTTCAGCATGGTGAACTCTTCAAGAACACTGGCAGAAAAGAGGAAGGAAGGAGATAAGAAAACACAGTTTGGCAGATAGCTCAGTCCACACCCTCCTACACAACTGAGTCTTTTTGTAGAGGAGGCAATTTGCAACTGTAATTGATACCAGCTTTAGCAGCCTGTTGGACAGGTTGCCAGTTATGTGAAGGGTGATGACAAAACAATTTATTCTATAGAAACTTACAAAATTATATTTCCAAACTTCCAGCAGGTTAGGAAAGGCCCTGCATGCCGCGACAACTGTGTGCTGACTGCACAAGTGCTTCAACACATCAGTGTGCCCCTCTGTAGAAACATGGTAGACAGCGTCCCTGTCTTTTTGACAACGGCACTTAAAAAGCCATGTTAAAAACATTTTCACTATAGCTCACACCCTCTCCCTCTAGATTACATCTGGCTGAATGAAAACAAGCAGAATTACAATCTAGGTTTACAAAATACTACAGAGAAGCATGAGAGGGGAACTGTACTCAACCACAGCTGCTTTCTGAAAGGCTACGGGACACGAATTAGTTGCTGCTGCTCTCTCAGCCTGTCTCTGCCCGGCTTGACAGGACAGGGCTACACAGGAACAGCAGCAACAGGTCAGAATGATGCTCTACAGCAGATCCCTACCTGCGATCTAGACAGAAGTGAGCCATGTGCCAAACAACTTTCCTTTCCCTTTATCAGCCTCATAAATGACAGCAGGAAAAAAATAAGTAAGTCTAATACCATCGAGCAATTAAACAGCAGTTGATAAATAAAGATGTCAAAAGTATAGTTTGACCAATCAAAACTAATATATGCTACAAAGCTGTTACTGAGATGTAGTCAACAGTTAATAATAAACAATAATGTGATCAAACCAATAGCCTCTCCAGCCCCACCTTCCACTCCTCAGCTATCCATGGTGTGCTCAGTTTAAGGGGTTATTCCTCAGTCACCTTCAGAAGAGGACATTAACTTATACCCTGTGCTCCCCTTTACCCCTCTCCATACATGTCCTGACCACAACATTAGACTCTGGGGCTGTTTCCCCATGAATCTTCACTCCTCCCTGCTTCATGTGTTCTCCCAGTTCCAAGAGCTTTCAGCTCAAAGAAACCCCTTCCTGACACGTTGGATGGTTTTCATGGAAAGTGTCCATGGCCCCTCTGTCCCACACACAGCCTCACTTCTCTTCCCTCCCTCCAGTCCTCACAGTGGCCCATTATGCTAATTCACACTCATCCAAAAATGGGAGTTGAGGGAGACAGTCTGAAATAGGCTAGAAAAACGCTACTGTGGTATGGCCCATAAGAGGACAGCTTTTTTAAACATCCGTGTCTCTGCTAAATAATTTCTGAAGTTCCACATTTAAATTCCCTCTCTAAGTGCTGGAGTCTGCCCTGTGAGGAGCTCACTAAAACTGAGGTAACGAAAGGATATAATCAGTTTTCTGAGGGTGCTGTGACCCAGAGGCAGGTCAGATTACATCATCTGTTTTGGGTTGAGTCTCGGGAGCTTTATAAATGCCATCCTAAAAGGAAGGGGAGAGATAAGGGGAGAGAAGGGCAATAACTCATTAGCAGCAGCTCTGTATGTGTGCATTCTGCTGTTTGCCACATACCTACAAGGGAGTTTCTTCCGAGTGCAGAGAAACCGTGAACTGTTGGAATATTATAAGTCTTTCCTTGAGATGTCAGCCAAGAGCTTCAGTATAGCCCCAGTTGCTACTGTGCTTATTTTCTTCCTAATGATACAGCTCTCAATGCAAGCGCCGTTGAACGGTAAAGTCTTTCAGCTTTCTATTTTATTGTCACTTGTAACTTCAGGCAGCTAATGTATACAGAAAACTGGCATCTTTTAATTAATACTATTTCAGTAGCATGCTCTAAGTTGTATATTGTTGCAGTCTGCAATTGTTTGGAGTTAGTATCCTTATTTCAGTTTCTCAAAATAGGTATTCTGATATACACAGTAAAAATATCTTTTTCTCTGATTTAGTTGGCTTTACAGACCTCTTGCATGCTCAGTATGCCTTGCTTTGTGATCTTTTTGTTTCTCATAGAATGAAGCAGAGATTGGCCCTTCTCAGTGTCAGTGGAAGCATCACACCTTTCCCTCTGTCCTGTTTCTTTTTAAATCAGAGGAAAAGAATGCAGTCCCTGTGAAGCACCCTATATACTAGACCTCATTCCCTTATATTTTAACAGGACCAGTTTCAGGTCAGCACTCCTCACTCTCTTTTTAGGAGTTAATGTTCATCTGTTCAAGCTGCTTATACTCAATTTTTATCCATTCAAGCTAATTATAATCCACCTAGGGCGATTATAGGATATGAAGAAGAATCATTGTAAAGGGTTGTGTGAGAGGACTTACTCAGCATGTATATTCATGGGATGAAAATCCTGAAGGTTCAAGTGTAATTCAGAGCAGTCAGCTTCATGCAGAGCTCTGCCAAAACAGATTTCCATCTGAAGAGCAGAGGATCCTAGAGCTTGGTGCTTTTCAGAGTAACAAAATAAAGCAAGGTGTTTTCTCAGACAACACAGAAAGTTTGGAAGTGAAAGGACACATGGGAAGGATATGTCTTGTGATACGTCCTGAAGGGAATGCTGGAGAATTCCTGTCTTAGAATTAGGCACCCAGTACTAAGAAATGGCAAAAGCTACAGCACCTGCCTGTCTCTGACATCTTCCCAAACCAGAGACACAACTAATGCAGATTATCACAACTATTATAAAACCATTGTCACTTTCCCTGCTCCCAAGCGACATTGGAAATGGATTCATTCCCTGGATATTGATGAAACACAGATACAGTGGCAGTAGGAACCTCCTCTGCCATGCATGGCCATGTACCTGTGTTGCTCATCAGCAGTCACCCCAGCAGGGGCAGAGAGCCAGGAGCGTGCTCACGGGTACAGACCTGGTGGTAGTTCCCTTCCAGGTGTGCAACAGCCACTCTATTGACTCTCCCCTAGCTCTGGGAGACTGTGTGACACTCTGCCTCATCCTCATGTCATTATCAAGCAGCATAAGGGTAAAGAGCAACCTTGCTCACAGTCTGAGGATGGCAGCAAATCACTTTGGCAGCTCTGCATGTTCATTCAGACAAAAATCAAGAAGATTCTGCCATCTGGTCATCTGTTCATTCCAGATCCAAGTCGGATGAAATAAGTGTTAAATGTGCCTCAGCCCTGCCTACATTTGTTGCTATCACTGTGCTCATCAGTAAAGTCATAATGGTATTGAATTGCTAAGGAAATCTTCACTTGGCAAAATACTTTAACTTTCATTTATTTTTGTTTTGATTAGCATAAGTACCCAAAATATTGAAAATATTTCAAATTGACTGGTTTAAGGTTGTTCTAGATTATAAAAATCCTAGTTTTGACACTTTATACACATTTTAATGGACAGTAAGCATGAGCAGAGAGTAGCTGTTGTAGTTAAGCCAGTATTTCTTCAAATCCTGATCAGATGAGGATAGGGTGATTTCTAAAACCTGTTGACAGTCAGTTGCTATCTTCATGCAAGGTGCACCTATAGAACATGCGGACCAGAGGACAGAAGCACCCCCTAAAAAACTCAGTAAGAGATAATCCCCTGCAGAGAGAAGGTGAGAGGAGAATCAGGTTTCCTATATTGAAATTTAAGAGAGTGCATGAATTCTTCTACACAAGGAACCTGGGGACTTCAGCCAAGATGATTACACAGACCTTGTTTTGAGATTTCCCGTGTAAAAGAACAAGGCACACTGGTCCTAATGAACTGGAAGGAGAGAGCTTACTGTTCCCAGCACGTACGAATACAAAAGAGCTAAGTGCAGCTGGTTTGCAGATCCTTACAAATTAATCCTAAACATTTCACACGACATTCTTTGGAGAAGAGCTGCATCTGTGACCACGCTTCAGAGTACGAGAAATGCAGCCAAGAATCATGTACTGAGCAGATATGTGCATGTAAGGATAAATATTTGCCTGCACGCACGCATGTACGCACAGGCACACTGAGTATTTGCAAGACTCGTAATTCAGAACTGTTTTCTAAGCAGAAATAAAATTAAATTTGCAGAAAGTAAAGATCTGCATTAACCTGATAACCAAAATTGTTCAGGTTTGTCAGGACAAGTAACTGTAATTACACAGCGAGCTGAACAACTGTAAGCATGTTTCAGCCCCACCGCCCAAAAAAAATCCAAAATTAAAAAGAGCATTTAATAAGTCAAGACATTTCCAAAGATACACAGAGACGCTGTCCCAACTTCAGTTCCTTAAGCAATGGATTAACATTGACCATTTTAACACTCAACCCCCCAGGATCCTCTGAATTATATGGGTTTGTGTATTATACTCTCTTTTTGCAAAGTCCATCTATTCCTATGTGTTTCAGTTGGCAAACCCCAGAGCCACTGTACGGAAATGACTGTCCATCATTTCTCAGTGTAGCAACTGGCAATCCACTCATGTTTTTCAAACTCCTCAACTAGGTGTGAGGGGGTTCATTGTAGCTACACTTCATTTAAATTTATTAGTTTCCTAACCAGAAAAAAATCTGAGATATGCCTACATACAGAGTTTGTGGCTATTCCATACACACATACCGGAAAAAAAGTGACCACTAGAAAACCAAGCCCTATGGGCAGGATCACAGGCATAATTACAGTTATAACCTGGGTGAGAAGGGTTCATAATCTCCGAAAGGGTTTATGTTTTAATGAAAATCCAGGGCTAAAAAGACAGATAAAAGTATTGCAAAATTCAGTACCTAGGTTTAAGCAGCAATTTGTTTCTTTACAGAGTATGACCAATTTCAAATATTCATGGTAACATTTCTTTTGTCTTTGAACAGGGTCAAAGTGGTCTTATATAGGTAAGTACTATCTAATTTGTACATACTAAGTTGTGGCTTTGTTCAGTATTTTAAGGACAACATGCCCAATGTATTGTGGTGAGTCCCTGCTGGGTTCACTGTCTTCACCCAGGTTTGGATCAGGCCCTTTCTCTTGAAATCTGTTTTTCAACCACCAGGTTTCATATCTGGGTGACTGAGAGTCAGTTATTGGGGTCTAAACTGTCTTGCAGAACGACAGGAACCTCAGCAGAGCAAATCAGCCCTGCAGCTGCAGGTGTTCCCCAAAGCCCTCTGCTTCGCAGCGGTCCCAGACCAGCAGCACATTTCAGCCTACTTGTGCCAAAGCACACCTCTCCCTGCCCATGCGGGGCTTCATTTTTAAGTGGAGCCGGAGTTCAGAAGTCACCCGCATCGTGTCACTGGAGACTCAGCTCCCTGAAAATCCCAGCACTGACAAGGCAGAAAACTGATATTCAGGAAAGCAGTGTTACTTCGTACACTGGTCCTTAATGTCAGCTACTAACCCAGAAGGATCTGACGGCTGCTCAAGGAGAATTACCTAGAGATTTTATTTTAATTGATCATATCCTGTGGCCCGTTATTTCATCATTCAGAGCAGTGTTTTATATGCTACACACCCACAGAGAAATGTATTGAGAATGTCAGCAAAAATGCTTGTTCTTAAGCCTTTGGTGCTGATCCAAAACAACACAAAGAACCTCTAGGATTGAACTTGCTGCTAATAACGACTCCCTTTGGGTGTGCTCCGGGTTAGCTGACTTGCCTCACATAAGCACAAGGAAAGCTGTTGGCTGCATGTCTATAGGTATTAATCTAACTGCCAGTGTGCATACATATACTTTCCCTTCTCATTAGGAATAAAAAGCTTGACGCAGTTTGAATAACAAAAGCCTGCGTTTTCCACCTTGACAGCAGCCATCAGATGAACCTAACCCCACTATAATACCATCAGAGTAGAAGTTTTGTCCTCCTTCTCAAGGCAATGCTTGCTTAAATTAGTTACTGCTCCCTTTCTGGGAATTTGGGTACCAGTGTTTATTCCAGCATATGTTATTCTCAGTGTCCAATTTCAACAATTCCTGTTAAGTGCTTCCTTACTGCAATCTGATTTCTAACATACTGAAGGAGAAAGGTAAGGGTCACACAACAGATTCTTTTTTTTTTTCCTTCAACTACTGATTTGCAAATATATCTGCAAAAACATATTAAAGCAACTTCAAAAAATTAAAGTGGTGACTGAACTTGTACAGAATGGTTCTTTCCGTATACCTGGAAAAAAGCAAAGGTAGAACATTGGTCTGTACAGAGAAAGACAGCGATTACAGAGACTGCAGTCAGCCAGAAAAGAGCCTCTCCATACTCTCCTACTGATCCTGGTTCCTTACAGCAGCCTACACCTTCCACCATTTACCTTTATCCTTGGAACACTTTGCAATCGCTCCCACTAAAGTTAAGTCAGCAGCGAGGGAAAGGAAGTCAGGCCATTATAATCACAGTGCAGAACTGATGTCAAGATGCGAGTCAAGGTACAAGATTAAGGGTGGAGGAGGAATACAAGTGCTGATTGTCAATAAGAGTTGTATTTGTTCAGTATGACAATATGCAAAACTGAATGTTGATACAGCACTAGCAGCTCAGGGTGTGGTGGCAAAGCAAGATGACATTGCATGTGATCAGGCCTTACCTTTTCAGCACAAGCTTTCCAAGGAAATGAGCATTTGGCTTGGCTATAATGGAAACTACTGTATTAGATACACTAAATATAAAGGCTTAACCTCTCCTCTATTTGCCTCTTACTTAGCCAAACTGCAGTGACGCTATTTGTTCTTCCTGATTTCACTCCTCTTGTATATAGAGCAAGAAGAGGTGCTTGGAAGAACCAGCACAGGCCAGTGAGCTGGGGTATGAGCCCTCAGGCCTCTCTGATGCAGGCTTGGCTTTGTATCATCTCATGGGCTGCTTCGCCTTCTGTAAAATGGACAAAGTCGACAAAGAAAAGTGTTTTGAGTTAAAGAACTGAAAGAATTGTTCCAGTGCCCCACAGCTCAGGACAGCAGGTGCATGCAGCTGTTGGCAATCTTGTTGTATGGCTTGAAGGTGCAGGCCTGAAGTCCCCTGCCCCAGAAGAGAATTGGTAGAATCAGAGAACTGGGCTTCAATTCTTTGGATTTTGGCTTGACTGCTTCTGTAATGTAAGAGGGCTGGAATGCAACCAAACAACCAGAATCACTCCTTCAGGGTGGACAAGCAGCTACAATGGAGAAAACTAGCTTTACAGCCAAGTTTAAGGTAACAGCGCCAACAGAATTATTAACATGCTTTAGCATGTGAGGAGACAACTTCACACTACAAAGCAAACACAAGAACTGTTGTTAACAGACATCAGGCTAATTGGACTTACAAACTCCTTAGTTTTACTCTTGCCAAATACTCTACTTCAATTCAGTAACATGCTGAGAACCTGTGCTAAGATTCCTCCACTTCCCCTTAGGAAATGCCAGATTTAGTGAACGCAATAGAACACACCCAAAATTTCTCATACAGAACTTGAATAGAGTAGCAGGGACAGCTACAGCCCTTTGCAATTCCTCTGTGTCACAAGCTTGTCTCTGGACACATATGTGGAAGATATACATGTATTGGATATGAGTACACAGAACAATACCGCTGAGTTCTGCCTGTGCCCTGCGTGAAATGGAAACATGTGGTCATGTCACTGTGGCAGGGAGCCTGGACTCAGCCGTCACTGCTAACTCAGCCCTGGGCTAACGGCAGCGACACGGCTTCCAGCTGCCTGTGAACAGGGCAGACAGTCTGCCGGGCCGCAGAAATACCACAGACAGTCCCTGTGCTACTGACCCAATGCATTTCACTGCATCAGAACTTGGACGCTCCTTGAGAAGCTTGAGCAACATGAATATTAATTGGTCATGAGAACAAAAGTCTGTTGGTAACACCCGTGTCTCAGAGGGCTGTTTTCTCCTTTTTTAAAAAAGAAGTCAGCCAATGTACACATCCTGGGAGCTGACACCAGTGTAATTCCTAAAGGAACATCTGTCCTGCATCACCCAGCAGTGCCAGGGCTGCAGGCTGGCTGAAGGCTTGGGCATGTAAAGCTAGAAGCTGGCAAAAGCAATGGACACATGCGGCCATGATGCTGAGGGTATTTTGCTCAGCCTATTCTGTAGCTGGGCGACAACACTACCCAAAGAGTTAGTACTACTTCATTTACAGACCAACAGCTCCGGACCTTCATCCGCTCATCCAACAGCTGAATGGCAGCATTGGGTGGGCAGGACAGGCCCATGGCACAATTACTGCTCTGCTGACACAGTCCTGACGGGGTCCTCAGAGCACCAAACATCACCTGAGATGCCTGGCTATCTCCCTTTGTCACAAAAGGAAGAAAATAAATACTAAGATATTTTTGCAATACTTCTTATGTTAACACTGTTTGGAGCTTGTAGTACAGGCCAATCTTAATACATTCACATGCTATTCTTTATTCAGTAGGGATCAGACAGAGCCTTTGTAAACACAATGTGATTTCCACCAAATTTATCTGAATGTGCTGGCACAGAAAAAGGAAAATCTGGTTCACAACCAGGCATTCATTTTCAACAGAGCTAGCTGAGAAATGCCTTCCAGCTGTGTGGTTTATCTGCCATGGAAATCTCAATTTCACGTATGCACACCCAAGCTGCAGTGAGCTCAGCTCTTGAGACAGGAATTTTGAGGCACTGAAATTAGAAAGACTACAGGACAAAAGGCGGAGTCTCTAGAAAAACTGGGTTTGTACCCCAAACTTGGGGTTTTTTAGCTGGTTGGTCTTTTTTCTTTTTCCTTTTTTTTTTCCTAAATTATTGAGCAGGAGTGAGAAACAAGCAAAACCTGCTGTAGGTTAGAGGCCTGCAAGTGGAATTGCAGACTTATGTCAAGGAAAACTGCTAGAAAAGATCAAGGTACATAAAGACTGCAATAAATACAGCATTTTATACAAAAGACAGGAGTTTCCCTTCTAAACTGCTGATGTTGGTGTGGAAGTTCCTGTACTCTGCTGCCAACTCTGAAGAGCATTAAAGTCATCCGAACACAGTACTGAAAAAGTGAGGGGTACTTCACGACTTGGTTTGCATTGGCTGGGACTAGGCTTCTATTTTATGCATCAATTAAAGATTACCTATTTAAGTATCAAGTCTCTGAACCTCTGATATGCAATATACTAAACTCACTGTTTTATCAGTGCACAGAAACCTCAAACCTTTTAAAAGGCCTTGAAGTCTTTTTACAATAAAGGCTTCACACCAATTTTTCTGATGCTTCTGTAGCCTTAGCTCCCTGGAAAGTGTTAAATTGCAGTGTCATTGCCTTGTACATCAAGTTTCAAACTGAAGGAACTATAATTTCCTGGTATATCCTTACAGATGTTTTCCTGGGAAATATCCTTGAGTATGTATATCCCATAGTATGGAATTTATGTTCTTCTGGCTGGATCTGTTATTTGCCAAAAAATGTGTAGAGGATAGTATCCAGTTTTCTATAATGTCAGCATAACATTTATTGGCTTTTAAAAAGAATGCCAGTAACTTTAAGATAGTAGCATGAAGATGTAAGAGGAGAGAAATTAATGTGATTGGCAGTGAACTGGAGGCAAAGATTTAAGTTACAGCAACATCAAGGCCTCTTAATACAGAAAAGCACAGACTGAGCATCCACACTGCAACCAATGTCACGTGCTAACCTGTGCCCTGAATAATCTGAGAGCTTTAAGAAGGAACTAAGTCTGTCTTTGAGCACCAGAATTGAACTCGCCAATACTGTCACATGCACTGTCTTTAAGTCAGATTCACCTCCACTAACCATGTTCTTGGAAAATGTCTTTCTTATTAAAAAGTAAGCCTCTAATAACATCCTGACTCCTGATTTTCCTTCAGAAAAGATCTGAACTTGCTTTGCCACTGATGACCTGATCTAACATTAGATCCTGGCATTCACAATTCACGGAAGATTTTAACATACTGGAGAGACTTCAGAGAAGCCAAAAGGAATACTATAGGTTTGGAAAAAAAGCCTTCTACCCAAAGGCTCAAGTAACTCCATCTCTCTAGTTTAAGACAAGTGAGAAACTGTGTCCTCTACACTATAAGTACTTCAAAGAAGAACAAAAGTATGCTAACAGGAGGCTCTTCAATTTCTAAGCAAGGGATTAAAAGCAATCATGATCTAAACAAGTCAAAACTAGACAAACTCAGAGTGAAAAACAAGCTGCCAAAGAGAGCAATTATCCACAGGACACTAATGAAGTATCTTTTACCTGCATTGCTTAAAGGAAGAGCAGGTGTTTTTACCCTTCTGAAAGATATGGCCTCATTGAAGTGGAATTAAGACAGGGAGGTCCCAATGATCTGTGTTGTACAGATCAGGCTGGTGGATTCCACAAGATCATGATTAGAAAGAATCACAATGAATCTGCAGAATCAGGGAGAAACACAAGTTTCAAGTACCTCTTTTGGTCTAAATCCAAATGTTCTCAGCTTACAGCTTGCAAACAGCCACTAGCTACTTGTATAATTAAATCAAAGGCACAATTTAAAATCTCTTGATATTATCTGTTCTTTGTAGATCCCACCTAGGGCAAGACCGCGATGAAGAAAAGTTTCACAAGAGTTTACACAAGTTACTGCAGGTCAAATTATCATAACACCTTCCATTTTTGCAAGTTAGCTTTTCACTGTGGGTTATGCAATATTGCTAGATAGAGCCAGACAGTTTGTACCATAAGGAAAAGTTGATAAGGGTCAGGCTTTCTGTGTACTGAAAAGGATGGAAACTTCCCTCTGGCAACACGAAGTCACTTCTTTCAGCAATTCTCTTCAGAAGGCTGGAGTAGCTGTGTTACGGTGCATACGCCTGGTACTTGCATAGGGAAAAGTCATTCATGTCAGTAAATAACCCCAATATTGTCACAGATCCAAACGGGCTCACGAGAGGGTCCGAGGCGCTGTGGCTGCTGCTGCCTGCAGCCCAGCCTGGCACCGACCCAAGAGCGTAACACCCGCAGCAGCTGAGATTGTAAAAAAATCAAGGGGCAGTAAAGTACCTCTGTGTGAGCTTTTTGTATCGGCCCTTTTCTTTCCAATAGCACATTGGAAAGACGAAATTAAGTTTTTTTAAAAAGTCTTAAAACTTCAGAAAAGGCTCCTTTTCTAAATTATGGGTGAGGGCTGAAACATGGGAGTTTTTATATTAAATGCACAGTTAAGGCTTAACAAATGCATCTGTTAATTTTCACAGGTCCTGATGGAGAGAAGGCCTGGCCAAAGAAATACCCATTTTGTGGAGGAGTATTCCAGTCACCTATAGATTTCCACAAAGATATCCTCCAGTATGATTCTAATCTCTTGCCTTTAGAGTTCATAGGCTATAATGTGCCCTCCACAGACCAGTTTACATTGACCAATAATGGTCATTCAGGTAAGAGAGCTCAATGACAGCAAGGGATTGTGATGGAAGGAGATGCTGGAGCTTGTGATTTTTGATTTTATGAGTGAAATACTTTGATTATCAGATGAAATTAAGCTGTGATGATGAAGCCTTCACATTAGCACACCTACATCTAGAGAACAGAGCAGGAAAACTTGGGAATGTACAAAGTACAAATGGGTTCATGTAAGCCGAATTGATAGTGGTTTTTAAATAAACTCTAGGTATCTCAGAATTAATCCCTCAGCTTTTCTTATTAGCTTGGTTGGAGTGCTCCAAAATTGAAACAGGCTTTGTGATTCTGTTAAAAAATATAAACTGATAAAATATGGATGCAATGGGTCTCTGACATTCCAGTCTAACCAAAGCAGCTCAGCTGAATTGTGTGAGGGACGCAAGGGAGAAAAAAATCAGCTAGGAGCCCCATTCTGTTCTTTTGACTTGAGAGAGAAACCCCGTTAGTGTAAAATGAGACAGCTAAAAAGACAGAAAAATAATTAGAAATAGCGTACAAACATGTACTCCACTGTAGTAGTAAATCAAAGTGTCAGTACAGTAGGTAAAAGCAATGAAGATGTAGTTTCATAAAGGTCGACTATACTGACACAATATAAAATACCAGTAAGCTAGTGCTGACATTTTTTGTTCTTTCGTGAAACATTTGAACAGGTAGAAATAAGAACAGTTGTAAGGCTTTCCTTCTTCGTATCCTCCTCTATGGCATAAGCATTAAAAGAATCTGTGTTATAAATGGCCTCTGTCTCTGCTCTTCTCTGGCAGTGGGTAAACGGTTCTGTAGAACATCATAACCCCACTCGTCAGTCAGGGCCAAGCTCTTAGGGCATTGTTCTTGGTTTTCCTCTTGATCGATTTCTCCATCAAAACCAGGTTCCTTTAGACTAGGGATGACTGGAACACCCTTTTTCGTTGTGAACCTTCTTTTCCTAAGAGCATTTCTTGGTCCCAAATGAAAGATCGTACTGTCACCGTTGAATGTATTACGCTGATGTTAAGTGACAGGCAACGGGCAGAGAAATAAACATGGTCATTCTGGACTTTCATGGTGCCAGAGAGCAAGCGAGACAAAAGAACATCACTGAGAGCCTGTCCCTCACACAAGTCAAACAGGTAAAAGCAAATTCCTCACAGAGCCTACATCACCAACACTGTCAGACCTCGCCACTAAAACAAGAAGTTCAGCAACTAAAATATATCCCCCGCTCATTAAAAATGGGAATTAACTTCTAAGGTCAGTGCCCTCCTAGAAATCAGGGGATATATGACCTAGTCAAGAAACCTCACTCAGACACAAACCTTAATTGCACTGAGTAATGAAAAATCAGCCTCTGTCAGAGTGACCATTACACCATCTGCTGCTGTCTGCTCTTATGGCTGGAGAAGAAATTAGTAGGATGTTTGGTATTGTGGTATCAGTCATTCCTACACACAATTAATGTGCTTCACTGGCCAGCTAATCCAGATACACAAACCATTGCTTTATGAAGTACCAAACCTGACAAGTGAACAACTCCGTTACTGCTGAGTTGAGAATTACTACTGTAATTTCTACACAAAAAAACAACCCAGCCTGTCTTCCACACTGGAGAGCGTTAGTGAGCAGAAGGGAGGGTAACGCACACCACGGTCTCCCTCCAGCATGACAAGAGAGGACATGCTCCTTCTTGAGGCCTGGGATTATCTTGCTGCTTGACATCAGTGCTCTGGGTTTCAGGGGAAGAGGGGGGAGTTTATTTGCTTTTGCCATACGCTCCTAAAAGAAGATTAAGAGGCAGAGGAATTCAATATTAACAGGAGTTTAAAAATACCATGAGAAATATTCATTTATTAAGCTATTTTTAACCACTATAAAGGGATTGACAGAAGGCACATGAGCCAAATTTTGCTTTGACACATCATTAACTGTCACTTCAATGACTGAGATCATTTTGCATTCTTCAGGGAGAGGAAAGATTTCTATTGGCAACAATTCTCCCATTCAACTCCTTTAGTTTAAGAAAACAGAAACAGTATATTCTAAATTATCCTGAATTGCCTAGAAAGGGTTAAAGACAACTGAAGTGTTTATCTTCTACCACAGACCAAGATGGATTTGCATTAAGAATCTGCTTGTTCATGCTCCATATGTAATATACACAGTCTTTTTATTTGCCCAGTGCTTGAAAGCTGTGGTATCACTTGCTCCCATCTGGTTTTGGTCTGCTTACAGTGAAAATGTATCTGTCACCTACTATGTACATCAGAAACCTCCCATTCGAATACACAGCATCTCAGCTTCACCTGCACTGGGGAAACAGAAACAAGTCAGAAGGCTCAGAGCACACGGTCAGCGGGAAGCATTTTGCAGCAGAGGTAAGACAAGCTCAGATCGGGGAAAGAAATGAAGGTTGGGCACGTCCTATTGTTTCAAAGTGGGATCTTTATCTTGGGTATGACTGTAAAAGGCTCCAAAGTCCTAATCCAAGTATGTACGACTGGGGTATATACCGCAAAAAGGATGGAGTCTGACGTATTTTCGTGACTATGCCACAAGTCAGGGAGTCAGAATTTAGGTTCTGAACTCTGGGCTGGCACTGGGTCACTTGAATTAATTTCAAGTGAATTGCTAGATATTTGACACCTTGGTTCCCCTCTGTACACCAGGTATATCTTTTAGGTGCACGCCATTGCTTCCCTGTATACCGCTGCTCACCTCCTAACTCGTAAAGAACTATTTGTTATCTTTTCTAATACTAAATTATGGATTTAGGAATAGATTTTGAAAAGCAGCACCAATAGAATATTTACCCCCAAAAGTCAGAATAATTTCCTTGCATAACAGCACTATAGGAATCCATTTCTTCTCTAGTTACATTTAACACCAGGTTTTGCATTCTAAACATCAGAGACCCCCAAGAGTGCTAAGATGTTACTTTTTAGAAGAATTTCCTAGTACTACAGTCAAGATGCCTTGAAGGTGAAGTGATTGATCCTCTTCCTCTCTCCACGATGTGGGCATGGGGGTAACTCAGCTACAGTGGGGATGGGAGTGGGACTTCCAGGACCTTTTGCTTTTCTCTAGCAAGATCTTACCCCTACACCCAGAAAGCACTGAAGGATCCCTTTGTATTGTCTTAGCCTGAGGTGGCTGCACTGATCCTTTTTAGCTGTGAAACAGAAATGTGAGCGTGCCTCAGACGTTACCATAACACATATCTCCTTTGTAGATGCATATTGTGCATTATAACTCTGAGAAATATCCAGATATAGCAGCAGCAATGGACAAAGCGGATGGACTGGCGGTTTTGGCTATTCTCCTTGAGGTAGGATGCAGGATCTTCTTTATGCTTTAGAATATGCTGTCAATCATGAAGTCATCAGAGACCTTTAATGTCCAAAATTACCTAGATTATTTAACAATCCTGTGGTTGAATAAAGGTTCTTCCTTTTCTCTACATAAACAAGAAGGAATTTTAAGAAAATAGGAACTCTGAATATTTCCTCATTTTTCCTAGCAGAATGACTTCAGCTATGTTAAACACATTTGTGCACTCATTTACAAACTAAGGGCTGGTAGAGTTTATCAAATAACAGGCAACTGGGGATTTCAAACTCACTCGAGACTGCCTGTTGTAGCATGAAGCAGTTCTAACACAGCAGAGGCACAGGCAGACATGTAATTAGGATTTGACCACAGCCTTCAGGTCACAAACTTCCCACATTCTTTGAATCACAGATTACAGTAAACAAGCGAATTCAGTGCCCTTTTTAAGATGACAGAAGGACCGCTTTCCAATTTTCCCTTTTAAAGCCCCACATACAAGCAATTAAAGATAATAACAATCTGAAAGAAAAAATTTTAGAAGCTTGTACATATATAATTCTCCTTTTTTTTTGACAATTAAAACTCCTTAATAAGATAACTATAAAGATTATTTTTAAATGTGAGGATTTTCTGCAGCATTAAAAAAAAACCAAACTGAAAACACGCAGGTTTTCACATTTCCATCAGAAAAGTAAAAATGTTCTAGTTAGCAGACAAAGCTCTAATTCTCATTAATATTACCAAAGCTCACTTCCCAGCAGCTCTAAGACTTCAACAGTAATTTTGTGTTAATTTCAGTCCATTTGGAAGTTGCAGCTGTGAAAAGTGTGAGAGTATTGTATATTATGCTAGGGAATAATACTGGGATTCTGGTTATTTCTAAGCAATGGTGTTTAAAAATCAAACAAGGGAACAATGGAGATTAGGTCTTTGAAAAACTTTCAGACAGCTGGTGGCTTTTAGAGTTGATCTAAGGACACCAGTTTACTATGTGTGGTTGTCAGAGGAGTTGCTAAGCACCAAGTCTAAAGAATTCATAAAAAAGGCATTGATTATTGGACTGAAAAGCTGCTGGGAGCAGCTGAACAACATGGTCTTGTTTGATAGTTGAGATATAGCCCTTGCCATCAGCCCTGCAGTACCCAATGGTGCCATTCTTTACCTTCCTGGACTGTGAGAAGCAGTAAGCTAAAAACTGCTGGCGGGTGGAAAAATGTGGCTTTGACTAGAAACCAGCAGACGCTCCGAGAAGCCTGTCAGTTGAGAACTTGTGCCTGCAATGTTCTCAGAGGAAACGGTTCCTCTTCATTTGCACAGCATCTCAACAGGCAAGGGCAACAGGGTCTTTCGAGTGCACACAAGAGGTCTGCACTGCAGCTGTTAAGATATCATTATGACAAAGTAGCTCTAACAGCTCTGGAGTAAGATCATCACTGAGGTTCTGAGGATAGTGTTGATGCTCTGAGTAAAAATAGTACTTATGCCATTCTAGTAATGAATGTCTGGATAGCTGCGATACTTGCCTTATGGCAGAGGCCATCAAATCCTGCTGTCTGTTGTGTGCAGAAGCAAGACTCATATTCGGACTGCAGTGATTTGCAGAGCTGTTAATAATCTGCTCATTACAGATTGGACCCTTCAACCCATCCTACGAAAAGATCTTCAGGCACTTCCGGAATGTGAAATACAAGGGTGAGTGTCTATCAGCCTGCACTAGATTGAGAATGGCTGAGAGTATCAGATGTCGCCCTGAGAGGGACTGAACTGGCTAAAGGAACAGTCCAGAAATCCCAGGCAAACCCATCACAAACTGTAAAAGACTTAAAAATGCAGTGCACTTCCATGAAGAGTGCACAGGCAGCGTGCACCACGTGTTTCTGACTGGGCCTTATTTCTTGCACATGGTGGTTTTTGGTTAATATGGCCAGTTTATCTACGGCAATTCTGATTTTGTGCCTAAGACAAGATTTGCACACAGAAAACCTAAAAAGATGTATTCCTTTTTAACCTGAGACCACCACTGTTAAAATGTATTTTTCTTTTCCTAGTGATATGACTGAAAACATCCTACTTACTGAAAAGCAAATTCACTTCACTGGTACACTGCTTGTGTAGTAATGATGCAGCATTTAATACGAATCCCCTATTTTAGATCAGACGGTCCAAGTCCCCGGTTTCAATATTCGAGAACTGCTTCCTGACAGACTGGATGAGTTTTATCGCTACGAAGGATCCCTGACAACTCCTCCTTGCTACCCTAGTGTTCTCTGGACGGTTTTCCGACACCCCGTTAAAATTTCACAAGAGCAGGCAAGTTTAAATACAGCACTTTTTTTCCTGATTGGTGTCTGCTAAAGAACAGTAAATGCATATTCCCATATCCTGCATTTCTCTTATGTACCTGTAAAGTGAAAGATGACCATTGCTAAAATCCTTTAAGTGGGAAGAACAGCACAGAACTGACATAAATCTATTCTGTTTGTAGTCAGGACGTTTTCGGTTGACCAGAATAAGTTAAGGACTGACAACTGCATAGCAAGTGGTACAGTATCAGCTTGAAAAATCACAGTCAAGTGAGATTAATTTTCGTTTTTACTATGTACTTACTCCCTACTTTGAGGCTTTCCATGAGTCACTTCCAGATCATTTTTGTTCAGGCTTTATGTCTGGGCCCTATTTGCTAAGTATTTTAGTGCTACTTTGATCCTGACAGTCTCAGGTACCACAGGCTGGAGAGATGCTAAGTTTCTAAAAAGCATGTGATGTATTATTTGTCAGTCTTGACCCCGCTGGCTTCTGTCCAACTTCAGTTTTTGTGCTCACCTAATTAACATTTTTGTTCTTAGGCGGCCACTTAGATAAACTCCCAATCACTATCTTCTGATTCACCTAATTATAAACACAGGGGAAAAATGTTATTATCAAAATCTCTGCTCATATTACTGTATGCTCCTTGTTATGAAAGCCCATTCTTAACTTGGTCCATTCTGCCAGATCAGTCTTTACTGAAGTAGAGAGTTCTTTCATAAAGCAGCTTTTAGTACTGTTTACAAGTCAGACTGTGCCAGGGAGAACACGCTGCAGAGGGCCACCATGTTTCCTCCCCCCCAGTTTTCCTGGTGGATAATTACTAAGCAGGATCAATTTTGTCAGAATGTAAACTAAATACGCGTATGGTTTTGGAGATGTCATACCATTTATACATTATTCTATATTTGGGCCCACAAGCCATGCAAGACTTAAGTGCTACTTAATGCATCCTCTTCCCTTTGACTACCCCTTTGATTTCAAACACTCCCTTCCCTGTATTCTGGGAGATGAACAGGGTGCTTCCCTTTGTAGTTACTGGCACTGGAAACAGCCATGTACTGCACAGAGAGTGACGACCCAGAACCCCTGGAAATGGTCGATAACTTCCGAAACGTTCAGGAATTTCGGGAGAGACTGGTTTTTATCTCCTTCCGTGAAGGTAAGCTGTACGAACACTGCTATGCAAAGAAACAGTGCGCACTGATTTGTGTGAGCTTGAAATACTGAGGCGGCAGTCCTGTTGCACTGTACCACTACAAAAACATAGCAATCTCATTTTCCTCCAGTTCATTTTGTTCCCTTTTCTTCCCTTACAATAATAAGGTATTCGAAGAGTATATAAGAAGTTTGTTTCCCCACAATGGTTATCAGGCACACTTTGCAACCGTTCCCATTACTAGCAGCAGCTAGCTAAATATTTAAGTCTAAACTAGTTTAGTCATGTCTTTCTTCTCTTTAAAGCTACAATTTCTGCTCTTCAATTAATGCTGAGAGAAGTTACTCTGATCAATCACCTCTTTTCTCATTTTAATTTGTTTATAGTTTGCAGCCCACTTTCAAGGTCTGACTAAAACAAAATACTGAGTACTGCTGGCTAACAAAATTTTGCATCAGTCTGCATCAGGTCACTTGTTAACAAAAAATAAGATTTTTCCCTTTCTGAAAGATCATGAATACCTTTCTGCTATGCGTGATGAAGAGTCTCTGCAACCTCTGCTCACACACAGTTCTCTGCAGTGAGCAATAATCTTAATCTTACTACTGCTTCAGAGTCAAGAATAAATCACAAAACAACCTCCCTAACAGTCAGCTAAGAAAACTTATTTGTTTGTATTATGTTGGTAACAAGTGGAAACCTCGTTTCTTGAGTGTAATATGACTTGGCAAAAGACAGAAGTTATTTCTGTGACTATATACAACTCACAGGGCTTACACGAGTCATGCTTGGGATTTTGTTGCCTCTGTTTCTTGATTCTTGTTGTATACTACATAGAGCCATAGTCATGATATTCTATTCTATCTTCGTGCCCCTTATCAAGTCTGCCACTTGCAGAGTATAATGGCTATAGAACAATGCCTCAATCTCATCTTAAAATGATAATCAGTAGTTCTCTTGTTTCTACATTCTAACCAAAATATATACGAAAGTGACAAGCTCACCAAGTCATCAACAATCCTTAACAGCCCCATGATTAACATACAAACTGGTATTAGTTGCACAAAACTATTTTGAGTAAACTAAAAAACTAAAAGATGGCTAAATAGTGAACGAGAGAAAGAACTAGAATATGTCGGTCCTTTTTCTGCTTTTGTGGACAGAAATATCCCTCTCTCCCATGGCATTCTTATATGACTGGGGAAAGGGTTAAAACTTTCCTCCCAAACTTCCAATCTCAAACACCGGCTGCCAACTTGGGAAGTAGTTGGGTCCAGAACAGCTGTTTTAGTAATCTCCTTCAAACCTCTGCTCAAGTCAGGTTACGTACAATGATTTTAAACAGCAGCATCAGGATCTGCAATACAGCCGCTGAGTTTCTGAGACTGGAAGGCTTCCTCTGCGAGGTCTTCTTAAAGGCACGCACAATCTCCTACAGCAATGCCACTGCAGAAACACTTACTGAAGTAACCGCAGTTCTGGAGTGAGCAGCTACCTCATGTTTAAGACCAGTTCACCATGGAATCCTAGAGATCGAACTTTTTTTTTTTTCCTGCCCTCTCAATTCATCAAGATTCAGTACCTGGTGCACTGGGCAAGGGGATGTTGCTGATTGCTAACTGCTTCTATAAGCCAGTGATTTTCTGAGTCAGACTGGTCAGTCAGAAATGAGAAATACAAGTTTTCCATCTGTTGCTCAAGCTGACCTTCCACAGGATCTGACTACCCTCTCTCTGTAAATCACTTGTCAAGAGTTGAGAGTTACAATCCACGGTCCTGGTAACTAAAAATCAGATACTATGCTTTTCACCCAGGAATCTTTAAACACTTCACAGAAATAGTTTAAGCATTATTATTTCCATCTGTGGGGGAAAATTTGACCCAGATGTGACTTTCTCAAAATTGCTGCTGTGAACCAGAGCCAAACCCAATAACAACATTTGGCTCTCCCTCTGCTAAGCCACATTATTAGGCTCCCATGCAGAGGTGACACCAGCTACAAAAGCATTTTCAATGTATCTTTGCAGCTGGCATGACTTACCAGAGTTCAATTGTATGGGTTATTGCCCATCCTGCTGTTCTCACCCAAGAACTGGTCTCTCAGGCCACGAAAGGCATTGCTCAGTGCTACTTTAATAGAAACCCCATTCAGTGTAAGCCCATTTAATTACAAAAACTCGTTGACTCTATCAGTGAACCATGGAAAAATGTTCTACCCATTTCAAAAGCGGTATTTATACCCCTGCAATCACACATTCCACCTACTACAGTCACAAAGGCTCCCTCACAGGTGCAGCCCCTCACCTCAAGGGAAAAAAAAGGTTTCTGTCAAAGCACAATTAAAATGCACCTGGTTGTTGGCTTGGAGTGCCCAGTCTGAAGCAGCCAGCTGTATCAGAGGTAGGAGCAGAGCACTCTCATTAAGAGGGGAAGGAGAAGCCATACACAGAATCGTGGCCTCAGCCAGGCTACCGCAGAAATTTGTGAGTGAAATCCTGTTGTGCGCCCCCCAGGCCCCTACTAAAACAGGTTTTCAGAGCAACTTTTCTGCCTTTTCAGTAACAAGACTGAGGGCTGCAATCTTCACCTGAGCTCAGACGCCACAAGATGGGGGCGCTGAGCTGTGTCTTGTATCAAAATGCAAACGACTGAAGTGTTCGGTCATCCACATTTTGATGCCAACAATTAAAATCTGAATTCATGCTCACTATTAACAAGTACAACATTTCAAAATGTTTCTAATCTTAAAGCATTATTCAGAAAAACTCAAACATGTATAATGTATTTTGTCCATCAGTAATCTATTGCAATAACATCAGTTTCACATACATGCAGCTGAAATACATTGCAATGTTCAAACCTTCCACTGCCCACAAGTTAAATGGAAACTCGTGTCCAGTTTTGATTATAGCACCATGCTGAAATACTATCTGACTAAATTTTGCATGAAGTCTTCTCATCAAACAGAAAAGCCCCCTACCCTTCCTCTTCAAACTACGAACTCTTTTTCTACAATTATCTATTTGGTGTTATATTTTGTTGTCCATTTGGCACACCTTCAGCATAACAAAACTCCCCTTTTTTAAAAAAAAGCTTGTATTGCATGCTGCTTCTATTCAGCTCGATGTAAAATTAATAAAGTATTTAATGGGTTAAAAAGGGTGAGGTTAAACTCCCTGTTTTACATTTCTGTTTTCTCAAGAGCTGATTTAATAAGAGAAAATATTTAGACAGAACACCTGAAACCTGTCAGCTTCACTCTGAGGGAGTTCTGGTGTTGCCTAGTGAGAAATAGGCATTTGGTAAAATATAAAAAACAATGTGTAAATGAATCATGAAAATGCAGTTAAGAGAACTCACCTTCAGGATCTTTGGGAAGGCCAAAATAAATAAAAACACTTTTATTGTCAAAAGTATATATGAAGGTCATTATCAAAGATGCCGTTATTATGACAATGCTTAACATCTCAATGCAAATGTGAGACTACTCAGTTCTTCACAGTAATATCCTGAATTCATTCATACCTTCTTAGATGACTTTAAGCAATGTTCTCAACAACGAAGCACATCACTCTTCAGCTGTCCACATTCAGTGGTGCTGTTCTGCCCTGAAAAAACCAAAAAGCACCCAATTTAACATCCTTAGTTGCCTGGGTTTAGTTCTCCAGTTTTGCTTAAGCTCTCTTATACATTATAGCCCTGAAATCCAAGGAGTTTCTGATCTGCTATGCCTGTGCCTGCATGTTGGCTCTGTGAGTTCAGCGGGTGCCTATATTCACAGCTCTGTGAACTGTGGACCCAGATGCGGAATTAGGACCTTCCAGTACCCACCTCCGCATTGTCCATTCCACCCCTGCAAAGTGCTACGAGCCACTGTGGGGAAGCTGCAGATGCAGAATGCAAATGTTATGACACATTAGAGATGGACCTTCTCCTCCCAAGTAAATGAAATTAACTGTTTTGTATGCTTTACCTCTTTTCCTAGGTTTTGTTGTTTCTCTTGTGATAGTCTGCGTCCTGGGAATCCTCATCGTTCTTGCAGTAGCCGTCTGGCTGCTGAGGAGGAAAAGGTAGGATGTCCGGCTGTCACATCACAGGAAAAGAAGTCAAACCAAAACCATCTTCAGACACAAAGAAGTGCTTGTGTTTCTGAAACCGTGCACATTTTTTAAAGTGCCAGTGTTTGATCTTTTATAAGATATTATCTCTTCCTTAAAAGCTTTGACTTTTTTATCACTGTAAACAAATTTCTCCTGTATCACATACTCTGAACTAATTCTATTTTATTGCCAGCAAACTATGTTTACATGGCTACAAGGTCTCTACTTGCTGCGACCTTTAGGCCACAGCGGCCACCATTCTGCCATTGTAGGAATAGTTGTTTTTTTGTGAAAAGCAGCCATATAAGGTGTTTTTCCCAAAAAATAATTATTACTGGAACAGTGCTTGTGTAAACTCTTAAAAGATACAAGGACGGGAAATTGGGATTGCATATGAGTATTGGGGAGAACACAAACCCACTTTCCACTCTAGGTACTGACCGCTCCCACAAGCAGGTAGGAAATGAGACTCCCCTTCCAGACTAAGCAGGACGAGCAGGCTGGGTTGATAACACCTACCCAGGTTTTCTGTTTCTTGATTGCCATTTGTTCCTTTTCTTGTTCTTTTTGCTAGCATTGCTGCTCCTAATTGCTTTTTGAATCCTTTCATTTTTTCCTAGAACAGTAAGTGAAACAAGAAGGGAATGGAGCTTTAGAAAAAACCTCTCCCAAAGCTCACATCATTTAAGGGGAAGAAAACTGTACTGATAAGAGATCATTTAGCCAGACAGTTTGCCACCAAAGACAAGTTCTGGAAAAAGTCTAAGATAACAAACTTTCCTACAGCCTCAATCCTTTGCAATCAGCATTGACTCCTCCACACAGAATGCATTCTCCTGAAATATTTGTAACAATAAGCTACTGTGACATTTGCACTGGTGCAGAGAAAAATAACCTCATGCATGCATAATGGGACATTTTCAGTAACCAACGATGCTTTTCCTTCATTGGAACCATAGTTATTTAATACATTTGTTTTATTCTAGCTGTAAAAATGAAGGCAAAGATAACAGAGGAGTCATCTACAAACCAGGCGCGTACAAGGAAGAAGACAACATCTCCAAACCTTGATGCCCTGCTCTGTCACAAAAGCCCCTTTACATTCATAGCACTGATTTATTTTGCATTGGTGAAACACATCTCTTGTTCTTGGCTAATGATAAGCCTCAAGAGTGTTCTAAAAATGTACCAGCCAGAGTTTTCCTGTAGCCCTTGTTCTCTTGTTTTCCAGGGAGATATGATCAGCAAATGCTCCTGAGCTAAATTCCTCATCACATTCTTTTCATGTTCGCTGCTTACTGAGTCTGGGTCTTTTAATTGATTTTACAGTTAATCCTAAACACCAATTTTATGGTTTGTTTAGCATAGATTTTCCCATAGGTATTCGAATGTGAAGACACTCATCAAGCAACAAGCACACTTCCCTGCTAAATCAAGGTTTTGGTTTTAGCACCATGAATATAAACATGATAAAGGGCAACGTGTATGTGAGATCAGAATTTGAACTAGGTTGTTCAGCAGATACATCACAGCAAATTATATTAGTACATTCACCAGTGGCTTTGTAACAGGAATTTAGAGGAAAGGACAAGTGTAAATGCAATGAGAGCCACATGGATTGTTAATGGGGTTCAAACCCAGGAACTGAGTGCTGAAAACACACTACTGCTAGAGGAACAGCTCACTTCCCAGTCCGTACACGGAGGCCAGCCTCTGCCTGTCACTGGAATTACAGAAACATCTCGTCTTATTGTCCTGCTCTTATTTATAGTGTGTGTATGAACGATGTGGATATAATGCAGTTGCTGCTGCTTTTAAGCAGACTCGCCATTTAATCACGAAATCTTGACTGATTTTTTAGTGTATAGTACAACTGTGATTATATAGTAAATGGTTTCACTGATATAGTTCTCTAAATTTAGTAATTAAATTATTAGAAAGTAATCAAAGTTATTTTTTCAAATTGCATAAGCTAGATACTCTTGAGTCTCATTATGCACTTCTGAAAGTGAGAAGCATAACCCTGTTTCCACTGAAGACAATGTAAAATGTCATTGACTCCAGGAAGAACAGAGTTTAGCCAGTCTAGCTCCAGATGTATCCAGAATTCCTCTTGAATCTGACATCTAAAGTGAGGGTCTGAAGTGCTTGTACTTCCGTGTACAAGCAGGAAGTGACTGAGCACAGGCTTATATCTAAAATAACTTCAGGTCTGAATGCTGCTAAACACTACTGGGGAAATTCCAACCTGAACGTTATACTTAGATCCATTTTACATTCAGTAGTATCACCTCCACATTTGTGTTTTTAAAATCAATACACTTTTATTGTATGTGTTTTCTACTTTAAAGATGGCAGGTGAACACTTACGTTTTACATTCTTGCCCTTCCACCCCCAAGAAGATTGTTTTGACGTCAAAAGCAAGCTTTTGGGTAAAAGGACAAATATCTTATTAACACTTACTGTACAGGAAATTTAGCAGCATAATCTTACAACTAAGTACACTGCATTTGCCAGCATTTTTATCTCACCTAAACAAACGCATAAAGATCATCTTGTTGAAGTATTTGAAATTAGTTAAAAAGCAGCGTTTGTGTGCTATGGGGAACATTACTTACTCTTAGAATAAAGGTGTTTGTAAGCACAAGAACAGATAATAAGTTTTTGTGATGTTTCTTTGGTTTCTCTTATTTCTTCTAAAAGAGTAACATTTTAATTAGTATTTTAATCTTCAGCTCAGCTGATTAGAAGCATCGACTGATAGCTCTCTTTTGCATGCAACATCTTCGGCATCTGTGAAAAGCAGCATAAAAACCTCAGCTGAGTAATATATGCCCAACGTGAGCAAAAGTCTCACATTACCAGCAAAAAAAACATGTTAGACATTAGGCAAAATATGTCTCCTTCAGAACTATTTCTTCAGCAAAAGAACAAACTGAAGAGGGATTCACACAAATCACACAAATCACACAAAGCTGCTACTCCCACTCGTAACACATTCTAACTTCATGGACTCTTCCTATGAAATCCATGCTGCCTTCAAAAATGCAAGCACATGGGAATTTTTGTGTTATGTTAGCACCGTATTACCAGTATGCACTGCCAGAGGTTCCTGAGCTGAATGAATCTAAACCCACATGTTTTCTGGGCTCTTTAGCCACTATCATATAATAATAATCCTATTGATGTATCACATTTTTTTTAATACTTTCCAGGACATTTCTTTTGTCATTCTTACCTGTGCAATATTTCAGATGTCTGTAAGAATCAAGCATTATCTACTACCAGAATAAATTAAATCAAGTTATAAAAATCACAACTCACTCCTTTTTAAATAGGATTACCCATTGTTGAGGCTCCAATAGCAGAAATTAAGCCTAAATAGCTTAAGCCGGAAACAAAGTGTGTTAGATGCCAGAAGAGGTGTAGGGCTCTCCTTCCACTTCCTTGTGACAGAAGGAAACTCGTTCCTTTGTTACAAGTCCCCACAGCATTACTATGTAATGCTAAATCCAAACGCAGAGAATTGACTTCCTGTGAGCAAACGGGAATATCCTCACAGAGATGCTTTAGTGCCTGCCTTACTTCCTGGGTTAGTCAAGGATCTCTCCCCTCAGGAAGAGGTTATCACAATAGCGGCTAACAGGCTTTTGGGTTTTTCTTCAGAAAGGAGAACTTACATCAGGACATCCTATCACAGTTTGTATAATGAAGTTTGAAGTCAGTTTGGTACAACTTTGTCCAAACTAGCTGACCAGTCACAAGACTATTCTGCTAGAAGGTGTCTACAGTAGGATCATTATAATATCTTATTGTCACATTTTCTCTACTGTGAGCAGTGTAGGGGTATAATACTTCTTGCACTACTAAGTGTATCTCAACATTTTCTCAGGAAGCATTGAGTCGCAAAAAGTTCTGTATATATCCTATCTAATATATGAAAACAAATTCCAAAGGAATACTTTTAATACATACACCTAAAAGTTAATACCCAACAAATGCAAACTGAAACTTCTGAAAAAGCCTATCAAATATAGCAGTTTTTAATATTCATTAAAAAAACAGCTTCTTGACTTCAGCTGAAATAGTGGAAGAAAACTGAGTTGTCTTGCTATTGCAAAGCTTACTGTATTGAAGTAAAAAAATTTTGCACATTTTTCATTAATAGTTTTATTTGAGCAAAATATGGATATTGCTTAGTCTCAGAAAAATAAATAGCTCCACAAAAACCCTCAAAAGTCCAATTATTTTGTTTGCTTTTAAAAACATAATTAACAACCGTTTCTAAAAATAACAGGTAAGACAGTTTCTGATCACAGAGAAGTGAAATGGCACCATCTAGTGACTAACAGATGAGAAAAATCAAGTCAGGAACGCTGTCATTACTTTTGCTTCCTCTCAACACCAAGCATTCAAGTTTGGAAACAATAGCAAAAGGAAATGTAAAAATAAACATGAATGCTGGAACACTTACTATGGAACAAGGAACTGAAAGTGTTATTACTGAAGGATTATTTCTCTACCAAACTAGCTACCTAGAGTCTTTAGTACGTATATATATATAAATGCAATAGTCACACACTACTGACTCAAATACCTTTCCAGGAAAGCCCAATGACTTTTAAGCGATGGTAACAACAGCTTAGTGAGGAGTTTTCTAGCAATTAATGATAACACAGCTGTCAAAATTTGTGAACATAAATCAAGTAACTCTGGATGAATCCAACTCTTCACCAGTAAAATCAAGTAAGGCAGCAGCCTCTTCAATTAACACCACAACGTATTTGCACAGGCACCACCATCCCACATGTGTATGGTCACTGACTCACATGTCCAGCACATCACCCAAAAGCTGCCACCATAGAACACTTCTAAGCTGTTTGTACCGAACCAAACTTTTACGTGCTTCTGTGTGTATTTAATACATACAAAGGCCCGTCTCTCGCTTTGCTAGAAAAGTTTCTAGCAACTCAAAAAAACCCCACGAAAACTCACCACCCCACCCTAAAAAGTGGGACAGGTTGAAATTATAGCATCAGAGAATTATCTTTTTTACACTGTGAGAGACCGAAAATACTTTGTGAAGAACATCACAGTGATCTGTAGCTCTGCTGAATTGTCGCTTATCCGAGCTCCATGGTAGGGCAAAGAATACTACCTATTCCGAATAAAAACAAGATAAATAAGATTAACTGTCTATTGTAACAGGGTTTAAAGTTGTTAAGAAAAGCAGCAGACAGAAGAGCTGGCCTTGCTCCATACTGCTGCCGTCTTCAGCAAGAACAACTAAAAAAAACCCATGATATTCAGGGAAATCACAGCAGGGCAAGTTGCTACAAGCTACTACAGGCATGGACCATATTCCAAGAGCACATGGATAAAATCCTTTCTGGTTAGAACAAGCATTGGGTCAAACAGTATTATCCACTAACTTCAACATACGCAGCTGGCCCAGATCAAATTGTTTCTCTATTTCTATCAACCACTTCACCACACAGATACCTATTTTAGCTTCAGCAGAGCACAGAAACATGTGTTTGAACAGACTGCCCTTCCTCTTTCAACAGTGATTTCAGTTCCAAGTTGAAATTTCTGCCTGCAAGAATGGTTTTCAGCTGACACAGTAAAAATGGGGCTCTTTAATCAGTCTTTCGAGAACACCTGCAGAACTTTTACAAAAAACTGTATGATTTTCCAAATGTGATTTAAACAAAACCACACCAAATCCCCCCAAAACAAAAACAAACAAGAAAACCCTTTATTTTCAAATATGTGAGGGTATTAGTTATAAAAATTGTCACTTGTTTTAACCACCATGGAGACAAACACAGTGCAAGTCCACAGACTCCCATTTGAAATTATTACGTTATGACTTTTGCAATTTCAGCTACAGATGTTGTCATGGGACAAAGAAAGCAAATGCTTCTGGTCATAAGAAGCAGGAAATAAGGAAGACACGTTAGAGTATCTTCTGATTCTAAAACTTTGCATGAATACTCTGAAGGAAAAGATGTGTAAATAATTAAAAGAGAACACGTGAACAAATATGCCTTTTTAGGACTGTTACTGTATTTTCTCTTTAATTTGGTTGCACTAAATTTTTGGTAAGTCAGTGTTCGCCCACTGAGTTAGTTACATAATTAAAAAGAGATACATTAATCTGGTCCCTAAAATTAAAAGGAAAAAAGATAATTTCTACTACTACTTAAAGCTTAATAAGGGGCTTCACTAACAAATTTTAGGACCCTGCACATCTCACAATAAAAGTAGTGGAAAATTTCATTGGAACACTTGCCTGCACTCCAAAGCCCAGTTTTGCTGTAGGTGAACCTCTGCGGGGAGGCCGAGCTCCCTTGTTGGAAACCGCCGATGTACATCAAGAGCGACAGACTTGCCGCGGAGTCTTTCAAGAAGCACTTAAGCATCTGACATCTCTAAAAACACAAAGCACAGACCTTTAGATCTTAAATTCATGAAAGCAGTGAGTGTGGTAGTATATTATCAAGGTATGGGGGGGTCTTTGGTGACCAGCTGAAAATCAGAAGCACAGAGCAATTTTATTAATAGACAGTATCACTTAAAATATTCTAGATATGGTAAACACGCAAAGATGGTCAACATACAGAGGTACTGGCCATCTCAGCCATGTCTATACCTGAATCTTTGATTATTAATGCAACCTAATAATTGGCATTAGTTACCATAACGCACTATTCATCTTGGTCACACAGAAAATGCTATGGACACCATCATGTCTCCACGCAAGACAAACACCTGTCTGTCAAAAAGCTGTCAAAAGCCCAGTGGAATCGGGGATCTACTTCATCGGTATGGAGAAACATACAGTAATCAAAACCGGCACTGGTCACCTTTTCCCCAAAGCAAGATAATTTTGGAAAGATCTTTGGAACACAAATCGAAGTTTTCACTTGTTATTTGGAAACTGAAAATAAAAATAATATCTTGTTCTCTTGGTTTAATATCAGAAATCAACCTCTCGAAAGATAACTGGCAAAAACAACCTTGTTATTGTTTTGCACGTTACTGGAATTATAAAGTGCCACAAAGGTCATTTACTGTTTGAGTTATTAAAGATTACATTTCTGTCATAAAATGGTGACTATAGGGTAAGTACCACAGAACGCTCTGCATGCAATTCCAGGTGAGTGAAGCAAGCTGTGGCTTCTGCACTCAACCACAGCCCTTCACCTGACGTTATACGGCAGTCACAGGACGATGTATCATGGGATCAAAGGCTACCATGTCACACTGCAACCCACTTCTAGAAAACTTACCTGACTCTCTTGGTCTTGTGGTTTCATTTAGGTAGAATTTAAATAGAGAGAAAAAAACACTTTCAAACAACGTATGAAGTATTTAATTCTACAGCCTTAAGCAAAGCACAGCTTGGAAACTTTATTATCATTGAATCACTTTGATCTTTACAGAAAGAGCTACGGTGTCATAAGTTGAAGAAAACTGGCAGGCAGTAATAACATTAACTCCTGAAAACTTCTAAATATGTGGCTGAAAGGGAGTTTGTTCTGATACTAACTTGTAATGAAAGCCATGATAAATAAAATATTAACAACTTTGTTTTAAATTCTTAATTTCCAAGAGGTGGCCCTTACTATGGAAGAAAGTTCAAGGGTTAATTAACAGGGTTAACTCTATTAGCTGTGTTTGATCTCTAGTTTGCATCATATACTCAAATTTAAAAACTAAAGTTCCTAAGCTTTATTGTTTGCTTTAGGGCTGCAATAATTTTATTTTCTATTATTAAACCTAACTTTTGAGAAAGCACACTGCCACAAGAGAACTGCTGATACTGAATTCTGTCGTCTATTTGTCCAATATGATTCCGCACTCAAAGAATCTCCAGTGAACGGGAAATACCACACGACTTACTTCGAAAGCCTGCTGC
Organism: Columba livia; assembly: GCF_036013475.1. Taxonomy (NCBI): domain Eukaryota; kingdom Metazoa; phylum Chordata; class Aves; order Columbiformes; family Columbidae; genus Columba; species Columba livia. The sequence continues at coordinate 17,586,785 of NC_088612.1, read as the reverse complement.
AGGTAAGTCGGAGTAGTTCCAGGAGCAGAACAGAAACCACCACTCCAAAGACGAGCACGATTTTCCACACTGATGCTTAATGGCTGCCCCAGTGTGCACAGCAACAAACCGCGCAAGGGAAGAAAGCAGCAGGGAGACCAGCCAGACAAAGCCCTGGCATAAAAGAGGCAGGGGAAAAAGCACAAAGAACTGTTATCCATATTACATTTTCCACTGGCATCCGAAATTTCTAACGGCATCTCCATGAGGCAGATAAATGGGTTAGAGAGTTGCAGAGTAAATACCACAAAACAAATAAATTCTAAGGAAGAGTACATTTCCCATGACGAGAAACTATTTTTTTAATTTTAAGAAAAATCAAACTAGCTATTTCCTCTCTGATGTGGAGAGGGTGGTTAAAAAACAGTTAAGTAACTGCATCTATTTATGCAAACTACATTCCTACCGAAAGAGGAAGGACTGCTGTGAGGAAATACAGAAACGCAAGAACAGCTTCTAAAACCACTTTTGGTAGAGTCTGTCTCTTACAGTAGTTATGGTTCTTGGGAATACCTGCCGGGCACCGAAAATCAAACAACAGTGCCTTGAAATGGATTTAAAGGCGCGTATGGAAACGAGGGCCTGCCCGGGCACGGCAGCGGGCGCAGGCCGCGCTGGCAGCCGGGCTGAGGCGGCGGGACAGGCCGGGGACAGGCCGGCCCGGGTGGGACACCCCGGCGGGCACCCCCGGCTGTGTGGTGACCGGGAGGGCGGCCCCACAGAAACGCCAGAGGAGACAGTGCGGGGGCGAGCTGCCGCCGCCATCTCAGAACGCCGCCATCCCCGCTCGGAGGCCCGGCTGGGCCTCACCGAGGCCGAAGCACAGCGGCGGCTGCCCGGGTGGCTGCGGGTGAGGGGAACGGAGTTCAGACCCGACGGATCTGGGCCCGGCGGCTCCTCGCCCCTCCCCGAGGGCGGCTCCGTCACCCCGATGTCAGAACACCGCCGCTCCCGCTGAGGAGACGGGCAGCCGCCGTGAGATGGCCGGTGCCCGCTCCCGCTCCATGCAGCCGGTGCTCGATCTCCGCACCGCGCGGAAAACCGCGAGGTTCGTGCCGGAAAGCAGCACCGGCAGCGGCTCCGCTGCCCTCTGCCCCTGAAGGCGGGGCCGCCGCTTCCCGCCGCCTCTGCCGGTGTCCCCGCAGCCCGGGAGGTTTCCCCGCACCCCGGGCTGCAGCTCCGCCGGGACCCGCGGCGGCCGCGGGGCTGGGGGAGGCACAAGCGGAGCGAGGCCCCGCCGGGCGGGACGCGGGTTCGCGCCCGAGCTGCTCCGGAGACACGGGGGAAAGCGGCCCCACGGGCTGTTCTCCTCCCCTCCCTCGAAACAGATAACATTTCTGCTGAGTAACGTGGCACTCAAAGAACAGTTAATTAACTGAATACTATTTTCAAAGGATTGCCCATCCCTACACTGGGCAGAGCACCGCTATTCTGGAAAATTACTTACAAACAGTACTTAAGACATAGGTGGTGGCCTTTTCCCAGTATTTTATTGGTTCAGAGCATAACTGTGAGCTGTACAAAGTCACTGCATTTCAGGTGAGGAAGCTCAGAAGCAGGACTCATCAGCATTAGACATTAATGTCACGGACAGAACTTGCTGAAGCTTCTTGGAAAGATTCCGTCCGTCATCTAGAATACATACCACAGCTAGTTAGTTGCCATCTTGCCTGGGAAAGAAAAAAATAAATAGATAAATAAATAAAAGCAACCCTGAGAATTTGCCAACAGCCTCGAAAATAGATTAAATAGTCAACTTTTTATTTTTTAAAAAGCATCATTGATACAATAACTTGCACTTCACTTGTAGTTAGTTGGGTAAGTAAAGGCTGAAACATTGCCAGCGTGGACAAAATAGTGCTAAAAGTGTCAGAAATTGTGAACGCAAGCAGTTGAGAAAGGCACCTTCCATTTTCTATCCCAAGATAAGCATGTTCACAGTCTGTTTATGCTAAACCAAGTCAGAAAGGTGAGGACAAGGGTAACGCCTCCCTGATGAATCAAACCCCCTCAGTGTGAGACCAGTGGCCACCCCCAGGCTGGAGCTGTGTCACCGACACTCCCGGGGAGCTGCGCCATGAGCAGAGAAAGTCACAACTGCAGGAAGCCATCGCACCACCCACGCAAGTATTCAAAACTAAATAGGGTGAATTCTCAACACTTAGTGCGCGTTTACAGAATTCCTGTTCACTTGGAAGTCAGTACCTTGTATTCAGTAGTAGAGTTCAAGTTACACACGCTTTCCACAGTTCATTAAACGTGCTAATTCCCTAATTCCTCAGGTGAGGAACATGCTTGTATCCTGCTCAAAACTTAGAACGTGATTTAGCAAACTGAAGGAACAATATGTACCGAATATGTGCTCAGAGGAATTTACACAACATTTGTTCGCACCAGAAGCTTAATACCGATGTGCTCTGCTAAAGACAGTAACATTTTTGAAGCAACTACAAAACATCCTGGAGCACTAAAAATTCTCTTCAGTATGTTTTGCATTCCATTCTATGCCCTTTCTTTAAACCTCTAGGTGTCAAGAATAAGCTTATGCAACATAAAATCTTCATTTGTGTATCTCTTGAAGATCAGAATCTTTCCAAAGAAAAATTATTTTAAAATCTTGTATTATATTGATTTTGGTATAGTTCAAGAGCACCAAAGAGCCGCTAGTTACCTAAGTTGGAAAAAAAATCATTTAGGAAGAAGGTGATTTACCAGATTATAAAAGCTGGATACATTCATTCTATGTGTGTACCAACAACTTGCCTCTGGTCTACAAGTGTGCACTATTTGTATAGCAATTCCTCGTCTGCAGCCAAAAATAGATCCAGGAACTGTAATAAATCACCAATTTCAAGCAGAGTAAGCATGCTTGCTATTTCCTTTCAACAAACAGAGAATGCAAACGTATTTAAAATGTTATTGGGGTGCAGATGCAGGCCACTGCTTCTGTGAGAACTGAGAGACTTGCAGAAGAGATTTTAGGACTGCTGAGCATCTAGAACCAGTTCAGATCAAGGGGATCTGCAAGATAATGTTTAAACAGCTGGTCCTAAAGCAGCAAACTTGTCTGCCAGAAGAAAAAAGAGAGTAATAATAATAATAATAATAATGTGTAACAAGAATGTAACTCTAGCTTTCTGTTGAGGTAAAGAGCCAATACATCCCTTCAGCTAAACAGTTCATTAGATGAACAAGTAAAAAGCACCAACTTTAGAAGCTACTTGTCATCCATGTGTTTCAAATTTATTCCTTAGGGTGCCCACTTGGGTGTCTCAACCACTAATCTGCTTTTATCTTGAGCAGACAAAACCATTCCTTCCTTAGGTTCACTCATTTTCATACCCACTGTAACTGACAAACCAGAGTAATTTGAAACTGAAGAACTATATATATATATATATATATAAACAGTCAACAGATATTCCTGTCAAATCCCTCTGTATTCAGTGTAGAAGGAAGCTGGACAAACAATATTTGCTATATTAATTCATGATATTTGTGCCTCAGGTAACTTCTAAACCTTTCACATAACCCTGATTTAAAGCAAAACAAAAAAGAAAACATTAACAGCCAAAGTGATTAGATAATTCTTAGTCAAACTAGAGATTGTGTCTCATGTTACCTTTACTGGTATTGCCAGAAGTCACTTTGGAAGGGTATTTCATGACACTAAACGTCTGGTTCCTTATGAAGCTGGAGGTCACTGAAATAACGTACTTAGATTTAAACAATCGCTAAAGAATAGAGGATATTTCAGGAGAAATCTAAAGAACAGTCCAGTGCAGAAACCAGCAAAGCCACACAAAAACCCCTGTGGTTTGCCGTGGAAGTTAAGCAAAGCTTTACAGATGCAACTCAGCTGGACCCCTTTCCACAAGAGATGTATGGAAAATACAGTGGAAATGCCAACTGTATAGAAACTACGTGGAATATTTCATACAAAATACTCCAAATACTTTTCATTACGTAACTTTTATTTGAGACACACGTTGTAAAAAAGTTCACATGGAATAATAAAACCATTGGAGTGTGAAGCTTTTCTTAGGGGTTGGGTTTGGTTTTTTTTGTCTATAGACATCAATACACAATTAATGATTAGGTTTACAAGTTAACCACATGACAAGTTCACTTTTATCTGCAGGAGCTTTTCACATTACACCTTTATACCAGAGATAAAATGTGCTTAAACACACACAGTAGAACACTTCTATTTCAAAATTAAGCATTTTCTCAAGGACTAAACTTTTTATTCTGAATTTAGTAGCTATATAGCATTAAAATAACTGTAATTGAAGTTTTACTTGCAAAAATGCTTGTAAGGCCATAGGAATGCACTAGATTATTAAATTCACCAGAAACAAGAAAACTCAATGGAAATCCTGCTTTTGTGGAAGAAAGAAATACAAGTTTTATTTATAAGAATAAGAACCGCATAAGCAGTTCAGTGAATGGAGGAGAAATACGACCTATTATCACCTACAGACCAATCCTTAAGAGGTTTAACATTGCAAAATTTCAGTTACATTAGTAGATAACCAAATAACAGATGCATTTTCACACATAACACAATTATGCATTTTACATATTATTCATGTACTTTCAAATCATTATCCATTCACAATATTTTAATGTGATATGTATTCAAGACTCCTTTATTCACTTGTGAAAATGATCCACTTAATTCACTTGACTTCAGCAGACTAGTATGGGAAAGGTACTTACAGCGGGAAATACTTTCTGTAAAAAGAACTACAGGTCTGAAAAGTTAAACAGCATTTTGGAGACCGTCCCCCAGATAGAAAAGTGAGCTGCACTAAGTTTCGTGGGTGGTTTAAGCTTCAGCAATAATAGAACTTCCAGACAGTAAGTAAATCAAATATTCTATATACACACTCAACAAAAACGTCTTGTGCATATTTTGCTGAGCACAGACTGAAAGCCAAAACTGCAAAGCACTGAAGCGAGTTTGCATTTTGTTTGGTGCTTTTTGCAACCATTAAAAAACTATTGGTCGAGATATAGTGCACAGACATGGGGCTGAGGGCGAGATTTCATAAAACTCAACAGCATAAGCGGCATTTCTGTTTTACTGAAATCCACCAAAGAATGTCTGCCTTTCCTGAAAGGTTAGTGGCAATTTCTGGAAAAAAAAAACAAACACATTTGCTGCTTAATGAATAATAATTATATTACTTTCAGCGTAATGGACATTAGAATACTAACTAGTTGACTGAGGTATAGTTAAAAGTCCTTCAAAATTTAGATCATATAGTCTCGAGCAAAGTAGCAACAGGGACTGCACAAGACATAGTGATTTTAGAAAAGCCCGTAGCACCAAGCATCTGATGCGTAGGCAGAACATCCATTTATCATCACCCGCCTGTCTGTAGGAAAGTATAGCTGAAAAAATTCCCAGTAGAACATACAGCTGATCTGCACGCAAAGATCCAGCACATTTTCCATGTCTGGCAGGGCAGACTGTACACGGAAAGGTCTGCACTGACCAAAAGTTCGCACACCGATAAAGTGCAGCCACTCAGCCATTTAATACTGCTGGAGAAGGGGGGTGGGGGCAAAACAACAAAGACAGAGAGAGAAATCTGCATTTTACCTTATCCATAAGACCACATGATATTAGAATTCTTCAGTTTCAGCAGGGGACAACAAAATTGCATTAAATTCTTCTACAAATAGAAAAAGATGAACTTTACATGAACATTAAGCAAAGTGATATATTTACTGCATTATTTTATCATGCATAAAGTGAATTTCCTATGGTCTTACCTCACATTTATGTACAGTTTAGCACAGCTAAATGTAAGAAAATAGCAAGTTTTTTTTCTCCCCACCCCCCCAAATACAGAGCAGATACCCCAATTCGCTGCTGCTTCAAGAAGCACTTCATAGACTCTACTACTTACAGGCTCTTTCAAAGGGAAGTTCATGGAGACTAATATTGAATGAACATTTAACCACACAGCGAAGACAGGAAAAACAACACAAAGCATTCTGTAAACGGTGCCAAACACAGAACATGTCAGTTTTGGTTTGCAGACAACCCCTGAGATAAAAAACCAAAGTATTACGACACCAAATAAGTCAGAGGTAAATTACTGAAAATAAACAACATTCATAATTGGTGTCACAACACTTTCTGTATAGAAGCACTTTTGTAACCATACAGAAAACAGAACTGCTTTAGCCTGTCCGAGAAAAACATCCAGGGTAGACAACAGAGCAGTTAGGGTTGTTTTGTCACTAAACCTTGCTGCCATGAAGATTTTCCTGGTTTAGTGCAGCAACAGCAGTTTATGAGATTCACCATCTAGTTACAATAACTATTTCTATTAAAAGCTACACATGGGGATGCGGTGATAACAACTTAAAACTTTATGGAACGAGCTCCTAAATGTTAAACCTTTTAAAACCAAAAGTCTGGAAATCTAACGCTACCGGCCTGTTCACTTTCGAAGTATTTACAGCAGCCCCAGAGATGACAAACCCAGTACCTGACACACCACGAGACGGTGCGGATACCTGTGGCAACAACCACCTCACTGTTCACAACTCCAGACGACGCAGTGAAGCAAAAGCAAGAACACCAGATGTCGGCTTGGACAGCGACAGAACGCACCTATCCCCTACAAACAAACACGCTGGACGCAAACTTGTCGTTAAAGCTTACAATGGTCCAAGTTTGGCACATCGACAGAACTAAAGCACCTGTTTTAATTGCTCATTGAGGAAATTTTTCAGAAGACAATAGAAAAGTAGTAGAACAAAGACTCGGTTATACAATGCTCGGTTGAGTAAAAAAGGCAACTACGTTTCAACTCTGCTCCTAACAGTCGGTCACTGAACCAGTTTTGAAGAAAAAAATAACTGCTTGAGTAGACCAAAGAGGGCTTCACACATTCAGCATCAACTGCAGAACTAATGGTACATGATAGCCCCAATGTGACCGTCTCCTTAGTGCCACAACTTGATAAACTTCTCAGCTGCACGGGAAGCTAGTTTTTTGGACACCTCCGTTGTGAATGCTTGCAGCCATCAACGAACTATCCCTAGAATTGCGGTAGGAATGGAAGTCACCTTTAGAAGCAGTCATTTCTGAACAAATGAATCCACAAAGAGGTGACTGGGAACTCATGCATTCAGCTTCCACAAGCCACTTAAGTGACAGTGATGAGGCCAATGTGTGACGATGATTTCAACTCCAGAGTGTGCTTCCCCATCGGAAACAACACAAAGCTGCTGCAGGCAGTTTGAGCTGACAAAGGGAAGTTACGTGAGGAAAGACACTGTGTTTATTCAAATGACTGAAAGGTGCATCTGTGAATCAGACAGTGGCTGGCAATTCAGAACGCAACTTTGCGAAGTCGGGTAAAGAACGAAAAGCAACATACTACATTCAGAATAGAAGCTGCAGCTTCTGCATGAACAGATTTGTGCATCGAAGAGACAAAACCCATACAAATTATTAAACGCCAATTGTTAAGAGGAATTCTCATCACTAGAGTGTCCACATCCACACTGCAGTCATGGCCACAAGTATACAGCATAGAAAATAATGGAAGTGAGACTTAATTTTTCCCCTGGCTCTTCTGCTTGCAAATAAATTTGTTTAAAAAAAAAAGAAAGAAAAACCTGCACAAATCTGTTAAGAATCTTACGTACAAGTCAAACTGTGCAAATACAAATGTAAGATTGTGCTGTAACAGGCAGTAAGAGGCCAATATGGATGTGCAAAGTTAAAAGAAACATAGCAGCTTTTGCAACAGGCAATAAAACAGAAAGTAAAAAAGGAAAACAAGTTAACTCTTGCATTTGTGTCTCCACTTCATAGCTTCCATATCTGAGAAAGAAGAGCCTGACAGGTCAATAGGCTTAGTGAGCAAAATCCACTTGGTATTTTGTGTATCGCAGTCTACGTTCAATGGAGCTCTCAGCAGCAGCTTGGTGGTATTATTTCTGAGGCTTTGTGACCCTGTGCTTTCAAAGAAGCAGAAAAGGTTCTAAGTGTGCTGCAGTCTATCATTAGAAGTTCATCAAAGTAGCGTGCATCGAAAGAAGCTGCTCTTCTTAGATCGATTTTCTGTTATTTTTACTGGCCCACCTGCCCCTGATGAACTGTTGTCATTCTGAAAGAGAAAACGGTATCAACATTGTAAAACGCAGAAGAAGAAAAGTCTAGCTTTCCTGATTTCCCTCCCCACTCCCCCCCGTTGCAAAGCAATAATCAGAACGGAGGTTTGTTGCAACTCCAGCTCCACAATTACTCTGCTAATCACTGAATAAAACTGCCTATTTTAAAAAGAAACATTTATCCAACAATCCAGATCTCAAGTATTAGGTGGAGAAGTGACTCATTTGATGTTGAATAAAGCAGGGATCACGCTGTCACATTTCAAAAGAACACATCAGCTTCAGGCTTCCCACTGTTCATGTCCATGCACAGTAAAGAACAATGACACACTGATGGGTACTAAAGTGCGATAAAGCACTGTTTGCTCAGATTTGATCTAGCATTCACTGTAATCCCCAGCATTTTTTTGGTAGGGCTACTACTCAGCCAATTATTATAGCAGTCATTTTAACCTATCTAGTTTGTACGCCAACTGAAGATACAAACCATTTTTCTGTTGAGCTTTGTCATAATGTCCCGTGCAAGTGTGAAAAATGCCTGGTGAGGAGCAGAAATTAAAGAGAGTCAGTCACAAGACACATTAAAGAGCAGACAGGCTTGGAGCAGACAGACACACCAACAATACAGCATTCTGTGGGCCACTGCTAGCACTTCCAGTTGGAAGGAACTCTATGTACCACGGCTGTTTACTTAAAACTGCAATAAATATGCTTCAGAAGAAAAAACTATATATTTTGAGTCTCCATCCCTCTGGTCGTTGAAGCGAGTGAACTTTCTCATTGGATACCTCTTAGGCAAAAAAACCCCACAAATAATCTGCTGAAGAGAAGGCTGCAGACACACACTTAAACCTTTTTTTCCAAACTATACTGTGCGTCCCCACTATAAACCCACAGAGAGGTTTGAGGATGGTATGTCTGGGAATTCACATTAAGGTCAGCTTGCCTTCTGTCCTTCCAAAGTTTTGCTCCTGGGCTATCTATAACGTTATTTAGGCTTCCACCATCCCTGCGGGGGAAATAAATGAATAAAATCACTCTGGCAAATGTCGGCGCCTCAGACTTCAGCTTATGAAGGAGCAAAGAAACTTCTGTAGCAGAATAACTCTGCAGTTCTGCAAAGCAGGGAAAAGCAAGATTTTAGGCTATCTGGAGGTATCAACAATCCAAGGACAGTTCTAGAATGTAAAAAACTCTAACCATTCCCCCTCTCATTGTGTTTGGAAGGAATACATCCAAAGACAAACACTCATTTCATGCAAATAAATCGCAACAAATAAAATTCTGATCATGAAAATATCACAATTGTGTCATTTCCCACAAGTTAAGCATTTAGTGGAAAGACGACTAAATTGTTACTTGCTGAATGCTTATACCAGCTGCAATTTTTTAATGCTTTCTCACTATTCGTGTGATGATTTAAAAAAAATCTCAGACAGCCAAGTTGTTTGGAGTAAGCACAAATTAACATTGTATATTTAATGACCTACAGGAGTTAAAATGAAATCGCAGGGCATGTAATGAAAGAGCAAGTCAACCATCTGCAGGAACTAATGAAGACGACAGGTACTTTTTATTAATTAGGACACTATCACTATCCACCATTGCCACTAGCTGCTAATGCTCACACTTCCATTGTCTGCGGTAGGAATCACAATGACACTGTGAAAATCAGGTCAAGTGCTGTTCCAAATGCAGCACAATGCAAATAAGTCTGCTCTAACTGTACTGTATAACAATCACCCTGCAATCAGAAAAAAAACCCTGGCTAGCACAGCATCAGTCACATAATTTTAAAGTACCAATCTCTTTAGGTTCTATTTAATTTGTTAGCTGCATGATCTGAATCAACTATGTGTTTGGAGGACTTTTAAAAGGTATTCCATCAATACACATGGAAAGGCTTTTGGATTATTAGATTCAGGAGCAACATTTAAGAATAAATCTGCATTATCTGAATGAATAAATCTTAATGTAACTGCCTTTTGATATCACATTATTTTCTCGTCCACGCTTTTCACAGAGTTAAGATCCTCCCCCCACCCTACCTGAGATGACCAGGGTGATTTATAATACAATAGACTGGAACTGAGCCACTCTCCCTTCCAATTCTACTTCCTTATGCTCCCACAAATAGTAATCTTGTGTTTTTAGCACAGTATTTTCTTGCATAAAAACAGATTTCAAGTCTATAGAGTATTATAATCCTTCTCCCTCCCCTACCATCAGCTTACGACAGCCTGTGCTGATGTTCCAGGTCAAAATACATCTGGCCTGCATAGCACGTATCTAGTAGTAACCCGAAGGCTCCTTGACACAGTAGCATGTTTTTCTGAAAGTAAAGAATCTTTAATCCCATTTCCTTCACAAAGCATTGTTCTAAAATTACACCTATTCCCGCTCCAAAAGCACTTGCAATTAAAATAGCAAGGCACAGAACTCCAAAGCAACTGTTTGCTGCAATAACAGTAAACCACTGTTAACACCCATTTTAAAAACAATTCCAGAAAACAAGAAGTGCTGGATTTTACAGTAGCTCTCTAAATATAACCAGACTGGTGACCCAGGAGCACAGCTGGGGCTGCAGGTCCCACATGAGGTCAGAAAGCCCCACAGATGATGTACAAGGAACACACGTGAGCGCAACACCCATCTCTTACCTCTTCCACGTTTATGCTGGATTTTGCACTTGTCTCCAAAAATTTGATTCCATAATCAATTGCTAACTGGAAGAGAGGTTAAAGGTTTTCAGTGTCTTGGGGGTTCGTTTGTAAAAGGAATGTTTCATATAGGTTCATAATAGAAACAAGCTTCATTTCTGCTTTTCTCTTGCAAAAACATTAAAGTTACTGGACTACTAGACAAAATATTAGAACAGGCCACATCCTCATGTGAATTCAAACCCAAAGACATTAATTGCTCACAAAAAGACTTATCCAGGACTTCAAAGAACATCAAGATAGAATCTTCATTGATAAGGATTTATGGACCAGATAACTACGTTCAATCGTCCCATAAGTTATGTTACTAGCTCTGTGCACGGTTAGATAGTATTCTTACTTGTTTGTTCTGCAGAACAACTAATTGCTTAAGCTTTAATAACAGTACTTATGACAAGAGTAAGTAACATGGTGAACTGAGTACAACGTGATCAAACTATACACAAGCCTTATACTGAGATTTAGAATACTTCATGCTCCAGCAAAGGTCGACACTCTTCACAGGATCTTCCTCTCAAGACAACAGTACCATTAAGTTTATTCAAACTTGAAGATAGTCAAGTGCTATTTTAAAACAACAAAACAAATTACAAACCTGGCATCCTACAAGATTCTGAAACAAGAGATTTGAGGCCCATCTCTCATGTGCTTAAAACATACCAAATATCTAGCAGCCAAAATCCTAAGAAACGTAGGCTTCTAAACAAGGCAAGTCACCAAAACTTACCTTTTCCCCTTTTTCTTTTGATACTTGTCTCTTTTCATTCATATCACATTTGTTACCCAGGATCATTCTCTCTACATCTGAAGAGGCGTGCTGAAAGGAGAAAAAGTAACCTCTCAGAAACAAAGTGCATCATTACTTAAAACAAACTTGTGTGTCAAACTCATCCATCCACAAATGAACGTTTTATTTTAAAGTTATCTGACGTGAAGGCATTACCGAGAATGATTTTTGAAACAGGCAATTTAATAGTTAAGTTTAAAAAATAAAATTCAAATAAATACTCCCAGATTAAATTTAGTCGAGTATTCTTACAGATCAAATACAGCACCATGAGCTCTGTACCAGGTTGCGCACAGGTGCAGGTGTTTGGCTATTCTGGAAATGTAACACCGCACACTTGACCTAATAGTGGTGCACAGACACCTGGGGTATTTGGTTGGAGTATCATTATGTGATATATTGTTAATAAAATACTTTTAAAGTAATCATCACTTCAGCAAGAGAACTTCAACAAGAGAACATTTCTAGCCCAGTTGCTAATACAGACATTTGGCTTAGGAGCCCAAGAACAATACTAAAGAAAAGCCCAGAGATTTTGTTTAAAGAAAGAAGAAAAAAAAAGTAAGATTCTGCCACCTAACTAAAGCTTCACTAAGATTAGGGCTTCTCCTCTAGATTCATAAAGACCACTCCCTACTTGACAGCATGTCCCATTAAATAATCCACAGTAGGCAGCACGAAGAAAGCTTACCCAAGATCAAATGAAAAGGGCAAAAATCTCTGATCAAACACACAACACAACAGCAACTGAAATTAGCCAGATGTGTCATCACCTCTGTGAGAGGCAGACACCCTAAGATCTTGCTCCTTCCCATCCCTCAGACACACCCAAAAGCAAAAAAGAACAAAACTCACATAGTAAGAGCACTTTTGAAACACTTTACGCCTACTTTTTAAACTTAAGTTTTCTACTTTCTATCCCTAGATGAATGAGATAATACTCTCCCCATTAATAACCACTGTTGCATCCACTGCACTGTCTGACTTGGCCATTAATGTTGGCTACTATAATGAAAGTTAATAATTATTTGATTATTATTTGTCCCAGGGAAATCATAAGATGGAGCAGGTAAGAAGTACTTTCAAAGCACCTACCTCCTCTATGTTTCTTATCCAGTTTTTTATGTTGTCAAAAGACTTTTCATTTGTGATGTCGTACACCAGCATAATTCCCTAAATAAAAATCAAGAAAATCTAGTTAGATGAGGTAGCACTATTGCCTGACTTTTGATGTACGCTGTTGGTTTGATTACGCTTGCAAGAAATTCAACATATGACTTATGCACCTACAAACAATCCTTTCTCAAAGCATTAGGCCACTGCTAAGAATTTACCCAAAATATTACTATTTAATGCCTCTTGCCACTGTTAGAGGTCGAATACATTACCTATATGAAGTTTTAAATTATTAGGCTATAGTCAGAAAAAATTCAGAAGCTCTACTACAACAGCAACCAGGACTCTGTTGTTAAAGTCAGGTTTAGAAGCAGCAGCTTTAAGCAGTTACAGATGTCAAACCTGAGACCCAGCAGTGGAGTTATCTGGACCCATGGCCAGATTATGAATGGAACGGATCTGTTCATACAAGGTGACAGGAACATGTAGTAGCAGCACAGGTAGTAATCAGCAAGTTGAGATCAACTGTGTCCCAGCATAAAGTATCTCCAATCACAGCATTAGAACCATTACAAGCAGTTGTACCACAGACAGTGCAGGCTTTAAGTCAGTTACTTGACTTCAAGTCATTCTTAATGGAAGAAGTAACAGTAGCCTTTGTAGGTGACTGTATTTCTAGACTAGATTTTGCATTTCCTACCAGCTGAAGGAAAGGCAACTCAGGGAAATACATTTTTAATATTAAAATCATTCCTTAACTACTTCTCAAACACTTCAAGTGTTTAAAGGGGTTGACTGCATTTAAAAAAAGGTGTCTAATGAAAGCTTGGCAACGTAGCGTATTATAACCTGCAAAAATTTAATTACATTAAAAATACAATAGAGCTTGAAGTTTCATCACAAAAACAGGACTAGACAACGTACCAGCAGGTTTAAAATAAAATGAAAAAATACACCACCACAAACAAAACAAAAAATCCCAACCAAACCACAAACTTTATTCCCCTCATCACAAGCCACAATCATCCAGTCCTCCAACTGAAGACTTACATGATATAACCTTAATAACAGCAAACCAGTTACACTAGTTGTGCCTAATTATTTTGAAGTAAGAGCACTCACCATGGCTCCTCTGTAGTAAGCTGTTGTGATTGTGCGGAATCTCTCCTGGCCTGCTGTATCCCTAAAATTCAGTGAAAACAAGTCGGAGGTGATCTTCACATTCTTCTGTACTTAGAGATATCTTTTTACACAGAGTAACAACATATTGATACTCACTCATTAAGAAAAAATACCATTTAGAAGCTGTTTGCGCAAGTTTCTTTAGCTCTCAACATCTCCCTCACTCCCAAGCTATCCTAGTTACATTAGTGCTTATAGCAGCACCATAAATATGGCACAAAAGCATTTAAATTCTCATGCAAGCAGTAACACTCAGCACTACACAGCCTTCCCTAGAGTAATTAAAAAGGGAGCTCTGATGCATTAAACAAAAATTAAAACATGCGCCAGTAAAGTATTTCAGGATAGTGCATTTTCACATACAGTTAGCTATTAAAAATCAGCCACTATACCTCAGTGTGCTGATATTTTATCCTAGGTGACTTCAAAGCAGTATTCGTCTGTGAGTGAACAAGAGGACCAAAGCGTTTGCCTACTAGTCATAGCTATGGGCAGCTGGACCCCAAAGGCCCCAAAACCCTTTTGACTGGCATTACAGACAGAAAATTTGTACCAACCACTTGTGGCACTTCCTTAGTCACAAGAATTCTGGCTCGCATGCAGGTGTCACAACTATCTTTGCTAGAACCTGAGAAATCGGCAAAAGCCCTACATTCACCAGCAGCATTTTAAGAGTTTGGCATGTGTAACAATGCTATTCCAAAAATACTCATCTGCTGCTATCAGGAGGCTCAGTCTCTGCTAACCCACCATGCAAGGAACGGGAGGATTATCACTGACCTGTGCCTCTGGGTATCAAAGTACCAGAGAAGATTACAGTTTGTGAGGTCACATATTTTAGTTTACAGCTATGGAGCCAATACTCCTCTACCACACGGAATAGCTAAAAGTGCATTTAAGGGGCCGGCTTTTGATAAAATGGGAAGTTGCTGTAACATTCGCATGTGAACAGGCTGCTTCCTGTGCTGCTGAAGCAGAACCATCTCAAGAACAAGCCAGAAGAAAGCACAAACTCACGGACAGTCAATGAATAGAACGTATGAAACTTCTGGTACACCCCGGCTCAAAACCTATGAAGTATTTCTGCTCACAGATTAATTCGATACTCACTGAAAACTTAAATTATTTTGGAATACTTACCATATTTGTAGCTTGATTTTCTTCCCATCTAGTTCTATTGTTCTGATCTTGAAGTCAATTCCTGCCAGAGAAAGAGATACTCTAAGTTTTGCAATAAATGAAAAGGAAGTGTTCTGTTTCCTTTGGACAATTTGGTAAGAGCAAACTTAGGCAAAAGAATTATTCTGACGTTGTCATTTCTTCCAAACACCAGCAAGTGCTGAGGATGCACAAAGGTTTTCAGCTGCATCCAACATGCCAAGGATAAATTATTCTGCACAATGAAAACAGACCAAACTCAGACTCACTACCACACTTAGTCAAGATTATGCGAGGAAGGTTTAATCTTAAAATTCCTCCATTTTACACTGAGAAGATCGCTAGTTCAAATGCATATTTTTCTCAACTTGTGACCAGCCCCTGCAGTTCAAATGAATTCCCTAGAACCTCTGCTGGATCTGAGGATAAAATACTTACTATGATCCCTTAGTTCCTTTTTAAAACCAGCATCTACTTTTAGGAACAGATATTTAATGCAATGTTTGGACATCAGAGCTAAAGGTAAAGCATCACAGGAGATAAAAGCTATACAGATAGCTGCTGAAGGTGGCTGAAGGACCTCACGCATGGGACTTCTTCAAGAACATGAGTTTAAGAGTAACTTAGATTGTCTAGAAAACTCCAAAAAGTATCAAGAAAACACTTCTTTTCCCCTGTTACACTTCCACTTGTGGAACTCCCATCAGTTCTGAGATTGATGTTCGAAGACAGATTTTAAACCATGGATGAAAAAAAATAAATAATTCAGACGAGCTTACTAATGCCTTTTAAGGTTTAGACAGATCAAATGGATCTAAGAATCAAAGCCAAGATTTCCAAATAGACCAGCCCTTACCCTGTACTATTTTCACTCTCACATCCTATTGTAATCTATACTTTAACACAGCTCAGATTGAGACTGTTCAAGCCCCACAATGTGACTGCTGGATTCTTGAATCATCCCAGACACCCCCATTTACCCCCCAGTTAACCTGTTTTGAAACTAATAGCCCATTTTTTCTTCACTGAATCCTAAACAGTTATTTAACATACAGTCACAGTTTGTAAAGGATTTGGGGGGTGCGGTAGGCTATTTTGTTAATATTTACTTAATTTCTTCTTTCCTCAGATGTAATTTAAGTGAAAATTACCAAGAGTATCTTAATTGAGAAAACGCTGTTTATAGCTGTAAGAATTCATCCATCACTTAAACAGGAAGCTAAGGGATTTTTTTAATATACTACAGTAGCATTTGGATATGAAATATAGTCATTAACTATTTGACGTTCATTCTTCTCACATGCGATATTAATATTTTAATATACTGAAAATACCAAGTTTCAGCCACTTAATCATGATGTGCTATGGATATGTAGTTTAGCCCATTAGTTAGAAAACAAATTATGAGCAGAAATATCTCATCAGCACTTTTAACAGCGTATGAAATTAATTGCATTAATTTAAAATGCTGTAACTACTGCTACAATTGCATTTTCCCAAGCTTCACTAGTACATTTACAGGCAAAAAGCTATTTTCACTAATTCACATTCTTCCAAAAATGACATAAGACTGATGTGTACTTAAAAAAAATCCTTATTATACACAACACTAGTTTGTCAGGTATTTCCTTTCCACATTTAATAGGATTTTGCATCTCCTTTGTAAAGTTGTTTTTTTGTAACTAGATGCAACACTAGCTGAAAACCGTCCCTTAGGTCACTTCTAAAACCCAGGATCTGCACAAAAGAAACCTTCTCAGAACTTGAGGCTTCTCGTAGGAATGTAACCAAAATTCTCAAAGATGAATTTCGAAGCTAAAAGAAGAATATAAAAGGGCAAGGCCATAATTACCTCTGTTATGATACTAAGAAGTTTAGCAAATGCGACTGCAACTTTTGAGAGGCTAAAATGAACTAGAAACTGGCATTTCTTTTGTTCTTTCTCTTCAGCAACAGGAAGCGGTGAGCGGCAAGCGCTGGTGGAGCCGGCCCGGTGACACCGCGGCCCGGTGACACCGCGGCCCGGTGACATGGCTGTGCTTCCTGCCATCGCTCACGGCCTGCGCAGCAACCTTCTGCTTACACATAAATCTGAACTGCGCCACGCAAAACACTCCAATGAGCATTTCTGAAGTAATTATGGACAGAAAGCTTCCTTTATCAATGAATACAAAACGCCTGAAAAGACACTTGGGTCTAATAAAGAAGAGTCATTTCACAAATCAGGAAGTTTGACTGCAAAGGATCACACAACTTTCACGGTTTAAAATGCAATATGCAATGCTGTTCTCTCCAGTAGGGAGAAAAAGACCAGAAACATTTGCACGTCCATCTGAAGTTTTAGAAGCTTTTAGAAAACACAACCCAGACGAATTCTTAGAATGCAAAGGCTGACAGGATAATTACTTTTAACTGCTTAAGTGGAGTCACCACACAAGTCACCCAGCAAGTCAGCAGGTACTAGACACAGATAAAACAGCACCTGTGGTAGGTATCACAAGGTTGCAGCCTGCACGGACCAGGTCTAAGGCGAGGCCTGAACCATGCATTGGTCAGCACTGTAATTGCTTCCATTTCCCTTGCTGCATGAGGTAAAAGCAGCTCAGGGCTTACTGTTCTTCAAAATCCTTTTTGGTTCCTTGCTAACTATAAGCCAGGGATGCATGCCCTCTCATCTCTTTACTGAGGGTATTTTATCCCATAGCTCCCAACAAACCTCTCTCAAAGAATACAGTGAGCAGGGAAATCTGCACGCTAAGAAAAAGAACAGTGTCATTAATGCCACACAAAGACTTACACAAAAACCCCATGAGATCTGCAGGTTGCCATATTTCCCTTGTATCACCACACGAAGATAATAAAACTCCCCAGCTAGGGTCTAACCATTGTTCAGCACCACGTAGCCAAGGGGACTGGCCTCACCAAGGCTGCTTTTGCTCAAAGCCAAGAACTCATCTTCATCTCATCCACTGAAAGCTCTTCTGCCACTACCACCTCTTCCACCACTCCACTCCATAGTTACACCTTCCTTCATATTCCAGCCAACCTGGGCAGATTTCACACATAATTAGGCTGCAATGCAATCATTTTAGAGACATTGGGAAATGTTCCAAAGAGCTACGTTGCAATACTGAATATACAGAACCGCCCGGCAGTGCAGATTGAGAGGTTCCTTTTCCAGCTGCAGTGCCAAGGGTTTCCTACTATGAACCTTAATAAAACCAGTCTGACACAATTCTTACAGAATGTAAGGACAAACTGAGCCGAGATGCTGAAACAGTTCATTTTGCTACTACAGTTTTTAGAGCAGCAGCTTACTCCTAAGGCACCACTGTTACTCTTCTGTCCTCTCCTCATCAGCGATTTTAACCCTGCAGTCACCAGAGCCAGTGCCTCAGGTTTTCCAGTGCCACAGAGTCCCAGATGGGTCCCCACTGCAAGGTTTCCCCACACACCGCTCTTCAGACTTCAAGGTGGTCTTGTTTCTTCTTTCAAACAACATTTCTGCTGCAGAAAATGCTACAGCACAAGGAAACCAACCCAAAGCGTTCTGGCTGGAGCAAGTACAGTGTTACAGCAGCACCAGCAAATGCTTCTGAAGGTAAAGGTTTCTCTGGTCTTCAGTCTGCTTAGAAAGAAGGTACTGGAAGGGCCATGTTCTCCAAGAACACAAGTAGTGAAAGACAGAAAATAAACAAAAAGTTTCATATATATATATATATATATATACATATATATATATATATATATATATATATTTATATATCAAAACTCACTTAGTAGCCACTGGCAAGCACACATCAGAATTCTTAATATTTAACTGTATTACACGGTTAACCAGTATGTTAATTTTTCATGTGGCTCAACATCAGCTTGCAGCAGCTGGACCTTACATGAGAAAGCTGTATGATCAGATGACAACTCCTGTTGATTTGAACCCAAGTTGATTGACTAGGTTTCCCGTTTCACTAAGCTCACGGAGTCTTTAGATTTAATAACATTTTTCTGGTGCAGCTGTAGCAATAAATCAGCCAGGAAATCAACTCCTTTCAGCATGTGAATAAACGTCAGTCTCTGACAGCGCACACTAGCCTGTGTATCTACCACAGTATTTCTCTATCTCTGGCAAAGCAATACTTACTAAATAATAATAATACTAATTACTCAATGCACTAGCATTTCAAATGGTTTATTGTTGTTTGTTTTTTAAAATATACAAGCAAAGGGAATTTTAAAAGTGGTGAAATATCAAAAATTGGCAAAGAAGCTATCTGACTTGCTTGCTAGAAAGTCTCATTTTAGACTCATCTATCAAAGAGCATAAAAGATGCATCACAGTGTCAGATCTTGTTTATCAAGTAAAAATTAAGAGATCTGTTTTGCGTGCACATAATAAAACACCCCACTCTCTTTTAAAAGTTCTCTTCCTACTTCTCTAAATCTTACCTTACTCTTTTGAAGAAAAAAAATGGAAGAAGTAAAATTAAATGGAAATAAAATATTTTTCCAACAAGATTCCCTGATAAGCAGAAACTTTGTGGCACTTATCACCATTGGACATAGATCACAATAAAAATGAACTCATTACAAGCCAGGGAAAGGAGTCAAGGTACAAAGTCTCCTTACACTTTTGATCAATACAGCATCAGAACAACTGGAATTTATGCAACAACGTTCAAGCTGGGCTTGCTCCAACCTCACAGCATTGGCCCTTCCTGTCCTGCTGTACTTATGTGTAGGGTCAGGGAGGGGTTGATTTTTCTGCAATGGGCAGAGCTAGAGAGGGAGAAAATTCTGCAACTTTTCTTCTGCAAAACACAACATATAAAAGTCTTCACAATACACACAAATGGAGAACATCTTCCTGCAGTTGCTCAGAGTTAAGTCTGAATTAAAAGCAACTCAAAAACGAGCAAGCAGACTTGTAACCTACCTTCAAAAAAAGGAAGCGAGAAGAGGCCCACGACTGAAAATCAATATGCTTCACCTTCTGTTTGTTGAACTCTGGGAGAGAATTGCTCTGAACTACTCCTCCCTATGGGCTTTGCTTCTCATGAACAGCAAGGACCGAGGTGCAGAGGCCCATCAGCACCAGCGAGCAGCAGGACCTCTGCAGAGCTGTGACAGCGGGGACTGTTCTGCTCGTCCTCCCAAGCACGGGTCTGCATTTGAGAGCTGTCACAGCCTGTCACCCCCGAGGTCTGCAGCAGGACATGCCTCAGAACCACCTGCTGCCAGCACACTTGCCTTTCGTGATGCTCTGCCGAGCTGGGAGCGGTCGGTACTGAAGGACGCCGAGGCGCTCACGCACACCTCGCTCACCACAGGACGACAGACGCGCGGTATCAGCACCGATCACACACACGAGCTGTGTGTGGACACACGACTGCACAGCTGAAGGGTTTTGGCACCTTCCACGCAGACTGCAAGCAGGGACAGGCCTGCAGGACACTGCTCCTCAGAAACCTGCTCTTTGCCATATGCATCCAACAGCTGAGAGACATAAACTTGTTCCTGTAGATTCTCCCCACAAGCTTACCCAGGCATTATTACTTTTTTTGTTGTTCTCAGCAGCAGGCATTGCAGGATTTGGATTTAATACACAACTATTTTTTTAATGGTATTTTTAAGGGAATATTTTGTTGTGCTACTTGAGTATACTGTCTCAATCTACAAAGGCAGATAAATGAAGCCTCAGAAATCGGCTTTAAAATTAGATCTTTTGTGAAGGATTTCAGTAAACACAAGAAATTACCAAGTAGGAAACAAGATAAGTGTAAAAGGCAGGGTGGGGAACACTTGCAACATACCAGTGTGTCATACAGCCTCACGCAAAAGAGCAAAGTCTAATCGTTTTGAACTTGAACGCCTGGCTTTAGTCCTCAGTAACATCTGCTGAGATAATCTGAAAATGCCTCGCAATGTCTTGTATCACTGCGCAACTTAAAGACGCAGTAGTCTTTTTATTGCGACCGTTCAAGAATACAGAAGATTAACATGGAACAACACAACGGGGTGAAGGTCAACATTTCTGAAAGTTGCAACATGAATTTATTTTAGAATTATACACAAGTGCAAGCAGTTTTATTCATCCTTTCACAAATTAAAGGGACACAGATGCATTCTATTCCTTATGGGCAGCCCACAAGAATCCACAAAACATGGCTAAATTCAGAGTGGGCTGGACAGGCTCCTTCAGATTAGCTGGCCACTCTTTATCTTAGTCTACACCCACACTAAGAGTCTAATACTGGCGCCCTACACAATGATACATGGAGCTGTGCCTTGCACCTCGGAAGTTATTAATACACTAAGGTTCTTAAAGTCTAAACATATGACACTGGCAAAATAAATACATGCAAATGGCTGCCATAGGTAAGGTGAGAAAGAACGTGGGTGCGTGTATATTTAACACAAGGCAGTTTCCTGCTTATAAGACCTTGAAACTTCGTACCAAGATCAGACTGACGCTCATAAAGCTAAAAGCCAAGGGCCACCTTCCTTCAGCTTGTGTCTCAGCTACGGCACAGCCACTGCACTGAGCTGCCTTTAGCGTACACCATCTTCTATCTAAAACAGAACAAGGGAAGCAGCATCCAACTTATTATCATGAGAATCAGACCAACCTACACTTTGAAACATTCGGGTTCTTGACAACTCAATAACCTACGGCGTAATTTGATGATCACTCTAAGGTTTGAACCCGGTGCTCCTCCGAGCTCTGCCACCACAACCAAGCACCGCAGAGCTGCCCTGGGACGCCACACGATCCCGAAAAGAGAAATTCTCTTCTCTGCAGCTTGAATTCAGGATTTACAGACTGCTTGGAGCTGCCTTTGAATGGCATGATTTTAAGCACCCAAAATACTCGATCCAAATTTAGAGGCTATGAAACAACACAATAGTAGAAACTTATTACTGCTTGACATGACTAAAATTACCAACTGTCACAACAGCCCAGCTTTAAAAGGGCTGGGTCTGTGCAGAACATCTTTGAGAGTTTACAACACAGGTACTACAGCTCTGTGGAAGTGCACAGAAATTCACCTATGTCTACCTCTCATTCTATTTTGAATGTAAAACAAGCTACGCTTGGTGGTAACTCGGTTTCATCTAAAATAATTTTGAAATAGATTAAAATTGCACTGCTGATACAGACAGCAAAGTTTGTTTATTTTAAGGATTATTTATAGACTGACTGTCTCTAGGAGGAATGCACTAACTTGAGAACATATTCCTCTCAAGCCAGGGTGCAACTGGAGAGCAGCAAATGTTAAAATCAGCCAACAGACTTGAGTTGAAGCTACAGTTTCACAGTTAGTTTGAACTAGGGGAGGTGCCACCACTGAAGAGTCACAACCAAATCCTTTCCTCTTTTGATCTGGTTAGTTTACATGTTTTTCATGTTTGTTTTCTGTGCGAGTTGCATAATTCAGTTTACCATCATCTCTAATGACAACTGATGGCGTAACCCAGAGAACAGGCACACACAGTCACAGCTCTCCTCTCTCAGTAGCTGGACACATGCTCTGTTTAACCAACCAGTCACTACAGACCAAAAGGTGGCCCACAAGTAGGTCAAAAAACTCCTTATTCAAAAAATCCCGTGTAACAGATACAATACTTGCCACCAAGACTTAAAGTTCATTGTTCACTATTCATATACTACACTTCAGTTGCAATGATGAGACAAGGCCAAAAAGGTTAAGTTTCATTTTGCTCAATAATTTTTGATCCAGATGAACCTATATGACTGTCGAGCGAGAAGTGGAGATGCCTCTCCTTTTTAGAGAAGCTTTTTAAAGCTCTAGGGCTCCCACTTGATCTGGATATTTGTACTGAACCCGTTATCCAGAGTAAAGAAAAAAAAGACTTTTGGGGGCCATATCACTGTCTGTTTAAAACAGAAGAGCTGCTACATGGAAAGCAAGCACACACACTTAGAGATAAAAAACCCTTGCACAGTTCAACCAGTGATCTTGGCGTCCTCTGTTGTGAGGGTACCAACGATAGGCACTGCACACATTTCCCATTGGCTACAGATATAAGACGGGCACGGGAGGCCTGATGGGAACAGTCGGTGCATACAGTTAAAAACAGTGACGGCCCAACAACTTGCATGGCCAAGCATCTCCGTGGGAGATTCGGGGATAACAAGGTAAGGTTAGAGGGAGAGGAAAAACGTTGAATTGGTTAATGTTAGAGCAGGTATAAATAAACCACGACCGCTGTAAACGCAATTTTAAAAGATGAGCAGTGGCGAAATTTTTGAAGCTTTTATAGGAGCGCAGAAACACCCCACTCACTAAACACATGAGACTTCAGAGGGCACAGACCGGCTAAAACTGGAAGGGAAAGTACACAGAATATGAGTATTAGCAGCAACATAAACAGGGAGAAAAATACCAGAAAACCCCCACACGTCAACAATGGCAGTAAGACGGTTCTTAGCTTTGTAACCGATGCTCTGGCCAAAAGGATTCTGGTTATCTATGAAGACCAAAATGTCTCATCCAGTAAGAATTATCTTTAGTAAGATAAATAATCTATGAATTTCAGTTACAGTCTGAAATATGGTCATGTTTCAGAAGCAAGTGTGTAAAGTTCTTGATGCGGCAGCAAAATCAGACCAACAGTCAAAGCAGAAGGTTTGAAGTTACTGAAGTTATTTAAAGATGGCACTCCCAACAGGCTCTGGGAACACCATTGTTAGCTTTTCCTACACAGCACATTCCCAATGCTCCTCTTAGTCGCTCCTGCTCGGCCAGAGAAGTTCTCCCATCCAGCAGCTACTCTGACTTACTCTATCTTCTTCCTCCCTCCCATGCCTGGGCTGACACAGATACCTTCACCTTCAATCCCATCAGAAGTCACACCACACAGACATTCTGCTTCAGTAAAGCAAAGCTCGCTCTCTCAGGCAGAGGACAGAAAGGAGGGTTTTGCTGGGGGGTGCTGGGGTGCAGTGGAGCAGGGTATGTGTTCCCTGGATCACAGCCAGTTTAGCTCTGCCCAATTTCTTAAATTCAGCCTGTTCTTCCCAAGTTCCAGATTCAATGCCACACTCCTATTGGTGACCAGTCTGCTCCCAGACACTGGAATACATATAAGAGAATGCCACTGACATTCACCATCAGTTTTTCTTCCTCTGGTGCCCAAACCAGTACAGTTTGTACAGCAGCAGCAAAGCTAACACAGATCATCTTAAACTGGGTCAACTGTTTGTTCTCCCTAGCAGAAAAGTCTTCTGAAACATGCAGTACTTTAGTTGTCTTTGAAAATACATACAATCTAAAAGCCTCATAGCTTACACGTAAGAGGAGAGCTTACCATACACCACAACATTAAACTTACATGCAATTAATGGTCAAAAATCTTTTGAGAGGTGCCAAATTACACCCCAGTGCAAGCCCTGTAGGAACAGGAAGCTGCCAACTTCAGTTCTGAGTTGCAGCTGAAGACTTCCAGACCAACTGCCCTTGTACAACATTCTTACAAAGTACAACTCTGCTGAAGTTACTATTACTCATAGTTCATCTGCATGAGAAAAGGATCAGATCTATTTTATACATCTACAGGCAGCTTTATGGACTGGACACTATAGCTTATCATAACACCTGACTAAAGACAAAAAGGTATGTAATACCCTTTGAATTACAAACAAACAATTTATATCACAAAACATGAAAGAAAGCATCACTGTAAATACTCCATGCATTCTTCATCACCTCTTATGAATTTCAGTTCAATTCTGAAGTCAGTTCCAGATCCGTTTCTAATAAAAGGATGCCCTGTTACAGAAGGACTAGGAAATCCTTCCAAGAAAATAAATAAATATGTCACAAACAAAAGCTATATGTCTTCAATACCCCTCTCAAAGCCTGCAATCAATTAATCCATACATTTGTTCCTACATTCAATGTTAGTCTGTGTTCTTAACTTTGCGTTCAAACCAAGCCAGAAAAGCAGCTCTAAGCCGCCCTCCTGTCACTCAAATAACCAGGTAACTTATAACCAAGACAGAGCTCCATCTGCCAGTTAGGAGCAGGCACAGAGCAGTTGGACATCTGTCACGCTGCTTCAGATTAACATGCAGCGAGAAAGCTGCAACAGCATTTTTAATAGAAGCCAAACAATTTCACTTGCCTATTGGCCTGTTGCAGAATACAATAGGGTAACACAACCTCGTCAGCAGACGAAAATCAAAGTCTAAGGTGTCTTTTGTTACCTGCTGGGTGTTAGTATCAAATTTAAGGTCACTCGAGACACAAACTGTAATGCTTTCAACCTGTGATGTCTCCAACTATGATGCCTTCTGATCAACATCAGAATAATATCTTGCTGACCACCCATCACATACCTTGAAAAGCAAATCATTCTTCCAGTCCCACATTCACCTCCACAGTACTGCCCCATTGCCATGCAAACCCTTGACCTTCTCGCACTGAGATACCCAAGTCCCGCATCCTACAAGCCTCACACATGCACTTCCATTCTGTAGATGTGAATAACGGTGCCACCTGAGACAAACTAGTCTCAGTCACTTCACTCAGTCACTCTTGCAATTTGTTAATTATAATGACGATAAAGTACTACTGACAACTCCTTCCTCCTCCCTCTTCCCCCACTTCGCTCATGTATCACTGATGTTTGCTTTCTTCTACAGCTCCTACCATCTGGAGAAGCCCAAGAGAAACTGATTGAATGAGCATAGTGAATAGGGAAGCTTAATGGGAGGGTGAAAAAAACCCAACAAAACAACAACCCATCTTTTGTCTGCCAGACAAGTAGCCATGGCGAAGAAGAGAAGAAATATTCAGTGGGGCATAATTTGACTTGAGTGCACTACAACAATTTCCATCACACATTACAGACATGGAAATTTCACTGCAAAAGGGAAGTTGGTAATTTTGCTTGTCAAAGGACTTTCATCCAAGTGTTCAAAGGTCAGCATACATGTGTTTGATTGCCAGAGCAGTGTCCTATTTTGCAAGCTGTAGGCTAAGGAAAAGTTACTTCTGTAAAATCAACAAATTGTTTCAACTCTCAGAGCCAGTACTATCTCGTGTGGGCAACTTCCTGCCAAATGCTGATATCATCTTGGATTACAAAAAATAAATACGACAAATTTTGTTTCAGCGTCAGCAAGCCTTTGTACTAAGTCAGAAATGCTATCAGCCAAAAGATGTGATTTACTCTCATAGAGACCAGTTTAAACAAAAACTTGAAAGGAATGCAAAGAATAAACCTTATTATTTGGAATGATAAACCAAATCCAGTTTTACCAGACAGCACTACTTGAACAGCAAGTTAAGATACTTAGACTACTAAATTAATGCTGCTTATTCTCGTGCACCTCACTGAAACTACAAGCAAAATGCATGCGAGATACTCCAAGATAAGTTTTGCTTTAGGAGCTGTTGAAATGTGAAAATAAGCTGACTCAACTGCATTTCACTTTCCATGTAGAACTGTGCAGAAGCAGAAGTTTCCACTCAGGAAGCAAACCAAGCACCATGACCTTACATAACACATTCCCGTTGTAAAAGTTTCATCCCGCGTTACCAGTGACAAGCTGATCCTCACTAGGGACCACAGAACTACCATGACTTGTCAGCCCTTTTAGATATTTTCCAAACAGAGCTATGGAGCCCTACATAAAAAACGTAAAGCTGCTGAAGGCCAAGGACCTGCCTTGCCTGAAGCTGCTGATTGGAAACACATCGCTTGTCATACCCAAGAGGATCACCAGAGAAAGATTGCTGATTTACTGCTCATAACAGGTAGCAAAGTTTGCTGAAGGTTTTAGTTACGCCAAGTAGTCAAGATAAAGACAAAAAGATTCCTGAGCCAAGAATACCCAAAAAGAATTTTTTTAAGACTGATAAAATTATAAATACACGTGCACTTCACGTTCCTCCCGCTTCTCAAGCGGCTGTTGGCCACAGGACACAGGGCTGGAAGACTTTACTGTCTGAATCAGTACAGCCACCCTTACCGCACAGCCAAAGTCTTGAAAAGTCAAGAGACCGTGTGCAAACTTGCAGTTTTGCCTGACAGCGGAAGAGCAGGGAATCTGCAAAGTGTGACACACGCATATCATGCAAGATGACAAAGTAGCCTCAAGTCATTATTGACTCACTCCTATAATACAAACATCAAGGCTAAGTAAAAATATTCTATAACAAAGCAGTATTTCCATATCCCCCTCCCACTTTCTTTTTCCCCTTCTGGAAAGTGTTTCCATTGCTCTGCTAACCAAAGTGGTGTGGTTTGCCCTGGGTAAACTAATAAACAACAACAGAAGTGGGAAATTATAAGAAAGATATTTGGTGTGCAGACATGATACCGGGTGCCTTTTGTCACGGCAACAAAGTCTGCTTTAATTTCTGGATGTAGAATCTAAGAAAAAAAGTTGAAACAAGTTTAACCCCATGTAGTTCAGAAAAAACTCTGACTCACCTCACTCACACATAGCATTTACATACATAAGAGTAAACACTAAAATTTAACATCGACACATCCCAAGCACATGCCTTCATGGACTGCTACAGTGAAACCAACTCTGATCCCGCTGGGAGACAGACTAGTGGGCACCACTGCCGGCTCATCATATCATGCGTGCTAAGTGCAGTCCCTGTGAACTGAACAGACACGGTAACAGTAAGTACCACCATATTGCAGAACACACTTTTTGGAGAACACGTAAACAAAGCAGCCTGGCAGCTAACCCTTCGGGAAGACTCGCTGTACTCAATTAGGAACGCTAATCTGGAGACCTTAAAACTAAACCCGGCAGGCGGGCCCGTTGGGGACAAGCTTTGCAGCCCTGTGCCACCGCCACACCAGGGCTGGCTGCGCTCTATCGGCCAGCGAGAAAAAGCAGAGTTGTGAAAAGCGGAGCGAATGCCCCTGAGCTCCTCAGAGGTACGAGTTGTGACTGTAAAACCAACCAGCACTGAGCAGCCAGCATATGCTCACACAGTGTGCGCGGGTGCGTCCTCAAGAACAGATTAGATCTACGTGATTAACCCAAAAGTAATACAAGCAATATGTGACGAAGACTGAAAAAAACAAGTATTGTTATTTAAGCTTACATAAGGACTTCATGAGCAGTTTCACTATTTCCTACATTGTCGACTTTCCTCTTTGTAGGTCCTTTGGTGAAAAAATAAAAGGGACTGGGAGAAACAAATCATAAGGAGGAAAACATAACCGTGAAATCACAAATACTACCTATGGAGCCAGAAGTATGCCTCCATTACTAGTAACTTGCTTCAAGTTGAGTAGTGAGGATAAGACAGCCCTTGTGAAACCAAACATAAAGGAAGGAAATAAGAGCAAATCACTTATTTACTGAATAAGGTAAGAAAAACAGCATCATATTCACAATTCTCAAGACTTTGAAGTGAATCAGTGTGAAAAAGAAATATCAAGGGGCTAAGCAATTCAGGAAACAAAGAACATGGTTCGAAGATATATGCACTGGTTTATGTTAGCTATCTCTTTATAAGTATAAAAAGGTAATTTATATTTAGTACAGTCCCGATGTAGGCACTTTTTTTAACTATGGATCACTTATTAATGTTTATTAAGCTTTTTATTCTACCACAGATGGAGCAAAATACCTTTTTAGGTAAAATGCTACTCAGGTCTTGATTAGCTGGTGTTACCATTACAGCATTTTGAAAGCGGCTGCAGAAAGAAAAGGAATGTGCCATTTTAATTCCTCAGAACTTCTTTATTGAAATGCAGAAAATCTGTTCTCAAAGCGCTAGAAGTGCAGCCATACCTCTTCTAGCCAACCACATCCGCCCAAAGAAAAATTTGTTGTTGTTGTTGTTGCTTGCTTTTATTTTGTTTAGGTTTTTTTGTTTGTTTTGTTTTGTTTTTTTGTTTGTTTTTCCGTGTGTATCAAGTTCAGCACAATAAAATGCCTGAAGAGGTATGGCATTTGGGTAACATAAAAAAAACCCAACTCACTATTCTACATCATCTTTAAATCAATTTCCTTCCGATGAAGAGGCTACTCATCCTTTTAGTGTTACTCTTCAAAGCATTAGTTTTGTCATCCTAAATACTTGCAGCCTCCAGTGCAGTTTATCCCTTCATCCCAAGTGTCCTTCATTTTATTTTAGAAGTGACCACAACAACAAGCAGCTAACCATAAATCTCAAGTCCTGTCAGACTAAGATTTCAATTCAGCAATATCTCAGTGAACAACCTGGAAATTGTGCTAAATATGTTTAGTCAAGCAAGAAGTATTTTAAGACTGACAAATCTTGCAGAAATATAAGGCACCATGGTCGGTTTCGGTATCATTATCATTAAAAGAAGCCAGTTGAGCTTTAGAAACCCCTTTTCACCATCACATTTATAACTGAACTCAGCTTTGGTCAAGGAGGTTCTCCTACCATCACTAAGGAGCTTTTAGCTCTAGTCGACTAAGGGGCTTGAGCAGAACCGCTCCGGATCTCCAAAATGTAGCTACACATATGTGAACACACACGTGCATGTACAAGAAAACCATGAAACCCTGTCTGGAGCGGGTCTGTCACTGCGCAGCTCAGCAGGAGCCACACTCAGTTTAAGGAGCCCACGCCCGCTTCTGCTTTCTGAAAACGAACATCTCACATCCGAACATGAAAAGACCGGTAGCGAAAGGGCGAGAAAAACGGACGGACCATTCCGTAACGCGGCCGGTGCAACACCCGGGATCTCCCGCAGGACTCGGTCCCGGGGCAGCCCCGCACACGCCACCGATCGCACAGTCCCCGGAGACACCGGCTCCGCCAGCAGCGGGAACAACGGGAGCGGCCCCGGGGCTGGGCGGCCGAGGCCGCGCCAACTGTTGCTGCCGCCGGGGCCGCAGGACCGACCCGCATCCGGCGGGTCCCGCCGCGCCGCCCTCCGCCACCGGGACGAGCCCTTCCCGCGCGGCCTGCCCGCACCGGGCCCCCGCGGGCCCCCCCGCCTCCGCGGGGACGGCGGCAGCGGCGCTCCGAGCGCGGGGGCTGCGCTCCCGCTCCCCGCGGAACCGGGGCACGGCGGCGGCGCTTCCCCCGCCCGGGGCCCTGACGGCCGCGGGGCTCCTGCTCCACGCACAGGCCGCCCAGCGCGGCCCCGGCCCCGGGCGGCCAGACGGGCGGCGCCCCCCGGCCCTCCCGCCCGGCCCGCAGCTCCTCTCCCGGCGGGAGAGCCCCGGCCAGCGCCCCGCTGGCTGCGGGGGACGCGCGGCCGCTCACCGATGGTGGAGATGAAGGTGGTGTTGAAGGCGTCCTCGCTGAAGCGGAAGAGCAGGCAGGTCTTGCCCACGCCCGAGTCCCCGATCAGCAGCAGCTTGAACAGATAGTCGTACGTCTTCGCCATCTTCCTCGGGCTCGCCGCCGCAGCAGGAGGGGGCGAGCGCGGCTCGGAGCGCAGCGCAGCGCAGCACCGCCCGGCGCCTGCTCCCGGAGGCGGCTCCGCCGCGTCACGGCGCGCCGGAAGCGGCCGGGCCCGACGGGAGCTGTAGGCCGCGGGGGTTCCGCCCCCGCCCCGGCCGAGCCGTCGCTGCGGACCTGCACTGGCACCGGGTCACGGCGCCACCCGTTCCGTGCGAGGCCTCACGCTCCCGGTGCTCGGCTCGCAGCAGACACACGAGTTTTCTGCACAGAAACACACACGTCCTGAGTTTAATCCCACTCGCAGAACGGCAGTCACTGAGCAATCAGATGGCCTCATTCTACAAGGGGCTGGGCTAAATTCTCCACGGAAACTACTTAGATTTGTAAACAGAGTCACCCATTTATCTGCTCAAGTGACACAAATAATGCCCTAAAAGTGCACATCGCTAGCAAGCACAGGTGAAACGTGAGTGCCCGTGTGGCCTCAAGTGTTTACATGTTGCTTTGGTAGTGCCAAGTAAGGAAGAAACTTGTTCGCACAACAGAAAAAGTTCTCATGCAGCCTCAAGTAGCACTAAGCCCATGGGTATTCTGCAACAACATGTGGCTATTCTGGAGCACTTCAATAAACACTTTTCCCCATCTTTTTCCACTGATAATCATCTCTTGGCGTGAGGCTGCCTCATTATGTATTCACTGTGCTGTGATCCCCACAGGATGTCACAAGACGCTATAACAATAAATAGCATTACTGAGACACAGTGACAGCAAAGAGCTATTGCTTTCATTTAATTTAAAAATTGTAGCCTTTGGACAAGATACAAACAGAAATCTCCAACACTATAAATCACTACACCAGTTCTCCCCTCTTAGGAAAACAAAGGAAAAAGAGCCGTTTTCCCCAAATCGTTCATCAAGGGATTGCCGTCCTGCAAGGCCTGAGCCGCCAGCTGCCTTCCCGGAGATGCCTGCTTGGCAGGGTCTCCATGTGCAGCCAGAGCTGGTAGCGACAGCCCAGCCTACAGATGTGAAAGGGCCTTTACGACTTTTTTTCCTGGTGCTAACTTGACCGATATATATGCTGAGTTCTATATGGAGTCAAACAAAATTAGTTTGGAATATTAAAGCTCTGTCATCCGTGGTTAGCCTCCATATTCCAAGCACACACAAAAATCACTCCATGACGTTAACCTGCAATTTGATGGGGTGAAATAGGGCTAAACTATTACAATGCCTGGCTTGTGAAATTTAACAAGGGGAAGTGTAGAGTCCTGCATCTGGGCAGGAAAAACCCCAGGTTCCAGTATAGGTTGGGAAATTACATATTAGAGAGCAGTGTAGGGGAAAGGGACCTGGGGGTCCTGGGGGACTGCAGGGTGACCATGAGCCAGCACTGTGCCCTTGTGGCCAGGAAGGCCAATGGTACCTGGGGTGGATTAGAAGGGGGGTGGTTAGCAGATAGAGAGAGGTTCTCCTTCCCCTCTACTCCACCCTGGTGAGACCACATCTGGAATATTGTGTCCAGTTGTGGGCCCCTCAGTTCCAGAAGGACAGGGAACTGCTGGAGAGGGTCCAGCATAGGGCAATGAAGATGATGAAGGGAGTGGAGCATCTCCCTTATGAAGGAAGGCTGAGGGAGCTGGGGCTCTTTAGTTTGGAGGAGACTGAGGGGTGACCTTATTAATATTTATAAATATATAAAGAGTGAGTGTCACGAGGATGGAGCCAGGCTCTTCTCAGTGGCAAACAATGATAGGACAAGGGGCAATGGGATCAAGCTGGAACATAAGAGGTTCCATTTAAATTTGAGAAGAAACTTGTTCCCGGTGAGGGTGCCAGACACTGGCCCAGGCTGCCCAGGGGGGTTGTGGAGTCTCCTTCTCTCCAGACATTCAAACCCGCCTGGACACCTTCCTGTGTAACCTCATCTGGGTGTTCCTGCTTCGGCTCCAGCAGGGGGATTGGACTGGATGAGCTTTTGAGGTCACTTCCAATACCAAACATTCTGTGATACTGTGATACTGTGTGATTCACTCCAAACAAACACCTTCACCTATTAAAAACCTTTAAAAAGCAAAAGCTATTCTGCTCGAAATTATTAATTATTCCAAATCTTCCTGTTAAGGGTCTCAGTTTGGTGGTGTACCTGGCCAATACACATTTATGATAACAAACCACCAAAAATCCAATGACACACCTGATGTACACCTCTGTACAGGGTGAGTTCAGTCAGAACGTGTCAGGAACGCTAATCTACTGCCAGTTAATTGTATCAAAATCTGATTTTATATCATGGATGCTGTGTTGTGGTTAACGTAAACATTTCTTTCTTTGTTTGATGGAGACTTCTGGGAGAGCAGGATATCATCTGATAGAGCAGAATCAAGGCAGCAAAACAAGGATGGGGAGAATTGCTGGTCCACTTATTTTTTTACACACTTGGAGAGTTCTGCCTAGTTCAGCAGTCGGGCTCTTTAGATGTTAAGATGGCTTGTTACAATACTTATTACAAGATTTAATTTTATAAATGATAATGGCAACCTGGCACTGAAGCAGTCAAACCAAATTGGTTAATTATTTCAGTCTAGCGTGAATAATCAGCTTATAGGAAACTGCAAATGAAAAACTAATCTCTGAAACATTCCCCCGTTATCTGTATTTTCAGAGACTTGAGTTGCTATGTACTGCAATTGTGGCCACACTGAAGATTACTACACAATCGCATTTCAGCATTGACGGGAGTAATTTTGGGGTTAATATTCACTCTTGAGTTTTATGGAACAAATAGGCTTCCATATGTCTCTGGAGCAATATGTTTGCGATCACCATCTGTTACTCAAGAGTAGTTTTATAGAAAAATAATGCAAATTACTTCCCTCTTTAATTACACTGGTGCTTTGCAATATTGTGTTCTGTTCTGATTTGGAAAAGTGCCAGTTTGCCAGATTCAAGGGACAGATGTTTACTTAACCATTAACTTTAAAAACAAGACATAAAAATTAAGAGTTAAATTTTTTTATTCTCCAGAATATGGAAAAACTGTAGTCACCCAATTGTACAACCCTGAAATATGTTAGTAAAACTTTGAGGAGTACTACAAAGCTTTTAAGGCTCGGTAACCAAGCTGCCATGATACCTGTTCCATGCAAATATTGCGCAGCCCAGTCTGTGTTATTGCATTAGAGTCAAATATCACATTAGAGTCAAACAGATCAACTACAATTAAACATTCCATTTTTTTCTGATGTGGGAGCAGCACTGAGGGGAACACGGAACGCTGTCACTACACAAAAGTGGACAGCACTGTAACAGTGTGATGCTGATTTGTATGTTTCAATAAAGCAGAATTGTAATTCTCTGTACAACCCTAAATGACTGCCCTAGAAGTTTTGCGTGAATACCACAGCTGAGGCTCACCCAATAAATACATGTGGAGTCCCAACCAAGGCCCAGCAGAATGCCATTAGTCGCTGAGGTGTGTGTGAAGTGCATCTGTTAAAGCACTCGCTTTAACAAATGCACTAACATGAATAGCAAAATGCAACTACTCACTCTATTCATGTGCGAAAAATCCAACAGTCTTTACATATACGTTAAAAAACTCGGAGAACACTTGTGAGTAGTTTACCAACACCTCCATTTTAATGAAAAAAAAGCAGATTACATTGCTACTTCATTCCCGCTCTTGTTTTTACTTTATCAACTGATAGATGTCATTACTTCTAGCTTCCAAAAATCCTTCTTCCCTCTCAGTTCAAAGGCGAGACTGGTTAAGTAAAAAGAGAACGGTGTGAAAATCTGTCTTTAACCAAGCTCTTCTGTTCAATGCCTATGAAATTATAGGAAATCCTACATCAAAATTGTTTAAGTACAAGGTTTAATAAAAACAATAGAGTTTAAAACGCGTTGGTAGAACCAAGGTCCTGTTAATTTGGCACTAACTGGAATCCACAGGTCCAAGTCCTACAAAAGAGACAGTATTGCCCTGAATGCCACTTGACTGCAAATCATTAACATGAGCTTTGCTCCCTAACTTCTGGACTCTGCTGCCTAATAGGATAATATTTTTGATGTATATCTGTAACAACTCTGGTTTTGGCAGGTGCTTCTGCCATTTATTACTGTTTGATCCCCATCATGTGACACTCCTTTAAAAAAAAGTCCTGATTCTCCAGTTCCAGTAAATATGTCTTTCACTGCAGGTCAGTGCTTCTATGCCCATTCTACACTTTGTCTTAACTGCACTTGGTATGTTGGTTTAATTTTTGTGGTCTTTACAAAGAACAGTGTTCTCCTTTACTCAAATGACCTAAATGTATGAATTTTCCACATGCAGAACTTTACATAGAAGAGCTTAAATCAAGTCATTATTGGGAAAAATAAAGTATGCACAGTTCAATTCCAGAAAGGAAAAGCCCTGTAAGACTGTCATCTGTAAGTTCCATCAGTTTCAAGGTTTGCTATTAAGGTAGTGTAGTGCTAAAACTGGACCTTCTTCAAGGCTCAAGTTCCAGTGCTAATCTAAACCCTCTCAGCATATGCATATTTAAACCACATGACTACATGCCGTGGTTTATACTATTAATTTATAATCAATCACAATTATAATACTTAATTCTGCAGTACAGGCAAAACCATGGGCAGGGTGTTTACAGATCAAATATACCACTTGAAGTGAACCTACGTATTCTGCGTGCACCTTAGAGCTGGTTAGCGTATGAAAATCTAAACGGGCTTAACAATAGCACTACGGGGACACCTAGCCACGTTTTAGTATTCTAGACAAACCACTACGAGCATTAATAGGGTAAATCTGTTTGTTAAAAATTAGTCAATACTCTCTTCCTCAGCAACCACATGAGGTTAAATGAGGTTTTGTAGTAACCTCCCCAAAATCCTCTATTCTCGCGACATCTGTCAGCAAATCTGAAGGATGTGCAAAACCTCAGCTGCAGAATGGCCACAAACGGAGCAGAATGGAGTAGCAGTGGGTGTCAGCGGGCGCAGGGAGGGCTTGCTGGCTGTCCCAGCCCTGCAGGAGACCTCCACAGTGCGTGTCCTCAGAGACCGCCCCAGTGCGTGTCCTCAGAGCCATGGACCCAGCTTTTCAACAAGGGACTGCCAGTCACAATGCAGAGAAAAAACCCAACTGTCACTATGTTGTTTTTAAACATCTCCGGATCAGCTTTTGGAAATTTTCTGTTGTCATTCTGGTGGACAGAAAATGTTTCTTGTTCTTTTCTCTAAAATGAGATCAAAGTCTTTGCTGGGAGAAGGGCGGAGAGGGGAAGTCATTCTGAGAGCTGAATCTATCGCTGTCTGTGTCAGGCACGCCACAGAGTGCACACTGTATTTCTCTCCTCAACTCACAGCACGGTGCTTGTTTTCTAAAGAATATACTTCAAAAAAAGCTTCCATCACAAGACTGACGATAACGCATTAGAATTGACTCATTCAGCAGGTCACTGAACTACAAGCAGTTACGAAAAGGAAATGAATCTCCAAGTAAAACCAAAAGAGAGAACCAAATAGAGGGATGTGTCCAAAACACATCCTGTTTTCAGATCATCCTGTGTGCCTCTCCTTCCACAAAAACCAATTTTTGCTGTAAATGGTGACTCTGAAGTCTTCCTCAAGCACCAGAGCGTCCTTGCAGGAAAGACATTTAAGAAGGGAAAGCCAGGAGGAAGAGGTGATGGAGAACGGCACTTTAGAAGTTCTGGGGTTTTGTTGGTGGTGCATTATACATTGTGAAGATATTTTCTTAAACAAATAAAAACATGACTCTTCTTCAGATTCTGAATCAACAGGCTGAATAGATTCCTCCCTTTCCCTTCTGCTTGCAGAGAAATAACATTCATTTGAAAAAGACTGAAAGGCAGTACGAACAGCGAAGACTCAAGAGCTGACTGCGCTGGTAACTGGCTTACGTTCCCAGCTTCGCAGGACAGCGTGCAGAGGAAAGTATGAGTCAGAGCCTTCCATATCAAATTCCCCATGATATAACAAAAAATCCTTCCAAAATACCCCGGTCTGTGTGTCATCACCACTCCAGCACATAAGGAAAAAATGCTAACACACCATAACAGTGTTAAAAGACAATGGTTGTGACGGCAAGAAGAGGATAAGCAATGTAATGGCTTGGAGCACAACCCATGGGTCTATTCTTGCAGAAAAATGTAGCGTTTCAGAGTGAGAATAAAGTACTTTGAAAGTTGAGTACAGTGTCGGCACTGGAGAGGCCATCCCAGCTTTGAGAACATTGTTGTCAGAAAGATACGACTCTGTAAAACTTGCATCTTCACTTCTGCTCATGGCCAACTTCTAAAATAATTTTTGCTAAATGCATCAGTTCTCCCTTCAGAAAGGATGTGGCTCAACACGCTGCCACGCTGCCAGTTGTACGTTTTTGGAAGACTTTTCATACTAAGCAGTTTTTGTAAGGTCTATTTGTGCCACTTACTGGTCTACTAGTGAATTACACTTTCAAGTGTTATGGGCTTGATTAAATTGAATCCGAGTCTTTACATACTATATTTGTGATTATTTTCATTTACTCATGGAAAACAAACAAAAAAACCCAAGCAAACAAACACAACACTCAACGTCTTACTAAAAATAATTAATGAAAAATATTTTTTCATTCCAACTATCTGCAATATTTTATTTCTCATAGGTTCTCTAAATTGATTTAAACACATAAATGATAAGTTACAAGTACTTCTGCATTTTTCTGAGTAGGGTGGGAAACTGCAAAAGAATATGCACATAGATACAGCTTCATGCAATCTGTCATATAGTACTAAATGACATACGAGTGATGATTTAGTCAGCATCTACTATAAAAGTAGATGGGACTTCTAGATTCCATTTATTACTTGAAAATGCTGTGTCATGTATTAATATGTCAGAGGGAAAAATACGCCGATTTTTTGAAAAGAGAACTGCAGTAATACTAAGACTCTGCTTAACCAGCTTTTGGGTGCCAGTGAGAGGGAGCACGGTGATGCCGCTCTACCCTAAGCATCGGAAAGGCTTGTTGTGAAGTCTCTCGCTGTTCTTTCTGTGAATGCCTCGTCTGTGTGAAAGCAGCAGCCGCGCTACCGTGAGCTCGCACCGAAGCCCTCTGCGGGCACTTAACCGAACGCGCACTTTCCCTCTGCGCTAATTGCCCAGCCAATTAAAGGTTAATCAATCAAGTTACGTGCGAGGAAACAGTACGATGGCGCTTTCGCAAATCCGGCAAACAACGTCCCCGCGGGGGTGAACTGCTGCGCGGTTGCTGGAGGCCCATCAGAAGGCGGCGTCGCCGGCCCCGGGGTGGCGGTGGCCCCGCCGGCCCCGCCCGGCGCTCCGCCCCGGGACTCAGCACAGCTGGCCGCCCAGAGCAGCCCGGGCTGCGCGGCCGGCGGGAGCGGGCCAGGAAGGGGCTGCCCGGAGCGGCGGACATGCCTGTGAGTTGTGCACCCACCGCGCCTCTCCGCGGGGCGGACGCGGGGCCACCGGCCGAGGGCCCGGCCCCGGGGGCGGCTCCCGGCTGACACCTGCCCTCGGGGCTCTTCGGGACAGGAGCCCCCCGCTACCGCGGCCTTTGGAGTGGGGGGAGCGGCGCGGACGCGCCCGTCGGGGGACGTGCCGGCGGGGCGGGGAGCGGCTGCGGCGCTCCGGTTTCACCGCTGCTCCGGCCGTGCCGCCAGCCCGGCCCTGCGCCGGGTTGGCTCCCCGGGAACAGCCTGAGGGCGCCTCGGCGGCAGCGGGTCTGTCCGAGCAGCCCGAGCGCCGTTTAACGTGCGGGGCTTTGTCCTCTTGCCCTCCCCAGCTGGCTAAAGACCTGCTGCACCCCTCCTTGGAGAATGAGAGGAGAAAGCACAAAAAGAAACGCCTTGTGCAGAGCCCAAACTCCTACTTTATGGATGTAAAATGTCCAGGTAAACATTTAAAATGTTTATGTCTTACAGAAGGAGTTAAACTAATTTTGTATGCGGTTCATCTTCATTAAAAGTCTGGCTTTTTTAAAAAAATCTATGTTTTTAAAGCTAAATGTGGTTTATCTGTTCTGTAGAGAAAGTCTGTATATTGCTTTGAGTTTTTTTTAACAATAAAAGTGTTTAAAACCTTTTTTCAAAAGTTAATTTAAACAATCAGCTTTTTATTTTCTTTTCTGGAGATTTTTTTCCTGTTTTGTTTTTTCCTTTATGAAATCCTGGCATGTAGGGGAAAAAAACACCCCCCTAGATTTGCATGTATAAGAAGTGAGATGAAATGGATGCTTTAAGGTATTCCTGGCACAAGTTTCAAATAGAAAACAACATTGTTTTTCCTCCTATTGTAAGTGGCTTGATTCTGGAAGACAAATCAGACAAACTTCTCACAAGGATATACGCAGCCGTACTGGGACTTCACACAGAAAGTAAAACATCTACAACCGCCTTTTTTGTATATTGCTATTAAGAAGTAAGCTGACATCTAACTGACATATACAGGGGTTATACTGTAAGGTGTTGCCTGTGTCTGCTTCTCACATATTTTAATTGCTTTGGCTCAGAAACAGCTGTATAACCAACTTATCCTTTGTAAGCTAAAACATGGGACCTCTTGGCACAGTTACAGGAGGATGTTCTACCAGCAAACAGCTTCTTTAATCAGCACAGCTACATCCATATTGAGGCACAGAGATTCTCAAGTGTGGTAACTTATCTCCTAGAAACAACTGCAATGTAAGATTAGAGCAGCAAGAAAATCCATGGACTTACTTACAATAGTGATCACGCTGATTAGAAGCAGGGAATTGTTGCTGTATTCAGATTTTCTTACTATCTTATTCTTTCTTAGTAGCTTAGATTTCTAAGAAGCTCCGAGACATTGTTTTCCATCTAAAAGTGAGGTAAATTCATTAAAACTGCTTGAAAGTAAAGTCTAGTTACTTTTGAAAACATGGTTGAAGACAAAGCCACTTTTTTTTTTAAACTTACTTCAATGTACATGCATGTATATAATAAGATACATTTAATGTCAGCATAGGCCCCTCGATCACTGGTTATCTTCGTTAGCGTTGGATCAATTGGCTATTGAGTTTGAGGGATATACAGAGCAAAGGAGGAGAGCTTCAGCAATGAGAGTCCTAAGCACGAGGCACTGAAAATATCAGCTGTAGGCAGCGTTCAGCGTTGTTGGAAGTTGCTGCCAAGTTACTGAAATGGATTGGGCTTATTTCCCTGAGAAGTGTTGCTAAAGCCTCTTCCTGCATCTGGAATTAATGAAGTTATTCTGTGCAAGTCTTCTCCTTTGAATATGATGCCAGCTTTACAGAATGCAACCAAGCACATGCCTTGTATGTACCAATTATTAAACAGAAAGCAAACACAGATTTGAACAGCACTGTTTACACTCACAGCTGCCAGGCTTTGCCAACAGCAATGTTCTACTATTACAAGTTAAATATTTCTCTAGCTAGATGAGCTCTTCTATTCAGTGCAGACGGCTAGTCTAGAACTCCTTGATTTTTTTTTTGCAGGAGACATGTGACAGGAAAATCAGGGCTTGTCAGCCATTAGTCTGAGTGGATTTTCATATGGGGAGTCATAACAGTTTCAGTTAACTAACGTGCTTTCATATGCATGTTAGTAAAAGTACTTCAGACCACAATAACAATGTTTTGCTTTGTTTTACTTGGTATGCTGTGTAATGAAATGTAGATACGTTTTTGGACAAGTGTATTTAGCGTTATCTGATTCAGTTACACATACAATTAAAAAAAAACATGGTAGAAATACTCAACGGAAAGCTTAATAATGCTGTTTTCCAGGATGCTACAAGATCACCACAGTTTTCAGCCACGCTCAGACAGTAGTTCTGTGTGTGGGATGCTCAACTGTCCTGTGTCAGCCGACCGGGGGCAAAGCCAGGCTCACAGAAGGTAAGGGGCAATGCTTAGCAGCCTAAATATTCCACTTATGTAAATGCATTTATGTATTTATAGCCTGCAAATATTTGAGCTTGGATTTTGAAAACTGATATTGGAACACTTGTTTTGCAAATTGCATAAAGTTGGCTAGTAAAAACATTGTTAATAGGCCCTGAATTGCAAATTTTTCTTCAGTTTCTTGTTTTTAAATGGCTATACAGATATACCAGGCAGCTAAGCAGCTGCATCATGATAAAACGTGGTTGATTTCAGGTGCTTTAACTTGTCATTTCCTTTAGCCTATCTGTAATAAAAAGCCTGTTTAATTCTGAGCTAAGGTTAGAGCCTTAAAAAGCACCCTTAAAGGAGTAGGGTACTTTTGCCAGGCTCAGGCCATTCTGTGTCCCTGCTAGTCAGCGGTGACTTGCCTGGTTGTTTTGAAGCAGTAGTACTGTAAGGCACTTCCCTGGCTCAAGTAACCTAACCAAAATGTGTTTGTATAAATTATAAGGGAAGAAATAACCCCTTATCATTATATACAGATAATTGGTATAGCACCGTTATCTTGAATTGTAACCCCATGTCTGGGGTATATGAAAAACACTGAAAACACTTCAATATTTAAAAAAAAAAAATAAGATCAAATCCAGGTTTAATTCACATTTTGTTTACAGGACAAAAGGCAAATATATATGTAAATTACATATAGTAGTGCTTATACCATGTGCTACTATACAGGCATAGTTCATACAAGGCCAGAGTAAGGCTGTTGAGCAGCTGAAAAGGTGACAACACTCCTAGCAGCTGTTTCAGTTTGGGGTTTGTCTCACTAAGGGACGAACAGTAGACTGAAAATTTAAAAGGCATCTGGAAGAAAATAACTTGTACACCTTAGTCTGATTTTAAGCTGAATTATATGACAGCCATGTTTTTCTGGTTGAGTCAGCGCTAAGTCTTCACCTCTTGTGATACATGAAATCTAATTTATTGCATGAGTTTTCCTACTTAGGTTGGGTGGGCAGTTTTCCAAGGCAGTCTAACAATTTAAGGACTATTCATGCTTATATGGAGTTGGTTTTTTTTTGTACAGGCTGTTCATTTAGAAGAAAGCAACACTGAACACTTCAGGATGTGGTTTTGCATCTGTGTTCCTGAAAGCCTTACCAGTTTAAAAATGCCCATTAATACAACAATGTAATTACAATTGATTTTGTAACAATTACACGCTACGGGTGACTAATGAGCTGGAATATCTTTTTCAATAAATAATTTGAAGTGCAAGTTTTTCCTGCAAGTTTGCAGGCCACTGAGCTCTCTTTTTATAATTTTCCTGTTAAACAGTGTATTGTTAATTGGGTGGTGTCATTTAATATGAAAACCTTGGGCTTGCTGCATCCCTTCCCTCATTAATTAGCAAC
Source organism: Columba livia (assembly GCF_036013475.1). NCBI lineage: Eukaryota > Metazoa > Chordata > Aves > Columbiformes > Columbidae > Columba > Columba livia. Next base: position 17,544,930 of record NC_088612.1, on the reverse strand, counting down.
TACAGCAGTGTAATGCATATGGTGACAGAAACTGCTGTAAGAATGCACTTTGTATACTTCATTAGTGCAGCTACCCTCACTGCAAGGGTTGCAAAGGCTCCATGTATTTAAAATAGCTCATTTGCTTTCAAGGTTGTATTGAGTAAGGTGGTGATAAATAAAAATACAAAGTTACTCACTTATGTTCAGCTGTTTTTCTGGAATGCATGTTCTTTTCCTCCCTCAAATCTGGTCTCAAGACTGCATTTGGTATTCTATACTAAGATTTCTATCTATTAAAAAGAAAAAAAGGAATATTTTGCAGAACACCGAAAGCATTCAGTACAGAGAAAGCATATAAGAAACAGCAAGTCAGCAATCTACACTAACAGCTGTGAACTGTATCCAGTCACTAAAAAAAAAAAACAGTAAAGCAAAACTCTGCAAGTTTTCAGTATTAAACACTGACATTAAGACAGTGAGAAAACAGGTTTTCAGTTAGTTTTTAAAAGCCATCCTTTTCTAAATGGCTGTTCAAAAGTAGATTCTTTTTTTGAACCATGAGAAAACATTCAAATGAAGTCTTATTTTAATAAATAATATCTTGCGTATCAACATCTCTCTCAAAATTTCAGGTGTCCTAGTGAACTAATCATTGTTGGGAACTTCTACTTAACTTGTATTCTTCTTATGACTTTTAAAACGTTTCTAGTCAATAAAACCCCCCGCAAAACCCAATATTATAATTTGTTGCATTTGCAAGATGTTTTATTTCAGTTAATTCAAACAGTGAACATTTATAATTACCAGATACAAAAAGTAGATGCTTGGTACAGAAATAGATGCACCAATGTAGTATACATGCCTTTTAAGAAAAGTACAGTTTCATGTCAGTACCATACTGTTTTCACAATGAAGTTTCATTTAAGAGCAAGTTTATCATGAAAGCTGCTCTGAATTGACCAGTTTCCCACACTTAATGCCAGCCCATCAAATACCTGATTTCAGAGAGAGATCAAAGCGGCAATATTAATTCACTTGCGACCTGAATACATGTGCTCAGGCCAAACTGATTCCTGGTCTCCCAGATCTCTGCCTTCTCTTCCCCCACCATAAACAATAAGAACTCATTATTAAGTAAATACCAAATCAGAGAAAGTCAGTGACCCATTCTATTCCAGGTACTGGAAGATGAAAATTAGACATCATAGCATCTCCCATACTGTACATGTGACAACAGAGGGTTTTTTAAAAGCTTTACATTATGGGAGATAAAGAACAAGGTATGCATATAGAAAGTTGGTGGCTAAACATACTCTATGAGAGGAGTGAGACATTGTCATTAATATTTTGGTGTTAGAAATGCCTTAGACTTCCTATTATTCGTAGAATCACAGAATGTCCTGAGTTGAAAGGGACCCACAAGGATCATTGAGTTCAACTCCTGTCCCTGCATGTGACAACCCCAAACACTTTCATACATAGTTCGAATATTTACATTTATCAGTTTGGTCGTGTGCAGCCAAGCACAATGGTAAACCTGTGCCTTCTACATTCTGAATCTTTTGTCGAAACCCAAACACAATGGTGAGTGAAACTTGGCTTCTCTCAAGAACACGAAACAGTTTTCAAGAATAATAAATACCATCTGCAAAACAGATGCATCACACAAGAAAAGTATGTTAGAAATCCTAAAATAAGTTACTTTTCAGATTTTCTATATTTAAAACATTGTATTTGGTCTGTATCCATGTATTCTTCAACATGAAAACAACTCAGACCTACTTACTCCAGTTCCATGTGTAAAATGGGCAATAACTTCTGCAGCTGCACTTTTACCCAGCTTGTAGGTGCTCATGACTGGAAGAAAACAAGAACGTTGCTACTGCAGAAGATGCTCATCTACCTCCAGTACTTCTGTATTGGAACTGTCAAACAATATCAAAGACTTCAGTGGAAGAGCAGATAACTTATTGCCCAACCAAATGACAGTTGTTTCAGAAAGGTTCTCTCTGTTGTCTCTACTGATTTTATATTATTGAGATAAATACAACCCATTATTAATGAATAAAAAAGTGCAGTTTTGGAGAGTGGGCCATAAAACCCAAGCAGATAGTTTAAGTGTAAGCTTTTACTGTTTAAAGGCACAAGAACTATTATAATTATGAAGAGGAGTCCACAAGTCCTACTAGCTTCAATTAAAAATGTAGGTAAACACTGACGCCTCAAAATGTTCAATTTCCGGGTTTGCCAATCTTGGGCAATAAACGTTATCATGGGCGTGCTGCTAACAGAGGTGACAGCGTGTTATTTCATCACAGGGCAGGTAACGACTATGAGGTTAACGCTAAAAGCACTAACTTATGGAAAAGGCAGATAAGTTTGTCTCCTGTTCGCTGTTATCTAAGACATCTTGCTCCTTACACGCAGAGAAGCAGAGCTGCTAAACACTGCAGGGACAGAAGTATTCTATTCAAACCTTTCCTGAAGGTTATTTGGTTTGTCTCAGCCTGGAAATACCGTCTGATGTAACTGCAGGGGAAGTGTGAGGTGGTGGTAGATCTTGGAGATCTTCCATGCCATTATGGATATATAAAATCAACATATTCAGATGTCATTGTATTCCTATAGTAAAAGTAAAGACTAGAAGCTGCTTCTTTGCAACTCACACTTTCTTGTTCAACCATGTACCACATGAGGCAGGTCTCCAAATGGAAAAAAGGATGGTTTTCCACAAAACCTCTCGAAGTCTGTGAGACTTCTACTACTGGCTTCAAGAATGGGCTTTAAATTGTATTGAGTTATTTGAGTTCCTCATTCCTATGCCTAAAGGAATATCTGCATTGCAGAATACAGTGCCATTTCTGGCTACCAAAGGTAGCAAGTGTGTCATTCAAAACCAATAAGACAGTCTGACAGCTTACCATGTGCTATTCAGGCATATTCAACTGTGGAAATATGCTTATTTCACAGAAAACTAGTTTCACACATTCTCTGTGTCCAATAAAAATGGAAGAGAGGATATCTAAGTAGCAGCAAGATTTTTACTTACGTGACTTCACTCCTTTCTAATTCTTAACAATCCACAGCTCTGACAAGAGCCTACTTCTGGTATGAATCTGCATTCTGGAGGTAGCTTCAAGATTTGGGTTTTGTTGGGTTTTTTTTGCTTTTTAAGCAAATAAGCACTATGTGAAAATATAAAAATCAACAGTAAAACCATTTTTCTTTGAAAAGTAATACTGAACAGTTTTGGCAGACTGGAACTCTGAGAGTAACAAATTACGTCTTTGTATGCTCAAATCAAGATATGACATTTTTCAAAAGTTTAACGTTTAAGGTAGATAATTTGTTGTTGTACTTCTCAGTGCAAGAAACCAATGCCTTTTTTTTCTTTTTAACCTTGGTCAAGCGCTTGACTGGATGAGAAAAGAAGCCTGCTAAAGTAATCATGATTTACACAGGTGTTACAGGAAGTCAAATTTGACTGTTACATTCTCTTTTTCTGTATGTTAGAAACTTCCCTGAGAGATGAATTGCAGCTACACATAGGTTTAGCACCACTAGCAGAAGTTAAGTGAATTCTGGATGCTTTTTCTTCACGTATTTTTAGTGACCCTAGAGTCCAATTTCTTATCTTTTTTTGTGCGTGTGTGTGTTTCAGCACAGTGAGCTCACTTACTCTTATCTCTTTTTTTAATCTATATATTGTGCCCACTTCTCTTTGTCGAATTCCCTCGCAATCTTTAAGGCAGTGCTGTTGAGTGAAACTGATTGCATGTTACAAATAATACTGACAATTACTCCTCTGGGTGGTGCCACTAGCCCGGAACCTATAGCTTCCGAGTCCAGCTCTTCAGGAAGAATGAGGAGGACGCTGCTGGCCCCCACTGCGCCGCCCGTGTGAGATGCGTAGTGTTTCTGCTGCCTGCAACAGCCACATTGCTGTTTTTTCTCTACAACAGCCCAAGCCATTGCGTATTTACCGTCCCTGTCCCACGACACTTCTGTTTTTGGCACCGGGGTCCACATCATTGCGACTGTGTCTGGTTTGAGGTACCCTGGAAGAAGTTTGCCATTCGTGCTTTTAAATTGTCCGGCTTGATAGCTGTATAACAAGGCATTTCCAAATTTCAGAAGGTCACCTACTGATGACAGAAAGCCACCACCAGCCCACTTGTACGAGTTGTCCACATACGGTGCGTTTACCAGCCGTCCCTTTTTGTTGTAAACGTAACACCTAGGATTCAAGAAAATTCAACTTGTCATTCTCAGATAGTACGTGCAACTATTTTAAGCTGCCCTACCTTAAAAAAGCAAACTGAACATGTATTAGCTTGTTCTCATGAAACTTCAGCAGTTCTTAAAATGTATTTTCTTTAAATATATTTCTTGCAGAAAAATCAACAAGAAATTCAGACAAGAAAACAAAAATGAAGGTGACTTCTTAGGTTAGAAGCTTAATTTCAATAAAAGTACTATAAGCCTTCTACTGAGGATATAGTAAGAATAAAGGCAATATACACATAAGAGATGTAACAGAAATCTACAGGTCAGCCGGCACAGGATTTGTATTAAATCCCTGTAGTAGATATTAAGTGTTTTAAGAAAGAGGAATCCTACAACTACCCCATGATTATCAGACACTGAGCTGAATTTTCACTGAGGTGGGAGGTGACTGCTCCGAGACAAGAGTTTCCACTTAGGACTGATTTCCCCACACTGCCCCATTACGGTTGCCATATACTACAAAAACTGAATATTCTGGAACTACTAAGAAAAGTGAGAAGCACAAAAGTCTTGCAAAACCTGTAATTAAAATACAAATTAGAAACTACCAACCAGAATTGCAGAATGAACTATCAGGAACAACAGGAGTGCAGGCTGAATGATGCTTTTGAAAATAGCATGCTGAATAACTATATAATCTGATGAATTTTAACCTTTGGCCTTTGGCTGGTGACAGGGGTAGCGGGGCAGGGCAAGCCTATGATCAAACAGTACAGACACACACTCCACATCCAGTCCCTGCAAGTCAGTTTTTTGATCACAATAAAACCTGTTACAAAGATATTGAAATGCTTGACTAATGCCTCCAAAAGATCTAGAACATGATTTTTCAAACATTTTCATGCCCGTGAAATACAGCATAACCAAACTATTGAACAAAACACAACATGTCAATCTGTTCTAGCTTGAGGCACCAAGCTGGCTGCTTGTGGAAGCAAAACCATGTCGTTAGCATCTTAGTTTTGGTTAACAATGAGCAGCCCATAAAAACCCCTAAAACAGTGTCTGTCCCAATTCTTTCATCCCTACCATATTTCTGTTTATAAATGGTTTAACATATTTTTAAAAGAACTTGACTGTCAAGCTTGATAATTGATGAGAACATCACCAGCATCCAGAACTAGAGCCAGAAGAGCCTCTGAAAAATTGCAAGCAAAATAAATACCAGCACAAAGCATCTTAGAATACAGAACAAAGCTACCCCTAAACATTACAAACTGCATTGTATGTCTGTGCATGTACACACAGACACGCTTCAAATATACACTTATATGTAAGTACTATAAACCTTGGATTCAACATGATCATCAACATTTTCATTCTTTGAGAGCATTTTAGAAGCCATAATTTCAAAAAGTTTGAGTGTCATTTTCATGGCTTTTTCCATAACCTGCTTTTGTGATTCAGTTACAATTTTTCTGCAAAACAAATGCAAACTTCAGTCACCCAAGCCACTCCCCCCTCCACATATACTCTTATAACAGGAAATACTTCTTTCCTATTCTGTAATTTTACATGCTAATTAACCAATACCATAATCCTGACACAAAATCAGTCACATGACTAACTTTGAAATAACAGAAGCCACTTGATTCAAAAACCTGAAATAAACCTAACACATTTTTAATTCAGCTGGTTTAATAAAGATAGAAGGAGCAACAAATGTTGAGGGGAAAAAAAAGCTTCGTCCTTATTTACCTTGCTCTGTTATATATCATTGCTTCATTGTCATCGAGTACAGTTGATAGCATATCCAAATCACGAAACATTTTTAGCATGTAATCTGTAAACTTTTGACCTGAAGCTCTCTCCACAATAGCGCTCAGAAGAGTAAACCCATACGTTGAATACAAGAACTGACTACCTTGAAGAAACACAATGAGAAAGGGAGGGGAAAGAAAAGAAGTTAGCTCCATGATGCTTACATGGAATCTGAAGGATAACATTTAAGTAATCACATGTGCACACAAAACCATATATACAATGAATAATCAATTAAAAGACTCTCCCGTCACCCCCACATTAATATGATGTGGATCACAAGCTTACGATGCTGGGCCCTGGGAACACACACGGCCACTTGCTACGTGCAGGCAGCTCTGAGAACAGCGCTGGAGAACTTTGAGAGATCTGCATGCACGGCCGGGCTTTGCACGAAGATGTGAAGACTGATATTTAACACCCTTTGCACAAGATTTACCACACCAGCTCTAACAATAATGTCTATATTTGGAAAGCTGAAACAAAAAAGTTACTTCTTAAAAGACGCTCACCTACTGTGACTGGTTTGTGTGTCTATACCCTAGAGACAGAAAGACCAGGGTAGCACTCGCCCAAGATTTTCAAAGGTCTTGGTCACTTTTACCAGTGTTTCTAGTTCTAGTTTTCTAGCTCTAGAATATCCTGAAAAATTACATGAGCACTAACATGCATATTATTTAAGATGATATAATTTATTTACAAAACAATGTTTCATTTTCTTAACTAACTATCATCCTTGCACTAATGCTTTTTATGAAACATCTACATATCAAGCAATGGCTGAACTGCCTGCAGTTGAGACAGATTCCTTACTCAAAATGGGTCCTAGAACTCTCCAAGATGCTAAGTGGCTAACTTCTCCTCCTTCCTACCTCTCTGCCCTTAAATGCACATTATTTACTGTTTATCAGCAATGCGTATCATTTCCCTGTCAACCTAACTCATTTAGAACTTACACCTGAAGTTCCACAAAGCCCTCTCTAGAATTAACTTAAATACTCTAACAATAAATAACCTCAACAATTCTGTGATTCTGTGGCCTTCCTGTAGAATTTTTAAGCTCTGGCTTAGTGTCTCACTAACATTTTTTGCTTTTGGTTCATACCTAGAAGGCCCAGAGCATGAACAAGGCAAGTTGGTATCTGCTCACAAAATACTTTGTAGATACAAATTTGTTACCAAACTTATAACTTGCTTTAGCATTTATAAATGCAATAACTGGTATATTTCACAGCACTTACTGCATTACTTAGAGCTCCTGGAAGAAAAGTCTTATTTCTACCTGAAGTCTCACTTTCTCTGCTCCCCTGCATTATCTGGGACTCTTTGTATTAACTTTCAAGTCACATTTTGAACCTGCTGGATTATGGTGCAGATACACTATTAGAAGGTATCTATACGAGCATAATTCTTCAAATCAGTAGATTGGTAAATATATCTATACAAGACTGTTATCTAAAATTGAGCTGATAAAATCCTGATCAGTTCAGTCTTCAAAAGTTACCCCTGTTTTAAGACAATTACATCACCAGATGGTTTGTGTAGAACAGCCCCAATACGCCTCTGTTGAGCTTTTAATGGGGCACGAGTAGTAAAAAAAACAAAACAAAACACATATTTTGGTCCAAATGAATAGAAACTCACCTGGTTTAAAGAATAAAGGATCGTTTTTAAATATCTTCAGTGATTCAAACACACTTTCAAATTTTTCCTTCAAATAATACTCTTCTTGTTCAAATTCCTTGTCTTTCCCGCCGGGTTTTGAATTTCGGCTTTTTACCTCACCTTCATGTTCTTTCCTCAGTTTGGCAGAATCAGTCTTTTCAATCTCTTTGCCTTCTTTTTCTTTTTGTTCTTTATCCTTTGTTTGCTTAAACACTCTGTTTGCCTTTTCCTTTTCTTCCTTTACTTTTGTAATATCTTTTTCATAGTGACGAATCCCACTCAAGTGTGAAACCAACAGTCTTGTAGTAATAGTGACCTGGGTAGAAAAGGACAATATTTAAATGTGAGCTCTCTTCATTAAAAATGTGTTGCGCACTAAATCACCAGAAAAGTAAAATTCAACATGACAAGGAACAAAGATAGAAGACCTTTTAAATATCATGTATTAAATGCAGTTAAAATACATATATATATATACATATATATATATGTATATATGTGCACACTACACACGTGATACAAAACTGAAGATCCAAATTTCCAGTGTGGCTTTATTGAGCAGCAAACATCAGTGCTTGTCTATATGATTTTTGGTGTTTTACAGGACTAGGTCCAGATACAGGCACCTGTACACACACGGCTGTGCAACGACAGTAACAAAAATCCAAAGAAGTGTTAGCCATAAGCAGTTGCATACCTTTTCACCCTCATAGACTTTTTCTGGAAATTCAGGGACATATTTCTGCACCGGAGCATCTAAATCCAGTTTCCCCTCTTCCCACAATTTAGCAACAGCCATCATTGTAAGACACTTGCTAATACTGGCAATTCGCATGATCGTCTCCGGCTTACATACCACACGATTCTCTACATCAGCATAACCCAAACCTTTAAGAAAATAAAAACATCGTCGTAAATATTTTTGCATAGATACATGAGGAATTTATTATTTGCAATGAATTAGATTTACTGGCTCCTTAAAATGTTTTTCCTCTAGATAAACTGGAACATGAAGCACTGGACTATCCCTGCTCCTGCTTCAATTAAGTTGATAACATTTTAACGTAGTAGAAACAGTTAATCAAATCCCATTGTACTGGCCAATGGCATCCCAAGTTACTGATTAAGACTACAAAACAAATCTAATGATGGAAGATTAAGCCAAAATTGACACTCCTGAGGTCAAATATTCAGTGCAGAAAAATTAAAAGAGACCAAAGTCCAGACTGTAAAATAACTGACCACCAGTCATAAATACTCCTTTTACTGTCCTGAATTAATGGCTGAAAGAGTAAAGGGTCTTATTTTATCAATGCAGAAACTGAGAAAGGAAATCACAAACTGATAGCAATTCCTGCGCTGTAAAGCTTTACAGAACAGTGCTGTTATACACTATGTTTCAACATCACCCAGCATGACTTCAGTTAAAAGAGTTTAATATTCTCCATACTAGTGTTTCCCTAGGCAACCAACCCACAAGTCTGGTAGCAAGAACTGGAATTAATAAAGCATTATCAAGCTCCCATGCTAGTCTTCAGTTTGAGCTAGGTCTGAAGAAACCGTGCAAGTGATGTCACAGCATAAAAAACAATGAAATACAGTAATGACGTATTTGCAGTTTTCAGCAGAAGCAAGGCCTGCAAGCAATGCGTGTCTGTCTAATAATGAACTGCTGAAAAAAAGAACCAACCACACACACAACTTGCTAAAATACAATAAATAAAACTGATGACATGCCAGTCACCCAAGATCTTTTCCTTTACATAGGGTAGCTACTCAAGTAGCAATCTGATTTGAGAAAGTTTGTGATTAAGTTTCTAGCACAATTTTCTTACTGGGCCACATTACAAAAGGTACTAGAGGCTCTTCAACTCACTCTTGACGTCATGAAAGAGAAACCAAAGCCTCATAGTCAGCTTTATACGTACACAGAAGTTAATGCAACAACACACTGCCAGAAGAAAGTTCATAACAATCCTACAATTTTTTTTAAAATTCTATTCTATTAATGAAGTACGTTGCCTTTTAGTACTACCACTCAAATTGTGTAAAAACCCAAAAGACATTATTAAAGTGTTTCTGAAAAGAGACACAGTTTGGTGGTGGGGTTTGTTTGTTTGTTTGTCTGTTAATAAACATGAAAAGTCTCCCGGAGGCGTTTGTGCCAGACCGCGGTACAGCTGCGTGCCTGGAGTGCAAGGACATTCAAAGGCTGATCTGGCAAACTAATGGAAGGAAGGTTCTTACACGTAACTGTTGAGATGTAATAGCACAGGCAGGAAGTTAATAAGTTATCGATTCCTGGAAATTATTGAAGTTTACCAAGGAAAGTATCACTTTGTTCTTCCTTGGCAACTGTTTCTGGCCACTGTCCGGAGATGGGACATCTAGTGTATAAAACTGCAGCCTGATCGGTGTGTCTGAACCGGTCATTTTTAAAACATTCATCCCTTACCAACAGCACATATAACTACCGCCCCTGTATACCGACCTTCTGACCAGACTTCCTTTCCATCTACAGAAACTCCAACCAGTATGCCCGGGATTCCCGCTTCATCCTGACAAGAAGAGACAGGAGACACGGCAAAGGCTCTTTGCAGTTAAGAGCCACCGCCTCGCGAAGGCCGAACGCCCAGAAGCAGCACCGCAAACGCGGCGGGCCCGGCAGCCCGGGCCGTCCCGCCGCCTCCTCGCAGCACCGGCCCCAAAACCGCTCCTGTGACCCCCCGTTCCCCTCGGGCCTGACCGGCACCTCGCAGCGGTGGCGAATCCCCGGGCACGGGACTCCGGCCCGCTCCCCTCCCGCCCCCTCCGCACCTTCACCCGCCGCAGCAGGTCCCGGCTCCTCTCGATGGCCGCGCCGAAGTCCCGGGGGGGCGGCAGCGGGCTCCCCTTCGCCTCCCGCCCGCCCTCAGCCTCGCAGCCCGCCGCCGTGGGCGCCTTCACCCCCAGCGCCAGCCCCAGCGCCAGCCCCCAGCCCCAGGGCCGCGCCCCGGCCCCGCCGCCCCCCGGCCGGGCTGCCCAGAGCCGCCCGGGGGCTGCGCGGAGCCGCAGGGCCTGTGCCAGCCCGGACATGGCGGCTGCTCGGCCCCACCGACCGCCTCGCCAGGCAGCTCCAGCCGCTCCCGAGCGCTCGCTCGGCCGATCTCCGAGCGCATCGAGCGAGGGCAGCCGCCGGTTTGTTTTGTTTTGTTTTAAATAAACATGAAATATTTACATGATATGAGCAGTGCCAACAGACTCTATTTAAAACTAAACCGTGTAACGACAAGAATCACTTGTAGTTTCTGGAAGGACACCACCTGTTGAAACCCAGTACCTTCCCACAAAAACCTACACGCACCTCAGCCCACGAACGGGAGACGGATCACCCTGTGGGAGCAATTCCCGCTGTGACTGAGCGGTCGTTGCCGGGGGAGAGCAGCTCTTTCCCTCCCGGACACGTTTGTGCCAGACCGCGGTACAGCTGTGTGCCTGGAGTGCCACGACCTTCCAACACCGATCTGGCAAACTAACGGAAGGAAGGTTCTTAAACGTAACTGTTGAGATGTAATAGCACAGGCAGGGCCCGGCGCAGACAGGCAGGGCTGGGCAGTCCGCTGATTTCGGTGTCGTTTAATCACTCTGGTGGCTCTTGTTCCGGGTTTCAAACTGCCCGGTCCCACAGGGCAAAGGGGAGCGTGGGAGGGACCCCGTCCATGGATGAGCCACTGTGGGCCAGAACATTCCAGAGGTGGTACCAGAAGCCGTAGAGCCCTTGGCGCACGACAGCATCCAAACACTTGAGAAATGTTCATAGTAGCCTCTTTTTAACTTATTTTTGTTTTGTTTTTTTTTAACTTTCTTTTCTAAGCCAGCCCTGTCAAGGGAATGCCTTAGACTGGACTGCTGTAAGGACCTCAAGCCCCGCAAATCACACGTAGGTTGGCGGGAATGTGTCATTACAAAGCTCCTGGTGCAGAAAGCCCACGGTGTCCCGTTTGATGGATCACGCAGGGGTTTGCCATTTCTCTCGTGGAGACTATCTGGGCTATTTAGACAATGACTTAAAATAGAATGCATACATGTTGAAGGATTCTTGAACAACAGCTCTGTAACACTCCATAAATATATATATGTTGACAGAGAATACAACAGCTTAAGAAATGAAAAAAAAAATCCATACTTGCTAGCAAAAGTGGGGCGCATGTCCTTTCAGAACTCCACATATGCTCTGCTAGGAGAAGATTGCGAGATGCTGACCTAGGGAGTTCAATCGTATTCCTGCCCAACAAGCTCAAAACTGCAGGGTCTGGCAGAAGTCAGGCCTAACAGCTTTCATGCATGAAGCCAAATGCAGACCAGATGCTACAGTTTTCACTGCAGGCATTTATTTCTCATTAATATTTTCTCAATAAAACTCCACTGCTTATCACAGTACAACTTCATACCCAGCTGGTACAAGATGCTGTATTTACTTTCTCATAACTCATTTTCACTGTGTTAAACTGTCTCTGGAAGCATTTTGCAGCAGGATTCTCTGCATTCTTACATTAACCTGCTCAGCAGGAACTCTGGCATCACATTTTTGAATGGGCCTAAGCCAGAAATGGCTCTTGCCACTTCTCTCTGATTGGCTTAATGAAGAGCTTTGTGATAAATCCAGTAGCACAACACGTCCCACTGTTATCAGTTGTATCTTCCTCTGAGCTGCTGTTTCTGTTAACTTTGAGTTGAGATATCAGGCTTACAAGGTTTTGAGAATTTTCTTCTTCCCACCAATAGCAAAATGAGGACAGCAAGCACCGCCTAATCCAATTCTATTCTAAATTTAACAACAACAAAAACCCAATGTTTTTCTTCTATCCTTATCCGCCAGTCATTTAGACATATAGGCTCAGCTGTAATCCATCTTCCTTATGTAACACAGCCAGAAAAGTCCATCTGGAGACCCCCTGGAAAAACTCCACGTGGTTTAGCACTCAACCAGCTGACTTACCCTCTGCTCTGCCTCCTTGCCAAGTTGCGCTTACCAGATTTGAAAAGCCCGTGTGAAGAGATTTGCCTTATTGGGATGATAAAGAGTGTCACAACACGACGTGTCTCTCAGCAAAGCCAGGCTGTGCTCGCTCAACGCGGGCCAGCTTTAGGGTCTTGCCATCGAGAATCCTTTAAGGCTTTATAGCCTATGAGTAAGACAAATGTTAGAGCCTCAGTAACATGAGGCCTTAAAACAAAGTCCTTATGTATCTTCCCAGTCATCTTGTTGTTGCACACCGCTGCATGCACTGGCTATTTCTTAATTCGGTTACCGTGTGAGCTGGAGAACAACAAGGTGGGCAGTGGCTTTCATGCTGTTCTGCACCATCAAAAGGTGTAACATGCTTGTTCTGCTGGTGCTGGTCAATAGCATGTGAAAACATCAGGTATTTGCAAATTGTGAGGGTTCATCGGTATTTCCTAAAACATGACTCTTTAAAAAAAAATAAATCTACAGGCATTTTGAAAACAACTGAATCACTTCTGTCCGTCCCTCTCCGTTTCTGCAAGTGCTTTTGTGGATCCAGCAATATTTAACAGTTGTTATTACGGCTGCTCCTGCTTGTAGGTCTGGACTTTGATCTCAGTATTTTTGCTATGATGATCTCGTTGGCTTTGCTAGCTCACTGACGTGGCGAAATTCTACTGTGACATGCCTCTAAATTTAACGTTTCCATTGAAACCGAAAAGATGAGCAATGTTTTGTACAAACAACACCTAAGGTTTGAATGACACGAAGCAAGCGATACCTGTTAGTATTCCCTTGATAAAGGGCTGGCCAGTTCTGAAACCATGAGCCCAGCTCTGCGCTTTTATCATATTAAATACCATTTATAACAGCCACAGACCCAAACTGAAGCTCGCAGGCTGAGTTTGTAGGAAGGGGCTTTTAAAAATTTAGGAAGTAGCAGTGTAACAAAACTCCTTTGTTTTCTTTGTTTGGATTTATTCTGAAACAAACAAATGTTCCATTAATCCAATGGATTCCAATTATTCCACCTGATTCCAATAGTTAAAGGTTATAACTTTCATAAAGACTTCTGCACCTAAAAATGTTGAATCTAATGGAAAACAATTAACAGACAAAAGCTAAAACAGTCAAAAAGGACAGTAATTTGCATTTGTGCTAGATAAAATGAAAAAAAATAGGAAAGCAGCAATTAAAAGTATTATCTATGTATACATATCTATAAGGGAAAGTGATATGGATGAAAAATGCAAAGACTAAAGGGATAATGATTCCCTTGATCACACCTGATGTTTCTACTATCAATTTAGGAAAGGCTTAAAAAAAGCAGAACAAACGCCAACAAATTCTTTCTGAATTTCGAAAGAAGGCAAAGAAAAGGAACGTTAGATGTAGAGACAAATCAAGCTCTGCTTTCTCTCTGTCTTTTCGGGAGCAATTTCACTTATTTGAGAAGCAGGAGACGGAATTTTCGTTCCCCTGTGGCTTGCAGCGTTTGTGCAGTAGATGGCAGTACCAAACCCGCCAGTGTTCAGGCTGGCGGCAAAGCGCTGCCTCCACTGCAGGGGCATCTCTGGGTGGTCACAGTCCTACTGAACTGAGTTGTTAATACACGTTCCTCACCCACCCACAGTTTTCGTTTGGTCTTGGTCAATATACCAGTTCTCAAGAGTATTATCATTTGCTCATCAAATAAGGTAACGGCTGCACGATTACAGTGTACGCACCGTTTCAGTGACAGTGCTAATCGCACCAGTGTGCACCAGTAACAGTCTGGGCCAGGACAGTCAGATCCAGCCAAAAACCAGACACCCCTTCCCCAAAAGGTACATACATAGGTGCATACTCACAGCTTTAAGATTAAAATCTTCCCTGATTTTTTTTTTACCCAAACTAAGGTCACAGATGGATGGATTCTCCAACAATGTAGCTGAGAAACACTGATCTGGAACAAATCTTTAAACATGTAAAATGCCTGGGTGAGGAGAAAGAGTAGCATTAAAACCAGTGGGTCTTTAGGCACTGAGACCAACACGTTCATCATCAGCTCTGCTGGGACTATGATTCAGGTATTTGTTAATCTTAACTTCTCAAGGAGTTTAGTTAAACATGATGTACTTTTTCTACCCACCACAGGTTGGTGAATTTATTTCCCCTCCCCCCTCAACACACATGCCATAAAAGGAACATAACTCACCTTTATTTACTCTGTTTTTCTATGTACTCAGAATGTGTCACCTGGGGATTGCTTACTTTCAATAAAATAGAATATGAAAGTGTTTTATAGTGCCACACTGTTACTGCCTTAGTTTTACAAGTTGCATGCAGTCTGACACAGTTCCTAGAAACAACAGGATGGGAGGTCGGGAGGTGTTTCACATGTCAGGGAAAGGAGTGCTGAAACAACCGTGCTGTGCTTACAGACCAGCCAAAGGGTACACAATATTTCTTTTGCTTCTTTGCAAAATCATTAGTTTTGAAACTCCAGTTTCTCAGTGGTGATTTTCTCATACTCTTAATTCAGGGCCTACTTTAAACCTCTTGGGACTCAGAGGAAAAATAGTTTTCACCAGCTGAAAGTAAGTAATGAAGGAACATTCGTGAAATACATCAGTGTAAAAGAAAGAAAACTACCACCTCCCCCTCCATAAAAAAAATCATACTGAATTACTTCCTGTTTTTCCTGAAGTTATTCTCCAGGCAACAGTCGGTTCTCGTAGAAAACTGAGCACAGAGAGGACTGAACAATTTTGTCCCTGAGAATGGCTTCCCATTTATCCTTACATTTCAGCTGCTGCACATAAGCTTTTTACCCTCTCCAGCTTTTCTCCCCACTCAGTGGGTAGAGGTACAAGACAGATGCCATGAATAACCACTATTCGCACAACGCAACAGGTACCAGACAGCATCAGTGCCTTTTGCTTTTCCAAGTATCTATTTCTAGACTAAAGTATGTTGCTTCAAACCGAAGTAACAAAACTTTCTGGTTTGTCGCTACAAAACAAAGGTGTAAACCACCTAAAACTTTACACATATTAACCATAAGGTGTCATTCTGCAGCTGGTGTGCCCAACGCTGCAATTATGAGGTGCGGGCACTCCAGGACAGCTTTCCGGTGTGCTCTAGAAAGAGGTCCTCACAACTGGGTCATAACCACCTCTCTTCCCACGCTTTCTCCCCAAAATGCAAAGCTCAATGAAATGAACAAGTCCCAGACAACTACACGTCAAGAAACGCAGCAGTGAGAGAGAGCTCTGCAGCCGCGTTCAGGCCCCAAGGGCCGTCTTCACGGCAGGTGCCTGCAAGTCAGGGAGAAAAACAACGGGTGCGTTTGCTCTGACAGATACAGCAACAGGAGGAAAAATGCGTTTCCAGATTTTGTATGTGAATCTTCAGGCTTTCCCTGCATGAAAAATGCGGTCCTGATTTGCATTTACTGTCTCTATCTGCTCTTCTAGATAGAAGACTCCAGATCCTCCTCAGTATCTACTCCTCTAGCAATTTTTCCAAACCATTCAACACTATTTGAAGCTTCAGCATGTGATTTACTGATAACTGTTGTCATAAGCAAATGCTTCCCTGCGGTTCACACCAGGTACTCCTCCAGCTGTATGTGTGTGCTGGTTGCCAGCCCATTTTGCACACATTCGCTGCTGTGCCCATACGTTCTAGTGTGGTTTCACCCACCTGTGCTGCAATTACACCTTTATTTCCCTCTGCAGACATGTTCTGTGCCACTAAAAACGCTCTTTATGAGAACTGAGCACAGATAGCTTGAGAAATGGCACAGGCTAGTGAAAAACAGGAAACGGCCTCTTATCAAATTAGTAACATCTCGGATGTTTGGGTGGAGGCATTTGGCACCGGGCTTGCGTATTCTTATGGGAGCGAGTCCATGCACACTACAGACTCCATTCCTTTGCTTCGCATTATTGTTCCCAAGTTGGGGCAAGTTTCAGAAGAGCCTCTCTAAAGATGTGTAAGTGCACAATGACTATATGCTACACAGATCACTAAGAAGGGATTTTAGCTCTATCCCCTTTCCATACATTTACACAGATTTGTGCTGCAACAGAATAATCGCAAAAACTAAACTAGGTAGTTCTTTTTTACCTTTGCATGCAGATCTATGGGAAATGACTTAGAAAACTTGAAAAACTCCACTAGTGAGGGAATACAGCTGCTGGGCTGACTGACTCCTGCACCAAGCGTGGGACAGTTTGCCCCTACTGCCCCTTGGAATAACCCATCAGCTGCATGAGTTGGAAATACTATCATTTATTCCTTTGTCCTTGAACCAAACCAAAAGCATTTCCATGTTTTAGATGCTATATCCACTTTCTGTTCTCTAGCAGTGTGTGTCAGGTACACATACACACACTTAAGTTCCAGTCATACTTTAGCGTGATTACCATTACTCAATAGACCAGTTTTACTAGCTGCATACTCACCTTAATGTCTGCCACCCAGCATGGATTCTTTTCATCACTTCCTCTCCAATAAAAATGTTCTCTGACAAAGGCAAGCAAGATCCTGATGCATGCATCAGAAGGGAATCAGGTGTAGGGATGCTGGAGGGGAAGCTGTGCTCTACTTCATGGACAATGACATTTTTTCCAAGTGGTGTAATGAAAACTAACAAGTTCCTACTTGACTTGGTGCCTGTCAAATTTAAACAACAGGTGTGACTAGAAAGTATTTCTTATATGGACAGCTGGTGTTCTTGTAAATTCTCAAACAGCAAAATAAAATAGAAACTAAGAGAAATCCCCACATTGTCTATGAAATACATCTATAATGAAATGAAATGACATACTTAGTTTTACTGTATACACTGCAGTAGAGCGAGCAATTTCTTCATTATTGCTTCAAAGGCAAAACAGACACGGGGAAAAGAGGAACTGGGAAAATAGACTTCAGAGCGTTCTGGTTTTACTGCAGTTTACATAGGGATTCTGCAGTCTCCCACCTTTAATACAGTTTGCAGGTGTCCTACTCAGATCAAAAAGAACCGCTCAGCTCCTCTGAACATCAGTCTCTTTCTTTAGAAACTGAAATGCAGCATCGCAATCTTCACTGGGGACAGCTGTTTGATTTTTGAACCTATGTACCAAATGTCACAGCAGCGAAAGACCCAGCAGGTTTGAAGCAAGAGAGAACTTCGCATTGTGCAATGACTCTATAAAGCTTGATTCTACAACACTGAGGCTTTGCTCTAATGGAAGTGTTTGCTTGCCTAAGGCTCAGCCAAACAGGCAGGCCTTAGCTGGATATACTCTATATGTGTGTATGCCAAAAGTTGCATACGCACGTGTGACTTGCTAAAATGATCTCCTTTAAAGCAACTTAGCTAAAATGTCACAAACCCCTATACAATCTGCACTCAATTTAAACTTGGATTCTATCGATTTTATTCAATTAAATCCAAACTGTTAATGGCAAGTGATTCACAAAAATACTGGGTCCAGAGTAAACCCTTCCTATCAGTCCTTTTTCTAGCTGTAGTGTTCCTAATGCTAGCAGCACATACACTGATGGGGAAGCGCAGGGAGGAGTCAATAACTTAATTGCTCAAAATGGCAATAATCTCTGCCTCTCCTCTACACAGACATGTAGGCCCGTGTGCTTTTAATTTCAATTTACAACAGTAAGTCTCAGTCCAGAGCACCTCCCATGAATTAACAACCCATCTGAGTCCCCTGGGCTGCCTCTTGTAGCCACAATCCTTCCCACCCAGTTGTTAATCTCCAGGAAATGCCTTGCACTCAGATACGGCTGCATGGGATGTAATAAAAGCACACACACATTTGCTACATGATTGCCAACTGCCGAAAAGCAGCAAAAAACGGTGATTTTTTTTGTTTAAGTATCATGATTTCCTGGTTAAGGCAGTTCATAATAGCTTTAGCATAGAGGAATTTAATGCAGGTTCTGCTGGTGTGGTGAGAACCAGCGGGAGAAAGGATTTTTATTGATTTGTATAGGAAAAGCCCCCGCATACTGTACTTTAAACCCAGATAAGGGGTGACAAAGAATTTGCTGCTACCTGCACTTTGCCATCACTTGACTCTGTGGCAGAGGAATGAGGGGGCTGCAGGAACACGAGCAGAGGCTACAGGAGCAGGACAAGGCAGAACTGCACCCTCACATTTAGAGAGGGAGGATTTGATCTTGTGTCTATCACTGTCCTACTGCCTGTACCCTCCTGATTGGCATTTAGCCCCCGTGTATAATTCAGTCTTATTGTTTCCCTTCCAATTGCTTTCCTGCCTAGTTCATCTTCTAGATATCTTTTTTTTTCTGCATAGCCTGCACAAATTACATCATCCCGTCAGCCTATTTTATAGTCTACATGTGTACAATAAACAAATAAGGAAGTAGTACAGCGATCCAGATTAAGTGAAGAAAGTCTGGCAGGCTCCTCCTTGCTGGCTACAGAAAATCATAATCCAGGAAAGATTTTGAAGCATTTTCCCAGGCTATTTCTCCAACTAGTATTCCTGTCAAGAGAAACATGCAAACTATTGGTGGACCTGCAAATAAGTCCTCTCTTTTTAAACTGGAAACTCACTCAGATCTCCATCTTAATATCAATAACAGTGTGTCCTAAGCAAGTTAAAGCAACTTACCAGAGCTTTGCAGTTGCACCTGCCTGATTACTCTTTCACAAACCCTCCTGCAGACACCAGACCTGCCCCGTCCTCCTCAGCGGCACAGACAACTGTCAGCACCAGGCGTGAGGCCTCTGCCGGTTTTATCCAAAGAAACGCTGTTTGCCACGAGCTTTGGCTGAGACAGATCACACGGACACTTCCTTGGCATTTGTTTGAATCTCAGGGCAAAAAATGGAAAACGCATCAGTGAAAGGAATAAACCTGAGAAGCAGATCACGGTCAGGCTCTGGAACAGAAGGCATTCAAATACTTTGCAGGATCATGGCCCCAAACACATTTAATCCCTTCATAGCTGTGATCCATATATGCTTACTGTCCACAAAGGAGAGCAATGTTCCCACCACACACCAGGACGTTACGACATGTGGTACTGTCAGTCGCAGCAAGGTCTGCAGGACCTTTTATTTTTGGCGTTGGCTCAATTTTTTTTTTAATTAAAAAGATGCTGTTTAATCTTTATCCAGCCATTCCTCAAACCAGCAAAGAGATAGGAAGAAACCAGTGCTAAGGTACCCTTAAAGGTCATAATATTCAAATCCAAAATATTACATAATGTCCTTTCATTTCAGTGCATCATAAGTCAAGAAATAAAAAATGGGAAGGCATGGGCGTTTTATGTGTCTGTAAGATTCTATCTCCTTCTATTGCCCATTCTTTCTGATCTCATATAAATTAACTAACTGGGATATCTAGATTGCTCACTAAGCTGCTCTCATTGTGAGGGGTATCCTGCATTTATGCAATTCTCAGCCAGAGCTTATGAGTTGGCAAAGCTATGACTGACAGAAAACTAGACAGGCTTGCAACTGAGGCCAAGAAGATTACGCAAACTTTTACAGATTTTCCATACTTTGGAAAGAATTACAACACAGGCTGAAGAAATTAAATTACACAGCTTCTCTGTTAAATAAAGGAACTATTCCTGTGTGCATTATCAAAAAAACCCCTCTGAAAAGCATTATCTGTATTTTCTCTACTGCTTTGACCTTTGTGCTGCAATTCCCACTTAATCTTTCACTGATGCTCCCGTTCTAATAATTAAAAGCTCAGCAATTAAAACAAACAAAAAAAACACATGAAAATGACCACCTGAGGAAAATTACTTTATTTTCCCAAATGCTGAGCCATGTAAAAAGTATTTCCTGCCCTCCTGGTTTTTAAATGTTTTAGTTGGCTAATCAGTTCTTCTTTTGTGCCACTGACAGACACCACAGCAGTCACAGCCCCGTGTAGCAGCTGTTTGCTGTAACAGGCCCTGCATATTATTAGACATCAGAGAGGTCCCATGAGGGAGCAAGAGACAACACAAATGTCTCAGTATCCGGAAAAAAATTGCTTGCAAGTTTACAACCAACCAGGGGACATGGATCTCCAAGAAGGGAGGTTTTGCCAGTTCTGGTGCTCTTGGAACTACTCATTTAATTGAGGACAACTTGCAAAACCACCAAGACAATTACATAGCATGGCTGCACAATAATGATATATTTCAAACTGCTAAATGTGTTTTTGCATTGAAGAATAGGGTGAGTAGCTCTCCAAACCAAGACACGCATCTTGGGGAATTCTGAATGATGCAGAGTTCTATAATTTAACAAATTTTGAAAGCTAACATTTTGGGCAAAGTAGCTGCAAGAAGGAGAAATCCACATTTGTTTGGAATGGGGTTAAATCTGAGCCCAATTTATTTATTTTTATACGCCAATGCTTTCTAGCTTCACTAAATATTGTTTGATTAGGCATGCAAAGGAACCATAATGGGTAGTGGCTTATGATACACAGTACAGACAGATTTTTCTGCTTCAGAAAATACATCATATGCCCTTTTATGTGTCTTGCTAGTCAGCAAAAAAAGCCACTTGGCGTGACTCACCATCACGTTCACTGCTCCTTTCAGCTCTCCTTGGAACTGGAAAGCTCCTATTTACCCGTTATGAAGCTTTTTGGCTTCATCTGCAACAGCGCACTGCAGGGAAGTCTATTCTACAAACAGGTTTTTTTCAAATTAATTCTTATCTCTGTACTTGCACATGCTTGCCCTATTAATGGTGACATGATCTCATTAGGAGACATTACACCACAGCCTCCTTCTGACCTTACACGCAGTAAGGGGTGAATTCAGATTCCCCAAAGCACAAAGCAGTTTGTGGTCTCCTGGAAAGCAAACCACCTCGAGCAGCAAACAAAGGCTCTGACCTTGCTAAGACACACTGTTTAGGACCCAGGCACAGACCAGGAGACCACAAAGGCAAACCAGCGGAGCAGGCAGCACTCTCAGCTCTGGAAACAGCCAAGTGCCAGGAACTTACCTCTGCACAGCTGTTATTTGGAGGTTTGGACTGTCGGCATCCAGTACAAGCTTAAGGAATTAGGAGCCTTGTAACATATATTTCACTTCCCAAAAGACACTTAAAGGGAAACATGAAGACAGGGATCTCATCCTTTCCATTGAGGATGACCTGGCAGCAGCCAGCAAATCATGCAAAAGCTTGTAATGTTAACAAGTTCTCTCCTTTAAAACACAATAAAAAAAAGCCAGAGACTCACACCTGTACATCTTCACTCTCCAACTCCCATGTAGCCTGAAATTATGTATTACTTTACCCTTTCAGCACTACACCAGCTGCTGAGGAAGTCACTTGTTTTCAGTGGCTTGCTAGGGAACCACTAATGGAGATTCTTTGCTGATCTGGAAGGTTATCTATATCTGTCTCTTTGCGAGCTCCTTGCTGCTAGAAGGATGGACAGCATCAGCTTCCAGCAATATACTACAGAAAAAGAAGGAGTAAGAATTATTTCTGAAGTTGTTCATTGACAGACCTTATAATTAAAATAAGGATACCTACACATGCAGAAATTAGCAACCAGTAGTGAAAAGTCAGGTGAAAGGCTCTCTCATGAACCTGACACATCATTTTGGAAGTTTTATCACTGTATTGAAGTAAATTGACACATATTAACAAGATACACAATACACAGTAGTGTTTGCAGGGCTCATTTCCTACAGAAGTCTATGGGAGTTCTGCAATGATCTTACTGAAAACAGTTTTGGTCAAAAATGAGTAATTTTGGAAGGAGACAGCAGCATTCTGCACCCATCTGGGAATACAAGTGAATAACGAGGACAGACTCCTGCAATGTGGCCCTCAAAGGGCCCCTCTTGGCAGCTGCAGACCCACATCAGTCCAAACCACTGCATTTCACTGCATTTTTATTAGCCCAACAGCACAGAAGAGACCGAAAGTCAATGTGTTAACAGCGAATCCCAATGAGAGACAGTGCACACGTGCGTATTTTACACAGCAAGACACAGAAAGCTGATGTGATGAAAAACAAATCACAAGAGAACAAAATTTAAAAAATGTCCTAAAATGTGCATTTTATTCCATATCATTATACAATGTTTACATACAGGTATACTTTTAAAACTGCTCAAAGAAAGTGTGAAAAAGTGAGGCGAATATCAGTCTATAAATTCCTCCCCCTCCCCAAAATCCACACAAATAAAATACATTTTAAAACAATCTCTTCCAATTTTATGTTTTCTCCTGAATTTATTGAATCTTTCATTTCAACATGAAAAATACAACCGAATGAATACTCAAGGTGAAATGCTGACCTACACTTCAGTGTTGAGTTGCAAGAACACAATTTAAACCCTTCAGCAGCCTTCGCTTTTCTCTGTTGCTTACACACCTTCATTTAGTTGAAATAGAAGGCACAGAACATCCAAATCCTCACAGATCAATAAAATCCTGATAAAAATAAATTACTGTGCTGGACAACTCCTGACTTGTCTGATATCAAAACAAAAGCCTTCAGAACCTTTTGTTCAAAATAGCACCATTTCCACCTGATCTCTCTTGAATGCGAATCATTCCTCTTGTTAAAAATGGTAGTTGGCACTTGAGGTGGGACGCTTTCTGCCACAGCCAGGATTCTTCAAAAGACTAAGCACACTGAACTGCTGAACTCTCTACAAAGTGTAGGTAACATTTTTTGTTGGGAAATGGCACATCTAAACCGTAATGTAATGTAGCTTAACCCGCATATGGCTTGCCCATTTCGGTGTTTCCCTGACCCCTGCCTGATAATTTAGCAGATGTTCCCGTGACTGTGGTGAAACTAAAATAAAGACGTACTTATGGGGTTTCACGGCAAGCAGGTGTAAAAATAATAAAACAAATAATGTGGTTGCTGCTAAGAAGATTTTCACATGTTGTTTAACTCCAGTAAAGTTTGATCCAGCATCTGATGCATACTAAGGTTTTCTTCTTTGGCATGCGCCACTTTCTCTGTTGTGGGATTAGAAAATTAAAACATGAATAGCAGTTCTTTGGAGGCCCGGATTCGCACAACACGAAGGCATGCAATCATCATTTCTATCGCAGGGTTTAGAAAGTTAAATGTGCATGCTCATAAATACCAATGTCCCCAGACAACACAACCGGACAGAATTTCAAATTAATAAAACAAATGGCAAGTAATGCAAGTTTAGAACTGTTTACAGCTGCATTTATTAAGAAAATGCACTGCCAACAGAGACGTAATTCTTGCATGTTCTGGAAGCTCTTTGCTTATAGAATGTGGGATGGTGAATGGCTTTTTTTTTCTTTTTTAAAGTAGGACAATCAAGAAAATAATTACGTGGTTTGCAGATCCATACTTTAAGTTTCACGTAACTCAGAACTTGCAAAGAACAAAACAATTAAAACTAATCTCTTCTTTAGTGAAGTGACCTTTAAGAAATTTATTTCTTCTAGAAAATAAATAAACAAAACTTAGTAGCTTTATGTTGCATGCACACTTTTATAGGTCATTTAACCCACTTTTTTGATACAATACATGAGCACAATGTTCTAGAGCAGCATCCTACCAGAATCATCCAGTAATAGCAACTTTAAAGCAAGCATACCTTTAAACTGACCGGATATTTTCAGATGGAGCTCTCATTCCTAGGGTTTTGCTTGTTTGTTTGTTTTTAAATTTATTTTAAGTTAAATACAAGCCAAATTCACAGTAATGCAAAATTATTGCATTTAAGTCTCCAGATAACAAAACAGCTCTAAGTATCCGTTACGCTGGGTTTGAAATACGAAAATGTGAATCCTGGTGAACATTTTTCTCTTGTCCACGTTCTAGCATAAATCTCGGGGCCAATTCACCAAGCCAGGTGAATCGAGCATCTCGCTACAAGGCAGGCTGTTAACTGTTCGCATACTGTCAGCCAAATGCTGCAGCTGTTGACTGACGTGGAAAGGAGCTACTGCACAGCCAAAGGGCTTACTGCTCCTCCAAA
The DNA here is from genome assembly GCF_036013475.1 of Columba livia. Lineage (NCBI taxonomy): Eukaryota > Metazoa > Chordata > Aves > Columbiformes > Columbidae > Columba > Columba livia. The sequence continues at coordinate 17,520,278 of NC_088612.1, read as the reverse complement.
GGAGGCGTGCGTACAGAAAACAAAAAGCCTCATCCAGAAGAAGCATTTTCATATTTTTCCAACAGAAACTGAGAATTTCATCCATTAATTTACCACAGAATCAACAGCCTGAAAAAAAATCAATTTCTAGGTTTCTTGCTTATTTCTATATTTACCAATTCATTCTTAAGGAAATTTGGAAGAAGCAGTTTCTAAACAAGTTAACAACATAGTCACACTAAAGTTTAATCCTCATTCAATGCCAGCTTTAGTTCATTAGTTAGGCGACTGTTTTGCTCAAGTTGCTGGTAGAGTTGGTCTGTACAGGCAGCAAGCAGGTTAGAAGGGAAAAAAAAGAGGTAGAATGAAGACAGATTAGACAGAGAAAACAGTTAAGCAAGAGTTAATAAAGAAACTGGTCACACCACAGACAGTTCAGTAACACACAGAGAAATGTTTTACCTTTGTTTCTAGAACTCTAGTAATCAAACAGCTACTCCAAGGAACAGCTATTATAACCTATGAAGAACTGGCTAAGAGTCCTGTTGCAGGAACAGCTGGGAGACAGGTAAGTGGAAGCAGATGGAAGAACTGCAGCAATACTCCCAGAAGAACCAAGTCCTACTTTAATTTTTACGTATAGCGTGTGGAGGACTTGTTTTATGAGTGCCATTTTTCTTTGTAAACTATTTCAGATGTGGTGAGGGAGGGAAAGCAACTGCATCACAACCAGGGTAAGTAAGGGCAGGAGATGCTGCGAGCCAGATAGCACTAGGTCTGACTCAGCACATACTCCTTTCCCGGGGAATTGTATTTTTGGCACGGAAACATATTTCTGTTACTGGTACCAACATACTTTGAGACCTTCAAATTTTCCAGTTGTACTTTGTAAGAAAACTAAACCAAACATTCAGTGAAAATGAAACAGAAGCATGAAAACCTGTGTTGCTCAACCACAGCAAACGCACAGTTCACGGTCAAAGAGAACACCCACAGCCATGTTGTAACAACGCATTTAGTTAAAGTTGTTCTGCAAAGTGAAAGAACCTTCTGCGATGGGTTTTGACTCGCTTGTTTTCTCACATTGTCCATATTCTTCTAAATAGGCTAGTTCAAACTGCACTCCTGACCTCTTGATCCCAGACTGTTCCCCTACAGGAAATGACTGTTTCTCATCCTTTTCCACAAGCTTCCTAAACAGAAACCCTGCTCCCCTGCGGCTCTGGACACGGCAGCAGCCGAGCCGTGCAGTGAGCGGCTCTGCAGGACAGCTTGTGACGTGGGTGCAACTCCTCAGAGCGTCCCCGCAGCCCAGGATCCAGCAGCCAGCTCAGTTAAACTGAGCTCTGATCCCGGACCAGTGACAACTGGGTCTTCTCTCTTTCATCAGGATAATGTCACATATACATGGAAAAAAAAATTGAACCCTCAAAGCAGCTAAAATTTCACTACATTTGGCAAAGTGCATTTAGTTGTTATTCACACATGACAACAATTTTAACTAAGAACTTGATGCTTGCCTTCATCACAGAAAACTCCTCTCTTTAATTGAGGCAGAGATTGACAGTATTTCTCAACATCCAAAATGAGACTAAATACCCCAGGTAAAGCACAGAAAGCATTTATGGAATGTCCAGTCAGCCCTCAATTACCCTCAGGCAACCTGTCAAGTTGTGATTTACCACAGAGGTAGAGCCAAGGGCTGGCTCTGTACGCAGCCACCTTAGGCAAAGCTGCAAGTTCGGGCTCTGGTGCAGGCCCAGTGAGGCTCAGCCTGAGCCCAGCAGAGCCCAGACATGTGAGACACAAGAGCCAGCCACTCCTGCCAACCAGCCCCACAGACACCACCAGCCACACACAGACCTTGTGGCATGTACAACATAACATAAATGAGAGCTGACCCCATTCCCCATAACCTGCATTTGTGAAGTTAACCACGTAACTTCAGCCCTTTTACGAATGCTCATCCCATTATGTTTGGTTAGACTTCACCCTAAACATTTTACTTTTCAGTTGCAATACACACAGTGTATAAATGTACTCGCTGTAGCTCAAGTGATGAGTAGTTAAGTTAATGAACTTTACTATCTGTGTGACCTGTGACTGTGGATACACATCCTGTACTTTACCTTCTCCCCACAGTCAATAACACTAGCATATGTGTCATGGGATAAAGAACCGGGATCAGCCGGAGCTACCTGAGATTGGCAGGTGGAAAACGATGCATCCATTTGCAAACTTGATTTGGAAAACAGATTTTGGGGAGGGGGCTGTATCTAGGCTAGACTGCACTACTGAAGTTCACAAAGAAGCTTATTCTACAAGCTAACAACTAAAACAGCTACGCCACAATGAGTTTGTTTAGCTGTTGTGACTTAGGAACTTCAGTAGTACACACAGTGCTAGGCACAATCAGAAATCAATCCGGTTTAAATGGATTCACTTTAATGTGAACTGCAAAACAACTTATTTCATTGTGAAGAAAATGAAGTTAAAATAATGCAATAAACTCTCTAGTTGCAAGTAACACTTTGAAAAAGCAAGATGTCAGTATTTAATGTTTCGTCCTTAATCAGGCACTGACAAATCAGCCGAAAACCGATATTTAAGCTTTCAAACCTGAAACCTGTATATTCCGCTTTGCAGCAGAATAATTTCATTACTAGCGCAATGATGAGTTTTCCCACTCCAATTCTGAGACATTTGTCATGAGTCTGCACTTCAAACTCACAAGTCTGAAAGCCAAGCACAAGAGTGCAAAGCTACTGAAATCTCCTTGCTGAGCTTCTGAGCGTGTCGCTCAGGAGAAGCACATTGGAAAACAAAACAAAAACCACCACACAACAAGAAGAAAGAGTTAGCATGCAACGTCTGTCCTGAGTAATCGAGGTGTGAAAGAGTGGAACACTTTCTTTGCAAGACATTTAAAGGACTACTTTTGGGTGAAAAAAGAATTTTAAGTTTTCTATATTGCCCCTTTAAATCTGCCTCAAATATTTAAGTTAACGAACAAACACATTTATAGAAAGACAGGAAGTCTTCAGCATCAAGCTATGAGAAAATTTCAGACTTTAAAGTGAAAAATTTGGCATCAAGGACTTAGCTGCTCTCTCAGCAATGCTCCCACGACCAAGTGACCCCGAGGAAGTAATGTCCTTGCAGATTTTGGCCTAACAATAACAGCTGAAAAAATTCCCCATTACATCTATTTGTCATTTTATCTGCAACAGATGTTGAGAAAGATTAAGATCACAACTGGTCAGTTTTGACCCCAAAATATGAAGAGCAGTATTCTCATCCCACAGACCCCGCTGTCACTGCCTTTGCATTGTCAACACTCAGGTAAAAGTCTTGGCAAAAATAAAAGAAAAGAAAAAAGGAAACACAAAAAAATTTAAATCCCTAATGGCAAAAAAAGCAACTTTTATTAATAACTGAAAGTTATTTAAATAAATAATAGGCAAGGGAATAGCAAAAGGCATACAGCTGGGATGTTTATTTTACATTGAGAGATGTAGAGTTTCTGTACAGCAGAGCACAAAGAGAGCATGTTCTGAGACAGGTGCTAGAGGAATAGTCAAGTAAGCTAGAAGACAGGACAAATAACCCATGAAACATCCAAAGCTTGGAAAGATGTTTTATCCAACCCGATGAAGATGTCTTTGGAGAGGTGAAGCAAAGAAAATTATCTGCATGGAAAGAAAAAGTGAGATAAGGTAGGAAATAAAAAAGGTGCAATAAAAGCTTCCAAAAGAGCAGCAACAGCACAGCAGAGTCCAGCATGCCAAGATAGCTACTAGAAAAACACACCATGCTGGGACTGGAATGCTACAGTAACGTCCTCATGTACCAGTAGAATACATTTTGAAGCCTGTTTTCCATTTAGAAATATCCCAAATTGAAGGAATACTGTAATCTCTGTACATAGAGGAAGAAAAAAGAAATCCACCTGCTTGATCAGCTACTGAGCAAACGCATATGTCAGGGCAGGGGAATTAAAAACAGAACAAAAACAAAGCACACAAAGCAGACAACATTAGACCTTTACTAAAAAGTTGGGAGAGGGAAGTAATGAACAGATATAGAGATGAAAGGCAGCAAAGAAAAAACGTTAAAGATATGGGTGCACACAAAATACGTTTCAAGCTCTGAGCAAAGCTTATGCCTTGCTGAAAGCATGCGAGCTTCCCAAAAGAGATGCTGGGAGTAAACATCGCACCTCATAAGCACCCGAGAGCCACAACTCTTCCTCTTTCCCATGTCAACCGCAGCAGGTTCATGCAAGTGAAAGGTATGAGCATGGGAAGGTGGATTAGCAGAGCCAACCTCTGTTCAGAATTTCAGGTTGACAGCCAGTTTGTGTCAAACACTGCATGGACTAGTCACACCTGACAACATCACTCTCCCGCTTTCCTGCTGCCTAATACACTCTTTATTTTTTTTCCTTATGACTAAAGTGTTTGGCATATGCAAACTCAATTACTACTACCCTCCATAAAATACGCAGAAGCAACCTACAATTCAATTGTCACTTTCATGAGTGTAAATGACATAGTATTTTAAATCGATTTCCACACTTCTTATTTAGTGGTAACAGCTGAAATTTTCAGAGCCAGTCAAGGAGGTTCAGATAAACACTTTCCGCTGTCGTTAACAGAGAATACAGCTAAATATAAATTTCTTCGAAACCTTTGTAGTAACTTTGCCAGGGAAAAACTGCAACAGCAGAAGAATACACTCAGAATGCAACATGTACCACGGCAATTTTCTTCAGTGAACTGAACATGATGGGTCTGGTAGAAAATACTTGAACAGAGGTGAACTGAAAGGACAAATGCAGAGCTACAAACAAACAGCAGCCGCAAGACACAGGGATCGCAGATACAGAATGAAAGGGTAAACACCGGCTTATTAGGCAGCTTACAAAATCACCATGAGTATTTACCAGGCTCGGCACAACACTCACCCACACTCTGCCACGGTAAAGAAATTGTTCATGGTATTTTGTACACCTAGTCTCACTAAAGGAATGCGTCTCGCACTACAGAGGGAGTATAATTTCACAAGGCTGGAACTGCGCAATCAATGAGGGCAGGGAAGCAGGTGCAGGCACAAGCTGGGAAGACATTTACATGGAAGTCATATCGTTGAGAGCGTGGTCCAGCTCCTCGCTGATGGCTTTGTACTTCAGTTTCTGAGCATAGAGCTCATCTACCGTTCACCCGAGGGATGGCAGAGGCGTGCAAGGAAATGGAGCGTGATCATGGGGTGGAAGGTGAAGGTGGTGGCAGGGAATACCATCCAGAAGCCGCAGGAAAGGGGAAGAGTGCACAGAAAGAGGCGTTGCGACAGACAAAACAAAACAAAAGTTACAAAATTAGAGAAGAATAAAAAAAAGTCAAGTGAAGAGTTTTATGCGACAAGTTCATTAATTGCACTGCCAGTGGGAAAACCCGTGATAGAAAAAACTAAGGAAAGAAAGCGTACGCAGGAAGCAAAATCCATGTTTTGCTGCCCTGGACTTTTGTTCTAACACACATTAGGAGAGCACTCAGGGGCTAGGGAGAGAAGATTAAAAAAAGGGGCTCAAGGATGCTACCGTTTGTTTTCTACCACTTTTTTTTTTTTTTAAACCACTTTGGTTTGTGTGATGGCATAAACTCACTTTCTTGCAGCAACTTTTGTTCCTTCTAAACACTTCTCTTTCTGTTTCCTTCCTGAGTCAGTGATCATAAATTTTCAGCAGCTACCCAGGCATTTCACACCCTTTCTGCAGAAGTCAGCCTGCCATGCCAAGCAATCAAGCTTCTTAAAATCCTAGACTTGGTGTAACGCATCTAAATGAACTCCACGTAAGTTTTCATTAAAAAGCACTATTGAATTATCTTCTCTGGAGGGAGAAAGCACTTTTTACTACACTACTGGAGTTCTCCTCTAAAGTTCAGTAAGCTGTCCTTCGGATTATGTACACAACCCATTAGCTTTACTGAAAAACAGCAACTGGCCTATGTCACAAAATGCCTGCCCTGACCCACACTTATTACAGTAATAAATTAGGTTAGCTTGCTACATTCCTAATTATTACAAGCGTAACATAAAAGCTTCACCATCTTTTTAGTAAGAAAAAAATACTTGTCACCTAATGATTTACCCTATACATTTATATACCTCCAAGAAAAAGAATGAAAGGAGTTTTGAGAACATGAGAGAAAAAGGATCAGGCAAGAGCAAACACTGTTCGCCTGAAGCACTTATGTTGTCAATACCTTTCAACTGGAAAACATTTTGCCTATTTTACTCTTTAGGCATACCCAGTTATATAAGCAGGACAAGTCAGGTGAGTAGAATTGGGTACTGAAAAAAAACACCCACCACAACAGAAGAATAAAAGATCTCTATTTCCATAGTAAGTGAGAAAAAGAAAACCCCCATACCTTCTAGGTCATCGATGCTCTTCTCCAGCTTGGTTACTGACCTCTCAGCAAATTCAGCACGGGTCTCAGCCTGAAGTCGAGACAAATATGGACTATTTTAGGAAACACACACATAGGACTTAAGAACAGAGGAGCAACAATTCCAATGAGGAAAAAACTACAATGAGAGAAAGCAAATAATAAAGCGATACGAACTTTTAGGAGACAAGTTTGACACTAAGCTGTCTCCCAAATGACGTGTTTGTCCTTAGAGCAAGTAGTGTCTATATCAGAAGAATCAAAGTTGCATTGGGAGATCTGTAAGAACAGCTCTAATTTTACCTCCTTCAGTTTGTCAGTCAGGACTTTAATCTCCTCTTCGTATTTGTCTTCTTTCTGTGAGTACTGTAATTAGAAAGAGGATCATCAATATTAGACCTGGTATTCTAAATAAACAAAAACATACCACACTTGAGACTCTCTTCTAATAGATCAAGTGCATACAATAGATTAATATGGGTGTAACTCGATTAATTCCACTTACCAGACTGCGGTAACACACAATTTAGTACCAGAGCCAAACTTTGCTTGAGTTACATTCCAGTGCTGTACAGTGGGAACTATCAGTTGAAATTAGTACTACAGTTTTAAAGAGGAGTGGCGTTTGGAGAAACTTAATGTTAGCACGCAAGTGCCCTTTTAAGTGCCATTCTATAAATAATACTTAAACCTGTCAGACTACTTGACAGAACATGCGGTCAAATAACACTGACCTATTTGGAGCTAGAAGGAATGCTAAATTCTGGTAAGAGCCAAATATGAATTGAGTAGTGAGTCCAAGTGCTTCTACTGACAATGGCCTTGCTGAAATGCTGCAAAGCGATCCGCACAAAGCGAAAACCCCACAGGCCAATCCAGGTGACAACATAAGGGACACGTTCTCGTGTAAGTCTCTAGCCTACCTTCTCAGCCTGAGCCTCCAGCGACTTCAGGTTGTTGGTCACAGTTTTCAACTCCTCTTCAAGCTCAGCACATTTGCTGTTATTTCGGAAGGAAGGCAGGAAAGGGGCGGATGGAAGATTCAGTCAAGCAAAAGAAACAGGAGAAAACAGGGGGAAAAGATAGAGAAAAATGAAAACAATTACAGAGCAAAAGAACGGCCTCAAAAGCAGCTGAATCCATCGCACACTGAAAGCAATTCTTTACGATGCCAAATTCCACTTCAAGCGTACATTGCAGTGATGACCAGACAGAAATTATCTGCAGCCCTTGGCTTACACAGAAATATTTACATAGCCTTTACACATGAGACAGTTCAGCTTCTTTTTGGCTGCACAAGAAATCGGTTTTAAAGGTAAAAATGGATAAACAAAAAAGAGACCAAAGAAAACCACCAAAGCAAGATGCAAAGAGAGTAAAGAGCGCAGCGAGGACTTGTTACTACTGAGTGAACTAACCAGCTACGGAAGCTGAAAGACTTGGGTTGCAGTTAAACCTAAAAACTGTTTATTAGTATCAGTACCTTATCCTCTGCAGCCATTAATGCTTTCAAGGTTTGATCCATTATTCTTAACTGTTCTTCCAGCTGTCGGACTTGGCTGTTAGTGAACACATGAAATGCACAAAAGCCATTCACAAAATCAGTGTGCAGGTACAGCATGCAGTGACAAAACACACGCACACATGAACACATTTACTTTGGCGCTGACCATTTATTTCAACCATTAAGAGTAAATAAGCAAAACATAGCTTGGAGCTGCACACACAGTGTACTGCCAACGTTTCATGCTGTTACAGCTGTCTTGTAGCACCTCACACACATCTCGGGGAAGCTCATCACTTACCTTTCTGATAGTTCAGCACGTTCCTCAGCCCGCTCCAGGTCACTCTCAATGATCACAAGCTTACGAGCCACCTGTAAGAGAGGGCAAACGACAACCAGAGATATTATGTCGCTGCAGCACAGATCACTTGTTTCTAGAGCTTGAAAAGCAGGGAGCTGGGTCTCTTTCCATCTTTTGGTCAACATGTGAGTTTTGACTCTGTGACATCTTCATTCCCCATCTGAGTCTTTGTTATCTGACATTTTTCAAGACCTCTCTTTCATTCACCAAAAGGCAGCTTAAAAATATTTTTCTCCCTAAGAGACCAGGGAACACTCCCAACCATTTTAGTGTAAAGATCTGAGCACACATCTCCTGCTGCCTTGTCCTCTGAGGTATCTGGGTGCCCATTTCTTCTTCCACAGCTGCAAACAGCGGTGTTTGTGATCTCCTGAACTTAAAAGGCAAAGGAGAAGGAAAAACAAACAAACAAAAAGAAGGGATTACAGGCACAGCCTAAATGACACTCAAGAACTGACCTCTTCATACTTGCGGTCAGCCTCTTCAGCAATGTGCTTAGCTTCTTTAAGCTGGATCTCTTGGATTTCCATTTTCTCTTCATCCTTCTGGGCTCTGTTTTCAATGACCTTCATTCCTCTGGAAGATGCGGAAAACAGGAAATGCAAGGGTCAGGGCCTGCCAGTTTATCTCCTGCTCTGCTGCTACTGGAGAGAAACCTTCAGACAGATGTGTTAAAGTGAACAAAGCACATCGGATACTCAGTTCTTCACACCACAGATCTAGTCCTGTGCATTCATGCTCCAGAAGTTCAAAAGAAAGAAGCATGTCTTAGGAAGAAAGAAAATTTAATTTGTTTAGCTCTTACCGCAGTTTGGGTGTACTATGATTTCTCAGATTAAACTGAAGGAAAACTGGTCTTATAGAGAGTTAAATAAAGGGTTTTGCTTCTAAAGACCTAGCAAGATGACTAAAGACATCTGTGCTTTTACACTCCTTGTGAAACGGCACGTTACAGCTCCAGCAGGACTGAAAGGCATTATGTTTAAGGCCCAGATTCCTGCGAGTTTTGCCATGTCAGAGCCCTAGAGCACTGAAACTCTCTGTGCTCTGCAAAAGCAAAAATTAACTCCTTCGTAACAGGAAACATTGTGTGTTGCTCCTTCCACACATATCTGACCCACATTCTCTTAACTATTTCACAATGCATTGTGAGTCAACAGGCTGTATCATTAGTGAGGTAGAAATACATACACAAAATACACAGAATTCTTTCCCAATAAAAGGTACTCTCACAGATATAAAATACTATTTGTAGAAGCAGAAGAGGAGGATCTTCAAAAGCCAACAAATCCGAGTTCCTAACCTATATCAAGTACTCCCGGAAACCCTGGTGTAAATTTGAAGGGATTATCATGCTCTCACTCCTTTGCTCACTTTTATGTACCAACCTCACCAACAGAAGCAGAACCTCTTCCAGCACTTTGCTCTTCTCCAGGTGAGATTTTCTACCCACAATGAAATAAAGAATCACCCTCAAAAAGTTCTCATCCAAACAAAGAAGTGTGGGCTGGGCCAAGCAGTTTTCCCAGGACGTGGCAGGATACATCAAAAGCCCTGCCCCACTTAAATCTTATCTTTAGAACTGAGACATGAACAAGAATTTTGGACCTCCCTACAGACAAGCTGTAACTGAAGTCCACGTAGGCAAAAGAAGAGTGGATTACACATCTTCAGAGACATAGGAGTGGTTTAATTTATTTCCCTAACCCACACCCTGGCAATTATAATCTTTGTCACGAGGGTTAACGATCCATTCAAGAGTGGCCGCACCCACCTTTCACTCTCATCTGCAGCCTTCTCAGCCTCCTCCAGCTTCTGCAGGGCAGTAGCCAAGCGCTCCTGAGCCCGATCCAACTCTTCCTCAACCAGTTGGATGCGTCTGTTCAGAGAAGCAACTTCACTCTCAGCCTAAGCACAGGAAGAATAGAAATTAATTCATAATAAGGCACATAACACCTCTTCTCCAAGATTATCCCAAGTACCATGTAGCAGCACTTCAGTAATTTCTGACTTCATCCACTGAAAAGCCAGTACACAGAGATGTTTGTGCCCTCATTGAATTGTGAAGTTATTGTTTAATGAAGGAAAAAGTGATAAATTCTTCCTTTTAATGAAATATATTAAGGAATGTACAATTTGTAATAGAAAGAACTGCACTGGATGAATTATGCATCATTCCCTAAATATTTTCTATTATTGTACTTGCAGACATTAACCAATTATAGTCTCCCCCACCTTTTTTTTTTTTTAAATGAACACAAACTAATTACCCGATTCTTCCACATTAACCCAAATGCTTCACTTCTGACCTTTTGCTATATTTTGGTAAGTATTTTCCCAATACTTCCCTGAGTTTCATAAGAAGGATTCAGTGTAAACATGCAAAAATACACCTAGATCGGCATTTGCGATGAGACAGCTGACAGAGAGAGCATGGGAACTTTTAAGAAATGCCTGAATATCCACAAGTTTTGTTTACAGGCAAGCAACGCAAGAGGTGACAAAGGTGGCACCAGCAGAGGCTGCATCTTGGACAGGCCCTGGTACAGGCAACAATGACTTAGGGCACCTATTTTTTCCCCCCAAAAACTGCCATCCTCAAACTTCCCCCAGATTTACCTCTCTTGCATCACCTGTCCACTTAATCTCCAGTATAACACTTGCAACTCATCTGCCTCTTATCATTACAAGCTTCTACCTCTGACATTTTCAAACCTACACTTGCTTAAGTTGCAGAGTAACTTCTATAACAGCCTTCTTGTAGTAACCTCATTATTGGACTTTATTTCTTTCAAAGGGATATTAAATACAAAATACATATGAAAAGGTCACTATCCTAGAAAACTAATTACTTCCAAGAATAACAGTTACTCTTAATTAGTACTGAAAACAATCTTGCTATATATGAGGAAGTACATGTCTGAATTTCCTACGATATCTTGATGGGGAGGCAAAAAGCCCAACCCCCTATCAAAAGTAGATACCAAAAGTATCAAGTTTAGTACTTTTTATTTAGTTAAAAATTTAAGAAGCTGTTATTTGTACCTTTTACTAACCAGCAGCAGCTGGATACAGCTTGCAGCAGCTAAAATTCTGTTGTACATAACACAAATAAGAATAACTTACACACCAGACAAGTAAAACAACCTTTTACATAACAGAAACATCACCCCACTAGAATGACTGGAAATAATGCATGAACAGGGAAGCAAATATGTATCTGAACGTTAGTGCATATTTACAGTGAACATGTAGAACCAGAAGAGACTACATCCTTAGAGAACCACATTAACCCAAATACTAAATTCTTAGGTATATAATGAAGAAATAGTGCTTCATATGTGTATCATCAGACTTCTGGGTTTAAACAGTAATAATACGAACGTCCTCATCTGAGAAACCACTTTTCTAAAATGTTACCCCTGAGAAATTTGTAATGTTACAAGTTAATTATTATCGTGTCAAGACTCCTCATCATGATAAGAGCGCACAACATGCTTAGAAAACACAGGGCGACTAAAGTTCACATTTTTACTTCCTGCTCCAGTAACTCAATAAAAGTTTACCAACCAGCCTTATATGGCCCAAGTTATTCTTCTGCAGAGCAGGACTTCTCTCCTTATATGGCAAGGAAGGAAAAAACCCCAGTGACATTAAGGGGCACTCCCACAGCTAACAGACAAACATAACCTTCTGCGTTTTTGCCATAGCACTTATACACCGCATATTTTTACAATGAGCAATGACATGGATAAGTTACCATCAGGCGTTAATTATTACTGTTGTAAGAGAGATTCTGTTTTCCAGAAGAAGGAGGAAAAATGCAGGCAGAAAATGTGGCTGTCCCTTGAGATGCATGCCCTCAGGACAGAAGAGATTCTTTTTTAAGGCAATGGCTGCTAGTCAGAACCTTTAAACTTTTAACAATCTGCTTTAACCATCAAAAGCTGTAAGCTGGGATATGTTCTGGCCGCAGCTTTTGCTTTTTCATTGTTTTCGTGTCTGTATGTTGCACAGGAAGAAAAAAAAAAATACACACACCCAAAACCAAAAATCCAAAACCTAATGAAAAAACCTATCCTAGCTAGTTATGTGCTATACCTGGAAAGCATTACAGTAAGGAAAGGGTCAGATTCACACCTCAGATTGCTCGCTGCAATGTTCTCAAAGTCTCCCTCCTCAAGGATGCAGAAATACAGCTGTGACAGTAAAAAACCACTTGCACCCAGACAGCGCTACAGAGGAGGCACGATCTGCATGTGCCCGTGAGTTCAGTTTTCTGCCTGCACTCACCCCAGCAATCACCCCTCCCAGCAAAACCTTAATAACACGCAGATGTGCTTTGCAGAATTCCACATCATCGGCATAAACCATTTCCAGGGAAGAGATAAACATTAACCTTTAGGATCTTAAGCCTTATAGCAATGTGGCTGAGCTCTAATGGGAAGACTTCCCCAGCAAGCGGTAATCGCTCTGCCAGCACTATTCCTTCTGCCACAAACAGGAACAGCAAAGCTTCCATTTTAATGGGAATCCCTTAATAGGTTGTTTAGAACAATACATGTTACTGAAAGCAAGAAAATTGCTGTCCTTTACTCCAGAAAGCTTAGAAAATGAGTACAGGTTATTTTTTTAAGTCAGAAACCCTTACAAAACAAGTTAATAACTGACACGATCCCTCACTGAAACAAGTGGGTATCTGAAGTGACTTGCAAGAATGCAGTACTTACACAAGCGTAAGGAGCTATATTTTGCTCCTTGGGAGGATCACCTGAAAGTAATCAGAAGGCTCTTCCTTTGAACCTGCTGCCCAGAATGTGCAGATAGCCCCATATTATAAGGAAATCCAATAATAATGATTTTTAATTCTGTAATAAGCTACATGAATAACCAATCTGTTATTTCATATCACTTTTATGCAACTACTAAAGACGCTAAAACTGCTGCAAAGGACACTTACTGTACATTTTATAGCAGGAAACATCGAGTTACAGCTGCTAGAATTCTGGAAGGTCAGTAGCAAGGCAAACAGCCGCCCTACCAGGTTTTTGCTGTAACCGCCACCCATAACCACATCTCTCCGCTGTGCAAGTCTGTGCTTTTTGAATCTGATCTTGTTTCTGCCTAAAACTGTGCCTACTACTCCTTTCCCACCTCAGCAGGGGGTTTTGACAAGCTAAGCGTACTACAGACACACACTGACAGCGGCCATACGATCACATTGTTGTGGTGTTTGCAGATACTGTGAGTACTCAGATCTGGCCACCTCACGTTCAGTCTGAAGTGTGTCACCCCTCAACAGCCAGCACGCTGACCTCCCACTTCAACTCGTCTGCACGGGATAAGCAGACAACTGGCACTTATAAAGAAAATAAATAAATAAATAAAAGCTTGCTCAAAACCTAATACAAAGCGCTCAGCCTCAAACACCTCACCTAAGTTCAACCTCATTCCAGCTCAACATTCTGCTGTGGGCTCTCAGCCCTGGTGTGGTCCAGCGGGAAAGCGCAGCCTGCTCTGCCCCGCTCCGCTCAGGTTACCGAGCCGAGGGGGCAGAGCCCGGGCCGAGCACCGCACTGACCCAACGTGCACCTGCGGCCCGGGCCTGCCAGCGGGAGCAGCGGCCTCCGCCCGCGGGCGGGGAGCGGGCACGGCGGCCGGCAGGTACCATCTTGTCGCAGATGGTGGCCAAAGGAGCGGCCGCCTGACCCGCCGGCCGGGGAGCGGCGAGGCAGCTACGGCCCGGGACCCGCACCCGGGACCCGAACTCGAGACCCCGCCCGCTCCCACCGGGCCGCGGCCCCCGAGCCGGCCCCGGCAGCCCTACCTCCTCCCGCAGCGCCCGCTCCTGGTCCACCTCCCGCTGCAGCCGGCCCGCCCGCTCCTCGGCAGCGTCTGCCTGCTCCTGCAGGCTCCGGATCTTCCTCCGCACGGCCTCCAGCGAGCTCATGGCCGCCATACCCGCGCTTCGCCCGGCCCGCACAGCCTCCCTCCGCCCGCCCCGGCCCCGGAAGTCCCCTCGCGCCGCAGCGCACCGCGCACCGGGGCGGGGCTGCCGGCACCGAGCTGGGAGCGGCGCGCCGCCAGGGCGGGCACGGGGGCGAGGCCCGGAGGAAAGCCGGCGCCGGCCGGGAGAGGGCTCAGCGGCGGGGCCGGGCCGGGGACACCGGGAGGCGGTGGCCGCTGCCAGGTGGGCGCGCTGGCGGCAGCAGCGCCCCCTGGCGGCGCAGCGCGGGCTGCCGGGACCGGGACCCGCCGTTCCCACTGAGCCGCCCCAGTACGGGTGGCATAAAGTGACACCGAGAAACCTGTCCCTGCCAGCTCCTGAGGCACGGGGAGCGGAGGGGTGGCTCAGGGGATGTGCCCGGCTTTCGCGAAGTCGGTAACACCGGCGAGAAGGCTTCCTCACCCCCCTGCAAATCACCCCGGGAGCCGGCACTCCCTCCCCTGTCCCCACCTTTTTCCTAGGGCTTGGAACTATTGACACTAGTAGGGGAAATACTGGGTCAACTGCAGTGCCCCAAAGATACTCCACATCACCAAAAAAAGAAACATCCTTAACATGTCAGACGTACTCCATGCATACCATTAAACACAGCCTTTACCTTGATGAAAACAAGCCAGACACTTGCCGGCGGGGTGACTGCAAATAAAATTGGCCTCAACTAGCTCCCAAACGCTGTTTTCCAGCAAAGGTAAACGGCATTGTCATTGGTTAGGAAGATCTTCAATTTCAAAAAGCAAATCTAAGTAGCATTTCTCCTGCCTTCATCCTAGGCGAGCTATTTCCAAATAGTCTGCATACTTTTCCTTATAAGGAATATCTCCCATGGATCTATATGCGGTTCCTTTGAACAAGTCAAATAAACGTCCTGCTAGGAAGCTGCCTCTCATCTATGCAGCCATACACAGAAGACAACAGACATCTGATCCACATTACACGCAGAACCCCTCTCTCCCATTCCTACGCACGCTTATGTTAAGTTCTTGAGCTCTCTTTCAAAGCTATACAACTTAATTGCCATAATGAAGTTACAATTTTTTATCCCTTGTTCATTTTAGAAGATAAAAGAATGTTGTCTTCCATGCAAAGTTGGTTTTCGTAGCATTTCCCATTCAAAAAGTATCCTTCCTGCCGCTGAAATACTTTGCTTGCTTCGTTTGTGGCAACTCCTCTTTATATTATGGCTTTGAGGATAATTTTTAAAGTGGAATTATAGGAAAAGGACACTCATTGCTTTGGAAATGCTGTGGTTTCACCTAAACCTGTAATTGAGATTTGAGATTTACTCAGAGAGAACTGGATCGCACAGCAGCAACCACAGAGATCTGGACCTTAACTGCACAGACAATGAACTCGCACGGTTCTGAGCATGCAATGCATTAAGTGCATGTCAGGGGCAGACAGGTGGGTGGGATGAGGGCCTGGGAGAGGCACAAGCCCTTGTATTATTACCATATAAAGTGCTGAGCTATATATATCTCCAGCTTGCTCCCAGGATCCCTGTCCTCTGAACTGCTAACCTAGCAAGTATCATCTTCCCGACAATCTTCTCTCACATGAGACTGAGCTTTTCTTTGACAAGCGAAACAGTTCCAGTGATCTCCAGGGGAAAAAGAACCCTAAGAGAAGATCTGTTATCTCAGGGACCAGAAAGTGATCCAAACTAGTACCTAGCAGCCTTTCTAACGCACGCATGCTGAGGAACAGCTCTCTTGAAGGCAGAACTAGCAGCCCTTGCTCTTCTGGATCTCCCTCTCCTGGATCTACTTACTTTTAACTCTCCAATTCTGCTTCGCTATCAAGATAGTGTTGTTCCTGCCTGAGCCTTTTTCCCCATCACGTGAATGGACAATCCACCCTTCCTTTACTTTCACATCTAGAGCGGTAAATCCACATGAAAAGCATGTGTCGAGTGAGCAGAAACCCAATCAAATGCCTCTGACAGTGTGCAAACCTCATGCAAGGAGGCAGTGCTGTGTTTCCCACCTCCCTGCCCAGGAGGTGCCTGGACCCTGCCCTCAGCAAGGCTTTGGAGCGCTCCTTGGCAGGAGTCCTGGCTGTCCTGCGCAGAGGAAGTGTGTGGTTTCGGTACCGGGGTGGTGGTGAAAGGGATGGGGGTAACTTACATCTGTGGCCTTTTTGTCAGCCAGTTCCAACTTTTCCTGTGCATCTTTAAGGGATTCCGAGTATTTGTCCAGCTCATCCTCAGTGCCCTTCAGCTTCTTTTGTAGAGCCACCAGCTCGTCCTCCAGCTGTGATATGGGTGGAAAGTGGCGGAGAGGGGAGGGCAGGCAGGAAAAGGTGCAGCAGGCAACGTGATCGTGCAATGGGAGAAGTGCAAGTGCAGAAGAGACAGAAAAGGACAGACGGACAGAGAGAGAGAGAGAGAACGAGAGACAGTTAGATTCTCTTGGCTTGCGGCAAGGGCACGATACCTTGGCAGCATTCTCCTCTGCGGAGAGGAGGCTATCCTCAGACTTGTGTAGTTCTTCCAGCACTTGGTCCCTTGCATCCTCCGTCACATGCAATTGCTTTTCCAATTGCACAATGTCATCCTCTAACTAGGTGCACAAGAGGAAATAGAACGCACAAATATGTTTCTCTCTGGGCTTAGAAAAGTGGGAAATTAATTTCGAAATCCCTCTCCCTCCTCCTGCAGGATCTCCCAGAAACATGCAACCAATGTGTCCCCCTCCCTCAAGTAAGTGAAGCCCTAGGTGTAAAGGAAGGAGGTTGGAGAAGGCCAGGAAGACGTGACACACATCTGGAAGGGGGGTGCAGCTGGCATCGGACAAGTCTGCTGCAGGGGGCAAACACAGCTTTAAATGTCCTTTGCCAAATCACGGCACGTCTGTCCATCGCTAAGGAGGTGCTCAAGGCAGCTTCTCCCAGCTGTGCCCCGATGACAAAGGCACCGAGGCCATGCGGCTCCCTTTCTGGAGTGCTAGGGCCCCCCGAAACCCCCAGCCAGGGGCTGTCCTGGTGCCTTAGAAAAGTTCTACCAGTTCTGAAGGGGGTGGAGGGGGGAGGAGGGGAAAAAAGAAAAAAAAAAAAGAGAGAGAGAAGAGTAATCTGAAAAGACGTGTGCCCCGGCGCTGGCTGCGCCCCGGCCCTGAGAGCAGACCTGCTTGCTTCTCTCCTCCGCTGCTTTCTTGTCTGCTTCGGCTTGCTCCGCTCTGTCCAAGGCATTCTCCTTGTCCAGCTTCAGCATCTGCATCTTCTTCTTGATGGCATCCATGGTGGCGGTGGGCTAGAGCGCGTCCCCGCGCGAACTACACCCGAAAGCAAAACTTGAAAAGCTGTGGGACAGTTCCGAGTCTGAGACCCACTGCGGCCCCGAGGGAGCGGAGCTGCTGGGTGGCGGGGCTGGTCCGTGCGGGACGGGGCGCCGGCGGAGTGCAAGCGGCGGGCAGGCAGCGCCTCACAGATATGTAGGTTCCCAGGGGGCTGACTGCATTCCTCGAGACATCCAATACTTTTTTGGAAAGGGCTTTTTTTTCCTCCCTCCTCTGTTCGTCCCTACCCCTTTCCCTCTTTCACTCCCCCCAGCTTTTTTTCGGAGGCTCAGCGCTCCCATTCGCTGCCGTCTGCCATTTGACCGTAGATATGACTATATATGGGATGCGATGGGCGAGGTAAGGCGGGGGAGCAATTTGTTCCCATTTCCAAATAGGCAGGACGGGACGTTTCACTGCTAAAAAAAAAAAAAAAAAGCAGCAGCAAGCCGGAGCCCGGGGACCGGAGGAGACGGCGACGCAGGCTGCTGGGGCGGGCAGGGTGGCTGGGTGACACCAGCCGTCCCCACCCGTGGGAATCGATGTGTTTTAAAGCAGGAGGGCGACTGGGAACTGAGGGGGGAGGCAGCCGGAGGGGCAGGAAGGGGTTAACCGCATGCACGTACGGAATGAACGTGTTTTAAGACCTTCCCGCCGGCAGCCAGAGGCAGGGGAGGAGGAGGAGGGGGCATCTCTGCTGAGCAGCCCAAACTTCGCGGCGGAGCGGGCAGGGCTGGGCAGAGTGTCTGAATCCGCCCACACCGCGGGGTAGGGGCTGAGGTGCGACCCAAAGCCCCGGGCAGGTGACCATCGGGGCACAGAAGGGCTCGTCCCTCCTCCCCGGGCAGAGCAGAGCAACCAGCGGCTGCCGGTGCTTCCCAGCCCGCCACTCTCCCCGCCCTACCTGGCCGGGGCTCCTGGCTCTGCAGGGAGACGTGCCTCGTTACTGCAGTGCAAGGGCCGCAAACATCGAACTGAAAGGAAAAAGCAGAGCAGAGTTAGAGTGCACATCAACCGGGACAGTGGCGGGTCGGCTGCCCTTCTGGGAGTAAGCAAGGGATGGAGGCCCAGAGAAGCTGGGGCAGAGAAACTGGCTGGAGAGGCAACTCGCACCCTCCATCTGCAACGCCAGCCAGAGACAGGCAGTAGAGAGAGGGACAATTAGCAAAATAACATATAATTAAATGGAGACCTATTTTCGCTTCTGGCGGGTCTCTCACAGTCTCATCAGCGCAGCAGGCAAGACACAACACGCCCCGTCCCCGCGACGCACGCTCCCTTGCACGGCGCGCAAAGTACAAGGATTTGGGTTGCACAAAGAGAAAATTAAGCAGCCTCTTTGTCTGTGCTCAGTACTTGCAGCAGAAAATTCCACCCTGGTGCTGTCACTGGATCAACTGATGTTACTTTGCAGCAGGAGGGAATGTCCCACAGCTGCGGCCGCTGTGCTTGCCTGGGCAATAAAGCCCCTGATGTGGGTTCAGACCAAGAGTGTGACCTTCCCCCTGCTCTGAGAAAGGCCGTATCCTCAATTCAGCTACCAACTATACAAAGTTCAGGGAGGCTTGCAACCAGGCGCAGGGTTTTATGTGCATTGCTACTAGAGAGTGTGGAAGACCACTGGTAAAGTAGAAGCTTTTCCTATGCCTCCTTAAAGAAAAGATTATTTCACTCCATTCCTTTCTCACTGCATTGGTTTAATACCCTACCTCCTATGACAGTAATAGTAAAATAACAGCAATAATTACGAAGTAAAATGGTACTAAAAGGGTGAAATTCTCTTTTCTGCACAATTTTGCTCATTCATGCCTATCTGTTAAAAAAACCAAAACTATTTAAACCCATCAAAATATAAACAGCACTGCACTGTCCTAGAATGTTCAAAAACACCAAGCATTGAAAAAGTCCACAGATTTAGTCTCAGCCAACTCTAAAGCATAGTTTTTTCTCTTTGTGCTTATCTTGCTCTTACAACAAGGCCAATGAGAACAGACCAGGGCCTTTCTGAGGTAAGTATAGTGAATATTTAAAAGACACCTAGTGACATATTGTTCAACAACCCGACTGTATTATGGAATATATCAGTATGTTTTGTTCCTAGTTTAGGAGAACTTACTCCTCTGCCACCAAAAAATTCCTTAAAAAGTGCAGAGTATCATGGCTGGGAATTCACTGAGGTAGCTTTTCTGGCTTTGGGGAAAGCAAATGTCTTGCGAAATTAAACAAACAATATCCTGTCTGGCTAATTTGGGAGTGGTGCTGATAGGCTCTTAAAGAATTCCTGTGCAGCTCCATTTTTCTAAAAGAATGTTAGCCGTGACATGGGAGCCTGTGGCATACGTGAGAAAGTATGAGATACGGGGAGAAGGGAAGGAATTCTCACCTCCACAGAAAAACAAAATCTTGAGGTTCCACTTACATGAAAATGTCCAATTAATGCGCTTTGTCTATAACAAGATGACCCTGTATCCATGGGGCTGAACTGGCTGATGGTGATTTTATTTTTTTCCCCTCATAGAGAGAATATGAAAAGTACAGACACGTGTAAACATGCTTGCTACACCTTTCATTAACAATTTCAATTGCTTGGAAATTTCTTTTCCAGCTGGCTAAGAAAGTGAGGCTCGGGAATCAGATAACTCGGGTAGTGTCTCCCTCTCCAATTGCTATGTGAAGAAAGACTGCATACAAATTATTTTTGCATATTGAAAAAAGAAGGCAGCACAAACTGTGCTTTTCTCACATAATACCAATTCTGTAATGTTACCTGTTTTTCAGCACAGCAGCTCTCTCATCTCTCTCATCGACAAATGGTGCAGGAACTGCCCAGGTGCAGCTTTACTTGCGTCTGGAGAGCACCTACTGTACTCATTTTGAATTCTGTTAATTTGAGGCTCCTCAGAAAATCAAGACAGCCAACACAAAGAACCAGAAAAGGATATACTGTTTTTGAAATTCACTACCCGGCCTATAAGTAGGTGATGCTGCACTTCAGGCTCACTGACTATATGGTACCATTTCCCAGAGCAAGGCTGGAACCCATTTATATCACAATGTTTCCGTCATGACATAGATCCCTTGACAGAGGCAGAAATTTGCCTCGAGAAGGACCTGCTTTTTTGTGCATGGATTGGGCTGGTCAAAGGGAGTTCACACGGCTGATTCTGGTAACAGACAAAAGGGTAGGTGGATATCTTCATTTGGAAAAGCTTCAAACATACCCTTAGAGTTGCTTTTCCTTTTCTTCTCCTTTTTTTTTTTTTAAAGGCATATGCAGGAAATGACACCTAACTTTATACTACAACTGGTTCTGCCAGTTCATGAAAACATGCCTCTGAAAAGATGATTAAGGATTCAAATTAGGTCAGTCAGAGTGAACTCATAGGCCTGTATGTGTCATTTGAAAAGTGGAGTGTTCCCTCACAGGGAGGCAAATATAAATAACACAAAAACTAATTTCTCAAAGGCCTCTGAGAGCTCTGCAGCCCTTGCAAAACTGGAAGGCTCATTCTGGACAAAGGGCGCAGCAAAATGAGTGTGGCGTACCATCAAAAAATAGGAAATTTAGAACAGCTGTATTCACCTGGAAAACAAAACAATAGATCCTGATGCAATTCGGCAGTTTTTACCACTCCAGTTAGTGTATTTTATCCTGTAAAGATCTCGGAGAGCTTTGCACAGAGAGAGCTGAGGGACAATATTTCCAAGAGGAGCGTGTAAATGGCAAAACTTCCCCTGAGGGAACTGGTTGTATACGCTGCAGCCATATGGCAAGAGAAGGCCCTAAAATAGAAGGTAGGAATCCTGGTGGTCAGTTCTCTGCACGGCTCAGTAGGCAGCAAATGACTACAGAAATACCCCTGAACATGCCAATCATGCTTAATAAACACATGCTGCAGTTCTGTAAAAGATTTTCTGTAACATTTCTAAGGTGAGGAGGAAGAGCATTTTGGCTTTTACAATGAAGAACTATGGGATGACTTGTTGAAAAATAAAGCTTTAAATGCTTCTAAAATTATTTCAGTAATTTTCCTCTTCAGAACTAACATGTCTCTGCTGGTTTGTCATTCAATAAACTTGTGAACTCCTTAAGGGTAAAAGTATTTATAGTACAGTCTTCTGCACCTGCCCTGATCTATAATCCAAGGGTCTACTCAGATACCACACCAAATGCTAAGAAGCTCATGACCTAACTCATGACCTAAGATCTTAAAATACATCTGAGAAGGTCTTTCTTTTCTTTTTTCTTTTGTTTTCTTTTTTTTTTTTAAGACTCCTTTCACCCTAATTACACTCCTGTTATTCACCACTTTTCAGCTGAGTGAACTAATATCTCCCAAGGTTTTATACTGTGTTTTCTTTTTCAACCATATTTGCTTTAGCTGGTAGTTATGAATTAATAATACAGTTCTCTGAAAAAAAAACCCACCAAAAACAAGTAATGGAAAGACAAAAATAAAAAAAGAAATCACTTTTGGTAAGATGTGTTCCCACGTCCTTCTTTTTATAGCTTCAGAGGGCTTTAGGCCAAAAAAGATAAATAGATCATTTAAAACTGCTTACTTGTATTTATACGTTGTTGGATTTATATTCCACTCAGTGAAGTCTTTATTGAAGTCATTTACTTGAATTTGACTACAGTAATCTGGTGTTTAAAAAAATAGCCTTGCAAAACACCATCCAGTCCACTTTGATTTAAAGCATACTAATGTGAAAGAGAAAAGTAACAAAAGAGAAAAGGACAAATAACAGAAAAGGACAAGTAATATGGGATGTGAGGGAAAGAAAAAAAGAATGTCCAAAATCAAGGGTACCCAAACACCAAACTGAAAAGAACTGTGAACCAAGAAATCCTAAAGGAAGTGACTGTCTCCTGGTGAAAGGAGTGCAGCCATAACCTTACATGGGTATAGAAATTGCATTAAATTTCATGGATCTCCTGATTTACACTATTCCAAATGATATCAGACCCAGTTCTACTGAATGCAAGGTGAGAAAAAGCTGTAGGAAGACCCACTGCCCTGGACAAGAATGCCTGCTCCTTTAAAAGACACAGTTCCATCCTTATTAAGCAGTTCATTTGCCAATGCTTTGAGCTATTTATAGATAAATACACTATCGTTGTAACATCTACTGCTATATCTACACAATTACAAGCTGTATTGCAGTATAGCTTTGCAGTTTTGTCAGGGATTCTTTTTTTTTTCCTGATAGAATCACAGAATGGTTGGGGTTGGAAGGCACCTCCGGAGATGTTCTAGTCCAACCCAGAACAAAGAACAGTTACCATTAAATATCCTTAACAGACATGTTACTGATCTTATTGGTACAGCACCATATGATGACAGTAAGTAGTGGAACAGAGCAGGAATAGAAAAAAGGAGACAAGAAACCTAATGATATTTCTGATGTCCTCCCCTTCACACAACAGCACAGAGGGAGATGCTGTAGACCAGGGCAGACAGCGACTTCCCTTCTCTTGGCTACAACTGAGAAAACTGAAAGCGTTTTAGGAATGTCCTGAAATCATATAGCAGAGTTCATAGCAAGGAATGTACAGCAGTAGCAACTCCTGGAGAACAGAAGGCTAGAAAAGAAAAAGCTGCTTCCCTAAGTGAATCAGCAGAAGCTTCTGGGCTGTACATGTGAGAGCTCCTCTACTGCCAGGAGTTCGTTTTTGTCTTGTGGAGGTTCTCAGCTGTCACACAACAAGGCATCAATCTGAATTTGGACAGGATGTAGGAAAATATGTCCACATTCATGCAGCCTAAATTCAACCTACCTGCCCACCACTGATGACCCAGGAAATCAGATCAATGTCTTCAGAGATTCCTGGCCACGAAGAAATACCAGCATGGGGAATTTCTGCTGCGTGAATCTGTCTCCAGAAAAAGCAAATTTTGTGATAGCAGATAGAGCTCTCATTACACTTGATCTTCGACTATTCCACTTCAAACTGTGTGTATAGCTCAAGAAAATAAGTAATTAAGTTGTCAAAATGCAGTATATAAGCCTACAAGGTAAAGACGTTACTTCTGGTTACTTTCTTACCTGATATAAATACTCACCTTTCTGGTGGGAAGATCCTGAGAACCTCACTGACTGTGCCAGTAAATAGTGTAAATTTTTGTCAATAGCTAACCCTACCAGGTCTGGCCAAAGTTTTCTTATTGCCATCAAGACTACACCCAGCAGGGAACAAAAAAAAAAATTAAAAAAATAAACAAAAATTATCTATGGAAACCTACAAAAGTTTTCTTCTCTGATTTGTTCTGAGACTTTTTTTCCTGGGAGGAAAGAAAGTGGCATTCAGCCTTTTTTTATAAACAATCATTCATCATGTAGCAGAACAAATAATACTTTATCCCCTTCACTTCAGGCCTTGTATTTGTACAGCCTGAAACATGCTGCCACAGCAAGAGAAGTGTGAAAGTGTTTAGTCTCAGCTCAGGACAGGAGGGCAGCCCAGGTGCTCACTCTATCCTGCTGACATCTATCTCCACGTATCTCACAACCTGAGCTTGTTCTTTCCTATCCCCACAGGCAGCAAACATGGATTCCATATCGCTGAAATCTCTGAGATGGCAACTTGACATGTTATTAACAAGACAGATGAGATTCCACAATAGTAAACACAATAAATCCAATACACTGGAATAACATATAGGTATTAATCTGTACTCTCATTAGTCCCTTTTTCTTTTTCTTTGTAATTCTGAAACCTTTCACTAATTACTTGGCAGTTAATGCTTTTCCAGTTAAAGAACTTACTTGATGTTCCCATAAGTCTTCATGCTATTTTTGCTATGGAAAGCTGTTCAGACAGAATTCATGGGTCTACACACTCCTCCCTGCCTCAATGAAACTGAAAAACTAAATGTCCAGATTGTTTTCCTGGAATTAATCCTGATTTGCATGTGTTTCCTCAAACCTCAGAAGACATATTTTTATGTCCCCATTTATGAACCAAATTACTGGAGCTCTTCAGAGAAGAACAATCTCTGAGCTAGCTAAAATTATCTGACCTACCATCATGCCAAAGAAATGGCTTTCCACGTGTTCGGGAACACTACACAAGAGTGTTGGATCCGAGGCTGCCATGGGATTGTCACACAACAGCCCTTGGGTAATGGCAGAGAGAATGGCCTCGGCAGTCCCATTGCGAACGTGCTGCAATAGTTCAGGAGTACATCACAACATGCATATTTCAGCATGCAGATAGCAGTTTCAAGCATTAAGATCGCTGCACATTATCAGAGCTTGCAACTCCTTTTCATCCTGAAGGTAAAATGCCCTCTGTATTTCACATTTTCAGATCAATTTTACTGAACAACGCATTGTTTTGAAATCTGTCTAGAACCTGGTGTCACACCTCTCCCAGCTACCCACTGGCACCGTAACAACGGTTTGCAAAACAGCAGCTTGTGGGTGCCAACAATAAACCCATTTGAAGTGGTAATCCTCTGCATGTCAGTGTGTTTAACATCCGTCTCAACTATCCCAGGGTCTGCATGAATTGTTAATCAAATAGAATTGTAAAGTGGCACTCGAATGGCATAGTTGCTACAGCTGGGTTGCAGGCTGGGAGCCAGCCAGAAGCTAAAGTTTCATGAGAAGCTATTTTAACATTCATTTGTCTACAGAGACAACAAGCTTAGAAAACAATTGGACTTTCACTAGAGCCCTCTGCCAAAGTGACTCTTCAAAGTTCGTGGTTGAAGTTAACATTCACAAAGAATCAACTGCACAGTTTCCCAGTGAGCTTAACCAGGGGCAGAATTCCCTAATGGCCTTTTTGCAAAAGTTTTACTTCGTTGATTACAACTTCAGCTTTTTATGAGAAATTATGATAATTTCTAACAGAGGCTGCACGACCTTTTGTTCTACTTCTGACACCATCATATCAAACACAAATCCTGATGAAGCTGAGGGCCGCTCATAGATCTTCTAGAGTAAAGGCTTCAAAAATGCAACTGTGGAGAGTTAGTGAGATTTAGATACTTGGGACTCATTCATCTGGGCTACAGAGATGAGCGGGACTGCACATTCTGACTCATTTAATCGCGGGTGGAATGAGGTTCTACATGCCAACAGCTACTCCTTCTAAAGCCCTTGTTGAAAACTGACAACTGCTGCAAGTCTAACCTGTGTAAAACAAGCAGTTTTTGGGTCCCTTTCATGTTGCCAGTTCAACTTTTGTACAGGCAGCATTTAGTTTTTGCTGTTGCACCTGACAGCCTGAATGGTTTTTCAGGACAGGATCTGGCCAGAATTCACTCATTGCTCCTGCTTTCATTAACACAAGTGGTAACATTCAGCAGACGTGTAACGTGAACACTAATGCCAAGTAAATGCTAAAGAGTGAATTTTAAAACATTTTACTAATATATTTGAATTAGAGTGTAGAACAGATAAGTTGTATTTTAACATCTTTTGGTTTGCTGAAACAAACCTTGTGTCAGAAGTCGAGGTTCATGCTGAGCAGCTAAACCTCAACTTGCATGAGAAAAGCAATCCACCATGGCTCTGTAAGGGCTGCTGCACAAAACAGAACTGGCTCACGGTATTTTCCTTGCAAAAGCAGAGAATTCACTTCATTCTCTTTTTCTCCACAACTTTTCAAATCAGAAAAGTACATTGTACACATCACACAGGAACCCTCCTTGTTCACACTCAGTACTTTCCAAATTACTTTGCTGTAAAGCAAGATATTGGTGCCTGTTTCTATTATACTCCAGGGTATAAATGCATTTCTTGTGCTCAAGGGAATGATAAACTTAAAACCTACTGGTATTGTTATTATTTATTTTTTCCCATCCCATATCATTGCTTATTAGCAGGTTCACTTTGCAAATCCTTTGGGCACGTATGTATCATATAATGAGCACCTTATAAAAATCCCCAAGCAAGTGTTTAGCAAGTTAGTGTCAGAATTGAAAGAAGTTTAGCTGCATTAGTATACAAATGTATATAGGCTAATTAGCCCTTACAGCACTGCCAGGACCAAACTCCGCTTAGTATCTCTGCATGATATTATGCTGCCCAATGTAGAATCAGTAGCTTGCTTGGGGCTCCTCTCGGCGGAGCAGACCTCACCACTCTTTTTTCAAATTAAACAGGGTATCTGCAAGACCTCCTCTGTTCTGCAAAATACAACCTCAGGATGGATGCCCAGGCAAAATACCTGCTTCTGTCTGTTGAGCGTTCTACAAACAGGTAACATAATACACTCCTGCACTGTATGTTAAAAACAGAAATGACAAAAGATAACTTAGTCTGAAATGTTACATATGGGTTATTTCATTTTAGTGAAAAATATACTTTAAAACAAAAAGTGTGTCTTCTACCTCCAGTTTGAGGTGAATTAATTCTTAGTATGAGTGTAGAGCTAAGTGTTGAGAATAAGCTCTTTGTGTTTCTTTTTATCCTTTTTGAACTTTGTATGACTTTAAATTTCACTCCTTCCTGCACAGAGTTTATTTTGTTTAACAACTGGTTTCCAAAGCATGAAGAACTTAAGCTCTCAAGAATTCTGACAAAATGGTTGGAAGAGAATTCCCCTGCCCCCAATAAGTAATTAGTTCAATAAATGACACTGCCAAGCTTCGCAAGAGCTTTGAATCTTGTTCTTTAAATTTAAATAAGGTAAACTAAAGTTTTGATGTACTGTATTCTAAAAATATGATACAATTTTATTAGTTAAAAGCAAAGTTTTATAAAAGCTCATGTAACATTGCAGGGATCGGAGGAAGGAAGGAACCCTATTCTGAGTCAGAGCTTGGCACTGATTCCCAGTTGGTGCCTTTGCCATGTCACTTACCTGCTTTGTGCCTCTGGTTCCAAGTCTGTATACTGTATAAACGTTTGAAACTGGTTAAAAAATTGCTATTTGTGAAGCACTGTGAGAACTGTACTCTAAGTATGTTGCCATCTTCCACTACACTGCTTGTTATCAAGGATACACCCTAATTATTTCTAGCCATCCATACAGCATATCTTAGCATCATATCAGGGGATCATCCACATGAAGTATCATTAAAATCACTGGAAGTAGAAGCCATATGGAATCACACCAGCTCCTTTAACAGCGTCTTGTCTTTGAGATAATACAGCTGGTGACAAGAGGCTTAGACTAACAAGGCATTAGACTACCAGGTCAGGCTCTTACCAGCTTCACCACAAACTATCTAAGCAATCTCTGACAAAGCAAACACACTCACTCTGGGTCTCAGTAAAACAGGGATTACAGTATTGCTCTTCCTCTTTTATGATTCAAATATGAGCACTCATCCCTCGGCGCATTTGTTTTCTCAGGTTCTAGGGCAGCAGAGCCCCACTTTGCACCGCAGACAGCGTAACAGTAATAAGTAACACTGCGAGCTGATCGGCAATGTACAAAGCAAAACCCAGACCCACAAGAGTGGATTCTTCATTACCTCATGGCACATTTTTTGTTTGAACTTACGAAAAA
The DNA here is from genome assembly GCF_036013475.1 of Columba livia. Classification (NCBI taxonomy): domain Eukaryota; kingdom Metazoa; phylum Chordata; class Aves; order Columbiformes; family Columbidae; genus Columba; species Columba livia. The sequence continues at coordinate 17,492,232 of NC_088612.1, read as the reverse complement.
TATCTCAGGGTTTATGTTACTCCATACTGGAATTCAGCATTGAACCTACTCTGCTTATTTTTAAAGAAAAACTAGACACTCAAGATAATAAGAAAAATGAACAAGTCACTGAGTGATTTTCCCTGCCAGCCAAGTGTTTTGCAGCTCACAAAATCTTGAGTGAACCCTCCATTTGGAGGTTAATTTATAAGTAAGAAAATTTCCTAATCTCTCTCTAGATTAAGAAGATATTTTCTTATCATTCTAAACACTCTCCCTCTCCTTTTATGAGTTCCTTTATTATTTTAAATTAAGTCATTAAGTATTTGCTATGTAAAACCTGAATTTTTCTTCCTCAGACTAGGACAAATTTGCAATAGAAACATGGCTGCAAGAGCACTGGGACTAGATCAGTTTCTGCTGCTGTCTTTACAATAAGTCATTTACTCCAGAAAGAGCTGAAAGTCTATCTGTTGGAAGACAGTTCTGATGACTGGAGAAAGATGACGATTTTCAGGACATCATGGAGTTCTTAATTTATATTACACGTGGGCAGAGAAAGCACTGACTGAGGACAGAATATATAAACAAGATGTAATTTTCCAGAAGTTCCTAAAGAAACCCTCAACTGATATCAAAAGTCAACAGGCGTAACCAGTTATGGGCTTTTGCAAATACCAAGTTGAATGAAAGAGAAGAATAAACTACAACTACACTTTTATCTGTCCCTATCATAGGCTGTGATAAAGTGCAAAAACATAACAACACAAAATAGGTTTGCTGAAGAGAGGAAGAACGGGGGAGCAAGGTAGGAAGCAGAGTGCTGCGGCCCCTGTTGGTCCCCTAAATATTCCCTCTGAAACCAGAACTATGTCAGGAATCTCTACCTTCAAAAACAAAGTCTTTTTCCTACTTAAAAATGGCCAAATGGATTAAATTCAAATTTAAGAAAAAAAAAAAAATCCCGGACTGCATCTTTTAATGCCAAGTTTCTGTCTGGAACAGATTTTTGTGGTTGCATATTAATCCCCTAAAAATGGCACAGAAATGTTGACAGCTGGTCCTTCACTTCCACAAACTTCCTAAAACCTTGTATTTAATTATCCATGCTTAATTATCATGCCAAAATAAAAAATCTCTACCCCCTTAATTTTCCAGAAGAAGACCCAGTATCTATGTGTAACACCAACGTGGGTGATCTTTGGCCACAAACCCCATAGCTTTTCACATCAGCACAATGCAAAAGCACAGGACTGGGTGAAACTCTTTGGTGTTCAGGGACACTGGTGGCACAGGGACATCCTGCGTCACTGGGAGCCAGTTGCTCCCTGTGGAAAAGGGTCCTCACTGCTTTATTGCCACCTTTGAAAATCTGCACAACCTAATTCAGCATTCTGCATTTCCTGGTGTTGACTACATCTCCTGTAGAAGTTTGTGGTATACGAATTAGCCAAAAACAGTGCTTCAGAATACAGATCTCAAAGACACTGCAAGTTTTGGGTTTGGAAAACCCAAAGTAAGTCAACTTTAGCCTGTGGCTGGTGGGGCCAGATGACATTTGATTTGCAGCAGGAAGTTTTTCCATGGCTGCTAGCAGTTCCCTTGAGAAAAGCTGATTTAGAGTTCTTTTTAGATGAGGTTATGGTGTACATCACTAGAACTGCTTTAACATATGCAACTTACCTCCTATATTGCCATTTAACTGCACTGACTGGTAAAACAAAGCATTTCTTATCATATGTGGTTTAAGGTTGGAAACAGGAAAATGAGCACGCGGGGTTAAAGTTATCATGCAACCAAGTTTGACAAAACAATGTGGAGGGCCAGGAGCCTTTTGTTCTTTATGATTAGCTGGTTTCAAAGTGCAGCCCAAGGAGCAGGGGACCCAGAGCCTGCAGGCAGGAGATGCATCAGTGTCCATTAGTCACGGGAACAGGAATTTCCAGATTTCAGGCTAAGCTGATACAAGAAAGCAGGAGCAGGATGGGGTAGGGGTACACCCAAGGCAGATTTTAATTGGAAATTATCTGGGTTGTTAATGGATAGTTTGGCCAAGCCAAATTAAACTATTTGACCTTGTCTGTGTTAACACTGAGCAGCTGGGGTAAAACAAAACCACACCAAAAATGAAGCAGCCCTCTCTTGGTGGAATTGTAACCGAACTTTTTACAGAGTTTACCACAGGATAGTGCAACTGAAATCTGAAAGGTCTGCACACATAAGTAAAATGGTTTTCTTCCTGGTTTCCCCTGTTATTTTAATACCACCAACATTCTACAATATAATGAAAGATGATTACTTTTTTTTTTTTTCCCCCACTTTGCTGGAAATGTCAAAATCTGTCCCATTTGATTCAGTGGTTTACTTTGAAATTTTTCTGCTGAACAAAAATTCTGGAAGGGGGTTTCTATTGGTAAACAGGCTAACAACGATGACATGTTCCATTTTGACTGTGAACAGAGAAATCATATTAAACTAGAATTTTTGGAAACAGATTAAAAAATTAGGAAGCTCAAAGAATACTGATTTGAAAAAGTATAAATATATTTTGATTCATAACCCGAATTTCAGAACTATTAGAAGCCCTTAGATTCAGCTACTTCAAGAATGACAACTTAGTCCCAGAAATCGTTAAAGATTTCCCAGTTAAAGGTTCTCTCCTGTAATTTAAACTGGGTAAAAATGAGAGAAGTGGACAGACTAACATCAAGCAAATTCTTGATTTTTCTAAGAGAAGTAATGTACTTTGGAAAAAAGCGCTGAATTTCACCTATTAATGACTGAGAACAACTGTTCATGGGAGCTAATTGTTGACAGTTCTGTTTATTCACTGAGCTGATGTGGTTAGAAAGTTTAACACTCAATGGAAAAGAAAATCATTACCGTATTAAAAGGCTATTTGAAAGTGAAAGGGGTACCTGCACGTGTGTGAGTCCCTTCAGTTCTGGTGAGCAAGTGGGCGAAAGTGAAGCTGAAGACAGAGACTGGCGAGGGGACCAGATGAAGGAAAGACTTCTCTTTGAAAAAAAGCATGGATGAAAGGAACATAAGTGTTTATTTTACAAAGGAAACTAACAGCAATTAGGCTATATAAAAATAATAAATGGTGCAGGAAAAAAAAGACAGGAATCTCTTTTTGGCCACTCATGTTAAAAGAAAAAAGAGACATTCAGTAAGGAGCTGGAAGACAGAAATTTTAAAAAGGATGAGAAGAAAACTTGCATAAAACATGGTTAATCCATGAAATTTACTGCTGCAGATAAAACTGGGACTAATACTTCAGCAGATATGAATCAGAACCAGTTATGAGATCATCAGGAATCCAAACACCATTGGATTTCTGCACGGCACAGTTTTTTAGCCCTCCATGCTGCCTCTTTCCCCACCTCTGAAGAAATAAAAATCAAACCAAGGACTCAGAATATAAAGTACTCTGCTTTAGGGATGAAAATCAATAAAAAGAAATCAATGCACAGGCAGCTTATGTCAGAATTGTACTCTACAGAGTTGGGGTGCTTTCTTTGAAACATCTGTCTCTGGCTACAGAGACACACTTCCAGACTACATTCCTCTGAGCTAGTAAGTCAAGTTTAGCTTTTGCCTTTATATTGCGTGTATTTTGCTTTTCTGTCTCCCTATCTGCTAGAGACACAGTCAAAGCTTCCTGTGTTTATGGAATGTCTGCAAAACCCACTATTTTTTTGGGTGGGGAAAACTGACCACAAGTGCTGAATGTTCAGAGGTTGTCTCAAAATTCATCTGATGATTAAAAACAGGCTTTGGGAACAGATATCTCTCTCTCCCTTCTACAATATCAGTATGCTGATTTAAATGCTTACATTTTTTGAAAAAAAAAGATGAGTGGTTTTGTGTGTTATTTTTTTAAAATAATGGAAAAATAGAGGAACTTTTTTTTCTTCCCTAGTAGCAAGAGCTTGTGTTAGCTTTGAACTTTACAAGTTCTGTTTCATTTGTGTTTGAATCTCAGCTGGGCATCTCCTCCCACTGTGCACGCACATGCAAATAATCAGCATTTTCTGTGGAGAAGGAGAAATACCAAGTAAGAACTCAAACACGCTTCCACTATGCCCAAAATACTCACTACTCTTTCAGCAGTCCTTTGAAAAAGATCCACCACAGCAGCTTGCATCTCTCTGACCGGAGAAGCGAGAACTAAGTCTGAAATAGCGTTTGCTAGAACCACAGTCCGATCTCCTCAAGAAAACAGGCGCACCAGTGCTGCAGTGATTCCCCAGCCAGTGGATATCCCCTCGAAAGCAGAGTGAGCTGGTATCCGCCACAGCGAGCTCTAGCAAGGCAGTGCTGTTATCCTCACTGTACAACTGAGGCACAGAAAAGCAAAACCACTTACCTACTGTAGAAATTCTCCTGACAGAAGGGACTTACACTTAAGTCTCCTAAAGATGAAAACGGTGCTCCAGTTGCTAGAACATCTCTTCCTGGAAGTCCTATTCACTCCCTACCTTGCTATCATGACTCCCTTATTTAGCTGAAGAGTCCAGCCAGATATAGAAAAATATCATGTAAGATTGAAAAAATAACCATTCTTCATTCCTTTGTACTTTTTTTTTGATGTAGTGTGGGGAAAAAGAAAAAAAAGAGAATCCTTTTTTTTTTTTTTGGTAAGGACTTCACAATACAAAGCACAGAACTGCTGCAGGACACATTCTGATGACACTGTGAGTCAAGTAGTTTTCTTTCCTCGGGACTCATAACAAATCTCAACTGGATGCTGCCATTGTATTCCTTATTGCAATGAAGATGTGTACTGGACTCTATAAAGAGCCACAGGGAACTGAATTTACAGGGACAAACATTCCACCTCCTCTTTCTCAGAGAGATTTGCTCATCCAAAACAGAGCTAAGAGTTGGCACCTGCTGTTTGGCAATTCTTGGGCTACATAATTTAACTCGGGAAGTTAAGAACATAGTTACTCTCACTGGACTACAGCTAAAAGACAGGAGATGTCAGCACTGGCAAAAAGTAGTAGGTAAGTTGTACTACAAGAGATATTGGCTGTGACATGAAGCACAAGTCTCTTAGGGCTTTCAGTAATGATGTGCCTAGGAAGGAAGGCGTGGGAATTTCAGCATCCTATTTGCTGTCAGCTCCATTTCCCAACCATTACTGTGTTTGTTTCCACAAAAACAGAAAAACATTAAAAGTGCTGGAGCATCATCGAAACAGCACACAAAATCAGCAGCAACAGTAAAAACGAGAGCTGAAACAGTCTAATTCAATTACTCAAAAACAGAAGAGGACTTTTGCACGTAGAACTTACCCCAAGGGTAAATTGTGTATAGCCCTCTTGTTAGGATGGTCCCATATTCCCTTTAACAGTTTTGCAAAAAACCTTGCAGAAGCCAGAAGTATTTGTTAGAAGCTACAGTGAGAGCAACTTTGATACTAAAGGGTGGACAGGGGGAAAAAATAAAATCAATCCTTCTGTTTTTCAAGTACTGCTTTTTAAAAAGTCAGTTTTACTAAACTCCAGACATTGCTCCTTTAGCAGACTGCCTGTGGAGCCATTCACTAACCAAGGATATTTTGGAGCAGCTGGTTTCTTTTAATACATGCATATATAAAAAAATTGGTGTTATTCCCTCCTTTTCCCACTGAGACTCGTCTTTGAGCTATTCTCAAGTGCCTTGGCCAAATTTATTAGTCAAGTCAGGCCAAGCTCATTTCTCTGGCACCAGCATTTAGCAGCTCTGGTCAGCAGACAGATATTTGGGGGTAGGTTTCATGTGGCTTATTTTTGAAATAATTGAGAGGGAAATTAAAAAAGAAAAAAAAAAAAAGGGAAGGCTGACCTTTGGAGGTGGTGCCATCCATATGTTTAAGATGCAAGCAGAATGCAGAGTGACTTCATCTCTCACTTCACGCTTTCACTCCTTCAACACTAGAGCTGATGTGACAGCTGACAACAGTAAAAGCTGTGTTTTCTGCAATAACAAACTGCAGAGCAGCCGTTTAGTTGGAGATGTGGAAAGAGACAACAGGTATGGAACAGTATTCTTGGACTATGGCACGTCAGTAGATGCAGTGCTGTTTTTTCAAGAGGCACGACAAGTCCAGTGCAGCAAACCTTCAATTGCATAAGCCACTGATTTATTATACGAATTTCATTTCCCATTTATAATTATGTGAAAGGACAAGACAGAACACGCCTTGAAGATCACAGCACTCCACAATGGCCATGCTATTTCACATGGAATATGCTCACATTCTGTGGTGATGGGCAGCAGCACAGGCCTCTAATAACTTAATTTTTTAAAATACCTTCCAGCCTTTGTTCTTACAAACACAATTTTTTACAATAGAGGTATTCTTTCAAATACTTGTGCTTCTGGAAAGCATAAGGAGAGAATAATGGAATTATATATTTAAACAGATAGGCCTTCACAATGGGAATACAGATTAAAATAATGAGAGCTTATTCTCCTGGAACAATCACCAAGGGTAAGAGAAAAAACCCGTGTAAGAAGCACTAATGAAGAAAGGCTAGGAAACCAACAATAGGATATATTTGTGGTGATAAATTTTTGAGAGACTTCAATTCGATTATTCCCAGAGAAAAACTGTCTGGTAAACAAAATTATTCATAATTAGATTATGTCATGATAAGTTCCTGTTGAAAGAAACCAGTTCTGTAACACAATTAGCTATGAAAAGACAAGAATGATCCTCCCACCTGTGGACTAGACAGGTTCCACTGAATTTGTCTTCCAAACACAAAACTGTTGCATTTTGGCTGTTCTGAGGGTGATACTATGTTTTCAAGCAATACAGTTACTTTATTGAAATATCAATGGGACTTTGTGTCAAATAGCTTTTAGTAACTGATGGCATGAGCAATACAGCTCCAAATTTTGAAGTCACAATATACTGAGGATCTAATCAGGACATTTATCTTCTAATATTCAAGTGAAAAATCATCTTTTGGGATTCGGATATTTTTATGCCATACTGTTGTTGTCCCTAATCACAAAATTTAGTAGGCAGATTTAATTCAGAAGATTTCTCATTATTCTTAGGATATATAAGTATAGCGCAGAGCAAATATAATCAGAAATTCTTGGCTTTGACGTTGGCTGCAGTACTGTCGGCCACCAGGAGACAGAACACATAAGTCAAGCAGAAAGAAGATGACACATGAAGGAGACAAGAGTGGAGAATTTTGCCAGCAATATGAAAGCGCTCAAAGACCAACAGGCATAGAGCGCTCTGTATAAAATAACGGAGGATTACACTCAAAGTAGGAGGTACAAAAATGTGTATATTTCAGGTCCTGTGAGAACTGTTAAAAGGTTTTACCCCTAGTGTCTTTTGGATACAGACTCTGTGATACAGTGTTTTATCAAAACATAAGTTCAGATCTTGGAAGTGGAAAAACTTGCAGTCATGAACCACTCTGGCTAATAAACAGTGTTTCTCTCCACAGCCCATACACCTGGCAGAGCGCAGCCTTCTCAGGGCTGTATCTCATCATGCTGTGTGGGTGCATCTTCTGTCCTGGACGGGCTGAACTTACGAAAGAGAGAACAGGAGGTTCCACACCCAGCTGACAGTAAAGAGTGAACAAAGCCAGAGCTGGGACTCAACGCTGCGCCCCAGGAGAATCTCCTGTTTCCACTGCATTGACTTCCCTCAAGCCAAACCCACACTTTGATACCACTTTTTAACACCAGTAGGTTGAGTAAAGTGACTGTTAATAAAGCACATGGATGTGGTATCTAGTTAATTAATGCAGGCTCTGGGACAGAGAGCAAACTGTAAGGCAAGCTGCTGTTCCTCTACGTATTGTGATCCAGATAGCCATAAATGAGGTTTCACATGAGCAAGAACAGTGAGAGGAAGACTTGGGACAGAATGCTTAACTTCCCCCTCCCCTCCCCGCCCCAATCTAAAGTTAAGATTATAGGAAAAAATTGATTGACAAAGGCACAGCAAATGTGCCAGTTCTCTATGAATCAGGTACCTCACATTAAAATTCTGTAAAACAGCATCTCCTGAAGAAATGCCACAGCTAGATAAGAAAGATTTATCTTGCCTGAGGCTCTTTCTGACATCAGACTCTCTACCAATCCCAGTGCTTTAAGCAGCGATCCTATGAATTCCCCACAGCAGGCACTGAGAATGACAAGTATTCTTTTCAAGGCTGTCCCCAGCAGTGGACCCCTTGTACAGACTGCTAAAAACAATCCCTTAATCCCCTCCTCTCAGTGCTGACCTAAAGGAACAGAGGATCAAAACACAACCTCTGGAATGACCTCAGCTTGCTCAGTAACACCTCACCAGGGGTCAGAGATGTCAAACAGCTCCCTGCAGGCCCTTGCTGTTCTCTGAGGAATGTGCTCTTTATCATTTAAACAAGAAAGCTCCTTTAGAAATACCTAACACATACATAAGGACTACTGGTCATCTTCGTTATGAGATCCACATGCAAAGCAGAGGCAAAAAAATACGCATACACAATCAACTTACCAAGGCCACATTTTTTTCCAAGGCTGACTGACTAAATTTCATTTTCCAAATAATTTCTATAATTTCTCAATTTCCCAAAATGTAGAAGACACTGGGACAATAAATGCACAAGTCCAGAGCTGAAAAATTAAAACATCTCAAGCGTGTAGCAGTCATCTGCTTAAATGTACTGTGCTGCATTTTTAAGCCTCAGAGACATGGAATAAGGCCTAGAACACAAGAGCAGATGACTCAAGACCACAAAATGATGCAGATTTCCTCCCGCTCCTTCATGCACAGGGTCAGAAGAGGAGAGAATTCAAGCAGTTTTGTAAATGTAATTAAAACAGCTCTGACAGACACCTCTGTTCAGGTTGGTTGTCTTGAACCTAAGCAAAGTTGGTTCACTTTTAGGAGAACTATGAAGTATCTGCTTGATTAATTACCCCATTAATTATGGCTCTCTCTAAATTCAGTGACAACAAGAGAGGCACATGAATGTGATGGCAAAAAAATGCTTAACTTAAATACCTTGAAGGGAGTAAGCAAACTTGCAAGCTATTTATAGTTTTGATGATAATAACTTACATTTTGGCATAATTTTCTGTTACACTGTCAGGATTTCTTAGCTATTCACTTTGCTCAACAAGAGATATTTTTTTGCTGGAGACATAAACTTAAAAGCTTGGATCTTTTGAATCAGTTATCAAGATTTTGATCTGTTTCTGCCAGTTTATAGTAATACAGAGCCTGTGACAAAACTCACGTGCAACTACTGCACGGAAAGAAACCTGTATCTGCCTATGGAAGAACTCCTCTGTATTCAGATTCCATTGTAAAATGGAATTTGTAGGTGGCCAGAGGAACTCGGGGATGACAGCACAAAGACACAGAAAAAAAAGGAAGAGGAAAGGAAATTACATCGCTGAAAAAAAATCTCAGAGGCGTATCACTTTTCTGTTGCTTACCATGTTAGTACAGAAGCACACTTTTCCACAAGTGTTTTTTAACCCATACTCCCCAGACCATTGGCAGTCTGGCATAGACAGGAGAAGAAAGTCCGCAAAATAACAGGAAGAAATAAAAAAAATCCCACAAAACAGACTATGCACATGCACATTGCCATGCACTTACTTGAGGGAGGCACCAAACAAAACCAAGAGTGCTATAAATTACAGAGGAACAGTTCAAATTTAGCCTAATTTTTATCACTGTGACAACGTGTGTGGTGCGTGAGATGGTCTTTCTGTCATTTTCCAGAGAAGCTGGTGGTCCTTGGACAAACAGAATAACGTGTTCTAGAGCACTGTTGCATTGTGCATTGTGGAGTGTGCCATGTCACATGGTGTGTGTGATGCCACAGCACACGGAGCGCAGAGCTGTGCTGCGACTCTGCCGCATCCCTGCAGAGCGGCTGGTCACCCACCTGCCCGGTGTCAGTCTCTGCTCCAGCCCTGCACACACAAGACAATCCTTGCTGCCTGGCTCTGCCTGCTGATTGCCACAGGACAGCCAGGCTGTGGTATTCCTTCCCCCTGCAACAGCGTCTCAGCACGACCAAGGAGATTAAAGCAAATTCACCATGATGCAAACTAAAGCTTTGGAGACAGAAGATCACAGAGGAGTCTTTATGTTGTTCATGGCTTACACATTCAGGAAACACAGAGACACAGCATGGAACTCATTTCCACACAGTCCGGAGATTAAACCTTTAAGGGTTCAAAAGCAATAGACAAATTTATAGAAAAAAAAATCCATCACAAAAGCATTCTTTAATTAAGGTGATCCTTACACCACAGATTACCGGGGACTAGGGAAATACCTGGGGAAGGATCTGTACAACTGTACCTTGTTCTTCCATTTTCCCCTAGGCATCCACAACGATGCAGAGGACGTGAGGCTCAATGACAGAAGAGTGTGGCTGCTCATCCACCATGATTACAGCAAACTTCAATTGCTGACCAGGAAAACATCTATAGGCAAAGGACAACCCTGCGGGAGTCTAGCGAAAGCATGGTATGTCGGTATCTTTTGAAAGGAATTTCCTTTCCTGCTCCCACAAAGAGTAAACATAAAAGCAAGCTGTTAGTGGATTTGCAATCCTGCTGGGACATTTTTATGCCTTTACTTTACATTATTTTGATGAGAACAGTGTCCACTGGACTTGGGGTTTCCATTGGCAGAGTGGTAAATAGCATAGTCTACCTCCAGAAATCAGGATCAGCTAACAAAGCAAGCTGCTGCTGTAGACATTGTTGCTTCTGGAGATGCTGCAAGGTTCTGCAGGCAGGTCAGGCCTGCACACCTGAAGCGTTTGGTAAGATCATAGGTCAGAAGAGTAAGGCACAGAAAGTTCCAAGTGCAAGATCAACTAATCACAAAATTCAGCAATTTAAGATGAATCCTGACTGCTGATCATAAGCCGCTAGAATAAAGATTCCTATCTTGCTCTTTCGTACCTGATTATATGCCAGCCTGAATCTACTGGAAGTCCTATTTTAAGATCACATTTGCATCATACCACTTATCTCAAGCTACTTGTTTCCTAAAGAGGTAGTTGCCACTAGACTTAACAGATGCTACTTTCTGCCCTTAGTCATCCTGAGTTACAATAAACAGAAGAAATTAAAATCTAGAGCTTTCTCAGCAGCTCCTACATGCCAGACCTTTCTGATGTCCATCTAAGTCCAAAACCGGCTGGCTTATTCACTCACCAATGGTGTTTTAAAGTTCTGAGGAAATTATCAGGCCATTTCTTGGGACACATTTGATGTGCTGAAAGGACACTGCTGCTCCGGCAGGGAGGAAGCCTCTGGGCTATGTTGCCATCACTCTCCTGTGGCATTGGTTCCCACCAACACATTTGAGCTAGCTTGGTAGCACTGTTGCCATGGCAGTACAAAGCTAGCTCAAAACCACAGCTTATATATTTAGTCAGCTTCTTAAATGGATTTTACAGCCTATTTTGCCTTAGCTATACTGCTCCCAGTGGTAAAATGGCCTGTTTAAGGACTAAAGTATTAAACCTTCAGTCAGTGCCTTCCATTCTAATTACATTTACTGCTCTAGTCTAGTCTCTAGAATGAAATGTCTCCAAAGAAAGCCACTTTCTAAGCATTTTATTTTTGAAACTTAAAAAGCAGAGATGGAGTAGCAGAATCATGCTTAAATCAGCTCAGAAGGAAATGCTGGGATTCCCAGAGGGGCTGGAAAACATGTGAGTTTGGGATGAAAAGAACCAAGCCAAGAGCTAGCTGGCTACTTCCAGCTTTCACACCATAAATCCTTACATTCCTTAATGGCCGGCCAGCTTCCACATGTAGAAAGAAACTGAAAGCAACTGAGTACGGTAGAATATAGCAGACAAGACACAGGGCACACTGAGTCAGGGACCCTTTTGTACTCCAGCAGCAGCGCAAAGGAAAAACTGGCACAAGGCCCAGCACCTCTGTAAATCAATACAGCTGTTTATTTAAACCAAATGGCTGGCAAGGATATCAATCTTTGATTGTTGTAGACATCTCCAAAAGGAAACTAATAACATTTCCGGAGATGACAGCAAACCCATGTAAGAACAAAAGAGTTCTCTCCAACTAAGTTTTTATTCATTATACCACATGCTTTCAGTTCACTGCTTGAAGCCCAATACTAGACAGTACACATTATTAGCAGTATTGATTATTGCAAACCTCAACAGATGGCCAAGCAGATATTCCTCCCCAAGTGTTCCTGATGGCCGAAAGTTCCTAAATGTATTTGTAGTCATGAATGGCACGGGTTTAAGCTTCTCGGTAACGCGTGGGAATCAAATCCCTAGATTTAACTGCCGAGTGTGTTGAAGACTGGTGCGGACACGTGCTGCTGCAGCGATACATGATCCATTGGGTGAGAAGCCAGACTTGGCACAACTCTGCCCCACGGTTCTGGCTGTGTACAGGAGTAACAGCAACACGAACACTAACTTTGTGCAATGTGATCTCTTGCTCTAATCCATTTTTTCCCTTTCTGGCCATGGCAGCAGATATATAAATCTCTCTGTTACAAAAAAGTAGGAAAAAGAAAGACAGAAGAATTTTCATCTCTAACGTGCCCTCCCATCCTAGCCTGTTGTTGTTTTTAAAATTTGATTTTTTTTTTTTAAATGAGACTGCTTTTCATTGTACAGGTGCTCCTTTTCTATCTATTTTCAAGGTTATTAATCTTTTTTTAATAACCTCCTATGAGATGGAAACTGATACTCTTAAAAAAAGCTACGACCTTTGACTTTTTTAAGCTATGTCGTCACACTTCATTGGAAAGAATTTAAAATGACAGGGCAGGATAAATATGATAACTCCAAGTGACCACCAGGAACATGACACTAAAGTCTCTTATTTTACGCTTAGCAACAAAACTGCTTGACTGTGGGTCGGACTCACAGTTGGTGCAAGAGGATAACACAGACACCACTTTGGCCCACCATGAGTAAAATCACATGTACCTCTCGAACATTCATAATTAGATGCTAGGGGACTTCTGATCTGAGCAGTACCAAACAAGAGTGAGAAAGACTGAGCAAGCGTAAATTATTCTTTAGCCTTCATTTTGTCATTGCTGTTGGAGAAGTCACAGATTCCTACATACTCATATAGTTTAAAAAAAAAATTCCATAATTCCTGACACACAGGAAGGTTTGTCTATGAATAAGGTAGAGGAACTGAGGTATTTTCACAGAAGGCAACCTGAACTGAAAGCAGGTAATATTAGGAAGTTAAGAACAATTACTATAACAGCAATGGCCAATCATCTGCTCTATAGAGACAGGATTCCTTTCATGCATTGCTAATACACTTGATTATGAAGCATGAGGACCATCTTGCTATTTTTAGTCTGGTTTTGCAAAGAAGTAAAACCTGTGTGGCTGAGGATTTTAGACTGGTAAAAGATGGCAGAAGAAAAGCTCTTTGTCACTCTGTTGTGGAGATTTGTAGTGTATAAAAGCCAAGAGGCAGCACTAGGAAGTTCAGTGTTTGCTATTTCTGTCATTCACTCCTGCACTTTCACATATTGATTGATGCTTCTGGACACAGCGATGATCCCCAAAATTGCTCCTTCAATACCTGCGCCTTAGATACAACTCAGAGACTCATGGTGAGAGGTGCCAGAGAAGCAGTATTCTGTTCTGCATTTTTTTCTGTTCCTGTAGTACTATTGGCAGAAATTTCAGACAATAGGTACAAACATTTTTCTTTGGCATTTCAAGCCTGATTATAGCCAGGGTAATCTAAGAGAGAAGGAGCACAGCAGACTGTCCCATAGGTCAGGGTGCTCCAGCTGGCAGCCTGCAGGACTCTCTAACCCATCCCTTTTCCTTGCAGGAGCTCCTACATCCATGCTGACAGGCAGGTGCCCTATTGCATCAGTGCACAGCCAAGAATGTTGAACCATCAACCACTGCCTCACAGAGGCTGTAATTGAGGCCTGAATTCCATCATTAAGTGATTGTTCTGCCCTACATAATGCATAGTCAGCAAACACATGCACTCCATATCACAATCAATCTTATGTTATATTGCCTTCTCCTCTAAGTAATGCTTCACTCATGGATTCATCTTCATCTGGTTCAAAAAAAGAAGACTGAACAGGAAATAAGGCCTATGTAGCTTCAGGCACTACCTGAGCTTGGACTCAAAATCACAGTACTTACTTAAGCCAAAGATATATGAGCAAACAAAAAGAGATTAGAATACTAAGTGATTACAAATGGAGATTCAGAATCCAGTTTCAGATCCCAAACACAGCATCAGTCTGGAAATGAGCGAGGTTACTCCCTTACTTGGCTCAGAATAATAGTAATTCTGGTCAACATAAACCTTGTCAAGCTTCATGGTAGACAATGTAACACCTTCCCTGCCCAGTACAGTAATGCATAATTAATTAAAATAATGCATAATTATGTCTTGTATTAGAAAACAGGAGAGTAGTCTGTACCTCTTCTGGGATAAATTTACATCCTGCAGAATCTGACTGCTGCTTTCAGAACTCTCCTCCCTCAGCAAAAATGTGCTTGTTCTGGTCTTTGGTGGGGCTGTTGCAATACTCCTAACCCTGTAATCAAGGACAAAGCACAGATGCAACCTTACTGCTGGTCTGAAGATAGGGACTTCATGATGTTGTACATATGATCAAACACATGCAAAAACCTCCTTCTCAATATCCTGAAAAGTACATATGAAGAAATTATGTATATACAGTATCAGGAATACTGAGTGATCTTGGCCACTAAAAGACTGGGTAGGTCCTCACATTTAACTTTTTCAGCTCCTTTCCTGACACAGATTTTCAGAACATATGTCACACCTACCAAAGAAAGGTACTTCTGTAACAGCTAGTGACAGGGACAACTCAGGGAAAGACCACGTCACTCTAAGCACTGCAGTCTCTGAAGTCCAAATCTCAGGATCTGACTAGCATGGTCAAAACCATACTGTGACTACAAATCAATAGCAGAAGGGTAATTCACAGACGAAGTACATTCATATTTCGGTACTTAGACAGTGCAGTGGGACACATGGCAAGAAATGTGATACCCACTCACCTTTGCATTGAAGCAAGCACATTGGTTCCATTCAAACAGAAGAAAAAGAGGGGAGGCCAGGAACATTTTAATATGCATAGTATTTAACTAAGGGACCACAGGAAATTCTAGCCTCACTCCTCAGAAATCCAGTTCTAAAAGTAGCATGAGTATATCCGTCTTGCCATACACGTGTGTCCTACACTCAAATTCCTCTTGCTCTTCATGCTAACTGAGGACATGCTGTGATCCTTGCACAACATCTTGTAAGGACTGTTACAAAAATAAGAGCAGAGAAGACTCTTGGTTCAATCCAAATTTGTTTTCAATGGAAATAAGCTCATTCTCACACCCACTGGACAGCTCAAATTAAGTACCGTAGCCAAGAGCTGGGACTCTATCAGCTGTTTAACTGTACAAAATCCTTCAAGGGTTTGGCAAGCTTTCTGTTGCCACTTCTATCACACCTCTGTAAGCTTTCTCACTCTTTCATCACTTCAAAGCTGAATGCCAGCAGTTACAACCTGAAACTTGGAAGAAGTCAACAGACAGGGCAATTCAGATGTACTGTGGCACATGTGGAAGACTAGTAGAGGGATATAATGCTCATCTTTCTTCAGGAAATTCCACTAGTGCTGAACGGTACACAGCTTGGAGGAGGAGGATTGGGGGAAGGAAGAGAGAGAAAAAGAAAAGAAGAACAGGAGCCAACTTAGCAAAATATTATTTCTGGACTCTACACCAACAGATGCATTAGAATGGCACAACTTGCAGAGCAGAAGTACTGGAGACGTGCTCATCCGTGGACTCTCTAGCTTGAGAGACAACGTATGGGAATTATACAGAAATGGTAAAGATTAATTTTGGAAAAATGGAAAACCAGCTCATGTCACATTTACATAGTATAAAAAATAACAGCATCTGACATTGCTATTTATGTAGAAGGTCGTTTAGATTCCCTAAACTTTAGTAAGAAAGAGTTTAGGTGGAAGAATTGATCGTAATTATGAAAAACACATCTCCTTGCTTATGAAACTAGTATTTCTCAAATCTGGAGTTAGTTCTTGCACTGGCAACTGGGCTTTCTTTTTATATTTCCTGTAGATGAATAAAAAAAGCAGCCTTCTCTAGCCCAGGGCACTTCCATCTCAATTGCCATGCACTAGTGTGTTACGGCAATGTTTCTTGTAAAAAAACTTTATTTTTTTTCATTAAACATTTTCATTTTGCTTCTTAAAAAACACCTGTTGATTTAAAAACAAAACATGACTGTTTATAATCCACTGTCTATTTCCTACCCAACCCCTTTTACACAGGGCTGCTTCGTAAGCCATTTACTTGTAGTTCTCTTCATAAAGCCAGGAAAGGGAAAGAATAACATTGAGCTAATCATTCACTGAGACTGATGCTTATCCCCCTATGGTTGCATGGTTACCCAGTTAGTAAAAAGAAATTTGAAGATTCCACCAGATCCAGCCCATTACTGAATCTGTTGTGCAAGAAAGCAGCAGTTCTCTCCTTTCCAGTGCAAAATGGCTCAGAAGATATTCTGGAACTCAAAGAAACAGCTGCTGAAACAACATTGTGACTTGTACTATTCTTTTATGTGTGTTGTATCATGTTCTGTAAAGTCACCTTGGTTCTTTGGGATGTAGGTTATTATGTTTGGTGGCAATTCTCCTTAAGTACTTCTTCCAACAGTATCACCTTTATCATTCTAGATGAAATCTGCTGCTTTTTCTTTCATGTATCTAATTCAGTCGTCACACAAAGACACTAAGAACATAGTTACTTGGAGTTGTCAAAGTCATATAAATAAAACAGAACTGTTTATATTTGCTGGCACTATCTACGTGCTGCTTTGCACTCTCTAATGTGGACAGCCACAAGAAGAAAAGAAAAGTGCCTGGAAACAGAGCTGTAAATTCCTCACTAACTGGTTTGAAAGGAAAGGACACAGGCAGCTTTGTCACGTGTATAGTTATCCTCTTACTCACCGCTGGATAGCTTTTTGGCTGAACATCCATCTGGTCCCTGTTAGAGAGCAATGAAGACACAGATACCAGTGATTGGCCAGGTGGATTACAGGATTCAATAGCACACATCAATAAATTTTAGAATTTGTGGACACAGCATTTGCTAATCTGAAGGGTGGATATCCCAAGCAACCTCAATTTATATGGCACATATGCACATCACAGGACTCCACCCGGAGTGTGAAATTACTTTTGTGAGCAGCACTGGGAGCAGTCTCTAACACACAAATGTAGTCTAGGTTTTATGAAACACCGTGTACTGTTAAAAGCAATTATTTTTGTCCACAGTGAACAACAATCTGCAAGTCTATCACCTCTGGATACGAAATGCAGGGAGGCTTTCAGCCTTGGAGACTGAAACCCCTACGACAGTGTAAACATCCATCCACCTACAAAGGACACCATTAGAACTGTGTGTGCAGTTTTCCATCAAACTGTTCAGCAAGAGCCTAAAGTTTTAATCCCCTTGGTGGACACCATGTATGTGGCAAGGAACAAAATACTCCCTAGGTGACCAAAACACTGCCAAAG
Organism: Columba livia; assembly: GCF_036013475.1. Classification (NCBI taxonomy): domain Eukaryota; kingdom Metazoa; phylum Chordata; class Aves; order Columbiformes; family Columbidae; genus Columba; species Columba livia. The sequence continues at coordinate 17,474,642 of NC_088612.1, read as the reverse complement.
AGTGACAAAGTATATGTGGGGGTGGGAACTGTCCTAGAGGACAGAAAGGAGAAAAGATGGTATCAGCCAACAGAAATCTGCTGAATTGCAGCCGAAGTGGCATTCAATTACAGCAAAGCAGGGCTTTTTAAGAACTCATTGCCCACATTCCTTTCTTTCAATAACATTTTAACGTTTATAAAAATATTTTGCATGTCATACCTGAAGCAGTTGAGAGGACTGATTTTTCACTCAAAAACTTCACATATGCACAGTTTCACAAAAGGCTTTTATTTCAGAGCTATTAAACAACTAGAGTTCTGATTATGCTACTAGTTAATCAACAGCCAGTCCTTGTAAGCAAATGCCTGTAAAGAAATATTTTGTGTAATATGACCTGCTAAATTTATCAAACTACTTCTGCTCTAGTAATATTGATTATTCCAGAAAGTGGACTTAACTTCCTAGAGACATGCTGAAATATGGAGTTTGAAATGTTGTAGTAGCAGACGTAACATGAACTGAAGGAAGCACCTGATGGGTTCTCCACTGAAGTGGTACCCAAAGTTATCTTGATAAACACTGGATGGAAGATGCGACGGGGAAGAGACCGGTATAAGAATTCTTTCCATGGACGCAGCTACCTTTTCTTCAGAGGTAGGAAGCCAATCTGTTTGATATGCCTGTTGTTACTGACAGTAGTAATGTTGGCTGGGACTCTGCATGTGAACTTGGACTCTCCCAAGCTGAACACATGAGCTACCACAACCTGAACTAAGGCACTAACACTTTCTGGCTGGCCAACAGCTGACTAATAACATTTTGTGGGTTGGGCACAGAGGGAGACGTACACCGCAGGCTCACTGACAAGTTTCATTTGTCCAATTTCTGAGATTACTGCTGGTAAATCTACATAAAAAGGCTGAAGAAAATTTCTGCCAAGTTGCTGTCAATTTGGGTAAAAACAGAGTCCTTGCAATAAAACCTGAAGTTGGAGCAGGCAATGTACATCCCAGCCTCAAAGCCCAGTGAATTTTTTCTTTCATCCTTCCAGCCCAGTTATACCACAGGCATTTACTTTAACAAACAGCTTAAGATACACATTTAAAACTTATTTGCTTCAATCAAAAATTTTGGGATCAAGGCTTCTCCTTTAATGCTGGGGGTGATTCACTGTGCCTTAAAGGTTTGAACTGTTGAGGCATTATTTACCACAGATTTGTAACTACTAACACTAAATAAATACACGTATCAATTATAACAGGTGTTTGCTCTGCCAATGCAGGGAGAGGTCTCAGATTTCCAGTAATTCCCCTTCACCCAGTTCTACATGCTCACCAGATCTTTATTATTACAGCTCCAAGGATTCCATACATCCAGGTCCTGATAACAAGAGGATAGGTTAGGAATGAGACCAAAAGGAAGTGGAAGCCAGCATTCCAACATGCTTCTCCACTTTGAGCTAACACTAATTCCGAAGACTTGGTATTAATTCAATCACATTTTTAAACAGTATAACTTTCAGCTAACAGATAGGTACCAGCATGCTAGCAATTCCCCTCCAGAAAGCTCTTCTACAGTCTGTCTGCTGGTCACAAATGCATTAATTGACAGGCAGTGTTTTGATCTCCTCTGATGCTTTTTTCCATACTACTGGAGAACTCAGGTCTAGGAACAGGACACTGCATGAGCACTGTTTGGAAGCTGCTCTCCTCTAATGGCTTGCTAGACCTTCAGCCTGATGAGCTTAGTTCTAAACACAACTGTTTTCAGGGATTTAATCAATTGATTAGTATTTGCCATGGCTCTGTCAAAGCAGCATGGCAGTAATCCTGCCCTGGAAGCAGTCATGCATTTTGCTCTCTGGGAAGACTGCCAAATGCCAGGGCTACAGATAACCATTGTAAGCTTTCGGACAAGGATCTTCCCCTTGGTTATCAACCTGTGCTTATAGAAGGCCAGGATCAACCTGAAACAACTTGCTTTGTTAATCTGAATATGTTTGCACAATGTCTATTTACATTACACCTGGCTCATACCAACACAATGAGCTACTTGCTTTCATCACCACTAAATACATTACCAAGCTCTAAAGAATGCAGCTGTTAGAAATCAAGGAGGATCCCTGTCAGCAGATGCAGGTATAAAACGCCCATTTTCTGCTTAGCAGTGTTTCAGACATCCTCTTCGGAGTATTGCGCTTATTTTCTAACTGCTCCATGAGTACATTTCTCTATAATGCTCTGACATCTAAATTGAGAGCTACTCTGGAACACAATTCGCTTTTCAAGTTACTCAATCCTGTTCAGGATTTCTCAGCATTATTACAACACCAGTTCAAGAACCAAAGTGTCAAAGCGTAATGAAGGCTTACTACTAGGGCAGGAAGTTACTACACCAGAATGATAAACATTTCTTATTGCATTCCTGGACATGACACTAATCCATTGCTGAACACTGGGGACGCTTTAAATACAACATGACTTGAAAAAAAAAATAAATCCATTTTCCAAGCTGAAAAAAAAGTGGAAACTCTAGTAGATTCTATAAGACTTCAAAATCTATCACAACATGCAACTTCCTGCATCTTCTCCAGGCAAAAGGCAAGAACAGAGAACATCTCAAACTTTGTCCAAGCTACCTCTGCATTTTGAGCCTTTTTGCGCAAGTTGAAAAAAATCATAATTTCTTCGGGAACATGCGCCTGCTTCTTGTTGACACTAGCAGATATATATAGCTGTGAGCTGTATAAATAGCTATTTTCAGAATGGATAGAGTCAGGCACAGTGGTATTAATTCACGACAGCAGAAAAAGAAGGCAGCATAATTAGCCCAAATGAAATATGAGAAATCCTTCATGTAAGAAAGGGCTGGACAATGTCTTGTAAGGAAAAGCTAACCCACGCAACTTCTCACAGTGAGGTAAGATCAACAATTCTGTCTGGAATCCCAGCTCTCTGACATCACCAGCTCTTTAAACCACAGTGAGCTGAGGGAAAGGAAAATGCTTGCAATGCTCTGATGACATCCCTGAATATGGACTCCTCTGGTGACTTGGCTTCCCTAGTGGATACAGAGGACAAGACTCATTCTCTTTTAAAAGGAAGAATACCACCTCCCTATCCAAGTTCTATATTTTTGCTTTCTCCTTGAATGCTGGCATATATAATGCTCAGTGTGTTACTGAAACAAACTCCCAAGTGGAGGTTCAGGAGCAGTTAGTATAAAGGCGTTTAAGTTCAGGCACTGACACTTCAACAGAAAGCCTCAAGCTCCTTCCTCGCGTTTCCCCTACTTTCTTTTCGCTTTTAGACGAGCAATGCCTAATTATGGCTCTGCACCTCCTAGGGAGAACTTGGCAGCACACAGAACTAAAAGATCCTGAAAGACAAGAGCTAACTGAATGTGGCTGATTTGAGGTTTTCGATATAGATTCTGAAGAGTTTTTCTTTCATAATTATATTCCCTTGCTTGTTGCACGATGATGCCTACATGTGCCAGTTCAGAAATCAAAATCCCACATTATGATTGGTGCTACCTTAGAATATGTGAGTTTCTGCTCTAAATAATGGTTTAGTTACAAATGAAAGAATCAAGCAGCTGTTCAGTGATAGTAGCATTCTCATGCTATTTGTTGCTGCTGCTTTGCTAACACTAAGTGCACTGCAGCAGAAACAAGACTGAAGGGGGGAATTAAGAAGGGGAATCAAAAGGGAAAAGTGTGCCTGACATACTGCTGCTTCAGCAGCCTGCGGAACAGGGAAGCTGGTTAGCACAACGGCTGTTAACCCAACAGGCCGATGTTCACTGCTGTGTTCTGCCTCCCCTTGCTTTATTAGGAAGGGCAATAGGATGGAGGTGGCAGGGAGCCAGGAAGAAATTCCCAAACCTACAACCAGTTTTACATCAGCCTCAGCAGCCCTGAGAGCAGCCTAACTCCCCAAGAGCTGTAATCACACAGGCAGTTACACCAGAGGTTCTCTGTCACATTTGTCCCCAAAGAGCAAATGCCAAGGCATAGGGCCAGCTGTGCTGACCCTACATCCACTAAATACCTCTGGCATGTGGCAAGTTTGTGCTTTTTGATGTTTTCAAAATATACACCTGGAGCAGAGATGTGGTTTGTACATAATTGAAAGGAGTCTACCTGTCTTTTGTGCTGACAGATATTGGACCTAAGGAATTCAAACTTGTTTAGGCACGTATGCTAGCAAATTTTCTAAGCTTTCTATGGATGTGTGTATTTTCATATTCATGTTTCACCTTCTGCTTTATTCCAAGGCTGAACACTGCAAAACTGTTCTGTAGTTCCCTATGTATTCCATGGGCATGCTTTTTAATAGGCAGAAGCAACAAATGCAATACATCTTCTCTAAGGCCATCCCAGAAAGCTGGAACAATTATAGAGCCATCTCTTCAGTCTAGATTTGTACAGCATTTATCACTATGCAGAGGTTCTCTCTAACCTCGTTCAAGATAATTAATGAACTGTACAAGAGCTAAAAAAGAGGCAGGATACCTTCCATGCAGAAAATAGAGATAGTATTTATGAAGTTTTCTGCATCTGCCCAGCAAACACAACAGAAGATCACAGAACAGCTGAAAGTTTCTATCAGGCATGAAATTTTCTGTGCATCTGTGACTATATTCTGATTCAGCAGTCTCATTGTAAATGAACTCCTTAAAATCTTACAGGACTTCGTCTTTACTCAAGTAACATGTATTGCTTTCCTTTGTTTCCTTTCTCATTATTGTTTACTGTCTATATATTATAGAGGTCTATGTCTTGATGCTGTTTGTGCTGATACATAAATTATCATAGAATAGTTCGGATTGGAAGGGACCCTCAAAGGTCATCTAGTCTAATGTTACGTGTTGTTCCTCTCTGATGTTCCACACCATACAGGGTTAACAATGTTATGCCACACTTCAGAGATATACAGAGACAATTAAAAAAGCCCTAAGAGTCAAAACTGACTATAAGGTTACATGCTATCCTAACGCACTTAGCTGTCCCAAGGGTTCCTTTCACAGAAGTACAGGAAAAGTAGAATAGTGCCTACCATCACCTGTTTGAACTTACAGTTTAGTCATGGATATAGTGATATAGAATACATTATATATTCTATTCTAATACTCTACACAGAATATTCTATTATCTGCCATATCTGTGGCACTGGTCTAGCGAAGCTGTCAACTCTGCTCCCTCATGGCCACAGAGCTGAGCTTAGGGAACCCTCCCTTACTTCCACATTCAGCCAGAACTTGAGAAGATATTCCAAGGAGACCATTTAAAAGTTTCACTAGCCAGGACAGGAAGAAGAAAAATCCTAACTACAAACCACTTCCAAACCCTTTCTCTCAGAGTCTACTTCCAAACCCTACATTCAAATCTAAACCCAGTGAATTCAGAGGGCAAAGGAACAAATTCCCATCTGCCCTTCCTGCTCTGGGAGCTGCAGGAAAGGGGAACACCCTTCTCCTGATAACCTCAGCCTCAGCTTCCCTGCTGGGCTCACAGCTGAGCCCAGAGCAGCCAGGCCACCAGCAGGAACGGTCACTGCTTACTTGCCAGAACACCTTTAACTTGGCTGTAATATGACACAGAGCACACCAGCTATTGGCTGTAAAGCCACTGGCTTAAGTCCTGAGCAGGAAAATGGTCGTGTGAATAATACCGAGGATTTTTTTGCTTAATCATTCAGCTATGTAGAAACAGTACCCCTACAAGCAAACTGTTCTGGACAGAGGAGAAAGAGACGACTTTATGTTCTTCTTTCCTGAAAATACAACTAGAGATGTTTCTTCTAGAAAAACAAACATTCTTGATTGAAACTGGAATTTTAAAAAGTAATTGTTATTTTTTAAATTAATTTGCATGGTCAAGCTATAGCTCTAAAGGGAAATCGCATCCATACAAAGTTAGGAAAAAACGTGAAACACACGTAAGAACTTTTTCAAAAGCGAAGGGTACTACAAGAATGAGATTCTCCAGGGCAGAAGGAGCCTGTGAGAAATCAGTGGTGATACATGAAGCAGCTCAATTTGATTATTTATGTACATATCATAACAATACTTTGAATTCTAACATAAGGATAAAATAGCATTTTGCAGATTTTGACTAATCAATTAAAAAATACTTAAAGACAACACAGGTCCATTACAAACTGTGGGGTTTTTTGTTTCTTTGTTTTCAACCAACTTACTCAAATGAATCAAGAAGTCTCTGGAAAAGAACCTGGGAGATCTGCTTTGCTGGCCCCAGTTTCAGTTGGTGAGCACGCCCTCTACTTTGTTTGCCTTTCATTTAAAATAACACATTGGAGAAGAAATTGAAGCTCTACCCAAAAAAAAAAAAAATGGATGAAGTGAGAGAACTGCATAATTACAAGCTAGGATGAAAGAGTTCATTTATCATGTTACATAGCCTTGAAGAAATTCCAGTATCATTACTATCTTAATTTACAGATATTTACAGATGTATCTCAATATATGACCTAAAACAAACCATGAATAACCAAACAAAAAGTATTTCAAGCAAGAGACCCTGAAAAGATCTCAAGTTCTTACAGGCAAAGTATAAAAGCGTCTCTGGAATTAAGGTTTAATTTATCAGTCATTACCATGCTATGAAGTATTGCATATGCCTCTTGTAAAGAGGACAGACCTGTTACATCCCTAGTGACAGGATTTAGAAGTTCAGCCAATTAGTAATCATTTAAATAGAGACTTGTCATGAACTAGACACAAACAGAAGCAGCTAATCTGACACACCTTCAGAAAAATCTGTTTCGTGATTCACAGATGAGCTATGATGCAACCCCACCTGCTCTGCTCCCAATTCATAATGACAGTCCCAGGCACACCACACAAAAATAAAGTCTGGTATCTTGTTCACTGTCACTTTTTCAATTCACCATGGTTGGTAATGGTACTCTTGGAATAGCCTCAGGGACCAAGAATGGGCTCTTGCAGATAATACTCTTTCTACAATAGGCTTTCTAGGATTTACAAGAATTCTGTCTTGTCTGTCTGAGGAAATCAACTGGAATGGGTATTTGAAAAGAACAATACCCTACACAGACATTAATATAACTCAAATACCTTATCCTAGGATAACCACTCATAGCTTACTGTAGAGCCGTATTATTTTAACCAGCCCACTTGCTTTTAGTAGTGTGGTTCGATTCCTAGTCAACTAATCCAATACTGCCTATCTTGGTAATTTTTCTGCTATCAGTAAGGCCTGCCTCCAGCTGGGAACCTTATGCCAATATTATCCACCCCCCTTTCCTTGTAATGTTTCTCCTCTGCCATTGCTTTGAGAAGTAATTTGCACTCCTCACAGTCTAAGGAAAACTGCTCCCTGCTTGCAATTTTTGAAGAAGTTGCTTAGCATAGAACAAGATATATCAGTGAGCTGTGCACAGCATCAAATCTCAACCACTGACAATGGAGGATAAAGGACATTTCATTATCTTATCATTTTCTTAGAATTTGAGGTATGTGAGAATTCATTCTCAGAAGAATAAATCAAGTGACTTGCCTGACAGCAGATCCTGATTCTATGCTGCCCTTCCTCTAAAAAACACTGCCAAGCTCACGAGCACACTGGATCCAGGATTGCATACAGCCCACGCTGCTATCTCATTCTCATACATTGAGAAGGATATTATGGGGCTGAGCCAACACACAGCCAACAGCCTGCTGTTATCAGGAAGATGTACTTAAAGCTCTCATCCAGATCCTCACCTCCCAGCACCATGTAAAAGCACCAGTTCAAATGGCCAGTTAGTAAGGAGAGTAGTATGAAGCGTACAACAGCAGGGAGGATTCAGTTCCCTGATGTCACAGTTTTGGGGTGGTTTCAACCAGGCACAGCTCTTCTGAATACAGAGCAGGTATCTGTGACCATGGTACAGTGGACAGTGATGAGTGGGATGGGACAGTTTTCTGTTCAGGTCATCAGACATTTGCTTTTTAATTAACTGTTTGTTAAGAAAGCCATTTTCTACTCTGAGTCCACACACCTCCTATCAGTAATAAAATCTCTCACTTGCCTTTAGCAAACTGACCTCAACCTTATATGGAATTTAAACAGCTCACAAAGAATGCACTAAACCTCTTGCCCCTTCTCTCTTTGAGGCAACCGTTCTTTAAGTGCTTAGCAGAACAATGCTAGAGATCCTTTAAGAAATGTAGGAATTCCAAGCTCAAGCTACAGACTGATTTGTAACTAAGAAGGGAAAATTCAGTTCTACTGTCTATATATTTTTCCAGAAGTATAATTTTTACACTGGTAAATAAGACATGCTTTGAAATACTAAAAGTACATGACAATTTTAATTAGGGGCCCAGTACAATGGACAACAGCTTAAGTACAACAGCTTAAGTTTTAGCAGTGGACATCATTGGGTTAAATCCTTTTCCGGGAAAGACTGCAGCTTCCTACACATGCTGATGCAGCACATGGCTCTTGTGTGCTGAATTTCACAGCAGCAAGACCATGGGGCTGCTCACTCCAGGGACTTCCCCAGGAAATCCCTGACCATGGGATTCATTTCTGCTAACAAATGGGGTCATCAGATACTAGACTTCTAGGGTTCACCTATGGCAATGGTGGGCGCTATCAAGAAAACAGACAACCTAAGTGCAGGAGCTGGCTGCAGGCTGGTTGGGCCCAGCAGGACTTCACAGGGCCAAGTACTGTCTGCTACCAGAAAAGGGGATCCCATTGCACAGGTCTTTGCAACGAGACTCAGCTGTATCAGCACTTTCTGAAGAGAAAGTTAAGATAGATAATTTCTACCCAGACATGAAAAGAAGAGTGTTGACTCCAAAAAGTTCAAATAATTTGTTTTCTTCTTTTTACCTCCCCTGTATCAGAGATAGCTTTTGCAACAAAGTGACCTTTTGGAGCTTAATTCATCCATGCATTCATAAAGAGAGTCTAAGTAATCCTATATTCACCCAGAACAATTTCTGCCTCCCCTTCACTCACTGAAGCAAGGTAAGGGGTAAGTAGGCCTGGTTTAAACTAAATACTGAGTCTTCTCAGAAGGGCATCTCACAGCAGAGCTTGTTTGGACTACACATTCATAAGCAAACAAACCAACCTTAGTTGCCAGACTAAAACTTTCATATTGAAATACAATGAAAATGGAGGTAAAAAGCCTCATGCATTTAGGTTCCAGAGCAAGAAATGCGCTGCCTTGCATGACCCTAAAGATACATGTCCTTGATAGAAAATCTCTAAAATGAAAGGAAGAATAGGAAAAGCCTTTATAAATTTCAGAGAGAAACATCGGCCTAAAGCCTCCCCTCTTCAGCCCTTTCTTACGATTGGTCTTTCAAACTGAAAATCTCCTTTGCACTTTGAGAGCCTGCCTATGAGACACTGCCCTGCTTTTCACCACCTCGCAGTGATTGGTATGTAGCAAAATGTAGTATGGCTGGCAGGCCTGTGGGAGAGGGAGGTCATTTTACTGAGGAGGCTGGACAGGCTTACTTCAGAGAGCGTTCTCTACAGCTCCAAGTTGTTTTGGAGATGGGAGAAAAAAACTTCACCTCTGTGCAAATGTTTGCCCTCCAAGTAGATATTTGATAGGGAAAGGCTGTTCAAACAGTACATGGAAGGAATAAAGTCCAGGTTTTCTGGCACTGCTGACCAGTTCTTTGGTTCTGCCTACCTCTTGTTAAACAGGCATAGGCTGTTGGTGTTCTGGTTTATACTTAGAGGGCCACTTTAACAGGAAAGCAGAAGCTTGACGGAATCTTATTTCAAGGCTCTCGCAAGACAAATACTTTGTAAAGAACAAGACCCAGTGTAGAAAGGTACTTAGTATTGACTGAGGAATGGTTTTTCTCTCCCCTTGTCACATTCCAAGATAAGTGAAGGCACCCTGAGCAAGAGGAGGCAATGCAAACTGGAAGATACTAATCAGTCCAAATAATTTGCAAAGTTCAGTGACAGAGTGTGTGCAGAAATTCTTTCCTGTGAGCTCTGTGTAACAATACATTTTCATCCTGCCAAAGCCACACCATCCACAGAAGGCCCAAAGCAGCGAAATAGTTTAAACTAGCACACCAGCGGCACTTTATGACATAAGACGGAAGCAGGCAAATAAACCAGCAAAAAAAGTGCACTATATCCAAGGCTGAGATAGGAAAACAAAACAAAACACACCCACACACATCCGACTTCCAAGGATTCTGGCACTTTTAAATGTGCTTGGCTGAGATTTGGGGTTGGTTTAGGTGCACTCCTGGATTCAGCACTTTTCTATTCCCTCCCTCAAAAAAGTAAATTAATTAATTAATTAATCAAACCAAGGGTAGCAATTCTGACAAAAATCACAGTTTAAATATAATACTGGAGGTGCTTCCAGGGAACAATACACAGTGAAAATGCCATTTCTACCCACAAATGCTGCCAGTGGAAGCTGCTGCTCTGCATCCAAGCCAGAGACACTGTTTATTTGGCATGAAGTCACTGCTGAGGTTGTTTTAATTCTTTCATACAACTTCATTTTATTTAGAGTTTGACGTTTAGTGAATCATGCAATTTTAATGGTATGAATTCCTTAACGGGGAGAAGGCATGAGACCAGTACTGGAACTGCTCTCCAAAATCAGCCTTTACAAAAGGGAAAGGACACACATTTCAAGTACAATTAATGCTCTTTACTAAAATACTCTAAGTTAAACAATATGTGTTTTCCTCCATAAATCTCCTATCTTCGTACAGCTTTGACATGGTAACAAAGAACAAAATAAGGGAACAAAAGGGGTCTTGCGTTTTTCTCTTCTAGGCTTTCTCTTTTGGGAAACTACGCATCTTCGGCCTTCAGGAAGCCACTCCCTTTTTCCTTATATAACTAATGTGTAATAATAAAAGAGACACCTGTCTCAGTAGGTGTCTGCAAAATGAACTGAACTATTCCTCTCTCAATGAGATCAACACCTGTTAAGAGGGTAGAGAATTTCTGGCAGCCATATCCAACCTGTTACAGCTTGCTATATGCTGGTACAAGGACCAGAATCACAGAGCAGTGAGTTTGTCTCTGTGAGAATTTCTGCTACGGTACAAATCCTGTACTGCTCACTCCTGAAGCATGCTTATACTCTGGAAATCTGGGGACAGCACAGGTCAGCAGCCCTCCAGCATTTGCAGCAAGAAATGCAAGAAATGGCTCTGTCCTAGAAGTAACAGTACAAGTCACAGAGCAGGGAAAGAAGTCCTCCCCACAGCAATCCCAAGCAGAGACCAGAACTGCTCTGCTAGTGCACTGGACAGGGACTTGTGACAGAAAAGAACAACAAATATCCCATTTTCACTTGTTAAACTAGGCAGCAGCAAGCAGCTCTGCATCTGAGAGGCAATCTCATGTTTTCCTTTTATTCTTACCTTCTGTATTTTGCCAGTTTGACATCTGCTGTGCTGCTTCCTCAGGGGCCTACATTTGCTCGGCTGTAACAGTTGTTCGGCCGGACAGGAGAGCAGCAGCAACTTCCTGTTGTAGCAGCCTCCTGTAGTAACGTCACTGAGCAGCATGCTGCCGTTTCTTCAAGCTCTGTGCTGTTAAAGTACATTAAAAATAAAGTAAGTCATGCATGGGATACCTCCCTAATAGCCTCGGTTCATCTTGTGCCCAGTTTCCACAACAGGATCTGCTTAGTGGTGGCCTGTGCTCAGGAGAAACTCCAGTATGCGCTAATGTAGTAAATCAGCCCTGCTCCAGCAGCCCATAAAAGTGTTCACAGCACCTGCTGCCACACACAAAAATCCTAGTACAGAATTTTATAAATCAGAGACCTACCCTGATCCTGTCAGGTTGGTGCATCTGGGCTGTTGGGCCAAAACCAGCCTCACTCCACAGCAGCCGTGTCGGATGTTTGGCCTCCATGAAGCAAGACACGAGGGCTTTACCCCGCTTCTTGGCGGGGGTACCCCCGGTCAGCCCAGGCAGCGGGTCTCTCAGCCGCCGCTCCCAGAGGAGCGGGAACCGGCAGCCGTGGCCGCGCGGCCCCGGGATCGGCCCCGCCACGCGCCCGCCCCTCGCGCTTCAGTGCGTGCCGCGGAGGGTCCGCGCAGGCGGCGGCCATTACGCTGCGCTGAGGCGGGGGAGCGCCGGGACGGCCCCGGGACGGGCAGCCCGCGGAGCCGGTCTGAGCCCCCTTGGGCAGGCACGCTGGAGGCTGCGGCGCGGAGGAGCACCAGTGGGTGAAGCAAAACGGCACCGGGGCCCGCCCGCTTTTGTTTTTCGGTGGTTCCTGCCCCTAGAAACGGAGGGAAAGCCGTCGAGCCCCGTCAGGCGGGGACACAAAAGGCGGGAAGGAATCGCGGCCCGGGGAAGACTGTTTCTCACCTCACAAAAGGGTGAGGGCACAAAAAGCCTGGGAAGAGGTGTCACACCTCAATCGATTACAGCTCAAAAAGAGGCTGGAGGAAGGGAACTCTGCTGCCAAATCCCTTCCTCACACCAGCGGGTGTCTCCGTGCGCTGGAGGAGCCGCGGGAGCGCTTGCCCGCGGGCAGCGGGGACGCAGCCCGACCCCGCAGCACTGCCACACGGCCCGGCCTCACAGCACTGCCACACGGCCAGACCCCGCAGCACTGCCACAGGGCCCGGCCTCACAGCACTGCCACACGGCCAGACCCCGCAGCACTGCCACACAGCCCGGCCTCACAGCACTGCCACACAGCCCGGCCTCACAGCACTGCCACACAGCCCGGCCTCACAGCACTGCCACAGGGCCCGGCCTCACAGCACTGCCACACAGCCCGGCCTCACAGCACTGCCACAGGGCCCGGCCTCACAGCACTGCCACACGGCCAGACCCCGCAGCACTGCCACAGGGCCCGGCAGGAGGTGCCAGAGGCGGCACGGAGTGTGTGCACACCCGGGGCTGCCCGGGCTGGCACTAAACATCCAGACTGTCACTAAACCCCTGGGCTGTCACCTGCCTGCACAGTGGGGGATGCAACAACATTCACACAGGGACCTGAGTGCCAAAACCCACAAAGGAATGGTCAGTGCTCAGCAACACATGGGTTGTATTATACAATATAGGCCACAAAATCTTTCTAATGCATATAGATAAAAGAGACTGTTTTGCTCCTGCAAAGATCAGAACTTAGTGGCACAGGGAGATTATAAAATGGCCCATGGGCTTTGACTGCACTCCAGTGACTTTTGCCACAACAGTTTGAAACATGGTATGTCTCACCGAAGTACCCTCCATGCCAGCGCTGGCATCCCCCACAGCAGGGAAAGCAGAAGAGGAGAGATGTCTCTGCACTTTAGCAGCTCCAGTATGTGGTCCAGCTTAGTTCACCAGAAAAATGAAAGCTGATGGAGCAAAGTTACCAACCTGTGCAAGGGACGGGCTCAAGCACAGCCCATTCCTTGCTGAAAGCTCTGCCGTGAGGGCAGTAAGCTTTGGCATATGGGCAGAGCAGACAGCAGGGACAATTTTGGCTTACAAGGCTTTAGTGAGGTGTGTCCTTACCTTACTTTAGTGAGATGAGTCAATGCTTGCCTGTCCAAGCCTCCAGGCAAGTAAAATATGCCCCGCTTTGCAATGAGTGGAGCTCTGAACCCAGCTGACCTGGAGTCCCCTCTGAGACACTTGCCTATAGGGAAGTAACAGCTGAGGTAAGAGTTTGAATACCAGACAGAAATCCCATTATTTGTTCTATATAAACTTGAGACAGTGGCTAGCAGCATTCTTTCTGTGCTCCAGAGTAACTTACTTGACTGTGTCTGTTTCCTGTGAGAGAGGATAAACCTCACTTTAAGTGTCCTGAACTTTCAAAGAATTTTGATCACATGTGGTAGCACAAAAAGTTGTACTTAAATCATCTGCTGGTATCAGAGCAATATGATGACCCATGAGTTTATATTCACCTAGCTGGCTAGCTTAGAAACAAGTGACAGCTCCTCAGAGTTGGTAGACCTGTCATTGAAACAATGTCAGGTACTTAGCTGCTATTGCTGTGCAAATCTGAGTAAAGACTTGTCTCATGTCAGGACCAACCAACAAATAAAAGCTTTCCTATACTATATCAGGGTTACTTTAAAAAGTATACGTGCAGAAAATAATTGCTTTCTGGTATCTGTAGAATTACAGAATACAAAACCAGCAAATGTAGGGTAGGCTGGAGTTTTGACACCAGAATACAGAGGTTTGTTTCATTATTAAGTATTATTTTACAAACAGCTGTGCCCAAACATGCCCACATACAATTCACTGACTGAAGTGGGGTAGTGACATAAAACGTCTTTAAAAAAAAGTTGTTAGACTATTAAGTTAAAATAGCAATACACTCATATAGTTTTCAAGTGAGGCAAGCAAATATCTCTAACTAGATAAAGGCCCTTCAACCTTCCACATTCTCGCCTTCAGTGTGTTCAGCCTTGCTCCTTGCAAAGCGCAGTCCAGTGCTACGTGTAATACTTTTCCATCACAATAGCATTGGTGCTCAGAGCCAAAGTCTGCACGGGGAGACAGGTCAGCTCCGTTTTAAAAAAGCCCTTCAATGGGCTTCTGTCTCACAGAAGCGTAGGGGTGATTAAGCGAGATCGCGGAACAGCCTCTGGGACAATCACAGGTTATGTGTTCGGCAGAGATAACAGAGAAGGTGCCAGCAGATGGCACTCAAGAATGTGAGCAGCACTCCTGGGGCACCGGAGCTGCAGCCCCGCTGGCTGGGAGATGCACTTCCGAGAACCTGCACACAGGCTCTAACAAGCCCAGTATTTTTCTGGACTGAACTAAGGCAAAATAAAAACTGAGTACTTTCAGTGTTTCACATCTTTCATCAGAGATCTAATTCCCATCACCAGTTTAGGAAATCTTTGCATGTGTACCGTATATGACCAAAACACTCCACAAAATAGCGTCTTTCTGGATTTAGATTACGGCTGAGGTTTTTTGCTGTGTTACTGATAAACAGAACCACTTCCTGTCTTAATTTTTCTTTTCTTTGGATCCTGGCAGATGGGTTAAAGAAATGGAACTTCAATGGTTACAGGTTGAGTGCTCTTTTTTTAAAGGAGAGCTTTGGTCTCTGGCTTACTATTCTTTACCAAGATCACTGCAGTAGGTTAAACCTACTGATCTTAGGAGATGAGTCAATCATCTTCTATAGCTTGGTTTTAATTAACAACACTAGATAGGCTCTGTCCAACTAGAATTTTACTACTGGAGTCTAGCAAATGCTTGGAAGGAAAAGTCAGACTGCCTGTTTATGTTGCTGAGGTTAACCCTGTTCAGGTCTCCCGGCTAACCTTCTGCTTGCAGGAGCTGAAGACTTCTGTCAATGTGGAGGATAAAGTTACATCTTAGAAGAAAGACTTTAAGTAAGGAAGGGAGCCTGGTTACTCCATAATTCATGAAGTTAGCCTCTCCGTTTGCTGACAAGAACTTTCTTCCGTGATTTATACCTGGATTCTAGGGAATTAAGAGAGATTTTTTTCCCCTTCCTTTTTACACCAACATTCTTACACTCTGGAGTTTTTAGAGTGCCTGAGTCATACTTTTTGCCAGCATTTCTTTGGTCTAATATGGGCAGGTAAGAAAGAAGTCTGTCAATGCCAAAAGCATTTTCCGGAACACTCCCTGCAAGGCTTCAGACTGAATATTAAAGTCTGGGCTGAAGTCCAGCGCACTGAATCCACAGAGGTTTCATAAGCTAAATAGAAGAATTAAGCAACATTTCTGCAGTTTCAAGTGTATCCATAGCACCGTAGGACTGAGGGTGGCATGGATCTGAAGCTCGTTGAAAGGATCAAATGCAATTTCCAGTATAAATACAGTTGTACAATGTTACAGTTGTTCTGTATAACTTAGCACTCAAATTGTGTCTGCTGAAAGCTTGGTATACAAGTTAACAAGTTAATTGTTAAGGTCTCAAAAATTGTTTAAATTGGTAATACCATTTTGAAATATTTTTGTGGTTTATTTCATGGGGGCTTTGTTTGTTTAATAACCCATGAAATGAGTGTTTAATTAGGAAGCTGACATTTGCGTACTGATCTGTTCCTCCCTGAGAAAGCCAAAGTGAGCTCTCTACGCATGCACACAAACAAGCAGCAGCTCTGGCTTCCAGCCCACTGTGATGTGAGCCTGCAAAAAAAAAAAAAAAAAAGAGTTTCCAGTTTCCAGAGGGTTCACATGCTACTCATGAATGTCTTAATTATTATATTTGGCTTTAATTACCACAGCTTCAGTTAGGATACACTTGTAGATGGCTTTTCATCCAAACTGTGCAGATGTCCTGATTGAGGGAACAGTTGTTCAAAACAAGGAACTGAACTAATTAACAGAAAATGAAAATACTTAGCCTATACATAGGCTAACAGGAAAGATAGTGGCCTTGGAAACATGCACTGAGATTCAACTCCAAATTCAGCTTTCTGCTTACGTTCTGATTTTTAGCAGGTTCTGGTGTTCTGAGTTTTCCCCATCTCAGTCTTGGCTGGTAGTTCTGGTTAAACCAAATTGATTTACTAGAGGTATTCAAAAAGCTTTTAACCTCTTCTCCTAACATTGGTTTATGCAGTACATATGCCTGTATTCTGCACTATGGCCCATGCTGTGTTGCTCGAAGGCCCGTACAGTCAGATTGGGTTAGAACAGCCTCTGTCCTGAAGGAAGACCTGTCCTCCCTTGGAGACAGCTGATCCCTGTGGAACCTCTAGAACTACTAAAATACAAACACCAGTTTTGATTCAGTGTTGCACAGAGACAGTCAAAAGGAAATTTGGGGCCTCTGTAATGTTCAGTTAGTTTTGTCTCTGCTACTTCTGCACCCTTGACCTAATTTTTTCCTCACAATGATGGACTTGTTTGAAGCAAAGGCAATAGGTGAAACAGGAAATGGAGTGGGGAAATATAAAGCCAGAAAATAGTGGTATCTCACTTGGCAGATGAAGACTGGAGAAATATTAGATAGACATTGTAACACAGGTAAACATTGTCTCTGAGAATGGATTTTTATGACAGCAGTGAGAGCTTACAGGACTCAAGTGGAGAATGTATCTGTACTAAAAATCAGAAACATGTAAGGTTGGGGTTGAAGGTAAGCACTTCAGGGCTCTTGTGGAGTCTGAGAAAAGACCAGACAAAAGAGAGGATGGCATGAGACAGAACCAGCACAACTAGAAATACTAACTAGGCCAATTAAGAGGTGTGGAGAATAAAGCTGCAGCAATAGAAAGAAGAGAGGACTAGATGCTGGTCCTGAAAGGACAACCATCTCCTAGAACGTTTAACAACCATGATTGTTGCCATTAAAGGAATAAAAGCACTATTCTGAGAAAGAGCATAGAAGTTCAGCCAAAGCTTGCTGAAAAAGAGCAAAAGGTTTTTTAAGTCATATTGGGTTGTGTAGAAGAACAATGCATAGAAATGAAATGCAAGTTCTACGCAGTCAGGAAAGGAGACCTGCAAGATAACTGTATGCATATTGTCCCAAATGCAACTCCATTGCATAGTCAGTAATCACATGTAGCCTATGGATCGATCTTTAAGCATTCAGACAAAATGTCACTTAAGGTAAATGGTAGCTTGACTGGAACTCGTAGTAGAGAAGAGGGATCCAACACTTGATTCAGAAGCTGACTCTCCCTGGTCTAAATTTGAAATAAGCTCATTCTTTCCTAAGGTAGAAAAAGAAATCCAAGTCTTTCAGGATGTTTGCTTGAGGCAGAGTTTTGCCCTTGTTTTTATTTTACTTCCCTTCTGATCAGAGTAGCTCCAGTTAAAATGCCTTCATGACAAGGGGAAAGTCTTCATTCTGATCTCGCAAACCATTTCATGCCAGGATGACTTCACAGACTTCAGCTGAATTTCTTCCAATTACGCTTGAGAAAATGACTTTAGAATTAGGCCCAGAATATCCATGACTTCACACTTCAGGATCCTGAAGATGCAGGTTTTTATAATTGGCACAGGCATGTGCAGAAGTTGGAGCATCTCTGGAGATCACTCACACTTCAAAACAAATGCTGTGGTGGAAAAAGAGTTTACAAACAGCCATGGTTCATTCCACCTGTGTGTTCTTCCCTCTCTGAATGTTAAAAGGGTGCTTGCCTATGTTAAAGCTGCTGTTGGCTGCATGTACAATTCAGTGTTTATTTTAACACAAGTGAAACAGCTACCACAAATGGCAACTTACACAATCATCAAAGTGAGCGAATGGCAAACATGCACACAGAAGGGAACAGCATTCTTTGATGGAATTCGGCTTTTAATGAGACAGCCAAGAGCTGCAAAGCCTTCCATCTTGCATTTAGGATACCAGTGTGAATGATAGGTCTTGGCAGGCAGCTTCTGAATACAGGCAAACGCATCAGACCAAGCTCACAGCTGCAGTCAGTCCTGGCAGATACGATTTCACAGCCATACTTGGGATTTCTCACCAGGTCGAGATACTGGCTGTGCTCTCAAGCTGAATAAGGAAGTGAGAGTGAACACTGTCTCATGTTGCCCTTCTCATATTGGGAGTATTTGAAATCTCATCCTAGACAGTGACAGGACAAGTCAGAACTGTAGCAAAATACTGTGATGGAAATTTTCATTTTGACTACTTTCTTTCTCTTCCTTTCTGAAATTACTTTTTTGAAGGTATTTCACCATAGTAGTCTGAGTGGAAAAAGCTGTAAATATCAAAGAAAGTTAGATTATATCTGGACTTAAATGGATATCCTCAAAACCTGCTGTTGTGGAAAACTTCAGGAAAAGCAAAAATGCAGTTTTTTGTCCTTAACTGCATCTATAAATTGCAGTCTCACACATTCCCACATTTCCCTTTCCAGTGTCAACTTCCCTTTTGAAGCACAGTGAACATGCTCTTGTACATGTAACTAGGCAGTAATGACAAAATATTAACTCATCTATTTCTAACATCCCATTTCATGAGCTTTGTTTTTAAAAATGTATATATTAACGGACATATTATTCCTTCCAAAGGTTCACCTGGTATTCCTGTAACATTCATTCCTGTGACATTCTTGGCATTCATTTTTGCATGCAATTAATTTCAGACAAGAGACTGAACTACCCATCTCAGTCCACATTAAGAAGTGTATATTTACACAATCTGCTGGTCGTGTCAAGGTGGAGTGCAAAGAAGCAATTGGAACACATATTCCTCTGCTGACCACATTATTTGAATTTGCGTTTCCTCAGCTTTGGGATTGGGAATCCCACTAATTAGAACAGCTTCAGCGATCTATCCTTGCGCTTAATGCAGCCTCTGTTTTAAAGAACATGGGACAATGGCTGGCAAACTTAGATGACTAGAAAGCTACTGTAATATTTAGCACATACTATTTACTGATAATAGCAGGCTTCGGTGAAATTGCATTGGCTTGTGCTAGCTAGATATCCAACCCAATAAATCTGAAAGTGTGACTGAGGTAAGCTATTTATATATGTACATATACATATATATGTGTGTGCACTGATAGTAAAGTACAATTGTATATACATTTGCAAGTAGAGTGGTGTGAAAGTAACAGATGTGTAGAGCAATCATTTAGTACTGAAGACCACTGTTTGTCCCAGATATACTTTAGGGAGTTTTATTTCAGACTTTCTCTGGTCTTGTGCAGACTGAACACCTATTTGTGGCCTGACCATATCCTCTAGTTTCATCTAAAAGGTATCCAGTTTGTGTGCCTCAAAGCCACCCAGCAATACAAAGAAAAGCACAGGAAGGGCCTCAAACCTGCAATCCTTCATATAAATTAAAATGCTAAGGAATATAGATTTTATGTCCCACTAGCATTGCATATTGCAAATGAGTGGTGCAGTCAGCACTGAACCGTTCTTTTGATAACGATTTGCAAAAAAACCCTCAATGATATCTATATCAGTCAATGATATCTATATCAGTAATTTCTTTTACATACATGCAGCCTGACTTTTCCGTTGTGTTTAAATACCATTTCAAATTTATTGCGTGCAAGCACAGCTTTAAATCGTGTTTAGCTTTCTTGTGGCACCTGAAGCTTGTAATACCACACCATAAATGCACTGTGCTGCCCATTGTCTATAGAGCTGAGAAACTCTTTGTTTTCACTCTTTTTTACAAACAGTCTCTAAGTCGTTAGTCAGCTTGGTCAATCTCTATTTTCCACTGGCCTGTAAATTAGAAGGGAAAATAAAATATGCTAAGTTGATGCTAAAATACCACGACATACTTCAAGGATTTACTAGGGAATAAACAAAGGACAGATCTTGCCTTTTATAGATGCAAGCTTCTCTTTGCCAGAGTTGTATAATGTGCCTTTGCCAAAATTTCATTACACACAGTGTTTGTGGACCTTTGGAATCACAACCTCAGTTAACTTGCATTAAAAAAAATACATATCTATGTTTAGGTACCTCATCAGAGGAAATTTTCCATAATGGGCAGACCGTCACAAAGGAATCAACTGCAAAATAATATATTACACGTGAATAGGGATGGTCTGCCTTCTCCTAAGAGATGGTATATATATGCCGATATTTCTGATCCATCATAGCAAATACCTTGCTCCATCAATGCCAAGTACAGTAGGATAAATTCTGATGCCCAGGGCTGGCCTCATTATTTAGAAAAGACCAATGAAATCCCAGATCTCAAAACTGCCTGGATGCTGCAACAGTCAGGACCCACAGCAGTCAGGATTTGGAAAAGAAGCATTGTCTGAAGTTACTTACCCTGTAAGCTCAAGACACCACAAACACAACCATTTAGTCTTGTCAGCATTACTACTGTGTATCCTAATGTCATGTACTTAGATAAACATCACACACCAGGATGCCTGATGTATGTCAGAATGCTATAAACCCTTGTTTATTACTGCAATGGTTCCTGGGGATATTGAAAAAAAAAAGCTTAAAACTAACTGATCTGGCAAACATCACTTCTATCACTTCTCCCTCTTATCACCACCCTGCTTCAGATGCAGATGGAACTAAGGCTGTGGTTTAAATTCAACTATTCAGGCTTTCCAAGCACAACACAGGTATTGCCAAAACCTTAATCTGACAGAATTTTCCAAGACAGGCAGAGAATTTTTAGGCAATCTCAGCAGCTCTTTTTTCAAATGCCTCTTTCCCAGCTCCCCACATAGTCATTTGGTGGCTACCACCCATTGCTGAAGAGGACCGAGGTTTGGCTGCTCGAGAGGCAAGTGGCAACAGTGAACAGGATCTGGCAGACAGCAAGATGATCTAAGTTTTGGAATGCTTCTTTCTGGCCACTGGAACAAAGCTTTAGTCAAAAGCCACTAGTCTGAAGCAAAATAGCTGGATTGCAAGCAAAATTGCCTTGGCAGCTCACCTGGCAATAGTCTTACACATATGCCTTATTATTGCAAAACATTATTATCCTACTGTGCAGTGATTGTACCCACAAAATTATAGTGATAACTGTCACTGTTGGATTTCTGCTGCTGAGGCAAGAGCACAACTGGAATGCTGGCTGTGGAGGTACTAATGAAAGACAATCTTTGGGTGTATGCTGTTTGAGCTATAAAAAAAGATTATATGATTTATAGAATTCCAAGATGTTCCTGAATCTGGATGAATTAGTTCTCCAAAATATGGGTTTAAGATATACAAGCCCCATTGCCTAAAATGAGAATTTAGGATGCATTGCTAGTAAAGTTGAACAGTGAACTTTTAACACACACACCCCCACACACCCCCACACACCCCCACCCACACCCCCACCCCCCTAACTTTCCACATCAGTCATGTGATTTCACCCAACCTAGCATTTACTGGTTATAGGAATTTCACCCACTGAGAAGTCGCCTCCTGCCTTTGTTCACATCAATTCCAGCGGAGTTTAAGGATATTGGATTCCCATGCAGGAGAGAAGCCAAACATTACAGGAACTTGTATAGCAACAGATGGTGGTGCAGATTGGATGATTAAGTAGCCCCAAGCTCTGTCTGGCCTATGGACATGAACAAGGAAATAGATGTTTTTGCAGATTATTTGACATTTCTTACAGGCTAACACTGTGGTGCTGAGCTCATGGTTTATATTTACATGCCTGTTCAGACATTCATACTAACCCAGGAATAGCCACTGACTTCTGACATTGGAAACTCAGTTTCAAGTCCCTGCACTATTGGAATCAGCCAGGAATTTGAAGCAATATATCCCACATCTGAACCAACTGCCCTAAAGGGAGTGCTTTTGACTGTATCATTTGATTGTAACCTTGCAGTGTCCAGGTAGTTGCTAATCACAAAGAAAGAGTCTCACCTGGCAAATGACAATGTATGAGAAGGAGCAGGCGAACTGGAAGAAGATAGTGATAAGCATGATTGTTATTAAACAGTGTCAGAGCAAGCCAGCTGCTAAGGAGGAAACTCTTTGTAGCTTTCAATGCATTTCTGAAGGCATCAGCTGTGATAAGAGAGGGGTTTTCAGTATATTTGGTGAGTGCAGAGGAACTTGAGGTTCGAATGTTGTGTTGTACCACAGGTTTGTATGGCTACATTTTCTCTGTTGTTGAAACTGCTTCTGCCTGTCAAAGCAGCGTGAGTCACCAAATTTGGCCAGTGGCCCTGTGCTTTTCCTCTGAACCCCACTAATCACAAAGGGGCTTAAGCAGATTTCATCTTTATATTTTCCAAAATCTGGTTTATATGTTCCTTTTCTCTTTCAAGAGCAGGTACTAAAGGATTGATTCAGTGGATCAAATCTCCAGATAGCATAAATTAGCATGACCTGTGTTAAAGCGATTCTAATGAAGCCATTTCAGTTTACAGTGGTTGAATGTCTTGACAAAAATCTTACCCCAAAATGGCCGTTAGTCCCTCTTGGCACATTTGCACTCCTCCGTTCCTCCAGATGACTGATGTCAGTGTGAGGAGTTGGGGAAAAGAAGAAAAACTGTCTGGCTACTTGCGTTCAAAACTAGACATTCCTAACTTATTTATGTTTCCAAATCATCCATTCTTTTGGGGGCAGGGAATTTTCCTTGCTTTGGATTCTTAGCCTTGTAGTCCAGAACATATTGCCTAAAAATTAAAAAGCAGGGTACTAGGAATGTCATGGGTTCTTGCTTGTTGGTACTGGGCTACGTAGCTCCCCTAGTCCTGGCAGAGGGCATATATATCTCAACCACAGAGACAGGCAGACAATCAGTAGCCTGTATAATTTACAACTAGCAGATTAGGTGGCTGCTGTCCCCAGTCACACATCTGAAGCACTTGACACCAGCAAGTGCCAGACAAAGTGCATTACAGAGCTGTGGATGATAAGCGTATCTCCAACAGCAATAACTGCTGTAACTTAACCAAGACATTCCCATACCAATTAACATCTTAACTGCACACACATTGCCTAAAGGATCTAGGGAATTTGACAAGGGATTAGTTTAGATAACTTGGCATTATTTTTAATCATGATCCTACCAGTGTTCTATCTTCCCTCTGTAAAGATAAGCTTAACAGCATCGTCTGGTAGGGAGCAAGTTTCAGTTTGTTACTATTGCCTCCAGGATAAAGTTTTTAAATCTTGGCAAGTAGAAATAGGAACACTCCAGAGTAACACTAATACAGCAGGCTGTTCCCTCACGCTGACCCATGACATCTAGCGTGCTGTAGAAATGCTTCCAGTATAGTTGCATAGATAGAATGGCATTGGGCAGGGATGTCCTTTTACCTGCAATTATCTGTAGAGATAACAACAGGAGTAGAAATTAGATACTGCCTTGAGCTCCTTTAGAGAATATGCACAAACATTAAACAAAGAGGCAGGTTGACTGTCCAGCACAGTCCACTGGAATTTCTCTTCTGCAGGAGAATTGGTTGGTGTCATTCAGAGTTAGATTCATATTCGCACCCCTGCAAAACTCTACAGGTACTAGATTAGTGTAAGATCAAAGCACCTCCCAGCCTTTAGTGTATTTAGCCTTGCCGTCTTTCTCTCTGTGAGGTTTGTGTGCAATTATCTCATTTTACAGAGGGCGTAGAAAGTGTAGAGGCTTAAAGACTTGACTGAGGTCATACAGGAAGTCTGTGGGAGGGTGAGGTATCGAACTGGCTGACCTCATCTCCTGGGTGAGACACCATCTCAAGTGTGGCACTGGAGGTTTGCCTCTGTCACTGCAGCAGACTCCGAAAGGAGGCAAGGAGAGTCCCTGCTGACAGTGAATGCATCTATGTGAACACATAAAGGGAAGGAATGAAGGGAATTGTATGAGAGAGTTTACAGCTTTGACCAGTTTGTTTATGATACTTTGATAGGATGTTAATAGAAAAAAGCAAGTCTCTTTGCTCTGGGAAACCTAAAATGAGTGCAGCTCTGCTCTGTGCCATGGAGGGCTCTGAAACCCTTTGGGATGAAAAATCTTGGTTCAAGCTGTAGGTTATTTATTGATTAAAATAATACCTGATGCTTTTTCAAAGTCTTTGATTCTAACACGCTTCATATGTTAGAACTGCTATACTGGAAGTTACACTTCTGACATGCTGACACTTGAAGAGCTCCATGCAGAGCAGCATGCCACACTACTGTTGCTGAGGGGAGGAAATGTGGTGAGAATTAAGAATGCGATTATCCAGCTTGGAATTGTGCAAGAATACAAAGAACACCACCCAGCTTCTTGGGAAAAAAAAAAAAAAGTCACTAAATCTTTAGTTATAAAATATAGAGAGATTAAGAAACAGTAACACAATAAGCTTTTCGTGCTGCAGGCAAGGAGTGTGAATTTTCTAAAAATGCAACAGCTTTATCAAGACTCATTCAAATTTCTTGTGGTACTTTCAGAAGTGCTACCCTACAACACCTCCAGGCCAAGACACATTGTCTCCCTTAGTCAGGCACACCACCCCTTTGTTTCTTGCAAAGACAGCAGAGTATCCAAGTCTTACATGCCAGGCACTCTGCTTGTCTTCCCTTTAAAGCCTGCAAGCATGTCAGAGTGTCCTGGCAGAGCTGCGTGGAGCTGTGGAGCACATCCTGGAGTGTCTGCATCAGACCAGGTAGTGCAGGGCCAGACCAGACAGCTCACAGCTCTGTCACCAACTCAGCCTTCAGTGTAAGAACTAAGTGTTTGAAATCAAAGACTTCTGCACCAGTGCATCATGCTACTGGAAATTTCCCAACCCTGCTGGCATTTCTGTGTAAATAAGCACAACATGCTTTCAGATCTATCCCTTTATCTATCTAAATAACAAGGCAAACTCCTAAATGTCTGTTTCATTGAAGTGGCAGGTTGAAACTCATATATGACCACAAAAATGAACATTACCCAGAGATGACAGGATAACACATGTCACCTTTTCTGCAGTGAAATAAGAGGGTTTTTTTTCTACAGTCTTTCGCTATGCCTGAAGAGACCACTCTGTGCAGTTTTTGTTTAGTTTAAAGAAAACCAAACCAACAAAATGAGAAATCCGAGCCCTTCAAGCAGTGCTTTTATAGGCCCAGAGCATCTTTTTACCTGGCCTTTAAAGGTGTAGAATCTTCTTGGAAAGCTACTCCCCAGCATCAGACTACATCATCTACTCCTGGAAACATGAGACTTTCAAAACTGCTCTGGGGTGGAAAGACAGAAAAAGTAATTAACTTTTTCAACTGTGTGGTTCATATGAGAGCCAAAATTTCTCAGGTGTAACACTGAAGCTACTAGTTTGGCCTTGTCGTTTTGACCCAGCCAAGGGGATCTCCTATTGCAGAAGGTTAGCAGTACAGGTGGGAAGAATGTTAGACTCCTGTTCTCTTTCCTTGTGAGTCACAGATAACAGCACAGAACCCATCTCAAAAGAACGGAGAGTCAAACATGCTTATTTATAATGTTTCACTCATAGAGAAATCACCAAAATATTTCTTTGTGGAATTGGCTGCTTCCTGAGCTGTGGCACCATCCTGCATTGAGGTGTGCAGTTCCAGAGGACTGAGAAGGGTTTGCATCCTGATGGGATTAGAGTCCCAGAGAGTGACTCCCTTCCCAGCACTGTACCCTGGAGCAAGAGAATTGAGACAGAACTATTCATGGTCAAAATCTCTCATATTCTTTCAGTAAAGCACTGTACTTTTATCCAGTTAGGAGCGCCTAGGAACTACTGCAACCAGTAAATAAATAGCAAACAGCTACTAGAAATATAGTTGACATTAATATTGGTAAGAGGACATGTGTTTCTAAAGCTGAACATGACTTTTAAAGAGGCATCTCATTAAATTATTGAGGGAAATTGCCTAGTCTCTTAAGCATAAAAAAAATCTATGAGATTTTCTTAGTCTCCAGCTTTGTTTTCCATTAGGTTTTAGGGACAGATGAACAGACTTATATACACTTGCTACTTACTTTTCTCTGCCCTGTCTCCATCACTTACCTTTCTAGCCTGGAAAGCTTTCAGACTGCTGGAGTTAAATACTGAATTTTCTGCCATCTTTATCAAGCATTTCAGGCCCACAATATGATGCTCTGTTTCCTAGCATACACACTAATTTCCTAAGAGATTTGGTGATCCCAATGAGTTGCTAAAAATGTTTCCTCAAAACCATTCAACATGACATAGTGCTGGCTCCAGCCCTTCACCTACGACAAGTTGCTCTTGTTGAATGACTCCCTCTTCACACACCAAGTTTACGTGGGAAGTCTAAACACTCAAATAAATGTTGGAAAAAATTACAACAATTAACAACAGTTTAGCTGCATAAACTGCAAGGTATCTCAGGGCTCAGATAATTCAGAGATTACTATGCACTACTGTCATTTGGAGTAGCCACTAAAAATGTTATGTGTGCAAGAAAATACGATACAAAAAAGCTCAAAGCTGAAAACTGAAAGAACATACTTACTAGCTGGGTGGAAGAGAAGTACATAGAAACTCACTTAAATTGTTTTGAAAGTCTTTTTTTTTTACATTTCTTTTTCAAAACAGTTAGCATCTCTTTAAAGCTGTTTGACAAATCTGAAGATTGAAAGCAGAGCTCTCTAATGCAGGGAGACGCTAGCAGGGTGTAAAAGCCTTCTCTACAACCAGACAAGGACTATGGAGAGAGGTGGCCAAATATGGTGCTGCTTCAGCATCCCAAAATGCCTTTGCAGATACACATGCCTGAATAGCAGCAAGTTTTCATCCCCACAGAGAAGAAATGCATTATAAGAAAGAACCTGTTTGATGCTATAATTTTACTGCAAAACTACTAGTAGTCACATCCTCCCACTGCCTTTTTCTTTTTTTTTTTTTTTTTTTAATTGGGATAGTGGCTTGAAAAGTCCCAGTGCAATAGCCAGAGGAGGCTCCTTCAGCACTAGCGCAGCTGAGCCTCTGCAGAGGCTCTGTCTGTTGGCACATGTGAAAGAGCAAGTTACGCAGCCCTGCTTTTGGAAGGGTTTCACAGCTTGTGCAGAGCTCCCTGCTGCTGCAAGGTGACAATTGCTGGCATCCGGGTTAGCAGCAAAAGGCCATTTGGAGTGGTCAGTGATTCTCTGTGGGCACAGCAGATAAGTAAGGACAGAGGAGCTGTATTGTGTAAGATTGCAGTCCTGATGACACTGACAATGAAGGAAAGGGCTAGCACATTTGGTTTTGTGTACAAAATAGATATCTGCCTGCCTTATCACAACAATGATTTGTACCTCAAGGAAGAATTATCCTGACAAGAAGGAATACATAGACTTGGCATTGGCCACTTCCAATTGCATTCCTCACAGCAATACAGCATAGAGGTACTCAAATTAGTCCTAAATGAGAGGCTGGACACAAGAAAGAGTCACGAAAAACAAGATACTTCTGAGGGAAACCTTCCCTTCTCTTTGTTACAGCCTATGCTGCAGGGTACCACAACTGATAAATTTCCCCTATTTTGGTTCCTTTTCATGATGAGAGCAGTTGATTCTGAGCCAAACAAAGCAAGAATGAGAAAAACTGTTAACAGTTTAGTTTAAATTTGGTGAAGGGAAAAAGGTAAGAAGCTTTCTATTGTTTCACTTTTGGGTCTCATGCCTCCGTGTGATACTGTTCTGAATAGATTTTATTTAAAAAACAGTTTAAACAGAGCTATCTGCAACACTTTGAAAATTAAATTAAGATAAATTATTTTGTCCATCATTCCTACAATGCAGTTCGATGTTTTGTGCCAAAAGACATGGTTTCTCCAAATCCTGGTTACCTTAGGCTCCTGAAGAAGGATGCTTCTCTAATTTAAAACAAACCAACCGACCTTTTCCCAAGCTATGGGAAAAGTTCTCTACAGGCATGTAAAATAATTTATTTTCCTATATCCCCATGCCTGATGGGTATTGGTTCTACTTCTTGTGCCTCTGCGAATTTTAGAGGCATGGATAGAACTGTTTCCACAAGAAGGGGGCAGGGACGATGTCTAGATGTGCTGCTAATAAGTTTGGGTGAGTGTTGTGTTGAATCTGACTTGTGGGCTATTCCAAGGTATGTTTAAAGAAGGTGATGTTCATTGTTTGATTTTTTTCACCCAAATGTCTTTGGGGGATATAAATAAAGAGGAAGCGAAACTATTTAAAAGATATTCCAGCAAGAGGCAAAATTAGCATTAAAGATTATCCCATTTTTCAAATTACGTTGTCATTTTTATTTAAGAACAGTTTAGAAGCGATGCCAAATTAACTCTTTGCCCAAGTTAACCCTAAGTCTCGCTATTGTGAAAAATAATGCCATTCTCTACACTCAATAAGAAAACAGAATGAACATTGCCAAGAGCTGTGTAGCTCAACGATAAAAAAAAATTCAGCTCTCAGGCTTGAGGGTTATAGATCATTAATGGGAGTTTCGCACAATGAAATAGTGAAAGTACAATTTCTGCTTAGCAGTAGTGACAAGTATGGCGGGAAGCTTGCATATTAAGGCAGACACATAAATTCCACCCAGCCCTTTGTTCTTTTGTTTCCCAACATTTGTTAAATTCTTCCCACTTTCCATGGTTTATTTAAGAGCTCCTGCAGATGTTTTAGATTTCTTCTAATCACAGCTAAGCACTACTTACATTGTTTTTTTTTGAAAACAGTATTCAATATATAATTTTGTATTAAGCTTCATTTTTCCAAAGCCTATGTTCCCCTGCGCCTTTTGTTCTCATATGTTAGCTATTATAAAAATGGGTTTGTTAACCAGAAATGATTCCACAAATCTTTAACAATTTGGATCATTCTGTCTGTCCATAGACATTTCATCTATCTCTATAGTACAAGGATGCTATGTGGAATTGTGGTCACTAGTATATTTGCAGTTTCACTCTTTGCCTGAAGCAAAACTGACACAGTTAAGCATCGCTTGCTGAAGAAGAGGTGAACAGTAGTTGTGGCATGGGCTCAGGTGGGGGAGCATGAGAAGCAGTTTTTCTAGGCATAGGACCATTTGACATCATGAGGCACAAAAGGGAGAAATCAGAAACACTCCATGGAGAAGAACACTCTTCGTGCTTCCCACTGCATGTCACTGCAGCTGGACAGTGCAAACACCATCTGTGGTCGTGAGTTCACTGTGCAGGAGCAGCATACGTCTGTGTGCTCCCTGTCTAGGACAAAGGCCCTGACTCTGTGCTCTGCTGTAGGTCAAACCCTGCCTTGGAACTCTGCACATTTCAGACCACCTTCATGCCAGGGAGGTGCTAGCAAATCAAAACAGCTTTGAGAAGAGGCAAGAAGCCTGGAGCAACATTTAGAAAGCTAATTTGGCTTGTGAGGCTGACTTGGACTGTGAGCAGCAGCTGGAGAAAAATCCTCCAGAAATCCATCATATCATGATGGATTCTTCCTTCCTCCTTTCCTTCAGTCTCTCAACTACTTTCAAGCAAAGCCAAGTTAAGTGGTCCCAAGCACCAGTAGGCCATAAACACCAGTTAGCATTGATAGAGCTTTTCTCTTATGTCCAGTTCACAGGCAAGGAATAAACGGAAAACAAAAAAGCAAAGCTTCACCCAAAATCCCTTCTGAAACAATCACTTCCTCATCAACTCACCTCTCTCCTGTGGAAAAGAGAGTGTGAACAGATGAATGTGAGCAGGAAATGCTTTCCAGTCTCCTGCAATGATCAAGTGCAAAGACAGCACAAGTGGGTCATTCAAGCAGACATCCAGCAACTGTCAGCACTAGCAGGCACAGCTGAGAGGAGCTCTGCAGAGGAGCTTGTGGAGACCCCCCACACTCACAGTCAAATCATCACCTGAGCAAGTGGAGAGAGAGCCTGAGATTGCACAGCACAATGTATTCAGGTTTTCACAGTGACAGCACTTTTCTGCTGTCAATAAGTTGAATCTTGTGTGTCACAGCATTTGTCCAGTGGGTGGGAGGTTTCTTTAAATCCCAGGATCTATTCTCTGGTGAAATGGTGCAATCAAATTGCAGAACAAAGCCATTGAATTGTCCTTTTTGGTTTGGTACACAATCCAGAGAAATTAGATGCTATTCTGTCCCTCAAAAGAGAGGACACCTGTACAGCACATACAGAGAATACACAACATTTGCAAGGGAAGAGGCAGTACTGTTTGCATGGAGTTTCAGCCATTCCTGCACTTCAGGGTGCAGTTTGCATGTAGAGTGTGTGGCTGTGTAAGAGAAGATTGCCTGACATACCCTGGAGGCAAATAGGATGAAGAAAATCTCAGCACCAATTTTTCTCCATTTAACACAGGCCCATGTGTTAGGAAGGGTACTAAGTGACTAGCAAAGCCACCTGGCCTCACCTCAGCCATTGTTCTCCATGGTTCCTGGAAGCAGCAGTTTCAAGTGACATTTATAAAGGGGGTGTGCTGCTAACTCATCCAAACAGTAGGCCTCCTGCAAACTTTTAAGCAGTCTCTGCTTGTAGCAGGCATGATTTTCCAGACCTCATTAAATGTTATTCTGGGCACTGGTCTATACTCTTGAGACATTCCTTACTGAACAGATGATATATGTATTCATTATATATATTCATTCTCCTGGGATGATGCAATGGCCGATTCATGCTCAGGAAGTACAGTAGGCTGAGCAGAACGTGAAATGAGCTGCTGAAAGTCAGCATTTTGTTTCCATGCCATTGAGGGTAAGGTTTCAAAGTGTAGAACAGTCCTTTAAGTTCTCTCTTTTATGAGGTCAGGCTAAATGCTTCCCTTTTATATATGAAGAGAGGGTGATCTTTGCCAGAGTCCACACTGGGTTTGCTCTTGTTTTGATTTCTGCTTTGGTTGAGAGCTCTGTGTAGCAGGAAATGCAGCTTTCAACAGCAGTTCAGGCTTTGCTGGGAAGTGGCCCCTGCAAGAAACAGTGGACTGCAGATGCATTAAAGTGATTTAGCAGCAGCAGAGAGACTCTCTGCAGCAACCACACTGTCTGCAGGCTCTGTTGCTCAAAATCTCTTCCTTTCTACCCAATCCTTCAAGACTCTACATTTGATTTTGGACAGTGAATAACATGAATGAAGGCGAAAGAGAAAAAAGCTCTGAAAAGTTGGTCAAGCTGTGACAGAAGGGTAGAGATTTCAACACAAACCTGACTGAGGCAGTCAAGGGCAGGTTATAAACACCCAGAATTGTGAGAGGAATCCTGTAAGATGTTACATACACTCATGTCCATCCTCTTGACTTAATCAACTACAGTTGACTCGACAACAAAAACCAGCTCCCAGTGTAGTCTACAGGGATCTCCAGGAAAGCATGAGAAGGTATAATAAAACTGATAGACTGGATGAAAGCATTGAAAAATGTTTTTGTTTGGTAGTACTTGCAATAGCAGAGAAATAAACTGGATGCACTGACACACTTGCACATGGGTTGGCTTGACACAAGCAGGGACATGAAGTCTGCACTTAGAGAGAGGTACAGCAGCCAGCAGAGGTGGCTCGGACACTGACTCCAGGCATGTAGAACCATAGTTGTGTCTGATATTACAGGGTGTCTCACATGATGCATGCCTGAGAAGCATGTCACTGTGATAAACAGTCCTACTGGAGAAAACACAGCATTGTGCTGGAACACAGTTCCCAGACAGCTCAGATCAGTTTCCACAGAATGCAGTAATCTGGGCAATTGTTTAGATTAAATGGTTCAGGCTGATTAACCTGTAACCCTAGCACTGGGTTCCCATCACAGATTTCAGTAACACTTTGTAAGGGACAGGAACAGAAGGGCCCTGAGGCCAAACCCTTACTATGACTGTATAAGCCTGTTTCTCATTCTTGATGTCAAAAGCGAGTTGATTTCTACTCCCCTCTAGCCATAATTAAAGACCAGTCCAGAATTCTCCTCCTGTGTAAACTAATTCAAGACCAATACATATAAACTCCTGTTATGCCAACAGTGTTGTGAGTTTAAATAGCTCCCTATTTCTGAACTTTGCACTTACGTTACTACTGGTTTTATGCAGAGAAGCCATATCTGCTCTCAGACTCCTAAGCTTAAACAAAACACTTTTCCCTTTGGCTCTCAGGACAGACTTTCCTTTTGATTTCAGAATTTCTGCCCTTTGAAATGATGTGCTTTGACAGCTTGAGATTTCTGATCACAGAAGAGTTTATGAAGTGAAAAAAAAGTCATCAGGGCATTCAGCACTGGCACCTAAAAGCAGCTCTGCAGGAACCAGCTTCTCTACAGAGCTCTCTGGGGCTCTGTGGAAGCAGTTAGGCTGAAGAGCTGCCAAGTGGGTTTTGAGCAGATGCCTTTTGCTTTGAAAATCCAAATGAAACAACAGGAACTTGCTGCAGATGGATGGGGCTGGACAATGAGACTGGACAAGTACTGTTCATGTGGTAGAATTTTCCAGGGACCATATAACACGTGTGGAAACAAAGCTGCAGCAGGATGAAGATTTCTCCTTAGGGCTGCAACATTAAGAATAGTCTCTTCTTAGTCCAGAGGGAAACAAAATCAGAGGAATTTGATCCCAAGTAGTGAACCAAAAAATGCCAGGCGTTTTCTGGATGTCTGTGTTATTACAGGGACGAGTTATTTGTCTTTGAGCTATACAGCTGCTAAAGTTCTAAGAAATGAAATCATGGCTTTCAACATGCCCTGGTTATAGCGTGTATTTCTGTTTGAACTCTGAAGGTGGCCTGGACACTCAAAATGCACGGATGTCTCAAAAGCCACCACCTACTTGTCTGCAAGATCAAAAGGGACCAAAGCAACATCTGAGTTTACCTAATTTTAAACATGATTCTGTAATTCAGCAAATGAGTCCTGTTTCACCATCAACAGTGTCACTGCAGGTCTGACTCACCCTTTCAACACTGCCATTTTTACTGGCAGGGAGCGACTGCGGGTAGTATTAGCCCTACTTAGAAGCAAATATCTGAAATAAGATTCAGATGGTCTATTTGCTGTCTCAATTTATGTATTTTCAGGGTTTCACTAGGAATTTGAAGGTAAGCCAGCATTTACCTGTTACAGGAAAATCCAAGTACAGCTTCTCCAATCCTTACCCTGTTTCCCTTTTGCAACACAGTAGAGATGCAGCAGCATCTTTCACTATGTCTAGAGTAGGGGGGAAAGCTGTTATTTCATGGTTTGTTCCCCTGCTCTTCACAATGTTTTGGGATTTTTTTCTCCAGCACAGGATTTAGACTTGCCTGTGCCGTGGTGTTTGGCCAGCCCCATTTCCAGTACACATCCACACATATCCAAAACTGTGCTGGTATCTCAGTTCCACTGCAATAATATGACCCACCAGACCTGGAGAAACCTCTCTGCAAATCCTAAAGCCACTTTCTAATCTGTGCCTGCCTTACAGTCCCAGAAGAAAAGAACATGCAACTTTATTCTGTATCCAGCAGCTCTCCCTCCACTCAAAGGCAGTTAGTCTATTAGGAACCATCCAGCATGTTGAGCAGGGAGGAAGAAGCGTGGAACAAAAGAAAAGGGAATACCTGCTATGTTCATCAATGGACATTATGAATCTACATGGGGATCAAACAATGTGAATTCTGCTGTTGGCAAATACTTTTGAAAAAGGACTATATGCTGATCGTTCTCTTTTAAGTGGGTGTTACCCTTAAGATAGAGAAGATCCAAATAGGCGCTGACCTCTTCTGAGATGCGTGCACTGGTAGCCTGCTTTGTTTTACAAAGCATTTGGTCTAGGAGGTATTCAGCATGTTTAGAGTTTTTCCAGTTCACACACACAAGTAATCTGGTCATTTAATAAGGAGTCATTCCCGTGATTTGGAATAGATCAGAGATGACTCCTGAACAGTCAAGAAACTAACCCAAAAATTCTCTCTGTGGCTTGAATTGCTGGGCTACAGGATCTGGAAGCATCACAGGCGTGTCACAGCGGTGGTTTGGCTTGAGAATTACCTCAAATAGCCTTATCACCACTAAATGATAGAGGATGGCAACTGGACTCTGAGCCAAGCACAATGGAATGACCAACAAAGCTGTTTCTCTGAGGTTTTCTTTTTGAACTCTTATTTTTTCCCCACAGTTTTTGTATGTAAAACCTCAGTAACACAAAGTCCCAGATCAGAAGAGATCAGCAATTTATACAAAAGATCAGCAAGAAGAGAACGTGTTCATACTAAAGTTCTCACTTTTGTTTTTCTGAGACAAAGAGAAATATATGCTGGCACACAAACATTTAGCTAAAATCAATACTGATCTCACGAAGCAGAAGTTCAGTCTAGGTTTGAAGAATACATCCAATTTGTTTTCTAACACTCCTCTTAAGTCATAGGACAGATATTCCTACAATGTCTGGGTTGCTTGAACTCATGAATTTTCAAATGTAAGAGAATATGATTATTTATGTGTATTGACCACAAATATGAGAGTATAACTTCAGTTCCTATACTGTAGTTTCATTAATTTAGGGACTGAGTGTCCTGCGATAATGACAGTTGATAAATATTAATACCACCAGGGGGTTTTATCTTGATTTGCAGGAGATACTTCTGATTTTCATAATAAATCTCTATGTTAGGACCCCTGTTTTTCTGCATAGATAGACATGATTGTGACTAAACCTGCACTTACTGAAACATACTGTCTTTCAAGAAAAAAAGCCAAGCATGAGCAGATGAAAGGAGGCAAAACCAATAACCAAAAAGAGAAGAGAAATAAACATCCAACTTATTCTCCAGTGATTTAATGAGACAAAAGTTCAGTCTAGGCTTGAAGAATAAAACCATTTTGTTTCCTAACACACCTCCATCTTAGGTCATAACTCAAATATTCCCACAGTGACTGTATTGCTTCAACTCACTAGATTTCAAATAACAATAAAGAACAATCTTTAAGTTGTCGGTAAAGCACTGTGTTTTCCCCCATCAGTAAAAGAGAAAAAAAAACTGTTCCCAGCATAAGCATTTAATAAATACTTGATCTACTAGAGGTTTCACACCAACTTTGCCATGCATGCCACTTTTTTTTTTTAATAGCTAACAATTTACAGAGAAAAGGTGGAACTAAACTTAATCATCAGAGTGGATCTTGAGAAACTATGCTAGCATGTTAGAAATCTAGTGTCATTTCAACTCATTCATCACTAAAAAAATGCAAACAAAGGATGAATATTTAGAAGAGACAAAATACTCATGCCTATATAGCTGAAGGCAAAGAGTAAGTAATTGCAAACAGACTGGAATCATTAGTGTGGCATTCTTATGTCTAAGTTTCATGTAACTGCAGATGACTAAAGGCATCTCTGAGTAAACTTCAAAACTGGTTCTGTGGCTAAAAGTGTCACACCAAAGGCTTCAGTGCCTCAGGACTTGCATCGTAGTTTGCAGGAAGCTTTGGTAGAGCAGGAGGTTGATTTAAATAAGTTGCAAGAACTTTGTCTAAAGTATTAAAGCTGTCACTTCTCTTCTAGGAAAAGTCAGAAAAATGCTGCATTAAGTCTTTACATGCTGGAAGAGAATTGAGGCTGGTGCCTTAACAGAAGTGGTTACAGCGTAAAGCAAAGCCAAGGCACTGAGCAATGATCCTTGCAGATTAAATTCAACTCTGGAAGACAGGATGTTTGCCTAAAGCATTGGCAGTGAAAGATGGTTGTTCTTGGCACTAATCACAATCACTGTTCAAGTCCCTCTGCTATACAGTTACCAAAAAAGAATGCGTTTGATTTCTCTGGAACTGACAAGAGTGCAGAAACTTTAATGCAAAAAATAATGTAGACCAGTTAGTAACTAGATAGGGATATAAATATTAACTTTTTTCCTGGATATGGCAACTACTGCTCTGTCTAGTTCTTGGATCATGTGAACATGGCTGCCTGTTACATTCACTGCAACCTGCTCTATGGATTTGAACAAACTGTCTCCCTTCCTGCAACATAATTTTGCCATCTGTAGAACAGGAGCGACCTATTAGTAGTGCTTTATGAACCACAAATAAGAAACGGCCTCTAAGAGCAGAGTATTCTTATTAATGCTTGAAACCCACTATAGTTATCTTGGGATGGATGTGATGGAGAAGGTGCTTCTAACCAGTAGCATGCAGTGAAGCGTCTGGGTCGTGCATTGTCTCTCTGGGTGTCTGCAGCACTGTCGTTTGGGAAAACCCTTAAGTATTGGCTTAATCCTATTTAGGTCAAGTTGAGGTAACTATATTGTAGACAGAATAAGAAGGACTTTTTTAAAAAAAAACAACAAACAACTCACAACTGTATGTGTTACAGCATTTGGTGAACTAGGGCATAAATACATTTTCTGTTTCACCAGCAAGGCTGAGAAAACTATTATCTGGCAGCAAACCCTTAA
Organism: Columba livia; assembly: GCF_036013475.1. NCBI lineage: Eukaryota > Metazoa > Chordata > Aves > Columbiformes > Columbidae > Columba > Columba livia. Next base: position 17,437,988 of record NC_088612.1, on the reverse strand, counting down.
TAAAATGCAATGTATTTATTGTCAAACTAGAAAATGTACAAGACAGTACAAACACATTTATAATTTATCCAGCTGCTCCAGAATCTGACCACTCTAAGACTTAATCATCTCAACAGTTCAGTAATTTATGATCAAGTTAAATTTTTAATTAATAGCTTAGAATATACAATTCAATTTGAATGCAAAGGTCATCAACTATAATGCTAGAAGAAACCTCTGTATTAATCTTTTTACGTGGTCAATTGCACCTTAAAAAATAGAAAAAGCCACGAGAACGACTGATTTTGATCCATATTCAGAGAAAATAGAGCATAGTACAGGCAATTATTCTAGAAAAAAAAAAAAAGGTTATACTAACAGGCTAGATAGTACTGAATTATTGATCTGTGTGAGATTTAAGATACCAACCAGTATTGCTATATCCAGCACTTTAAAAACAAGAATTGTATTGAAGAAATAGCCAACAACTTTTCTCACTGTCCTAACGCAGTATCTTTTCCATAGACTTCAAATTGCTTCTGAGACTGCTGAATCAACATTTGATTCTGTACCATAAGTGAATTTTCATCTTCAAAAGTCCGGAACTTCTGAATTTAATCTTCAATTTATATTTTAAATAAAGATATTTTTACTTTATAGCAATACCAGTTATGGGTAAACACATCTAAGGAAACCCTCTTCACACGGGATAAACCCTCACAGTGGACATTTTAGGATGTTAAGAAGTCACCAGCACTAAGACATCTGTTTTTAAAATAAATAAATATACTTAAAGAAAAAAAAGTAGGTAAATAAAACCATGTTTGTTATATAAGCTTTACATTATCCAAATTAGGCATGGATAAACCCCACATATTGGTATTTCTCCTGCCACACTAGACATAATAGACTGATCCGCAGAGGTGGAAAACAGCATATATCTTGTTAAAAGCTGCTCAAGGAAGAACGAGTCCAGCTCTCAAATGCTCAGAACAGAAGAGAAAAGCAGAGGAACTTGTAAAGAAAGATAAAGTCAAAAGGGACCCAAGCATGCCACTGTGGTTCACTTTTCAACTCTTTACACATCACTGTGAAAGCACAAAGAATTAACTTGCACTTGATGAGCACACAGAATATCAAAAAGATCCCACTTGGACACAAATGCAGCCGTGCCCAATACAGCCGCTGCTGGTAGCAACGTCAAACTAGTTACATTGCAACTGGTCAGCAGCAAGATTTCTTGCAGTTTTCATACGGAGAGCTGAAGTAACCAGCTGCACATACACAAAGACTTATATTTAACACGGAAAAATATTGAATGAAAATTTTGTAACGTATATAAAAGCAAAACTAGCCTTCCCCCCAAAAAAAACCCACCACCAAGTATCTGACAGCCCTGAATAATTGGTATTTGCCTTTTGTATATATTTATGTGTGGTTAACGCGTGCTTTAAAGATAGTGGTCACCAAAACATATCACAAAACAAACATCCATAGTTTTGTCTATGCAGCAGAGCTTTAAATAGAACACACTCCTCTGTCACCTAGGAATTCTACCTTTTCCCAGCTTTGCAGATAGATAAAACTTCTGCCTTATTTTGCTTGAGGAGAAAAATGATCCTTCGTATGACAACCAGTGCAACTCAAGTCACAAACACCTACGTGCAGAACAAAAGAAAATGGAATTCCTTCAAGGGCTTGTTGTTGGTGAAGGCAAAAATAAAATATTTATTTTTGTGGCCAGATAAACACTGTACATAATGGTGTGTCAGCATGACTACAAACTCCTTTGTGCTTTTCTTGGGATTAAAAATTTAACAGGAAGGGAAGACATTAAAGTGAGGCTTCAGCCGCCTAGAAACTCCAGCATATAATTACAAAACTGTCTTGAACAGAGGGTTCTTCCACTGCAGCAAAGTGTACTAATTTGGAAGAAAAAAGTAGCCCCTACTGCTTTATTATTTTTAAAAAGTCAAAAAGGTGACAAAACGGCACTTACTTGTAGCTCAGTAAATGACAGAAGAAATCTCTTTAGGCAACACGAATCCTGTTGTCAGGTACAAACTGTCAGGATACAGCATTTCCACACTCCGGGGCATGAGGTTGCTTCAGCCTGCCCCTTGAACTGGGCCATGTCTACTTTAGATCGGTTCTCATGTTAAATTTCTCTGATGCTGAAACACAGCAGCCGAGAACTCTCATGCAGCACCTGGGCAGATTGCACAGGTGGGCACAACCTTTACCAGGCGTTCTGGAGATGTCTCCACAGCTCAGGCAGCAGGGGCTGAAAAGAGCAATGCACAAAGTCCAGCACTGTTGAGGTTGTTGACTCCAACTAGGAAGCATCAGATTGAGGGCCCGATCTGATACCCGGCAGTTGACATAGGGAATACTCTGCCAGAATTATTGAAACTACTAGCTACTGAAGAAATGAATGCTGCTTGTGTCGTGGCTCAGCAGCAGGTCCTCTTGCTGCCCAGGGCTGACCAAAGCAGTGTGAGTTGGACAACACGTCCTGCTGACCATTGCGATGAGATGTCACCTCTTGGGCTGCAGTACACCCATGTGGCTCTACCCAGAGCTGCACGCACTTACCAACATTCACTTGAAGATCTCTCAACAAGGATCTCCCAAATCTCTCCACCGAACAATGCACTGTGCCCAGGGACTGAGTTTTCACATTGAAGGAAGAGAAGCTCTTGAGCCACCTCAGTCCGTGCATCTGTCTGCCTCCAAACTCATGTATCAGACTTCATTGCAGATACAACAGCCAGGCAAACAGCCATTTGGAACAGACTTGTAACTCACATGACTAAACAGTTTCTGCATTTAGCATCATAAACTTTGTGCCACAGAAATGTGGTGTTCCTTTAACACGAACAACCACAATATGTTTAATGTATATCACTGTGAATATGGAGAAGCAGGTTTCAGGAATCATTATAGTTATGGGCAGATAACTCTCTCTTTGTTAATCGTGGCACGGTCACATAAAGACAAAACTTCTATAGTGTAAGGCAGGAAAAAAAAAAACCCCACCGCCACAAAAACCAAAACAGTAACAACAAAAACCTAACAAACAAACAACAAAACCCAAAACAGTAACAACAAAAACCAACCAACCAACACCAACCAACCAAACAAAAAATAAAACAACACAAACCACAAAGCCAGAGATTAAGTAAAATGTAGGGAAGATAAAAGTAGTGATGGCATGCACGATACTCCTGGGGTGAATACCTTATCAGTTTGGACTGATTTAAAAGCAAAAATGTGCTCATAAGCTTAACATATTTATGTTGAGGAGGTTTCTATATTATGTATTTGTCCTTTCATCAGGAATTAAGTAAGTAGGATGTAGAAAATCAAAGGGAAAGGAAGACATGAACAAGAGTCTAGTCTTGAATTTTTGTTTTAAATCTTTTCTTACTGTGAGGCTTCTGATGCAGGAAAGTTTAAACAAATGATTAAATGTTCAAATTATTTTCTGAACAGTTAGGGAAGCAACACTAGACTATTTGTACACAAACAACTTTGAGGCATTTTGCTTTTAATTTGCATACAATTCCTTAAAGTGAATTCCACGTGAATAATGGTGAGATACAACAGAGCTCATTTACCATTTCACAAGTTAACAGAACAAAGTAAACATCTGTTCTTCTTATTAACTAGTTTCCATTCCTTACTCCAACTCGTCACTTCCTGCTGCAAGTCTCCATGCCAAATAATTGCATGGACTAGTTCCAAACTCCACAGACATTCACATGTGGACTTCAGTGGTACTGCAAATTATAACAGCAGAAAACATTGAAGTAGAAAGACTATAGATGAGCTTATATTCTCTTAATGTTTCCCAAATGAATACCCAAAATTCAGAGTAAAAAAATACTTCAGTTGTTCAGCTCAGCTACTCATCTGACTGTGGTTCCTCTATGGAGCACATAGCTAAGAAGAAAAAAGAACAATACTTTCTGTCAAGTAAGAGGGGGCATTACATCAGAAAAAGAGAGGTCTCAAGATAACTGCGCTAAAATGGGCTTCCCAAACAAATTTATCTGGAACACAATTGGAGCATGCTCTTTCCTTCTATATACTGGTAAAGTTTTCTAGCTATACAATTACCATACATAATTGCATTTGACCAGGCTTTTGGCTTCTTTCAAACTGGCAAATATCATTCTGATCAAAATATATTACAACAGTATTATACCTATAATAAAATACTGGCATGGTGCTAAATACAGCATCATCTTTCTTCGTGCTTTAATGAGACCAAATGATAAGTTAAATACACGTTAAAAGGGAAGCAGTAACAAATCTTTCTTGCAGATCTTTCCAAAGGAGGGATTGGATTGTGAAGCTATCCAGGTAAAAAAATAAGAGAAAGAGCCATAAGCTGCGAAGGAGATGGACTTACCAAAAGCAGCAGAAAAACCCTATCACTACAACTGTCTTTATTTAGGTCTTACAGCAATAAACACCAATTTAGCTTTCTGCCTAAAAATTTACAGGAAAGCTTTTTTTTGTGTGTAGGAATTCTTCACATAGAGATTCTGTGACACTGCTCACTGAATTCACAGCGTAAAGGTTGAGCAAAAAAAAAAAAATCAAACCAATTGTGCTGACGTGGAAAATTACAGAACTCAGAACTGCACGTCTCCGATAGTAAGGGGTTGCATTTGCACACAAGCCTACACATCACAGCACATCTGTTGATGCCAGCGATTCCATTTGGGATTTGCCAATTTTTTCCTCTCATGATTGTGGATTCTTCAGGAACTCTACTGAGTCTGAAATACTTCAGTACCAGAGAAGAGACTCTAACAATAAAAATCTTTGTACACTTTAATATTTATTAATTCTCTAGTCATTTTTTGCTATATATTTAACACTAGTGTGACAAAATTCCTGATAATTATATCTCATGCAGGTAACTTAAATGAGTTAGCACTATCTAAAACTGGTAAACCTACTACTAGGATGGTTACTTTTGAGTCTACAAGAGAAGTATTTCTGTAACAATGACAACGAGGTGGGTATGCATATAACATAACAGGCTCAGCTGAATGTACTTGGCAGGTATCTAAATGACAGCACAGCCTTCACAAGGACTGGAGTGGCAACATCCTTTGACCTAAATAGACTTGACATTACTATTGAAGAGGGCTTGAGTGGAGGTGGAGGCATGTTGGAAATTGTTGTTAGGAAAGATGGTATTTCTGTGGTTAGTCAAATAGTTTAGCTTTTGCTATTTAAAGTTGCTGTGATTTGCATTCTTTCTTAGACAGGGTAAAATGTGTTGCTCACTCTACCCATATTACTATTGTTTAGGTCACAACAGATATTGAGAGCACACCATACCTATCTGCAACTGAAAACAAAGACTGTGGATAGATTGCTGCTATTCCTTCTCTGCAATTCCTTGGTGAGTACATTTTCATCAATGCCAACTATGAAACAAACTCCCTAGAGTCCAGACTTTTTAAAAAATATATTACAGGAAATGTCTACTTGTAAATCACTTATTCTTTTCTCCTACAATACCCACAGGTTTCAAAACAAAACAATTATAAATGAAATTAATAAAAGAATAATAAGAGTTGTGATAGTCTTTTGTTGTACTGGGCATTCCCCCTTTTTAACATATATTCTAACAGAAATCCCACAGTACAAACCAGATAACTTCAATTAAAAAACAAAATGCAAACTATTCAGTCCAATCTTAGAGCATGTGTATGTGTGTATAATACTGTAAAAGTAGACACACATTAGAGGTATATAATTGAAACAGCATTTTCCTTCATGAACCTGCTATTATTGAGGCAGTGACAAGGTTTCCATTTCTTTGTTTTCTGAGCTCTTTAAAGAGTGGCTATTGCCACATTTTGTAAACCTAAATACTGTACAAGCAGAAGCTTGTTGGTATCAGGTAAGGAATAATACTACTAGTGCAAACAGGTGCAGAGACAATTCCTCCAGTTTTGGGGTGAACCAGCTATACAACACTGAAAGAGGACAGGCGTCTTCTTCAAACCCACACTCATGCATGTTTCTCCACTCAGATGTACATCTTTCTCTGTCTTGGTCTTCTTTTTACAAGGGTAACTGGGAGAAAACCACCAGCTCGTGTGATATTTATCATGTGAAAGATTTCTTGACTGTTTTCCTATTAATATTACAAATGTTTTGTAACAAGTCAAGGAACGATAAATACCTCAAGCATCAGGAAAGTGACAATAATACTGACTTAGTATCTTTAGTAAAAAGTGAAACATTCTCTCCTGAGATATAAGTCAAGGAAGGAACAGGAATGATGAACCTAACACTGTACCATAACTTGATCATCATGCACCTCAGCTGACCAGATGAGAAAGAACAAGTGTTTATTGCCCTCTGCTCATCCAAAGCTATGACAGGCAGTTTATTTAGGTAAGTGCTTGGCATACCAGAATGTTGTCAAAGCAGTTCTCACTGTACTGTCCCCCTTTAGCTTATTTCTTTAAAATGAAAAAAAAAAAAAAAAGAAAAAGAAAAAAAAGAAACAAAAAGAAGAAGAAATTCTCAGCAGGTTAACCTTCATCTTCTCTCAGCTCTGAGGGTAGAAATTTGTATTGCTGTTGGCGAATCTGAGCCAGTTTTTTCCTTGCTTCTTCCAGTTCTCTTTCCTTCTTCAGCATTTCTTCTTGCGCTGCAATGATCTAGAAAACAGAAGCATGAGTTATGATAGCACGGAATACTGTCTGTAAATCAAGATTTCTTTCTCTATGACACCAGTCACTGCTATGCCTTGAGCATTCTCCAGAGAGGCACCAAATTTCAATGACTCTGGCAGGAATTGCTCTATTCTTTTTCCAGGTTCCAGGACTATGCCACCAAGAACAGTATTGTATTCCCACTTGTTTCTTAAAGAGGACTAAGAAAAGAGTCTACCAGCATAGTTTTACCATACATCCATGATGGATTTTATGGTGCTGTGCTCCCCCAACATTCAGTGTGCTAAGTGCTTAGCAACATGTAGGATAAACACCATGTCTTAATGTTTGAGTGACAGTAAAATTGAACACTCATTACTGTAGGTTTACAGTATTCTTCTGCATCTCAAAATTCTAAAGAAAAAATGACAGAACTACAGATATGCAGAAATGTTAAATTTGTTTGAAAAGAACCATTAACTTAATCAGAACAAAAATAAAAGACATTAGACAAAGGTAACTTCTATTACAGTAAATGCTCAATGAAGAAGTGTAGACATCTTACAGCAAATCACTTTGCTGTTATGTCAGTGGTTACCTAACAGGATGCATCAAGTAACTTATCATACATAGATTTGTCCAGCCTGCAGTGCAGCAGATAGACATTGTAACACTGCTACATTTCTGTGATAGTTTTTCTCTGCTTTAGTTCTTGGGTGACGGTACCAACCTGAGCAATGCCACCCACAAACTTTGTTTTGACCACAACGTCATCGTCCTCTGCTTTCCCAAATGCTGCTTTTTGGGCCGCCCTCACAAGGTTGTCTGATGCTCGCTTGACAGCATTTCCTGCAGCCTTTGAAAAACATACAAGGAATTTAGTAATAACAGAAATTAATAACTGTAACATTAATAACCGTAACTGGCTTGACTACACAGGAAAGGCGTGTTTTGTTTTGGTTTTCCCAGTGAAAAGCAAACTAATATTTCAAAAGCAATGGTACAGAGAGGAACACAATTCCTTCATTTAAGAAGCTGAAAGTTGGGAAAGTCACAAACAAGATATTTTTTCCTTACAGTTTGAAATGAAACCGTGGATGAAATCACAAGTTTCATTATGCAGAATACTGATCAGATGTTTTTTTTTTTTTTTTTTTTTGGATGAAGAACAGAAAATGAAAAGTAGCATAGAAAGAAACATTTTCAGGCAATGAAGTTTTTAAATTAATGGACTTTCATCAGGGCGAATTAGCCAATTACACAGCACTGATTATCTCACATTTAAACTTTTATTTTCTAAAGTATTCTAGGATTTCTAAAGATAAACCATCAAACGTATAATACATCTTTTATTATCTTAACTGAGTAGTGTCAGCAATTACGCATCAAAATGAAAAAGGTAACTAATCTACCTGCATTCTAACATTGACATAGCCATCTTTGTTATACCATAATAAATATTGGTAGTAGAGATTTCACACTGCATGCTCAGTGACAACCACGTCCACAGGCACTGGTTTGATGCATGCAGAGGAGGATACCAGAGGAGTGGCCTTGGAGTCTCCTGCTGTGATCCCCATGGAGATGAGCGGCAGAAGAGTCCTTGTCACAAGCAAAATGCAAACCTTTCTTCTACTAAAGCTAAAAGATGGAGCCAAGTAACCTTTTTGAAGCACTGACCATTGGCCAGGAAATACCCTGTGCAGACACATGAAGGTAGTATAGAGCTCAGCTTTGTAAGATCTGGTGCTGAATTTACACCAGTGTACTAAGAACTGGAGAAAGTGGTGGAAAGCTGGATCCGGGAGAAGAACAGTCCATAGTTTAATGGGTACTGCACATGGAGCTGTAAATGAAATCTCTTATATACCACTGCCAGAATGCTTTACATTTGTGAGTCCCAGATAAGTCTTATGTCTTGTATTTGTACTTTAAATTGGTTGAGACAACACAATCTGACCTATGCCTCCATTTTCACTCTTACTGGAATGTTCCGCCTTTCTATCTCCTTACCTGTTCATCAATATCAGGACAGAGGCAGGAAAAGAAACTTCTGGGTTGATGTGGACTTAATGCTGAGAGACATCATGGGTCATTTGTTCTGAGGGACTGAATGGGGGACCTAGCTATGTGTTTTCTACTCAATTACACATACATACTTGGTGAACAAAAGTGCCCCAGAATCCCACAAGGAAGAAAAACTGAACATAATTCTGAAAATTCAAGGAACTACTCCTATAACAGCATTTACATAGTACTACCATGATTTTTCAGGAATTAAAAGCACAAGTACCTGTAGTCTCCTCATGGCCTCAGAATCATGATCAGCCTTCACTTTGCAAGCCACAAGCAACTGTGCTGTGGAAGCTGCCACTTGTTTGGCAGATGAGATGAGCTTCTCCTCACTAGCGTGGCCTTGTACTGAGGCATTCGCTGCTTCACAGAGATTGCTGGTTGCAGCTGCCACCATTCGGGCCTGGGAGACAGTAAATAGTGTCACTGTGTTTTCTCACAGGATTTTATTTCTTCAGAGAAGGTGCTAGTTTTCCTTAAGAAAAGAAAAGGTACTCACAGCGGAAATAAGTCCCTGAGACCACTGTCCATCATCAGCTGCATTTGCAGGGATCGCTCCAACCTGAAAGAAAGAACAAAGCAAATCAGAGTTGGCTTACAATGAATCAGAAAAGACAATTGCTTTGTCTCAGATTTAGACAAATCCATGAAAAAAAGGAACACCTGCACTTGTGACTGTGCCCAGCAGAAAACAGGAGCAGAAAATTGAACTGAAAGTTGTTTGTCGGAGTAAGTGTGCTTCCAGCACACATCTGCCTGCTCAGGTAGCATCCAGCTTGCTATGCTGCTTGAATTGCCCTGTCCATGAGATGTGGAAAAGTCTCAGTGATGATTATTGCAGCTGAGACTTTGGCCTAAGCAACAGTTGGAGCAGTACTTCCTAATCTCCTGGCCTTTAAAATAACTTCCTTCTGTGTCCACAACACATTTGGATTTTCATCATTCCTGAATTTCTTCTGATTCTGGCACTATGGGAAGGTACAAACCAGAAAGCTCCACAGGGAAGTCCCCCAGCTGCCTTTGTGCCTAATAATGGCATTTGAGGCAAGCAGCCCATTTTTCTGCATGGCTCACCCATTGAAGTTGGTTGCCAGCCCCCTGCCCCCAGCTGCCTGGGTCTGGGAGGTTTAGGGGGGGCAGCTGGAAGATGTGAAATGTAAACTTGGTCAAGAAACTTGTCATATTTTAAGAGAAATGGGTAGACTAATTGGTGCGTGATGACATCTCAGGGATCAGGAATCAAATTATTTTGTGTAGCATCATCATAAACAGAAGCTGTGTCCTCTCCTAGCTGTGGTGACAATTTTGTGTAACTGAGAAATCAGTTCTACTAAAGAATAGATTAGGTCCCTAAATTCTTTAGGCTGCAAGGTTTTCTTGCCTAATCATCCACAGAAAACCTTTTTTAAGTAGACCACAGATGCAGGAGTCTAGTTAGTGATGTCTAAATATTGCATGTGTGTATGTGAGTGAGTGAATAGGGGGGTGGTTTGGAAGAAGACAGATTAGATCCAACTTCCCAGACTTCATCTACGCTGCAGAAATGGAAATGGTTGCCCAAAGCCAAATGAATTCTTTTATAACAAACTTTCCCACCCACAGGGGAAAGTGTTTTCACAGTTCAACTCCAACATTGCACCAATTTTCCCTGTAAGATACTTTTACAGCCTTTACCAAGCAATGTCAGAATTTTATTTGGGACAAGAACGTGCCTGGTCAACACACATCCATGTGGTTGGGTAAGAATTTCCCACTGCCTCCATACCAAATAAAAAGGTCAGTGAGGAATCTAAGGCAGCAGTCAGCACCATTTACTGTTCAATACTGAAGCGATGGATATGGAGTAGATCAAATTTGTCCTTCCCGCCGACATGCCAGCCATGCTTTTCTGGGAGGAGTCTCATGCCTCAGAAGATTTCTTACAAAAGCAAAACATTTCCCTCAATATCAATAACAAAATCTTCCCACCAGGCAGGTTGGAACCGTTCACTGTGGGCAAGAATTTGGTCAATCATTTTAAAAGGCAGCGTCCTGTACTTCTGGCTGACCTGGAGATACAGGCTACCCTAGTAGTGAGCAAAACCCAGTAATTTGTAAAGAAAGAAGGAAAAAGGGTTAGGGCTTCGTTATTTCATAAGTATCTAGATGGCTTTGTTTATTTGTGAGAAGTATCATAGTGAGCAGATGTGCCACAAACAATTCTGAATTTTGATATTTTATTAAATTTTCATTTTGGTTGAGACTAATTTGATCCCTTAAAGACCACAGTATTATTTGCAGATCCTCCAAGTGGACAAGAAACTATCAGTAAAAGCCATTTGCTGCAAAAATGCGTGACCTTTCAGCAAGTTACCATAGAAAAGTGACAGATAAGGCAAAATGGCTAAAACCAGTAGAACAGTCTAAACAGATCTGCTGATACGGCACTATATTTGACAGGTGTGCTTCTATTAGAACAGCAAGCTACAGCTTTTCTCAAACAGACAGATTCAAGTGGTTTTAGCAATTATCTGAACTTGAATGGAACAGGATGCAAGTGCTGTTAGCCTCAGTCTGAAAGACACAGGTGGAAATGTATCTGTGGGAGCAAAGAAGCCTAAACTGCCTGAGGGGGATTCAAGGCTGGTACCAGGATAGAAATACATTCTGTATTATTATGTGTAATTCTACAGGAGTGGTGCTGAGGAAAGTAAAGCAAGCTGTATGTCATAATGAGACTGAATAAGAACAGGTTTTATCACATAAAAGCAGACTGCATAATAATCTAAGCAAAGCAGGTAAGTCAAAATTCTCATTTTTTGGACTGTCTCCACACTCAAATTTCAATGGGTATTAATAACAGCTTGGTTTATATGTTAGTGATAAATTCCATAGCTACAGATTATGGTGGGTCTTTTCAAACAGCTACGTCACTGTTCTTTTGAAACAAGTGCTCTGTGGTCCTGCTGCAACTAAAAGCACAAGCTCCCTAGGAATCTGAGCTGAAGTAGACAGCATGGCAGTCTTGCAGCAGGATCCACAGCACAGTCTGCTTAGAATAAAGAATTAGATGAAGTCAGAAGCCATAACTATACAACAACAGGGATCCTATAACAAACCGTTCTCACAGGCAACATATTTGTTTGATGTTCAGATTTTAAGTTTCAAACTATATTAACTGGTAAAAAAAAAAAGCAACAGATATGAAATGAATTACAAATACCTCTATCCTGACCAGACCAAAAGGACGACACATTATAAGCACTCTTTCCATTGGTCCCAACAATAACTACAAGCACATCCACTTAAATGTACTGAATTTGCATGCAAGGCTGTGTCCCCATTGAATCAGACAACAAAACATTCAGGGCGCTTTACTATTCTGGTCCATAGTGGTATTGTATACTGTGGCTTTTGGTTTTGGATCATTGAGCTGTTCTGTGGAACGATACGTTACCAGCCTGAATCACAGATCTTCAAAAAACAAAAAAAATCCTGACAAACACAAAAACTCCCCACAGCTGACACATATGAAGAGCCAAACACTTGATTACACTTGTGAGGTTTAAATAAACATAATTGTTTTGGTTTTAAAACAGAACCACACTTGGGCCATGTATCATGATGAGCAATGAAAAGATTTACTTTTTCATTAGTCATTCCCAAGCTTCTTTCCTACTGTTTTAACAGAGAACATTTAAGAGATCAGATTCCATTTCAACACTTTCCCCCCTACTGTTGCTATGACCCTTTTACCCACCTTTCCCTGTGCCACCAGTTCTCTCTGGGCTGCTGAAGCTGATTTCACAAGGGCACTGGTAGCAGCTGCAATGGATTTAGCTGCTTCCAGAATCTGTTCTTCAAAGTCCAGAGTCTCATCTGCTTGCTATAACCAAGAAAGAACAATGTCACACATTATTCACCTGAAAGTTTTAGTTTCAAGATTGAGGACATACACAAAGTGAGACAAGATTTTGGAACACATCAGTAAATTCAATAAGACCTACAACATCTTCTTTTGCAAAGGAGTTTCATATGGACTGAAGCTGAGAGTCAACATAAGTGAATTTAAACATTAAGTTGCCCTTGTGGCTGCTCACATGTGGAATTGAGTATCACACAAGATACTTAAAGAATTGCCTTCACCTTTTTAGCACATTACCTCCACTAGGGCTATTACATTCAGGAAAGTGCAGGTCTAAAAAAAAATTCTTGTTTTCCCATATCAATATTACCTTTTTAATGCTATAATACTGGCTTTCAGGATTGCTAAACCAGGTAGAACATTTTCTGAATATTTAAAGACTTCAAGCTTAAAAAAAGTGATAAACGTATGTTGTTTCATTCACTTATACTAAGAAACGTAACGTAGATACCAAGCAAGTGCATAGGTCTAACAGCTTTGGTAAGAGCTGTCCTTTCACAGAGAGCAGCATTGTGAGGCAGTCCGGTTTAGTCATCTTGCAGATGTGAAGTTCCAAAGGTCTGTCTGAACATTCCAGTCATCCAAATGCGTCTTTCAACAAGCGTGAGCAAATGTTACAGAGAGATCAGCTGTTCCTAATGAGGTTTCTTACTATTTAAAATGCAAATCTATTGTTCCATAAAACAGCAACTTCCCTGACTTTTCAATCATTTAAACAAATACTGAAAACATTTATCCACTTAAGCATGCTGACTAGCTTCTGAACAGTTAACAAAATAGAGAGAGATAAATGGTTGTTATTTCAAACAGAACCAGGCCAGGGCTATGTATTCTGATTTTCATACAAAATAAACCAACAGAATGTCTTTTGTTTATGATCAAATCACAGGCCTACCAGAATCCAATGCAGTGTGGCCAGCAAGGCTAGCAGATACAATACCAGAACAGGTTGCCTTGTGAGAGATGGGGCTTCTTAAACAAGTTTCTTCTAACTTATGCAACCAGAGTATTCTTGTGTCAACTAACTATAGGAACACCAGCTAAGTGGGCTTGGAGTCTGGAAACCGGGCATTTCATTTGCAAAGCTAAGTGCATCCTTCTAAATCTGAGTCAGGTTTAGTTCTCCTGTTACTGCAATCTGATGAAATAGCAGCCAATCATAAAATAATAAAATATAATTACAAGTAATTACAAAGCATTACAAAATGGCACATCAAGCAGTGCTCAGCCCTACAGCACTTCACATAACTACCACATAACTAAAAGAAAATCCAGGAGATGAAGCCATAGCATCCATAGACACCAGAAAACCAGACTGATCTGAAAATAAAAACTGACGTGTAGATGAAGTTGTTTGGCACTTTAAAGTTTTTCTTATCATTTAGGAAAAGCCACTGACTACGTATGGGTATAAATGGATTGGAAAATGAAGTCACTACAACAGACAAACCAAAATTATTAGGCTAGCTGCAAAGTCTGTAGCATGAAATACCCTGAAAAAGTTGATTGCGCCATTAAAAAAATATAACTTGAGATGGTTTTGTACTGTATTTTAACCAGTTTTCTGTAGAATCTCCATTATTAGGAGCAGCATAAAGTCAGGGTTAATAGGAGAACAAATGAGGCCACAATCTCATTGCTAAACAGTAGAAAAAAAAAATTCAAAAGATAAACCATCTTATTTTGAAGAAGCGCTCATCTTCTATCTCATAAAAATAAAAGCAATATGGGCAAGTTACTGCACTGAGCCATGGAAAACACAATAACCATTTCCGTGAAAGTCAGTTCTTGACACAGCTTCTGCTCACTGTCATAAAAGGCCCTACACAATTTCAAAGTCCCTCCAAGAGCAACTCTGCTGATAAAGGAGCCCTTCATGTATATATTTTAAGTCAGATTATATTAGGAATCTGCAGGAAGTCTTCTAAACCTGCTTATGAGTAAATGTACTCCTTCATATTGCCTTCTACTATGTTAAAACCCCCGGAGACAGGGCAGGACACTGTAGGAATATGTTTGATATATAGTTGGATTAAATAACAACCTAATATATCAAACATATCACACAGAGTCCTGCAGAAAAAGGCATCCAGGTTTGATTCATCTTGGGAAAAAAAAGGACAAACTACCAAAAGATAACAGCAGGGAATTTATGGAACACTAAAGACACTTGTGTTTGAAGGCACGGGCCTGCATAGAAGCATGAAGAGCATTCCAACAGAACAGGGTAGGTGCAGCAATACACTATAATAGCTCATCTACCACACCTTTTTCCTTAAGTGTTCTTTTGCCAGTATTAGTGAAGCATGTAGTTTTTATTAGAGAAAACATTTTTCTTCCAAAAAAATATGAATCTTGGGGAGTTGTTATTTTACAGCCGGTGGCATATTTGCAGAAAAGGAGGAATATATGGCTGCCTTGCAAGACACTTCGCCCTCCACAACTGGAAAACAAAAAAAGGGAGTCCACGCTCAGGAAAAATGTAGTTGTATTTAAAGGAAATATGACAGCCAAAACTTCCTTAATAGACAATAAAGAACAAATTGCTTCACGGATCATTCCCCGCCTTGAACACTGCAATGAGAATGCTCAACAAGTGTTACGTTACTGAGAGGAGTAACACCACCTACTTAGGAGAGTCTGCAAAGTGCTTGCCAAAGATAAGCTCAGAAGAAAGATTAAAACTGGGGCAGTGGACTAGCAGACTAAGCATTTTAAGGCCACATTCACCAGCAGTGAAATGACCAGGATTTAAAGCAAACAGAATATGCATAATTCAATAAAATATGGGCAGTAGCTAGCAGGTCTGTGACTTATTAGACATTGTTATCTAGAATAAGGCGATTCCCAGTAGCGGAAAATTAAGAGATCTCATGCTGCTGGTCTCAGTCTAAGACATCAAGGGGCTATGATAGGTGAAAAACTATGAAGAGAAAACAGGGAAAATAAGAATTTTTAAAAGCCAAAAGTATAAAAAAATAAGATGGTGGAACAAATAAGCAAAACCCCTACCTTCAACTATAACAGATAAGCTGGAACATACAACGATGAAAGTTCCAAGACTAAATCAAATGACTCCCACTCCCTTATCCCAAAATAGAGAATTGGCTGCCAATTAATAATGATGAAGATGATGGATTTCCTCCAGGCAGATTATTCTAAAATTACCAGCTAAGGACTTCTCTGCCAGTTCACTTAATGATGATTACTGTCAAGCAAAGCAGGATTTGGTCTAAGCTGTCTGGTGGTCCAGTGGTCTGTTCCATTGCAGAAGAGAGCTACTATTCCTGCATAAGAAAAATCAGTTGTGTCCACCTTTGTACCTAGTCTAGGCATTCGCACTACAACACCACGTATGTTGTCAAAGACAAACATGAGAAAGATGGAGCCTGTTCAAAGCAGGAAATCCTATGCTGGGAGGATACAAGCTACAAGTCTTCAGGAAAAAAAAGTGGCATTTGAGCCCCTCTGGGATCCTCCTAGTACCTTTGATGTGTATTACAATCCACAGTGTGAAAGGGATTAAACATCTAAAAAAGGATGCAAAAGCTGTTCAAATCTCAAATTAAACAAACAGTTGGATACATATTTTAGTTTCAGAAAACGACAAATAAACAGACCAATAAATCCCAGGCAGACTGGATAGTCAAATTAACATGTCAAACGAGGAGCAGGTGTGAGATCTGCATTCACTGGAAAATTACAATGACCCTAGAGTGGCTTAGATGTTGGAAGGAAACTGCTCCATGGTTCCCAGGCAACACACATACACCATTGTGCAGTGGTTGTATAGAAAAGGTGATGGAGGACTCTTCCTCTCCTCAGACTATGTCCTCTGCTCTGCAGGATCTCTTTATAAAGGACACTTTTTCTTTACAAACAAGATGGATGTACTTGTAAAAAAATGCAGGACAACGAGCATTTCTTTTTCATGAGGTAATTTATTCCCATCACTAAGCAAGGAGAGGTGGGTGGAAAGACCTCAAAGAGTGAAGCTATCAATAGTTATTTCATCTGATGTTCCTGAGTGACAAAATACCACCCTGCACTGAAAACGGTCATCCAACTCTGAACATTCTCGAGGCCCTGCTTTTTAAAAAGACTTCTCATTAGCTTTACTTAGAAAACAGTTTTGCACCTACAAAGCAGCATAAAGAGGGAAATAGATACATAGTCCTTTCCTGAAGCCAATTAGACAGCCAAAGCATAATTTTCATTTTAAAGAGATAGACTTCTAGGCAACGTGGTAATTGCTTCTAAAATCTGCCTGTTATTCCACACTGGACAAAAGGTAGCAATCTTGTGAGCTATACATACAACCACAAGTTACAGGAGTTTCATTTATTCTCTCTGTACCATACATGAAAATAGTTGGCTTAATTTCATATAATATAGTCAGAGATACGTTTTAAATGATCTGGCATCATGCAACACTACTTGGTTTCATAATGAACTGTAACTTATTTTCCTTCAGGAAAATTAAATAGAAACAGTCCAACCACATATCTGATTTGATACTGAAGCAGCTACTCTTTTAGCATAGCATAAAATGTTATGTTTTTAACCTTAGAAAATCCTGAATGCCTTTTGCATTCTGCTGAATCCCTTCTGTGTTGCTGCTGCTTTCTCACGCTATACTACACACATTCAGATAGGGTCTTCAAAGGAAAGCAAGTGAGAATGACTTCTCACATCAGTAAGATGTGTTTGGAAACAGTAAATAATCAGCACTAATGATACCATAACTCTTAAAAACATTTCTGACATTTGGCTTTTCTTCCTTTGCTTGCTCATGGCTGGTGCTTGATTCACTCCCTGAACAGTATCTTTTCATTCTCTTCTTTCAGGGGTAAGTCCCATCCAGTGTTGTGTCTAGTGGCACTGAGACTGAAGCAAGGTTTGACTGTTGATACCTTTATCGTGGACAGTAACAACATAAACACCAATATATGGGCTATATGCATCCTCTGCTTTGTTAACTTCAAAGAAACAATGGGGATGGACACTCACCTTTGGCTTGGCTCTTGGTTTCAGCTGCTCTAACTTCTTTGCTGCAGCCTCAATTGATGCTGCAGCCCCAAGCAGCTCTGTCTCTGCAATGACTGTTGGGTCTTCTGGATCCACCCACTCTGCCCCTGAAATTAATGGAGACAAAGACAATAACTTCAGTGCCACTGTGAGCTGCCATTCAAACAGGGTGATTTACAATCAGACTTCAAGTGTCAAATACAGAATGCACATTGTAGAAATCTGATTTAGTGCCATAATGGCATAAAAACACTGTAGTTTATGCCATTGAGAGCAAAACGTGAGTCAGATTGAAAAAAAGCATTTTACAGGATCATTCTGTTGTGAAAGTAACTTAATTAAGAACTGTGTAAGCAAAGCAGCTTCAAAAAGGGATACTGGCCATACTGAGAACAAAAGTAGCTGTCACTCGACATTTGTTTATCAGAGCTCTTACAAAGATGGTTTCTAACTTGACCAAGTTGTAAGGTACATTGAGAAGTCTGACAGAACGATAAAGGGTAAAGAGGACCCACTATAGACAACAGATCATCGTCCACAGCACACTTTTCAGAGTCCCTTTTTTTGGCAGTGGTTAGAGATGAAGGTCGTATTGATTGAAAAAAGTACACTTCTGGCCATGTGTTTCTAACAGCAACGTAGAGAAGCTCAAAGTAGTTTCTATAACATATCCACAGGTCAGCTTTTTCACTTTTTGCCATTTCTCTTGGCTCAAAGAAATTTCATAGGTCCACAAAATTAATACTTGGCTGGGGGCAATCTCAGATGTTTGGAAGTTCTCAGTGCATTATAATTTCCAGTTTCATAACATTATTCTCTGGATGACACGATTCAGAAAGCATCCATGTTCTGGACGGAGGGAAGCAATGAAACAGCCAAAACAAAAGTCAGATGGAGAGAGAAAAGGAAGCCAGAAAGAAAACTTTAAAGTTCATAACTATTAAGGGCAAGGGGGGAAAGTGGTGTCACAGATGGAAATAGAAAAGTACGGGAAGCAGGGTACACCAAGCAAAGGAAGGCTAAACTAGAATTGAAAAAAAATCTCTTATGACCTTGTTAAACTACTGAAATTTGATCAGAAAATTTGGGTGAACCAAATATTAAAGTACCGACTGAAACATCAATTGTTACTAGGGAAGAACAGCTTACGATAAGGATACTGGCACTTTGCATCAGGAATAACATAACCCCTGTCTGATTCATCAAACACCAAAGGAAATAGGCTTGAATGCTTGAGGATTAACATTGCACCAGCTGAAGAATGAGGCAGTTTCTGCTCTGGGTGACCAAATCACAGGACAACACAAAATGATGGGCTCCTCTTTAAGATGTGGTGGGAGAAAGATGAAGTACATGGGACTGTAATCTCGTGAGCTACATCTCATGCTGCTGATCCCTATGTAGTGTGTGTACATGTGTGTGTGTGTATATATATATATGTATATATGTATTTTATATAAAATAGCAAAACATTACCAAATACCATTTTTCAGCTCAACTGGTTTACAAGTTGAAGGAATTCTATATTAAACACTAAGATTGGCAGGCAGATAAAGCAGGGAAAAAAAACAACTTTGATACAGGCAGCATGTGTAAAGACAGTCAAATCCAAACTTGTAAGTCTATCTGTTTCTCTTCAAAAAAAGGCTTTTCACAAAGGTGAAAACATCTACATGCTAAATTGGTTAGGAGATATAATTTTATCATTTATATAGGAGTGAAAATTAGGAATGAAAATTAGGAATGGTTAAAAACATCTTGTTTTCCACAAAAAAAGCTTCTAAAGTGAATAAAAAAAATAATCCCCTACAAGCAGTAAGTGAAAAAAGAAAGAAAAAACTGAATTTTTATTTTAATGAATATAATTAAAATGCAAATGAATAAATGTCTCCAAAGATGAGGACAATAAAAATATTTTTTAAAGCATTTAGGGAAGAGAAAAATTCTGATATTGGCTTGTTAGAAAATGCAAATTTCAAAACATAAGAAATAGTGCAAAAAAAGGCTGAAGAATTCAAAATAAAATACCTGAACAAGGAAAAAGCATAATGCAGGTCTGTTATCTGACACAAAGTTACTGTATTAAGATACAGAGGAAGAAAACCACCCCCCCATACACACACACACAAAAAAGACAACCTAACACAAACCATAAGAAAATAAGGAACTCCCACGTATGAAAAGTGTTTAGTCAGGATTTGTTTCCAAGAAATGCGTACTCATAAAAGCAGGAATAACGGAGGAAAATCTGCACTGTATATTACACAGAATATCAGAAAAATTGGTAGAGAGTTCTCTGGCCTAGCTTAGCAAAGAATGATTGAACAAATATGAATTTCCTAGAAGCCTTTGTTGAGGGAGGGGTAGAATTAAAAAAAAAGTTATTACAATGCTTTATTAAAAATATTTGGTATTCTGTTACCTATGAGATCAAAATGCTCATGTACCCTCCTGATGGCTGTGAAGATTTATTCAGACTAAAGCTCCCAGTATTTCTATTAATAGCAGATGTAGTCTGATATTTAATAACACTACGCTTAAAATGTATTAGTTTCATTTAAAATGTATAATATTAGAAATGTCATCCTAAGAGTTCACATGCATCACTGGATAAAAATTTTACTAAGGAAGTCAGTATTTGAGAAAAATATCACTCCTCTGTTACAAGAACAGTGAAGTTCTGCTAAGCAACGGAATTCATTGCTTATTCGAGTGCTGAATTTATATCTGACCTCAAGTTTTTTTTTCAGTTCTAAGAGTTCAGGAAATGATCCAGATGACAATTTTCTGAAGTCTCATTGTTCCACTAACATCCTTTATCAGGGCAAGACCCAGACAGAGGCACAGAGAGAACTATAGGTCTAAAACTTACATTATTGCCAGAGTCTGAGCATTAATTCAGGAAGATGATGGTTATGCCCTTTTATTTGAAGTTGGAAAGCAGCTATTACTGCAAAGCAAAGGATTTATTTTGACTGAACAAACATGAGCGTACGGAAAGGAACCAGCCATAAATTACAATTCAGCCACCAGTTCAAGATGCTGTACAGCGATGCTGTATTTTGTTTTCTGCTGCTATGCCTCTGCTTGATGGTTCCATCTCCATTCACAGATGACTTATGACCAATCATATGGAGTGGGAGAGGGTCAAACAGACACGTTTACCAACACTGCAAACAAGTGAACATCAGCAGAGAAATTAAAAGAACAGAAGTAGCTGTTGCCAAAACATGTAGAACATACTAAAAGGGTTTTTTTTTCGCTTTTGGTTTTGTTTTGAACTACAGAAATGACAGATCATAATCTCTGTGCTGGGAGCAGGCTGCCCAACTCACCTTTCATTGCTTCTGCTGACTGGATGAGCTCTGTAACAGCACCAGCAACCCGCTTGGAGAAAGAGGCCAACTGATGCTTTAGTTCTGGAGTTGGTTTTTGAAGGATCTAAAGGAAAAGATAAAATGTAATAACGGTAAGGGTTCCAGAGAACGCTGGAACACTCTCAAGGTACACTAGTGAAAGTTGTATTTTATACAGCAGTTGGCTGAGATAAAACATCAGTCCAGTGAGAGAAGTACGACTGTCGGGGGCAAAGGCTTGCACAGCGATGTGTGATGCACACTAGGAGAGCAGCACTGCCTTGCATTTCTACACAAACTACCAATATTGGCTGGAAGCTCTCAGTACTAAAACTAGGACAGAATTCTCCAAAACAGAGGCACATGTGTGAGTATGTGGGAGGAATATGCAGCTTTAGCACTCCGTTCTCAGATACTACAGTCATTCTACTTACGCATCAGGCTTAGTATTTCTAAACTGCTGGGGAAGGGCTGATTTTCTATTATTAACAAACTGGTTGGTCACTATTTCTAAGAAATAGAATTACAGAGTTCTGCAAGCTAGTGCTAGGTGCCTGTTCAGGGAAAAATCGGCAATGGAAGTGCCAACCCTGGGTGAGACCCTTCAATGCAAGGGAAAGACAGACAGACCCCTCTGAACTGAATTTGCATCAAGTATTAAACTGTGCTTCTTCAAATGGAAAACAGTCAGACATTCAGACAGTGAAGCTGAATTCTTCCCCTGAACAGGGACAACATCTGCATTTTAATTACCGTAGCATATGGAGAAAAAAGATTAAGTTCTGGAAGTTCGTTTATACTCAAATCTACTTCTGAGAGTGACAGAGATTTAAGAGCAAAACAAGGGGTTGAGTCTCCCAAGTCACATGCAGGTGTGCATTTGCTTAATTGTTTCCAAAACTCCCTGCAAAGCAGCTCTGAAAACTAGGTGCACATTAAAAATACATTGTATCTTTTTGTGTGTTTGCCATTTTGCAGTCAAACGCTCAGCCCCTTACTTTGACAGAATAAATTAAACTTATTTATTTTTTTTAACTTGGCCTGGTGAGAACTCTGTCAGACAAGGAATTATGTCTTTCTGGAACTACCATGTCAGTGCATGGGTGGACTTTGGGGGTGTCCTGTCTGGCATGAGTTGGAGAGCTCTTTGTGAGATTGTGCTGGCTTGGGGTTTTGGGATGGCATTGAGTAGGTGCCTCTTATTTTCCTGGAATCAGAACTGCAAAAAGGCATGTTAAAGTGGTTTCGTAAAGATCACATAACCTCTTTGGTCTAGGGGACAGGAGTGTGCCAAATATGTCTAACACTTATAGTAGGCTTAAAAGAAGACTGAAGTGTCTTATTTTAGTGTCTTTGTCAGGGACCATTTTTAGGTCAGGACCCATGGCTGCCTCCAGATCTGATCCAGAATCCAACCCTATTTAAACACTTCCAGTCTCCCTTCTGTCTTGCAGTTTGAGCTGAAGTTCTGAGTTTACTTCAGCTTGCTTTTCCTGAATAACAAACCTGTTCATAAACTTGTGACAAACTGATAAAAATGGGTCACTAGCAGCCATTATAGAAGGAAATCAGAGAGATCATTCTCCTTGAAGGGATCCAATATATGCGTGCAGACTCCTCCTTACCAGGAGAACATGTTCCAGGAGTTCCAGGTATCCCAGGGTACATTCTGTTCCAAAGCGCAGGGCTCTGTCTCGAACTTCTTCACTCACATCTGGGTGATATGATGCTTGCTGAGGAGGCAAAACAACATTAGTACCCCAAAACTGCTCCCACAAATAGAGGTCAACACAGAGAAGATAGAGAAAAGAGAAGGAAGATATTTTTTTCATAATGTGCAAATTACATTTGAGCTTGAGGGCCAGTCATTTCTGTTGTAAAGGTGTAAGCAAAGTCCACTCAGAGAGCAGGAGCGCTCCAGTTCTGAGGATGGCACTGGGAACACTTTTCCTTTTATCAGCACATCCTCCTGCCTGGGTGTGCATCTGCAGTCTTTCTTAGCATCCTTCATTGGGTATTATCAGCAGGTTTGTTGTATCTCTCATATAAGGTAACAATGTCCTGGCACTCATAGCTTTTTCTGCCAGGGTTCTTCAACCCTGAAGAACCATCTGAAAACACAAGAGGATTTTTGATTTCTTCTAAGGAAAATATGTCTCTTGGAAAATACCTTGGAGACAGAATGGGCTCTTGGTTTATGTATATACTGTTATCCAGGGCAAAGGTTATGCTATTGTGGCTCTTCTTTATTACTAATACCCACAAAAATCAAAATTATGAGTGTAGTTTTGCCACCCACAAATGGTTGTTTACATCTTACAGGTTAGAAATATGCCAAACCATTTTTTTGCTTGTGCAGCCTGCCAACAACGAATGAAAGCAGGAGTGTCCATCTGCTTTAGAGATCGAAGTGCTGGGCTGGCCCTGAAGACTTGGGCCCAATCAGAGCTCAGCTGCCTCAGTGCTTGCCTCAAATGTGGGTCTCTCACTTTGCCTTCTCCATTCTGCAAGATCGAGATAATAGTTTGTTCCTCATAGAAAGCCTTGCAAAAATGGCAGATGAAAAGTGCTACAGAAGTGCCAGGACCTTGTTACCCTACATGAGAGACACAACAAACCAACCAACCCACGCACAAAAAGTATTAGCTGCTTTTTGTTATCTGGTACCATGTTGTAAGTAACAGCTTATGAATGGCTTTATCTTGACATCAGAATTCAACACGGTAACAGGCAGTGCTGGACCATCTGTTTAAATACAGAGAAGCAGCAGCAGAGCCAGTTCTTAAGGATTTCCACTGCGTATAATGTCTGATATCTGACATAAGCGTGGCTAAATAATTTTATTTTTAACAGTAAGTGAAAACTGCAGCCTCCTCACGCCTTCTGTTTTCTAAAATAAACTTCTAGGAAACTTCATTGAACAGAAATAGTAGTTGTTGACAAGTGAAACTTCCTAAAAATCTTAAAAACCAGCATCTTCTCTCACAGAACATCTCTCCTTCCACCCCTGCAGCCTCATATCTTCCATTAGGACAGGGGATTGCCTCAGCGCTCGCTTGAATTTTGAGCCCTGCCTGCAACCCTCAACATCCCGAGCAAGCGCTGGTGTCAGCCGGGCCTGGAGCTGGTCCATGGGCTCCCTCTGTGGGGAAGTTCAGGACCAGCAGAGCACAAAAATGGCTCATGAACCACCTTCATCTTGTCAACAAATAATCTGAAGGGAAAGGGGACGGAAGGAAACAGGGTAGGATTTTCCCCATCTTTAGTATACTTAGTATACTTTAGTAAACAAGTTCCGGAGGTCCAAAAAATCCAGAATGGCTTATTTTTCATTTTCATGTAGGGCTGATGGATCCCCCAGTGTTTCATGTGCATATATTGTAAGCACCCTAATATGCCTCTTCTGCACTTAAATATTATTGTTACACATGCAGTTAGAGCAAACATCTGTAGGAGAGAAACAGAAACTTCCTGTTATGATTTGCATATGTAACCAAAACTGATATCTGAATATTTTGGGAACATTTTTAAGGTTCAATGAGTCCTAAAACAAACCACATAATTCACAGCAGACTAAAGAGGTGACAAAATAATTTTAAGACGACATTTTTTTAACCCAGAAACATGCCAACAGAAATCTCACTGCACCAGTTAGGACTCGCAACTGTCTGAACTACATTCTGTAGATCATATAATTGCACTTTTGTCTTCACATAAAGGGTATCGAAACCTGATTATTTGTCAGTGCTTATCATACAGACTAGCTTCATCATACTGGAAACCCCTCCAGGATTTGTCACATATCACAAAACCCAAGTTGCACTGCATTGCACAGCTTTTGTGGCATAGTGAGGCTAAGACTGCTGGTTCCTACCCTTAAAATTCAAGGGATGTGGCTTATCACAGAAATACCACATACAGTTATCAATTTGTAGAAATCAACGGCATAGGATTGCGAAGTCTCTGAGCAAAATGTGTAGGAACAGGAAATCTGGACAAGACAAAACTAGATCTTAAGTCTTTGCAGGTCTAAACTACACTATAGCAAGTTTGCTGTTATGTGTGAATGTTCCTTACTAATTTAGAGTACTGGAGCCTAATTCATGGAGGAATCAATTGTCTGCAAAGGGTCCTTGTCAGTGTATCATTATACATCAGCAAAATGATTCCCAGCCATTTCCCTTCTGTAAATTACTTTGAAGGTAATTCCCTGGGAGATCCAGCATCCCAGGCCTCCGTTATTCATTTTGCAGGAAGTTTCATCTTGTCAGCATCCAGCAATGTGTGAACTCCAAAACCATTAAATTAACTGGGAGCAAATCTAGACATAAAAAGGTGAACATCCATAACGAAATGTTAAAAATTACCTGGCAGGTTGCATGTTGTGTGTGTTTCTAACATTTTTGGAAACACAAGATTCTGTCGCTAAGAATTTGCTGCCTGTTTGGAGAGACTGAAACAAAAATGCATCTACACTAGCCACCTCCAAATGACAAAGGAAGTTTAGTGCACCTCCGCATCTGAATTAATGCCTGAATGGATTTATCAGAACGTTGCACAACTATGAACTGCTCTTAGCCTCCCTTAGAAGGTTCAATTAACTGGATTGTGCCTAAGACATATTAGGCTACAGTACTTCCTATGTAAGTAGCACAGTTGTTTAATTTTCCCAGGCAAATTAGAGCTGCTTTGTTTTGTTGACCTTCTGAGGACATAACCAAAATTTGAAGCATGTAAAGTCATCAAGAACTGTCACAGTCTAAAAACTCTGTCAGAAAACTAAGTCAAAATAAAAAGTTCCATGCAAATGGTTTTGTATAAATCCAAGTTATATTAGAACTTGCACTTTTGTACAAGGATCATTTTAAAAACAAAACTAACCCTTCCACCTGGGTACTATTAGGCTAAAAAATAATCATCAGCTGAAGCATTTAGGATTTGACCAAATAGTGAAAAATCAGATACCTCACAGAGCACCATTATTTTACCGTCATCCTCCACAACTGTGAAGGCAAAAATAAATAAATATAATTTCTAGGCATATATAATTACTACTGAAGACCAAAAGGAATTTTTAAAAAATTTATTTTTAAAAAATTTATGCCTAGATTTTTTTCATCATCAAAACAAAGCCAAATGGTTTAATAGCCATTTATATGACATACACTTCCACCCCAGTTTTGCAAGTCAGTGGCTGAAAGTTGTCTAGCTCAAGCAAGTATAGAAAAGAGGGTACCAATAAAGGCAAAATGCATTTTTCAAAAGTGCAGAAGAAATTAAACAAACCAACAGGTTTGGTTAAGGGGCAAAGGACTGCTAAAAATAGACCTGAGTGATTCCTTTCACTGTTCCTAGAAATATTGAAATCATATTTGTGACCACAGGATTGTTTGTACATTCTAATACTTACACAGATTTCTTGTCTTCCAGTTTAATAAGACACTGAAAACTAGGAGATTTCAGGCCAAATAAAACTTCTCATTTTCACAGAAAGAAAACAGTCAATATTAGCACTGTTTTTTTTTGTGCATTGCACAGAAAAGCCTTTCTCAGAGAGACGTTTCCTTAAAATTATCATAACCATTAAGTTTCTCATCTGAAAATTAAATCATGAATACAAATAACATTCAAGAGATTTAGACACACACACACACAAGCGCACTCTTGGGCAAGGAAGTGAATCTTTACCTTACAAGCTGTCAGCATGTCAGCCACTGCTTTGCGGCTCAGATTCGCTGTAGCAATCACATCCTCCTGTCTGCATGAGTTCCCAGCTGCAACAGCTTTGGCAGTTGCCATGGTGATCCCTTTCGTCATCCGGATCGATTCTTCAGGTGATGATGTCTTTTCTGGAACCTCGCTTGACTGAAACACCTGAAAGTGAAAGCAGAAGGAAAGCCTGATGCCATTCAAGTCAAAGCAGAACCACCACGAGAAAGAGACAGCAACTGGCAGCAGCCTTTGAACAGCAGGAAATTAGAAACAGACTTGCAGTACTCTAATATCATTCTCGCCTGGTCCTGATAAGCCCACTCACCTACAGACAGCAGAGAGAATCAATAAGCTGAGGGAAGAGTACAAAATGCAAATGTCTGGACAAAAATGACCCCAGTCAACGCCATGCTCCTGGTTCATCAATTTTTCACTCTCTCTCTCCAGAAATGGAAGCAATGTTAAAACAGAAAGTCTAGTTAAATATGTAAAGGACATCCTCCAATGTTGCTCAGATTCAGTCCCTGGAGTTCCAAGTCAAGCTTGATGCATTTTCTGGAACATGTACGTGCCATCCTTGGCAACCTCTCATGATACTCCACTTTTCTCACTATGAAAGAGATGACAACACCACCACCACAGACCCATTCCTTAGCAATGCTGACAAAAAGGAAGAGAAGGGACGTTTACCAACCGGACTGAGAAAGCAGATGTGATGATGTACAGTCCTTCAATGACAGATCTGGACAAGTTTCAGATCAGAGTTATGGAAAGGAAGGTATCTTAGCCAGGCCTTCATGAGGATACAAGACAGTAATATGCACTGGATATCATACAGAACATTCCTGATCAGGTACCAAATCAGGAGTTTTTACAACTGCAGACACTGTATGAATTCCCAACTATATACAGGTATTATTTTTAAAAAAGGGCAAAACCAACAACAACAAAATTAGTTCTTGCTTTCTTATAACAGCATTGCTCACACCATGAAGGACAGATGTTTTATGGAGAACACTTGACAAGGCAAAATTGTACCAGTGCAGTGTAAAAATTGCTAATCCACAGACTATACAACAAAATATATTTTCTGCTGAAGACTCTGTCTATAGTTTTCTTATAAAAATGAACTGTAAGTAAAAGAAGGAAAAAAAAAAATCAGGCTTCTTCACAAACCTGCAGGTATTAGCTTATGTCACTGACTAGTTACTAGTAAACAAACAAACAAACAACCAACCACCAAACACCTGAATGCTGCAGCTGGAGGCTATACTTTTATACCTAAAAGAAGGAGGAAAACAATTGTCGTGGTGCAACACCCAATCTGGGAGAGAATTCCATGCTATTTGTAATTCCTTCTCAGACAGATTCTCAGATAGCAGACTATGTGTCACTGGTAGTATCATTTCATGATAAAGAAAAAATAGAAACAAGAGTAAATCTGCAGGTACAATATGGCTGTGATGCTGACATTACTGAAGCTAGGATCAAAAAAGAGCAAACAGCATGGGACTCAGAAAATAATATCTGTCATGAAAGCCTAATGCCTAAAGAACAAAGCAGCAGTTGCTTCCAGATTTGTACGACGGTAGCATCTCAGATCTCAAAGTGGGGGGCTGATCACCTCTGAAAGTAGACAGGCTGAAGTGGCATTGTATTTGTTCATGCAGAGGTGATTTGCAACAGATAAAGAGAAGCAAATGGCATCCAGTGCACTGGAAGGCGGTAAAGCATGGCCAGAGGAAGGTGCCTGGGCAGGCTGGTCTGAGCGTAAGAGCATGCACTTTTAAAAACTGCCACATATGGCTACTGCATTCTGTACCGTGAGCTCCTGTTTGATGTACTCAATTGTGGCCTCGAGAGCTCTTGTCCCTCGTGTAGCTTCATCTTCTACTGCTTTAACAGTCTTCAAAAGCGATGTGACATTTGTTACCATCACCTGGAGGGAGAAGACGACAAAAATATGTGATTCCTTCCTCCCATTTTTCAAAGGCAGCAGGGTATGAAGCAAGGCAAATTAATCTGGGTAGCATTATCACTTCTGATAGGGCCTAACAGGCTTCAGGAACAGTACTTGTTATGGGATTAAATATCAGCTCTCCTGTCTGCCAGTTTCTGAGGGCTCCCTGCAAGTTGCAGAAATGTAGCACAACTAACTGCATGGAGATACCATCAGAAGTGTGAGTGTTCTAGCAAAATTTTTACCAAAAACTGGAAAATTCACAACATTTCCAGGATAGGTCTCTTTTACAGATTATGTTAGTGCCTTTTCTTCCCGTACATTTTACACTGCAAGTTGAGAGAGATGTGAATCAAGGTATGGTATTTCTTTTTGAAATTTACACAGTGCACTCTCTGCAATCTGATGAAGTCCCAGATAATCGAGCAGCCAAACACCAGCCTCAAGCCCAAATGCAGATATAGAATCAGTGTTACTGTTCCAGTTACAAACCCAATAGTCCCGATGCAGAACATCACTGTAATAACTATGCCTTTGCTGTACTCCGGTATGCTAGGATACTAATGACAGCTACAATGAGAAGAGACTGAAAGGCCAACTTCTTGGCATTTACAACTTTAAATACAGAGCGCCATTCACAGCAGGAAGTGCCAAGAAACCAGTTTTCTGGACTAGAAGGGTCATTTTCAAGTAGTGCCTCAACAGTGTGCTGTTCTTCTGTGCTTTGAAAGGAAGCAAGGCACAGATCTTACAGGTAAGCAACAGACACGAGGGTCAAAAGAGCTTCTGGTCAAGCAAGAAGCTACCATGACACTCTCATACTATGAAAGCAGAAGCAATACTGCCTAAATCTCCACATCTGGAAATATTTTGTAGACAGGAAGCCACAAGATACTTGTGAGGCAAATATCAAAGCTCAGGTGCAGCGGAAATAAAGCACAAAGACATCACAGGTGTGGTGTAATCTCTGTGAGTTTTGAGCTCTGATAACTATGTACTTCCTGGAAAAACCTAGGAGAGAGGGGTCAGAAGTGCACAATATCCTACTGTAGAGTTATTGGAGGGGGTTTTCTCCCTCTTTCTCTCCCTCCCCTTCTCCCAACCTTCACCAAGCTGCAAGGCCACATGCTTATCCTGAGCATATGTCATTGTTTAGAAAGTAGTAGTTAGGTATCATTTTATACCAGATACATTTTTGCATATAACATTATTAAAAGAGAATCTGCCCTCAGATATGGGCTTGAAAAAGAAATAAGTTTCCTTTCAGAAAGATTACAGTTCTTACATCAAAACCACAGAAGTCCTCTGATAGCCTACAAAAATGGATAGCATCACAGAAACTCAATAGCGTCATCTTATTTTTCTGCAGTATCCCAGGGTTATAATGAAACAAAGAAAGAGATGAGATTTCAGGCAATCAGCAAATTGCTGAAATCCAAGCCTTGCTTGTCTATCAAGTGTGATTGCAAAGATACTTTCAAATAAATTGTAAGAATAAGGTTTTACCTTGGCAGCACCTTTCAGCTGGTACATGGATGGATCATCTGCTGGTTTGCTGGCAGCTCCTTTGGTAGCACCAATGAGATCAGAAAGGGCCTTTGCAACATCCTTGATGGCATTGATCAGGACAACCTACGGGAATGAGAAACAGCTGTAAGCGCCAGGCAAGAAATAGCAGTCTGGATGAGGGTGCGATTTTTAGAACAGAAATAAACAAAATCTACTACTGATACACAAATAATATCACCCTCCCTCTTCCCCAGTAAAACACATAATGTATAGGAAATGGAAAAGCTGTGCTGATAGCTGCAGTGTTTCATGCAAATGGTCAGAATCTATAAAAGTGACTTTTGTGAAGAAATAGAAATGCTGTTTGCAGATACAATTTCCTTCCTCTGAGCTCTCTAAGAGGAGGTTTACTTTTATGCGCATTCTTCACCCTTAGGGTGAAAGCGGGACAAGAGCAAGAAAAGAAATTGATTATAAGCTTAAGGTCTAATGCTACAGTTATGTATCAATTCTGAAATCACCTACTGAAAGATCAAATGTACTTGCTATGGCCAGATGTTAGAGGGAGATGTTCTTTCAGGGAAAAAGAAGTTGAACCTCTGTAAGAAGCTACACAGAATTCAAGTCTGAACAGCTCAGTTGGCTTTACAGTCAGGAAAAGTCAAACCTGGAGGTATTGTCTCCTAAGCCCAAGCTCAAAGACAGGAGTCCTAGGCGCAATACAGACACTACAACAGGCTTGTTAATTATTTTAGGGCATTATTACAATAATTCTCTCCTCCAAATCCTTTGCCAGTTCCATCAGTAGAAGATCAGATGTTTTAAGTATTTTGCTGGAATTAAGAACAGTTCATTTTAAGGAAAATGTTGAAAGATGCATGAAAAATGAGAAAGGGAAAAAAAATTGGAACAATCACTTAACAACAGCATCATTCCTTTGTATTTGTAGTTCACTGGAACTTATAAAATGTTAACAGAAGTGAAGTCTTTGCTTTTCCTGAAAAGTTTATTTAGGCTTTGGTAGCTCAGAAGCTGTTTGACCATGGAAACAGGAAAAGAACCTGAGACCCTGAGGCACAGGACAGACTGATAAGATTCTCTGTT
This sequence comes from Columba livia, assembly GCF_036013475.1. Taxonomy (NCBI): domain Eukaryota; kingdom Metazoa; phylum Chordata; class Aves; order Columbiformes; family Columbidae; genus Columba; species Columba livia. The sequence goes on along the minus strand of NC_088612.1, from coordinate 17,406,671 downwards.
GTCCAGCTGCCCACATTGCACCAAAGCTCGCAGTGTAAGACATCTGAAACTGTCATACCGGAGTAAAGCGAGTGTTGCTGCTGTGGAATAATGTTGTAACAGTGACGTGTGCTAAAGGTATTAAAAATGCTCCATTTAGGGTGTATGATGCACCTACAATTTTTAACTGGAAATATAAAATTGCTCCGAATAAATAATTACTCACGCACAATAGGTTTTAAGTACTGTATTCTTGGCTTTTACAGACAGAGAAAAACAATCTGTGACAAATGTTTTGCAGATGTTGCTAGTTTATGGAAATCCCTCAGTTTAAAAAAAAAAAACAAGAAGAAAGAAAAAAAGTGCTTCCAGGAGCCTTTTCCTAGACAGAAACATCTCAGAAGTTTAGCCCATCACGCAGGTCAAGCAAAACAGAACATGCATCCCCTTTCAGAGCCTTATGCAAACAAACAGGGTTTTTCAAACTAATTTGGTCCCAGCACAGGCACGTCTGCAATATGCTTGCCAACCTCCATTTCACCAAGATCCAAACAAACAACTGAAGAAATATTTGAGAAACTCTACACTGAAGGCTGAAGTTACTGAGTTAAATGAAAAACAACTCTGATACAGGGAACAGCAAGAGCTTGTTAGCCTACACAAATAACAGACACTGTGCAGCCCATTTGTAAGCTGGATACGTAGTTCTGAAGGCATGCAAGCTCTGTAGAACAAAAAAAGGATGAGTCAGGGGTCCAATCACAAATTAACAAAAATCAGACAAATACGTTGCCAAAAGCATCCCAGCTGGAACACACATGTGACATAAAAGCAAAAGTGTTATGCTCAATGCTTTAACCACTTGATGGTTTTCTAAAAAAGAGTGAGGTCTAAGTAAATCCAGAAAATTCCCAGAAGAGATGAACCCCACTACATTGCTTAAAAGCAGAAGCCCCACAAAATCTTACCAATTGAAAACTGTCTCTGGTCTCTTTAAGAGTATCAGAACAAATTTAAAACTTCTCACCTGTGTTTCAGGATCATCAGATCCCAAGCTGGCTGCTCCCAGCTTTACCACCTCAGCCAGCTGAGTGATGGTGTTGGCTGATGACTGAGCTGCTTGGGCCAGTTTGTCCTGACTTGATGCAGCACCAGAAACCAACAATTTTGTATCTTCAACTAGAGCTTTTGCTGTTTTCAGGATATTTTCCCTGTAGCAAAAAGAGGAAGCAGGGAAGTTGAAAAGGAGAAGAGGAAAAAAACGTGATTTTCAATGTTATGGTGACTAACAGCTACATAAAAGAGCTGATGCAACTCATCATACCAGTGTCCACTCATGAAAATATACCACAGGCCAGGCTGCAAGTGGAAAAAAAACCCAAAAACATAATAAAAAAAACCCCCACCAACACAAAAAAACCCCATACAAGATTGCTACTAAAACAGTAGCATTATATTTTGGGCTAGATGCAAGGCTGTTTATTAAAATGATCCCATCTTGAAAAGAAATGAGGTAGGGCAGCAGCAGACAAGAGCATTCCATTTTAACACTGAAAGAAAATCTGGCCGTGATGTGAGGAGAGTAATGGCTGTCAAACCTCCATCTGAATCAGCATATCGTAAGGAAACTAAAATAGTTATTTATGAGGAAGGCAGAAGGAAGAATGGCAAGAAAGAATAGAGAATGTGTCCTCGTCAGGGTTCCCCCACACCATATAAGTTTTAACATGTCAGGACAATAAATCCAAAGCAACATCTGGGTAAAGGAAGAAACCATGTTGAGTATGCACTTCACAAATGAGTCAAGTAAACTGAGAACTAGAACCACATTCATGTAAAATGTCCATCTGCAAATTAATGACACCTATACAAAAACCCCTAACTTTCAGTCTGCAGAAAGGCAGCACCTTACACACCACAGCATCTTTCCGCTTTCTGGAGCAACTGGCAAGGCCACACAATTGTCACTAGGCTGCAAAGCAGCAAGTCAGTGTGTTGGCTGTGAAGCCCTGGGTTCTACTGCAAAGGAAGTAACAGATGCTGCAAATCTCTTAAGATCATGAAAAATGCTGTGGGACTAGTTTGTTGCAGATGCTATTTGACGGGAAAATTGGCTTATCTTTGCCAAAGGGGAAAACGTGTAGCTTAGCTGTGCCATTTCCATCCCTGCTGTCCACAAACACATTGACCATAAGCATGATTTAGCAAGACAAACAGCCAGACAGTCACAAACAGCTGTTGGAAAGAAGCATATAGAAGATTCTTCTTCAATGTTATGGGCAGTTGATTTTTGCTACTTGAATGTGGTAGTCTATGCAATGAAATGGCTTGAATAAAAGCAAAAAAAAACAAACCAAAAGAGCACTACAGTTGTGGCCCTTTGTTGGAAATGCTCTTGGCAGATATTCCCCAGCTTTTCAAAATTCTTTCCTCATAGAAATAACCAAATTGAAGTTTGCTGTCCTCTATCAATATCCGATTTTTCCTATTTCTCTTCTTACTCCACTGCCTCATTCAATTTCGTTCATGGGAATTTAGAAAGGTAAAAATTTATTCCCACATGCCAGTTGCTTCTGCCAGTTCCACTGTTTCTCTGTGCACATGCTCTTCCATCTTTTTCAGTTATACTGACCTGTGGTCCGCAAATGATTCGTTGTTCTCGGCATTAAGAGTTCCAGCAGTAGCAAACATGATAGTGGTGTCTAGATCTGCAATTATCCCTGACACAGCACTAGCTGCAGTAATACAGGCTTGTGTGCCTTTATTGCCTGCTTGAAGTGCAGATAAAACTAAGGAGACCTGGAAAAAACCATAAAACAACAAGGCAGTCATCGAAAGAAAGCCTCATTATGGGATGTTAAATGAGCTCTTTAACATGACTGGAATAAAAAAATGGAAATTCATTCTGCAGTGTCATTTTGCAAATGTTAATAAACCTCTCCTTCCCCTTTCCCTTACTTTGCTCTCATTCTGCAACAGTCATTGTGACAACTAAAGATTGTCTTGAAGTGAAGGGGATTTCAGCTAGGAAGTCCACTTTTCAGACAGAATGAAGCGATCTGTCCATCATAGGATGAAGCATGTCAGCTAAAACTTTCTTGAAATACAGTCAGGGGTAACGTAGTGAACTTCTGCCAGGATAAATGCCAGAGCCAAGAGCTGTTGTTTTTTCCCTAACATGTACAAAGAAACACCAGCATCAAGCATTCCAGGAGTACACTCGTGTACAGTACATCAATATAAAGTTTAACAAAGAAATACAAAGTATAGACACTCTCAGTGTTCATGCCCAACAAAAGGGGAGAGAGGCAATCAAAAAGGTTCAAAGCCAAGCTACTCAGGCCATCTGTTGGATGTTTCCAAAGACCAAGAACCTCTAGACAATTTGAAGATGCAGTTCTAAGTGTGCTAGCTTGGCCCAGTCTTAGGAGAAGGCCAGGCTACACGAAATCACATCATCGACCAACCTCATCTCAGTAACTGTGGCCACACATGTGGACTTACTATTTCCAAGGGAGTGGCATGAGAGCCATCTTATCTCTTAGGTATTTGATTTGGACCAGACTCGCTCTGGTATGAGGCTGAAGTTTATTACAAAACATGAGAAAGGGCTAATCATGGGCTAGTCTAGCATACTGAACCCAAACAATTTGGCTGGTTTACTCCCTGTGGAAACTCAGTAGACAAACACAGTGGGGCAACACAGAGAGATGTCTTACCTTTTCCGTAACAGCACGAGCACATTCTATCAACTCTCTTTTAGTGTAGCTGTCTGTAGGGCAAATCTGGAGAGCTCCAGCTTTTTGCACAAGATAGATACAGCCGTGGCCAAGTTCTTGCACTCGAGTCCTGATCTGAAACCCTATCTAAATGGTAAAGGAATCACATGGAAAAAGGAAGCAAGAGCAAAGTGAATAAATAAATGTCATGCTGGTACCTTGCATCAACACAAATGGAAACATGGTCACTCCGGTGAACCCTTATTAGCAACATTCTACTCATCTCTATACTTGGCAGAGATTAGAAAAAAGGACAGATGTAATACCATCTGCCTATATATTATAGCACAACCCTCTAAGAGGCTTACTGCTGAAACGGGAGCACTAGTGAACCGGACCCCAGGAAAGAGAAGGCATAAGGCACATACCTAAGTCAAACACACATAATTCACACAACTTCACCACATTTCACTAATGCTACCTCATCTCCCAGAACTGTACTATCACTGTAAGTTGTATTCAGGGTATGTATGATGTGTAAAATGTTCCCACGTACCCTATGCTGCTGAAACTGGGTCACAAAGCATATGACTTGGTTTATTTGTTTTTAAATCTCGCATAGTCTCAACCCTCCAGAACTGACCACATACATGCTGAGCACTGAGATGTAGAAAATCCCACCCTCACTGCTTCTGATTTATTAATAGTCCTACAGCATAAGTTGCACAGTCCCTGCTTAGGAACTCGTGGTGGTTTCAGTACCTGCATGTACTTAGACATATAGTTGGCTATTTGGGTTAATAAATAAGGAGGAATCACAGCCCATTAGTATAACAAATGGAATTATTTCAACATCAGGCAGAAAGTAACATGCAGAAATAGTAATTCAATTTAACAATTTCAAGCCAAATGCAAGCTGCTGCTTTTCACCTAGCTACTGAGCACAAAACACTCAAGTAGTTTGTCAGTGGTGGAATGTAATTACAGACTCAGAAACTCTTCGAAGGTCTTTTATCTAGATAATGTGATAAATCTCGTGATGATGAGGTACCCTCTTACTCCATCTCAACAAAGTTTGTCTAGGCTCCATAACCAGAAGTGCACAATGAGAACAGAGATGAAAGGATTTCTGTAATTGTAGCAGGTTAAATGCAACTGGAGCATATAGTCTGTATTCCTCCGCTAGCGTGAAGTGTGTAAGACTGCACAGGGAACCTGCTTCTCCCACATTATATTCTGACTCTGAGGTACAGAAGGTGTCCTGTCAGCAAAAGATACTTGTGCTCCTGCTGGCTGCCTGCACCTCACTTTCAGGTCAGTAAGTTATACCTGAAATCACTTATAGGCAAGATAAAAGCACATATGTATAGATTTGTAATACACTGAAACATACAAGATTGAACGAAAGCATATAGTAAATTATTAAGAGTTTTCTTTGTAAGTTTTCTGTAAGTGAAAGCCCCAAGTAATTTAGGAGGTTCTGTCCTGGTCTGTAGAACTGTCCACAATTATCGCAAGCTGTTTCTTTCTGAAGCTGGACTGAGGTGTTGACAAAAGGTTTCCTTCTGTGGGTAATTCCTACAACAAGGCTTGTAGCATATAAAAAGCCACACTTATAAAGTAAAAATGTTATGTCTTTTGCATAGTCCCTAAGTCTGTTAAAAATCTGCTGATTCAGAGCACTCCTAGAAGAAAACTCATTCCATAGATAATTCACCTTTATCAGGAGCAATGGGAAGGCTGACGAGAAAAGCCAACCTGAAGTTCTCAATGTTCACTGAAAACATTTTGTAGTAAATGTCAATTCTTATTGTTATATACCTGTGCACATGAGCAGTGACAAAACTGCGGTGCATTATGAGTAAATGTGTATTCATAGTACTATGTGCAGATCTCCCCCAGGCTGTGAAGTGTCTGAATAGAGACGATATTTCAAAGGAGGGAAAGGTCAATATCGAAGGCCAAAACAAATATCTCTCCACAAACTGTAAGAAGGAAGCAGTGCTTACAACACATCCTTGTGAATAACTGTATGCTGTGACACAGCATTTTGAAAAGACACAGTTTCGCTATGCTCATCAGCACCTTTCCATCCAATGAAAACCAACTTGGCTGAGTTTTTGTCTAGTGATAAATAGTTTGTCTCTTAAAGCTTGCTTTTAGCAAAAATAGAAGCAGATAGTAAAAGAGATGGATCTATACAGCCAAAATATGCTTACAATGTTGACTCAGCTCATGTCACACTTTCCATCAAGCAATAGGAGGCCAAATTAAGCTCTTCTGGGAACAGATGCACTGTCCTGTCCCATGTTCCGAGTGTCATTGGGCCAGAGGCAGCGCATCTGTTGGCCTGTCAGAGACACGTGGTACAGACAGGGCTCATGTACAAAAGTGGCTAAGGAAGCAAAGGCAGTGGAAACACATTCACTGCATTTGTTTTAGAATCATGGCAAAAATATTTGAAAGGAAACACATTACCCAATGGTTTGAAATCTGTTGACTGTCTGATCATACAAGGAAAGTATCGCATTTGGCGATGGCTGCAAGCATGGTGCTGCAACCGAGTGAGGTGAATGCCCCTTGTCCCTTTGCTCTGAATTTGTTGCATTCTCTACAGTAAATGAATACCCATGTTGACGCGACCGTGTACAGAGAATAAAGAGGTCTAAAAACTGCAGACCTCCTCTGGTTCTGCTGTAGCTGCGGCCATTCGGCCCTGGAGAGCCAAATGCCCATAGTCATTGGTCATTTGTGATGCAAGTCCTCCCAGCTCTTCTGGGTTAGTAACCGACTTAGTCATCTGAAAAAAGAACACAGGCAAGAGAAAAAGAAAAATGACAGGCATAAGAATAATTTGTTAATACACTCCAGCTTAGAAGCACACTCATTTGTTGGCCACACTGATGAAATGGGGAATATCACTTGTTGGGTAGGGGACTTGTCCTCCAGGAAGAATTCCATGAGGAAACTCAGGCAAACATGCTTTATTAGAGTCACAGTGACCAGGCACTCACAGTACATACAGAGTAATCAAAGAGCTGCAGCCAGAGCTGGTAATTCACTCCTTGACACAGCAGGACAATGGGCCAGGTACATAGTTACTCGGACTGGGTGGGGAAGCGGGTTTTGTGTGTCACAGCCACCTTATTTTATCACAGGTGAGCTCGGCTACATCAGGCTCAGCTGGCAGGGCACGGGAGCATGAAAATGGGAAAAATCTGAGGGCCAATGCAAAACATGCCTAAGGCACAGGAAAAGGACCAAGAATAGGTAGGACTATGCAGAATGCCTCGGTAGAATATCAGTATAAATAACCAACTCTTCCTCTTTAGAAAAAAGAACAAAGACATTTCTTCTGTCTCCATTTTATGTTAGTAAAAGCCAGGAAACTCCATCCTTGGGGCAAAACCAGTTTTAGACAAATTTGTACTGTTTACCAAAAAGCTGCAATGTTGTAGATCGCAGAATCATCAACCTGTCCTGATTGCAACAGCAATAACTTTAGTAACAAATCTTAACAGAAGCATACATAATTAGTCCAGCTGCCTCTCTTAAAAATAAAGAAAAAATGGAAGTACTCCTCAAAAGGCAAACGTGTTATGGTAAGCATTACTGCGAAACATGAGCTGAGAAAATCTCAATTCAACAAGTGTACCGTTTTGTTTTGTTAAACTCAGGTGAATCACAGAAATGCAAAAAAATAACAATTTGAGAGGCTGATCTGCATTTGTTCATAAGTATTACAGCAGTCTGAAAATACTGTTGGTATTTCATGGGCTAAATGAAACAAAAAGTGTGAAAGGGTAACCTGGAGCCATCAATAAACATAAGGTGATATTTCAGTGACAATTAAGCAGACTGATGAAAAAGTGTGTTGGTGAAATGTTGCCTTCTTATTTCTCATTGAAAAGGAGGCAGATAAAAAGCTTTTGTGCAGAGGAGTCACAACACCCTGCAGCAGCCCTCCTGAGGAGGGCCACCCGTACGATCATGCCACCAAGGTCCAAGAGTTATACTGACAAAATCATCACTTCCTTTGCTCCATTACCCCTAAGGAAATAAGGTTATCGAAAATTAGCATTATAAAGAGTTTCACAACACTGTGCAAATAATCCTACGTTCCTTAGGTACACTGAAGAGTTTGTGCTTGATTCTAACCAAATATCTTACCATTTCCTGTGCTGTTACAGCAATGGATTTAGAATATTTCACCACAGTGGTCTGGTAATCAACAAATATTCCCTTTGGATCTGGAGGTGTACCTTCATCCAGCTGCAAGAAAGACAGAAAATTACAACAAAAATAATAAGGTCATAATAAACAGCATACTTCACAAATAATATTAACATTGTGGTATATATTCATTTTTATCATCTCCTCTCTCAAAATATGCAAGTGAAGACAGTGCACCAGGGTGTACAGGGAAGCTCAGAAAAGACTTTATCCGATGTTACAAGCACAAAAGATGCAAAGAATTTCCACTGCAGCATTTTTGAGTGCAAGGTCACCTTTTCATGTAAGGTGAAACCACACAGTTCTCAGCCTATGTGGAAAGGAATGTACAACACTTACGAAACAAAATATTCCTGCAAGAAGATAACGTAAGACTCCTTTCTGTGATAAAGGCTTCAGTCCTGCACACTTTTAACTTGAGATAGGAAAAGCCAATTGTTTTGATTGAACTCATTTAGACTTTGCAACTATAAATTTTCAGTAGAATACTTTACAAAGCCTAGCAAAGTGCTTCAGGCTTTGCATTTTCTCATCTAAAAGTAGTTTGCCTCAAGGCTGGCCTGTTGAGGATTAAGGAGACCAATGTGAAAGATGAGTAGAGAAAGAAAGCAAAACTAGAAGGCTGGTAGACCCAAGACCTCAGTTTAGTACCAGCATGTTACCGAATAAAAATATTTTGCCGTAATTCTGCTGACAGGTACTGCATAGATTGGTAACATGAGCACCATCACCCATGTCAGATTGATTTCACAATGTGCAAAATCAAAGAATCTTTGGGTTTCCTGTTGCAGCACATCGGTTACCAGCCATCGCTGAAGTGAACCAGCAGCAGCTCTTCCAACCCCCTGCACTGTGGATCGGCTTTCAAGTGAAAACTGAAAGAGGCTCTGATGCCTGTGCTCACCTTGCTCATTGCCTCTGCTATGGAGTCTACCATGCCTCCAACCATGCCTACTTCGCTTGCAGCTTCGTTTAGGGTAACCATGATATCGTCCACAGCCTCTTTCATCAGCTGAGCAGCCTCAGTGATGGCATCGTGAGTATGGGATGCCTGGAAGATAGGAGATGAGAAAACAGAGGTGATCAGAGAGCATCATGTGCACAAGTCACTGAGCAAATCAAAGGAGTCATTAGTGAAGACAACACAGTAGCAGCTTTGAAAGTTCTATTTCAGGTTAAAGATGAAAAACTAAATCTAACAGCAATGTCAACAGAATCAATCTTGCTTACACAAGAAAACTCAAGAATAGCAATCACTTGGAAAAGACACAGGACCTTTTACAGAAATAATTATGAAAACTATTCATTTGAAACAGAAACAACAAAGACAAATGCAAAAACAACAACAGACAACATAAATGTAAACTTGTATAGCAAAAAAAAAAAAGATCAAAATCAAGAAACATACATACAGATGAACAAATTAAAGTGTGTGCCGTACAAAAGATTAAAAAATACCACAAACATATACACAGTCACAGAAAAAGACTGTAACAATAAATACTCCTCAAGAATTATTTCTCAACAACTGTATTTCTAAAGAAGTAAAAATAAAACCAAACCCGCCAAAAATCTCTATATTAAAAAAAAAAACAACTACTTAAAAAAACTGCTTGAATACTCAGGAAATGCTCATAAAAAACCCATAACCAAAACAAAACAACCTACAATGAATACAAGTAACTATTCAAAAACAACAAAGAAAATGTACACACAAAACTAAAACAAACAAAAACAAACAAACAAAACATAAAAAAAAAACACCAAAAAAACACAAACTTGTGTCTCGTGATGATGCTCTGAGCTGGGCTGGGATCTTGTTTCTCTGTGGTGTTTCTAGGCCCTCCTGAGCCATGTCAGGAGAGGTATCCAGGGCATCTCCACCGCAGCCCTGTCCCTGAGCTGGGCAGTACACAGGTGCTCTTTCTTGTACCCCATGCACTCTCTGTCCTCACTCACTCATTTCCAATAATCCCCCTTCCTTACCGACAGCAGACCCTACCTTGGGGTTACCTCCCCCTTCTTTGGCAGCGTACAGCATCTGCAAGGCAGATTCTGCTAGCGTCTTGCTCTGGTCCAACACGGTCATCTGTTGCTGATGATCTAGTGTTTTGGATGCCACACCAACTGCCGCTAAAACCAAGGGTTCAAAGTAACTTGCTAGCTGCGTCACCTAAGAAAGCCAGAACAAGCACAGAAAGCATTAACTGCATTTCTCAGATGTAACTCAGAGAAGCCACGTTCCCTGCTTGCCTCTGGGCCATGGGTTAGCCCAAGTAACACTCTGTCCTACTGCTGCTGTGCTATATGTCTTTTAACGTATATTATGCGCCTGTGCGATTCTGTCTCCCCTCACCTTCCAATTCCTCAACAAAACCTCTTCCCTCAGGTGCATGTTGTTCCTCGAGGTCAGATGAAATAATTTTCAAAACTGTGACAGGAGCCACACACTACTTAGAGACATCCATGACAAATGCCTCCTCCATTCAAGGAAGGAATTTCTCAGCCTTCATTGTGGATAACAGGTAACAAATGCACTGGATTTGCACCTCTGTTCATTTTGAGGATTGTCTGTACTCACAGCCTTGACTCTCTAACCCTCTTCATCAGATTCCAGCACAAACCTGGATGGTTCTGTGTTGTCTAAGACACCAGAGTGGACAGAAGTTCCAGCATCACCTCCAGACATGGTTCATCACTGCTGATGCACAAACCCTTCCCAGAGACAGACACATGGCCCAGCCCTGCAGTGCTTCCTGCTGCTAACAAGGAGAGTCATGGCTAAGTGCTGGTCTGCAGCCCAGGAGCTGGCACAGGCCTAGAGGAGTAGGCGAGGTACAAAGACCACAGGCCAAATGTGCACCATTTTTCCCTCAGTTAATTACTTGGGCTCATCACAGTATTTGGAATATCTACAGAGTTTTGCTGGCAGCTTCTGTTGCTGTATTTTCATCTTCATATGGGTAGTCAGTCTCTGTTTTCCTCACTTTCTGCTCCAATTTACACTTGTTCTGCGAAAACATCTGCTTTTGGCTATCAACATGTTCTAAGAAAATAAGAGAATATTTTTATATGAAGGAATATTTTTCCAGTCTGCCTGTCATCAGATGCATCTTTTACAAAACCACAACACTGCTTGGATCCTGTCAGAAATCCGTGAGACTTTGCTTTTCCAGTTTTTACTGGGTGCGTAAACACTGCACTGCTTTGTACTGATCACTCCACAGACCATGCACAATTAGCCTCCTACAGCACCATCTGCTACACCTGAAGCCTCAGGAGCTCAAGTGTGAGTATGTTTCCAGGGGCTACATGGAGCTTTCAAAGGCTGGCACAGGAAAGAAAAATAGCAGTACTTGATGAGCAGGGAAAGATATTGAAAGGTTTCCTCCATCTACATTGAAATGGGGATAGCTAGGAGCCAATAAAATGTTAAGACTTAGTCAGATTTGTTTTCCTATTTTGTTTCTCAGAGGATTAAAGCCAAAAAAAACCCCAACCAACCAGCAAACTCAGTAATAGGAATGATTTCACAACCATAAGGTCTTTTAAACAGTGACAAAGCAAACAGCAGGAATGGCTCTGCTACATTCCGCAGGAAAAGGCAGCTCAAGAAAAGTACTGTCAACTTTGTTCCACATTTACTTAACAAATGGGAGGAGGAATGTGACTCCTTAACTACCTGTTGTTAGCAATCCTGATTTGTTGTGTCCTCAAAGGGCTAGGTAAGCTGAGAATCAAAACTGCAAGTAGTTAAGGCATTATGAAATATTTGATGGTTATCCAAAACGAAGTGGAGTTACTTGGGTACAACTCTGGAAGAGCTCTCACTAAACAAAAAGATTCCTTTCCAGTATTAAACACACTGACACAAAAAACTTGTATTTATTTTTCTCTCAAGAATATATTGTAGGATAAGGAATTACTGTCTGAGAAACTATTAAAATCCTGTAATAACCACAGTAAATAGCGAACACTTCTGGTACTCATGTTTCATTTTTGGACAGAGGTTCATGTTTTCACAACACTTAAAATAGATTGCAAGATTGTTATGAGCCTTTCTTCCACTGAACTCTTAAAATTTTACAACTGACAGTGTAGTTCAAAATGACTCAGTTTTCCTAATAAAGATAACACTACAATCGATAGAGACAGAGCATCTCACTCAGAAGGTGGCAAGCAGGCACATCATGCTCCTCCTTTGAAACCAGTGTAAAGCTGCAGAAGACACCTCAGCAGATGGGCCTCCACAGGCCAGAGGTAACCTCTGTGCACATTCCACGCTTCCCTCTGTGCTTCGTCACGCGTTGGCCAAGAAATGAAGTAGCCTGCTTTATGCCAGGATCTCACACCTTCGCCACACTTCATCAACTGCCCAAATTCTGCTACATGTACATAGTCAAACTAAAACTCTGTGACCTGCCAAATGAGTCGTGAACATGATGGGCTCCCAGTTCTGTGGTTACCTTCAGCACAACAAACAAGTTAATTTGGTCTCAGCTCCAAGCATTTGGGAGTCCCAGATCTTTCCTCCTCCTACATGCTTTTGTTCTGCTCTTCGTAGGAAGTGAAAAAGCTACTAAATCATGGTCTCTCCTGAAGGCCAGCTGTCTGAGATTTCAAATACTTTTGTAATAGTACGACAGTACCTTGTGCCCAAGCTGAGCTGCCTCTCCCCGAGCTGCAGTAGCTATGGGATCAATGAGGTGGCCAATTTCCTGGACAACTGATGTCAGCTGCTCCTGTAGAGCCTAATATGAAGAGAAATTGTCAGTTAGTCTCACAGTTGTTCTTTTATCAAGTTGTACCATGCCATAACAATCCCTCTCAGACCAACAGATTCAGAATGCTGCTCAAGTGACCTGCTACAGTAGGATGCAGAAATCCACACTGTCAGCTTTCTTTAGGTACTTGCTCATTTCTTCTCCTTTCCCCTGTTTCAACACAAGAACCCTCAGAGAGGCCTGCTCTGCTTTAGATTTATATGTCAAGTCTGGGAGAGAGCAGAAGGTGGCTCCTCCTGCTCCAGCTGACAGCAGCAAACTCAGGAGTAGGTGTCCTTTCTCCTTGCAACATGACACTCCCCACCCCAAACCATTCGTGCCCTGCCAAAGATCAAAGAAACCAGCAGTAGCTCCAGTTTAAATGCAAAGAAACAGAGCTACAAGCTCTGCTGTAGACATTGGAGCTAGAAGGAAATATTCACGGATAAGTAAAGACAGAGGAAAAATGACATCTCTGAGGGACAGAGATGAGGACTAATCTCCTTAATAGTGTCTGTGGGACAGGAACATAAGAAAAGCATATCACTGGGCTTGTTGAGACATAAATACCGGCTTTTAATTCAGAGGCACTTAATGTCTTGGCAGCCACTGCAATTTTGCTTGCTTTCATGAAAGGCATGATAAAATAAATACTATTCTTGCCCTTTGTTACATGCCTGTACTGCTTTATAAATAACTGCCATTTTTAGTAACATTTCAGTTCAGCATGGTACCCACAATAACTTCATCATTTGAATAGAAAAGAATTATATCTATGACATATTTCCTGTAACAACTTCTTTTGTACAGCTTCATGTAGCCTGAGATGCTTCTATAGTCTGCAACATTATGGCCCAAAGAAACCACTGGAATACACAGACATGTAATTTCAGGAAGTGATAGTATAAAAAGGCACTGAATACCAAACTGAGAATCTGATCATGAGTTGCTGACTTTTGGTAGGCAGCCTGGCATGATGGCCCTTCCTTAATGAGACAGAGGCTGAAACAGCACAGGACTGGTCTACAGTGCCACCAGGGTCACGGGGCGTAGAAAGGAAGCTATTTTAATGGGAACATATCAACATCAACCCTCGATTTCAGTTATTTAATGACGAAGCAGGCATTAAGAGAAATGACATCAGCAGTTACATCAACAGACTTCCAATAATAGTTTCAGAAACATACCACCTTCCATGTGGCAAGGCACCAGAGAAACAGTACATATCCATCAGTCAAGTCAGCACAGGCAGTCAGAGTAAAATGCGGGTGCTGGATAAAAAAACCTGCTTTCGCCCCTGCTTTTGCCTAGTGATTCTGGTGTCTTTCCAGAAGTGACACACTTTGGCTGGTATAGGATTTTGCCTAGAAAGGTTCCAGTAAGAATACTTCTCACTGGTAGTAAATTGCACTGAGCACTCAGCTCCAAACACTCAAATGGAAAAGCGGCATTCCTCTGTCCGGCTCCTCACCTCTACTGAGATGTCATCCCTGGTGGCCAGACTCTGACTGACAGCTGCAAGGGAGGCCTGCTCAATGTCTCTGATGCATCTGTTGATCCCATCGATGGAGAAATCACATTCTCGCTGGCCTGGGGCCTTGTCCCTGAAAAACACAGACTGTCAGCTGAGCACAGCGGAAAGGAGACAGACACTTCCATGGATGCACATAAGTGTACTTCATTACCTGGCAACACGTAAAATGTGGGAGGAGAGGAACAAGGAAAAAAACTAGCTTAGTTCTACCTATGGGATTTTGTTGCATGTACAGTGTACTTTGCACATTTTTATACACATACACGTATTGCTCCTATTAATGATTAAAAAGAAAAAAAAAATAAATCATTGCCTCACAAGAAAGTGCAAATTCAACCTCCTCAGGATGGTCAGACTGGCCCAATAATGAAGGTGAACACGAAAACACAACAGATACCAGGAAAAAAAAAATCATGTTTCTGTGCAGTGCAATCAACCACCTAAAAACCAAGTCATTAGAAATAAGGTGTTACATTCAGTCGCAGGTGTCTTTTAATGAAGGTTGGGTTCTGAGTACTTTGTCCTGACATGCTGTTTGCTATTTCAGTGCAATCATTGTCGAAGATTGACAAAACTATGAACGCTCCTTAGTTCACTGGTTTGATACCACTTCGATTTAATCAATATCAAGATGTTAAGTATAGAACAACACTTCAAAATTCTCATTAAGAAAGGCACAGACAGGTTTAGTACAAAAAATAAAGAATATAATGAAGAATATTCACACTTCTTATCACAGCATTCTTGCAACTTTGTTTTTAACTCTACTGTTACATTTACCTTAAACTGAATCGGAGGTGGAACCAGGGAAGGACAACAGAATACAAACACAGAACAACCTTGTGCTGCAGCCATTGATTGTGATTAAATACCCAGTGTAACCAGGGAGATACTGTGCATCCCAGAATAAATAATTTCCATTAGTGAAAAATACCACAGCGCTAACAGCCATACAGTACTATTCTTTGTGAACAGCTGCTCAATGATAACTACAGTTTTGTTACTGCAAAAGACATACCTGATAGAGGTGATAAGACTCTTGATAGAATCTGAGACAGTGTGGGAATGCCCGGCTAGCACAGACCACGTAGGAGGGTCTTTTGGATTAATAGCCAGAGAACGAGCAGTTTTGATCAATAAAGACGAGCTCTCCAACATTGTTTTAGCAGATACTAAAATTGGTTCCTGTGCTCGTGACCCCTGTGGTTGGAAAGGTCCAGGGACAAAAAGAAGGTTTCAATAATTATTTGAGTTTGTCCACACTTTCTGCTCCTAAAAATCTCTTTAACAGCATTAAAACAGCATTATTATTTATTATTATTATTTTCACAGATAGTCAGCACAGAAATAGTACTAAAATCATTGCAGTCCAAACATTTTCTTTCTAACACACTGAAGAAACACTTTCCAAGTTTAGAAAGGCACCATCCAGCTGAGAAACAGAAGAAAACAATGACACTTGTCCAATTGGAGCCTATGGAGACAAAACTGAAAACCAACTTTGTCACAGAACTGGCAAGACCCAACCAAGCGTGCTCTTTTTGCAGGAATTAGTTGGACTAGGATGGTCTAACTGAGTCACCACCTCCCTATTCTATTGCCAGTAATCTGGTAAACCCAGGTACTAGAGGGTAGGCTTAGATTTCAGTTACAGTCCTACAACGTAAAGATCGCAACAGCTACTGCATCACCTGATATTGCCAGCTGGAACCGCGGCTGCCCAAACCAGGGAAGAGCAGTTGGAGAGTCAGTACACAACCTCTATTTCAAAGCTTTTATGAAGCTTGAAGGATTTATTTTATTGTGGGGGTTTTTCACTTGCTTGGTTTTGTGTTGTTTTGTTTGTTTGTGTGCTCCTTCATCCTCCCCAAAAAAACCTTTATTAGTTACTTTAAATACTATCCTGTTGTAGTTACAGGGGTCAAGGGTAGAGAAGTTATTCTTCCCAAAAAACCTGCTTCTCCTTATCACGAATGCATCATTTTTGGAGGGAAAAACCCCAGCAATGTCCCCTCAATCCCTTCCAGAACTACTTAGATGCCATTTGTTAAAACTGCTTGAGGGAAAAAGGGATATTTATTACTTTATCACATGGAAGAATCCAGCTAACAAGACATGCCAGTCACCCGAGTCACTTAGCTAACAGGAGACTGGCAGCGCTTACTGTAGCCTAACTAGTTTTACCCTGCTGGTGCAAAATTCAAGGTCAGAGGTGAAAGGCACCAGAACACCCTATGAACACCCAGGAACCCAGACAGACACTGTGGGGTCAGGTCCTCACACTCACTTCCTCTCACAACACATGATTAATTCAACATTTTCAACTTTGAGGGTGGGAGTGGCACATGCTGCCTTACCTCAGTGCTGATCTGCGCTGGTATGCTGACAAATTCTGGATTTGAAGCGAATGCCGTCAGATTTTCCACAGCCTCTATCAAAGGTGCTGTAGCAATTCTGCACTTGTTGCGGTTCTCTTCAGAGAAATCACCATCCAGGGCCTGCAAGTCAAATAATGATGGAGTTCTGTCTGAATAGGTTTCTTTGTAAAATTGAAGGAAAATAATTTAATTCTTCATAGTTTTAAATTGTTGTGTTTTTAAGACATTTGAAAGTTCCTCCACAAACAAGGCTGATGCACAGAATGTGATGCTTTAAGGGTGTATTTCTTTCCTTAGCTGGTTATTGACCCTAAAATTAAAACTGCTGTTTTGCTTCACAAGAGTGAATAAAGGTTTTCCATCATCACGCTGGTGACTCTCATAAGTCGTGTCTTCGCACCTTGCACTCTAAAGGGTGGAAGTGGCTAGCAAGGTGGTTCTTTCCTACAGACTGATTTACAGCTTTTTTAAACAAACAAATTTATTGCTCTCATTTTCACATGAGTCAACTGATCTCTTCCATAATCTCATAGGAAATAGTTCAATATGAAGGACCTGCTACGTAATAGAAGCTTCCAGTCCTAAGACCATAATTATTGGAAGACTTTCAGTAGCAGATCAGCTAATGGCTTCCAGAAAGGTTTAGAATCATATGTCCTCTATAGCCTCACAAGTATTATTTCTGCTTGCAGGAGGAAAAGCTACCTCCTGCAAAACTTCAGGCAGGCATTTGGAAAATAAAAGATTAATATTATCAGGAGACTAGTAAATGGCAGCAACATAAATGGCTTCTGTTTGGTTCTCAGTGTTATTTGTTTTTCATTTTTCTCTCATAAGTATGGTAACGCTGACAGAAATACCTCCACAAACCCCCAGATATTCAGCAACGTAACACCATTAAAAATCTCCACATTCAGTTGCTCGCAAATTATTCTCCTGGTGCAAGTTCATTGAATACATCAACACAGAGGTGTCTCCTATTGGATGGGCCAGCTGCCTCTCCTAATGCTGATATTGCCCAATTCTTTCCATCTTCACTACAGCACTCTTATACCACTGAATGTGTTTTCCAGTTCAGGTCCTCAAAAATGTAATTAACAATTTTTCAAACTATACATATCACAAAAGCAAAAAAAAAATTATAACTGTTCTGATTCTGTCTCAACACGAGAGGGAAAAAAAAACAAAAAACAAACAACAAACACACCACAATGGAAGAAAAAAGCACAATTAAGCAGCATTTGTACCTTGATAGTTTTAACCAGGTTAGCAGTGCTGTTTGCAACTTCCTTGGCAGACTGCACAAAGTGTCTCTTGGCAACGGGATTTGCTGTTTTTGATGAAGCAATGCGACAAGCATTGCACAAAGCAGAAGTATGTTTGGCCACAATTGTGGCAGCTGATAATACCTGAAAAAATAGACAGCACAAATCAAGCAGATTATCAAAGCAGCATGACAGTTACTACACCCCAACTCTGCAGAGTCGCAGTTCTAAGACATACAACAGTTTCAAACCAAAACCCCTTTGCTCGGTTGCAAAGAAAGCGCAGTCATGTGTCCTAACTATGGCAGTCTCACTGCAGTCCTCTGGAATCACCTGTGATGGGCTGCTTGCTGGATCTACCAAATTCTGGCAAGCCATCTGGATTGCTTGATTGGCTCTGGCAAACTGAATTGGGTCAACCAGACCCTGCTGACCAGCCTGACTGTTTGGATCTGAGATGCCAACCAGGTAGGCAGCCTAGAAATGGAGAAAAGAAGAAAAAAAACCTAAGAAACAATGCAAAAATCCATCTTGGTTCTTTGATAAAATTGCCACATGTCATAGCATCCAGTGGACAGAGTTAATTCACAAATCATACTGTGAAGTAATATTACCTTCTTTTTTTACTAATAAATTTCCAGAATCCTCTGAAACCAAGAAAACTTATCCTTACACTTGTGAAATATATTTAGTCAAAACAAAACTGTCTGCTGTTTAAGCAGCTGATAGGCCTGGAAACGTCATTTTTCACTTGCATAGCCAGTGGAAAGAGCCTTAATGGTCACGAGCATCAGCAAATTATTTACTAGATCAGCCATAGCTGGAGGTGGTGAGGGTTTGGGTCAAGGCTGAGTGGAAAAGCAATTCACAGCAAACGCACTACTGCTGAGGGTAGGACACATCAAGTCTGCAGTTGCTGGTCCACTGCTGCTCAAGATGTCTGATGGCCAAACTTTCTTTCTCAATGAAATAAGTTTCATAGCTCTCAACAAGAAAGAATTGTCTCAGCTGTTGAAGTATTTGAAAATTTCTTGATGAATTTCTATTATGGATACAACTATCTGTCACCCTGATACGTAAATAAGGCAATGCAGGTTCACATGTGGAGGAGACTGAGTTTGTACTGAGACATTCCACACTTGGGGAAATCAAGCAGTGGTTTGCAGATGCAGAGCATGATCCCCTGGAGTCAAATATTTCACTGGAGGGGCTTTATCAGCTGTCAAGAGTTCAAGGCACCCAGTTATCAGGTCAGAGAAACCACAGTCACCACTTCCAGACTCTAACTTGTAGTAGCTTAAAAATGTTGGTTATTCCAGAAAGTATATGAGCAGCTGAAACATGTTGCTTATTATTTAAAATGTCTGAAATTACTAGTGCTCCTTACAAACTTTTACAAACTAAATCTTGATTCAGTAACTTATACTGTGGCTGGTTTTTGTGTGCTTCTCTATGATGTAGTAGTTTAGAGCTTGAGCTGCACTCGTGAATTCCATATGCTGCAGCTTTGACTTTCGCTTTATCCTCAGAACAGTTTCCTTTTTAAGAGCATTTCCCTTCCTTATAAAATATGCATGTTATTGCATTCTGTTGCTTCTACAGCATATAGCACTGTATGCACAGTTTCTGTGGATCTACAGAGAGGATGCCACATAGTACAAGGTCATCATTTGTTTGGCCACAAGGAAGTAAATCTCAGATTTACACACCCACAACATGAACTTGCTAAAAAAATAAAAGCACATACTTGCTTTACAGACTGGAGTAGCTTACCTGAGCTGCTGCCTCTGTAAGGCCACAAAGAGCCTTGGATGCAACTCCAACACATTCTCCAAAGACTAAAAGATCTCCAGTTTTTGCATTCTGGGAAATTCCCGCCATGGATTCTCCAAGAACCTCAGAAATAAAAAGCAAAGTTACATTACCAACTTGCTTCTCTGTCCCTCAAAGACAAGGGATTCCTGGCCAGAGCCAGATCTGGCCTACAAACCTCTATGACTTGGCTTCCCAAAGTTTTAGCTAGTTAACAACTTCACTGAATTGGGCACATACCTCTGCATGGCATAAGGAATAAGGCATGTGGATCAACACTGGATTGACATACACATGACTGCAGCGCAAGTGACTATGAGGATGCAGAATTAACCCTCCCTGTTTCTGCTGTCATCCTCTAGCTATCACAGCTAGCCTGGTGCTAGGTACAAGTCAATTGCAGAACACAACAGCCAGTCCCACAGCTGCTGTCAACACATCTGGGATCTTATTTGCCCCCCAACTCACTGACACTCAGTGGAAATGAAATTGCATCTGGTCTGCTGGAACTATCTGAATGTCAGAATGCACATTAATTCCCACAGTGTCTCCCACTGAATTCTGTTTGTTTTCTTTTAAAATTCAAAAAAAGATCTGACTGCAGTAGGACAGATGACATGCACGTCCATTAAGCACTTTCTTTTAGAGAAGGAATTATCTAAAACAATTCCAACACACCAAATAACAAAGACACCAAAAGCAAAGCTTCCAAGATGTATAGCATAGTACATTTAAAAATAACCTGAGAGATATCACGCAGGTTTTCTGATGTGTCAGAATATCTGGACTGTTCAGACACTTCTCTAAGATGTTTTGCACAGAATGATACAATGATATTTCATTGCCAAGCCTCTCTTTTATGCTTTGGGCCATTCTAACATAGCTGCAGTCAAAACACATCAAAGTATGACACGCTCTCTAATACACAGGAGAGGAAGGGAAAGAGGGGTGAACTTGAACAGCATTGCATGTCAGTCAACTCATTTCTCAACGAGGCAATATGCCTTCCAAGCAACCAAAAACTGAAGTTACCTCTAAGAGACCTATTTCAGGCTGAGTTTTATCAAGGAATGCAGCACACGTTTTAGCTGTAAACACTGTGCTGTGTTTTTAACACTGCATATGCACATGGAAACTTCTGAAAATCAAAATGCACTTTACAGTTGGCACAGAGGTGGGAAAAGGAACTTACCTTTGAGTTTTCCATTACGCCCTCAATACAATCAAAATATGAGAGATCGCTCACAGGTTCATTGGGGTTATCCAGCATTCCCTTAACTGTCTGTAATAATGAAAGATAACTCTGATTATTGACAGAGCCTGAAATACTGAGCTGAGAAGAACTCAGACCACCACAACCATCCTGCTCATACCAATGTAATCTTACAACTTGGCTTCCAGCAAGCAAGCAAACCTACACATCAAATGCTGCCCTACATTAACTCAACTGTGGTAACTACACATTTGTGCACTAAAAATCTACTGCAAGTATGGGCTAATGTGGTTTACCTTGTGTTTGTGATGAGTGATTTATGGTCAGCTAGTGATGCTTGGCTGACATGAGGTAATCTGGTTTTCTGTCATTTGTCCATAGTCCAATACATGTTTTCAATACTATTTTGAATTTCAGAAGTGGAATTACAAGAGTGATAAGAAAACCAGCTACCATTTGTTGAGTACTGTCTAGAGACACAAAGTGCTACCCAAGTGCAAGTCAACCAACTGCCTGCCTCTTACTACTGTATCAACAGTTTCCACCAGCACAGCTCCCTCAGCCAGAAAACTACATATTCTAGTTGGGTTTAACTTTTTTTCTGAGGTGATTCTGATTCCTGGGTATAACAATGTGAAAGTCACGTATTCACTGAGAGGAATCGATGCATTTAGATAAAAAAACTTGTAAAAAACTGTAAGAAGCATCAGAAGCATCCTCTTATACGTTAAAAATCTGCAATATGCCTTTTTCTAAGTTTGGAGGAACACGCTTTTCTGCCAAATATCAGGTGGAAAAGACTTAATCCTTCTGACGAAAGTGAAATCAGTAAGAATAGAAAGATAACATCCACATCTGATGCTTGCCTTCCATCTGAGAGAAATCTAGGCATGATTTTAAACCCTTAGACTTTTCTCATAACCAGACTCCTAACATTACGATATACCTACAGTTTTAAGAGCTCATCTATTGCTTTTTAAAAGCTATAGCTTAACTTAAAGCCTTACAAGCAATTAAACCATGAGCACAAGGAGATGTGAAAAAGTCATATCCTGAGAATCATTGTAAAGAGAAATTGAAAGACTGCTAAGAATGCTTTCCCCAAAATATGACAGGTTTCCTCAGGTCACTTTGATACCAGTCTTCAGTCTGGTTTTAGGACTGTGTGGTCTTGCCCCAGTTCTACTTTTCTCAGAAATTAATCTAATTTCATTCACCCAGTTCCTTGGCTAACTGTCCCTCTCAGATAAACATTTCCTGAAGTTCAAGATGCTACAGATCTTCCTTTTCTTCCCAGGCTCTGCTCACAATCCACGCTATTGGTACAGAACCCTCTGCAATGGCTTCTTAAAGCTATTCTACCCTACATTTCTCCCCTAAGCTCTCAGTTTTCTGTGGCTCATTAGCTGGGAAATCTGACCTTTCACATCCCTGCTATTTTACAGGTCTCCCGGTACTCTTTCAGGAAGTTCTGAGCAATGGTGCTTCCTTCCTCCTGCTTGCTCCACCCTACATTCTGCAGTGATTTCAGGCAGCCATTACACTATGGCCCAGTTTCCAGTTTTTCTCTTATTTAGACTTGCTGCCACTCTCTTTGCCCAAGGGGAGGATTCAGAAGTACAAATCAGTTCCTAGGCAAACTCCTATCAATATTTTGGGATGATGGCTGTGGACTTGCATTTTACAAAATCACACAGTATTCTGGAATACACTCCAATGATCGTGGTATCCTTTTGATACCAAAGGGCAGAAAGAAAAAGCTTGAAGGCATTTTATGTTCTCCACACAAAGCCAGTCATCCCTCAATATTTTGGCCTTGTCAGCAAGGAAATATTTAGTTTAATTACAAAGATGCTATTTCCTACTACTGCAAGCAGCTGTCCCTGTGATCAGTGCGGACTCTTTGAATTAGGTCTTTCAACTGACCTGCTACTCCCTATTTAGCCAAACATTTCACTAATGAACCAGAACATACCTTGCAAAAACCTGTATTGACACACGAGCCACATCAGCTTGGCTGTGACAAAGCAGATAAAAGGCATCAAAATCTACGCTAAGAAATGACAGGGAGTAACAGGGTAAACACTGTAAATGGAATCCTGAAGTGGGATGTCAGTAATGACAGCCTATAAGCAGAAAAATCAAGTACTGCAGCTCTCTCTAATGCACTGTTTGTAGTGAAAATGTCCATCTCATCATGATTCTTCTTTAATTCACAGTAAATATGAGTAATAAGGACTGAACTACCTCTAGAGGGGCAGGGAACAGGAGATGGGAGCAGAGCAGTTAAATTCATTCTGGGCAAAACTACAAGATGTTCACAGGGGTTCTGTGCTTACCTCATTTGCAATTAAAACCCCTGACGTAGATACCAGGTGAGGAGACAGTGTTAGCAGCTAATCAGACAAAGAAACCAAAGGAAACAAACATCTGAGCCCCATTTTCATTCTTAAGAACTTTTGAAAGGTAGTAGTACCTCCAGTTCTCTGAGTGCATTATCACATTCCTTCTGCCCAGGAGCTTGCTGGGTGCACAGTGTGATAAGCTGGTTTATACTCTCGGTCACAGCTCTAGGGAAAGTAGAAGGAAAAAAGGTATATTTTAAAGTTAAACTATTCCTCTTGTTAGAACTTCTGTTTCGTTAACTGTACGCTGCATGAAGATTTTAAACACTAGTGTTCTACCACATTTTTTCTTTTCAGTGTTGGAGGATTAACTACATGTTGAACAGTTCACCTAGAGACCTCTTATTTAACAAGGTTCATAGGAGCAAAAACATTCTCACTAAAGCAGTGCCTAGTAATACACCCAACATACAAGCATTACATTTAAAACTGTTTGGAAGCAGTAGAAGCAGGAAGGTGGCCTCTCATATCCCAGCCCAAGTGGAAGAGGACTGCTAGCACTCTAAAAGCCACATTTGTTCTCATCAGATAGAGCATATAAATAAGTGCATGCTTTAATAAAGGAGTGTATATATATTTTATAAATAAGTTATTGCTATTAGAAAGGGATGATTCCAAGATTCAGGACAAATGTCAACTACATTATCCCCACGGAAGTAACAGTCTTAACTTATTTCCTCTCTAGGCTAATCTTTGTGGGTGTAAACATTTTGGAAGACAGCATTATAAGTCACATCCACATGATCTCAGGCATTCACCTGATCTAACATTGACATTTCTAGGTGTGATGTCTGTCTGTCCTTCAGAAGTCCCCTTTCAGTTTAATATTTGAACATTCCATTTAAAAACTTTGCTAATTGAATAAAAAGTTAATTCAGAAAAAAAAATGTTTAAAGGTTTTGAAAAGGAAAGGAGAGGTGATTATCCAGTCAAACACTGAAATGCAGTGTTCTTTTTCACAAAAACACTGAGCAACTTGGCTGAGAAACAGGGTCCACAAGATGAAATTCAGGGCATGGTGGGCAGAACCCTTAAAGTAAGGGTATCTTCCACTAAATAAACATAGTATCTAACCCTTTCAACTGTTCTGGATCATACACACTGTCAGTGGTAAGTAGTCACAACATGATAAAAGCACATTCTATAGAACAACATTACTCGGTTTCTTTGTTAGGGATTGAGAGGAGAGGCTTACTGTTTGTTAGCTACTGCCTTCTCAGAACAGTGATGGTAAAAAAAGTAGATAAAACACACAAGTCTCTTTCAAAAACCAGGCCAACTTTCCCACTGCTGGTTCGATTCTTATTTCCACCAAGCCAGTCAAGGAACTCCAAAAATAAGCATTTTTTCCTCCAGCCTACAGTCATATAAAGAGAACTGCAAGTTCCAAACACTCAGTTAAGTGTCAATAGCAGAAGAATATACAAACACATTATAAATATCACAGAGAAAAGCAAATATCTTATGAAAACCTAAAGTAAGCAACACGTCCTTACCTTGCTGCTGCTGCTAGGAGGTTCTTGGCATTAGGAGCTCCAGGATCAACAGACAGAGACTTGGCAGCTAGTAACAGCTTGCTGGAAGCCATAGAGATGCTCTTGAGGTTCCCTATTACTTGAATCTGGTCCTCTTTAGTCTGCAAAGCCACAGCAGCATAGCATTAAGTGCAGCATTTGCAATAAAGAGATTGTGCTAAAGCCACATTTGTAAACCCGGTTTGGTTATCCACCTGAAACCGTCATGCAGGGGAGCATACTCTGGGAAAGGACATGGACCAAAGCCTCTGTTCACCCAGACAGGTGCCTCTAGCTTCACTTACACATCACAGAAAAAAAAACCCATATAGAACCCAAATAGCTTGGATTCTAACAAAGGCAGTATTCACAAATGAGGAACGGATAAACTTTACTACTTGTTGAACAATGCTTTTGTTGTCAAGACTCTCATGCATCTCTGCCTGGCACAGCTGATCCACATTATTCAGTCAGTGTACACTGTCTGTATTCTGGCATCCTCTGTGTAGCCCACAGGCTCTCTAGCATCTAACTGGGATTACTCACACCAAAAGAACCCTCCAGAAAGTCCTCTATCCCAAGAACATATGTTTCTGTAAGCCTGCTTCAGTAAACATTCTGACTTGGATGTTCTGTTACTTATTTGAAGCCATTGCTCGAAAAGGAAAACATGCATATGTACATGATTCCAGGGAAGTACTGCATTATCCCAGCAAATAGCTGGGACTAGCTGCTTCTGTCAATGATCAGCAGAAGTGAATTCCTTCTAACAGTCTGTTCAGGGTTGTATGTAAAAAGGGTGCATATTACCTCAGCTGATGCGAATAGCTTTTACTCTGTATTTACATTCTGCTGTCTCCCTCCCTCCCTCCCCATTTTAGTTGGCACCCGAAATACCCAGTATTGCTTCTGTTTGAGGCAACTATCTATACACAGACAGACAGAAAACATTCTCTTTTGAATGATCAGCCACTTGTAAGATAGTTATCATCCCCAATGTCAGCAGGATAAGCAAACCAGCAGCAGCTGGAATTCTCCTTTAAGTAGCTTTCTGCAGTATCATTTCTACCTTTGCCTTCATTGGATTGCCTCAAACAAAATATTCTACAGGTCAATGAGGCTCATGGCTAAAAAGCTAGTCGGGTACCTAACTTCTCAGTTTCAGAGAATCAGCCGATATTTAGTGCCTAACTCACTTAACAGATCTGGAACCTGAATGATTAAGTTTTGATAGAGAATAAACAGCACTGTCCAATCTCTCTATTCAGCTATACCTACAAAGCATCTGCTCTATACAGACACTTCGTAAATTACTCCAAAGAACTGGCACACTCAAGACTTTCTGGTTAGTTTTCTTTCAGCAATCATTTCTTAGGTTTACCTGTTCCTCATACTAACTAGGGCAACAGTCTGCAGATCCTTTTTTTCTGTCAGTCCTCCTAGCTCTCCTGGTACATGACCCTCTTTTATATGCTGACACTTGGTACTTTAAATCATCTCCAAATGATCTATTAATGCAATTCAGTACACCTAAACCCAGTAAGATAAAATGAAGGAGATATCTCCAACTTCAAATGAGTACCTAGCCTACTAGGAATAAGTTAGGTAATAGGGGACAACATTCCTGACACAGAGTTCATCACAATAGAACTCTGCCAGATTTAAATCACTAAACAGAAGTCCAAGTGCTTGCTGTCAGATTCATGGCATTTTAGCCAGCCCTCTTCAAGCACTCACTCCACTCTGTAGCAAGTCCACACCAGCACACACCATAGAGCAATATCAAGTCTGGATTTTAAATGCACCTTTTTTCCTTCCTCTACTGAAAGCATTTGAAAGTTAGCAAAGAAAGGGGCTAAATTTTGAACAGTGTTCACATAAACTATGCTTTATGGTAGTTCTACCAAAACAGAAGCAACCCTTTCCATAAGCTTTGAGAGGTTCAGAACACCTTTGTACCTCCATATATACAGCTCAAATTCGTTAACAGCCCAAACGAGACAGAGGAGTATGAAGTTGTATTTCTGACTGGGCATAGGAACAAATACCAGTATCCTGAGTAAAATAACCAGTTACAGATGACTGCTTCATATCAAACATCACCTGTCTATTTGGAGAGGCTCACACCAGCATATTGTATTGTGCTACGAGATAACCAAGATACTGCATTGCAAAATACTATGGCCAAGACAGTCCTTGGTCCCAATCAGCAAATTAAACACTCACTTGTGCTTGGCCAGCCATTTCAATACCAGCATCAAGAAATTCATCAAAATCATCACTGAATTTTCCAGAGGCTGCAGCCAGTTCCCCACTTTGGCCCCGTGTAGCATGGACGACTTCTCCTGCTGACTGATTCAGGTCTGCTGCTGCCTGGTTCAGTTCACTCTGAGCTTCTTGAAATGACTTAGAACTGGGAGGTAGCTGTAAGAGACCAAGTGCTGTATTTTATTGTCTGTTGTGTCACACCAAGCCTTCACGACTAGAAAGTTCATCACAATTCCAGAACATTAAATGCAACACACACAAGCTAGAACAGAGTACTGCAACTGGGCTGCCAGTGATTCAGTTCCAAATGCAAAAGAGTCCAGCTATGGGACAGCTGTCAACCAGAAATCTATGCAGCAATCTTAGTCCTGCTGTTTATTTCAAGGGACAGACCAATACGCAAGCCTTTCAAAGGCTAGAGATGACAACAACTATTTTATGGTTAAACTTTGAATTTCAAAGTGATAAAGTCAGTGGCAAAAGTTGGAGAACTTTGGTCTTCAGGTCATCATTTCCTTCTACAAACAAGCTTTCCAGAACACCACACAAGTCTTAACCCCTGACCTGGTTTTACCAAAAGGCATTGCAGAAACATGAAAATACAGGGTATTTCAAAAAGATGGACCAAATCTGAAATCACTATATCTTTGAAGTTGGGTCCATCTTTTTGAAACAACCTGTACAACTCCTTTTTCATCCACAGGGTAGCAAGGTCACTGGCAAATACAGAAAAAAGTTGTTCAAATCGTATAACCTTCTGGCAAGTGACCATGGCACAAAAGGTGTTGGCTTTTGTTTTTTGTTTTTTTTTAAACATTGATGCAGTTTAACAGAAATATAACAATTCTTCTCCTTGCAAAAAATGCCCATAGATGCACCAAACATTTTTTGACTGACCACAATACTCCCTAAACTGATCACTTCTAGGTGAGACATAGATTATAATTTTCCAATTTTCATATTCTTCAAAACATTAAGTCACAGTTGGAACTTCCAAAAAACCAGCTAATTGTGATCTATGACAACAACTTTAACGTTGACTTCACAAACCATAGAAATATTTCACCTTGCCCGTAAGCTAGAAGAACGGCATTTCAGCCATAGTAGCAGCAATTTAAAGCTACATAAATGTAAACAAAATTTACATGAAGTATACTTAGAGCACTTTAACTGAATAATAACTGATACATGGGGAACCCAGACTTGCTCTTCTTTTCTCTGAAATTTCTACGTTAAAAGACATCTCACCGAATCAACAAGCAGCTTCTTACTAGACTCTCCAATACTCTTCAAGGCCACATCCACATCCTTTTGTCCAGGTAGACAATTCACGCAGTTATTCAAAGAGTGAGACACTGCTTTTGCCACCTACAACACATAAGTAAACATATCCACACTAAGAATGGCTTAAGTGGTCATTTATCCAATAGCAAGGACGTTCTACAGCCAGCAGTTCCTACATTCTGACTCTAACAAGACCATTTTTGAGGCTTGCGACTTTCCTGATTTGCTCACCTGTAGTCGCTATTTACGCTCACTCATTGCTGGGTAGTGTTGGCAGGGCAGCTCCACAACTGCTCCTGGCACCCAGCATAAAGGCTGCAGCACTGCAGATATTGGAATGCCCCTGAAGTTAACAATATGCTAATCACAGAAATACTTTGCATATACCTTTTTACAAAATCCTGATTAGTCTCCTGATAAGAAATTATTTAAAATAGAGGCCAATTATGGAACATTTAAAGCCAGTAAAAAAGAACCTGTTACTCCTGAAAGTCTTCAAAAGCAGTGGTGCCACATGTGCAGAAAGCATGCATTTACTTTTTCAATACAACATGAATACAGACCCTT
This sequence comes from Columba livia, assembly GCF_036013475.1. Classification (NCBI taxonomy): domain Eukaryota; kingdom Metazoa; phylum Chordata; class Aves; order Columbiformes; family Columbidae; genus Columba; species Columba livia. The sequence goes on along the minus strand of NC_088612.1, from coordinate 17,377,737 downwards.
TATTTAATAATGATCAGTTCAACAGTTGTTTCATTTTGGCAGACAAGCAGTCTACTCAAATACATTGCGGGTAAGAGAACTTAACTACATCTTTGAAAAAGTTTACTTTTCTAAAAGATGACAAAAATATCAGACTTTGCACCATCTGCATTGTCTAATATAAGCGTGATGTTACTATCTCAGAGCTGCTGGAAGAAACAGAAAGCTGACAGCCCTTGCAGTCCTATTTTCTGTAGTTCTCTCTCATTATTTAGTGCTGCATTCTAAGTAATTTCACTGGGTGTTTGATAATTCGCACGGCTGCTAAACTTGCAACTTACCTGGGCTAATCTCTGTTGACTGTCGGCATCCCCTGGTGCAGCCAGGGCCTGCTTCGCCTCCTGAATAAGCATCGCAGAGCCTTCCATGACATCCCTGGCTGAATCCAACATGGCATGTGCTGCCACAGGGTCAGTAGTAGATGCTGCAACTCCTCGTGCTGCCTGAGCCAACGTCTTCAAAGCCTGAGCAGTTTCTCTGGCAGCAACTCCTATGTTCAGATGTGATCAAGGATTCTGTTAATACCCTTGAAGATGATCTTTATATTTTAAGACAGATTAATTTGCAGGTAACGAAGCCATTGCAAAATAACATGGCAAATGCAGTTTAAAATAAAAATCTTCAAACATGACCAGATTTGAAATACACAGCATCATTTGCCTATAAAAACACTTGAAGTGCCGTCATAAAGTAAATATTCTACTCCAAAGACCATATTCCAGGAACAGATCTCCAGTAGTTACGTACTGAAAAAGAAGAAAATCTAAAACCTGGAAATGAGAAAAAACTCATGCTCCAGACTATGAGGAAAAGTGATTGTCTGCAAGAATGGTGTACATTACTTCAGAGCCACAGCATCTCTGCCACAGCTGAAAACACAATTTTGGATTTTTAAAAGAATAAACAGCAATACCTTAAGTTCAAGCAACTAAAAAAAAATAAAAGAGATTAGGAATGATACAACTTGATATAACCTAACATCACTGTGAGCACAAGCACAGTGAAATAACTGAATGAAGTCACAGAGAGGATGTAATGAAATCAGTTTCTGTGGCCTGTCTGGCCAACATTATTGGACATTCATTAGCTCTAGCGCTAAGGTGTGTGACTGTGTGAATAGTGGTCCCATTCTTCTATTTGGGAAATTTAATTCAGCCCTTAATGAAAAACAAGATTCAACGGTTTTCTAAAAGACCTGATCAGCACATAGTCTAGTCAACAACATATGCAATTATTGTAGGTGGTATATTTCAAGTGATAATGTTAAAATAATGTTATTGCTACCAAAAGAAAGCTATAGAAAAGGTTCACATTTGGTGTACAAAACCTCTTGGTTATCTTTATTTAGGCATTAAAAATAATTAGAATGTTCAAATATCCCTATTGGAAATGTTTAGAAAGCTGGGACATCACAACTAAACACAACCCAGAAAGTAGCCATGTTAGCATTTTAACACCAGTGCCTTCTAACATTTCCTCTTCTGATCAACTGAACAGAAATCTCAATCTATTCTGGTTATACACAGACACACGGGAGACTGCAACACTATTTTTTTATGAAGCATATCATTCACACCAGCAATTCCTAGTAACTTGCCACAATTCACTATCAGCAGTAAAAAAAAAAAAAAAAAAAAAAAAAAAAAGGTAGTAATTCCTTGATGTAACTAGTCTGTGATAAGAAAACCTTTATTAAGTCTTTTATGGAAAGCAGAGGCGTTATAAGTGAAAGAGTACCTGTGTAGTGCTCGTTGCCTTGAGCAGCACAAGTTAACAACTGAGCCATTGATGAACCAACTGCTTTGGATGTACTTCCCAGGTCCTGAGCGCACTTCTCAAGCTGTGAAAAATTGCAGAGGACAACATTTGTGTAAGCCCAACTAAAACATACTCATTTTTAAAATATTACTAAAAGATTTCTTATTTCACCAAGCTTTTACCTCCGCTACCAAACACACGTGTAGTTTTTCTGAAACCTGACTAGCATGTTTTTCCCATCCAGGGCGAAATAAATTAATTAGGTAATATGAACAACAAAGCTATTTTATAACTCGCAGTGGAAATCGATTGGTTTTTTTTGCCAAATAAAATATTTCACTTTCTAAGCCTACTGGGACTAGTAGTCTTAGAACTATTGAGTTCTCGTCTTTATTGAAAATAAATTCTTTTTGACAAGAAAAGACCAAAACATTGCTGATGCTAAATTGTAATTTGTACAACAGAGAAGGATGCTTTACAGTTCTATGAGTAATTCTGGTACAGAACATGCTTCTGAATGTAGTAGGAATGTGTACTTTTTTTAAGAGAATTAGTGTAAAATCCTATCAGCATCATCATTATTCAAAGCCTCATGACTTCTTTTGCCTCTAGTACTTAAAATTTTTAACAGCTAACTTTGTTTCTTTGTTTTTAAATGAAGAACATCCTTCCTCAATTACAGTTTCTCCTGGGAGAGGTTTTAACTGTCCATCCACAGCTGCCATCTTCGCATCTTGTAGTTCATTTTTGAGTGTCTGGACTGTATTCAAGGCAGAATCAATTTCCATTGGGCCACATGCTTCATGAGCCTATTCAGAAATCAGACCAATATCACTGTTAAGAGCTGTAAGCCATTATTAGAAATATTAAATGCTTCAAGCCATCTTGCTTTAGCTGATGAGAACAGTATTGACCTACCTTCTGGGAGGCAGTTCGTAGCTCAGCTAAGCTGGTGGCAAGGTTCTTTGCACACTGACTTAACTGCATTGCTGCTGCTTGATCAGTCACAGTGGGGACTGCAGCTTTAGCTGATGCCACCATTTTACTTCCAGGCTGTTCAACAAAAAGCAAAGAACACAATTAGTTTTACTAGCTCAGTTTCTTGAAGGAAAGCTTAGGATTCAATAAACAAACTACTTCCTCCATTCACACACTCCTGAGGTTTCTAGATTTTCTGTAGCAACCACTTCATGCACTTCCCTGCTCCTTAACCGTGCACCTTCTATTCATATGCTGCACCCTGTCATAACTTCATATGGCAAGGTCCTCTGCAGCAGGACCCATTTGTGCCTTACTAGTACAACTTCTTCATTGGTACCAACATCTGTCTGAGGCCTTTGAGTATTCATGTAGAGAACTTAAAAATATTAAACTCTGCCAAAATTCTGTAAACTGAAAACTGTAATTCAAGCAATGACTCTTCACGGGGTTTGGTGCTAATACAATTAAAACACTTTGCTGATTCTCATCGTCACCCCCATACACACACACACAGCCAGAGGGGAGATGGATCGTTTTAATGACTCCAGATGGAATCATACGGCAAAATACTCAAACAGAGCAAGAGCATGTTTTGCAATACCTCTGCCTGATGAGACAAAGAACCTGCTAACAGCAATCAGTGAAAGGGTTTCGTTTCCATTTAAGGCAAGACTAACTGGTGCCAAGTAACGATCACCTCACTGTGTGAAGAATTGGTTTATTCTCTTTGTTTCTTGTAATGTTAGCAATAAATCCTATAGTTTTGTTATAAAAACTAAATAAAATATTGAGCATTTAAGATGTTTTGGAAGAAGCACAGAGTCAAATTTTGTGTTTTATTCAAAACTTCAATCCAACTCCATTACATATGCAGGCTAGTATCTAAAGGAAATATGGTAATATTCCCTTTTATTTAGTAAGAATGCTGGAGCTTCTTGCTGCAACACTAACTTTGTTTTCACTAAGAAACGTTACAACAGTGTCTCACATATTGAGACCGCTGCTTAGAAAGATGCTGAGTTCTCCCCATCTTGTTCTTTAAACGCTTTCCCAGAAGGCAAGTACTACAGCAATGAATGTTTCTTCTCCATGCACTTTAGTTTTCTTGTCACTTATAGCCTCAATTTTGGCAGGTTTCAGTGTCCACAGATTCAACAGTACTTCAGCCATCTGACCTGAGGAGCTAAATTCTACTTAGCTAAGGCTCACAGTCAATCATGACCATCGTTACATGCTTCTTAACCGTTTACTGCTTATTTCTCACAAATGAAAACATACAGCACTAAAAAATGCTGTTTGCTCTGATGGAATCTACTACAGTGGTTGATCGACTTCACCTGAAGGAAGTTCTGGCTGGAGTTTATTAGAGCAAGCTGGGCACTGAGGTCTTCTGCCTGAGCTTGACTTCCTCTGACACCCTGCACCAGCTGAGGAATGTGGTCTGCAACATTCTATAATAAACAAATGGAGAAGCTTTTAGTAGATAAATAAAACATCCAAATCCTCTGACATTAAACCAAGCCCTCTCCCCACACCACCCTTAAACACAACCTGTAGTATTCACAGGTACAAGACTCTTGTGCCTTCACAGAATTTGTTTAGGATTCCATGGAACTAAATTAATACATTAGGATTTTTCAGAAGGCTTCTACTTTTAAAGAAATCTTTATTCAAGCTACTCATTAGCCTAACAATACTACAAGACAATACAAGATTTTTGTGAAAACCAAGATACATAGAAAGTATTTTGAACTACTTCCTTTGCATGTTAAAATGCCAATAGTGGAGGAAACAGATTTTTCCAGAGAATGTCTTGTTTCAGAAAAACAATGCCTTTTACATACAAGCACGTCGGCCTACTTTTCCTTGACTTCTAATAATACAAACTTTATAGTACAGCTGGAGCATTCTGAAGTGTCTACTGCTAAAACTTTATTCCTGGACTATCCAGATTCATGCTCCTTGTCCATCCATTTCACAGAAACACTTCAGCAACACAATACTACAATTTTTCCCCCCCAAAAAAAGTTTAAAAGTAGGTATCAGATCTTCTCTGCTATGTAATAAATCATCATCAAGATCAAATTAGAATGAACTGTAAACAATACAGTGAATCAGCTTGCTTTTTTTTTTTTTAAATCATACCGAAATAAACAGCTGCCTACAACGCAATCTTGAGATGTACTGGAGCTACATTCCTTAATTCCAACATTTCTTAGGAACACCATCACGACACGAAGGATTTGCTGAATCTGAATGTGGCTTTCAACGATGCCTTGTTTAATGGTTTTGTTCTCATTCTCTACATAACTGCTCTTCCATTCAGAAGAAAACCCTTTTGCGTTCTACTGTCGTTTTCAGTTTTTTGTTCAAATGCAGTTCCTTTAAGAAGCCTCAAGCAACGTTAGTCAGAGCTAGAATTTAAGCTGCCAAATGTTGCTTAAACACAAAAGAGAACAGCTTTTCACCAGACTCAGAATTCTAGCTTGGAACTACAAAAACGTTCTTGACTTCAGGCATACCTTGAAAACTCATCTTGGCAGCTTTAACTTCAAGCTAGGAATCACGTTAACCCCGTAATAAGGGGTGTAACTTATCTTTTATGGTGACATTAAAGGCCCCAGATCCTTGTAGGCTGTACATCAGAACAGCAGGATCAGTGTTGATAGCTACATAACCAATTCATTCAAGAAGAATTGCACTCCAGTATACTATAAACCACTATTGCTATTCCACCCTTTGCTGTGGAAAGTTCAGAGGTTAACTTTACTCCACAGCAGACCCCAGTCCCATTCACTGTATGTATCATTCCACTGCCTATTTTGATCATAGAGCTACTCAGCTGCAGAAGAGCACACTCGTGTGCTGAACATGTGGCCAGCACTTCTTGCCACTGTACAAGCATCCAAGCAAGCAGCCTCCTCCACAAAGTGAAATGAGAGTTCTACAGAATCCATACATACGAATGTGTGTGGTGGTTAGGTGTTTTGTTTGTTGGTTTGTTTAATTTTGTTTTGAGGTTGCAACAGCATTATTATAGAAGGTGATATTCAGTTCCCCATAAAGCAGAGTTCAAGAGTTATTTGTCCAGAGGGTTGTGGCATGTTTACCTTACAGCTCTGCACAAGTTGCTGGTGGGCTGCTGTGTTCTTATTTGAAACAGCTGCATTCTGAGAAGCTGCAATAGTCTGAGTAGCAGCAGCTGCAGCTTGTTTAGCAGCAATCTTTGGAGAAAACAGAGGTAAATCAGTGGTAGAAGTATGAGCAACTCAGAGGATTAAATACATATTACAGGTAACCTTGACAGTAACAACTTTGACAGATTTGTTTGCCTTAAGGAAACGCAGGATTGCTCTTCTCTCAAGATGAAAATGAGCTGAACATGCCTATCCATCTCTAACTTGCCACTAAAGAAAACGATGGAACTAGAAGAATTCTAAGCTCTTACTCCTTCATAGCATCGGTTGCAATAAGACCAAAAGAAGTCAGTTAAAGAGAGCAGAAATGGCCTAATAATTTAGCTCCTCACAAAGAAGGCCAGAGAAAAGAGGCCAAGTACATAGAGTATTTCACACTGCTACATCAACACCTCTGACCAAAGAAAGACTCAAGGGAGCCAACTTCTACTAAGATTGCTCCATGGCAAAAGCAAAGATACTAAAATGATGCACAAGTACAAAATACTGATACTACTGAATCTACAAGCACTGATAACACCTTCTTCAAACAACTAGGAGTCTTATTGTCAACCTCTCTTTATAACAAAATGAAAAATTCAAAAATTTATTCAAGGTATACATGTCGTACAATGCTTTAATCGGCCCACTGAATACAACCAAGTGTGAGGTTCATTTTCTTCATTACACATTTCACTCCTTTGTAAGGCAGTATATGTTATAACAGCAAAACAAATAAGTCCTTTCTGTAAAGTCTACGTACATGCAGTTCCTGATTTTGGTTTCTAGGCAGACGCAGTAATTTAAATGCACTTCTGAAATGTGGTTACCTACTTAGATCCCCTTGTTTGTCTAATCTCATTGCACTTGAATCAGATCACTGTAAAACCACAGTTGGAAACTAGGAATTACAAAAGGCTTGTTTTTAAAATCTGTATTTTCTACATTTTAGCTGAGAATGGGAAGATCAAACCTTGTCTACAAGACCAGCTTCAGAGATATTTTATCCTTAGTGCACAGTAAACTATCTTTCTTCCCCTTGACTGTGCTACCAGCTATGATATAGCTTTTAACTTTTGTTTCTGCTGCTCTGATTTTCTGAATAATTTACCAGTTTAATTGGATGTGGTGCAATTCAACACATTTTTTATGGAAGTCTACACGAAACTCTAGCAGATTTACTAGTAAAACTACCAAAAGATAATGTGTGTAAATGACAAGTCACATAGATCAATTAAAAAAGTTTCAGCCCAGGTGTTTGAAACCTAGGCTGTTTTAATTTTATGACTAAGCCACCAGCAAATGTCTTCTGAGTAAAATTTTTACCCCAGCTTACCATATCACTGATACAAGTTGCTCAGTTTTCTGATGATTACAATATCATATGCTGGCATCTCAAATTCCAAGCCTTGTACTCTAGAATTGAGCTTAAAGTGAAATATACATTTCTACTTGCTTGAAATTATCTACAGATACTAATTATCTAAATGAACAAAACTGGAAATTCATCTAGTTTCCAACCTCTAATCTGTTGACAATTTTCTTCTTGATGGCATTCTGTGCAGCAGCATTTGTAGCAACTCGTAGTCCCTCTGCTGCTTCTCTCAGACGCTGCTGTTGATCTTCATTTTCAGGATTGGCTGCAGCTCCCTGCACAAAATTTCACAGCAAAAACCATGAGCCTCAGTAAAAGTTCCTGGAAAGAATGTAGATGAATATCAAGGCTTTAGATCCAGACAGTGTCTGCTACATCAGCCTTTATTTCCCTTACATTATCTTAATGTTAGAAGAACATTAAAATGTTACAAGACTTTGATGTGGAAAATTTATTGCTAGTGCAAGGTTGTTACGGTATATGCTATTAACAGGTACTTTGAGTAAGGGAGTTGAACATTTGCTTCATATAATACTTTACGTACTTGGGGAAAAAGCCTTTGCAAACTGCTTCCACTACTGTCTGTAATAATGTACTTTGATTATATGAATGCAGGTTTTGAAAAAAACAGTTTTAAGAATTCCCAATTTAATACAGCTTTCAGTAACAGCAGTTCAGACCTTCAGGTTTAACACAATAGGTTTTCTCCATTTGAAGTCTGAGAAAGTACTGGAAGGTCAAGGATTTGCTCTGTGGCAGGACGTATGGACCTTTCAGAGCCCTAGCAGGATGGCTGGCCCTGATCTGCAAAAATCATTTAACTGCAGGATTTGGGAAACAATTCCAAGAACACATGCCTCCCTAGTGTATTTAAATAGGTTTCTAGCACAGAAAGGAAAGATTATATATTTGCCTCTTTTGTGAGAATGGGGGGGGAGTGGAATGGGGAGCAACATAGGCAAGATTCCCTAGGTGGAAGAAACTGCTCTTAAGATGAACAGAGGCAGAGTTGCTCTGTTAGCAGCTTTCTAAGATATGTTTCTAAGAGATTACTTTGCGCTTGTTGCTCCATTTGTATTGATAGACTGCTACAAGACCTTGCATTGCAGCTATTATGGCTGGTGGTAAATGCCCTGGTTGACTTGAGTTCCAACCACCCTGCACAAAGGTGAACAACGCAGTGCAAGAAGGGTTTTTAACACCAAAAGAACAGAAGTAACTATCTATCCAAATAACCATATCTTTGTGTATAGCCATACAATTTTAAGCTTCAGTTCATTTTCCTTATACCTTTGCAGCTTCAACCATGCGGGCTGTAGAATCTGCCAGGAGTTTTGCAGCAGCCAGGAGCTTCTTAGAGTTCTCCATATCAATTTCTGCTTCGGCATCTGACCTCATGGCATTGACGAGATCAGAAGTGGCTTGAGCCAGCACCCTGGCCTGCCGTACCATTTCACCTGTGGTATACAAGTACATTTTTAGTTTCCTTCTCTCTACATTTTTGGTTTTAAAAGTCCTCTCAACAAGATGAAAATAAAGTTACATTTGCTGAAGTATTCTTTTGACTTGAAAATTATACACAAATAGTTCATAACTTAGAATCTTCATAAACAAAATATTGGATCGCAACATAAATCAAGGAAACTACTACAGTGGAGATAAAGAAAAAACATAACATTTGCATTCTAGATAGCAAGACAAAAACCAAAAACTAATACTTTAGAGTAATTTTGAATATACAGTTCATGGAAACTCCTGGCCTCGGAAGACTAATAATTTTGCTTTCAAATTACAGCCAAGATTTCACCCCTTTAATAAAAATCACCCATCTTTCACCTGTTCTTCTTTTGGGAAAGTTATTTTTGAGGAATTATCTTCTGCCTAGTATAAACTAAATTAAGAAGTCTGTCAGAGGACCTTCTGCAACAATTAGGTGATTTTGGCCAAAAAAGATGTATATTTAAGAAGCTGGAGTCAGGTTCTGGTCATGGAGAGGCAGAGAAATAAAACAGCAATGCTTCTGAAATGAACACGTACCCTTTGCAGAGCAAATTGATTTGGTCACTAAAACATACACTTGAACTCCATAATAGATCTGAACCAATAAACCCTTTGCCTTTCTTTAGGCTATCAAATCAACTTAGGACATATTTGGGTCCAAGGCCTCATTCTTTTCAAATACTCTTAACCACAGAAAGTTACTGTCCACTAGAGAAACTTACCAGCATCTCCCATCGAACTGAAAATACTCTCTGTGACACACATGATAGTATCTGTAGCCTGGTCATAGCGTCCGATGGGCTCTCCCCTGCTCGCAAACTGGCGGACATGCTGCAAGAGGTCGTTCAGGGCTTGACTGACGATGCTGGCAGCTGCACTGACCTGCTTCAGTAACTCCATGTCGTCAGTGGCAGCCTGGCAGGCCCTCACACAGTTCTCCACTGAACGGTCCACCAGTTTCCCTGCCTCAATCAGCTGCTCCTGACACACTGGCGAGCTGATGGTGGGGGTCACAACCTGCATGCAGAAAGGACACAAAGCATTCACAAAAGGCTTGTTTGCAAGTTTCCTAGCTACTAACAAGTGAAACACCTTCTATGTTCAGTTTTTATTCTGTAATTTATGTGTTTTGCCTAGACAGAAACCCCTGGGAGTATTTAAATACGTAGCTTCAGACATCTAGATTAGGAATCTGGGCTCTGCATATTGTTAATTTAATTTCAACTGAGATCCTGAGAATGGAAACCCCCACCTTGTTTCATGCTTCTTCAGCAGCTGCTGAACTGAGCAAACACTAGACAGTGTTTCTGAAGAGCAGGCATGAGCCAAACTCTTCCAGAGTAACTACATCCATTGGCACACTTCTGTACCCTGGAATTCCAAATAAAATAAAATCTTAATTGAAACTCGGTTTGGAATGCCTTCTCAGCAACTCCTATTCTTTCTTGTTTAAATAAAAGTAGTGGTTGGCACAAGCCATTCAACATTCTACTTCTGAAGTCACAAGACAAGTAGTAAACCTGGTAATCTACAGATTAAAACAACTCTCCCCCATTGTGTTCAGGCATACCCAGACAGCTTTTGGCAGTAGGAAAACTATGCATATATTATGAGAAAAATAAGATGCCACTGGGTGTCTTATGCCATACTGAAGAACTCCACAGAAAGCAAGAACAAGTCCAAAGAAATGAAAATGCATACATACGCATTACAAAAAGCCCTTGCACCCAGAGAAATAAAGTAGAAAATATTGAAAATGTAATATCTAATATTAGCAATTAATTTTAACATAAACCTTCTGGATGTTTCACAACAGTTGAATACCCATTTCCCTGTAAAAAGATGGCACTGAAGACTTCAAAAGGAGCATTCAAGCAGCAAATGCAAACTCTTTAATTTTTAAAAATAAATTAGTATTTTATTTATCTATTTTTAAGGCAAAGAAAGGGCTGCAGGAGATGTAATGCTCCAATTGCAGACCTCAGAATTTGAGGTCTGATCTCAACTCCTTTGACTGAAAAATCAGTCCTTGGTTAAAAGCCGTGGATCTATTAAAAAAACTGGGCTACTGTAAATTAGTGTAAAAATATTGAAAATCAATGATCAACAACTCTGCTTTGCTTTCAGCAAGAATACCAACTTTTAAATATTTAGCTTTAGATAAGGTGAACCTATCCTTACTCTAGGTTTTGTTAGAAAACTTGCACAATACCCCAGGCAAGATGTGCTTCTCAAACTAACATATTTTTACTTTTTTATTTTATCAAAATTAATAATTCATCAGATGGTCTCTGTTACCTATGGAACCTTCTCTGGATATTATAGCAACACCTCACATCCTCTGGGCTCCTGATTGCCATTGTTATAGGTGACAGTTTATTCATCAACAACATTGATACTGCATGAACCTAGAGCTAGAACAGTAACACAGTATATTGCACAAGACTGCTGGGAATACACAGAAGCATACACTGAAAATAACGCCTTGCCCCCTCACCAGCACCGCCAGCCTCACCTTCGCACAGGCCACGAGCTGGGAAGTAGAGAGCGCACACTGCGTAGCAGCAGCAATGACCCTGTTCTGCAGGACTGTATCCTCAGCGACCTGCGCTACATTCTTCGCCTTCAGCACTAACATGGCAGCAGCATTTGCAACAGCTTTGGCCAGACTCATCAGAACATCCTGGTAAAATAAACGGAAAACTTTATCTTATGAACAAAACAGTACATATTTATTTTATGTTAAGAACCAATCTCCTGAAGGTAAGAAGTTCTCTTGTATTAGAACTTAAACGTTCTGGTTTGTGTAAAGCAGCAAACTTGGCTACTACTCAAAAACTAAACAGTTTTCTCAGTGCGACCATTTCTGCCTTTACATGATCAAATTACTGGACTGAACAAGCATGGAATGTCAAATTTTTAATTGGCTCGGAGTCCATGAGAACAAATCTATGTCCCAAATTGCAATGTGCTTATCTTCACTTCCTGAGAATACCCTATTCATACAACACCATCTGGAGTTCACCACTAAACATGTGACAAATATCTGCAATAAGGATGACAACCTCAAGGAGCAAACTGCTGAAGACAGACAGTACTTGAGTTAATACTACATTCAAGAACTTAATTGTGCTTTATAGCACTGAAAATGACCGCTCCATTTTTGAAAGTGCCATTTCCAACCACAATATTTCCTTGTCCATTACATAAATATAGCCCTATAAATTACTGCTCCAAAATATAACTCAAAACAGGTCTTAAACCCCAGAACATTTTTCTCTCATTTAAAAATAACTTAGTTAACTCTGAAGCTGCAAAATAAAACCACACTCATGTTAATTCCTGCAATCAAAAAAGTTCAAAAATATCTTCCCATTTCCCACTTAAAATGCTACACATTCTATACACTTCAGTTTTTTAGTGGGATGGAGTCAATGTGTAAACAATGAGAAACTTGAAACTGATGCTAACTACAGTCAACATTTCCTAACCATACTTCAGGAAGTCTGGTTTTATGCAGCGGCCTCCTCACTAGAAAGCTGCACAGCTCCAACAGTGACTAGAAACCCCCTCATTACCTGGAACCTTTCATCTGTTTCATTCTCTCCAATTTGTCTGAGTAGCTCCCCACTCGCTTGTCCAATGCTTCCAGCCGCAGTCAAAACCGTCTGTCGAGGCTGAAAAAATATAGTGGTGAAACACATTAATTCAAAGAAAATGAGCTTACTTGAATTTTAGATTTCCTGAAGGAACTTCTGCATTAGTATGCAATTATTATGGCTAAAAGATAGACGCAACAGAAATACTTTGCAAAAATATTTACTTTTACATGTGCACAACTGCACATCCATATTTCGGAACTTTCATTTTAAGTACTGCCATAGAATGTGCAAATTGTTTTGAAGAACTTGAATACACACTGTTATAATAACTCCAAGGATAATTAAGGATAGATAGTCAATATGCCAACTGGTCTGAAACAACAGGAGATTTCACATTCTTCAGAACAAATACCTAAAGAGAAGAGATCTAAGGCAAACTGTCTGTAGATCCCAACTCATGAAAAGATAGTCTATCCTGGTCAGTATTATTCTCATCTTTGGAAAATACTGAGAGATAAACTTGTAATTTTATATGTTAAAGTAGACAAAGATAGTCGAGAAAAAAAATCATTAATTAGTACATCTCCACTTCCTATTAAAATGAGTCATAGTACTGTTTCAATTTGTTTCTAAAATATAATACAGTGGCCAGATAAATTAACTGTTACACAAATCAATCAACCTCTGCATATAACATTGAACATACTAATATCAAGGTGCAAGACTTAAAGGCATAAAGACAGAGATGAAGGAATAAGAAATAGTTAAAAGAACTGCTTGCACAGGAGACATTATATGGCACTGAGCAAGTGAGGCTTAGAAGCCAACATGTCTCAAAAAAACCCAAATTCATACACTTGAAAGAGGGGACCTGAGAAGCTTCCATGTATTCACCTCTCCTGAAGTAGGTTGCACAGCCTTCAGTAAGTCTGATACAGCACTAGCCAGTGTTCGAGCAGCTTTCAGGAGGTCTTCTCCACTTCCAACTTCATCATCCATGAGAGCAGCAAGCAGTTTCACACCCTTAGACATCTCAGTGAGATTGGAAGAGATGGTTGTAATTGCACATCCCACAGCAGTGTAATCAGTGTCAACTGGGTCCCCTGTCAAGCAAATGATTTTTCATTATCAGAATGCTCCAGTGACTAAAAGGGTAAAAAAGGCAACTACCACAAGCTAAACTCTCATGAGAGACAAAAGAAAAATTTCAAGATAGCTGAGCAAGGCCTACTAAGTAATTTCATTGTCACTTCAAAAAAAAAAAAAAAAGCTATAATGTTTCCAATTTCTACATTTTTCTATGAAAATTTATCTTCTCATAGAATTTCTCTTCATTCAATGCAATTTGCTGACAAGTCCACAGTTTCACCTACCTTTCAACATTGAAAGAACCCAAAGTAAACCAATATTCAACTTGTAATTTGCTGAAGAAAAAATCACTGTCAATGAACACATAGCCTGTCTCTAACACCTGTCAGATGATAATGCTGTTTTGTAGTAACCTTGCGAACACCATCTACCTACCACCACCACCACCTACCTACTGTTGAAGAAGCAAGCTGCATTTTGTCTTTATCAATGGTTGTACCTTTAGCGTGAGAGACAAAATGAGGATACAAAAATTATGTTTTGAGGGGCAGAGAGTTTGTTCCACGTGCCAATACGTTTATCCGCTAGGGTATTTTGTAGAAATTTTTTCTCCAGTTGCCCCATACTCAGTCCCTATATTACTTGAACTAGACAGATGAATAAGTAGGAAACTGCAAGGAAATCCTTCCCTTGGAAATTTACCTGCTGTAAGGTTAACAACAGATGCAGTTCCAGCAGTGATAGCATCAACCTGAGAGTGTATTTCATGTTTTGATTCATCAACCTTGTTCTGAACCCATACTCTTGATGCCTGAAGAGCAATAACAAAAACAAGAATTAAGGATTGCTGTGAGGTTCTGTAAGAGAGGATACTATGCAAATCTGCCATCCCTTCATGAATCTTTAAAAGTGAAATGGGACAACAACCAAGCCTGTAAGTACAACAGGAAAGCAAGCATTTTCTTTTGCCAAATCATTCACTACGGAATTGCTACCAAATTTCAACAGCTGCCCTTTTAAAGTAAATGTCATTAACTGTGCATCCATGAAGCTGAACACTTGACTGACAGTCCCCCACAAGCAAGACTCTCTTGATCTGTCCTCCTGTCCTAACCTGGATCAGAAACGACAGAATCATATTGTGTCACTCCCAACATAAATATTGCCCGTAGCAAGTGTTCAGTTTTACATATACATATAAAACAAATAAGATTCCAGAGATGGTTATGCAAGGAAGCCTGCTACAACTGATCTCAGAAGACTGATTAGAGTTAGGTAGAACACTGAAGATGAGTTTCTTAGAGAGCACAACATTTTAAATCTCATTTTAAAAGCTTTAGTCATAGCACTTTAGATCCAGGAACTGGACTAAACTGATCTGTGAACACCCGAAAGCATTAGGATCCATTTCTGTAAGGGATTAGAGAAACTCACCATGTCCTGCCCTAGAGGTGGTAGGTTATCGACTTCACTGAGGTCAGCCTGTGCCTGCTGGACAGCATGCATACTGGTATTAATGGTCCCCATCAAGGCCTGCTGAGCTGAGGTCTGAAAGGCAGAACAGGGCAATGACTGTGTGCTATGTTCAAGCAGATGTTACATATGCATGAAGAGACAGTGAGTAACAACAATCCAACCACCACCCCAGGCCATTTCAGATAGCTTTTCCCTTGTACAATAGAAATCAGAGCCCGCTAACACTTCTCAGAGTGTTTGGAAGAGAAGGCTGGAAGAGATAGATGGCTTTAAGGAAAATGAAGAGATCAAAATGTGATACCCTAAATATTTCAGGTATGTCCCAAACTTGTGTTCAGTAGGACAGCCAGGAAGCCATACTCAATAGCCTCTTCCTGCTCTTAGTAATAAGTATAACATGCTATTTCTGACTACTTGTAGCACAGACAAGCTTTAAATGCAAAACGAGGAGGTTCCTCACAAGCGGGGGCATATGTCCTCTGTGCATCTGACCAACTGTGACTTGTTGCTGGGGAGAAGGCATGATGCCAATGTTGAAAGTCTCTGGGCCACTGGACCCTGAACGCATAACAGCTGGTAGCGCCACAGAGCCATGCTCCACCTTCCCTGTTCGGTTGAACTGCTGCTGCAAGATGGTAGATCTGAAAAACCAAACACACACACCCAACACCAAACAAAAACACACACACAAAAAATTCAACACAGAGGAAATTAGTTAGCTCCTGCAAATCAAGTTCTGCCAGATGTTCTTCCTTTAGGACTTTAAATTGCATTTCACAACATTTGGTGAAGCTGGAAAACAGTTGTTGTTTTTTTTCCTAACCATTTTCTAGCGTATTAAAAAAATTATCTAGGGCTTTTGACAGATCACATATTAATAACACTGATGAGCAGGCTCTAAGGAAAGCAGGCAATGGACAGTTTTGGTATATGTGGAACAAAGGCTTTAACCCTCTAAGATGAATGACAGACAGAACCAGAACAAGGTTTATGGCATAACGACGGCTTTGTTTCTGTTGTATCATAGGTCAATCAACAGAAAATAGAAGCATGAACTCTATGGAGATGCATTTGGCAAGCAATTGCTACATCTGGGATAGAAACTAGCATTCATTCTTCCCTCTATACACACATGCACATGCAGTACTTGCTAGTAATCTGGCAGCCTATCAGATAATAATAATGGGCTTGAGAGGCAGGATACTTTCAAGAATAATAAAATTACTGTCATCCATGGTCATGAGCCACTTTGCCAGATATACTACTCATATTTAAATATGATTAAAGCTCTAACAGCTAGAAGCATTGACAGGAATTCTGGCTTGAACAACAACCACCTACTGGGGAAAAAATCAACTCCAATTGTGAAAAATCTTGGTTTTGTCTATTACAAGTTTTGGGCTTCTCTGCACAGCACTTAGCTAACAGTATATTCTGGAAGTTATTTGAAAAGGGCCATGTCAAAAGAAAGCATTTCTGGACATGTGTGATCCATCAAAAGTTGAAATTTCACATAAGTCCACACCAAGTATCTAACAAGTCTATCTCCCATAAACCATATGTTAAACAATAAATCAAATAGACTTTTCACATACATGCTGCTGACACTGCCATCCTTAGAGTTTCAACAAGAGAGCTGAGTGGCTCATTACAGCTTATAATGTCACAAATCTCTTTCTATTCCTTCACTGCAAGAAAAGATTTAACATTCTTTTTCAAGAGTATGGCCAGCTCTTTTTTCTATATTCTCCCATCAGAACCATAGTCTGACCTCCTAGTACTAAAATCTTACCCACACCATTCATCTCACTGGTTCGTTTAAAGTGATTTGATGACAGGAGCCAAGTCTGTTCATGATAGAGGGTACAATTAAACTGACAGGAGTCAAATGTACTGGAAACCACGGATGCAGCAGACACAAGCAACCTTGTAAATAGTAGGTCTCTGCATGAAGATGAAAACTAAAATACAAAATTTTCAGCTCTGCATCATTACTCCTCCCCACCCCCAGCAATTTACTAAATTACAGCCTGAGTTCCTTTGTTTAAGGGTCAAGGGACCACAAACTGGTACCACTGCTGGTCACCTTAACCAACAATTCGAAGACAAATACCTATTCTTTAATCCTCAAATAAAACTAGGAGCCTGCTGAATTGCCTGGGGATAGTACTTCCTTCTACTGAAATATCCTGTAATTTTTTTCTTTAACAGTAGTAACTGTAGTATTTCATTTGAAAAGAACTACCACAGCTAAAAGCTTATCACTCTGAAATGAAGACTGTTTCCTCCTGTTGCATACACTCACTTCTTAGGTGAAACAGATTCTTCCAACATGGTTGATTCTTCATCACCTTCAAGCCCAAATCTATCTTTACTTTGTTTCTGGAGGGGAATTAAAAAAAAAAAAAAAAAGTTAAACGTGTTGCTTTTTTCTTTCACTCCACCATTTCCTTGTTTTTTATCACAAGCCTAGCCAAATTGTCCACAGAGTCTTGCCCAGTGCTAACACCACACTGTTTGGCAGCGTACAACCATATAACCTCCACCTCCAAAGAGGTGCCTTTCAGCATCTAACAGACCAACTTCTAAGCTCTGGCAGATAGAGTGCATAAAGGAAAAAAGCCTACTGGTGCCTTTTTGAACCAAGTGGTAGAAAGGAAGTGCTGTCTTTTCTCACAGAAAGAAAAAAAGCTTGTTCTGAGGACCAAGCGATAAGTAACTACAGCAAATCCCAGCACAGATAGAACATGAACCATCCCCTTTCCCATTCTCTCCTAACTCAGGAACAGCAGGCTAACTCAGCTAACTAGAATTCAGCTACAAGTCATATTTAGCATCTTGAAATGTTACTATATGGTGCTACCTACCACAAGGAGATACAGAACCACAAGCAAGATGGTAAATTTAATACTGTATCCAAATTATTTTGCCATAGTTCAAACTTCTGGACAATCTGCACATGTGACTTTTCGAGGTGCTTTTTTATAGTGGCATAGGGGAGGTAACTATACACAAGGGGAGTAAGCCCAAACGACCAGAAATCAGGAAACTACTGTAAGTCACAAAAATAGCACCTTTTAAAAACAGTCCATTTCTACTGGTGACCTAGTGCAAACATACTGTCTGCTTGCCATCTTGTTATGTGATTTGTAGTCTGAAAACATACATGTATAAATAAACATTCACTGTGACCTTTGGTACATTTAACAAGAACTCTCCATGCACATCTATACACACATAACACCCCCCCAACTTTCCCCAAAGTTCTTCCTATTTAAGTTTATCCATGAACTTAAACTGGCTATTTCTAGTCAAGATTGTGCCTTACTTCCATATTAATGTGAAGTAAAAAAAAATATATATCTAGATTAAAACACAGTAAAAGTTACTCAAGTCCAGGGTTCCCTGTCAACTGATTAATGACCTATCACTAAAACTGCAAGACAAGAAGAGTTTCAGGTGAGGAGTATTGCACCAATAATACTCTAACAGAAAAAACTTGCACCACCAATCCACATCAGAGCAAATACTTTGAAACAGTCTAAAATACACCAAGAATTAACACTGTAAAACTGAGAGCAATAAACCATAGTTCAAGGCACACATTGCAGAGGTAACTTGGGACTGACAATTGGAAACTGCATGCCTCTCATAGCGTCGTGAAACACCATGAGTGTTGGTCACCGAACATGTTCCTAATTCATTCATTTTAGAACTGGCTGTGTCAGCAGCTTGTGAAGAAGAAATCAAAGGACTGGAAGGGAATGAAAATACACACATCTGTATTCTATCAAGACAGGAAGGCTGCTTTCATCTGGCATTAGAGAGCAAAGCTACTTTCAAAGCTTAAGAGCTAGAATGACGTTTTGGATCATCTATAGAAACCTGTAGTTTAAGATTTTTTTTAAATCTTAGACTGACAGCAGAGAAAAAGGCACGTACTGTGATGAATTCTGGTAATCCTCCTCAGCCTCTGATTACATAACATTTGATGTTATATCCTACACTGTTTGCATGAACAAAGGCAATAAATTATCCCAAGCTGCTTATCTTTGTCTTTTATTTTACTATTAAAATATATTACAGCAAATAATGACACAGTTTGGTTGAACCTTAATAGACTAAAAATCTGTCAAGGAGCAACCAGTGGTATTTAAAACACCTTACTTTTCTATACAACATGCTTAGAGAATGACCATTCAGCTTCACATTTGTTGGCAAAGTTCACCTTCCAGAGAGAAAAAACGAAGGCCAGGTGCGCTGTACCGAGCCTGACCCATACTACCCCTGTAGTTAACAGCCTTGATATTTTCCAGAAGCACTCACTTACAGAAAAAGCTTATGTTACTTAAAGGTAAAGGTAAATACCATCAAAACATAAGGTACAACTCTGAATTAATGAGAGAAAGAAAACTGCAGCTTGCACACATTTGAGCTCTTGCACTGCTGTACAGTGATTTTTATTGCATTTTTACTACATGTCATCTTAATACTATACCTTCTTTAGGATGATATCAATGTAACCTGCAATTAATTGAGAGATCTGTTCCCCTTCAGTGGTCTGTACTGAGTAATAGCTTTCCTGATATTCACCAAAATCCTGAAGGAAAAGAGTTAAAATAAAAAAACTCTTTGAAAATCAAACGTAATCAATGAAGAAACAGTACCCTATATGAGTAAGAGAATTCAAAGATTGTTTGTGTAGACATTTGCATAGACAATGAAACTGCTCCAAAATAGTAAACTAGTCTATATGAGGGGTGAGGAAGGAAAGGGGAAGAACACTTTTTTTGTTTTGCAGCTTAATCACAGCTGTTTCATAAGTTGAAATGGGAGAGGATCAAGAGATCCTTACTCTGACTTTATCAGACTCAGTCACTGAAGGATGGAGAAAAGTCTTTAGAATCTTATTCTGAAGCATAATCACCCATGCAATTGGAAATTAGATGCACATGATTAAAGTGAATAGAATTTTCTAGCCACTACTTCTTGCTCTACCACTTTAAACCACCTTTTCATATCCAAAATACTCTTCTTGCAGTTGTCTCTTATGGGCCTAATAACTAAAAAAAAAAAAACACATACATGAAAACTATTGAAATCCATAACTATCAAAAGTATTAATGAACCATCTAGCTTTGTTTATGTTCATATCTTGCAAGTCACAAAGCACATTAAATCTGCACAGAGCAGATTTAAACAGTGGGTTTGGAAAAGATTTAAACAGTACTTTTGGGGAACTGGCCTGTCTAGAAACATCAAAATACAGATTGACCCTAGACACCAATATGGGCCAGTTTAATAGCTTAGGACTCAGTGACTTCATATAATGCTAGAAAATTACAGGTAGAATGAGTTACATTAAATAAATTGTTCTAAGTCCATCTTTGTTTCCCTTGTCACATAGATCCCTCTTCTTTTGAATATATACAAAAGATTACCAGCGTGAAGCTTTTAGGTGAGGCAGCCCAGCGTTTCACAGTTGTCAGTGGCCATTCCTGCAACACTTCCTTGGTCTTCTCATCTACACGCATCACTGAGTCTTTGGTGACACCCAGTAAACGAGGAACCAGCTTGTTTTTGCCTTTCATTTTTTCCTATAACAAGGTGTAAAATACAGTTTTTCATTCAAATAAAGCTTGCCATAAGAAAAAAGAAAAGTATGACGGAATATACTGGCAAAATGAAGCAACCGGCATGCAGATGAGAGCATTTAAAACTCCAGACTCAGTTTGTCTGATCGCAGACAGTGATTTGCAAGCAATGCATTAGCATTAAGACGCTCTGGTCTTTACTGGATCTTTACCATGCACTTCAAAAGACACTCCCCTCTTTTCCCTCCTCCAGGAAACAGAAGCATTTTAGGGATTGTGATAACAAATCTTTGTAAATGAACTAAAAAAGAACCAAGCATGACAGCAGTTATTCTAGGCCCAAGACCTCCTCTGTAAAACCACATTAGAGAAGCAGAATGGGAAACTGGCATCAGGAGGGCTAAGAAGGTAGGTTGCCCTCACCATTTCTCTATAAAATTTTTGCAGAGATAAAGAAAAGGAAGGCCCACTGTGGCTGACAATTTAGGCAAGATAATTTGTTCTGTATTTCGGATTTGAAATCTTGGTTAGTTTCAATCCATGAGGACATCCTAACCCATTCAAGTATCACAGGGGGCTGCCAGATGATGTTTCCTTATTTTCTGGACATTCTGCCCTTTTTGTTTTCCAAGGCTGAAGAGCGCAGGCCCAAGCTAACAATTTGCTATATAAAATCCATCGTATAATATAAAGGAATCTATATGTCCCATTCCCTTGAATTTAACTAGGCTGCAAAAAATCAATTCCTATTTACATAGTAGGCCATTTGATAGGTTTTTTAAAAGACCAATTATTCCTTTCAACAGAAGTTTCATGACATGGTTACTTGATACAGTTACTGTTTACTTTAAGCTATGACAAAACAACGCAAGATAGTCATGAAAAATACGAAGATACTTTTACCTTTACTATAACGGTCAGCTACATTATGTTAAATCCCCACTGAATTTGCAGCTTTTTCTAAATATGCATGCTGATGAGTTTTATTATTTTAGTTACTGAAAACTGCACAGCATAAATTGAGTATAGCTTCTAACATGCAACATAGGTGAACAAGCTCTGTTAGAAAGTTCAGACTCCTTTCACCACTAATGCCTCTAACAAGATCTTTTCCCATAAAGGAAGCAAGACAAGGTAACTCTTCCAAAGCATAACATATTAATAGTATTACCCTCCACACATACACTTTCACTGTAATTTCACCTTCTATCGGCTTCACTAGAATTTGTGGATAATTAAGTACTTTAGGAAAAGACAATCTATCGATATTCAGCTATCTGCAAAGACTCTCTACTGTAACTGTGGGAACCTAAGAATGAAAATGTCTGCCTAATGTCTGCCTCCTTTCCATTCTATGTTAGTGGTTACTGAATACTTGGGAACTAATGTTTCAGTTCCATTTTCACAACAGACTGTCAGTATCTTGGTGCCAAATTGCGTCAATAGCCTTAAGACCATGACCTGTTTTTCAGTAAGAATTAAGAGAAATAGATCATGCAGCTGTTGAGGTTGTTCTTCAGATACAGGTATTCAGCATGCAAATCATGTTATCGTTAAACTTATAAACAGGAATAATTTATGACTTTTTTTGTGAATGTTTTTCTGAAGACAGCAGTTGGTAATCAAAAGAAAAAAGAAGAGATGTCAGTTTAGAGAAATTAAATCAGGACACTCAACTTTCTTCCTGGCAGCAGTAGTAATTTACTTTCTGTCCCACATAGCAATGTACACTTTTTTTCAAATGCTGCTTTCAGAAAGAAGGATGAAAGAACATCTTTGACCTTTGCTTAGTACAGAATTTGAGGTAATACATAACCAACCATTGAATATTGTCAGCAAAATCTACATTACCTTAACAAGAAAAAATGACACTCCATAGGTCCGCAGGGAACGGGCTAGCTTCACATACTTCACTTTGGCTTCTATTTCAGTCATCTCACCACAGTTTTTGTGCTCCTGTAACAAGAGTTCAGTATCATTTAGGCAGCAACAATGCTTTCTGGAAACAAACTAAAAAGGTTACAGCTTTTATCTGTTTAAGGATGCTTAGTTAATAATCAATACAGTTGGAATATTCAAAAAAACACTGGCTAGAAATGTTAGCAAGATGGTATCACACAGAATCACAAAATGTTTGGGATTGGAAGGGACCTCGAAAGCTCATCCAGTCCAATCCCCCTGCCGGAGCAGGAACACCCAGATGAGGTTACACAGGAAGGAGTCCAGGCGCGTTTTGAATATCTCCGGAGTAGAAGACTCCACAACCTCCCTGGGCAGCCTGGTCCAGTGTCTGTCACCCTTACTGAGAAGAAGTTTCTTGTCAAATTTAAGTGGAACCTCTTGTGCTCCAGTTTGAACCCATTACCCCCTAGTGTATCATTGGTTGTCACCGAGAAGAGCCTGGCTCCATCCTCCTGACACTCACCCTTTATATATCTGTAAACATTAATGAGGTCACCCCTCAGTCTCCTCCAAGCTAAAGAGCCCCAGCTCCTTCAGCCTTTCCTCATGAGGGAGATGCTCCACTCCCTTGATCATCTTAATTGCCCTGCGCTGGGCTCTCTCCAGCAGTTCCCTGGCCTTCTGGTACTGAGGGGCCACAACTGGACACAATATTCCCAATGTGGTCTCACCAGGGCAGAGTAGAGGGGAAGGAGAACCTCTCTGACCTACTAACCACCCCCTTCTAATACACCCCAGG
Source organism: Columba livia (assembly GCF_036013475.1). Classification (NCBI taxonomy): domain Eukaryota; kingdom Metazoa; phylum Chordata; class Aves; order Columbiformes; family Columbidae; genus Columba; species Columba livia. The sequence continues at coordinate 17,354,446 of NC_088612.1, read as the reverse complement.
ATGCCATTGGCCTTCCTGGCCACAAGGGCACAGTGCTGGCTCATGGCCATCCTGCTGTCCACCAGGACCCCCAGGTCCCTTTCCCCAACGCTGCTCCCTAATAGGTCATTCCCCAACTTATACTGGAACCTGGGGTTGTTCCTACCCAGATGCAAGACTCTACACTTGCCCTTGTTATATTTCATTACATTTTTCCCTGCTCAACTCTCCAGCCTGTCCAGGTCTCTGGATGGCAGCACAGCTTCCAGTGTCAGCCACTCCTCCCAGCTTGGTGTCATCAGCAAACTTGCTGATAGTACACTCTATTTCCTCCTCCAAATCATTTATTAATATATTGATTAATCTAAGGCCCCAGCACTGACCCCTGAGGCACTGCACTAGATACAGGCCTCTAACTGGACTCCGCCCCATTGACCACAATTCTCTGGCTTCGTCCCTTCAGCCAGTTCGCAGTCCACCTCACTACCCGATCATCCAGACTGCACTCCCTCAATTTAGCTGTGAGGATGCTGTGGGAGACCGTAACAAATGCCTTACTCAAGTCAAGGTAGACCACGTCCACCGCCCTGCCATCATTCATCCATCTTGTTATGTCCTCATAAAAGTCAATGAGGTTGGTCAAGCACGACTTCCCCTTGGTGAAGCCATGCTGACTGCCTCTAATGACCCTCTTACCCCTAATATACCTTGAGATGGCACCAAGGAGAAGACGTTCTATCACTTTCCCAGGGATGGAGGTGAGGCTGACCGGTCTAGAGTTACCTGGGTCCTCCTTCCTGCCCTTTTTGAAGACTGGAGTGACATTTGCTTTCCTCCAGTCCTCAGGCACCTCTCCCATTTCCCAAGACTTGGCAAATCCCATAATTCCTCACATCAGAGAACATAAACCACCTGTGCAAATGGAACACTCCTCTTTCACCATCATCCATTCTATTTGTACCGCAGAGAAAGTACATTTAAATCCCTCCTGAAACAGTTCAGATTTCTAGGTATTGCTGCTATTTGACACCATTTGGTTTTGTACAAGAAACACCTGTTTACTTGGCTTTGTAAAACCATTTAAAAGTCCCACCACCTTTCCACCCTGCCCAGGAACAGACTGGCTTTTTTTTTACCAGTTCCACCATTATCCATAATTTTTTCACTCATGAAAAAAAATCCTACAGGTGAGGAAGAAGCAAGGATTTTCCTAAACCGTTCATCCTGAAATACTCATCCAGGTGTGTCTTGAAACTCAATTTCTATTTAGTATTTAAACACTATATTCATTAGTAAACTTTGTTACCTGTAAGAAACAACAACTACCAATATTGCCTATTCAAACTTCATCTCAGCATCTGCTCTCCTACCCCAGACTGTTCTGCTGAAAATCCTATCCCAACGTCTTGAATTTACATATGGTTTGTGGGATTCCCTACCACACCCCAGCTGCCCCTCACATTCCTCTGAACTGCTGGTTGCCACCTCTTCCATGCTGACTGGTGGCAGCAGGGGGAGCACCAAGGACACGGGAAACACTTCCCGACTCCAGTTTTGTTACCACCTTGACAATGTTCCACGGAGGAGCACTGGGAGGAGCAACTGCAACTCCAAAACCTCTTTTGCATCCCAATGGCACAGACTGATCATATCTGTCAAGTTCAGCACAAAGAACACAACCAGGATCTTGAAAGAGCAAGAAGCCCAAATGTCACCATTGCAGATGGAATATTTGGCAAAAAACGCTTGCCAAACTCTAGAATTTCATAACTCAGGGGAACAGCTGATTTTTTCCAAAAGACAGCTTCCTGATTCTACTTTGCTGTTGTATCCTTGCCCAGCATTGGTGCCCTCACTGATGAAATTTAATGGCCACGCACCAAAGTATTAAATGACTGATAATATTCATAGATTATATTTGGACATGGGCAAAAATCACATGCTATAAATAGCATGACAGCAATACTCCAAAGTGAATCTTTTTTTTGCTTAAACTACAACAGCACTGGCACCAGCTAAAGGTATTCAGAACAGTGTTAGACATCCTCATCTACATGGAAGTACTACAAGCTCTAGGTAGAAAAGAATGCCTGAGTTACAGAATTCCTAGATGAGGAGTGTAACAGACACAGGGAAGTATGTGACCTGTTGTTGCTCTTCAACTTGTCTCACAAGTTGAGATCACAAATCACTAGAATGTCCTTCCAGAAACCATATGATTTGATTTCAGCTGTTGACCTCAGAATTTTTCAGCTTATATTGTACTGCCAAACTTTTCTTCCAGTAAGCACAAATATTTAGTGCATCTACAGCATGAAAACTCTGAGATGACTCCCAACAGCATCAGCACATTTTATACTCAACTGTTTGTCTTTTCCAACTGGTTCCCAGTAACATCACTGAACTCAAGCATTAGCTAGCAGAACTCCTTCTTACTTGAAGTTCATGCTTGAATAATGAAGGCATGAAATAAAAACTGGTTTTCCTAAATGGGCTTCTATTTTAGTACAAATACATATCCTTACATTTTAATGCAACTGAGAAAAAGGTCATAAGAATATTCAATATTCACTCTCTCCCCTTCAACAAAGTACACTGAATAATCATCAGTGAAGAAAAAAGGATCAGGACAATAAATCTGCTGAAGAAAGAAAAAAAAAAGCTGTCAGATTCTTTACACTTAATTTTCTGATAGTTATACAATTCAAGTATATACAGAGTATACACCTGTGAAAGCTTGTTATTCTTATAAAGGAAGTGAAACTATAATAGGTTTTTCAGCCTCACAATTACCTGAAATATTCTCTTTTCAGCCCCTCTTTGTTTGGTATATTCTTTAGGCAGGAATTCTTTTAGGCTAGAAAAAAAAAAAAACAACAACAACCAACATTTCCATAGTTAATGGTGCCTTCTTGAGGAGAGATGCTTTCCATGCTCTTTAATTGGCAAAAAGTCCCGCAAGATTACTAAAATGGGCATAAAATACCTATACAATGAAACAAAACTCTGTCTAAGTAGTTTGAATGCAAGATAATAGCTCACATAATTAAGAAAAACACTTTAGTTACATCCCCATGTAATACCTCTTCATGTCTGGAAAAGTCATCAAAAGTAAATAATAGCTGTGACACATTCCATTCTTAAACTATACAATCTCTCTCAGCAGTTCAGAGGGGTTCACATCTAAATATTGTAATCTGGGGGAAGAAGGGGACATTGAAGCTTGAGTCAGCTCTGTGTCTGAGTTGAGACACTGCTATTACTTTAAAGTAGCACTTTGATTTACTGATGTGCAGAACCAAGTTCTTCCTTTATGTCTTCCAAGAAATGTTAGAACACTAATAATTTACTGAAAAACTGCAAAGCCATTTTAAGTGGATACTTAATAACAGTCACTATCTCAAAACCAGTCATAAATTACCAGTCCTAATTTCTGTAGCACTCAGATTCTGAGGGGCTCTGAACACAAAGTAAACCAAACAAGTTCAGACTCCATGGTAGAATTCAGCCCGAAAGAATCTTTAAACACCTCACATGTACCTCCATGCAGTAGAATAAAATAAACCCTTTATCTCGGCCAAACATCCCCCAACTTGAAGACGTATCAATATCAATTATGATCTAAGCACCAATTGATATACTCTTGCACATGTAACTGGCAGTTAGATCAGACTTTTTTTCCTTGTATTGCTTTCTATTATTTTTTCAATCAATAGACAAGTAATCACCCCAACTGAAAAGGTGAAATGTTAGCTGTAAACAGACTGAAATTATTTTAATGCTACCTCTACTCATGATATATCCTTTACAATGCAACAATAGTTTCACTTTCTGTAGCAGCTTGTTTACTGGAGTTAGCAAAACCACCTGGGACATATTGTCATTTAGCCCTCTTTAATCTCTTAAATTACACATTATGACAATGCGATAGTGAACTCAGTTAAAAAAAAAATCTAATAGTGAGCAGTGTTTATTTAACTGAATTTACTATTTGTTCCTATGGTTCTTAAAAGAAATTATACACCAATGCTAACATATTGATTGTTTTTCATTAGCATAAAGGTATATCCAATGTTCTTGAAAAAGACAGTTTAAAACAGTAAAATAGGCTAGATTAAAGAACTGAGCTTATTGGTCACCAAGCATGCTTGGAAATAAAGAGCAGGGGTGGGCAGTTTTAGCTGATCCTTTCCTATCTGCATATGAACAGTATGAGCTCTTTATTAGATATTATCGCAGCAAATTTAAACACAGTGTAGGTACAATACAAAACTCCAGCTACATGAGGAAGGGCATGAAGGGAAGACTATTTGCCATTTGATAGTTTAAGAGCTTTCACAACTTATTTTGGCATGAGCTTCAAGGAAATTCCAACCACAAATACGAAAGGGCTGACAAGACACAGGCAATAATCTTCATCTGTGCCAGGAATCATTTATCAATGACCAAAAAAAGGATACAAAAGATCTCTCTGTATAAACATATTACAGACATGGCAAAATAAACTAAGCTGTTTCAGAACAATGCTATGAAATAATACTACTCTGTTACATGCTGTTTTCTGTATGAGCTGACAGACTCTCCTTAGGGGAATCTGTAGCACGTTCAGGTTTCAATGGTGAGTGAATAGACACCTCCCAAATGTATTTCACATATTGAGCTAGAGTATACAGTTAACATGAAACATAATTACTTTCTTATTTGAAAAGCAACTGAACTCTGTACAGCAGTTTGCTGGTTAAGTTTGCTGGGAACACCTAACTCTTGAAATTATTACCATGACACACTTGTCATGAAGCAATACCCTAATGGTTTGCTGCAGGAATATTCTTGAGTGAGTGGAGGGAGAAGGGAAGAATAAGTAGACAATGGATAAGTCCCAGAGGAAGATTGTTGCGTAACTGGTCACAATTCCAGGGAATAAGAACTAAGAGCACACTGAAGCTATTACATAGGGTCTCCATAATTCTTGGAGACATCAGTAGCTCCATTAGGAAAGGTTTGTGAGCCCATCAGCAGCAAACAAACATACAGTACAAAGAAAAGCTGATTATTAATTGGAATTGAAGGACGCTTATTCACATGGTTTGTTTGCATAACTGAACTGCTACTTCAGGAAAACCTTTCAGGAGTGAAGTGTTTCAAACAACCCATGTTGCAGCACTGCATGTTCCAAAGCAAGCTGTCATTTTAAAGTGATTCCCTGTGATAGAGTAAACCCCAGGCTCAGGCTCACAAAGAAAGTCTAAGAGTCAGCACTGAGCACTCAGCCAGTGGAAACGTGACAGAAACTAAAAATGTGCCCATTGATTTGTGCATCCCGTTAAGGTATCTATGACCGTCATATATAGGGAAGGTTTAATGGGCTGTGCAGTAAATAGCTTTCTTTAACCTTCCTGCATTCCTTTCCTGAGGCTCCAGCCCTCAAGTTAATTCCAGTGCAGGCAAACCAAACAGAAAAATTAAAATCGGTAGAAAAACAAGACATCTCAAAATTTCAGTCAAACTAAACTTGCCCTGCTGATAGCAATAAAGTAGGCATCACAATAAAGGTTTAAGGATGGGTCACTTGTAAGCAGGACTCCAGTCCACCTCTGAAACAAAGAGCACAATTCTAGATCTGCTTTTGTACAATGCCATGAGAGGTTGAATCTGAACAACTGATTAATGCCACTAACAGCTTTGGAAAACTTAACCTCTACACACAGCAATATTAACTTTATTCAAAGGACAAAGCATCCTTCCATTCATGTACTTTCCTAGAAAATCAAACACGTGATACATACTGATGCACGCATAATTCACACATGGCATTACTAAATGCTGGCAGTAGTAGACTTCTAAGAACAAAATCCCAGATCTCTCACATTACCAGGTGGTTAGGGAATCCAGCTGCATACTTAAATGGCACCCTGGGGGGAGCTGGTGCCCTGTGCTGCCTAACAATCCACTGCCAAAATTCCCCTCATCAGTTGGGGTTGCAGATTTGTGTAATAAGGTTCCTTTCACAGGGAGATCGCTACAGAAAACACACAATCTGATTACCTCTGCATGGAGTACTAAAATGCATTTAGTCTGTGGCAACTCAACATTAGTTACACTTGAGGTCACCCAAATTTAGAAGTTAGAAGTGTTTACTCTAAAAATCCAGGTTTGTGTTTGTGTTCTACATGAGGTCCAAACTGGATCTGTGCTTGAAAGCCTCCAAACTCACAGGCCTTCTCAAAGGAGACAGGATGGGAACCATTCAGAATGTCATCACGAGCCTACAGAAAGTAAGCAAACACAGGTCAGGGACATCCAAAATAACTATTACATCTCTGAAATTCCTTAGAAGCTTCAACACACAGAATTCAGCAACACACTTTTCTGTCTGAATGTCTTTATTATTCCATTCTGGATGTGTTTATGACTAATTAAATAAACAACAGGCTGGATTATTTTCTAGTGAATATCTAAAGAGACTTATTGAAACCACCATTGTAACTTCCATCAAAAGGATGACCTGACACCTACTTCCTGCTGCACATATATATAAAGTACCACACATGTATATACACTTAAGTGCACATACACACGTATATACAGATATATATGTATGTGTACATATAAACACATAAAAGCTTTTATCTTATCACCTTGCAACAGCAGGGAAAAATGACCTGCATACTTAGTAAAAACAGATTACTATTATTGAAATGGCAACAGGAGAAGGCAAGCAGCATTTTCCTTCCTTCCAGCGGTCAAAGAAGATGATGGATGTTATAGGTCTGGCAATAGAAGGCTCATCTATCTGTATACCAAAAAATGTCCTGTCAGTATTAACAAATACTGCCATAACAGTAGCCTGCAAGAAATATCTAAGTGGCAGGAATACAGCTAAGTTTGATACAGTCTTCTAAAATACATGAAAAATGTAATGCAGTCTTACAGGCAATGCCATCTTTATCTTCTGCTTCAGAGGTTAAAAATGTAATTTAGATCAATCCCATTTAAATCAGCTGCAAGTATAAAAAATTAACATTTTGTTAAGCTTTTTTTTTTTATTATTTTAAAAATTAAAAAACCATGAAGGGTTTAAAAGCCTATATATGAGACTGCATTACAGGCAACTGGAGCCTTCAGTTAAATAGCATTTTCTGCATAAAACTCTAAGCTTTGCTAAGGTATGTATAGTACCTCTGACAGACTGTAGAACCTGCCTAGGTGGGCTCCCACCATGGAACATGATCTGGCCCATTTGAACAGGATGCCTGCCAGCCTGGTGTGCCCGCTGGGCTGAAGACTGGGAAGGGAGCACAGAAACAGCACTCCCACTGATCAGGTGGAAGAGAAAAGAGACAAGCAACAGAAAGCTGGTTCCCAAGACTGACCTGACATTCCATATTACAGAGAAAACATCACCTAAAGAAGAACTAAAATGGGGAGAAGAACTAAAAAACACACTGAATACATTCATGAATTTTAAGAAAACCAGGACAAGGACATGAAAGTCAGTGGATTTTTGGTTCAATGTCCATTATTGGGTTGAAAGTATTTCATTAAAAAGAACCAGCAAGGCCTCAGTACTGTCACATGTTCTTGGAGGGATAGACCAGAAAGTAAAATAAAAGCACATCCAGAACTGGAATTCTAGAAGACTGGGTACTTCAGCAACAGATACTTTCTAATTAACCTACACAAGTTTCCTCAGACAAGGTAGAACCTGTACTTCTAGTCCACATACTGTACCTGAACATAAAGCAAATTAAGTTGCACAGGATCTCTTGAATCTACATTCTGGTCTGAATAGAAGAACTTTCGTCTCAACAGTAATGTTTCATTTTCATCGACTCCTTGTTCTCTAAATGTTCGGCTGTGATCTAGCCAATTTACTGTAACAGAACCACAGACATGCACATTGTTAAATACAGTGTTGCAACTGTTAATAGCTGTTGTGAAAATCATGTGATAATTGGCATTTCCACTGGATCGGGCAACTGCAGAAAATGTTGCTTTCATTTCTGTTTCTAGTTAGGATTGAAGGTTGCTACAAATGAGAATTTAAGAGCAGCACTGCTGAGAAATAAGAATTTACTACAGCATAAGACATCATTTATATTGTTGAAGAAACAACTTACAGCAATGTTTTAATAATAAATTTAGATCTTCAAAGCTTCATTGCAAAACTACTTAAAAGTTTACCAAGTTTCTCCCCCAAAGCCAATTGTTTTGTTTACTTCTCTTATTCCTGAATACAATTTTAAAACATCTTTCTACCACTCTCAGTTCATCTCAGTGCCTTAATGTAAAATAGAAAAAATGCTTCTCATGACTTCACACATAAAACAAAACAAATACTGTCTTAGTTCTTTGGCAAACCCCATTTACACTTAAAATTTATACCTTCAAAGACAAACTACCTTTTAATGGCTTTCAGTAAGCATCAATATTTAAATATCTAAACTTAATGAAGAGGTGAGAACAGTAAGCAAAGAAGTGACACTTCACACTTAAGTTACAGCTCCCCTACCAAAAAAGTAAACAAACAAACAAACAACAACAACAAACACACACCACATCAAAAACCACGCCACGCTTCAAAAGATCTGCTAACTCTCATAACTAGAGGTAATAACTTGTCCATTTACCCAATTCTAAAATAACTCGGTAGCAGACAACATCATATATATACAGATGCAAAAGGATCATCTGAGACACACTGAAGAATCTAAAAATGCATTCCTGAATGGTTTTCTTGTACTATACTGTGAAAAGATATTAATCGAAGAATGATCCTGAATTATACTACTCACAATCATCATCTGTATGAAGCTTTGCCTTCAGTTTTTCCATTTTTCTTTCATCACGCAACAATGTCCTATCTTTCTTAAGCGTTCCTGTACTCTCCTCTTTCTTCTCTTCAATGCTTTCCTGGATTAAGGAATATTCCTCATAATTTGTTATTCCTGGAATTATAAAGAAATCTGGTGTATGTAACAAAAATTTAATACATTTTATGACAGGTGAAATATTCTTTTCTATATATTAAACCACCAACTCTTAATTTCAAGTATAGTAAAGATATTCCAGATGAAATCCTAAAACTGTGTGGGGAAGGAGATCTCAAGAATAATCTACAATTTCCACACTCAAGACATCTCTCCAGTATCTGGCAATATCCTTAAAATACATCATCCCTTCATCATATGCTACATTTGCCATTTTCAGAAAGATATTAAGCTTTTTTGTTATCCACCAACAGAAGCTACCAGTTTAAAAACATGATGGAATTTTAAATAGCAATGAATTCCAGAATGGTGACATGCCATTGTATATTTCCTTGCATGGATGCCTACAATTGCTTCCTGAGAAGTGAGTAATTTCAGCTTGTGTAGAAGAAATGTGGCAGAGCAGACTGAGGAATAGAAACCATGTGAGAAAAAAATTTTTTTTTTTAGACTCCTATGAATTTTACATCAAACTGGATTAAAAATCAGTTCACAACATTTAGCATATGTGCTAAGTTGCTCTCATTGCTTTATTCTGCTTGGTTTTCTTTATCTGTTTAGTAAAGCATGCTTATGCTATACAGGAAAGCAAATTAAACGCTTACCTACGTGATCAAATTCATGAAAGTAAGTCAAACTAATTTGTCAAGTAAATTAGTCAGAGCACATTAGAATCCAGCATAGAAACACTAAAACAAAATCAACATAGATGAATTTAAATTTAGCTTATTTCATTTTCCCAGTAAATTAATCTAAATTAAGGCTACTATTATTTTAAATGAGAATTAAGCAAGGGTTTAAGATTATTTAAACTAATCCAAGTTGGATGCATGTTTATAGGTAAATATGAATTAGTTTTCAAAAATGTCCCTACTTAGATTAATATAAAGACAGACCAACAGGACACCATTTTGGCCAGCTGCTCTCGATGACTTCTATATGTTGTTTCACAAATGAAATGCTACTGTGATCAACTCTTAATCATGATAACATAGAGCCCTAAGTTTAGGTATATTTGAAGGTTAACAACATTTCTTTTATCGCACCTGTTTATATTTTATCCCATTCTCTACCACATAGCAAGAAAGCATATGTAAAAGGATAATAATAATAATAATAATATCTAACTGTACTGATGGATTACTTTGTAATACTGAAGTTTAAGGCTATAACTAACTCCTACCATCTTTCATAAAACCTAGACACAGATGTCAAAAAAGTATTTGGTAAATGTTAACTGATATCAAAGTTGTGGGGCTTGGGGGGGGGTTGGTTTTTGTTTGGGGTGGTATTTTTGTTTTGGGGTTTTGTTTTTGTTTGTTTGCTTTACAGATATGCCAATTTCTAGCCACTAATAGACATAACATCCAAAAAATCAATATGTAAATATGGCAGAAAATGTATTTTTTAAGGAAGTGGGTTCCAAAATCTTACCTATCCTGCTGCAAATGGTAACCAGCAATTCACCAACTGTTTTAGAATCATCCACCATGACTGTTTTCACTGAACCATCCAACATACGTATTTTCTGAGGTCTCTGTTTCTTTTTGTATTCCAGTATATCCTAGGAAGTAAAAATTACTGTTGCTAAATGTTTTTGGAAGCCACCACAATCCAACCCACTAACTTACGTGCTTAAACCGTGATTCCATCCCCACCCCCAAAGCTGGATTTTACCTTTGTTATAGTGTAAGCAAACTTATTCACATAAACTTGAGAAGTGACTACTTCTAGTTTACCAATGTAATTTTTCAATAACTTGCCCTAGCCGGCAAGACCAAAACCTGGACCAAAGCACCTTTATGCTGCACCAACCAGTTTAGCATTTAAGGATGGCTCACAGCAACAACCAGACTAATGAACCACTGAGGCACAGCAAGGAAGAGAAGTAGGCCAGTTTCAGGAGTAGACTCAGGACCTTCCTATCCCTCCAAATGCTCAACATTCCTCTTGCTATTTGGGAAACAAGCTTTCTAAACACACATTGATGAAAGAAGCAACAGGCTTGCACCATACCCCATTTCTCAGCATATAATAATCCAGTGTTCTTCCAGCCTCCAGCCATATACCTTTTCGAGGATCTTCATCTGACAAGAACAACCCATAATCAGAGGCTGTGGAACAGAAGAGATGGAGACTCACTGAAAAATATCAAATCTAATAAGGCCAACATGGTTTTATTCAAAGTTATTCAGCTTTGAGGCTGAGCTTCCATTAAACTTGTCTTCCATTCTTAATGAACTTGGATAGAAATCTTTTCTGTGCTTCAGAAAATATTTAGCTTGGCAGCAAATAGCAGGGTGTATCAGGCTTTATAGAAGACTTGAACAAAAGCTTCACTAAGCAAAACATGTCACATCTACTGTGTAATTTATAGTACATTTGTAATTATTTCTCTTCAAGCTGACTTTTTTAAAATGCTTATAGGTCCTGCTTTGAAATTGACTAGCCACAAGCAGAAGCAGTTTGGACTTAACTATAGCATGCTATTTGAAGCAGTAGTTCTATTTAAATAAAAATATTCTTTGTTTTCAATTGCTCAAATACTGAGTTTACGCTATACTTAGGAATCTTTCTGGTAGACACCTCAGGTTTAGGCATTTGAAAAAATGCAAGGCTTCTGGAATTATATCCATAATAACAACTTCAGGAAACACTTATATCTGTTACAGGCTGAACACATGCCAATTGATTCTTTCAGGATCACAAGTAAACTACAACTCTCATTGTCACATAAGAACAAACCCAGGCTTAGGCTTCAAAGACTAAACTCCAGATAAACAAAATGAAGGACCACGACTGTCAACCAAAGCATCTCTTCTTGATAAATATTTGCATGAAGAATTGATAGAGTGCACTTCACTATCACAAACAGTGTAAACTACTGTTCATCAGCTGAGCCTGCTCTAAGTGCAGTTCTACAGTTTAACAGATGTTTTTCACCCAAGCTGGCCAGCAGCGTGCACTCAGCCTGTTAAACAGCTCAGGGCAGGGTGGGTGGTACCTCCTTTGTTTTCCAGCCATGTGTTCAGATCCTCTGATCAGAAAGTCAGGTAAAACTATCTACAAATTTTGGACAATGTTTCATCTTGATATATCATGCATAGCAACAATTTACATTTACCAGCATTTACATTTAACACCTTGTTACTCATGCAAGCATATAAAAGAGCTTAGTCTTAATTAATCGAAGTGCGACTGACTTACAGATACACAATTTCAAAGGAAGAATCCTTCCAAAACCAACTGAACAAGAAAAATTTGGCTTGCCGACCCTAATTAAAGATTCCACTGAAACACCCAGTGATCCATACATACAGAGATGTTTATGACAAATTCAGTACAGGGTCAGTTATGTAAATTTTTAGGATTTGTGCCTATAAATAGGTTGTGACCTTTAAAAGCACAGAAAGCGCCTTGCAGAGAGCACAGAATTACCAAGGAAGAACAGACTGCTCTGATATTCCTTTCGGAGGGACGCACCCTAGTAATGAAGTCAGAGTAGCTGTGCAGCTCACTCTTAACACCGTGACCACTTTTGTGGCACCACGCAAGCCTGTTGGAGAAGTGAAATGTGCACGGCTGACAGTCAAAACACAGGACAATTACATTTTCTGTGGTGCAGGAACGAGTTTGATCAGTCTATACTGCACCTCTGCGAGCCCTCTGAACAAGCAAACACATTTTCATGGCCACAAAGAAGGGAAAAGGATTTGTTATGGTAACCTTCTTTCTACTCATCACTCAACTTCATAAAGTTGTTTGAAGTTTAGAACTGCACTGCAACCATATATGAAGGAAAAACCCCTCTGTATAATCAGAGTTCCTAGGCTTTTCTATGAGGTTTGCGATGTTCAGGGATATTTATTACTCAGCTTCTCTGAATGCAACAGCTATTCAACAGAGCTGCTGTGAGAGATCAGTATGGTAGAAATTCACAGCAAACTGAAGCTGTATAATGAGGCTTTCTAAGGACTCCTGCAAAGGAGCAGCATTTCTAAGTAGCAGTAATACTGTCCATTACTGTTAAGTTTTTCTAACAGTTCAGAGAAGCTTTTCAAAACAGCTCTAAAGGTTGAGAGCTGTGCATAAAACTCAAACAATCCGCTTTAAGAATTACATTCCAGTGGCATTATATACAGTATAGCACCAAAAGATTCTGAGAAATCTGAATTTTTTTTAACAACTTTGATTACATTTAAACCAGAGCTTTCATCCAAATTAAGACACATTTCACGGCCTGCATTGACCTAAGTTGCTCAACAGGTACAGACAGTTAAATTTTACTAACACGGAGCAGCGTTCTGACTATGATACATACAGCACGGTGATGCTTTTACTTATAAAAATAACTGGTTTCAAACATTTCCCTTTGCACATTTTGGAGATGTCCAGCTATTCTTTTGCAATTTCTGTTGTCCATTCCTATGGTGAGGCACAAAATAAGTCTGCGCAGGTTTTCCTAGAAAGCATTATCACAAATATTGCTTTTAAAAAAAATTATACCCTAAAAATTGCTTTCTAAGTAGGGAAAAACTCCTTTTTCAGGCAAACAAGCAATTTATTTAAGAAGTCGAAGTTCCACAAAAAAGTATCCTTTGTAGAAAAACCTCTGTCACAATGGAAGGAACAAAAAGAATGCAGTTACCTTCTGTCACTTAATCATCTGTCTTCACTTTGTGTCTGTCACTCCAGAGTTTTATGATTTAAATAATAATTTAAAAAAAAACAACCCTCCAACTAGAGAGATAAACAGAGGAAGTGAACAGTGTGTAAAACAAAGAAAGAAAAAAACCACCATGGTCTATGTCTATTTTCAGTTCAAGCAATGAATTTACCAAGGACAAATAGGGGAACTCACCTTGCCCTGTCTGAGCCTCAGGCACTCGTTCACGAATAACTCTACAGGCATCGTACACTGCAGTGGAGGGTTCAAACTGCATCGTCTTCACTACGTTGCATTGGCGGACACAGATCTTCAAGGAAAGAGCTACCATGGTGGCAAGTCACTTGCAAGTTCCTACTGAAGTACCTGGAAAAGCAGTAATGGCATTATTGCTTAGAATTTTCCATTTAATGTTTTAATACGCTCAACTTTCTGATTAAAAAACAGTTCAGTAGAATTACATATATTCAAATGAAATTCTATTAATATATAGTCTCATTAGCACCATTAAGCTAGGAATAATCCAAAACATGTATTTCTCTCAGTATATTGAAAATAATTTTTCAAAAATTTGTGTACAATTAAAGGTTGATATTTTGTCTGAGGTATGCCAAAATGGTGCATATGTAAACAATACACTTATTGGATATATTGTCAACCTATTTACTACTGACAGAAAATTATTTTCTCTCAAGACACCTTTTTATTACACTTCAATTAGCTGGTAACTCACGGTTTACAACAACTACCTAAATGAAAACAGGATTTTCTTAGTACATAACCTCTCCTTTCTGAAGATGCCAGAGTACGCAATATTGTGTTGTGTCTGTGTTTTGTGGTGTTTCTTTTTTTTTTTTCCAAGTATCCACATAGATCTGCTAGATGTTTTTATCCTGTTTTGCAGTTACCCAAAGCTTCAAGAATGAGCTATTTTTCATATCAGTTCTATTTCAGAATCATCATGGAATTTGACAGCATTTGTCTACAGAAACAGGAAGGTACAGATGCTTTTTTTGTTTTGTTTCATTTTGTAGATAGTCTGGGTTTTGTCTCAAGTGTCTTCTCTTGCTGTCATAACATTTCAAACCACTCTTCCGTAATTAGACTTTCCACAGTGATCTCCAAGAACTCTTCAGAACTCAAGTCCTTTCTGCATAAATACAGAATCTACTAGAATCCACTAGAATCCCCCAATCATTTCTGCATAAATTCACATGTGTATTTTAAATAGGGGGATGTGAGATCCTGTGGACTACTGCCACTGATGATAATTTGAGCAGGACAATTTCCAGTAGTTAAACAAAAACAAACTCCAGTTGTGCAACTTTTTTTACAGCCCAGATACTCAGTACTGTTTGGCAAAATCACTTTAAGGAACGGGAAGGAACTACCATTTACATTTCATCAATTCACCAATGCACTGAGCTCAGAGATTGCATTCCTCCTCCAAGGCATAGATAGCAGACAAATCATTTCTCTACCACTAACATTTAGGAGCAGCTTTGACTCTAACATGTCATCCTCCCCCATATTTTTCTGGCAGCCCATCCATCTGCCTCTCCAAAGTAAACATCATCCTGCTTCAGATTTTTTAGTGCTTCCAAGACCACTCACTACCAGTATAAAATTCTAGACACGATAAGACTATCTGACAAATGAAAAGGGGTGAATGAGTGAAAAAACATACCAGAAATATTCATGTACATGCCACAATGCGTTCCTACTCTATCGGTGTCTGATAACAACACAAGCTGTATTTTGAACTAATCATTCTAGGCAGAGGTCTGGTATTAATAAATTGATGAAGATCTCTCCATACTACCAAATACTATTAATAATAGTTCCTAAACCCCATCCAACAGGTATTTACATTTCAGAAGTAATTGTTCAGTACAGCAGCAGCACAAAATAACTGCAAGTCAAAAAATGAATCTCTGTAGTATTTGCATAGAGATTCACCATAACTGGTTTCTGTTTAGCACAAACTTCATTTATACCTCAGAGCATTACAAAATCAAAAATATCCCATGAAACCACAGATTGGAACAGGTTTTCACCATCCAGAATGGTCCCAGGAAGAAAGATTATGTTCATGTGTGCTTATGTGCACTGTTAAAAAGAGTGGCACACTAAACAGCTGGAAAAGAGACAGATCAGCTGGGAAAACTGCTGGAGCCAGCTGCTCGGAAGGCAGTTCTGATGCACGGGTGCCCTCTGAAGCCTGGGCTGTCAGCTTCCAGTGAGGCAAGGGCATGAGCCACAGTTCCAGCTCCATTAGAGTGCGATCATTATAACACAACCCTCTGAACAATCTCTCTCACCTATATTCTACTCCTCTTAAAAGGAGGAAATGACATAAAGTGACACCAGTGAGCAGGTAAGTTCTAGAAAAAGCTTTCCTCTCTTCTTTGCTTTCCATTGCACCTGAAGTTAAGACTTGCAAGCCACACACATCACATCTTCAGACTTCATCTGATTATCTTGTCTATTAGAAAGTAAAATGGATACTGACCTCCTCCTAGCAACTTTCCCATGAGCAAGCGGCAGTCTTAACATTTGGTATGAATGACTTTGGTTAAAGGGAAACAGTCACTCAGAAATAAAGCAAGCACACTTAATAATTCTCGGAGGGGGTGGAGGGGTCGGGGAGAGAAAAAAAAAAAACAAACCCACACACAAAAACTTGAGTAAATGCATTAAAAGAGGTCTCCTCTCTCCTGCTAACATATAAAGGAGTAATACAGATGACTAAATCTGTATTCTCTGACACTAAAGCGAAGTGAATACAATACAGTTGCATAGGCACATTGTAGCACCTACTGGAAGATCAAACTGAACTTCTCTTTTTAAGGAAGAAAATAGGATCCACCTGAAAAATCTTGCTGGGTAATGAAATGATTAATGGCTTTCTGGTACAAAATACGAGACGTGTGACTGAATAGTCATAAATTAGCACCTGAAGTTTCATGCCATACAAATCCTGTATTGCCAGCAATGACAGTACTGAGTTTCATGCAAGTTATGGTGATGTAATACTATGCTTCCTATGTATGGCTGAATCTTCTAATATTTCAGAAAATATTGTTTTATTTTAAGGTGATGTGTCCTAAGATTATGGCATGAAAATAGATACAATTACTTGCAAACAGAAAAATCTACTTAATCTTTTATTCTACCCTTTTATATGTAACACTCAAAAATGGATTTTTAAAACGGGCACTAACATACATCAAGGAACATCCAAATTCAGTCCAGTATCTAATCTCCCTCTATGAATGGAGAAAAAGGAGCAAAGAAATGCCAAATGTGGAAAACTGACCACGAAAGATTAACTGGGAAAATAAAAAATAAATTAAAACATTCTGGTAAAATTATTGTGATTTTGCACTTTGTAGTGCTGCTTTTACTAGGCTAGCATAAATTTTGCAAACCAGAGCATTCAGATAAAACTGTGAGATCCGGAACAGAGAAAGTCAGAACTTGAAAGCAGCTTAAGCCAGCACAGCATTGCGTCACACACTTGATAAATTTAAAAACAGAGGCCCCATTTCTTGAAATTCAGATTAAAAAAAGAGTTACTTTAAAATACATTAAATAGTTTCTCAGCTTGTTAATATTTTCACTTTGTCATCATGCACTGCAAAAGCCATAAAAATGTGTGCTGGAAGGAACCTCAAGAGGCAGCCTAGCCTAGAGCCTTGCACTGCAAAATGACACATCCCTTTGCTCTCTCTGCCAGAGGCTCATCTAATCTGTTCTGATGAAGCTCCATTGAAATGGAGTCACAGCATCCATAGGGAAGCTGCTTCATTTTTTTCTTTTCACTGCTTGTACATTTTGGGTGGCTCCCCTCACCCACTCAAGTTTTCAACCTAGATCTTCCACTTTGCAAAATAACTTTTTTTGCCTGCCCTACATTAATAGACAAGGCAATTTTACAAGTGAGGTACCTGTTCCTGTGCCCTCCCAACACCCCCTTCCTTTTCTCCAGGGTCAAATTCAAGCCCTTAAGGAAGGAAGGACCTAAACAAATCAGTGGTGTGGTCTCCTCCAACTCAGTGCTCTTGGTTTTAGAGACATCAAAGCATGCTTTATTCAAAAAAGATCTTACGAAAAGAGCTCACGAGTTATCAGCGTTCTCCAACAGTGTTCTCAAACTTCAGAGAAAGGTTTTCATATGCCTCCTCCAAATTACCCTCAGGCTCCAAAACCTCCCCACTTGGCTTTCAGCAATAACTGGGACAGGCAGTTTCCATCTCCTAGGTAACAGCCAAAATAGGACAGCTGGTTTTTAATCAAAAGAACTACGAACTTGGTCAAGAAGAAGGGCTGAGATCACAGAGAAAAAAAAACAAACGAAAAATATCTTCTATGTTCCCTTTATCTTCTATACATTGATTTACACCATATTTAAATATTTCTCTGTGCAGATAATGGACTCTTTCTGCTCCCCAATATCACTCAGTCTCTGGAATGGCTGACCAGAAGTCAAAGGTTTCCTGGAAATTAAGAGGATTTTGGAAGCAATGGTTTAACTAGTACTAAGTCTAACACTCTGCGAGTAATCAAGTAGGTAATTTCTAAATCGGACTGTGACTAATCTGTGTTTGCAAGGCTGAAGACTGAAGTAGTAGATTATGGATCTGACAGGTTTGGGAAAGGTAGCAGCAGCTCTGAGCTCCTAATAAACGCACAGAAAAATGAGAGAACCCAGTGCCTACAAATACACAGAGTGTGTTCGTCAAGGCCTCAAGTAGAACCATCACAGTGCCCCTGTTCCAGAAAATCCCAACAAAACAAGATTCTAACCAGTGGCTGAATAAAAATGAGCAGGCCTCTGTGTGCCCACAGAGGTACCTTCCAAACAAAGCAAACATGCAAAAGTAGTTCAAACATATAAACCCCAAAAATATTATCACACGTTGAAAAGACATAAGAGTGAGGCAATATTAAGATTGTTTATAGTAAAGTAACTTCAAGCTGGAGGAACGCCTGCCATTCTGTCTGCAGTTCAGCACCTCCGTAACCACAGCAGCAATTAGCTCCCACTTAGCTGCCCCTCTCACAGCTGCCAACGTTTCTGTTTGCATCACCACTTTCTCAACCAATTCTGACACTTGTGTGTGCGTTTTGGCCACTGTGTTTTAGAAGAATCTTTCCCTTTTTTTTTGACAGAACTAGGTTATGAAGAAATAATACACATGATTTGCCAAAACATCCAAGGCAGCAGAATTCTCCAACAGAGAAGCAGGACTAACATGTGGTAAGAAATGGTGGCTGTCCCAGCTGGGCCACCGCGACCTCTGGTCACTGTACCTTGGGAGGATCAAGCTTGCAGCAGGCACCTACATTTCCATTGGCACAGCCTGAACTTCGATTCTTAGCTGAAGTTACTGTATCCTTCCCAAAAGTTCCCTGCAGTCCTTCTCACAACAGCTAGAGCTAGGATACTGTTACTGTTAAATTACTCTAAGTGTGGACTTAGAAGCAGATATGTACTAAATGAACAGTTAAACTATTTTTTTTTCTAACAATCTCTCTTCATTAAAAGAAATTTTCTGAAATTCTATGGACCCCTATTTACATAATTAAACATCTCTTCATCTCATGTAAGGTTGGTATTGTCAGTGAAACAGTCTGGACATTAAATACATAAAAGAAAAAACAAGCAACCACACAAAACACAAAATAATGCAACACCATTATTTGCTAAATAGTTATAAATATTTATAGATCTGAACATTCTATTTTCCCTGAAATGAAATGAATTTGTAAAACACTTTTCTATTAATTTATTTTTGATACAAAATAAGCCAGAAAACAAAGGTAGCTATGGACAGCAAGTCACAAAACAATAAATCAAAGAAAAACAAATATATTTGTTTGAGAAATGTCCCCAAAATAACAGGAAGAAAGTTTATGTCAAAGCACACCTACACTTAATTTCCACTGGAAAGACATTTGAAATGGCCTGTGCTCCTAGTGTCATTTCGAGCAGCAGAACAGAACTATTCAACATCTAGCAGGACTCCCAGAGCTGAGTAGCTTACTGATTTCCACACATCCTACAGCTCCTCTTCCTTCATCAATCCTCACAATGATTTCTGCTACTGTCTGTGCTACCACAGTAAGAAGCAAATAGCTTTTGCATGGATTTACTCTCCCAACTTCCTTCTTCCATATAGCTCAGCTGTGTCCTGTTGTGGGAGATCAATATAACTGTACAGTCACAGCAGGAAATCTGCTTTTCAGACACACATTCAAGACTGATTCATGGCCCTGTGCTCTGTTCAGCAGAAGCACAGCATTCTGTACTGCACAGCACAGCCAACCTAGCACTGGAACTGAGGCGATATCAACATGCCACAGCTGCTGGAACAACTATGCTGTAGTGTAAAAATCAGTAAATAATAGAACCAGAAATTGGCATCTGGAACTAAATTGGTGAAAAATAACCCCTCCAGTTCAGTACTGTCAAACCAGTCATGTAGCAGGATTAAGGGATAAGCATGTATATTAAATTCTAAGCATGTATAAATGCTGCATGGTTACAGGTGCTCTTTACTTAGGCCCCTGGTGCAATCTTGGTACCACGACAATAAACTACAGGAAACCAAAACAGTGGGACAAGAAATTTATTTCTTCCAGTTCCCTCCCCAGTCCTCTGTATTTCCCCTCCTAATAGATTACTAACATCAACAGTACCTCCATCCTCCCATAATTGTTCCTGAATGCAGAAAAAGCAACACAAAGGATTGCCCATACTCTGGCAAATGCTCAGATCCTTTGTACTTCCTGGAACAGTTTGTATGAAAACTACTAAAAAGTAGTTTACAGAAAATGCACCATCTAATTCCAGTCACCATATTACATCCATACATTGCTAATGAATCTGGACAACCAGATCTGATGTTTTAAAACACCTACTGTAGGTGCTGGCTCAGTCTGCCTAACAATTAGTTAAGGAACACAGCACCAAAATACAATGAAAAAACCCCAAGATTTCCTAGAAACATCAACTATGGATACTTGCAGTATGAAGCAGCACTAAAACATGCTAAATAGTCGGCTTTTAGCAGTAACAGAGTTGATGAATTTTTTTTAACTCATGACACACCAAAAGTTTCCTGAACTGCTTTCATCACAGCAATAGATGTGCACTGCTGATGTGTATTCACTAATTTGTTTGTGCTACTCCATGGCCAAAGTATTTTCTGTTAACAACAATAAAAACTGAAACAGGTATCTATAGTTTCCATAATTTCTTCCTTCTTTTTACAGTGTGCACACTTTATTTGCTGTGCACAAAAAGAGTTCATGGAAACATTCAGAGTTCTAAGCAGCAGTCTTTCTAGCCATTTTCGAGCAAATTTAAGGAAAACTCTACATGATCTTTCTCTTGGGAAAAATATGTCTAGAGCAAAGGAAGTTTTAACATATCAAAATTTGCTTGGACAAAGTTTTATTCCAGTGACACCAGAAGTCAAGAGGAGTACCTCACCAGGCAATTGCAAGGAAGGGTACTAGTGACCCAAGCTGTAAGCTTCTGCTCTAAGCGGGAAACTTCTCAGTCTTTCAGACCATGAGGAGAATCTACAGGAAATCAAACAGCACCACAGGGAATCTGAAGATCCTTTGGTTCCTGGTAAACTTCCCCGCTGCTCCAGCAAACGGCTTTCCCAACCGGCTCCTTAAAAAACCTTCTACAGCAGTACACAATGAGTTGTCTGCTGTTTGTGAATCTGTGTTAAAAACATGAAGATGGGTGACACCCACAATGATCAAGTTCAGACTTGCCCTAGCTAGACAGCTTACAGGATCTCTGTCAGGCTCATTAAGTGAGTGCTGAATCAATGGGGGATCCAACTCTCTGCTACTTTAAAAGTTTACAGGTCAAATCAATACTATAGATGTGAGTCTCAGGTAACGTACCGAACTCTGTCCCACAATATCTTGCTCAGATTAATCAGCATAATGACAAATACAGAAATTCCACAAAAGATTGCCCAAGAAACTAAATAGTTGCTGCGAGCCCAGCTCTGCTAGACTGTGAAAGTGGCACTGGTGTTACAACCACCTCATCAGCTAATGCACAAAGAGATAGACTAAGGCAAGGGGGAGCAGAATTCTCTCAAGAAGCATTTTACAAAGACTCTTAAGAGACATGTAATCCAGGGTAAAAGGTTGTGTGTCTGAATATTGACAAGGACAGAAGTTTGTGTCCTGGTTTATTGCTGCCCTGTTCTAAACCGTGACAGTTTGCATCATGTAATTCCAACAGGAATCAACTACCATCAAGCTAAAAGATAAATCAAAACAGCAGAATAACAACTTTCCAGATGCATGGGAGAAATGAGATTTAGAGGACAGACCAGTGAACGCTGGCCTCCCTGATCATTCACATACCTACCTGGCTTAATTTGTACCATTCATACCCTGATGTCTGTGGTGTCTGACAGCTGATGGAGCTAAGATATCTTGATATTTTGAACTACACTGCTAAGCAAATAGAATGCAGAATGTCAGCTTAATATTGTCACTGCTTAATACTATGTGGATATGAACAGTTCTTTGCCTTCCATTTCACACTGCTATTATCAAATATGGACTATGTCACTCAGATAAAGGAAAGTCACCACTGCCAGTGCTGTGGTTAAAATAAAAGCTCTACTATGATTTAGTAGAGGTCTGTCTCCCCAGAGATACTTCTTAACTAGTTCATTCAGGCTTGGGCAAACACAAATCTAGGTCATGAGACTGTCACAATCTAAAAGTCTGCATGTGTACATGCTAGTAAAGGCAAAGCTATATACTGTTATACCAGATTAACTCTGCAAGAAAACCCAGTGGGACAAACGTTCTCTATTCTTTTCAGAACTCCCACCACCCACTTGCTGACACAGGGCACCAGCAGAACAGGACACATTTTCTGTTGTTCTTGACAGCTGAACATCTAATTCTATCACAACATACCAAATGCTTCTTGTAAATGTGCACAGACAATTAAAATGCAAGACCTCTTGTATGCACTGCTGCTCTAAGAAAAGCCCTACCCAACCACAATACCTGTATACAAACACCACACATCCTGATAAGCAAGTTTACAGTTAAAACCTTCAAAAATCTCAGGAAAAATTCAAAGCATTTATCTGTAGCATGCAATACTGAATCTTATAAACAAACCACTTGAAAAACAGTAACATGGAGGTGAACCAGAGCAATCTTTAAAAGCCTAATTTCAGAGTTGCTTTTCAATCATTAGTGGGCATTAATCATGCCATTCTCAGTTTACGCATTACAGTTGTACAGGAACAGCATCTATTTTGCTAAGAACCCAGCAAGGAAGTACCCTCAAGCAGAATTATATAAGAGGATAAATTAATTGAGTCTAATTAAGAGTTGTTTAAAGGACAGTCAGCTTATTAGCAATTCAATTACACTTTGCTTTTTAAGTCAAAAGGCATATTTGAAAACTAGCTTGCTTGAATGTATCTTCAAAAGGGAGTACGAATTACAAGGGACTACAGGAGGAACATCATTGCTCCAAATAGCTAGAACAGCTTTTAGATAACAGAAGCAAAGAGCTTGACTGGATCTAGTGGTAACATAGAAGCATAGAAGTCATCAGCCTCAGGAGTAGGAGCCTCCATGATGGCAATGACTGAACTCTTTGAACATGACTTCCAGGCTTTTGTTCTTATGTTCCAAGAACGCCGCTGGAGAAAGCTGAAAACAAACAACACTAGTTTCTGTACTAATCGGAAGTGAATCAACATCCTTTTGCTATGTTCCTCTCCAAACGAAGTGTTTCTGTTGTAGAGATGAGGTCTTCTAAGACAGTCCTAGGGAAAATGGTAAAGATGTCCACAGATGCTAGGAGCATAATTTTAAAAATATCTAAGATACAGAACATATTTATTTGGTCAGGAATTTTTATTTATTTGCTTGGGACTTGATGATTTTTGGTGGTGGTGGGTTTTTTTGTGTGGGTGTGTGTTTCATTTTTTTTTATTTTGAGGAGTTTGTTATTGGAGGTGGGTTTTGCTTTATTTTTTTTTTTAAACCAAACAGAACTGCTTGTAAGGTTAATCTAGGTACATCACAAGAGCTGCAACTTGCTTACAGTGGGATATATGGACAGCTTCTAACATATTTAAGGGTAAAAAGAATAAATTAAGATTAAAAATACTTTTCTATGAAAGAGTCAAGCTCATACAAAACTGATTTTCCAAAGCAGATTTCAATATTTGAAGCATTTCGCCCACAGACTGTAAATCACACTAACAATAGTAATAGCTTGAACTATCGAGTGGGATGTTAATTCCAGGATTGCACAGCTCTGCATATTCACATTATTTTCAATTGCTGAAATTATATGTTTTGGAGGACAATTTCTAAGCCTTTATGTCTAGGTTTACAACCTTTGAGCACACTCACTTCAATGCTTTTTTTTTTTTTTCACTGAATTAATTCAAAACCACCAGTGAAGTTCTGAACTACGCCTGCTATCCTTGGCAACCACCCCAAAGCAGGATGTAATAAACCACTCAGAGTTGTTAATTTAGTCATTAAATGACACAGCTAGGATACAGCCTCTTGAGTTCATCTTCTGTGGTCTAAATATTACTCTGCATTTCCTCATACTTTTTTGTTTGTTTGTTTGTTAAGTGACAAGTATAGGCAGAGTTTAGAATACATTATGAGCTTTGTACAGTAATTTGCTCTGCCCATTCAAAATAAAATCAAGGAATCTGCTTCTTCAGGTACAGGAACAGTATTGTTAATTTCCAGATAAAACTGTCGTGGTAAATCATGTAAGGATTATTCTGTTGCTTTCCTCCCACCTTCCTGAACATCACCTGATGCCACCCTGGAATGTTTTGATCATTTTCTTTAAAGACAGTGATCATCAACAGCTACTCCATACACACTTCACTTGATTACCTGCCTTAGGGAACATGAAGGCAACAAATGGTCTGCTCAAGTTTCTTAAAAGCTTTATTAACAATCTTCTTTATTCATTATGAAAGCTGAACTACTGAACAAAATAAAATCCACTTAGCTACTGAAATTAATCCATATTGATCATTTTGATAAGAATCATCATCCAGAATTAGATGGGGTAGACAAGTCTTCAGAAACAGCTTGACTATACTGAAGAATTAACAAGGTTCAAGTAAAACTATTTTTTTGCCATTTCTGTGACATGGTTTATGTGAAATAGTTCTCCACTCTTATTGATTTGATCTGAAAAGGTGATCTTAACAAGCACTGAAATGGCTTTCGGTAGGCTTTGATCCATTTATCCCCACAACCAGTTAATACAATCATTTAAAACAGTTCACCAAAATAGGAAGTGAGTCGGGAAAAAAGTAAACTTTTATAAAATGTTATTTGAATGAATGCAACTGCAGCCTAGCAAGTTAATATTCCACCTATACAAGTAAGCTCGGAACTTGAAGAAGGATTACACAGAACTGGTAGTCATGCTGGCAACAAAACCACGTCTCCACAATGAGCTTCATCTGCTCGTCCAGAATCTTTACAAATTGATGATGAAGACTAAGGGATTCCTGACTTGGAGAACTGTCTTCTTGCAGGCCCATTTGGAAAGCAGGATGCTTGCTAAACAGCTCAGCCATTTAGTGCAAATTTAAGCTGACAGTTTAGAGACTGACTGTCATCCATATTAAGCAAAGCACAGCAAAGCAGGTCCTAGTCAGAACATTACAGCTACTCACCAGGCAAACTAACTCAGATTTCCTCTGTTCAAGTACATTGAGTACGCTAACATGCGTTTTATGTTAAACAGCCATATACAGAAAAGGTGCACTTTAAAACTGTGTGGTTCAATATAAATCCAAGTGCTTGAGCTACCATTTTTATTTAAACATTCCAAATCTACTGGCCTTGTCAGGAGTACAAATGCTAGCAAAATCACAGTCACAGGAGACATCCATTTCCATAGTGTCTTTTGCTAAGGGTACACTGAATGTTGTCTGACTTTCCCATCAGGATGTAACTTCAGAACTCAGCATATAACATAACACTGACTTCCATAATACACTGTGTCTGTGTAAATATAAAACAGAATCAGATACTGATGCTTCCTGTCTTCTTGTTAAGCCCTGCCATTAAGTGCCTTTTGTACAGGTCAGATACTTATTACAGTTACAATAAAAAAAAAAAAAATCAGTCCAAAAGTAAAGAAAAGCCTATTCTCCTAGCAGCACACTGTGAAAAGCCAGTTAATAGAAACTAAAGAATAGGTAAGTGTGTGCAGTAAAGACAAGATCTTAGGGTTTACTCTAAGGTAAATACATGATCGTTCAAGAAGCTACTACATGCTAATAGTGGATTAAATAAAATCATAATTAAGAATCAGACAGTATTATTAAGCATATAACAACCTATATGGTATGGTCAGCCATAAAAGGACTTAATTACTAATGTTTCTAATACTTCAGACTAAGACTTCTGACCTATATATGTAACATTTTACAGTCTATTTCTGCTTTACTATTTAGGCACCTCTTACTGTGACTAACATTGATTATTATTGTTGCTTTTCCAACAACTATCAGACATTGTTGTGTGACCAGAACTCTGCCATCATCATGGACATCTTTCTTTGAAGCAGAAGGAACACGTACACAGAGCGTTACCAGTGTTGCAATTTTTAACATTAATTTCTCCCTGCAAAAACAGTTGGACAAGAACAGTGATCCTACTGACTCAACCCAATGCAACTTTTTTCTGCACAAAATGTAATTGAAGAGGCCTCAGACAAGAGTCATACCATTGAGTTTTTAGAAAAAAATGTACATGACAACTCACTGGAAAGGACTGGTAAAAGTGACACTTGCAAAACTAACCTTGAAAAGACATCAAGTGAACAACATAAACCATTATATGCCATTCCTCTCTGCACCTTTCAATACCACTTGTTGGAAGTCCCACGATGAGGCAGATTGTCCAGGATCAAATGGCCAAGCAAGTCCACCAGAAAAATTCACTAGTGACATTTTTTCAACATTTACATCAGATAGCTGTACCTACTGCAGCTACCCCTCAGGCTGAAACAAAGTATGGGATGTTAAAAGCCAAGACACTGGACACTTAAGATCAATTATAACAACTGTGAATGTGAAGTGATTTTCAAAACGTGAACTCTTACCCACAGCAATCAGACTAAATCAAGTTTCAAAAGTACACAAAAGAAACAAGAACCACCCATATCAAATCAAAGAGCTTAACAGTTTGGGTTTTTTTTCTGATTAGCATCTTGTCATTCACTACAATTAATACTTCAGCACACTTTCCTTTCCACCTAGTATTTTTTAATTGGAGAATTCAAAACAAAGCAAATCACTACCTGAACCTAAATAAACATTAATTCCGTTATGTTTCTACCTCTTGCTCACAATCACAATTTGGAATCAGCATGTGATTAACATAATTTCTGTATTTGTTTTATCAATTTTCATGTCATAGAGATAAAATTTACAGAAAAATAGTAAAAACCAACCAAATATGTGCATGTCAGCAAACACAGCAATACTAATCCAACATGCACCCCTCACTAGAAAGGTGGTGACATAGAACTGTGATAATTTCATCACATCCTGGCAGATGCTGGGCAAGTATTTGCAACAGTTTATGCACAGTCCACAACTCAAATGATGCGTTCATAAAACATGTCAAATCGAAAAACAGCAGATCATGCGATCTCCTTCCAAGTCATTTAAATAGCTACTAAAAAAAGCTCTCCCAACCTCCATCACCTACTTGATATTTACTATGAATGCAGTTACCAATCACAGTTTACAATATCTAGAATACCAATGGATTTGCAGATGGTATTGTAACAAGCTTGAACTGGCTTAGCGTATGCTCCTTTCATTTACCCATGTTAGCAACTGAACAGAGGTGGCAGAATGGAATGAAAATCAGAGCTAATACTTAACCATTTCATGCCATCTCAAAGGGTGAATGCTAGTTATAATGAGTTTTTTTAAACATCAGGTTTCTGGTACAGACATGGAGCTTCTCTGTGCTTTTTGATTACTAAATTTTTTAAAATAAGAACACTTTGTCAACAGAAAAAAGAAAACAGCTAGTCAAAAGAACATATAGGGTGTAAAGAGGAAAAAAAAAAGAGTAACTGAGGAAAAGAACAATACCTATAGCAATTGATTGCAGAAGGCTCAGTTACTACCAGAATCACCCACACTAATGAAAAAAGAAAAGCTGAGCAAGGACAGCACGCTTGCACAGCCACAAAACAGATGAACACAGAGACAGAAACACAAGAAAGCTACTGCACATTAGAGTGAACATTTCAAGAAAGCATTGCAGAGTTCACTCCAGCTTCAATAGCATTCGATACCCCCAAGGTAAAAAGCTCACAGCTACTGAAAGGGAAGGGAGGAAATTACAAATAGGTGTAATCCTCATGAAAATTTCTGAACATGTTTAGGCTTAAGTAAAACTTAAGTCTCTGAAGAGACCAGGATCTAACCACAAAGCAGCTGCTACTCCTACAACAGAGACAGAATGAAGAGATGATAAAAAACTGCTGAACTAGTATCAAGGTGTAACATGGTGCACAAACATTACATGTCAATTAGATTATACTTAGCCTAGCACTCTGCCAACTGTGTGCTAATCTAAGGACAAACCTCCTCCTACATCAAAGGTGCTTAGACTCTGGCAGTGATCTTACTGAAAAGCTTAAAGTCAACTTGGCAGGCTTCAATTGGTTGAGCCTCAGATATTTCATTATTTTTCTTAACAAAGCCTATTTCAAGAGGTACTTAAACCTCTCATAACTACTAGCTCTCATGTCTTAAAATGCATTATGCAAAGCAGTAGCATACCAGATATGTACTATATATGGAAGAATACATTTTATACCTACATACACAGACATATATATGAACAGATGTGTGTGAACACACACACACACTTGTGCACTGACAACTTAAAAGACAGGATGTTGTACATGTCACAAATAGTAGCCTAAGTATGAATTCCTAACAATGACAAAACGTACTGAACTCCAGCTAGCACTGTCATTTAAAATGCACTAGCCAGAAGAAGATTACTGAGTGCATTCTCCACAGAAACCATTCCTCCAGAAAACTCAGTTTCTTAAGCCAGAATAAAATTTTTTACCAGCATCTTCTCCACCTCAGCTGATGGTCAACAGCATCAATGTAGAATGCAGTTTACCAGGGGAAATTCATAGATCAAACAGGACCACAAAGGAATCAACACATAACTCCTATTTCCTTCCAATATTTTGCATTACGTAGAGCCTCCTAAAAGATTCAAGCCACTACCCTCTGCAATGTACACAAAAAGAGCAGGAGGTAATTTAAAAAAAAAGTTACTTCATAAAAATGAGATGAGCTTGTTTTCCAAGTGCAGGTGGAAAAAATGATCTGTCATTGCCACTACTGCCCTGGATTATAGCCAGCAGCAAACGGGAAATCAACTGAGACCCAGTTTACAACTACAGATCCCATTTCCTATCTAAAGACATGAGATCCCAGATAGGCCTTCCACCTGTTTCAGCTGTGATCAGCCTTTCAAAGTGAGCATTTTGGCTATCGAGGGCATACTCACCCAGTAGTCCTCTACAAAACAAGAGATATTTTTACTTAATGGCTATTTTGGTGGGAATCAGAGTAATGTATTAAGCACGGATAGCCAGAAGTGTTTGAAGGGGTCCTGCAATTCAAGCAACTGAGTTGCAAATCAGGGACAGACACTGACTTATTCTCCCTGTATGGTTTCTATCTGCAAACAGATAACCCATGAAAAAAACATCTTATCCTAAGGAAGGCTACAATAAGAGAGGCAACTAGATTTCCTAGTTGGAAATTTCACAGATTCACCAATGATTCTAAATATACAGTCTAAAATTACCTCCTTTCTCATACCACATCCTTAAGGGAAAAAATTACAACAAAATGACTTTACAGCAACTTATTTTAAAGACCTAAAAAAAAGGCTTTTTTTCACTCATATGATTAATATTTCTCATTTCCCAGTTTTAGTGGAGAGTTCAGTGATAATTTCTGCAGACAGTATCACACAGTCTCTTTGATTTAGTTTTTATATTATTTCTAGGGTGTTTCCAGCTCTTACTCCTGCGCCAAAACTCTCATTTTTACTGCTGACTTCCCCAGGGAGTTTCAGGCACTTCCAAAAATAAATCCATGAAAGATAAGGCAGAAAATATGGTGACACTTGAATAAATAACAACACAGGGGACAGCTGTGCAGGCAGATTTATTCTTTCTATCACTGTGTAAAACCTCTCCAGCTCCAAGTAGCTACAGAATCATAGAATTATGCTTGTCGGGACATGTTGGCTCAACTTGCCACCCAGAAAATGGGCCTTTTCAGGAATCAGCACTTCTCCTGTGAGGAACAGAAGGCTGTTCACAAGGTCCTGAAGCCATGTATCAAATTTTGTGTTTATTTTCTCTTAAGAGTTTAAACAAGTTTTGAAAACAAATCCTGGCTTAAAGGAACACCAAGTCCAACAGAATCCCTAAACCTAAGCTTCTATTAATGTTGCAGAAATTCAGAGTTCCAAACCTGTATTTAAACCTAGGATATGTTTTAACATCACCCCTCTAAATTCATACAATAAAAACACAAGGAGGGATGTATTTTTCTAAGTGGAAATCCATATCCACTCTTATCTGATCTCATCAAGGTTACCTGCTGCACACAGTGCAATTACTGGGTGTTTTCAAGCACGCTATTTCTGTAGCAAACAAACAAGAACAGTGTTTATGGGCAAGAGCTTACACCAACAATCCCATGTGAATAGGTCACTGAATTTCTTGAGTACAAGTTTATTCTCCTACCATTCACGTACATATACAACAGCCAGCAGCACTAATATATTGCCAACAGAAAGGAGGGAATCACTGTGGACTTTACAAGATCCATTTCTGAATCAAGCCAGCATGAATGAATTGAACAAGTTTCCTGAGGGCAATCTTTCACAGCTAAGAAACAAATAATATTCCCAAAAGCACCTGCTTTGTCCAATTAGTAAGTAGTTACCAATCGAGTTCAATCAGTTGTACAGCCAGATATAATTAATCTAACTACACTGAAATAACACTTAAAATTTCTAAAATCAAAAGCTAATGAAGATCTTTAGCCATGTTATTTGATACCACAGCTGGTAACTGATCTGACAGCAGCAGTGAAACAAGGAAAACAGACGTTACAAAAGAGGGTAACACAGTGTTAATTCTTACAAATAGAAGGTTTTCGCTGACAAGCTTGATTATAGGAATGCTCTAGAAATATTTAACTTTAACTGTATAACAGCAAGAACAAAACAGTGTTTTTAACCATCTAACCATCTAACTAGTGACTTCATTTAACCTTGTCCTTAGTCATCTGATACAAACTGACACACTGCTTTAACACTTCACTAAAGGTATTTTTCAGAGATGGAGAACAGCAGGACAAAATTTGATTGGAGACCTTTTAGTATTACAAACACCATTTCCAGATGAGCAGTCAAAGCCAGAGAAACATTTAGAACAGTTATGTATACAAGATCTAAATAACTCCAACAGATTAAGAGTCTGGAGCAAGATTTATCAAGATTTTCCCAAAGCCAGTCTTACCACTTTGTGACATTCTCTTCTCAAAGTGCTACAGTATAGAAATAGTAATGTATCTATGAAGTTATTTCTAGTCATGATTGTCCTTTGGTTTTTTGGTCACTCCTCTTACATGTATCAGGACAAAACAAGGTCATCTTCCCAGCTATTGGTTCTCATACCGATGAAAGGCATGGCCCTTTTCCCTAAGGCTTAAGGAACTCACTTATTATATGAACATATTCTCCAATCTCCATGGAAACTGTTTAAAAATAGTCAAGAACTGCAATGGTCAGGTTACTCTCCTGGTTGTTAATTGCAATGTTTTCTTGGAGCTTCATGCATTCATTTTTCAGCTTGATTTCTCTCTTTGCAAACACAGCCACGGCTGTACACATTTCATGCATTCTCTAAAGAAAATATTACACTAATACAAGCAGCAGATAAAAGTTTTTAATTACTGTAGGAGCTTCTATGTTATTATATGCATAACAAATAAAATTAAACAAAATCTTACCTCAAAATTAAACTTCATTCAAAAGAAAATAATCTCATCTGAGAGCACTGCTTGACCATGTGGAATGTTCCCAGTAACCAGGTCTGTAACACAAGATACAAACAAATTACTTTATTATCCCCAGTCCATTAGTTTCTAGTTTTAAAGTACCTTCTGCCAACACACTAGAAAGGAAGGAACTCAGGAAGTTATGACTTTCCTTTACTCTTTGGGAGTCAGAATTTGCACTGCCAAAAAGAACAGCTTTAAGTTCAAGAAAAAAAAAAATCAATCCAGGCTTCCAAATTACTCACATTTAAAAGCTCATAATAAATGAACTCTAAGTTCATACAGAATCACAGAATGTCAGGGATTGGAAGGAACCGCGAAAGACCATTTAGTCCAATCCCCCTGCCGGAGCAGGAACACCCAGATGAGGCTACACAGGAATGTGTCCAGGCAGGCTTTGAATGTCTCCAGAGAATGAGACTCCACAACCCACCCCAGGCAGCCTGTTCCAGTGTCTGTCACCCTTACTGAGAAGAAGTTTCTTGTCAAATTTAAGTGGAACCTCTTGTGCTCCAGTTTGAACCCATTACCCCTTGTCCTACCGTTGTTTGTCACCGAGAAGAGCCTGGCTCCATCCTCATGACACTCACCCTTTATATATTTGTAAACATTAATGAAGTCACCCCTCAGTCTCCTCCAAGCTAAAGAGCCCCAGCTCCCTCAGCCTTTCCTCATAAGGAAGATGCTCCACTCCCTTCAGCATCTTTGTTGTCCTGCGCTGGAATCTCTCTCCAGCAGTTCCCTGTCCTTCTGGAACTGAGGGGCCCAGAACTGGACACAATATTCCCGATGTGGTCTCACCAGGGCAGAGTAGAGGGGAAGGAGAACCTCTCTGACCTACTAACCACCCCCTTCTAATACACCCCAGGATGCCATTGGCCTTCCTGGCCACAAGGGCACAGTGCTGGCTCATGCTCCTGCTGTCCACCAGGAACCCCAGGTCCCTTTCCCCTACACTGCTCTCTAATAGGTCCTTCCCCAACTTATACTGGAACCTGGGATTGTTCCTACCCAGATGCAACATTATACACTTTCCCTTGTTATATTTCATTACATTTTTCCCTGTCCAACTCTCCAGCCTGTCCAGGTCTTGCTGGATGGCAGCACAGCCTTCTGGCTTGTCGGCCACTCCTCCCAGCTTGGTGTCATCAACAAACTTGCTGATAGTACACTCTAGTCCCTCGTCCAAATCATTGATTAATATATTGAATAATACTGGCCCCAGTATTGAAATACCTTGAAATTCTCTAGTTTTGCAGCACAAATTTGGGTGTTAACAAATTAAACAATCACACTGACCTCTCAAAAATGTCTGTTTTGCATTAACTGTGCTATTCTATGGTTTATGGTTTCTGTGTGGAGTAATTCAGCAGAAAACAGCACAGTACAAGCCTCTTTGGGCAATCTCCCTTCACAGTGAACCCCCTTCTGAGAGTATGAAAACAGAAAAATAAAAACAGAATTAATAGTTTGTTTTGGTTATAAAAGACAACAGAAGCTGTGGTTTGACTTTGGTTCTTTGAGGAGGTGGGCTTTCTTGTTTAGGTGTTTTTAGGCTTTGCTTTTTTTACACTTTTTTTCTGAGATTCTTAGGATCATTTGCTAGTTTATACTCTAAACAAAAGCTAATATAGCATACATGTTTAATAATCATCTCCTGAGGATGGGCAAATCAGATTAAACTCAAATTTTAGTTTATCAGTTCCTGTCCTCTCAACTCCCACAATTCTATGAAATAAACAACACCTTCTTTTCAAGTATCTCAAAGTTTACAAGACCAATCACTTTTCCAGACACAATAATAAAGGGCAGCTTATTGCAGGTCAGAGTAAATGCAGTGTACATTAGGACAACTATTTCAGCATCCAGTGGCTCACCAGTACCCGCATTAGAATTGGCACTGTAGTAGCTTTCTACTTTGAAAGTTAAATGCATATTCCACACTTAACTTTTCAACACCTACCAAGTCTCCAGTAATGCACAAAGAATGTACAATTAAGTTTAATTAAAATAATATGTGCCACCCACCAGCCTTGCACCTCATGGATTTTCCGCTAAAGTTTAAGGTCAGGATAAAAGCAAGTTCAGTGCACAAAATGTCTGCACATTTAATACCTTCCCTTAGATGGCTGTATCAGCGTACAAGAGATTTATCTGTAATTCCAGTATTTGTATTACAGCAACAAGTCAAAGTCCTGTTCAGTACAGCCCTTAACTCACCAGTGACCCTACTTCCCAGAAGGAACTGTTTACTGCACCATACTTGCACATATTTTAAATTTCTAAATTTGCTTCAAATTTGATTGTCAAGTATTTCAGTCACTTGCAGCATTGATACCTTTCTTCATTATCAGTCCTTTGTTGACAAAGACATCAGAAACCCATTCTAAGCCCCAAGTTCAGAAAGCACCAAGTACTAGCTGGAGGCATCTACACCCTCTACTCAAAAACAGTATCACCTAACACTGACACTTACCAGACTTGCATCAACAAATTCATGTCTGAAGAACGTATCACACCCAAGAAACAACAAAACCTTACCTAGCAGAGAATGAAGTTACAATCACAGTATTGCTTCTTTCTACTTACACCTGACAAAGGTCCCCAGATACATTTTCAGATTCAATACACACCATTCATTTGCCATCATTGTGATCTACATGGCTGGGAAACCGCTTTGAAATCTTCTCTTTTCAGATGCAGTTCTATAACACAATTATTGCTTAAAAAGAAACACCACCCCCCACCCCACCTCCCCAAAAACCAACCAACCAACCAAACAAAAACCAAACAAACAAAACCTACACACACACAAACAGACAAAAAAGCAACCACCAAAAAAACCCCACAAATAACTCTTTTCTTCAAGCTATAAACCAAATATGGCAAAATAGAAATGTATTTTTCTGTAGTTATCAGGAGGGACTCATGTTAATCAGAAATGTGACTGGGAATGAAAGAGGTGAAAGAACTGCTCTCTTAATATTTTAGTCCAAGGGAAGGAACAAAATCATGCATTTGCACATACTACCAGAGCAACCTAATGAGTAGATTGCCATGTTTCAAAAAATATAACTTCATTTAAAATAATAGATTTTCAGTTATCTGAATATTTAACAGTAGAAAAATTAATGCATTTTGTAGAGTCTGGAAAAAAATTTGCTGATACTATGTTACATTTTAAGACTGGCTTGAACAAATGTGACTGCAGAAAGAACGTTCATTTTTCAAGTGAGTTAATTACTGCTGAAGTAGCCATGTATTTTTTAACTTACCAATTGGAGCTAAAGAGAGCCTAAAAACTATTAATCACTGTTTGTTTATTCTATTGTCCTTACTTCCTGGAATGCAGTCAGCGATGAAACTCGACTGCCCAAAAGCCCAGTCAGCAAATCAGCTGCCCTGAATCTGTTCACAGCATGAACCCAGTGACTAACATTCTTAACCTAATGTAGGAAGCGAGCAACAAATGCATAACACATCTCATTCTGGAAGTTCTATACAAAATTCAATGAGGCTTTCTGAATATTTCAAGTATTTTTCAGCATAAGCCCCCTTGCCTCCCCATCTTCCCCCACACACCTTTTTCTTAGTGCAGCTACTGGTCCAAGTGCTAGTGATGTTATTTATAGAAGAAGAAGATTAAAATAAAGTGGTTCTGTGGAATGTTCTTTTTCAATTCCATTGCAGAATCCTACACTGTGAACCAGAGGTAAACTATTCTTTTGCTCCTGATATTTTCTAGGTATTCTGCATTCTCAAAATTCTTGATGATAATGTAGTTTAATTCAGTAGCATTAGGATTACAGGCTCACTGAGACTACAAGAATAGGTATCAGCATCCACTTACACTACATTTTTTTGAAAGTGGAAAATATTTTTGTCCATGTATTTCCTTTGGGTTTAAGTGTGTTTTCCTATACTGTGTTTTGTGCCATTTTTGTTGCTGTTGTAATTGAGGTAAAAACGAAACTCAAGTCAAAATACGTGGTCTACTACACAAAGCATAGATTACTATGTTTTAGTACTGTTGGCATTCATCACCACAGCTCTGTATCACCCCTTGTTAAATGAATCTGCTAACAGTTTAGTATTTTGAGCTATAAACAGGGGAACAGTTCCATTTTCCCCATCCTCCCAAGACATCAAGAAGTTTAGTTCTATGATACATGTTCCATACTTCAAAACTTTATGTTCCCTGCATATTAAAAAGGCATTGAATGGCCATTTTAAGCTGGTAATAACTTTGATGTTTTGTCATGTGACTTAAAATTCTTAGTTCCTCCCCTTATTCATCATCTTTTATTTTTTTTTCCTTAAAGACTGCAGAGAGTAAATTACAAGGATATGAAATACACAATATTATGAGACACAGACATTTTGAGACCATCTTCAGAGGCTGAATCCCTGCTAACAGTCCCCTGCCTACAAAATAGGGCTGAATTCCAAACAGATTCAAGGAGAGGATGGAGAAATATGGTCTGTGCAGCCACTTGCAGTACACTTCAAATAATATTTTCAGCAGGACCTGATACAGTCTCCAAACTATATCCAAAAGCAGATTCCCACCTTCCTTCAAAACTGTTCTCAGTAACTAACTGATTCTTTTGCATCCTGAATCTGGATTTCAGCTCCATATGCTAAAAATTGCCATTCTTATTTGGGTAAAAATGTTGAGTTACCTTCTGTTGCCAGAAGTACCATTCATGTAACAACATCAGGCCTATGGATAACAAGATAATAAAATGTTAAGAATAAAAGTTAAAAACTTAAATTGGTTAAGATTTTAACTGACTGTTTCAAAACACCAAGTAACATGCATTTCAGGTTCTGTTTCAAGACTAAAGGTCTATTCAGCTCCATAGCACTGGAGGCATCTTAAACAGATGACGAAATGGTGAGATAAGACACCACCAAAAATGTACTTGAAAACTACAGGAATTTTAAGGTTGTCCGAACATTTGCTGGAAACAGCCATAAGCCTGAATAAAACTGAACTGACATATGATTTTAGTTACCAAACTGACATTAAAACCCAACAGTAATATTTTTGTTTAGTAGATCAACATCGAATTTTTCACAATCAGAGCAATCTCTGGCATTTACCACATTAAATACTCTTGTAACCAACAAACAGAATTTTGCAGGTGATTTCTGAGAACAGATATGCTACCTTCTCCTAAAGCATGGCATAGCACACACAAAAGCAGATGGATTAAGAGCACACTGAGTTTCTGCATCTTGGGTAAACCTGCAGCCTAACTGCAGTTCTGCCTGGGCTTTTCCTTTCCTGAGGGCAGACTGGCTCAACCAGGGTAAGTAATGCAGCTTCACTTGCCAGTAATCAGGAGTACCCAGTGGGGTGTTCTGAGAACAAGCATGTGGGTATATGCACTCCATACCAGGACAAGTGCATGAAAAGCCCATCACAGAAACACAACTAGAGAAAAAACAGTCATGCCCCTCTATGTGCCACAAACTATTATTCACAGAGTCTAACGAAGAGCTACTAGTAATCTTAACCTGAAATGACTTGAATGAGCTCTCATTTTAAGAAATCAAAAGTGATTACTATTAGGTTTTAATCTAGGTAACAGTTCATTACCAAAAGCCATTAGGATGAAGCTTTAAAGACTTCATATAAATGTTCCTTTAAGATACTTTAACTACACGAATCATGAAACACTGAACGATCATACCACAACTATTACTATATTCCTCTACATTAATGATGAAAAATTATCAAATTATGAGACTAAAGGTTGTTTTTCCTGCAGTCAGATTTCAGCTAATGATTTTTCAAGTTTTAGACATTGTACTACCTTGAAACCAGCAAGCTTTTCTAGGTGCAGAAGGTAAAAAGAACCCTGCACATAAACCCAGAAATTCTGCACTTAGTTTCATCAAATAGAACTTGCTCCACAACACAGAACACCACGTGTTTTGCTAGTATGGTTACTATTTGTAAAGGATAAAAAACAGGTTAGAAGAGGGAAAAAATGACCAATAAGCACCCTACACCCTTCTGCTGCGGGTAAATCAGTTTTTAATAGTAGGAATTGAAACATAACATTTACCTTTGAATACGAAATTCAATTTTAATTATTTTTTCCCCCAGCAAAGTATTACAGGAGATATTCATTATATGAGGAAATCCATTTCGCAAAGTAGAACAAACCAATATGCAACATCATTTTTGCCCTTCCTCCCCAGACATATATGATCTATAATTTCCCCTTTATGTTTCAGAAACCACTGTTTATCAGATCATAATACAGATTGCCTCACTCTCCCTAGATAACAGGTCACTCAGGTTGTCTCCACTTCAACCATCTAACATCCAAACCATCCAACACTTCTGAGTCTTTTTGCCTGATATCTGTGACTTCAATCAGATTAACTGTTTAAAATAACGAAAACTTGTTATTTATGGATTACAGTCAACAAAACATACCACACTGCTGCGTCAGTTCATACATTACCAGAATTCACCTACTGGAACAAGATATTCAGCATCTAGGCAAATTTACCTATTCCCTAGGTGAAACTACACTCACAAAAGCGATTTTTCCCTTGCACTCGGAACTAAACATTATTTCTTAAAAATTGCGAAGTTTATGAAAATGGTGCTTCAGTGTGGGCTGAAGCATTCCAGGTAAACTTTCTTCCTTTGTACCTCACAAATGATGGTAGCTCAGTCCTGTACCCATCTGCCAAAACTCAGTTTCAGCCTCTAAGGATCTATTACTGCTTCACTCTCTCTGATCTTAACTACAGTTTTGCAGGTTTTATTTGTCAATTTTTGCAGCATCCTGCACATAAAGGATAACAGTTTTGAGGAGGTCTGAAAAGGCACAACAGGTAAAATTCGGCAACACAAGAGGAAAGCCGGGCATTCATTTCTTCTCAAGGCTGCATGTTTGTACAGGGCAGACAAAAGTGCCTGTTGTGGTCATTTAAAGTCAACTATATTCTGCCACATTTTCAAAATTATGTAAGTCTCAGCTATCTTACATTAGGAGGATGAGCCAACTGATTAATATTAGAGATAAACGTCTTCCTGTGTTTTCATGTATGTGAAGTTTTTGTCAGGCAAATACTACTTTCCTGCTGTTCAGGGCTCTTCTAGAGTAGTCAATAGTTTGGGGTACTTTTTCCATAAAGGAGCTGTTATTACTCAAACTTTATTCTGAATTCTAGCTTCCTCCCTAGGTAAATTAGGAAAAAAAGTTCCAATCTTGTTGTCCAGTAGAAAGACAAAATCTTGGTCAATGTTAATTGTTTTTCCTTTTAAGGCAGGCAAAGAAGGCTTACCAAAAGTTAAATGGTAACTTTAATTTTTATTATTACTGTTATTACTATTAATAGAGGAAAAGCTACAGCAAATATTCACATTCAGTCACGCTTGGTAAGTTCTTCAAAAAATGTTTGCCTGGAACAGTATGCCATCCTGGGATCAAATTGCAATGCTTTTGATGACAGAACCTAAGTCTGACTTGACTGATCTGAAGTACAAGGCAGTCATGCTTTACTGCTCTCCTAAGAAACCACACACTAGAAAGGTGCCACCTGTCAAACCCACCTACTCCTCTGTCATAATGTGAATGACACTCGCCCTCTGAACACTACTACAGGAAGTACCCAGAGACTGGCAAGTATCGACCACTATTAATTATGCCAGACTTGCAATGCCTGCAAAGAGTTAACTACAGCCATCAGCGATATTTCTTCATTTATTGTAAATATCTGGCTCTACATTTGAGCATAGAACACAGTCTTTTAAAACCAGAGCTAAATACATTCTTTTTAATCATGTGATGCAAGACATAGTAATTGAAAATGACAAGTAATCATTTGAAATAACAAGTCTTCAAAAATGAGTACATGGCACTTTCTTCATCAGGGTACCATTCACAATAACTCTAATTTCTGACCTTTCGTTATTTCAAATCTATGTTAATGTTGTCCTCTAAGCAGTTTAACAACTGTAAACAAGAAGCTAAGCCTATTTTTCATGAGAATAGAAGGTGTAGTTTGCCTTAGAAGAGCTGCATGGATACTAACACCTGAGTAGTGAACTCAGATCCATAGTATCAGAAAGAAATTCCTCAGCATAGGGTCTATTTTCTTGCCATGCTGCTATGCTATACAGAATATCCAAATATATCCTTGCACTCAGGTCAAAAAATCAGATTTGTCCTCCATTTATGCTGGCATACATTACAGCAACAATTATTCAGCAATCCATTGCAAAGATTCACTGGTTCAGTGATAGCTATTGAACCTCAGAAGTTCCATGGCAATATAACTAAACAGTATTTGCATCACCTTTATGAAAAAGGGTGAATTCAGCTGTCATAAATAACTACCATTAAAAAATACCTAGTTTTTCTTTACTGTTAAATCATTAATTACTCAAGCCTCAAAGACTTCTAAATAAGCATCTTCTAGAGTAGGTTCGCATTTCCCTTCCAGCTACTCATCCAAGAAAGGAATATCAAATCCACAATATGACACCGGTCCTGTTCCAAATCTCCAGTCAAGCCTTCCTCTACAGGAAAACATATTTAGCCTCCATATTCACAAGAGAAAAAACAAAACCACAAATGAAACGCACACACCACCATTAGCCTAGGTTAACAGTTGGATCAAAGAGGATTTTACAGCATAAGGCGATTCATAAAAAAATCCAAAGTCCTAGACAATCAAAATGACTGCCTATTCCAATGACTTCCATTTTCATGTTCCTTCTCAAAAAGTTGAAGATATTAACAAGAACATTTTCAATAGCTTGACTACCTGCATCGTAGATTTTAACCCCATATTAAATAAAACTATCACCAGATACCCATCTTGCATTAAAATCCCTGCAGGAAGGGTAACAGAGGTGGCTGGTTCCAAGTACTGACAGTCAAGCTACCTGAAACAACAACAACAAATCAATTGCACTGCCAATATTAATATAAATTTGTCACTCTTGAGAGATACTACAAGGTTATAATCAAATTATGAAGTCGCCTAAGATGAATACTTCCATCTTCAATGACGACATGAAATTCTTACACAATTTCGGCTAAATACCTGCAAGTGAAGTCATTAGCAGAGTGAGTATTAGTTTCAAGAGATAAAATTTCATGTTCTGGGTCTGTGCATGAGCTGAATAAACAATAAAATTAAAAAGTAAACTTTCAATGGATAGATAAAAACAAAACAAACAACACAACAACAACCACCACGCAACACACACACACAACACCCCCACATACATAAACGCACACAGCCAAAGATTTTTGTTGTTGGTACAATTTCTTCCAGTATATTACCAAGACAGGACACCTGCCATTCTAATGGTGTAATTCTAAAACTGTCTATATTTAGCTTATGCTAAATTTTCCAGCTAAACCTATTCACAAAAGAACTACAGTCCACTTACACTGTAGCAAAAAGAGCACACAATTTACCTCTTTGGCATGACTAACAGGAAGTTTGCCAACTTTCCAGACATATTCCTCAAAAGCTAGGTTGCTCTATATTTGCACACAAACAGCATATTAATAGTTCAGAGACTCCAGATAAAAAGCACTGGAAATCCAACTTCAATATAAATAAAACTTGGATTTTTCATGTTTATATTATCACCAGTTTACTAGACTGAAGAGATTCTTTCTAAAGAGTATTGGTTTGCAAAATTTCCTTATCTTCAGACCAAGTTATTAAATACTTAGGCAACATGTTAACCACCCTGACAATAAGAAACATACTGAAACACAAACATACTAAATATCCTAAGTTAATATTAGCATATTAATTTATAATATTTGAAAAATTATTTTGAACTCAAACCAGAACTATCAAAACTCAATAAAACAAAGCAAACTTGAATTCCACCCCATCTTTTTGTTATTATGCCACAAACCTCTGATGTACCATCTTGTGTGCATTACACAGAATCTCCAAACAAACAGAACAGATCCTAAGCCTCCTTGGAATGAAAGCTGGTTATCAAAGAAAATGCAGCTACACAGTGATGTGGAGATAAATGGTTCTGGGCCAACTCTGTATACAAACACACATACATGTATGTTCATATATGTTATTATTACTTTAGACATACAAACACGTACAGCCTTCTTAGAAAGCTTAGAATGTCTTCAGTTGGGAGGTCTTCAGACTCCATTCCATCACATAGAGACAGGACACTCAGCATTTTCAACACAGTCAAGGCTAGAAATTTCAAACAGGAGGAAATCCGTTGCATCCAAGGTAAACCCCAGCTTGAAAACCCAATCAGCAGTTAGGAAAAGACAACTCTGGAATACCTTCCTGAAGGCCCAAAAAAGAACATGGAGAACATCCAACAAACCATTACTGGGCGAGTTAGGACTTTACAGTGCTCACCAGAAGGTGTACCTACTGTTTACCCTATTTCAAAAGAAAAAGCCTTAAGTTAGTTTTGCCAACAGCTGTAATACTTAACTTAAAAAGATCATACTACAAAGCAGCAAGTTAAAACTCACTGTATTTTGCATTATATGCTCTATAAGAATATTCTTACCTCAATTCACATGATTTAGATATTTCTAGAACAAGTCACTCACAACATTAGTTTCTTCTTACTAGGATACTGTATACATGTAAATATTTTGTGCCTAGGAAATTCAACAGTTAAAATTCCATGAACATAATTCTAGCTATCATTCACATGTTAAAACTGCATGTATTTCTAAAGAGCTGGCAGTA
This sequence comes from Columba livia, assembly GCF_036013475.1. Classification (NCBI taxonomy): domain Eukaryota; kingdom Metazoa; phylum Chordata; class Aves; order Columbiformes; family Columbidae; genus Columba; species Columba livia. Next base: position 17,311,865 of record NC_088612.1, on the reverse strand, counting down.
CACAGACCTATGCTGCCAAATTCAGAGTGCTGAAGGAGGAGAGAATGTGGAGTCAAACACAGAATCGGAGGGGCTAAAATTTCAGGAAGTCTCCACATTTATTTCTGCTATGCAAACTATGCAGGTGTTACCTATCTCAGTATTATATATCTTTTCCCTGTATACATTTCTGTAACCACATACAGAAATGAAGCTCAAAATTAGGTTTATCCTAGTAAGACAAAAAAATAAAAAATTATTTACTTGAAAATGAATTTGTTTTCACCTGCTACCAGCTCAGTAATCAGTAATGAAAAAAGTAAACCCCAAACTGTTTTCTATACATGACAGCCGTTAATTCAATTAGTGTGCGTGCTTTAAAGAGCTGGCAGGAGTCCAAAATGCAACCATAAGCAGTCACCTGAGACTCATGGACATCTTCCAGTCCATCAATGTAGGCTGTCACTCCAGTCAAGCTCCTCAGATTGTAAAAGCTGAGAAAAAACAACTGGCATGAAAAATAATCCAGAATGAATGTGGTTGACTAGAGCTGAACTGAAGAATTTCCTGACTCAGACACTACTCTCCTAGCTGAAAGTGAGCCCACTGTCATCAGCATCTCTTCTAGATCTCTCCAGAAGAAGAAATGCACTCCTCAGAGCAGATTACCAGTAATAAAGTTTTGTGATCATTTCTATGACAGTACTTTTACATTTTCTTGTATGCTTGAAAGCTCATCTTCCCAGCTTAGTATCAAGCTTTCTACATTGTATTTCAACCTTAGTAATCTATGATTTTTAAGTTGCTTTCAATGCACTTCCCTCTCCAAATAACAGCCATTTCTCTAATTGAGTGAAGTCACATCAAACAGATGAAGAACCTGAGCGGCTCTCTCCTACATTAAGAATTTGTTTTCTTATAGGAGGTATGAGTCTTTTGATATGACTGGGAAGAATTTAAAAGGCAGCTTTAATCACTACTGCTTATTAAAGCTCCTCAGTGACTGAGAACTTAGTAGTTCTGCAAAATGTACACGTAACCGTTGTACACTACACCAGATATGCATAAAGCAGTTCTCTTTATAACTGATTTGTCTTGGAGGACATCAAGTTAATGTTTCAAAAAAAACAGCACATCTTTAGCCATGCAGCTGCCAAGTCAATTCTTTCTGATTAAAATATACTTTGAATTTCATAAGGTCTTCCCACAGACATAAATCTTTCAGTCCCAAGCACTTCCTGTCATTTTAATTGCTTGACTTCCAGCCCCACAAAAACCAAAAATGATGCTTTGCAGTGTTCACTGAAAGGCTGAACAGCACTCATGTCCCAGGGGAGAACACTGTCTGGAATGGCTATTTAAATGGGGCAAATAGGAGATATCATGCTGAAAAACACAAAGAAATACTGTCTGTTTATACTCAAATATATGAGAAGCTCAACCTCCTCCTCACTTCCCCCTCCCTGTAAAAGAAAGAGAGACACCATCTCTTCACAGGGCTAAGCTTTCCAAGCACATGTTTCTGGACTGAGGCAGTGTCCAAGCTATGTCAGAGAACATGAAATAACCCTTTCCAAGATGCTTTCACTACTTCTTGCTACATTGGTCTTAGATCAAGGCTTCTTAATATACATAATTTATACGTATCTAATAGGGTAAGGAACAAGTAAAACTATCACGCTTCTGCACTGAAACAGTCTTGAACCAAATCAGCCCTCCAACTGTGTCCAGAGGTGTTAGGAAAGTAAGCTTCCCTAACAGCAGGCTGTCCAACACCAGATAATAGCCTTTTCAGTCACTCCTCATACTGGAGCTTCTTCAGTTTCAGATCTCCCTGTCTCATTATGGTTCACCTTTGAAGTTAGCTCCTATAAGTCTCCTTCATATACCAGCCCAGACTTCCATAATCCTTCTGTCAAGAAACTTCAATCAGGTCACTCTGAGGTATTTTACTGGAAATAATGTAATGTTTGCCTTTGCTCTCAAATAAACTACTTCAACACTGCAATAACTTGAAGTGCTCAATAATCTTGGTCACTCAGACCTGGTTTCAGCTGTTTTAACATGATTGTAGACCTGTATCACTGCTGCTGCACAGATGATGCCCTCTACCTGCCACTCAAAAGTGCAGTTAGCTGCAGGGTAGCACGGCTAAAAAAAACAAAAAGTAAAAAACCAACACCAAACCAAAAATGATCTAACACAAAAAAAATTTTGACAACAAACACAACAACAAAAACAAACCACCCTCCAACACACACACAACCCACAACACACAAAAACTCTTATTTCACCTATTTCAGCAACAACACAAGCTGTTTGTATGGAAGACTGGACTGACTCCCAACACTTTCAGTAACAGATACCCCAGAAAAACATTTTCCCTGATTTTTGATTCATTGTCCTAGAGTTGAAGCCAAGAAACCCAAGTAAATCAAGCAATTTTCCTATCTGGTCTTTTTGAAACAGGTCACTGTGACACCAGTCTGCACAGAACTAAGGCTTTTGAAAGCAAGAGGTAGAACACTGCATTCTTAGCTACAGTATGTATACAGCATTTCAGTATGTTCAGAAAATCATAGAGTTGATACCCAAAAGTTGACTCCAAAGGTTTTTTTAATACAGTCTGCCCAGGGGATCGACTCCACTGCATTCAGAAAGCACATCTGAAGTGTTTATTGCTCCCAGATTTTAGAAGAAGGAATTACAGTTATAACTCAGCTGGGTTGTCTTAACAGCTCTGCTAAAACCTCCCTGGTTTTCATCCCAGAGTCTCACTTCAGAACAAACGCATTTCCTGTGTATTAATTTTCCAAGTATATAAAGCTCATATTCAAGTTCTAGACAGAACATTCCTTTTAGCAGCAAAGATGGACACAAAATTTGTGTTACAAGCTGCTTGAAACACATGCAAAGTATTTGGGAACTTGAGTTGCAGCATATAATACTCCCTAACCTTTATGCCATTCTCTGCCAAAAATCCAAAGCACTACATTCAGAATTTGCACTAAAAGCAAAATTTGATCATCACTACTTACGTCCAATTCTGCATGTAATGGTTTTGTTGGATCAAGCTAGCACATAGGTGACAACTGACCTCACCGTCTCAGATATGTGAATTATGTCAGACAAGAAGAGCAACAGCTAGCACAGGTCTACTCAAGTTAATGATAAATGAAGTTGATATATTACATTCAGATCTGAAGGTCTAGCAATGTAACAGCCCAGCTAACAGCTTGCCCCTGCTAATCAGAACAGACACGAGTCATAGCTGCAAAAAGTCTGAAACTTTTACCCAGACAGCTTTTGGTCTCAGAAGTCAGAAACCTAAAAAATAAAATACAGGAGCCTACCAAGAACACAACTGTGTGTTGAATGCACTAACTAAAATATCTGCTTAGGAACATTAATTTTGGCCACAGACCACGGGAATGTAAAAACCAACATTAAGTAAATGATTACCACAAAGCTATGCATAAGCCACATGGATCAACAAAGAAAGTGAGCATGTCCATGAAAACTGGTGACATAAAGCAACTGTATTTTGGTAGACAAAAACTGAGCAGGTCAATAATCCAAGTGACACTGTTAGAATTCAACTTCCATCTTTATTGCTGTGTTTCTAAGTCTGTGCTTCAGTTATTATATGGATTTATTTCACTAAAACCTTTAAGTGCTCTGCATTATGCTTTTAAGTGATAAAATACACCTCTCTCACAGTATACTTAAGAAGCAAAGCTCCCAACTTGGTTGAAAATTTAGAGTAGCCCAACTCAGGGATACAGTACATACAACTTGAGAAGTTAACAATAATTCTGAGCTGTTACTGAGGCCAGTATTAGATAATTATTTGCAATGTACACTACAAGGCCACATTTAAATAGTATGCAAGCTTTTTGAGCTACTAATTTCAAAACAGGCATTTCTAAGATACCTAAGTGTTTCTAGAAATCAACTACTTCTTAATCAATGTAGTCCAAGAGGAAGACAACAGCAAAATATTCTTTAACATCAAATTTTAGTTTGAGATAATTCAGAACCTTTTACTGGATTGACTTTCACTCCAGCTGCTCTCATGGATGATTAACACTCAAGTTTCCTACAATTATGTGTTATTGGCTCCTTGGACAGTGCTTAACTGTACTAACAGATGGACAACAAGCTTTTGGAAGCAATTCTGGCCAAGAACATCCAAGCCAAACCCTCCTTCTGGAATGCCATGGCTGGGGAGGGGCATGGGTGGAGAAAAACACTTCTGGTTGATATTTTTACCACTTGGCATGTTGCCCTGAACTTGTACCTGACAAGCCTTTAGGAAGTTCAATTTTTTCCTTAGTGACAAAGTGACAAGGGACATATCAGTCTGATGGCATGGAAGATGATTAAGCAAAAGACTAAATGCAATATGACCTTAGCATAGCTTAGAGAAATACACACAGTAGGCAGAAGAACAAAGTTTTATCAATGAAAGATAAGTATATTCAGTTATTCTGAAACATTCTGAGAGGGGTGTGTGTCAATCTTGTGAAAAAAGACCAAAGATACAGTATCTTAACTCTCTAGAAAACTCTAAAATTGCCTAGAACTTCTGCAGTGTGATTGAGAAAAAGTTGACCTATTCTTGCACTGTGTTCTACTTCCTCATGTCTCTGCAGCTGCACAAAAATCTGGGAAGATGTAGAGTAGTCTCCTCTGTTTGCAGAAGTCCCCAGGGACATGGAGTTAGAAATGAAGGTTTAACTAATCTGAGTAGCCAAAAAGATTTTTTCACAGCAACCAGTTAGTTGGAGAAGCAAGTTAAAAGATCTATGATGGATGGTCTATAACTCTGAGCTTTTGTGTCTTCTATCCAAAGCACACATATGCCTGAAGTGACTGAGTAACTTTAACTAAACCATAATATCGAAACTCTAGTCACAGGGAAAGTGGTAAAAAAAATATGGAAGAAAAACAACAAAAGTGAAGGTTTCACTTTTTTCTTCAATGATTTTCACTAGCCATCTAAATATGTGTATAATCTTTACAGTCCTAACCTCTTTGTGACAGGCAGCAGAGAAGATGCTCAAGAAATGAAAAACAAAACAAAAGACGCAAAACTCATTTGACAAGTAATACTGATATCCTAAAAATAAGAATTTAAAGAAAATGCCTTCTTACAAAGTAGTGTTTGTAAGGCTGCTGTACAACTATTACCAAGTAGATTTTAAAACAAATAGGATGCCATCTGCAACAAAATCAAGAAAATATAAATACATTACATTAATAGTTATATCTGCAGGGAAATGCATCTGCAGAACTTTCTGCCTTGACAACTGTGGTTCAGTTGAACTGATAGGTCACTTGCTACTCGAATCCTCCACACAGGTCAGGCTTTAGGGAACAATGGGACAACTAGCCATGCTCACCTGCCCAGCTGTCATCATTCTAGGACAATAAAAGAGATCTTCAGAATTTCAGAGATGAGGGTTAACAATGCAAGCAATACATTGAGCTGCAAAAAGGATTAGTGTAAAAACAGGACCTCAGCACCTTCAGGTTTTTACCAGAAGGGAGCCAAATGTACCCTCACAAAAATACAGATGATTTTTTTCAAGGTCATGAGGTAGCTTATCATTCTCCTAGAGCCTTCTGTGCGGTCTTCTCTCCTGAAAGCAGACTTTCTTTGAAGTTTTCCCTCTTCAAGTTGCAAAGCAGTGTTTTGGGGGGTTTTGTGTGTGTGGTTTGGGTTGTTTTGTTTGGTTTTTCTCCTCCCCTTTAACTTCCATTTCCAGCAGTACCTGCTCTACAATAACTTTCTAATTCCACCCGCCAGGCCATTCTAAGCAACCAAGTCTCAGGACATTTTCCAAGGCCTCTGACTCTCCACAGGGATTTGCAAGCATTTCCAGCTTTGCCACCAGTCCAAGAACAAAGCAGCTGTTTCTGTCCTATGGTCTGTTTTTACTACTTCCTGCATGCAGTCACCCCTCTGAGGACTACAATCACTAAAAGCTGTCAGCCTCTAAAAGTGCAAACAACTACAGCAGAGATGTCTTGGCCCTAAACTACCTTTGGAAGAAGACAGCATATTTGCAACCAAGCAATACTACCTATTGGACAATAATGCTGAGCACTAACAAGTAACATCACCAAAAATGTACTGAAGTTACATTCTACCTCCCTGTCTTCTTTGTGGTTATAAAAGACCTGCTTTAATGCAGTTCTCCAGAACAAACTTGCACTATAATTCCAGAGCTTTATTTCACAGAAGGTGATGTGCACAGCAATACAAGCTTGAGAATGAGGAGGGAAGATATTTTCAACAACTATTTCAGCCACATGCTCAAATTGCAGCCGTGACCTTAATCCAGTACACTGCAGCAGGGTGATAAAAACTAACGCTAAACTTGAATTCAGCCCAGAGAATAAAATCCACATTTCTGTGGCTCCTGCCTGTAAAATCAAAATTTTCAGAGGTCATTGGCTCCAAATTATATATTGCAGCAACACAGAGCCTTCAATAGTGAGACAGCAGAACAGTTCGGTGGACTACATGACCCAATGTCCCAAGCAATTCTTCCTCCCACACAAGCCGCAAGTTTGAATGATATTCAAAATGGTTATTCTAGAATTTCTGCAACTAGAACTAAGATTTGTAGGTAATACTCAAGTCAGAATCTTCTTCAACAAGCAGTCATTAGAAACAAAACTAAGTTTTAACAGCAAAAGTAGCAATTGCAAGATAATCACTTACTGTGCTATTTGATATCTGCTAAAGATAACCATAAACTTAATTTCTTTTCCTAAACAACTATATTTCTCTCAAAGTTCTCTCTTAGCAACCTATGAAGTTAGATTAAAGGCTAACCTAAGAAGTCTTCTATCAAAAAATTGTTTGCAAACAGCTTTTTTGCTGTTTCTGGGGTTCTTTTTTTTGTTTCTTTTTCTTAAACAAAACTGTGGAGAAACTTTTTTCCTCCTTACAAAACTACCCCTGAGAAAATAGGGTATTTTGAAACAGAAGATACAGTGCTCTTCACTTAACTGGTTAAGCCTGGATGTACCACATGAGGTGTGGCAGTTTGTGTGCATGCTCAGATAGTTAACTGGTAAATCATCTCATTTAGTTTGGCACCCAGTGTGCAAAGAAGGGACATCAAAACTCTGCTCCCACCCTATCAGACAGCAGCTCTGCACTGTTAGCTGCATTTGCTACTTAAAGTGGAAATTATTTGGGTCAATCAATGTTTTCATGCAGGGGTGGGGGGAAACCCACAAACTGGCATGTTCTATCAAAGACTAATACTTTTTGTACCTTTTATTATACTATGCAATGTTTCATTAGCATATTTTCAGATTCAGTAAACAGGTAACTTGACAGCTAGATTGTTTAAAGCCACAGTTCAATCACTTCTGACTCCAGCATGGTTTGATTTGCCCAGTTACAGGCTGAGCACCATGTGTTTGAGGTCAGAAAAGTCAGTCCCTCCTAAGTAACCCTCAGTGGATTCCATAAGGCTCACGTTTGTGTTCATCTCTTACCACTACACTGGGCCACTATTTCAGCTAGCTTTTTCAAAAGCACCTGAAAACCAGTTTCTACATAAACCCTCCACACAATCTTTAAAAATAACTCCTCCACACTCAAGAAAGCTTTTGTACTTAAACAAAGTTTAGGATCAAAAGGCACCTGTGTTTTTACACCTTTTAATATTCAATTGTGCATTGCAGAAACTGCTGTGTTACACAAGTCATCCCAGGCCTCAGACTCCTGTGGACTTCCTACAAAAAAGTAGAAATTGAAGAATATAATTCTGGACAAGTGGCACAATAGAGTTACCTACTGCTTCATCTGTAAAAAGCAGTTTGCAAAGCTGTCTCTTGTATTCTAGCTGTGCATCTCTCTTCAGTACAACAAGTAGCATGCTCAGAGTCAGGAGAATCCTACTTTGAAATCGACACAGTTTAAAATCCAATCGTAATCCAGCTGCCTAAGGCAATTTTATTACTTCTGGAATACAACAGTTCAACTGTAGCAAGATAATAGTTAAAACTTCAAAAAGCAGAGGCCAAACACCTGTGTTCCTTCCATTTCAGTGCTAAGTATTATAAAATGCATTAAATTCAATTACAACCGCTCAGGGTTTCTTAAGAGATTGTTTTTTCCCGTTTCACATTTCTTACAACTAGATGAAAGTGAACTGCTCAATTAGCATGTAACACTTTATGCAAAAATTATACAGAAATCCACACTGACAACACATTTCCCCATTAACATTCAATTAACACATTCCACTATGGAAGCTTCAATACAATTTCAACCATTTCTGCCATCAAGTGGAACTAAGTTCTTTTTTCATTTTGTGCATCTTGTGGCACTACATGACACATGTATCAGCCACCTACAACTGCTCCAACTCTGACACTGTACTACTTAAGCATTTGCATAGCCCCCATAAACTGAGCATTACCATTTATCCTAAATTGATTTGTTTCACATTAACTTCACTATACTTTGTGCTTAACAGTATCTCCAGAACCATATAAGTTCAAATTAAATTACACTACCATGTGAAAAATAACTGTTTGTTATTTATAACAAGTGCTATAAAAGTATCAAAGTCCTCCTTATTTGCAAAAAATAATTTCTGAATGCTGGACTTCTGCGCTATGCTGTAAGGATATATTTAGCTCTTGCACTACAGCTCTCATCTCAGATTACACTACTATTTAAGTCTTAAAAGCAATGCATGTGTTCGTTCATGAGAACTGTTAAGCGTAAACATGCAAGTCCTAATGGAAAGTTCATGTGGACAAGATTAAGCCAACTAGAGATATAAAACTTAAACATTACCTGGGAGGACTTAGACATCTTGTTTGCCACATTTTTGAGCTCTCAAATGTATCTGTACTGATTCCTCAAATTGACAATGGGAAGAGATTAACTGCTCTCCTTATTAGTGGAGAAAAGCCCTTCCAAACCAGGTTGTCCTACTGTCCTAGTAATTTTCATTCCTTCAGACCCTAAACTCCTGTGACATCCTCCTCCTCCAATAAAAGACTTTGCAAGTGCTATGCATAAGCTGAAGCTCCACATAGCATGACTAGCCAGCCACAAGTCATTTCAGGTAACACACAAGAGTGAAAAGAACATTTGTTATAATACGTACAATACTCGATAGACAACACTTGTCAAGACAAAAGGAAAAAGTAAAACTCAAAAAAACAAAAGATAAAGAAGCTGAAAATACCTAACATAACTAAGAAAGCATCAGAAAATTATCCAGAAATTGCCATAATAACAATTAAGATGACTGATAAACCCTATGTTCTGACTGACAAGTCTTACAAAAGTCCTAGATCAATTTCAAGGCCACATAAAATGGTTTATCTTTGAGAACATTGCACAGAGAAACCTAAGGCAAAAAAAACCACACAGAGGTAGGAAACTCTGGAATAAGTCAATAACAGTAATAGGAACTCTTAAAATTTGGACAGATAGAAAGGAAGTGTCAGGCCCTCTTACATAAAAGTATATGAAGAACTAAGAGGTTCGGAGAAAGGGAACCAGTGTGTACAGTTTAGTTAAAATACATGCCTTTTAATACCTGATTTAACTGTGTCCTGGTTTTGTTTGTTTGTTTAATAGAATCAAAACAATGTCTTAGCTTTAACTTCAGGACAGGTATTGCAAGGCTTATTCTGAGGAGTTTTTCCCCCACTGCCAGAAAACACCAAGGAACACCTATTTATCTTTGTTTTAGTCTGTTCAATTTCTTACAATCTTTCAGTTTCCTCCAATATGAATTTATATGAATTTCTAAAACTCAGTCATGGTATTAAAAAAAAAATCTTGGAAACTAAGTCATTTGTTGGTCTTGAAACTACAGCAGCCATTACCAGTCACTTTACACTGTTGCTCATCTATGCATTAAAACTGGACTTTCAAAAGACATCAGTTATTCACAGCACAAGTACTTGCCTGCTTTCCCTCCAACACAGAAGGGTATCAAGTCCACTAGTCTACAACTACTCAGGGCAATCTACAAAACCTATGAAAATAATGTAAAATATTAGCTTTTTCCCTTTGATTAAAAAATCTGAAGTGTATTAATAGCTTTTCTTCAGTTTTGAGGCTCAGAAGAAGTAGGTACTTCATAGACATGGACAGATGAATTTAAAGCCATTTCATGTTAAGATTTTACAAATAAGGGCAATGATAGTTTTATCGAAGAAAACTGAAGACATGCCAGAAATAACCAGGGATTCAAAACAAACCTGCATGGTAATCTGTTCTTAAGTAACTATCTTACTTTTAGCCTTTACTGGAACCATCATATGCCTGGTGACACCAGACAGCAACTTCACTTTATTTCATCTTCTACAAATTTATCTGTTGCATGGATTAGAAACACAAATACAAAATGGTACAGGGAAAGACTAAACTAATTCTAAAAAATTGACTCTCATATGCCAATAAATACCTGCTTACAATTTGTCTACTAGAGTAACACTAGAGATCAACTTACAGCTGATTGATTTGACATTTAGCATTATCTCCTCATGCATCAATGAACACATTTTGTATCTTTTATTTATTTAAATGTATAAGACAGACTGAATCATCTCCTACCTCTATAATCAGCTCATGCAAATACTGAGCCAGTGCTCTAAATCCTTCTTTGCAACTGGGCTGACTGTACAGATCAGCAGAAGTAGCTCCCTCCTCAAGCATCGTCACTTACTTAGTTTCTGTTCTGGAAGAATAACAAATTAAATGTCCTGAAGATATCTTTGACACTACAAATCTGTACCATCCTAGTATTCCAAAGATGAACCGTGTATCCGTTCTGTTAATATAACAGAGGAGGAGAGGAGCTGTGGCATGGAGCACAGTCTAAGACAGACTGGAATGCCTAGATCACCACATACAGAAGTGGCTCAAAAGGAAGCTTAACTTTTTACATCCTTCAACTGACAAACTCCTCCCAAACAGCCAGAAGAATTGTAGAGAATATCTCCATTCTCACCATGCTTTCATTCACAGCATTTTAATGGTGCAGACAAAGGTCACCATGAAACGTCCCAGCAGCAGTCAGTGTTGCATCTCCTTCGCACAGCCACACAGAATAAAAGATAACCACTCAAACTGAGTCGCAGCATAGTTTTCCCCAAACCCTTGCCCCCATCAGCCCACACATTCATTCATATACATCATTGGTTCCAACTAAAACACATTTCTGCTCCTGCTTGATTTTTAAGTTGCCTTTCAGACTGGCCTGCTAATAACAAGTAAAAAAAATTTCAGTGCAACTTCTTAAAGAACTTTAACAGAGTATGCCACCCTGAGATATCCCTTTTAGCAATGCAAAATAAACTTTACACCTCCATGTCACAAAGAAGAAAATTATTCCAAGCACAGGAAATACATTACTGTCAACTTTCAGGACTGAAATTCATGGCTTCACATTTACTTTAAGAGAAAATGTCAAGTGATGAACTAATTAGGTTTCCCGCCCCTAATATATTTGACAGCTAGCAGCACAAATTACTGGCTTCTCTACACCAGCAGAATCTTCTAGACTGCCAATAGTCAATCTTAAACATCTGCCTTGCAGGTGATTTGCTCAGACTGACAGCAGTAGGCATACTTGAAAAACCTGCTGTAAGTGTTCAATGCTCCAAAGACTTTCCAGTCCAACCCTGCAGTTAGTCTAGCTTTGCCCGCCCCCCCAATGCTTACAGAAAGAACAGCTGTCATTTCCATTATCAACAGAAGATACAGTAACACCTCTGAGGAACTTTTCTGTTACATTGAGCTCACAAATTTGGTCAGTTTGAACTCTAAACATTAAGAACAGAATTTGAAACCATGCTATTTGAGTTTGTCACTATCTTTATCTACAGTCTAGTTAAATACTGCTGACTTGTCAGAGATACTAGTGAAATAGTATCAGAGCATCAAATGCCATGTTGAATTTTGAGGTCTCAGCACTGCAACTGTACAACTCCAGCAATCCACATAAGGAGAATGTTGGAGAACACAGACGGCCATCACCGTTGTAGCATTGGATGAACTCACTGCATTCTTGCAGAATTCTTACAAGACTGGTTGTTATCGAAATGAGAAGTTATGATATCTGTATTTTTAAGATACAGAAGGTAGTATTATGCTACAAAATTCCACAATGAACATCCAAAGATGCCTTCTCCTGCATATGTAGTGCACACCACAGATCAGGGAACAGTAAGGACTTGTAGTCTTTCTGCACTTAGATGTTAGCAGCAGGCTGTAGGTAGCATTGAAAGAATATTCAGATTATTTTCTACAACAGCTGGGTTGAATTTAAAGATGGCCCAGTTTGTGCATGTCAAAGTTCTCGCAACGTTAAGTAAAAACTACTGCTCAGACCCAACTTTCAAATGGTTACATAGTCACAGCAAGAAAATACTACCAAGGTACCGAATATCGATAGGCTAGTCACTCAAAAATAATTAGATTCATCTCAACAAAGTACAGATGGATAACACAAAACTCATCCCATTTACATGCAATTCAGCTACTTAATTATGTATCACAGATCTTCACAGACTGATAATTTATAGAAACATTCTGATCTGTTCCTGTTTTCCTCAATAACAAACAAACAAACAAAAAAAAAAGAAACAGCTGATGGTTGTTACTGGTTCTAAACCTGATGACCCTAAATGACTCTTGTCTCAAAAGATAGCTGATGCTCTGTCAATATAGTTATACTTTACTAGTGGGCCTAGCACTCTACAATCCCCTGCAGTTTCATATAAGACGCACTAATCCACAAAACCCACAATTTATGCATGGTACCTGAAGCAGTGGCCTTGGTTGCAACAGAATAGCTATGCAAAAAAGAAAGAGATGAAGTTGAGTTGCTTCCTTCTACTGCTGAACACTGAAAAAACCCTGCAACTGTAGTACTTTATTAATCTCAACAACCCAAAGCAAAAATATTCCTCTTGCCTTCATGTCAGACAACCACTTTCTATCAGTGTAATTCATTTGACTTCCATGTGGGTCCAAGAGTTTCTAGGACAATCAAATGCAATCTCATGGCCAACCAGCATGGTCAGCATTGCCAGAACACAATACGATAAAGTGGACTGGAATAGGTTCTGGGCTGTATGGGGACTTTAAAGACAATGGCAAGATGTAAGAGATGCTTTAGTTAGATTTTCTGCTGTCATTTCAAGCCTTCTTCTGTGGCATTCAAGAATAACAAAAGAGCTGCTGAGCACATACCAAGTAAACTACAAAAGACTTTACATCCCTAGATACATGCACAAACACATTTCAAGTGCACTTGGCATGCTGTTATCCAGGGAATTCAGGCTTATTAATATGCACTTCTAAGCACAATGGGTACTGGCAATAATGACACTGCGTGTACAGCACTTGCACATTATCTTCTTAGCCTGTAGCAGATTAGGTGTGTTAAGGTAATGTGTCACAGCACTGATCAGTACTGGTTGACTTATTTCTTTTATTGACCCAAGGCTTGTACTAAAAGTGTATGTGTATGAAACAGAAATTAAAAAAAAGTAATTCTATTACCTTTTACACAAAACTGGCCCTCAAGTACAGAAAATAGTGCATAATTAACTTCTCATTAACAAAATTTAATTAGTACACTCAATGTTTCCAAATAATTTCAACAGAAGTCAATCTGTATTTGTATGGCCTGATGTATGAAGTATGTTGCACAGTAATTATAGTTATCCAAGTTATTCAACACTTATCAGGCACTTCAAAAAATGCTACATGAAAGCTAAATTAGGTAGAAAATTCCACTCATAAATGTGTATCAACTGAGGTAAAATCCAAGTGCTTAGAACTTTAACTGCATCAACAAATTTAGAGCTGAATTCTGGTGTGCAACACCAGTTGCAAAACCCTGCAGCAGTATCACTTGATTGTACCAAGTATGCCATACACAATTAACTAACAGGTCATTTCATTTCTAACCTTGCCCAAATCAGAAAGCCAAGTTGTAATTGATACCATAATGATACCATCAGCATATACAGTAGTCCACCAAGATAAATCTTAAAATAGTGAGCCAACTTCCCTGGCAGAGTCCTGTATGAGTCCAGGCAATGAAATACTCTTCAGAAGCATCAGCTCTTCTGAAGCAGATATCAAGTGAAACTCACAAAAGTCATAGAATAGTTTGGGTTGGAAGAGACCTTTAAAGCTCACCTAGTCCACCGCCCCTGCAGTGAGCAGGGATATCTTCAATGAGGTCAGGTTGCTCAGAGTCCCATCCAGCCTGGTCTTGAATGTCTCCAGGGATGGGGCATCTATCACCTCTCTGGACAACCTGTTCCAGTGTTTTACCACCCTCATTGTAAAAAAATTCTTCCTCATGTCTAGCCTGAATCTCCTCTCTTTTAGTTTAAAACCATCACCCCTTGTGTCCTATCACAACAGACCCTGCTGAAAAGTCTGTCCCCATCTTTCTTACAGGCCCTTTCTAAATACTGGAAAGTGTCAATAAGGTCTCAAAGATTCAGAGAACAAACTCTTCAAATGCAGAATACCCTGAGGCAGATACTTGAATAATAATCTTCCTCTGCAGCATAACTGTGAGAACTCAAACTCCAAACATAGCAATAAAGCTATGTTAACGTGACACAAATCCTTTACACTCCCATGGGCCGTGTCCGCAGAATAAAATGCAAGGCTAGTTATTGCTTCTATGTGTTCTCTTAACAACAGAGATCAGTAGGTTTCAAACACTCTTGCAGTTCTAATTCAGTTCTTGCAGCTTCACTTCATATCCTTCTTTAGTTCTAGACATCCAACTGCCATTACTCTACTCATTTTTCTCAACAAATAATTTAGCTGTACAGCACATAATATAACTTGTACAAAATGACACCATGCTTTTCACATTGATTTGGCTATGACTTGAAGAAAGCCATTAAAATAAACACAGGGTTGTTTGCTTGCTTCATATCTGCTTTCCCTTATGCTTATCATGTGAACTTGGCAAAGATAAACAGCTCAGTCAATGCCTCAATACCCAATGGTATTTGAAAATTACTTCCATCAAAATCATTTATGTAGAAACTGTGGGGTAACAATGTCCTTTCATTTGCCTTAGCACTCCAAACAGGTGCCTGAAGTCTACTCTTCCCACCTTCTCCTCCCCTCTGCTGCCTCTAAGTGTGATGAAAGTGAAAAGCACAGAGATTCTCAGAGTTACACTCAGAGCAGCAGCAGACCGCCATCTGGATGGTTTCACAGAGGGTTACAGAAAAATAATTTTGTTCACTTCTCAGACAGTTTACTATGTTTAGTACCTTGTGACAAGAATAATCATCATTTTTACAAGGCACATACAACTCAGCACAGGTCAGCAACCTAGAGAAAGCAAGCTTACCATAAAATGTGACATTTGAGAACTGTTTTTTATTCTCTCATTCAAATTGGCCAAAATAACAAAACGTGTATGATACAACCTTCAAATATTCGAAAGAGCTACCTTTTCTTACTCTGAAAATAGATTTTCCTTTGTGTAGGCAAAGGATCCTGTCCTTTACCCATCTTTACTGGAAAAAGTCAGAAGAAGAAAAAAAAATAAAATAATAAAGAAAACAAGCAAAACACTGATTCAGAAAGTCATGTTATTGCTTCAAAAGGCCCACAAATTTACACAAGACACAAGGATAGTTAAGGAAATTCATCTCCCACCAAAAAAATTTGCTCCCATGTGAGTTTTTTTTCCCCCCTCTTCAAATCTATCCGCTCTGTCCTTCAACTCTTACTTGCTCAATTTTTAGGAGAGATGTAAACAAATATCAGGAAACACATTAGATTTAAATTGTCCATTACAGTATTTAATTGCATGCTACAACTTAAAACAATCACACAAGAAGCTGAACTGCGTAAACCAAACTCTGCTCAAATAACTGCTTCCTTCCCACAGGCCTACTGCAGTAAGACTAATAACCCACATGGAAAATGAGATGAATGATGCCAGCTCTAGTCAAGCAATGCTGCATTTGCGCAAGGTTAGAAATGAAATGACCAGTTAGTATTCCACTTAATTATGTATAACATGATTTATACAAATCTGCCTGATAAACAGGTTTCATTTTCACAACCTCTACAACAATACAATCTGTGTTCAGTTTATATTCAAATAATAGCATTTATAGTAACTTTTGTCAAAGGAAGATAGCAAAAGATTAACACCTTTTTAAAGCAAATTATCATGCTTACTTACTCCCAAAATCCACTCATTTCACCCATTTCAGCACAAACCACTTACCTTATGTAGCTAATGGGAAGAGAGGGATAACATTTATTAATTAATATAAAGATTTCAGATACTTCATTGCAATGCTTTTAGGAGACTACAAGACACATGGAACGGAATAGTGTGTTTTATTAACATCAGGTTGGATGGGGGGGGTCACCTCTACTTTCTACATTTGTTCTACAGATGCTACTGATGTCAGATCTCCTTGTGAATATGTTTGTACTGCATGGTACAGTTAAACAGCACAGGCCTTCACAAATACAAGGAAACAAACAACTTGGTTTACAACATAACCAGTAATTTTTGCACATTACATTGCTCTGGAATGATAGCTAGCTTTGCCCTCCTCCCAGTTCTCATTTAAGACTTTACTCTTAATAAAGGCCAGAGATATTGCAGCCCTTGTTTAGCTGCCATTGATTTGGAATAAATAGAGGCTTTGTTTACAAGTTATAAATACAGAAAGAAAGCCTACCCACACACTTGACAAGCAAGCAAGCTGGAATGCAACAGAATAAGGTCTTCAGCTGCTAGTGACTTTACATTGCCAAGATATGAATTTGTCAAGGAGCTGTTTAAGCTGGAGTTAATACATTACCAGTTCTCCACCTTAAGAAAGAACTGAATATACCACAAATGTATGCACTATTAATAACAGCATATAACAGATACTTCCAGTCATCTTGACTATCAGATCAGGTTGTCTTGCAGCCCAGAAGGCCAATTGTGCAGGCTGAGAGAGGTCATCCTCACCCTCTGCTCTCATGAGGGGTCTTGCTGGGGTCTACAGTACAAGACAGACATAGACCTGTTACGAGTGGGTCCAGAGGAGGGCCATGAAAATGGCTGGAGAGCTGGAACCATGTCTCTTATGAAGAAAGGCTGAGAGGGTTGTTCAGCCTGGAGAAGAGAAGGCTCTGGGAACGTGTTTGTGTAGCCTTCCAATACTTAAAGGGAACTTACAAGAAAAGACAGACTTTTTATCAAGGCCTGTAATGACAGGACAAGGCATGACTGCTTTAGACTTAAAGGGTCTAAGTTTAGACTGGACATAAGGAATTTTTTTTTTCTTTACGATGAGGGTGGTGAGACATTGAAACAGCTCACCCAGAGCAGTTGTGGATGCCCCACCTCTGAAAGCTGGACAGGGCTTTGAGCAACCTGATCTAGTGAAAAATGTCTCTGCCCACAGCAGTGGGGCTGGACTAGATGATCTTTAAAGGTCCATTCCAACCAAAACTATTCCATGATTCTACATTTGTTATTAATAATCATATTGAGACCAGCAATTTTCACTGCAGTGCAAAGAATCAGAAGAGCAGGAATACCTAAAATGTTGCATTGTCTTCTGGTTTGTTTTGTTGTTTTGTTTTGATGTTATTTCAATTATACTGCAAGATATAAAAAGATTTAGTATTGTTTTCTCTGACCACTTCAAAATTCCTTAAAGAATTTATTGTTCTGCAAAAAGTATAATTGTATAATTTTAAAAGTATAATAAAAGTATAATTGAAAAAGATTATACTTCAAATCTGAATCAAGCACACTATCCTGAAGTATGAAAGGCATGTCGATACATTATTCCAAGTGACAAGAAGTGATCTGTTCCATGAATACCAGCTCTATGTCCTAAACACTTGCAAGTGACATTTCTAAACACACAGTCTGAAGAACCAACAGCCTCAATTTTAACAGAAGTATCACATGCAAACATATTTCACAGAAGAGGAAACAATGACTTCTGACCTTTTCTAATTTTTCTCACACAAGATATATGGGTTCAGGGTTTCTTCATCAAGCTATTTTACATTCACATTTATTATTACCCTTTCTTCAAATGAATATGTCAGTAGAAATAAACTGAAAGTAGGGCAGAGATTACCAGAGATGAGAACAGCAACAAGGTGACCAACCCAGCAGTTCATCTCTTTAATTAATAATTGCACTCAGAACTGCAAAAGCCATGCCATCATGCTGAGCTAATACCACCTGCAGCACTACCACTTATTCAATTCTGCTGTTTTGAATTACGCCTTATCTTAAACTCAGCTCTATGATTTCAAAAACCACTTACAAGAAGGCAGGAACATGTAGCAAATGGAATTGTAGCTGTGTGAAGCAGGAACAGCTGCTTTGCTGTCCAGCTTGCAGAATTTAACCTAAACTGTAATTCGGTGACTCAAAACAGACAGCTGCAAAATCCCCACGCTCCACACTCATTATCTTTGAAGATACTTGTTCTTCAACCAAAAAACATGCCTAGATTCTTGTGCATAGCCAACACAGGGAAAACATTCTCCCCTTCATTTACATATCTTTAAAATCCATAACCTTTTCTTGGAAAGATGAAAAGATAAGATCTCATGGAAGAGAGCAACAATTGGCGTAGGAGAACAGTGAAAAGAAGAGACAACAGATTAATTTCATTCAGCAAATAACAGAGTTGGGAAGTAGCAAGCTAAAATAACAGTCTTGGCTTAATAGGAACCATCTATGTAAATTCACTCTGTCCATGGCAACAGAAAAAAGTGAGGAGAATTTAACATTGAAAGATAATTTTCAGTGTCTGACAAACTTTCTGTTGAAATCCATATGGGTGATTCAAATTTCTGTAACACTTTTTGAAAACAAAGACAGCTATTCAACCAAAACAACCCCACATTTAATATTTCAGGCATTTAAGTTTAATAAAAAAAGGGCATAAGTACAAGAAATTTATATCAAATTCATCCCATTTGTCTGCTTTTGCCCATATTCCAAGCATTTAAACTGGAGGTGACAACTCAGGTGAAAAAGACATTGGACCTCATCTTCCACCAGTGACCTGTGCATCAAAACCCTGGACTAATTACTAACACTGCTATCTGGCACTGCTTGATACTGGGATCCAGCCAATCAACAGCTCTAACCAAAAATATCAAACATTTCCGAAGAGATGACTCTGCTGATTACGTAGCTTTACTAGGGGATATAAAAGCTGGTCTGACATATGCCACCATGATACTTGCTCATCATTTAGATAACATCACCTTGCCTCAGAAGTCTCTTGTCAGTGCTTTAACTTCTCATTTAACAGCTCCATTCACCTCCCACTCTGCAGGTCCCTTTCTCACATTGTTTCCTCTCCTCTCAGACAGGGAAGTCTGAGCAACCTCTTTTCTCATTGCATTCCTACCACGGAAGCCTTCTGCACTGTGGTTCATACCTCACCCATGGTAGGTAGGAATACAAGCACATGCAAGGAGGAAAACATAAACCTCCACTTATGAGGGAACTTATGGAAGAGCAACTTCTTCCTTCTCATTACACAACACCGCTGGCTTTTAATTTTTTACATTTTTGCCTTTACAACACAGAAACCAAAAACCAAGACACAAACTTCTCCTGTTACATAGCTGAGAACCGTACAGTGTTTCCACCTTCATTCACACACTCAAGAAACAGATATTTTGTGTTTATTTCACTTTTGTGAACTAAGACAATTCCATAGCTAACAAATAAGTGCCGAACTTGATTTACAGTACTACACTAACCATCCTGATGTCATCTGGGGAGCCTGGTAAAGTCCAGAGAAGAATCAGGAGGAGCAAGCAGATCCAGTCTGTCAAACTAACCTGGCTCTTTCACACAGGGAATTCTACAGTTGCAGCCTACAACTTCAGTGTAACAGCAGTTAGAGGATCCAGCAGCTGGTTATTAGAGACCAGATATATGTGCACACACACAAGGGGAAATTCTAAATGTATCTCCTCTAACCTTAAGGTAGGGAAAACAGAGAAATGGACTTCTCAAGCCACCTGAACTACTTAAGGTTTTCCTATTATACTGTCAATTATGAAACAAGGGTTTCCCATCCAGATAAATTATTCAGTCTTCAAGCCAATGGCTGATACACAAAGAAGCTTAAGTTCTTCAAACTGCAATGACCATATTGCAGATGCATTACACAACTGTGGACACCGGCACCAGAACTGACACAAGTTATTCTGGAACAGAACAGCCAACAACAAAACCATTCTTTTGGGTTTCAGTCACTTCCAATTCAGCTGATATCAAGTTCACTAAAGCATTAGCAGGATTTCAACAGCATGTTGCCTAGCAAGTTACAAAATCATGCCCACGTAGATATTGAAAGCTAAAGCTATTAAGTGTTGTGTGGTTTCTGGTTTCTAACCAAAAAGCCACATCTGAAAGACTGGTTCATCATTAACTCTTTCTGCAGTCTTAGCTCCAGTATTTGGAATTAAATTACAAACATCACAAAAATCCAAAGCTGTTAAGTTATAAAATGCTGAGTCTCTAAAAGAGAATTACAATACAATGAACAAATGGGTAGAAGGGAACATAAGCTAGAGACATGCTGTGAAGAAACAATCACCACTCATAACTCACTTGTGTCAGTCACGGAGAGGCTGAACCAGACAAATCTGGTTTCAGTTCGTCCAACAGGAGGAAAAGGATGGAAGAGGATTGATGTGAGTCTATCTGCAGCTTTTTCATACTAATTCTACCTTTCCCCACAGTTTTGCTGTCTTGATTTGGGAAGTAGCATAAAACTAACACCAATGTCAAATCAATTTAATTAGCCCTTCAATTAAGTCACAAGTCACGCTTAACTTCATTTTCCCTTCAAAACTAAATCACGGTGATAAACAAAATAATACCACTAATTCTGGTCTATCACATACTTAATAGATACGGAGCATTTTACACTGTGTTACAGGAGTTGGGTGGGTTTTATACAATCCACTAGATATCTGTGACTTAAGAAGAGAGTGTCCCAGTGGCATTACTGTCAAGATGAAGTATCAACCAGGCTATCACATTTTAATTAATCAGCTGCTCCCTCCCAACACACCAGCACTTACTGCATTGCAAAGTTTGAGATAGAAGCAGACTTGAAGGTGAGGTGTAAACTGAACGCCAGTACCAACCGAACATTTGGCCAAAGATGTATTTTAGTAAGGTAATTGATCAGCTAGTCAGCCACACAATATATGTAATGAAATGGTTGAGAACAATTAGCACTATTAATATTTAGTTACACTATATAATAAGGGCATATTTTTACTAAGGCTTCATGACATTTTTTTAAAAGAGGTTTAAATATGTTGTCTTAAAGAAAGAACACACACCAAAACATTACAAAGTTATTTTATCATTTATTTCAAGTGCTTAGCTTCCATAACAGCTACAGTACAAGAACCACAGTCCCATAAGAGAAAGCCAGACAAAGAAAAAGTGTTGTCCTTTCAGGCTATCATATACACAAGATTTATTTTCTTCACATTTCAGGCACAGTAGTGTTTCAATATTACAGCTTCTTAACGAATGATTCACCATAGCCTAGATCAACGCACAAAGCAAACAAAATAGTATATGGCACTGAATATCAAATGGGCATTGTTTCAATAAATGTTGTGGTATCTCCAATTCTACTAGCTCCCAATAAAAAAAAAAAGAACACACTTTCATTGCAGCAACTTTACCTGCTCATGACCTCAAGTACATAGTTTTTGCAATACAACATGTTGCAGCATGTTGAAGGCTGGAAGTCAAAGTGCACTGTAAGACATGGTTTGAATCAAAATAGCAAGCCATGAATGGGGGTTGGCAGCAGGAGAATCCCCTTCCTTCTTGCTGCTATTTATAACTTAAGGCAAGTAAAGTCATTTCCAATTTAACAGGCAGTTCTCAAAGCAACTTCTTCTGCAGAGGAGTAAAAAAGAAATTAAAGGTACAAACATTTCAAACAGCACTCTAAGAAAGTGATTGGAAAACTTTGCAAGCCAGCAAGGCACACTTTGACCATTTCTACAACACATACAAGTCAAAGTCAGCATTTAGTGTCCTGTGGATGGTTTTTACTTTAGTGCCAAATAAAGTGAACTTGGAAGTATCTGGCATTGAAATGAGTAAATAAGGAACAGTAATACCAGCTTTCCTACAGTTGAAAAGCTGTAGAAAAGAACAGATTTTTGCATTGGTTGGACTAATTTGAAAATTTGGCTTCACTGCAAGTCTGCTTTATAAAGCAGACTTCAATCTTTGGAAATAACTTTCAAATGGAATCCTGAGTTTCTAACTCAACCCAGAAACAGTGTGTAAGATGAAATACATTCTTCTTTGTTTCCCCACAACAACAGTGTCAAAGCACACAGCTGATCAAGACTTCTGTGCTACTGTCAGTCAGAATCTGTCCTAACACTGTCACACTAATTCATGTAAAATTATGAACATAAGAACACTTTTGATTTTTGAAAGCTGAGGAGGGGAATCAATTTGCCAGGTGCACTGGAAGTCAACTAAGTCTTCTGTCAATACACTACCCAAATAGTTTTTTGCCCCATGTAGATCGAGAAGCTAGATACAGCAATACAGTCTATTTATGCTACTAATTTCTGGAAAAGCTGAGCTGTGCTCAGCAGTGTAGCTAATCACATCAGGAAGCTCATTGGTAGATGTTTCTGCACATAAGAAACTGTAAATCAGTTCAAAGACAGAATTGCTTTTTGGGGAGCCCAAGTGGTCTATTCTCAGAAATTGGACACAGGAGATAATTTGTATGGCATTCATCTAAAGTAATGAAACCCAAATATAATTAAAGAGACAGATTTTTCCAAAGTCTTAGTTTTAATAAAACAGGATTTGTTCTTTCCAAAACAGAAACATAGAATACTAATTGTAGCAATTCATAGAACAATGAGTGCTTGCTATGCAGGCAGATAAATCTTCCAAGGAACGACGACTTTGACATAGGCTGCACTCCAATATGCAGCTACTAAGTATTTCAGTAGAGCTCACCATGGCAGCAGTTTGGGGAAAAAAAAATGCCAAAAAATGTGTGTGCACAGGCGTGTGTGTTGGAATAAACACTAATAGAGAGCAATTCAGAGTGAATGCATTTTTACCTTAAGTATACAGAATGTTTACAGCACACCAAAAATGGGCTGCTCACATTCCAGGTGCAAGTCTAGGTTAGCAAGATGTTACTATTTCCTCTATTTTGCCATTAGAAACAAGTGAGAAACTTAAAAGCATACACTTAACAGTTCATCTTACTTTTAATCAAACTTGCAACATATTAAATCCTAAACAAGGCACAAGTAGAAAGCAAGTTAGAAGCAAAAAACCTTAGGAGTTCTTCAGCCAAAGTGGCATTAATGCTCAGGAAGCTGGGAAAAACTATAAGTTACATGTCACTGAAAGATGGGGTTAGTTTCACCACTTTGAGTACAAAAAGAGAAATATATCCCCATGCAAAATGGATCAAACACTTTTAACCTTTCCTAAAGTGTTGACTATTTCAAGACAAAATATCATTAGGTATGTAACCTAGCTCAAAAATACTAGGTTTTATTTTTAATATTAACTCTAAGAGATAGCAACTCGCTCATCAGGAACGAAAGTTGTACTTTCATTATCAAAAATAACTGAACTTGTCTCTGTGCAGCATTATTAAAAAATACTGAAACAATTGTTTTCAGAAGCAGTTTTCAGATTATTATGCCAGTACCTCGGATATCCAAGCCTATAATTGAATTACATGCTTCACATTTTCTTACTCTAAAATAAAGCGTTTAATAAAATAAGATTCCTTCACCCATAGCTTTTGTTTATTTTTATTCTGCTAACTATATTTTTTTAAAAGTTACTACTTTTTAATCATGGGCTTGGGTAACTCCTGTTGAGTGATACTATAAACACCACTGGATTCCAAGTATCAGCTGTAAAGGAACCAAACCCCCTACAGCAATAAGGTTAGGCATGCCATTTGTTGACTACACTTAAAGTGGCATCTATCAATCAGCCAGACCTCTAACCCGCCACCTCTGGAAGCTGCCTTTTTTTTTTTTTTTTTTTTTTTTTTTTTTTTTTTTTAAATAATGCAACAGTTTGACTATATTAGGTAAGTGCATACTTCTGCAAATTAAGAAGAGACTTTTAACACTATTAACACTGATGCACAAAATCTACTCTCAGAGTTTCTCAAGTGCTATTAGAATACAGCAATTCAGATTTGTTATTTCCATCATGCTCAGTGAGTATATGAAAGATTACCAGAGAATGCAAAGTGAAAGAAGGGATAGAGGAATGCAAGTTTAATAAAGCTTCAAATGCAAGCTGTAGGTTAAAAAAATGTCTGCAAAGTCAATATTTCAAATTAAATTTTCAAATCCAAACCTGACATTTTGGCTCAGGAACTCAGTTTGCTATGACACACATATTTACTTACTTCCACCTTGCCCACCAAGATCTCTGCCTTCACCTTTGACAGAGCAATTACACACCTCTAATACTTTTGAGAACGGTAAAATCCTGACCACTCAGCCAACCCTGCATATGCAATGCAAGGAAAAAAATGTTCCCCCTGGGCTCTCAACTTAAATTGTGCTGTTTGTGATTCAAACTGAGGACTTCTGTTGTAGCATGCATAACCACATCAGTCCTGCCCATACGGCTTCTCAGCTGTGATCCCTGAAAGTGACAGAGTCCACAGATCGGCTACACACTGTGTAAAGAGAAAGAAATATCTGATGACAGGAGAACTTGGCCTTAAGCTACCAAACCCACTTTTCTCTAAGAGAGAATTAAGAAACCAAAAATGGATGACAGTAATTAATTGATACAGGGTACGATACATCATCATTCTATGTATGCGAATGCTGCAAAAATAGTTCCAGATTTCAATTAATGTCTGAGCACTTCAGCAGCTTAAGCACAAAGGATGGTCCTTGTCTCTGACTTCAAATAACCTTGTTAAAGCATTCAAAAATCAATACCATGTACTCCTGAGTCTGTTTTTCCTTAAGAAATCAAAGAAATAATCTTAAAGTTAGATCATTTATGTTCTTCAAAAATCAATGAATATATAGTTATTTCTGACCATCAACCGTAATTAGGTGGATTTATTAGGATTGTAAATTGTCAACAGCCAAGGCCATAGGCCGTATTGGTGCCCATTTTCAACACATCACATATGAGCTTATTTTACACACACATTTCCTAGAGCTCTGAGTCTCCTGTACACAGATTCCCCTAGTGTTTCAAAGGCTTTAACCCATGCCTCTGTGTGTAACTGAAAATTTGTGTTCGGTAGATTACAAGATATCTACTATATGCAACAGAAAGCACAACTTCACCATCTCATTAATAAATTACATTGTCTTCAAGTATTCTTTTGACACTTTATGGAGGCAGCCCAAACTACTGTAAGATGCATATGGAGGCACTTATGAAGTGTAATTAATCTCTATAAACCTCCTCAAAAAACCCTACAAACATTTATTTACTTGAACACTACCATAGTCCCTCTTATAATTACAAAACTGTGGTATATGGTTTATATTCTATGTACAGTTTTCTGTGTTGCCTGAAAAAGCACTTTGCTAAATTGTAAGCCTAAACCCATGGGGCATAGGTGTAATCTAGGGCCCTAGGAAATAACATGTGTTTTCTTTAGTTTCCATGGTCACATGATCACCACAGAGACCTAAACAATAACTATCTGTATTTTGCATTTCCAGCTTATATGATTAACAACACCTTAAAAAAAAAAAAAAAACAAAACAAACCCAACACAACCACACCAAACCAAACATTAAATGCAGTCAAAGCAGTTACATAGGTATCTCAGTGCAACAAGACCTTGAAACAGCAGCTCAAAAGATGCAACCACCCAGTTCAATGTGAGAAGATATCAACATTCACACACATTTAATATAGATCTAGAAGTGTGTAAGCCTCTTCCTGTGTACACTTTGGTTTATGTAGGACTATATGCAAGTTTCTATGTGTAGACATTGGAGCAGGACAATTGAGCATACACTGAAAAAGGAGAGCACGTGGGAAAACGAGAATTTTTTTTCTGATTCAAGGATTTCAAAGCTGAGTTACTGGGAAGTTCCTTATCTCCACAACCAGAGAAGCACTACCTTTTGACTATATATTACTGTTTCTCTCAAAAACTCAAGAAACACTGCTCCTTTGTTCAGTTGCAGGATACAACTATTGCAAGACTTGCCCCCAAACAAGCCAAGAACCAACATTTAGAAACCCCTAGCTACCAGTATAAACAAAGCAAAATTAATGTTTATTGTATCCTAAGTTGTAGCACCCTTCAGACTTTTCCATAGAACATCAGAAAAGTTTCACTTATCAGCTTATTTCTTTAAGCTCAAAAAAAACCAAAAACCCAGACTCTTCTAAAGTAAATAATTAGCAGTTGTTCATTCATTCCACTAGGAAGATACAGAACTGTATCATTCCTTTGCAGTATAGTATTTGGGTTAGAGAACATTAAGCACAGTCTTTATCTCCCTCAAGTGCAGATAGCAGCCACTGTCCACAGTGTATTGGACAGATAATTTAAAGCTTTGCCTAACAGAGAAGTCATCTTTGACAAAACAGCTATTGTCAAAACCCTCCTAAGGGCATCCTCTTTACTCAAATATCTTGACAGGTAGCTTTAGAGGGCCATACTGATTAATATATTCCACTGCAAAAGAGATGGGAAGCTTTTCCCTTCTGTGTGCCAAAAAAGCCTTTTGAAGTGGATATATCTCAATATCACAGTATGTTTGGGATTGGAAGGGACCTCAAAAGATCACCTAGTCCAATCCCCCTGCTGGAGCAGGAACGCCTAAGTGAGGTCGCACAGGAACATGTCCAGGCGGGTTTTGAATGTCTCCAGAGAAGGAGACTCCACAACCTCCCTGGGCAGCCTGTTCCAGTGCTCTGTCACCCTCACTGAGAAAAAGTAATATGTAGCAACAAGTGCAGTAACCTCTACATATCTAGCCACATAAGCTGCAATCTGGAGCCATCCATGTCTCCTGAAACCAGACTTACCACTGAGATCAATGTTTGTTGATGGTGTCTTTGATCCCTACTTTTTTGTTTCTTCAATAAGCAAACAAGCCTTCAATGGAAACAAAGGGATGCTGGAAATGCACATATTCAGTCTTTAATGTTACACTCCAAATTAGCTCTTTAGTTAAGTATTAGTCAGGACTTGCATATGACACTAAAGCTTTCTTGCTGAACACAGATTCCTTTTTACAACCCCTTGAATTTCTGGACTACAGGACTTACATCAAGATGCTGCATACAACGTGAGTTTCATTTCATTGTTCTCGAGACAACCATTACCAAACCAGAGTATGCCTAACAATAACCCAGATCCACCTGTTTACATTCTTCATCAAGCCTTATTTCAAATTTTTTCTGCAAATACTTCAGTTTGGCCCCATTTGGCATCAGCTGCATTCTGGAGAACAAGCTGGTTTTGGGCAAGCATTCCATAATTCTAAACAACAAGAAACGTTAAAGAGAAGCAAAGGCTGTCTTTGTCCTACTTCCTGCAGTTCCTCTATCAAATGTGTGCTTGTTTCTCTAACTAATGGTTACTGATACACCCACACTGATTAAAAAGGAAGATTGTCAACCAACACTGTGAAAATACAGTATTTCACCAGCTACTAACAAAACAGTCATACTCCTTAGGCAAGCTCAACTATACAAATACTAGGTTTTCATTAGCTTATTACTTACAAAGAAACATTTTCCTATTGCTTAGTTGAATATGCCCTGAATGTTGTCAGAAGCAAGCTTTTCTAATTCTAAGCTACTTGGAGGTTCTTAAGTGTGAATTGCTCAAATTTAAAATTGCAAATTCTCGACAAGCACAAGTATTTCAAACATCTACAGATTTACCAGGAAAACAAACAAACAAACAAACAAAAAACTGACTTCTATTAAACTCTAGACACCAAAAAGGGAGATAAATTTCACTTGCAGAAGTCTCCAGAATCCTGATTCACTTGTCATGTGTCATGGGAGACAGGTCCCACAAAATAAATGCAACAAAAATGTGCCAAATAAAAGACAGCTAAACTGGAGACTCTTCTTACAGAAGAACTTAACTTGAAAAAAATGAAAACAGAAAACCACACACAAAAAGAAAAAAGATACCACAACACACATTTCTATTAAACACATCACAAATAAGTGTTGGTACAAAAAACAACTGCTCTAGCAAGTCTATTTCTATGAAGTGATGGCTGCTTTCTGTATCTGAACACGGTAGTACAAAGACTATTTCACAATGCAATTTTTGTTTAAATAAGGAAAGGTACACCTTAAGCATCAAATTTAGAATATATAGTCCAGAAAAAAACCCAACAATTCATCAATACCTCACTACTGCAAATCTTCATTCTCTACAAAGCTGTAACTACAGGGTTGTTTTAAAAAATATTTTTTTCTTATTTTTCTTCTTATTGTTTTATTTTCTGTCTTCATTCTACATTTTGCTTTGGTTTTAAGAAGTGCCTTGTAAACAACTTTCAAAAAGTAACTGTCTGTTTTATCTTTCATTTTCTTACCCAAAGAACTGTTATCTGCAATTCCACCTTGCTTTTGCATCTTCTTCAGGGGCTAAAGTCATACTTCATTCCTTATAGCTCACATGACAACTACAGAAAGCCTAGCCATACATGAAGAGATACACTCATTGGGAGGGTACCAGGACAGTACTGGTGTCTGATAACAGAAGTTTAGCAGGTACTTGAAATTTATCTTTAAGAGAAAACGCTGCAGCCTCAGGCAAGGTGAGAATTACATGGAGTTGACTGCTAAACAAACTGAGGAAGAATTGCTGTCCCTTCTAACAAATCCCAAATGATTTTAAAAACAAACAAACAAAAAGCAAACCACACACAACACAAAACACAACACGCAACCAAAACTTCAATCATTTAGGAATGGTTACAAGTTTAACTAGCATGACTTAAGGCCACAATTCACAAAGTCATGCTCATAAAAATTTGCAGGCTGTCACAGCACACGTGGGTCAAATTACTAAATACCATATTTTAAAGTACAAGAACAAGAAGCAAGTGAATACAAGGGATTCCATCCAGGGAAATGCACAAATCGTTTAAAACTCTCAACAGTTGCAATCTTGCTCAAATCACCTCTGACCCTGAAGACTCTGAAGTGTTGTGTTATGTCAGATACACAGAGATGCCATGACAAATTTTACTTTTGCTTCAAAATCCCTGTGCATCATCTGATCTCATAACCCCAGTACAAGCTTCTTGTCAGACACATTATGAGGTAAAAACAACAATCTAATCAGATCTGACACAAAGTTGGCCAAAAATATTTGAAATTATTAAGATTACTATTTGAAAAATGGATTTATGTCTGTTATCATTAATGATGAACCTCTCCCTAAGTGTACACCGTACCTTGAGAAATTAGCTAATGATAGTAGGTGGCCATCAAGATTAGCAAGACATTTAAAAACTAAGCACCCAGAATATGAGTACAAATCTCTACAATTTCTTCAGCACTAGTTTCAAGTCATGAATACTCAACATACTTAAAAAAGAAAAAAAGAAAAATCACTGAACTTAACAATAGATCTTCAGAAGCCTCTTTTAAGGTTTCATATTTAATATCAAAAGAGGCAAAGCCACATAGCATTGGGAAAGCACTTGTTTTTCCTGCTGCTGTGAAAAATGGTTGAAATAATACATGGAAAAAAAATATGGCATTCCTTTGTCAGCAAATACTGCTGGAAGACACATAGAAAGCAGCTGAAAATTTGAAGAAACGAGTATTAGAACAAATTATGCGGTGTGGGAGGTTTGCCACACTGTTGGCTAAAAGTACCGGTGTTTCTAACATGTCTCATCTTACAGTATGTGCTAGATTGTTTCAATGATGAAATATACTGGGAACTACTTTTTTTGCAAGTCACTATGGGAAAGATGTACTAGAGAAGTCTCAACATACTCTCAGCAGTAAATTATTTCTTCAATAGAAACAATGTTCTATGGGAAAAGTCTCCAAGTGTAATCCCTGATGGAATGGCTGATTTACCTGGAATAATAATTTTAAGAATAAAGGATAGCAGTGTAACAGTTACAGACAGAACCACATGTGAAATTCTTACCCTGCTTCATTAAAAAGCAAGCTATTGCAGCAAAGTTGGAGCCAGAAGGGCACAAAGTGCTACAGGATGTCATTGATACGGTTCATTTTATAAAAATAAGACCTTTAAATAGTAGAATCTCCACAATACCTTGTAATGAGATGAGGAGTGGCCAAGAAAGTAATAATCCCATACTGAGGTTTGCTAGTTATCTTGTGGCAAAGTGCTTAAAAAAAATCTCTCAAACTTAAAGATGCATTATGCATTTTTGTTTTCGAGAAAGACAACTTCAAAATTTGCTGACCTTTTCTGTGATGACAAGCAGCTAGCAGTAGTATGCTACCTAGCAGATATTCTCAAAAAAGTTATACACTTAAGGTGTCCCTTCAAGGTAAAACTGACATTTTAACAGTGAGTAAGAAAGTAAACATCTTTCAAAAAAAACCTCACTCTACAGAGGTTGTTTTGAAAATGATGTTTGGAAATGTTTCCACCATTAAGTAACTCTGTTGCTGAAAGTGATGCATCGCCTATAAAAACCTCTCAAATCTGTATACTTAAAAGACTTGGAAACAGACTTTGCTAACCTGTTTAAAAGTCTTCCAAAATAAGAGTTTCAGGGGTTTTTTAATACATTTGCTAAAAATAGAAGAACACAATAACTTCTCATTAGTTTGAAAGAACAACTGATTGACATCAGAGAAGATGAAAATTTAATAGATGAATTCCAAGAAAAACTTTCACATAATTAGTGTATTGGAATGGAAAATTAGTATCACGATTTAGTAAGCACAACCAACAATGCACTTCTTCCAGTTGGATCTATGTATCTTTGTGAGGTGTCTTTTTCAGCTATGACAGCCATTAAAACCAAATATTGAAATCAGCTAAACTTAGAACCAGATCTTCTAATAGATGTATCAAAGTGTTAAACCAAGATTCTTTTTAAAACAGTGAAGCAAATTCAAACACACAGCTCTTCCTAAAATATTTTTTTTTAATGAAAGCAAGAGGGGGTTTTGTTAGAAAATATATTTTTAAATAGTGTTTTTCATCCTCTCTTAATTTCTGTTTTAGTGTATGTTTCATAATTTTCATCATATTAGTAGAGTAGTATATGTATAATTTATAAGCAAATACACATTTTCAGGGTGCATGTTCACAAATGTTTTACTGATAAGGGTGTGATACCACAAAAATCTTTGCAAACAACTGCCTTAAATGACCTAGTCAGCTGATAATACTATTTCAAAAACATTAAGGCCATTGCTGACTGTAATGAGATCTACATGGAACACAGTGTTTTAAATTTTTAGGGTTTGGTCTAAAGTAACAGGGCTTTTGCCCTCATATGCAGAGGGCATTCTTAACACTTCAAACTGCAATTTATCTTTGAAAAGGAATGAAAATAACATTGTGTAGGAACACATTTTTCCTGCAGATATATTCACAATCATTATTGAGTCACTTTCATAGCCTGGCCTTAGAGTTGTTTCAGTAGTGGTCTGCTTGGTTCCTCAGGGCACATCTACCCTTCTAACTGGTTGCAGGCTCCGGTTATCTGTTAAATATTCTCCAACAACTGCTGCATAAGTAGTTCACCTTAACCACACACTTACACCACAATCAAGGTATTTTTCTGTCTCACCTCTTTGCCACTAAAGCCCTGCCATTCTGTTGGAGCATTCTTACAAAGGCAGCCCACAGTTCTGACACAAAATCGTTAAGAATCTTTTCTACCCAGGCCTTCAAAATATTTTAATGCTTCATCTTGTGGGATTCCTTACAGGAAAGCAAAGTAATTGTGAGACTTCCACCCCACGGTTTCTCAGTTCATAACTCTTGCTTTTTGTTAGGCAGAATGGATTAGAATTTGCCTAGCACCTTGATCACCATGCTAATTAACACAAAAAGGCTGCTGAAAGCTTTTGTTTTCAAGTACACAAGAGGAACTATAATGTTAAGTGTACTGTTCAAGGAGAAGTCACCTGAGAACCACCAGCACTTCCCTAAATCTTCTCACAGAGCAATTTCACTCATTAAATATTTGCATTACAGCTCAGGCAACCATCAGCTGTTGGGATGGATGTCCCTGTGCTGCAAACCAATCAGCAACAAAAAAAGTTGTTAGGATAGTAAAAGTAACACTTACTGCTTCCCCCTCCAAAATACTACCAAGAAATTTGCATACTTGGGGCTAACTGTACTATGTCACCAGGTGATCACCTACTGAACACAACTGTTCTTTTCCTCAAGATTGTCAAGCATCAAACAACTATTTTCCCTGGTACAAGAAGGCTTCATGTCGATGTTGAATGGTTTGCTGTGACTGCTACAAGTGGATTTTTCAAGGCTGGACCATTTTCTTTCAGGAACAGCCACACAGCAGTGGCTAAGCATCTCCATGTAAGAGGTATCTACATGTTCTTGAATGAGCTGGCCATTTTGAAACAAACAATGGGAAGCATACAAAAGAAGAGAAAGACTGAATGCCTTAGGTCCTCCAACCACCCACAACTCGTGCTGTAGCATCACTAACAGACTATCCTTCTGCTTCCTCGAAAAGTTCATTTTATTTAGCCTGGCCTTTGCCTTATTGGCTCTGTAAGGACAGAGAGAGGACAAAAATGTCACCACCCATACAGCACCTGAGAACTACCACCTTACACATCTACATCCTCTACATACAAAGGCCTCAGACAAGGCCTGTTAGATCCCTGCAACCTCGCTTCTCTCTGTCTGGGTTTGTTCTGCACTTAATCCATAGTCCAGTCTATCCAGTCTCACAAGGCAAAGTTTAGTTAACTACTCTTTCTTCACAGGTTGCAGTCCTCCGTACATTCAGTTATGCTTCTCTTCTCCTCAGCCGCTTTTAATTCTGGTTAGAATCCCAGTGCAGCTGAACAGGCAATCCAGCTATGATCAGACTGATATGGACCCTCCTCACAACTGCAAACACAGCCACTGAATTTGTTTAAAAAAAAAAAATTAAAAAAAAAAAAAAAAAAAAAAAAATCAGGGTTGGTACACACTACAAGATTTTGTATTCTCATTTGCAGTCTGTACATCCTCAGCTGCTGCATGTAACATTTCTGAAGAGTACTTTAAACATCACAACAGAGTGATCTCATTTCCCACAGCCTTTGCTTTTTTAAACTGAAATTGGACTGCAACGAGAGTTAATCTAGGAAAAACTTTTAGTCAAAAAAGGGAAAATCGCAAGAAAAAAAAATACAGAACTTGCAGGCTACAAAGAACCATAGCATCCAAGTTGAGCTTCATGATCTCATTTATTCATATATTCCTTTGTAGCCCCATTGCTAAATTTTGACTCTGTTCTGGTACTTCAACATTTTTATTGTGTCTAAGCATTATGTGCTTCAGTCCTACACCACCACCACATTCCTGCCATAAGCCCTCCTGTTAGAATACCATAGGTCTTTTCTTCAACAATAATTATCATTTATGTCAAATATTCATAATCCGCTTTTGCTGTTTCCATTCTCTCCACCAAGTGCCACCTTGCTGTTTCCTCCTACACAGCATTTGGCACATTCAAATTGAACAAAGGTAAAATGTACTTGCCATAAATGCCTTTAAAGCTAATTAATGTTTCCACCTGTACAAATTCAAGCCAGATTTTTACTATCAGCAAGTTTTTGAAACTGTTTTGTGCTCACATATTTATGTCATCTATATCTGAACTTTAAATTTCAAATTCCAGAAAAGTCACCATTTTCCAACTAGTATATACCACAGTATAAGCTAGACTTAAGGTAGCTGAATGGGTTATTTACCATGTTACAGATAGCAACTGCCAAGAAAGGTAAGAGATCATTATATAAGAAACAAGAACGTGTAATAAGAACAATACACAACTGTGAAGGCCTTTCTAAGCTGAAGACAATCCTCTTGTTTAAGAGGTTCTCACATCACTATGCCAAACACTTCAGCAAAACACTAAACACTTGGATAAACTATAGTAACAAATTTTTCTACCACAGCTGATAAATGTAAATTGTTATTCAACTTCAAAAACTAAGCAACTCATGTAGTACCACTGATTCTTTATCATCTCAAGTGTTATTTGCTGCAATTTAAAACAGTGAGAGTCTCCAGCTTATTACTAGGTTAAATGTCACTTTTTCATGGAAATAAGAAATCTCAACCTTATAAAAGTTGCCAGATAGAAAGACAAAAGGTTCATTTACAATTCAGTTCAAACTTTCTTCCTGCTGCCCAAACACAGAAAGATGAGCTACCTACTGAGAATGCAAGGAAGGCAGTTTCAAGTGCCAGCCTGACCCATCCTGGCAGAAATTCAACTGGTTCCTGCCAAGTAAAGGTACTACAAGTAAGTCAGCACTGTAGTACTGTAAAGGTATTTTAAGACCAGGCTTATTGTTGTATGGTCACCCTCACCTTGTGAAGTCAATCTGTGTTTTCTAGCTTTATGAAGATTGTTGGGTAAAAAGGCACTGAAGCCTTGAGAATCGAGAGGATGGATCTCTGGGGATGGAATCCCAGCTTGCAACTGGAAGTGGAAAATATAAACATGTTATCACAATTGCTTCAAGTACACAGGCTAATTCAAACTCCTTCCCAAGATAAACACATGTGCATGCAACACACCCAGGGAAATGGCTCTCTGACACTACTGTGAAATGGGTTTTCAGCAGTGTTGCAGGGACAGAAACCTAAACACCTTAGAGTTCACAATTACAAGTCTGGTATCAAAACTAGTCACAGGCTCCTCACTACCTTCTCATCGTCAAGTGTATCAGTCTCACTCAAAAGTCATGCCTTTACTGTATCCATAGATAAATGGCCACAATTCTCTAAAGATTAATCAGACCCACGATTTCAGCTTCCTGTGGATCAGATGAGCATTTATACATCTATATAGCTCAGGCTACCTTCAAGGTAACCATTCTTTTTGGAAATGAATGGATTGTTTAATCACAACAATAAAAATAAGACACAAAAGAGGTTAAGACACAACGTCCATAATCAGCACAATCTCTTCCACCAAGCTGCAAACCCCTGATTATTCTGCTTCACATAGCCTCTGGTACTTAGGAGCCAGGCTGCTCTGAAAAACAAACAAAACCAACCACCTAACTTCTGCTTTATCATTTGCATCTCCCCTGCCCCCAAAAATTCTTCAGGTCAATTTAATATATATTCCTGTAACCTTGTGTGGTCAAAAGCAGAACTCCAGAAACCAAAGCCTGCATTCCCCTTCAGGTACCAACAGGCAGGACTATCCAAAACTACCATTTCATCTATATACCAGTAACATTCATCCAACTGACACACCAAAATCCAAAAGTAAACAAATGAAACCTAATACACAAAATACTGCCTATTAAGACAGCCTCCCCCTATTTGCAACAACACCCAACCATTTTGTTTGCTGTTCTCAATTTGCATCAGCGTTCTATTGTCTGCAGAAACATGCATAAGCAGATTTGCCAAGCCTTTTAAGGAATCGAGAGCAGAGGGGGAAAAAAAAAGGATTTTTGGAAGCTGGATAAAGTGGTCTGTAAACACATTCACACTTCTTTCCTAATTATGACCTGTTTCAAAGGCAGCATCTGGATAAGAACTTTTTAGCAAGAAAGTCTTCACACTTAAAAACAAACAAACAAAAAAATCAGGATGCCTACACATTTGATAGTTCATTGAAATCTCTGAGGTTCAGATAGGACTAGGAGCTGAGAATTACTTCAAATGGTGTTTTTGATACTTTAATGCTGAAATAATGGATTGGAATGATGCTTCAGCAAATGGTATTGCTCACATTTCATTAACAGACCACACTGATATCCCAACAGTTATCTGACACTACAATGCCACAAGAAGGAATGGAGGTGGATGTCTGTGCTACTGTCTAGCTGTGGTGACTAATTAAGTACTAGTGTTTTTGGAAGCTGCCTAGACCTTGCATTTGCACAGATTTAATAGATACATATTGTATAGCTAAGCGTATAAAGTGACACAATCCAAATATTAACATTTCAGAACATCCTTGCTGTGCAGAGTTTAGTCTTCGTAGAAACAATTCCAAATAAGAGGTTTTCACAGAAAAAAAAGTTAGTCTTCATGATGATTATGCAGTTCAAGCTACGCCACAGCCAGAAAATTCTTTCAAGGACACTCCTTCCCCTACAAAATAAAAGACCTGAATCTACTGCAGTGGTGTTTCATACTAATCAGTTATATTTATAACTATAGATGCATTCCCGAATATAAGTAGAATTCAGTGATTAGATTAGCTGGCAAACGATCAAAGAAGTCTAAGCAAAACTGGACAACAAACCAAGCTCAGAACAAAATTACTTAATCCTTTGCAGTTCAAATGCAAGTTCATGTTTCTCATCATCTACTCCTAACCAACCTACCCATCACACACAGGCCTCCCTAAAAACCTCTTACCCTCTCAGACACTACTACAGTGCAATGACAACATTTCAAATCAACTTAAATTAGGCACTACTACATTCCATTACATGATATCATGCAACAGATGTTACTCTAAGAACACAGAAGACAATTATTCAGGGTAAACCGCTATAATCTGAATGGTGAAATGAATGAGTACCCTATATGAAATTGCTGTAGTCTTTATCAAGTTTTATACTGAGATTCAGAACTTAAATATTGCCCGAGTTTGTCACAGTTAATCCAGAGACTTTGATTGGCAACCAGAAACAAGTATTCTTATCTTACTTAAGTTAAATATTTTTACCACCAGAAATAAGCTAAATGAAAAGTCCACTTTACCCTTTAGTTCTGCAGTAACCAATGAGTTAAATGATACATTAGGAAACTCAAATGAAACACAGTTCCCAGGGGTAAGAGATTTCCCTCCCACCCCCCCAGCAGTGTGGTAACCTTCAATCTCAAGGCACTGCCTTGAAAATATCATGTTTTGAAAATTAAAGCAGAAAAAAAGGAGTTCAGCCAACTTAATTTAAATTAGCAAAGAGCTGTACTGTTAGAAGAATAGCTGACCGTTATCTCAAACAGATACAAAATCTTTTCATATACTACAATTTGTAAGGTATTTATAACTAACACTGGCAGCTTGCACTCATACTTGCAACACATTGCCATGCACATGAGTAAGCGATATTTTACATAAGCAAGAACAGTCTCAGAAACATGTTGCTTGTCTGTTTTTTCATCATATGGACATTTTCCCTTAGCTATTGGGCCATCTTGACGATGCAGACACCTTGACGACACCTTTAAATAACCTACTTTCTAACTCAAAACTGGCTTTCTGGTTTGAAAGTAAATATGGCTTAAACTTGGCGCTAAAATATAGGTCTGCAAAATAATCATCTAAAAAATCTGGATGGAAGTTGCTTAATCTGACAGGTATTTTAGTCTATTTACATTCCCACAATCTTTCTAACTAGACACTACAAGCAGCATTTTAACACACAAAAAGTAGAGCCTAAAGTAATTAAGTGGCTGGTCAGCAGAACAAAAGCTCTACAGAAGGTGAGCACAAAGACAGCAGAGGCCCCAGTTCCCAGACAGGTGTTCCCACGCACTGTGTCGGAGTCTTCTAGTCACCTGAAGGCAAAACTGTACCCTGCACTTCACAGCTATCCGCTAAGGTAGCATAAGGTAGCATAGAAGAAAAAAAAAGAGTACCAACACACGAAGGGGGACCCCAGCCCACAGCAGGGACAGGCCCTCTGCAGGCACACACCGCCGCCTCGCACCCAGGGAGGTTTTGGGCTTTGGCACGAAGCCCTGATGCACCGGGGCAGGCAGCCCAGAGCCTCTGGCCGCTCGCACGCTCCCCGGGAAATGGGAGAGGCCGCGGAGCAGCGCGGCTCACCCGCCCGCCCACCGACCCTTATGTGAGCTGCGCAAGGGCGGACACGTGTGTCCGTCCCTCCCTTCCCACCGGCGTGCCTCTGCGGGACCGGCCTGCGAGCCGCTTCCAAGCCGGGCCGTCCCACGGGTCTGGTGGGGAGAGACGGACACACACAGAGCGATGGATATAGATACACGCGTATACACACGCAGCACGGTCGTCCTTGGGAGGTCGTCGCTTCGCAACGTGTTGCGAAAAGGTTTTTTCTCTCCATCGCCGTCGGCAGTAGCGCCCAACGGCGAACAGCTCCGTCCCTGGGGCAAACCCACCCCTCAACCCGGCCACGCGAAGCTCCCCCGGCCAGGCTGCGAGGGGCCGGGAGGAGCCGGCCAGCCCCGCTCCTCTGTCGGGTACCAACTCAATATGGTCCAAGGGGGAACCCCAAAGGACCGCGGCTCCCTTCTCACTCCGGGTCCTGACGAAGTGAAGGTGAGCCGGGGACGCTCTCCCCTTGCCAGGGCTCAGCCCCTAACCCGGCCGCCGCACGGCACTGGTCTGGGATATCGCTGTCCTCCCTGGAACCAGCAACTTGTTGTGCGGGCAGCGCTCCGCGCGGGCCGGGCTGTGCCGGACGGGGCGCAGCTCCCGCTTCCCGCCGCGGGACCGGCGACCGACAGCTCCCGCCTGCCTGGCTGGGGGCAACGCGGAGTCTACGTGCGAAACCCAGCGGCAGCCGAGTGGCCGCAGGCACGGAGCGGCTCCGCGCTCCCGCCGCTCAGCCCTGCGCGGAGTCTTCCCCCTCTCGGCGGCTCCGCACGGACCAGACACTCCATGCAACGTGCAATGGCAGGGGAGGACAAGAGGGTCCTCGCGGGCTCCTACCGGGAAAGGCGTTACTGTAGCATTGCAAAGCGCCTAAGCCCCGCCGCTCTCTCGTTTCCTTCCTTCTTTCCTTCCCCCCCGCTCTCCTGCCGCCCGCTCCCGCCTGCTTCGCCGCCGCCCGCAGCTCCTGCCGCTGCGGACTCCAGGCGCAGCCCCGCCGGGGAGGGCAGGAAACGCGTCATCACTCCGGGACCGCTCCCCCGCCCGGCCCGCTCCGCCACCGCCCGGCCCACGGCGCGGGCAACACGGGGCGCCCGCCCGCCCTGCCCTCCGCTGCGCCCGGGGACCGGGCGGCAGAGCAACCCCGGCTTCGCCGGCTCGCCGGGCCGAGCGCTTAAGGGGCCGCCTTACCTGAGCACAAGGGAGCGGCAGCTCCGCCGGCTGCGGCCCTCGCTGCTGAGGTAGCGTCGTTCCTTCTCTGCCTGTTCAGAGCCGCCGTCCCCGCGGCTTCTCACGGAGAGGAGGCAGGAGGCCGGAGAAGCCCGTCATTTCTCGCCGCGAGCAGGACGATGAAGCCGTCGGGACCGCGGCCGCCGCCACTGTCCGCGCAGGGGCCGCTGTGGAGGCGGCGAGGCGCCCGCCCGGCCCCTGAGGCAGCACGCGCGCGGCCTCGCGCCTCCCGCCACCGCCGCTCGTGCCGGTGCCGTGCGGAGGCGCGCGGGGCTGCAGCGCGCGGCGGAGCCTCGCGCCGCAACGGGCCCGCGCTCTGCCTAGGGGCGCGCGGCGGCACGAAGCGGGTCCATAAAGGCGCGTGGAGCGGACCCGGTGGGCGGAACCACCTGCGCCCCCGCACCTGCCACCCACACAGGTACTCGCTCCTCCTGCTTGGTCACCAGAGGCCGCGAACAAAACTCTGTGGGCAGAGATGGTTTCAAAGTAACGAAAGCACCTAGATACAGGCAGGGGGCTGCTGGAGCCATCCAAACTGCTGTGCGGTGATGTTGCGTTAAACGTTTACAAGTAACCTCAGCAAAAATCGACTCCTGTAGTGGAAAAGGACACTTAGGGCTTTCCTTACACAGCTTGTGTCATTTTAACTGTTCCAAAACCACTACGTCTGTGTAAATGGTTTCCATTCCATCATATTTGCATCAATATGACAAAATAAATACTTACAGAAACTTAAGTCCTTTATATCAATTAGTTTCATATACGCTGGGGCCTCTGTCAATAAAACTGCGACAGTTAAAAGCCATAGAATTAAAGTAACTGAGTCTGATTGAGATGAAGTACAGCCACTGGTAAATATTTGTAACCAGATTAAGAAGCTGCATCCCTCTGCAGCTGCTGTTGCCCTCGAGTAATTCTGCTCCAACAAATTAGGACACTGAACTCCATTGCCCTGTGCCACAGTCCGACATAGTTATACTTGTATCAACACACGTCTTGGTGGGCTTGTTTAACATAGGCTGTAGTTACAATAACCAAGCAGGTTAACAGCCACACTACAGAATGGAAGTATTACAATGTTAACACACATAATAATCACTCAGCTTGTGTCAGCTTCGGCAGAGGAACAAGAGGTGTCCAGACTGTTCACTAGAGTAAGGACTGCACAGGATTTGCTTTACAACTTGCAAATACTTGACAAAATACCTGTTTCACAAATGAGTTATTGTTATCATATTTGTCACTAAAGAGATACTATCATGCCCGTTATTAAAAGAAGTGATAACTAAATTATTTATTGTGGTTTGGAGGTAGTTTTGCAGGTGCAAGTTACGTGTGAACAGCTATAACATTTTGCATAAAAAGCAGATTTTTTTTTCCTAGCTTTTTACTCACCATAATGATTAACTTCTAACAACGTGGCTTTTCCTATTCAACGTGCAACTTAAAACTCCTTTCCTACATATTCCTACATAACACATATTGATCACTTTATTCTTCTCGTTGTGCAGTATTAGCATGTTTTCTGGCTGCTATACTGCTTCAAAAGACACTTATTTCACTCCATTGCTATACTTCATTGCACTGGCTTTTTCTGTCTTACAAGCTTCACTTTTTAACCTTTTCCTAGCCTGTGTGTTCTCTCACTAACAGGAAAGGCCTCAATTCCAGTCTCTGTTGTTCTTGTTCCTGTGCTGTTTCCTTGCAGCTCACAGGAAGGCTGTTTAAACCTCTGCACTGCATTGCCCTCTGAACAGCTCCTTTGAAATCTCTTTGTCATGATGTCAGCAAAAATATCCCCCGACCCCAAAGAACCAAACTTTAATACAATGTGGAGTGCAATGGTGAAACCAGGTTCCCCTGTATCATTTCTGTGTCTTGCTACTCCCAATACGTTCATTTGTGGACACATTTACTGTGTCCCTTTCTATCCAGCTAGTGACTTGCTTTGGGGCACAAACCAGCTTTTTTTGTTTTCTGTTTGCAAGGGGGTCTGGGCACACACCTAGGTCCTACAGTAACAATCCATGATAATACTAATACAATATTAAATGAGGTATCTTGTCAATCTGTCATTTGAGGATCAAGCTTTTGTTATTTCAGTAATGAGAAATAGACATATTTTTACCACAGTACAGTGGAGACAGAGAACAGAAATATAATTTCCTGGTTCCTTTCAACTTATTGAAATTTGCAGATTGCTGCATTTTTCTTGAAGAAAAATAGTCACAGTATATAGTAGATAACACTGAAATCACTTACGCCAATGTGCTTGCATAATCCAAAACTTCTACAGCATTTCTACAGAAGTTTCAGCCTTTTGTTTGTTTTCTATTCAGTCTGCCACTGGTTTCCTGGAGTATGGTTAAATGTTTTTTACCAGTCACAGCTGTGAAGTTTGAGATATTATTATCTTCATGGTGTAATAACCTCTTGAGATTAGATAAAACTCCAGTTGTATTTACCAGCTGTGACAGGTAATGTTTAAGATTTGTTGTGATTGAGTAGAATAATAACAGAAAAAATACTAATAACATTTAAAAATATAGCATTTCTAGGCTTTATTTGTATTCCGATAGCATTTTAAAATTAAGACATTCTATCAGGCATCTGACTTCACTTCTGAGGTTATGTTTTCCTTCCATCATCTCAGCTGTTCTAACACTTGATCTTTCCATCTCCTAATTATTAAGCCTGAGAGC
The DNA here is from genome assembly GCF_036013475.1 of Columba livia. NCBI lineage: Eukaryota > Metazoa > Chordata > Aves > Columbiformes > Columbidae > Columba > Columba livia. The sequence goes on along the minus strand of NC_088612.1, from coordinate 17,269,853 downwards.
TTTCAGGGCAAGCATGCTTTTTAAAAGCTCAACAACCTTATGTGCTTCTACATAGTAAAATGGAACTGGAAGGTGAACAACAGGGATGTTCTCTAGTGGTTTGCCAGGTGGGACAGGAAGGTGGAGGACCCTTTTTTTTTCCTTCAGCTCGGGAGGCAGATGTTAAGCAATCCCCCAAAACAGAAGCATGAAACATCTGCACTATTCACAAGTGCTGTCCTGCTTGTTCGTAGTCCTCTGTTAATCCTTGTACTGAAATTATTTTAGGACTCTGATACTTAAAATAGCTCATGGATGACAGCAATACTGGCATATTTACTGATGTTTCAGGTGAGCTGGAACTTAGTCAAGTGTGTGTGCAGGTGCCTTAGAGGAAGTGTGCTATAAACAGTTCTCTCATCTGTCATTTCAAATACTTTTTAAATCAGTCTCAGAACAGGTCCATTAAATTGCAGCATAAATCATACACAAGCATGTAAACTAGATTGTGTGTTTGTGTGTGACCAGACTGCTTTCATAACTATATTAGAAGGTTTTAAAAGATAAATGTAAGACACACAGTTATAAAATTGACATTTATAATGGATCAAACATATCCTTGATGAGTAATGTTAGGCAAAAGTCTGCACTGTCATTATTACTTTAACATTAGCAGACAATAATATTATAATGGTTCTCAATGCACTAATAGGCCTTAATTGCCCTGACGAACCTCACAAACCTCACCTGAGGCCTTTACCCACACCCTTTGCCCATAGGTCCAGGAACTCTATATAAGTTCAGCTCCTGAGCTGTAAGCTTTTGTGTAGGCTGACTTGTGAGGCTGTCTGTCTTTACTTTTGGGTTCTGCCAGTTTTGATTCTGATTTGCTTACTGAGTTATTGGTCTGACTTTGATTCTACTCTGTATATGGACCTGTTGTGGAGACCACTAGACTGTTTCTGGTCCTTGTTACCTTCATTCAGTATCATCCTGAGCTCTGGATTAATTTCTTGACTGTACCTTGGATCTGCTTTATTGATGCAAGTCTCTAATAATTTGGGCTCTTGGTTGAACCTGTCTGCTATCCCAATACCTGTGTTGTTACTTTGCTTGCGTACTATAAGATGGCTTTTTCTCTGCTTGCTGTATTATTGTGTGTGGCTCTTAATTTCCCATGTTGTAGGAAGGCAGTCTTTGTTGTTCCTTGGCAGATACAGGTTAAGGTATAAACTGATTTTTCAAGTTGTTATTGTTCTAATAATCTACTACTGCTTGTGTTATCAATGTAGAAGGAGATCTAGTTTTGCAGGGTGTTAGATGAATGTGGAATAAAAGCTCACTCCTCACAGTGAAGAGTTTACTACCCAGCTACCCTGTTGGGAACAGCAGACTGAATGAGCTAGATGGTGAGTATGAGTAAGATGTTAGTAACTAGCATCATGTCATCCTGTTTCCATGCGTCAGCAGCTTGAGCTAACTGTTAATTTGAAGTGCCTTAGTAAAGGAAAATTTAAAAGAAATATGAAGAATATTAAGCAAATGCTTTCAGTGATATGAGGTATTTGTTATAATGCACAGGGTAATAATTATTTTTGTTGTCCTAAAAAGAGAGGGTTGAGAGAAATCTAAGAAACAGCTTTCTACACAATGGTGAGCTGTGTAGGTATTCTAGGACTGCTGTTTGTTTAACTTCTTTGTTAAAATCAACAGGCCAGGAGTTGTTGCAGCATCTCTATGTAGACTGGTTCTAGATTTCCACTAGCTTTTTTAGGGAGTTTCTTTTAAGACTTGGTCCAGGTTTGTGATGCTAACTCAGATGATTTTTTTATTGTACTATTCTGTTCAGTTGTGGTTAAAAAAAAAAAAAAAATCTGACTTTATTTGTTGAAATTATAGCTTTATAATTGGAAGAATTAATTTTTTTTTGTCTGTCTTCTGCTTGACTAAAACGTTCCTGAGAAGATTACTAACTTCTTTGGGATTCCTGCACTCTCATCTGAATTGTTATGACTTTATGTATGCCTTTCAAAATCTGGGCACTCCTCTGTATTGTTTTTTTAGCTTTTATTTGTGAATCAAATTAGGCTGCTAGATAATTTATGCTATTCTGATACCAAGCTGATTATTTTCTGATTAGTGTTTGAACATGAGCTTTGTATTATTTTAACCTCTCTACTGAGTGTCTTGACATTGGGCAGTTTGTTCCAATCATTCTGGCTTATTAAGGCTGTTCTCTAGGAGTACTCATGGGTATTTTAAACTGCAGAGGTTACTTCTGCTAGTTGGGGAATGGACAAAGGGTGTCTTTTTGATAGTGTAGTGCATGGTGTTGTGGGCAGTTCATGGGCTTTACAGAGGCCACTGAAATGTGTAAACTACCTGGGTCACGTTGCTGCCATTTGATGTTATCAGAGTCACCACTTTCTCCCTGCCTTAGGTAACAACCTGAGACATGCCTGAGTTGACAGGCTGGAGATGGAAAAGGCACAGAGGAAGCATGGTGGTTCTGATTTTCTTCCACATTTTATTCACCCAACTTGTAGATGAGAGGCATCCACCAGTGGGTGTAAGACAGCATATGCTGTATCGTGTGTTAAACACACTCAGTGAAGATCTTAGGTATGTGAGGTGAAAGTGAAGTTTTGGGTAACAATATTACTGCTTGCCTTGTGTAAACACTGCTCCTGTGTTTTTCATTTGGATTGCATCCACCTTTCTTATCTATTCTGTGCCACTGCACTATACAAAAAGCCCAGCATTATGGTGTTGTAATATGTGTTCTTGTTTTCCGTTGGCTTTTTCATCATCATAATAATAGGACCTTGCAGTAAACTTTTCACTAGTCCCACTTAACATAGAGATCCAATTTAGTAAGGAAATAAGCTGTTCTAAAGAGGCACTGTAGCATTGCTGAATCTTTCTCTTCGGATTTCCGCAGTAACTTCTAGAAATAAATTTATTAGGAAAAAAAATCTTTGGACTGCTACCCTTAAAGAGATGAAGTAACTGAGGCAATCATCTCACTCTCATGTTACACCAACAGGCTTACAGTATTTAAGGTCATACACAGAGTTGGAGTGATCTTGTCATAACCGTACCAATTTTTCCCAGCTCTGCTAACTTTAGTCATGATGAAAAGACAAGGCACTGGCTGACATCTGTCAATGCAAGGTCAGCATTTGTCAAATTCTTTTGAGCTCTGTAGTTGCATTACAGTTTAAAATGCAATTTGAGATTGTATTTCTCTTGTGCGGTAGTCATCTCTGTGAAAATCAGCAACTTTTAAAAGAGAGAATGAGTTCAGATTTAACCTTCTTGGTAAGGAATGCTCAAGATCAAGACTACAGGAAACAAAGGAGATGTTTTGGTACCTAATCTTAAAGGGAACAGCAGTTCCAAAAGCTTAGGGGAGGCAGGATAGGATTGTAATTCAGACCTGGTTCACACAGAAAATATCAGTTCCAGCAAAGTTAATGGGACACAGATCTGGCAATGTGGGAGGTCAGGCAGTGAGGAACAAGAGAAACATCCTTCTCAGTTGTATCCCACATAGTACCCAGAGTGGAAGGGTCATGAATTGATCCCCTAGTCAATCAGTGTTGCTGCCCTCAAGCATGTTATTTGTATCACCAGAAAAATTCAAACTCCCAAACAGCGGTGTTTTCTGTGATGCTGTCCCTCAGATGGTAACCCAAGTTGCCTTTTGATTATGACCCCCACTGTGTTTTCTGAAAAACATGTTTTAACATCAGTGTTTGCAGCTGAACTACTTTCAGGTCTGATGAACACTTCTGGGTTTTCATAACTGCTGTGAGAAGAATCAGAAAGTAAACACAAGGACTGTTGTCTACAAATGCACATGTGTCTAGTGAAGTGACAATTCTCTGAATGAATAGTGTGTAATACAGAGTCTTTGCATTCCAGATACTCCTCACTATAAATATACACACTTTTCCTGGTTGTTTTTAAAAGCTCCTGCTAAATTAGCATTTATTTTTTTTAAGTTCAGCTCTATTTAATTTTTCTCCTGTCTGTATCCAAAGACAGAAAAAAGTTTGCTGCACAAGCTACACATGGAAATACTGTATTACAGTTCTGAAAACATGATTTAACCTTCTAAACTGCTTGGGTATGAAAGAGTGACCCAAATCAGACTTAATGCTGAACTTTTTGCTTTGTCTGAAATTCATATCATAAGCAATAATGGTGTTTTTTCAATTGCCTGTGTTTTAAGGATGCTGCTAAAGCACTGGAGCAATGCCAGGTATTTGAAGAAATACGTGGCTGTTTCCCTGGCTCCCCAGACATTACAATACATGGAATAAAGAGTAATTTTTACTGTGTTTCTTTAACTGTGGTGTTTCAGTGCTATAGAAAAATATTCACCTTTGAAATTAGATGTTGTTAGCACCTTGTCTTCAAACAAGTCATTTAGATAACATGCACTATACTGTATGTAATTCTGTTTTCTTTATTTTTTACAATCTCCTTCAATGAATGACAGCAGCTGTGCCTCATTTTTACCATGTGGTTTTATTGTTCAGAATTTCTGATTATTTGTTATGATTTATAACAGCAAAAGTCTTCAATACTCTAAAACAATGAAACACAGACTTGGACATGTTTAAATGAATCCAACAGATGCATTGTCTGAGTCTGCGTGGTACCAAAGGAGAGAGCTATAGCTGACACAGGATTATTTCCTGCTGGAGGTTCGCCAAAGAAAAACTGGCGGCAGTCACACTGCTCTTTATTGCGAGTCTCCTCTAATGTGTGTGTTTAATAAAGCACTAACATCTGGGCCCACTGGGTAAACTTCATGTGTACAAACAGTGTAACTCTTCAAAATCAATATTTATTTGCAAACTTTTCAAGAAAAAACATTCCAGAGTATAAGCTTTGGGGTTATGTGCTGCTTGAACACTACTTTGGGTTTGTGGAGCTGAAGTATTAGATAAGCTTTGTTCCTCCCTGTGCCTCCCGTTCAATTGCTGTGTTCTCTTTAGGGCCACACAGGGATTTCCATGGCGCGGCCCCAGGCTTCTGCAGGCAGCCAGCACTGCTGCAATTATCGATCTCCACTGGAGAGCCAAGGAATGAAATAGCAGGAAAATGGAGCTGTGTCTTGGGAAGGCTACCTCTCAGGTAAAGCACATGGTGGGGTGGAGCACAGGAGGGCATCTGTCATCTTGACTGATGGGAAGATGCCCACCTTCATTCTGCAGCCCACTTCTCCCATCCCGGTTTCTGCTTCTTTTCCTCATCCTTGTAGCTCACATGATGCACAGCAATTGGAGTGGGTGCTGTAAGCAGCTGGAGCTTCAGAGGGGAGTTCTGAGCATGGGCAGGTGGACTTGCATGTGCTGCAAAGGCCTGAGAGTCTGTCTTTTGCTACTGCAGGAGGGAAGCCCTCCTGAGTGTTTACTTGTGCAGTACCAGGTTGCTGGCCTTGAAAAACAGCTCTTCCTGTACCCTGTGAGAACCCAGTTGGATTTCTTCCTAGATATTTGAATTTCTGTTGTGTCCTTGTTGTTTTTGTGTCGGGGTGTTTTGTTGTGGTTTTGCTTTTTTTTTTGCGTGTGTGTGGTAGAAATATGCTAGTGTATTTGCTCAACAGTATCTTACTGTGCTGCTGACAGATACTCAATGTCTGAGGGAAAAGAAAAAAAAAGTGGGGTGGAAGGTAATAAAGTTATTCCTCATTGCTGGTGCCAATGCTTTGAAACAGGCTGAGAAGCTCTGAAACAGATCCTAATATGTGGTTGGAATTTTGCTTCATAGACAAAGTGGCTGCATAGAACTAAATCAGTAATTGGGGGGAAAACAAGGAGTTACTATAAAGAGAGCAGTAAATGCTTTGTAGTCTTTCTTCTACAATAATGTCTTAAGTCAGTTTATCCAGCTCTAGCCAAATGGGTGAAGAATACGATATTTTAACAACCTGATGGAGTAGACCAGTTTGTGAAAGGACTGTGTGGGAGGAGCCACTCCTGACATGAAGTGGGAGAGTATAATTACACATACCTCATAACTTTTGCATAATTTATATTAAGGGTAAATGTGCAAGTGGAGTCCTTTTCTGTCAGTGCTGAGCAAACAACCTCTACCTGTGTGCATGTTCTTCATAACAGGATGACCTGTATTTAACTTTCTAAAGTATGTCTAGATCTTGTGATATCTATAGAATGCCTCTGCAAAAAATGTTTGTGCTCATGCAGTTACTTCTGCTTCCTGCTCCAGTCAGAGCATATCTTATTGTTTGTGTGTACCCAACCAGGTTTATAAGGCTAACATTCTCAACTGATTAATCATTTCTGATTATCAAATTAATACATAATCAGCTTTTTACCCATGGGAATAGCAAATTAGATTTTTCCTTCAGTAAAATGAAACATCCACACTCTTCATATGCAATAAGTGACAGCACATAATTGCTATAAAATATAAATTACACAGGAAGAAAAATAGATCAGTGCATCCTTTGTTTTGTTTCCCATGTATCCTTGTCTTAGGCTGCTTCAAAAGTAACCTCTCTTTTGTGACTTCATTGATAAATCTCTTGACTGTTGTAGCCACTTGTTGATGTATTAAGTCAATAATGATTTAACAGCCTTTTTAAAATAACGGCAGTTATTAATGAGAACTGAACTACTTTTGACATGGCTGAGGTCTGGAGGGAATATAAATGTAACCACACTGACTCTCAAATTTATGTTCAGTGGTGAGACCCTTGTACTTACTGTTTTTTAGGGGACATTTTAGTGTTCAGGGTTGGCCTCACTGATGTTCAGCTGCCCTGCCTCCTGCAGGATGATAGGAAACCAAGGATGGTTGGCATTGCTCTATTTCCCATCCTTTTTGTTTCCAGCACATGTCCAGTCCCTTGTATTTCTATAGGAAGCCAGGCTGCCCACCCTGTGCTGCATATCAAATGCTTTCTCTGGCCATTGGTCCCTGAGAGTGATCATTTCCCCCCTTTTCTGCTGCCTGTGTAATGCAAATGAAGTGGGGTGCCCTGGGGCAGTTCATGTATGAGGGTGTAACTACATGCATTAGAACAGAGCTATGCATTCTTTAATCTTTTTTCATTTTAAAGATCTCACAACAGAAGAGTCTATTAAATCTGCTAATTGTAATCAGGACTTGTGGATTTGGCAGTTTTCCTGTACTTCCTATTTTTGCCAAGCCACCCCTTCCTTTCCAGAGCTGACCCAGCACTTTGCAAGGCTGGACCTGACACAGCTTGTCCCAGATCTGGAAAACAGACCCATGGATTAATTTCCACACATGTAATGAATTCTGGTAAATGGTTTGTTCTTAATGTGCTAATCACCTCAAGGGCAAAATTCACTGTTTGAGTGCAGACTTGCATTCCTTTTTGAATGGGTTAGTCTTCACTGTATTGTGTGCTCTCCCTCCTTATCTTACAGGAAGGGGGAATGAGAGCACAGTGAAAGCATCAGCTCCACAAGTCTTGTGTGGATAAATCTCTGATGGTTTCCTTGCTGGAATATGTTGCATATGAATGTGAACTATGATGCATTTCATGGTCTGTTGCTGAAGAAAAGAGATCTCACAGCAGGGGAGCTGTACAAGGTCTCTCATATCAGTCCAGCCTTGTGCTCAGGGAGTAGGAGGTGTGGGATTTCTGAAGTGCAGCAAACCTTTCTTAATTGTGAAGCATGAGCTTAGACTTCACTGTGGCATGTATCCTAATGGGAACTTGGCACGAAGTTAGGCCCAAGCATATCATTCTACACCCTGTATTGTCTGTATCTGGCTTCATAGTGTGTATTTTTTCAAGTTCTCTTGTAACAATTTGGTCATTCAAATAAAGCACAAAATGAGTGCATTCCTTTCTGAATGGAGTAGGCATCTGTGCAAACACAGTGTGTGTGTGCATGCCTACCTAATTTATTCACGAGAAGGATGCAATTAGTAGTAGCAACCTTGGCAATTTGGGCAGAGGTGAGTTTTAACTTAATGGTGGAGATTTCTTGAAAAGTGAAAACACAGACAAGGTGGAAACTGGCATATACTATACATAAAAATACATGTAACTTTCTACCTCAACCTTGCAGGCAAGATTATGTATATATAAATAATTTCTAGTGAGTTGGAGGTATATACATGGGTGGAAAGCATAGGCAGAGTTGAGGTTGGGATTTTTCTTTACTTTTGTCTGAGACTAATCTCTTGGTGCTGGGCAGGGCAAGATCTGGGCACACACAAAGGAGGCAACAACAGGGATGGCAGAACAGGCCCTGGCATAGCCCTACCCGGGAGGGGGGATGACAATTTATGAAACAGCTGCTACTTTGGGAAAACAAGCATGTGAGCCTTTTCTGCATCTTCTTCGCTTTTCTGTGGCAGAAGCTGACAGTTCTGGGTGTAACCAAGGCACTTCATCCTCAGGGTAGCACATACGAGTTTGTTTATGCTAAGAAGCCTTGAGCCAGCTCTGGCGGCTGGCTTGTACCCACTGTGCCTTCCAAATAGAATGTGTACAATTATTCGTTAGCCACTTTACGTAAATTAAATGGATACCATAAACCCCCCCCACACACAAAACAAACACAATAGCAACCTTCAGATTCAAACTGTTCCATGACCGGTGGCAGACATCCATGAGTGTTTTCAGACAGATGAAATACTCAGGCCCACATGAAATGAAATCTGGAAGATTAGCAGGACTGAAGAAAAACTCAGCTGTTCCCAGCAGAGCAACAAGCTGTAGACTCTTAGGAGGTCTGAAGACAGAAGTGGCCAGATAGAAGAATACAGGAGAGTTGTTCCAGACACTGAAGTCGAGAGAAGGTTCTCATGTGTTACTGTGAGCCTTTGTGAAGAGACCTAGAAGCAGCTGATTGTGAAGGGGTGGAGGAAGCGAGGGATAAAGGCAGTCTATGAACAACTTATTAATAAGTGTTGCTTGTAGTTTTCCACAGTTCTACCCAGAAAGAACTGTAATAATGCCTCCAATTGTTGCTGAGTGTGATGACCAAGTTTCTCTAGTGGCGCACATCCAACCATTTCTATCTTCTGAGCTGTCAGATGGAACGCTCTCCCCTTGCCTGGAAGTGTGATCTCCTCTGTGGCCACTAAACTGGCCAGAGATCTGAGTTTCTGTGTAGGAATCCAGGCTGCAGATCCTTCCAAATATCTAAATAAATGCAACAGAGATTTATTTGCACAGCTTTAGGTGTAGCCACCACTACATGAGATAAATATTAATGGATTTGGCAGGAATGTTGCCATGTTGGGGCAAAGTTGAGTTGTACTTTGCTGTTGCACTTTGAGGAGTGACTCTGAAGTGCCCCAATGTACAGCACTCAGTAACTGAGGGTAACTCATCCATGCAATTAAATGTGTAGTCAATCAATCTGTGTTACAATACTTTAAAAAAAATCTGCTTTGTTAAATGTATTTCTCCCAGAGTTTCAGTAACTTCTGGTACCCTTAGATCTCCTTCCTGCTTGTTATGGTTTCTTTGCATTGCTGCTTTTTACCACTCCAACAAAGCACTGTCATTGATTATTTTTCTATGTTCAGATTCAGCAGCTAGCATCAGGATTGGGAGCTGTGAATATGGCAATAATGAAAAGGTAAAATCAGTTAGATATAGATATATAATGGCGCTTTTTTTTTTGAGAAAATAACAGTTCAAGGGGCATTGTCTGTACCTGGCTTCATAGTGTGTATGAAGTTTTCTAAAGGTACCTATCACCTGAAAAGGCTGATAGACCCTTGTTGCAACATTGAAAATCAGCACTAGTTCTGCTAATCTGCACTCTTATCTAAGAAAAAAAAAAAATCTCTCTTTTACTGATTGATCTTGCATGTATGAAGCTGATGGCATGAGTCCTGTTCAAATCCATGGGGCAGGATTAGGCTCTAACAGAACTTGCTTATGAGCATTGTTGCTTTCCTATCAAGGAGAAAGCACACAGTGAAATGAAGCAGAGCCCTGTTTTGCAGCTCAGCAGGCACTTGCAGATGGTGCTGAATTAAGGCTGTAAGATATTATATGACCTCTGTCCTGCCAGACATCAACTTTCTCTGTGCAAGTGTTTAGGCAATCTTAAAAATGGCTGGCATGGTGCTGAAGCAACAGCTACGTCACAGGATTGTTTGTTTTATCAGGTATTTTTTGGAGAGAGAATTGTAACCTGTGTGACACAATGTACTGGCCTATTCCATTCACTGCTGCTGAGGCTGCCAGGATCACTATAGAGTCAGGCAGTTGCAATATTACAGCAACTGGTATTAGTACTATTAAATGTAACCATTCTGCTGCAGAGATGATTTCAGCATTCCTTAAGTAATATCTAACAAAGCCAAACCAGAGATATGGTACAAATTAGAAACACAGCTTGCACAGGAATGTTTGCTGTCCCTTAAGTATTTAATTCAATTCTATCCTAATATGAATTTACCCTAGTAGTTCTACTCAACTTTTTCTTAGTGTTACTTTATACCCATAAAATTGAAATGGTTAAATATTTCTTAACCACCTAAGGAGGAAACAGTAACAGAATGGGCTCTGCAACGTGCTGCCCACTGTCAGTGCCAGCCTTTGCCCACAGAGGCTGGCATGCAAGCTTTGCAGATATCTCAATCTTTCCCTAGGAAACAAGACTTAGTTTCTTGTGTATTGTGCATGTTTTGGTGTAGGGAGCAAGTAGAAAGGAAAAAAACCCTGATATTATTCTTGAGTCTCCAATGGAAGGTGGTGATTTACTAAATATGTGAGAGATTTCTCTATTTGTTACCTGCTTAAACTGAACTTTTTCATCATCTACTGCAGCACGAGAATAACAGATGTGAAGAAAGCAATTGTAACTGCATTTCATTGACAGGTTTAGGAACCTGGAATCCATTTCGTAAATATTTTGACACTGTAGTTACTTTCCACAGGACTGTTAATATAATGTAGTCTTGTACACTTCTGTTGCACAAACTGATTTGATACAGGGGGTTGAACAAGGCAGGGGAGAGGGGCAAGGCTGTACAATGCAGCTTTGAAGCTACAATGTGGGGTCATCTGTGCCATAGTGGTAACCTCAGACCTTTGTGCCTCAGCCACACAGCACAAAGGACATCTGCTCCTTTGCCTAGGAGATGTTAAAAGGGACATCACTGACACCCCACAAATTGGACATGATTAAGCAGCTTCTGCAGCACGTGTTTGCAATAGTTATATTTCCTTTGGTGAGGAACATGCTGGCCTCGGAGGATTTGCCAAAACCAAAAGAATAGAAGTTGGTACTTGCTCTACCATTTAATATGAGTAACTGCAGACATAAGCTGATATGGCCATGTCTCCTCCTAGAACCTGGTCTCTTATCCTTGAGCCCATCAGCTGTAAGCAGGAGCAGCCTTGTGTTAAGAGTTACAATATGAAATCATCTTGCACTTGATATTCACCCTGTTTCCCCTATTTTGATGCACTGCACTTTGGTAAGGCATATTTCCATTTGCTCAGCTGAAAGCTTTCCAAAGCTGAGACTGCAATCTGTTGTGAGCTAATAAAAGCAATGAGGGTTTTGTATGATCATAGTGCCCTTGTGTTGAGGTGCTGCTTGGTATAGGGAAAATAACTCTCACGTGTCAAAATAATGCTGCCCTTAGACAGGAGAGGCATATGCACAGGTCTCAACTGAATGTTTTAAAGAGTGTCAGAAAATTCAGAATGACATGCAGCAAGGGGTCATCCCAGGATGCAGCTGGCCTCATGAGACTAGCAGGGACCACTATTGCCTTCCTGTTTGTAAGGTAGGTAGCATGCCCCAGTACAGCCATCCTAAACGGCAGCCTGCTTCATTCTGCAGCCTGCAGACCCAGGAGTCACATCAGGCCTCCAATGTGACCTGATTTTCAGTTATCAAAGAAAGTGAAAATACAGTGTCAATAAGTCAGATTTCAAGCTCAGCCCAGATGGTGGGGGATAAAATGCTTCTTCCAGTGGGGAAAAAAAAGAAAATGGGAAATGAAGGCCAACTGCAAATGCAGCAGTGACTTTAAGTGCCTGAATAAAATCAAGATACCTCTGAAGATGCAAAGGACTAGTGGTAGTGGGGAAATTGGACTCCAAGATGCCATCCTGTTGTACTATGTTGGAATTAATGAGAACTGAAATGACAAACAAATTGTTTAGCCTTGATCAATAGAATACTTTGTAATTTCACCTTATGTTTAATTTTAGCTCAGCTCTGTGATGTTCCATGTCAGGTACTGGTTTTCCCACTGGAATTTAAGGGGAAAAAAATCCAACCTTGTAACACTTGTTGCTTCAGTGGTAAAACAAAAAGCTTTGGTAGGGATTGCCCCTTTTATTCTCCTAAGTCACCAGAGCCCATGCATGTGAACACAGAGCCAAACCATGAGGTCTCAGAGGTCATGCTGTTCATAGCAAGGGGCCAAGGCTGAAGTGCTGAGGATCTTGTGGCTTTCCATACTTCCCAGTCAATATCTGGAATTGGCACTAGCTTATGCGGAACATTTTGGTGTCTTTTTAGTAAGTACTAAAGTTCACATTACAATGTGAGATGGAGGAGGTCAGGTGAGGTGCATCTCTGTCTAGAAGTCAGAGGTTGGAGGTAGCTGGCTATTTGACTAGATGTAGCTGGGGGCACAGTGTGTGACTGAAAGCAGTGTATGTTTAGCTATATATTTTGGTGAGGGCTGAATTCTGTACTTGCTTATGTAGATAGACTTGGGTAGTGCAGACTGTAAAAGCACCTGAGCTACATGTGTCAACCATGTAATTTAAGTGGTGTTTAAAAATCTCATTTCCAGAGCCTCCATCAAGTGTCTGTTCACATCACTGATAATCTAAATACACCTGCAACTCTGTCACTACACACTTAGTACCTTTGTACTTTGCCTCCTTGAAAACAACCATAAGCACTTTTCATTGAGCTATATGGCTTAAGACTTACTGAGGCGAAACAGAAATCCCAATCAGCTAAGAGTACACTCAGGTGTCAAAACCTTGTCCCTGTTGCCGGCCAGCTTGTCCCACACCAGGGAAGAGGTCCAGTGCTGTAGTACAGGTACAGCCCAGCCCACCATGAGGTGCTCTGCAGTTGTATGTGACCAGAAATGTGCAACAGCAGTGAGTGCTGGGAGAATAGCTATGAACTGGTTACAGTTTGAAATAGCAAAGATATTAGACAAGGGGGAAAAAGGCAAGGAGAGCATGGTATTAGATTTTCTGTGCATTAGTGACTGTGGAGGGAGTCAGTTACAACTTCATAGTTTTGCAAGGAAATTTATGCTGCTTCAGAGAACTTGGCCACAGGGCAAGAGTGCCTACCAGTCTCGCAGCTCTAAATCCCTTTCTGGCTCTTGGACAGGTTTCACAGCTGTTGCTTGTGTGCTTAGACACTGCTTCTGGCCAACAATTCAATGAGGGAATAATAAGTATTCTCCTCTAGGCTGAAGTACAGCCCTCACAGCAGGGGAGCTATGCTTATCACCAGTTCTATGGTTTTAATGTAGAATGTTTGAGGGGAAAACAATCCCAAAATAAAACCATACAAATCCCATGGAGATGCTTATTGTTTATACTTATTAATTGGAACCATGTCACCAGTGAACAGCTCTCAGGTGTTTGTGGGGATTTTAATACTGTGGTGCAGAGTAGATTGTGCCACCCATAGCCCAGCTCATACACCTCAGACAAGCCGGCATGTTGTAGTGTTTCCCAAGAGGAAAGAGCCATTCCTGGTGTGCATGGTCAGCTCTGCACTTTCACGATAGTGTCATTAATTTGCCCCCAGATAACTCAGTACTGTTTAAGACATCAAGTAGTAGGAAGCTATTAATGTTATCTGCATTTTTACAGCTGACTTGACAAAATATGTTAAAATTAAGTTGGCATGTATCAATGCTTTTGAAAAAATTATGCCCTATTTTTAATAAATTCAAGGACTGGCTTACAGGCCAGTGAATTGAAAAACGGGGAGATTATGCACTTCTTATCTTTGTCTCTTTCACTTTTAAATGAGGTATTCAAAATAAACCAATCACATTTTTCCGTCTTACCTCTTGGCAGGTTTTTGATGCGTTGGTTGCTTTATAATTTCATATCCTATCTATCAGTTTATGAAACTTACAGTTTGGCTTACTTTCACAGAATCACAGAATGTCAGGGATTGGAAGGGACCTCAAAAGCTCATCCAGTCCAATCCCCCTGCCGGAGCAGGAACACCCAGATGAGGTTGCACAGGAAGGTGTCCAGGTGGGTTTGAATGTCTCCAGAGTAGGAGACTCCACAACCTCCCTGGGCAGCCTGGGCCAGTGTTTGTGCATATCATTAAAATCAGAAGGTTAAAAAAGAGAACCTAGGGATAAAATAGATGTGATTGTGACCCTATATAATTTTGGGGACTCCTTAAGTATATTCATTATGTCTACTGTTTCACTGACAAAACTTAAGTATAACATTATGATTATCTATGATCTTAAATTGTCTTTTGAGTTTGTTACAGCTGATATCCTGCAGAGGAATTAAAGCATCTGAAAAAACCCATTTCATTCTTCCTCTCCTTCATTCTGAATTTGCAAAAATTGAAACCAACAGCTGTTCTAATGCCAAAAAGAAATAAAAAGCATGTAGCAGGTGGTACCATGCCAATATGTCTAATAGCAATCTAACAGTCTGCTAGCCACTTACCAGATTGTGAGGAATTTGATCATGATTTGGACAAAGGGAGTGAAGAGAATAGGAATGTGAGAGAATAGTTTTGGCTCAAAAAAAATGAACGTCTTTATAGAAGAGAGTAATGGGTCTAGTCAGGAGTAGTGAGTCATGATATTCCTTATTTTTTGAAATGTTTTCCTTTTGATTAATCATTCTCTCAAACTGACTATAGATGTCAAGAATACTGGTGAAATGGTGGCATGACCAGTACTTGGCTCAGTATAAGTAAACCTGTTGGACTTTGTCAGGTGATGTGCAGCTCATGGTTTAGAGACTCATGCAAAGCAGTGGTGTGTGTGTTTCTGAGGCTCCTTTCACCCACAGGGCATCTCCACACCTCTGCTGACACTTATCCTTTGAAGCATCAGTGATGTGAACATATCTTTTCATTTGCAAAGTCTTGATGGCAATATATTTCAACTGTATGATCAGACTGTGTTCCCACACAGTTTTCTTCAGCCTCTGTCTAGAAAATGTAATTTTCTTGGGTTTCTGTTGGTGATCAAAATCAAAATATTTTGTCTCTCCCCTCTAACATGAAGAAAACTTTTGCTCTAAGCACACTCTTTGTAATGATTTGGATGGGGGAGGAGAAATATTGTTCCTTTAAGCCAATGGAAAAAGAACTGTACTCCTTGAGGTCTGAAGTAATAGAAACCAGAAGAAATTCAGAGCTGCAAAATGCTTGGTCCTGTGATTAGGAGCAAGAATGAAACTTTTTTGCACCAAAAAGTAAGGTGTTTCGGGGGAGTGCCTTTGGTGTAACAGTCAATAATGAGATCACCCTGAGCAGTCCTTAAAGATGTGTTGGGAGATCTGTTTCCCTGTGATACAAGGAACATTCCATACAAAGCACTAGTGAGTTTTCCTGTCACAGGGAAGGATGGGGCTATTGTCCTCTACAAGAGGAAACTGAAAGACCTTGTTATTTATCTGCAGAAAGGCTGAAATAACTGTCCTCTGTAGAGCATCAGACAGTCAACACTGGTAGGAAGAAGGAGGGAAGGAATTAGGAGAGGTTCAGGCAAAGGTCAGCATGAGGACAGATGAGCTTGGTCTGGCTGTGGATAGATTTAGCCTGGAAGGATCACAGTAGTGATTGGGATCTAGAACAGGTTTCCTCTGGGAGAAATACAGCTGAAACCTGACTTCATTTCATGCTGCAGCAGGATGAGATGATGGGGAACTGGATAATGCAATGTTTGCAATAGAGAGCGATCATCCTCAGAGGCTGAGGAGGCTTCTTCCAGCCCTGCATTCCTTGTCCAAAAATGGCATAATGTGCAGACTTGCCTTGTTTAAATAGTCCAGGCTTCAGAGAGAAACTCCAGTACCAACAGTAGTTGCTGGTAACAGGAGAGGGATCTCTACATCAGTCATACCCAGTCAAAGCCTTATCTTGACTTTGCTTCTGCTTCGAACATCTGCAACAATGGGTTTAGAAAATGGATTTGATCATTTAAGACAAGGTGGTTTTGGAGGCAGCAGACACCTGATAAGTACTTGACTTCTAGGAGAGGAGGAAAATGGAGTTTGGGAGTAAAATGTAATCTGCAGCAGGAGAACAGATAAAAGATCAAACAAGCCTGAATGAGGCAATGCTATTTACTAAATGGTGTAATAATGTTTTATGAGATGCAATGTTCCAAGTCTTCTAGATTAACTTTCTTTGACCACTATTTTTATGGTGTTTCAGTTGCATTGAAATGGGAGTGGGAAGAACGATGATGTGTGGATTTATATTCTGACTAGCAACAGTATAGATGGAGAAATAAAAGGGTAGCATGGGAATTGTGCTCTATAATAGGATCAGTATTGAAAAAAAATCTAGTAAAAATGAAGAACACATGAAATCTATGTTGGGAGCTCTGAAGAATGAAATTGCTACTGTTCCTGGCATTACAGATTTTTTTAAGGGAGATGTTGATTCAAAAGAAATGTAAAAGAAATGAACAAGAATATGCCAGCAGTTCCCTTACAAAAGAGCTTTCTTAAAGCACTGTATTTTTGTTTTTGTGTGGCACTCAAGCGTCACAGTGAAGAATGTGCTCAGGATGGACAGGAACGTTAATGTTGGAAGCTCTTGAGTCACAATTACTAAGTTGGGTCCCAGTTAGCCTGGCAGATATTTGGCATGTGATTATCTTCCTGTGCAGCGAAAGTCTGAAGTCAGCAGGATTACACAGAGGTAAAGCCAGCTTGACTGAGAGGAGGGAGCACCAGCCCATTCTCAGCTGCTCTGTCTCCAGAGTCTGATGGTGATTTATTTTTATGCTGAGCTCTTCACTGACCCCCATAAATATATAATTTGTTTGCATTTCCTGTTATCAAATCCATCTTCTATCTTATTGTCAGTCATTCACTGACGGCAATCCTCAGTTAATTATTTCTTTAAATACTCTCTTACCGTATAGATAAACTATAAAGGATTTTTTTGCCTTGAGGACATGAAATGCTGCTAAGTTAAACTGATTTATGAAATGCCTTTCCAGGGTTTCACTCAGCAGCACACTGAAGACACTTTTCAAAAATATTTTACATCAAAGCATGCAACGTAATAGCACAAGCCTGAGAGCTCTTTTCCCTTGTTTGCCACTCTTCCCAGTGGGTGAAATGTACTCCTGTATAGTCCCAGTAAGATCATGAACCACTGAATCCATCCTTGAAGGGCTTGTATCACTGTAACTGTCATAACAGCTCCCTGGCACAAGTGCGATACTTTAAAAAGATAAAAAAAAAAAATCTGCAAACATGTAATTAATTTTTGCACATTTCCTTTAGAAGACAGCTAAACCCAGGGCTGCTGGTTTTCTCTATCCGACTTCCAAGAGGCTTTGGTTGGGATCTAACAGAAGGGAGACAAGATTTGAATTGTATTCTTAGAGGAGGACAAATTGTTTACAGGGTTGAAATGGGGCAGTTGTTAATGACTTTGACCCTGCCTGAAACAGTTAATCTTTGAATGGACAATGTGGGTCAAGTATTTGGGGGCTGATGCTCCTTGGGTCTGGACTGCTACTTCAGCTGCTGTTGAATGCTATTGTTTCAGGTAAGCTGCTGAGCAGCAAATTGCTGAGTATAATATTTTAATTACTGGAGATCTGCTGTTCTTCCCAACTTCAGGCAATCACAGTAAACAGCAAAAAAAGAGCGATCAGTCCACAGAGTGAGGGTGCTGCTGTTATGTAGCTCTACACCAGGAACATTGGAAGCCAGAGTGCTGTACTTATTAGTGCCTGTGCCATTTGCTGATGGGTTCTGCTTAATTAAAAGCAGCAGGAACAAGTTGATGGCTTTCTGATCCTGCCCCTACTGTCTGAGGAGTGCTGATGAGGCAGCTGCTGCTCTGGCACAGAAATGAGAAGCAATTTCCATTCTGGAGGCCAGAGGTGGGATTTCCTCTGTCAAAGTGGAACAGCAGCTTTCAGGAGTTTTTAGCCCCAGAGGCACTTGGGAGGGTTGGCCCCTGCCCTCTCTGGATCCACCTAACTGATCATCTGCACATAAACGGGGAGGGATAGAACAAGACAGCTGCCCAGGAAGTTTCTTTCATTACTTATTCAGGTGGGAGGAAAATATAGAACCTGCTGGATCACCTGGCTGGTTTCATACTTGGGTCTGAAGATGGTGTTGCTGATCATGAAGGAAGAGCTGTGCGTCCCACAGCTGTGGCCTGGAATGTGTATTCCCTGGTATCCCTTAGTGCTTTTCAATGACCTGTCCATGCAGCTGTTTATATGACTAGTGCTAAAGGAAGCATTTTCCAGGGCTTTCATTGTATTTGTTATTATGAGACTAATTAAGTGGCAAAAGATACTAAGTGCTAGAAAACAGAGGAAAGCATCTTTTACTTTACATGCATGGGGAGCAAAAAAAAGTGTCCCAACAGCTGAAGTACTGGGTTCTGCCCTGCATTGGGATAGCGCGAAGCCCCAAGTGAAATGTGTTGCGAGGGAATTGCAGCCTGGTTTCTGTTATGTTTTTGGGCAGGAGGGTTTCACAGCACACAAGTGCCATGTGTTCCACATTGTCTGCTCCGGGGGGATGCTGCTGGCCCTGGGGTGTGAGGGAGGCTGAGGCTGGATTCAAGCTTAAAGCTCTCCAAAGGGAATGGAAGAGGATGAGACAGCTTAACAATAAAGAGTTTAATCCTCCCCACTTAAGCAAAGCCTCCTAACCAAGTAACAATTTTTACAAACTGCCAAAGAATCTGTTATGATCATGTGAGCCTTTTTCTACTTCTCCCAGTGGGATTATCTATGTGAAAGCAATAACTTCCAATTGTTTTTCTTTATGTAGTAATATCTGGCCATATGTTTAAACTCTTTGTGCTTGGGAGCAATAGTTAAATTGTTTGTTTTCTCATGCCTATGAATTATCTGACTTGGAAGGAATTCTGTCAAAATCCTTGCCGTTCTCACACTCCTGCGTGCTGCTGTGAACCAGTGTTGTTCTCCAAGCATTTTTAACCTAGTTTGCTACACTTCTCTGGTTGTAAATGATTAAAAGCAGACATTTAGTGCTGGGGGAGTGATCCACAAAATTGTCCAAAGCTGCTGCTTTATCCCAGGGTATAACTACAGCGTCCTGTGACTTCAAATTTTCTGTTAAATGAAATTTCAGACAATCAGTTTCCTCCTCATAACAAAACTTTCACTGTTTTCATCCTTTTTCTCTGCTCCCCAAGACCAAACCCAGCACCTCCACAAAATCCTGAGCCTTTTTCCAAAGTTGCCTGAAGTCTACAGGGCTCTTTACCCTGGCTCCTGGAATCAGATTCTTCTTACTGGTATTATTTTAATTTTTTTCCACACCTCTGATATTCCAAATAACTTTTGTTCTCCAAATATTATTTGGGCATAAGGAACTCTGAGACAAGGGATGTAATCACAGATGATCTGTATGAAGCTTTGTGGTGTCAGGGCCATACCAGGCCCTGCTTCTTAAATAGAAAGTAAAAATATGCAACACTTCAGCATTTCAGAAAATACTTCTGCAGAAACAAAATGTAGTGGACAGAAAACTACAACCCAGCGGCTGAAATGCTGGCTTCTTCTAAAATGAAATTTTAGAAAGACCTGTCCCTCAGTACACAGAAATGCTGAGGGCAGAGTTAAAGTATGAAGAGTCTAGCTTTGCTTCAGATGTGGTACTTCAGTGTATCAAAAGCAACCTCTTTCCTAATGAGGAATACTGCTCAATACTGATAACCACTCTGAAATATGTTCTGCTTAAAGATGTAACTTGTTATTACGTGTCCCGCCCATCAAAACATTGAGGCCAACCCTGTCAGTGTGCTGCCTTCAGGTAGGAGAAATGTTCAGCTAAATCGTTCTATTTGGAGGATAGTATCTTGTTATTAATGAGCTGTCTTTTCAATATTTTATCTGCAAGGACTAGTTGAAGCTGCTGGAACTCCTGACTGTCTTAACTTGTTGCAAAGCAGGAATATTTCCTAGTCAAAACTTAAGTCAAAGCCTAGATGAAAGCTGATAGAACAACTAGAGATTCACAGTATGTGATCCTGGAGAGGATGTTGGCTGGAGGCCACTGTTCTAATGTCTTCACACAGCCCTGCAGGAGCAGCATGGGATCTCTCTGCCTGGCAGCTCCTGCAGCAGAATTCTCCACCTAGAACTGAGGAGCAGCTCCTCCTGGGAATGGAGTTGGGCTGGGGCCAAGGGAGAACACCCGAGGGCCTCCACACAGCTCCTGGGAGCTGTTACCTCATGGGCTCATCACAGTCCAACAGCGTGGCCTGCAGGTAACTGCAGTTGTCATCAAGGCTGAACACACAAACTCTCCTTCAGTGACACCTCAGTCTTTGTAGCCTATGGCATGGGAAACACAGGAAAGTGATGTCTGCTAACATACCTGCTTATAAAGTGTTAAACACCCTGAATCAAGATCTAGCATGTTTTGACAAGGTAAACTATCCATTTTGAAATGTCCTTGGCTTGCTGCCTCATTCATTCCTGTGAGCCTTGTTTGTTCTAGCAGGTTGCTGCTTCAACACAGCAATGTCATCTGGTGTATTTAAGCTTCATAATACTGTACCTGCAGGACATGCTGCAGCTGGTGGGGAAGCCCCAAGAACATGTATTTCAGGTGCACCAGAGAGCTCATCCTTCCTCTCATTTCAGTTTAAGGCTGTGTCTGGGCTCTTTGGCGAGGGCTCTCTTCAGTGTGTGTCAGGGGAGGGTTATTAAGAACTTAAGTTTATTAAGAACTACTTGTTTAATAAAACTTACTACTAAGTGTTTTACAGTGCACAGGTTAACCTGGCCATACTTTTGGAAATAACCACCTTGTTGCAGGTTTCTGCATGATTATTGGAGTGTATTGTATGGCACAGTTGTAGAGGAACCTCTCAGCATTGCTATTCGTGCAAGTCAGGGGCCACAGCATACGGTGTTTAACTTGACGGTTTTAGATTTGTGTCCTGAATGAAAGTGACAAGCAGGTAAACCCTAGGAGTTATTCTTCCAAAGAATAACTAGTGATATTGTAATGCCTGGTTAGGGTGGTAGAAGTGGTTAATTATCCATTTGCTGACTCACAGAATCTTTTTTTAGGGGAATAAAACAGTGTATAAAACTGCCCAGGCTAATAGAGCGTCTGTTGAACCCTGTGGTGCTAGGAAACCCACTCTTCTGTTGAATCTTGTCCTGGTTGTCTGAGTGCGGAAGCTTACTTTTGCACGTAATTAGCTATACTAAGCAGTGGAGCTCATTTCACTCCAACCATGGAAAATGTAGAAAATAAATTACTTGTTGTGTGACATATTTCAAGATTCTGATAGCCTTTAAAGTATTTTTCTGGCTTCATCCATTCCTATAGTGTTACTGGCAGTCTTGAGTTCTTGATATGCAACTGTCACGGAAGATGCATCTCTTTTTCCATGAATGTCTGAAGGAATCTTTGTGTGTAACAGCTTTCTAGTCTATTGTACTGCTTATCAGTATAATGTTGGCCACAGCATTGTAACTACAGCTGAAGAGTGGGCAGAAAAATATTCTATCAATCCAGTTAGAAATGTTGTCATTAAAACAACAGAAAATTGTAACATTACAAATAAGAGACTTGAACAACAAACACCCATTTGAATCTAGGTAATTCTGTAGAACTGAAGACATTTGCAGCACTATCTCCTAGAAAAAAAAATGTTGAGGCTTTTTCCCATCAATACTGGTACACCCTAAGCTGATGAGTTTCAGTTTCTTATTGGCACTTTACAAGACTATTCAGTGTTTCTGCCTCTCACTAGGAATATTTCATGAAGATTTTCCTATGACACATCATTTTTTTTACCTTCACTGGACAAAGACAAGCCTAATAACCTGCTATATTGAATAAGCATATCATTCCAGCTCATTGAATATTTGGCATTACGTTTTGATTTGTTCCTGAGTAAAATCCATGAATCTGCTATATATGTACAATGCTTTCTATGGTGTGTGTGTTCTCTATAATGCCCAACCCTTCAATTTCTGTGTGTTTTACCTGGATTTGGGTGTCATAACTCATCTGACCCACAGCAGAGAGTATGCATATCCAGAATCTGCTTATCCTCTTGGCCTGAATTTGTTCTGACTTTGTAGATACATAGGGAATACTGAAAAAGCTATTCACTCTCAAAAGTCACCCCGTTCCCCAGGCTTTGGCTGTAGGCACTTAAATCAATGGTGTACGTTTAAGTCAAAACTTCCAAATCTTTTCCAAGGGGAGGGGCAATGATAAGAAAGAACTAATTTTATCAGCCAGTGAAATTGTTCAGTTAATCCAATCAAAGCCAGTGATCTGCTTTTCTTTGTGACCAGCTCTATTTTCCCAGTAGAACTTGCTTTGTGCCAAGAGTGTGCTTTCTTGTTACTGATGGTTCTAGAAACTAAACTTCCATGATAAAATAGTATATTGGGTTTTTTTGTGCTTCACAAGTAGAACGAAGTCTAGGCAAAACATTTCTGATGGATGTTTAGAATTAATAATCATTGTGAAGTGAAGCTGGTATATTTTGGGGGAGGTGTTGCCAGTTTTTAATCATTAGAGGTGAAATCAGTACTGAACAATCTCATACACTAGCAGCAAAGTAACCGAACAAGCTGATTAGGCAGAGAATAAGGAATTGAGGCTAATCAGAAATTTCTATTATCTACCTGTGAATGTTTATAGACAAGCTCTTACTTGTGTTTGAGAGAATGGAATAAAATGTTCCCCATATGATGTCCTTTAAAGGAGAGAGGCAGTTTCAGAAAGGATGTTAGTCATTACTGGTAGGTTGCTTGAACACAGAAAATGCAAGAAAGACTTAATTCCCCTTTTCATTGCAGCTATTATCTCTCTTCTTCCAGCTTATACATATTCATATCTGTTTAGAGGGTTCCTTCACACAGCTGAGCATGGGAATTGCTGTTAGTGCAAGTCAGACTCTACCTTCATGTCACAATGTGGGGCAGAGAAAACAGTGAAACAATGTGGCACAGAGCTCATCTGCTCTGGGCACCACATTTTTTCATGGGAAAATATTTCTTTAATTGAAATGCTAGATTGCCATTTCCATAAATAGCATCTGAATCTTATTGGCCCTGGACACCATGCTTTATCTGAAATACATTTAATGCTGGAAGTTGGGTTTTGCATTATGGGGTCTTAAATCCTGGAAACCATGCAGGGAAAGAAATGCAGAAAGCATGCAGGGAAAATAAATTCAACAACATGCAGGCAAAACAATGAAAAAACATTTTCAGATTTGCAATAGACATGCTGCAATTGCTTGTGTTTCCACTGTAAACATGGAAAGGCATTCGAAGCCAAATGTGGTCAAGATCCCTGTATAGTCCTACACCTCAGATGAAGAACTTTTAAAATTTATTTATTTTGGGCTGACTTCAGTGGCAGTGGAATTAGGGACAGCATAATCTTCTTGGATTTTGCATGGCAAATGTCAGCTTCTCATCACATGGCTATGCAATATGCTAGAAAGAATAAATACTCTAGTTCATATCTTTAGATGTTTACAGTTCATACTGCTGTGACACAAGGTACTTGAGATATTTTGCACGAAGGGCCCGGCCACCTCTGTGCTCTTGCTGCCAAGAAGCACTTGGGTGTCTTTTCTTTCCTTTGTTACTTTAAAGGAGCGTGGACACTTCTCATAAAGCTGTGTAGAAATGAGCCTTAGCTAATGGGGTATAAGATCGAATACGATACAAAATAACACAAGATTAAGTTTTCAGATTAGATCTGCTGAACCTCTGTGACTACCTTGTATTGCGATACAAGCAATGCAGAATGACTTTATTTAGGCCAGAGGTGGTGAGCGGACTGCTAATAGATATCTTTTATCTTTGTCAAAATGACAGGAATGAATCAATGTGCTATAAGTTTGCTCATCATATCAATCTCTAATGAAAAAAAAGGCACTGAAGTGCTTCTCAGTTGTTTGGTTTTTGGGGGTTTTGTTGTGTGTTTTTTGTTTTTGTTTTTTGGGTGTGTTTTTTTGATTGTTTGTTTTTTCCAAGAAACTGCAGCTGATTTTCTGCTGCTTTCTTTGGGAAAATAAAATGAAACAGGATTATTTATTTTCACAGAATATTTCCACAGCAGCCTCTGGAAAATTCTGCATATTTTAGGTAGTATAATGCACTCAGCCATTTGTGTTGCTTTAAGAGTGCCGAGCTGTTCTGTGCTGTCTCTCCCATGCCTCTCCCTTTCACAGCAGGGCCAGAAGTTCTTCTTTATCTTCCCAGTCATCTCGGCTGGATGAGGAGAGGTCTCCAGTTCCGGTGTACAGCATCCAAAGGTGCTCAGCTGCCTCTGCCCAGCACAAACTGCTGACAAATGAAAGGTTTCCCCCCATACTTCCATTCCAGGCCATTGAACCAGTCAGTGCCATTAATGAAGAACTGGAAAATGGTTCTGAGTTTGTGGAATTATTCCAGGTAGAGATATATTTTACTATAATAGCTGCACTGGACAGGCTTTGCAGTTGTACGGGTTAATGATGTTCTCCTCCCTTTACAGAAATGTGCTATGGCAGTGTGTTTATGTGCAACACCTCTGTGCTCAGGAGCTTGTAGAACTACCAGAACATTGCCGTTTTTTGCAGGAGAAATAAATAATTTATAAACCAAACAGTGAATTAAAAACTTAAAATCAGCTCAGTCAAACAAGAACGGAAAGGGACCCCTTTCGAGGGATCTGGCAGGCTCAGGTTCAAACGTGTCAACGTGTGAACCCGAAGAAGCCCCTTCCGTGCGGCCGGCAGGGGGTGCCCGGTCCCCGCTCCGCCCCTCCCGAGCCGGGTCACGGTGCCGAGTGACGGCAAAGCGGCCGTGGACAAATACAGTCAGTGCAACACGTGAAGGAAAAATCCAGGCTTCGCCTCGTGTTGCTCAGGTAGGAGATTTCCTGTCGTCACAGCTTGTCCAGCCCCTGGCCAGGTCCCAGGGTTTCACCCGTTCTTTGGTACTGGAGTTGTAATAAAGCCTTACCACGTATTATATCCCTTCCGGTTTAAAAGTGGTTTATTACAGACACTTTCTATTTTATTTTTTTTTTTAATAGCAACAGGAAGTCTTGTTGGCAGCATATTTTAATTATGTTCTGAAACTAATCAAGGAAAGAGGAACGATTTTGAACACAGGAAGCAAAACAGCTAATCATACATTCAAGTGCCTATTTCCAGGGGAGGATGTACAAGTACTTAAGTGTTGCTGAACTCCCAGCACATCAGCAATCTGTTAAATGGCTATAAAGTGCAGGCTTTATTAGGAAAGGGAGGATACATACCACCCAATGTTAGGCACCTGCTCTCTCTCCGCAGTCACCAGCAGGAAAGAGGCAACCGCAATCAGGAGACTCTGGAAAACCCTTTGGAAAACCCCCTAGCTATTTTCACTAACTGCAGAGGAAGCCCAAAGAGACTAAATGGAAATTAAGTACCTAAAACAGGATAACTATTTCACCACTGCCTGATGCTAGCTGTGGACTTAATAGACCTGAGGCTGATTTCCATATCTGAACTGCTTCTGTGAACTGTTACTGGAGATAAAAAGATTACTATTAAAAAGCTCAATTTCCTGCATTTTTATTAATTTTTTAGTCAAATCTTTGGTATTAAAAGCACAGGTGTATATATTGGAATGAAGCTCACTTACTCTTTGGAAGTTACATGATATGTAATGCATAATGTATAGTACTGTATTGCCTGGTCTGAACAGGTAAGAGCTATGTTGTGCGCATTCTCCTTCCCAAAGGAGAGCATCCCAGTGCCTCCAGTAGCGCCTCTCACTGTGCTGCTCAAGTGTCTCATTAACTGGAGAGAGCGCAAACCCTCTCTGGAAGCTTCTAAATTAGATCAGAAATTATTTGAATTGCACCCACAGCAAGTCCACTTAAGTATACTGGAAAAGCACTGACAACTGAAATGTTACTGTCACATTTGGGGTGTCCTGAACCTTTTTACAAAGCATGGCAGAAAGAATTTTCTCTCATTTGAATCACGAGAGAATTGACAGTGAAGCCTAACTGCTATAAAACATGCAGGAGAGAGGCAAGGCTCAGCCCTAGCACATGTGTGTTCTCAGCTAAATCTTTCAGCAGGTTCAAAATGTTCCATGCCCCTGTAACCCATTTTGTTCGTTTGCTCTGAGCACATCTTGTCTACCTCAGGTACTCAATAGACATGAGCTTTAGCTCTTCAGCAGGAAAAGGAAAGGCAGAAAATGATGTATACTACTGCTGTGTTGCAGGCATACAGTTTCAACTGAGTGTTTACCTAACCTACTTGGCAGGCCTTGGTGGCTTTGCAGTTAAGGTTCCTACTTCTAGCTTGAAGAATAATCAGTGATTTTGCAGAGGTCCATTCGAGTTCTGCTGCGTTACAGAACTGTGGTGAGAAAGTTCACAGAGCCCACCTGGCTCTACGTGCTGTCTGTTAGGTGTTGCACATGGCTGTGCTTTTGAAATACTCCATTTCAAAGCATTTTCTGCCTTGTCTGTCTTAGGGCATCTGCATTCCTGTTTCTGCTGTTGCTGAGTATCAGTGGTAGGACACTGGGTCAAGGCTTGGTTGTCTCATGTTCTCTGTGGGCGCACATCCAGATGCAGAAAAACAGCAAAGCTCGTTTCAAATGAGCTTGAAAAACCGCAATCCCCGCTTTCTACTGCTCTCACGCTGGAAACCTGCCAGGATCTCGAGAAGAAAAGCAGCACTGAGACAATTCTGTCTTTGTCCCGGGTTTGTTAGTTAATCTCGAATCACCTCGGGACGCCTCTGTAAATGGAAATTAATCAAAAAGAAACTGGAAGCAGGGGGAGGAGGGGCTGCTTGCTCTACGGGTGGCTTTGGCCACCCTGCGGGGGCAGCCCCGTCCCGCCGGGCTCGGAGGCGGCTGCCGAGCGCAGCTGCGGCTCCGCGGGGTCGTGGGGCGATCAGCGACAAGCGCTTTCCCGTGGAAAGCTCATTTTGCAAGGTCCCTCTCCTTTGCTCTAGACACGTCCCCCGTGCTCAGCGCGGCCTCTGGTGAGGGACAGCTGTAGCGACGATGTCCCTCCTCCTCCTCTCTCTGGCGGTGGGAGCGCTGCGGGGCAGAGTGCGGGAGGCGCGGCCGCGACCCGGCAGCCCCCTCCATTCCCTCCTTCCACCGCCCCGGCAGCCCGCTCCCTCCTTTTTCCCTCCCCCTCTCCGCCGTTGTCGCGGGTGGGAGGCGCCTGGCGCCACTAGAAAAGGGCCGGCGGGGTGTGGGCTCCCGCCTGCAGCCGCCGAGGGTGCTCGAGGCTGGGCTGAGCGAGCGGGGCTGCTGGAAAGAACGAGTGCGTTGCACTTGACAAGGTACGTGTTCTGCTAAGGGAGAAGGACGGTGGGGTTTATCAGAGAGGGACGCTTTCCCCGGCAGGGACTCGATGCTGTTTTATCTCTTTAGTGATTTAGTTCTGTTCTTGTGGAAAAATCCATTCTACTTTGCTAAAGACAGTGTGGAGGGCAGAGGCTGTTTTGAACCTGAGGATTGACTGGGCTTGTGCTAGTCCTGCCTTGAACAGCATCCTCCATGCTTTGCTCTGCTCAAGTGTGTCCAAGAAGGGTGATAATTTACTTTTGCATCTCTGTCTGCAGGTGGATTTGTACTTCAAGCTTTTCCCCTTTGAGGACCTCCTGGCAAGCTACAGTGATGTGGTTCTTGGAAAAGATCAGAGCATCAAATGAAAATGGAAACCTTCCTAGTTCTGCCTTTCTGGGACTGCCACCTGGCCAAAATCTGCCTGAAAAAGCTCGACTGAGGGCTGCTGCTTTTCCTAATGTGCTTACCCCTGACAGAATCCCTGAATTTTGCATTCCCCCCAGACTGACCAGCTCTGGCTCTGTTAAGGGCACTGGCTCCCAGGATGACAGCTCAGAGGATGCAGATCTTAATTCTTCTGATTACAGCCCCAGCATTTTGCCACATCTCATTCAGGTGGAAAGTGCTGAAGAGATTCCAGCCCTGGAGGAAGAAAGCACCAACTCGGACCCACAGTCCCAAGCAGCGCTCTCCCTGCCTCACTTTCCCAGAGCCCCCACTTCCTATGGCTTCTGCACTTTGCTGGAGAGTCCCCACACCAGGAGGAAAGAGTCCATCTTCCATGGTAATTCACATGGTGCTCTGCCCAGCTTGATGCTGTCTCGATCCAGAGCAAACACATTCAGTGGCAGAGGGACTAAGTCTAATCCCATTGCTATTAGCTTTGCTTCTGTGAAGCTGCCTCCCAAGCATCTCTCTCTGCACAGGCAAGGCGCCTGTGACAGTGATACTGCCTCTTCCAGCGACTCCTCTCCTTTCAGCTCTCCGCTTCTCAGCAGATCACCTCCCAGATCCTGCTCCCTGATCAAAACACAAAGTCAGGAGGGATTGCTCTGCCGAGCGCTGAAAGCCAAGAACAAATCCAGTGTGGCCAGGAACAATTCTCTCTCTACAGAGGAGAGCAGCTCCACTGATAACAGTCCCTGTGCCACCAGGCGGGCCTCAGAGGGGCTGCTTGCCATGCGGAGCTTTAGCATGTCCTGTTCTCCCATCCTTCCCCTGGACCTGACTCGCAGCCGGGAGAGACTAGTGGGAGAGAGGGCTGTGGTAATGGACAAGGGAGGCATGCTGAGGCTGTCAGCTGAGTACTGCTCAGAAAATGAAAGGCTGCGGATCCGCCTGATCAGTGCAGAGGGTTTATACGATGACTCTGTAGAGCCCAAAAACATAAACTGCTGCATCACCTTTGCCCTGGTGCCAGGGAAAACACAGAAGCAGAGAAGCACTGTTATAAAGAGAAGCAGAAATCCCATCTTCAATGAGGACTTCTTTTTTGATGGTATTGCAGAAGAAGAGCTTTACAGTCTCTCTATAAGGATGAAAGCATTGAATAAAGGGTGCAGTATGAAACGAGATTACACCTTAGGAGAACAGGAGTTGTCTCTAATGAGTATGTTTTCAGTATAACACTTCAAATGTTCAAACAGACTAATTTTGTCTTCTCAAAGTTTTCTACTAAATAAAGTTTGGGGTTGTTTTTGTTCTTTTTTTTTTAAGAATACTTCAAAGCACTGTGGTGTTTGGTATTAACCCCATGCTGTTGCGCCTTATTTTGCTGCTTAACACTTCAAACTCTGTGAGATATTTGCTGTTAAATTTAACAGGTGGCTGCTGAGCAGACCTTCTGCCTGTCTAGTAGGAGTGGAGGGCAGAAGGACAGGTTTGCCTTTAGGATAAAGGATTAGGCAGTTACTAAGTCAAAGCTGGCGTTGTCCGTGGCTTTCAGGGTGTGGAAGCCTTGTTTTTCACTCATTCCGGTCCCCAAGCAGGTACACAGAGCACAATGCACACCATAGGCACTGAACTCTTGCAGCTCCCAGGTACTACATCAGTTAAACAGACCATTTTGACAGCAGTCGTATATACAGAAATGGATGGTTTAGTGCCTCCTGTGTTCAGTGAGGAGGAGAGAGAGAAAGTTTGGGAATGAGCCCTTTTCCTACAACAGAGATGGAGGATTTGGACTCCCAAAGCAGGTTTAAGCTTGTGTTGAGGGTAATGTGACCAGCTGCCGAGCAGCAGCTAGAAATCACTGCAGACAGGGCTCTCTCCACAGACCTACACTATACACCACTCAACAGAGAGGTGACTCCTGCCTGGAGTCACTCTGCAGTGGGTGATGCTGTAGCACAGCTAGCATCTTCATTTACCTTCCCTTGCCATGGTTGATTTCACAGCTGTCAGAAGGAAGTTGCAAGTAATTGTCTTTTAGTCAGGAATGAACCCTGGAGCTATAACTCTCAGCTGTTCAGCTATCACATCCTTCCCAAAACTCAGGCAGATAGGATATGACACCTATATGGCAAAGGATAGTCTGGGATCTCTGGGTTGAATTCTTGCTTCAGCTAATGACTTACTGCATACCTTGTTCAAGTCATTGTGATAAAATTAGGATAAACTTTCTTGGTTCTCTACCAGCAAACAGTGAGTGGCTGAGGCACTTGTTTTGACACCATGGGAAACACAAAGGTGCAGAGCTCCTGCATGCTGGAGGCAATCTTCCCCTTCCCCTTCCTCTTCCTCTTCCCCTTCCCCTGCCCCTTCCTCTTCCTTTCTTTTTTTCTGCTGAGGTGGACTGGGAGCTAAGTAAAACACAAACTCATAGAAACTGCAGCTGTGCCAGTCGAAGGAGACAGAAACTGTCTTGGAAGTCCAGGCCTGTTGCTGCCTCCCTTGATTGAGTTGCAGTCTTCATTATGTGAAGGCAGATAAGCCTTAGTGGAGGAGCAATCCACACAGGCCTGGGGCACAGAAAAGGAAGGTTTTCTTCTGTTCCCTGTGAGGCTGTAGGAACAGGGCCTTGCTTGTGCCAAATCTACAGCTTAAATGCTCTTTCAAGAAGATTTCTAGCAGATCTGCCCCCTGCCCTATTCTGGCAAGAGTGTAACTGCCTGCAAATCATGGGACTGTTCATGTGAAGTCCTGGCATTGCTTGGCCACTGAATCACTTGATTCTGTTTCAGACTTAAGAACCCTAGGAAAGATCTTTTTTTCCCCTTTTCTAATAGCAGAAAAAGCCCAAAGGATGATAACTGTGACCACGAGTGCTCAGAAATGCCCACTGCTTATCCTTGATCCAGTGCACATGAGATGCTTCTAAAAACAGAATCCTTACACAAAGGACAACTTGCACAGGAGAATGGCCGGGTATATTCCCAGAAACTGGTTAAAATGGAATGGAATAGTAATCCCTTTGTGCTAAAAGAAAGAATGAAATGTGCTGACACACTGCACAGCTGGAGGTGACACACTGCACTGGTATCCTTGAATGTGGGCAAACTGACTATAGGGGAAACCTAAAGGAAGTGTGAAGAAGTGAGAAAGGTGACTTCGAGGAATAATCAGTAATTCTGAAAAAAATAAGCCTATTTAACTGGTTATTGCATGGGGTCTCCCAAAAGAAGGCAGGGGCTCCCTCTTCAGGCTCATCACTTGTCCACCATCACATTTTTAGTTCTTAGGACTTAGAGTCTCTTCTCAGGTATACACATGGAGAAAGAGGCTGAGATAATACAGAAGAGAAGTTACATGTGTCAGAGAATCATGTACAGTCACACTACAGCAGGTATCATCCATCTGCCCCGTGACACGGGCTGTGCCAGTGCTGTGCCGCAGGGACAGAACGATGGAACAGTTGAGACTGTATCAACCACCCTGAAAGCAGGGCCTGCTCCAGCACGTTGCCCAGGACCATGTCCAGTTGTATTTGAGTGTCTCCAAGGATGGAGACCCCACAATCTGCTTGGGAATCATGCTCCAGTGTTTTACCACCCTAACGGTAAAAAAGTTTTCTTTCTACATATGCAGAATTTCCTGTATTTTAGGTTTGCACTCATTGCCCCTTGTCCCATCACTGGATACCCCTGAGAAGAGCCTGGCTCTATTCTCTTCACTCTGTCCCATCAGATATTCATACACATGAATGAGATCTTCCCTGAGCCTTCTTTTCTGCAGGCTAATGGGCACAGTGTAGTAACTAGCATGAAAGAGAAGTGCTCATAAAGTCTCATCCTCCGTCAGGCAGGGAAGGAGTTCAGTCGTTAGAGAAAGACCTCCCTTCTTGTCATAGGAAAATAAGTTTTAGCTGGGCTCACCTAGTCAGGTATTCAAGGAACTGAAGGCTTCATTGTTGTTTGGAAGAAAACTAAGCTGTTTTTAAGGCTGTTTAAACAATGTTTTGTTTTTATTTTTGTCTGAGGAAGCCTCCTTACAGAAGTTTGATGACAGATGTGTGCTAAAAAGTGATTTGGTCATTCAGCAGAAAACTTGTAGATCTAATTCAAGGCAGAGTTTAAGCCTGGAAAGGACAACTGGACTTTGCCTGTGTTTCTCTGGTAAATAATGTAACTTCAGGTTTTTCTTGTAATCTACCTCTTTACGATAAGAACTTTGAATTAAGTGCCTGTTCAGCTACATTAGTCACACTCAGGACTAACTATGACTGTAGCACTAGAGAGAAAACAATTTCGTTGTCTCCCCCCATTTTAGTATGTGTTTTTATGTTTTGGTGCCTTTTGAGCTTTGGGGTGCTCCTTATCAGGGTGTTGTTCTTATTAGGAGTGCAAAGCCATAATACAATTTGAACACTTGAATTTACTTGAATATTAGAGGGCGTAGAACGTGTTTTCTTGTGCTTTTAGAGGTCAACTAAGCTGTAAGTGGTGAACTCATACGATGCTGCCTGTGCAGCAGCTGCTTTCTGAAAGCGTCAGCCTTATTGGGGCTATTACGTAAAACACCTGCATAAACAAACAAGAAGGCAACTGGATACTTCAGCCTGGAAAAACTCATGATGTCTCAATGCTCATATTAGAGTCAACAGCAAGAAGAAAATCCACCTCCTGGCATTAGCAAACAGCTAGTCACAGTAAAGAGATACTCTCTTCAGAAGCTTTCTGACCTTCTAAAATGCCGTGAAGATATGGTAAATGACTCAAGCAAAACTCCTGTTTTGGGGTGGTCTGATCAGCTGTGTTCAGTGGTGCTCACTGGTTGGAAGATCACATCTTAATTTCATTTTTAAAAAACCTGACAATTGTCAGAGGGAAAGAAGGTCTTCCTGCCAAGATCCTGGACTCATGTTTTGCTAAGCAAATATTATTTGTTTCGGCTGCACTGGGAGTAACTGCTTGTGCTGGACTTTTCAAACCCAGTTACTTTAACCATGCCCCTTTAATTTTGGACAAACATTACTGTAAAGCAAGTCTTACCTTTTCCTTTCCAGAAATCCGTGCAGGTTATACTCAAATACAGTTTGTGGGGTAAAATGCAATTCCTATAACTGTGCTGCTTCTCAGGTAAAGTTCAGGAATAATACCAAGGGAAGCAAATATCTATGACCTAAAAAGCCTAACAGCACAGACGTGTAGACTGGGGATTAGGCAGCACAGTGTTTGCTGTATCAAATTCCATTTATTGCACCACTTGTTCTAAGCTGTTCCCAGTTTCTCAGGCTGGCTCTGGGGAGGCACTGGTACTTCTGTTCCTGCAGCTTGGCTTTTTAGCCAACCACAGCGACTGTGGTTAAAGACCGAACACATGATGGGGCCTAATGGGGGAAACATTCTTCTAGTTTTTAGTGTAACTATTAATTGCTGTGGGGAGCTGCAGAAAGAACAGCTAGATGAAAATATAAATGTGCTAAAAGCCTATCTTTGGGTTGCTAAGCTACTTCCCGCAGGCTGGAGAAATCCGTGTAAATTGGATTGCTCAGCACAAGGACCTCCCTGCAGGATGCTGGCGAGGACATGCCACCGGCCGTGTGCCTCCTGGGCCATCTCCAGCAACTGCTGCCCGCTTCACAGATGGGCACTTATCCTGCATCTGGGTCTGAGACCTTCTGGCTTGCATAGGTGGCTGAGATGTTGGGCATGATATTTGGCCAAGGTAGGAAAGGTAATGAGTCACATCCATTGATAGCTTTTTGCAGCAGGATGTTTGATTAAAACAAACAGCAGACTTACGCTCACAAAATGAATGGCATAATTAGATGCTATCTGTTTTCCATCACTGTGTGCTCTGAACAAAAAAATGCATGTAAGATTAATGTGTGTATTTAAATGAGATGGCGTGTCAGTACAGACTTAGTGCTGATCACTGTCACTGCAATGTATTCTAATATAATTATTAATAGTGTCATAGAAGAAAATACTAAAATTATACTGAACAACCTGTCCTCACAGTAAAATGAAGTTTAGTGTTGCAGAGTGTCTATGAACTCTATACTCAGCCTGGCCTGTGCTCAGTGTCATGCTGCCTGCAGAGTGGGGAAAAGGGTGACATTCCTGTATATGGGCCTGTCGTGCCTCCATCAGGATTGCTGAGCAAGTTGTGTGTTTTGTACTGCTGGTTCTTTGCATTTAGGGGATTCTTATGAGAGGAAAAGAGCTTCCAGTAGCTTTTCGTGACTGTCAGGAACAGAAATGGCTACAGCCCAGGTTGCTGGTGGTATATGGTGACTGGGGTGAGGTAGTGGGAACTGAGCACAGTCCCAGAGATGAGAGGAAGGGTCCAACAAACAAGAGTGAGAAGAATTATCAGCCTGTTCTGCCTAGATACCACCACAGGTGACCAGACAGCTCTGTATTCTGATTTAATTGTTCCTTCTGCTATTACTTTTCTATTTGTGGCTGTAAATGTTCTAATGCTGCAAAATTAGCTATCCTCAGTGGTACAGTGAGAGCCTGACCTTGTCAAGCATTGCACGTACTAGACAGGAAAGCACTGAACAAGATTTTCCAGGTTGCTTCCTTTCTGTTAAATCTTAATGATTTATCTACTTGCATTTCTAAGCCTGTTCAGTGCAAATTGGGAAGCATTTGAAGGAGCACAAGGTGAGGGAGAAAGCTGGCTGATAAAACCTTCAAGTTGCTCCTTTTTAGTGCGAGGGCCAACCAAAGTTGTGGGTCTTCATTACATTGCTCTGTTGAAGTGTTATATACAGGGAAGCAAGTTACAAGGTACAGCCCATTCCTCGGTTGCTTGTAAGGAAGAGCTCTTCACTGTCTTGACATGATAGGTGAGAAAGACATTGGGAAAAGCACTCAGGTAAGAGGCTTATATTAAAGGTGCTCATTTTCTCATGTCCAGAGGCAAAGGATGAGAAGAGGTAGCTTAGAATGGCACTGCATGAATTCTCATGGTTATTTCTATCCTCCCTTTATGAAAGTGTGCAGTTCCAAAAGCTGAAACCATTTGACTTCAGTCTTTGCTCTGATTTTGATGTGTGTGTGTTTGGTTGGTTTTGGTTTGTTTTTGTGTGATGGTGTGGTTTTTTGTTTGTTTGTTTGGGTTTTTTTTGTTCATTTGTTTGGGGTTTTTTTGTCTGTTGGTTTGTGTGTGGTTTGTTTGTTTGTTTGTTTTTGGTCAAATGTTCCTGTGCTAACCGTTAGCTGTTTTCAGTGAGCAATAAACCTGAACTTAACATAGACAGCAGTAACAAATGCTATCTTGTAAAGCCAGAGATAAGCTTGTCTGAGGTTTCTCAGGTTTGACTAGATTATTTAGTTTATGTAATTGTGATTCTAGAAGATAGTTTGTAAGCATATATTACTTGACCCCTTCTGGCAGCCCAGTGCCTGTATCAGAGCTGTACCTGTCAGAATTGCTTTCTGCTGAGGTCCCAACCATTAAATGTTGCAGAAGGAGCTGGGTGCTGGGCACAGTTGGCTTTTGCAGTGCTGGATGCCAGAGCTACAGCTGAGCTGGGGGCCCCAGCACCGCTGCTGCATGTATTAAGCAGCGTGACAAAGGTTTGGTGTTAAAGATCGGCTCAGTACGACCTGCTGCCTGGCCTGTAAGGTCTTGCTGTGCTGAAGCTGAGACTAAACCCTGGAGTGGAAGCTGGGGGGAGGGGGTGGAAATCGCCTGATAAAACTTGTTACAGGGAAATAGCTCATGCTGAGTGTTGGCAAAAGCAGTGTCACCAATGATGAACAAGTGGCTATGGTAAATGCTCGCTTTCACACCTCTAATTAGCTTGCTGTCAAAGCTGATTCAAGCTAGTAATTGAGCTGTGCAGTTTTGGATCGGCTGTTCTATGGGGGGTGGAGGAGAGTCAAGCTTCCATGGATTATTTCTAAGTTATCTCCAATCATAGCTGTGGCTTTTCAGAGATGGGACCTAGGCTTGGTTAGCCCAGCTCTGTACTTGATATTCACTGCCTCAGATCCTGAAAGAGCTCAACAGGCTTTGAGCTCATCCCCTGTGGAGAGCAGGGCAGGGATGTCTCTACCTGAGCAGGCAGGAGGCACAAACCAGCGGGGTGTGTGTGATGTGCCCTGCCCCTCGGTGGGCTGCAGCCTCAAATCCAGTGATAACACCTGCTCAGTGTTGGTCTCTTGGCTTATTGCTGTGTGTAGGTACAGCTGCTTCTGCAGGAGTAGCTCAGCAGGGCAAGACCGTTGTGTTTGATGCCACAAGTGAGATGTCCTTGGAACTCCTGCCCCTTGTCTGCTCTCAGGGTACAGGGCTGGTGGAAATGAATGTCACCTCCACCAGGGAGTGTCCCTTTCTGAGGGGCTCAGAAGGTGCCACCTGGGAGATTTGTGTCCTGAGTTTTCCCAAACATGAGACCCAACTGTCATTTTTTTCAAAACCGAGTTAGAGTGAAATATAACCTAGCTGCAACCTGCATTTACAGGTTTCTGACATCCTGCGAGTTTGCTCAGTGGCTGTGTTTGTCCTGCTTGTATCGGTCAAGCGATGTAATTTCCTGAACTAGTGTGAATTGTCTAACTGACTTTTTGAAATGAATTTGCCTTAACAGTACAGGTCAAAATCTGGCTAAGGTTAGAAACAATGTTAGGAAACAGCATAAATTTATGAGAAGGTGCATGCATGTCGAGGGTTTAGATTGCTGATCAAGCAAGGGTAGGATTACTGATAAAGGAGTGTATATACACTAGAACTTATATTGTGCTTCCTAATTACCAAGTTTCCAGGTAAATACCTCTTTCCTCTCCCCTTGCCCAGAGGTAACCAGTTTGCTTGTACCTATGAAAGAGTTGTGGAGCAATAGCTGACCTTGTCAGCTAAGACAACAAAGTACCTGGCACATCCAGAGGTAAGTGGTGTTTGTCTGCCATGTGTGCTCCATCAGTGCCCAGGGACGGCTGGGTTGGGAGCAGAGGTGCTGTCAGGTGGGCTGCTGCAAAGGAGAATATCCAAGCAGGTGCAGCTGGCTCCAGAAATTTCTCCTCAGGGTGATTATCCCTGTGCCCTGACAGAGGCTTTAATGTTGAATGGCCCACAGGAGCAGAACACTCGAGAATTGTACGAATACAAAGGGAAACAAGGGGTTATTTAATCTCTGGGAACCGTTTTAAAGGTCAAAATGCTGCATACTCTTAGGGAAGTTACTGCAAGAATAACCGATAAAGTAGAAAACAAAAATGAGGGTATAGGAGTATCACTATGGAGCTAATCTGCTCCATTTGTTTGTATTTCCACTCGGTGCTTGTGTTGTATCCAGTCTTCAAATAGTGTTTGTTTACCACACAGTTCACTTTTTTTCTGGATAAGAACTCTTTCTTTTTTTTTTCTAAAGAAAACAGTCCTTGTTATGGCATTGACCGCTGAATTTTTGTCAACATGAGAGTCACAGAGTCGTTGAACCCAGAGATCAGATCCTGCTCAAAGCAGGATCAGCCACAGCGGGTTGCTCAGGGCCACGTCCACTTGGATTTTGAGTATCTCCAAAGGATGGAGGCTCTATGTGTCCTAGTGCTTGACCACCCCCAGGGTAAGAAGTTGTGGGGTTTTTCTCCTCTTCCTCCTCTTGTATTGTCTTATGTTCAAATGGAATTTCCTGTGTTTCAGTCTGTGCCCATTTCCTCTTGTCTGTTCTGATAGTACTGACAAGAGTCTGGCTCCGTTGTCTTTGCTTCCTCAAACCACACTTCCTTTGTTCCTTTTGTTTGATTTCACCTTCCAGATGCAGGAGACAACATTCCTGGATGCATTTTGCTTGTATCTTTTGCTAATACTAGAAATGTAATATAAGATGTCTTGCCCACCTTGTTGTTCTTAAATTACTGTAAATATCTGTGGTTTGATCCTGCTTACACTACATGCAAAGGGAATCTCAGAAGAGTGTCTTAAGTGTCAAGTTAAAAATGTTTAAACCCATGCAAGATGTAATGTCGTCAGTATAAAATGCAAGTGTTGGAAAACTAAGACAAGGCTTAAAACCTGAAAAGCTGAAAGCCTTAGACATTTACTTGTAAGAAATACTGCAATATTAAAGCTTCCTCTTCCATTATTTGCCTGTAATGCAGAACTTAATGTTTACAACTGAAATCCAAAATCAGTAAAGTGTGGCCCACCAGAGGAGTGCAAGGCAACCAATGGTCTCATTTCTTATTGAAAAGAGGCATCGTCCAACAATGGGGAACTAGAAAGTCTATAGAATAAAAAAGTACACAGATGGAATACAGCAGAGAGATGAATCAGGCTGGCACACTATACACTTACAAAAATCGCTGCTGGTGTCTGTTTGCATTCTATGGATAAGTCAGGAAAGATCTTGAGCTATTTGGGCTGTGGATTGCCGAGAGTTAAAATATTCAGAGCTACGATGGCAGGTGGTTCCAGTGATTAGCTGCAATGTATAACAAGAATAAAATGTAATAAAAAAATAAATGTAAATTTCTCCAAGTTGTGAACTTCTGATAGGCATAAATTTTTAGTATGTGTGATGCCCAACACTGAAAGACTTACTATCAGTTTCCTATGGAAATAAAAGTCCTATATGACTAGAGAATAAGGGTGGGTTGTAGAATTTGAATCAAGCTTTGTTAGGAAATAATATGCTTGCAGCCAGTAGGGACAAAATACTTTAAAAAGAAAGGTCTTAAACCAGTACCCACCCTCCAAAAATGGCCAGTGTAGTATATTTGTTGCTAGATTCTCAAATACTCTTTGTTATCTATGAGGAAACTAAAGCCCTGATCACTAAGATATGTGCCTAGAAGGATTTGAACTTCTGGGGCGTTGTTGATTAAGCTTAAAATAGTGTCTGAAAGCTGACTGTTGGTGATAACTGTGTGCGTGGTACCTGCAGGTGGTCAGCAGCTGCCTTCTCAGGGTGATTTGTCCAGTTTTGACAAGCCCTTAAACGAAACTGATGGAGATAAGTAGCAATTCATCTGGCACTTAAATTGAGTAAGTTTCACAATACAAACCGCTAAAGCTGAACAGGTAATACATTTGTGTTGGATTTCAGTAGTTTCTGCAGTGGCCAGCGAGAGCTCCCCTTTCCACAACTGCCTCATTTTACTTGTAACCAAGAAGTGACCTGCTCACGTGGGGAGTGCTGGGCAGCTGTACCTGCACATGCCACCACAGCAAATGTGCATGTTGTTGGCAAGCTGTTTTTTAATCACTTTGTGCAGTGTAACTGCGTGCTGTGTTCCCCTTTGGGCAGACAATGTCACTGGGTCAGGCGCAGCACTGGTATGATTGTAACAGAAGTATAACCCTTTAGACAAGCTGTAGGAGGGGATGTTCCCTGCCTCAGACACATGTGCAACATTCAATTCAGGGTAATAATACACAAAACCAGCTTCCTGTAGGACCGGTATTTCTCACCTGTACCAGTCAAATTACTTGCTTGCTTTCCTAACAGTGAAAATAAATGGACCGATACATTGCTTGAGGGGAATCTTGCCCACGTATTGCTTGATTTGCTAAATGAGATACTGGTATCTGCAGCCTCTTCTCTTTTTGAATTGCAAATGAGGCTTTGAGGGGAAACAGCACAGGAAGCTAAAGACAGAAATAGTCTAAGAAGCCACGCTTTGCTCTCTTTTGTAAGGCTTCCCACAAGAATCTTACTGGAGGGGTGGATTGTCCTGTCTGTATCTAATCTTAGAGCCCAGCTAGGGGAGCCCAAATGGCAGTTTCGGGAGGGAACTGCTCCAGAGATGTGTTTCTGTAGATGGTAAAGGAGCCCCGCAGCTGTCAGTGAGCAACAGCCCACCCTGAGGCTGGGGAGAGGAAAGGAAGCCCAGACTGCACAGGCTGCTCCTTGGTGTGCCTGTGAGGGTTACATGGCAAAGAGGGAGTCACTTGAGGGAAAAACAACTGCATTGCTTATAATAACCCAATAAAGTGTCTCTGCAAGACACTTACATGTGCCGTTTTTGGCTCTGGTTCTGCAGCCTGCAGACACTTATCACTCAATTACTGCCAAGAGAGACAGAAACAAGTAAATCTAATCTGATTCAGACCATGTCTGTATGAGGTAGATAAATGCTGTCATTAAATCAGTGTAGGGGGTGATCACAGCAGAAAGCTTGAGAGTGAGGGTACAGCTCTGTGTTCAGCCCTACCTGTCCCTTTCATGTCATCTTTGGGTGTTCTAGGCAAGATGTTTCTTTTTAGAGTACCGTGGGACAAAAGTTGTGCTGCAAATAATGCTCCTGAGAGAAATACAATAATTTGTAACACAACTACAATTAACTACTGTTCTGGCCACAAACCTCTTTTTTAAAATCCTGACTTAGGAAAATAAGAATATTCACCTGAGAAGTACAGCTGCAATGGGATTGCTGCAGGGGGCTTTAAGTTGCACCATCTGCTTGAAAAACTTGAAAACCAATTGCAGATTTCAGAACTGATGGTTTGTACATCAAAAGAAACCCCGAGCCTTGCTTAAAACTCCTCAACTTTCACATGCTAGAGGCAGCAAAGTTTATTCAAGGTGAGAGTCTAGAATCATATCTCTTCTTTGCACTCATTTCACAGAAAAGTGCAGAGCTTCACCTGAGGGTGCTGCCATCTACGAACTGCACAACATGCATGGCCATTCTTAGCAAAGGCTCCTGCTTTAATGCAAAGAAAAAAGCAGGAGAAAATAAATTAAGTAGTTAAGTCTCAAAGTGTCACCTTTGTGGAACCCACTGAATTGTGACCTTAACCTCTTGAAATCACCCAGTAAACTTCAGATCAGAATAACATTGCTTCATTTGACCATTTACTAAAACCAGCTGGTGTATTGGTAGATCAGGCTGTTATCAAGTGGCATCTTCTGCAGGCTATTAAAATATGTGAATGTTTCTCTGCTTTGCTCCTTGCTGCTTAGAGAAACTTGCTCCTTTTGGAACACGTTATCTGCATAGTTTAAAATATCTACATTTTAAAGCTGACTTGACTGTTTTAATTTTGCATCTTGGCGATCTTGTGCCATCAATTCTGCTCAATTTGTTACCGATTTTATCCATTTGATAGTTCTAGGGAGCAAAATCCCCTTCTGGTGAACATCCCATGCTGCTGGGCTGGGGTCAGGCTGTGCTGCAGCTGGGACAAGCCCTCTGTGCGTGGCCAGCCCAGTGCTCTCCAGGGGACACTGAGTGGCTCCCAAGTGTGGCCGTTGTTGCCCTTTGGGATGTAATGGGAGCTGCTCTTGAAGGATTAGCAGGCAGGCTTACAAGCAATGGCTACTAATTTAAATTATTTATAATAAACAGAAAATGCTGTTGAGAAGCTGGTAGTTATTTCAAGGGTAAATTCTGTGATGATATAGCTGAGTTGCAGTGCAGAGTCTTCCCTAATGTATTATTAGCTGATACATTGCTCTTTATTAGCTGTCACTGTTTCAAAGGTAAGTCCCCTTAAATCTTTGTCTCAGAATTTTAGCGCATCACTTCCCTGTTTTGTTTTTTTCTGGCTGTTCTCTCCTGGAAATGATTGTCTTTTTCCATCTCCCTCCTTTGCATACAGTACACCCTTCTTTTCTCCCTAGTGTGTCCTCTGTCAAAAATCTGACAAAAATCAGCTGATCACCTGTTTTACCTCACTGTTCTGCACATCTCCACCTCCCTGCCCTCTCCTAAGTTTCCTGCCTCTTTGCAAGGGCTTTATTTACCTTGGGCAAGCAGTCTTTTCTCCAGAACTACAAAGTTCTAGATAATGTGTTTTTCCACTTGGACTACTAAAACTGGGTCATTTCCAATTCTGATATGGAGCTGATGTTGTGCCTTGTAAGGGGTACAGCTTAGCACTGACATCACTTATCTCCTGTTTCCAGTGGGTGATTCAATCCAAAGAATCAACTCGCAATATCTGAGCACCTGCAGTAAAACCCAAAGTGTGAGCTTCACTGCAGATCTTTGTTGATTTATTTAAACCTAAAACTACAGGTCAAGGGTAATATTGCTACACAGTAACATAGCCTAGTTACTGTAGTGCTTTTATTGGCAACATCATACTTTTTACATTGAAGATAGCCTCAAAAGTCAAAACATTATTCCTTTTACTAATGGTTGCACTGACGTGCACACAAACCGAAAAAGTAATACTTAATGTCGAATGTTTCAAGCTATTATTAGTATATTATATAGTACATATATTAATATACTAATATGACATATAATTAGTATAGATATTAATATATTAATATAACACATATTGATATATATATTAAAATATTGATATATTATTATCTCTGGACATGTAAACTGTTGCACAGACCCTGAGCAAAGTGAAAGGGCTGGCTGATGGAGAAGAGGCGATTGCCTTGGGTGCTGCTGTTACCCCCTGGGCTCTCCAGCCTCCCTGGGAACAACACAGCACACAACAGCTGCCTTGGGCTTTGTTTTTTCCCCTCCTGGGCCACTCTTTGCCAGAGCAGGCAGTGGCTGCTGTCACGGACACCCGTCTGCTTCGCCCCTGTCTACAGCCAGCATGGACTCCATTCAAATATTTCCAGCATCATGTTTGTTACAGCTTATTTTGTGTTTTAGTTGTAAAGATAAGAGATGGACTCATTCCTGATAAACCCTTTGACCCTCAGCGTCTCCAAGGCTGGCATCTCCCTTCCTTAAAGTACGTTGATGAAAAAAGAAAGTGGACAAGGCTGCAGGAAGGTTTGCCCCGCTCATAGCTTACCGTGCACAGCATGGGGTTCAGCCATGGTCCGTTTCTCTGCTCCTTATTCTTAACTTAACAAGATTTTTGATTGCATAGGCTGCAGGACTAAGGGCTTGAAGGATGAAAAGACTTGCAGTATGTGATAAAAACATACATCAGTTAAAGTAGGTTATATAAAAAAATAAACTCATGTTTTGTCTGCACTTGGAAACCATTGCTGTCTAAATAGAATCGAATCAGCTTCAAAGCAAGAAAGGATAAAAAAATTCTGACATATACATGCAGATTTTCATCCCATTCTTTATATATACACATTTTTTTCCCCTAGTCACCAAAACTGACTGTCCTTTGAATGGCTGAGGGGGATAAACGCCCTTTTTAAAAAAGTCTCTCTTTCTTATTTGCTTTGTTTTGCTATAGCAGGGAAGAAACACTTTTTCTTGTAATTGCAGTGCTGTTTATGATCCTGGTTATTGAATTTAATTTGCAATAAGGCTTTGAGAAGCAACTTAGAAAAAAGTAGTCTCTTGATTTTGAGCTCTTGGGTAGCTAGGACCTGTTAAATAGGTCAGTATGTTTTGTGTTTTGCTTGAGGGTTCTGTAATGAGGTTCTTGTCTCTCAGATACAAGCACAGAAAAGTCATTGTTGTTACTTAGCTTTTGGGTTTATTTTCTGCAGCACTTTCCTAAATTCATTTTCTTTCTTCAAGATAATTTGAAATGTGTAATCCAGAGTGACAGCAGTTGAAAAGTGAAGACAGGAGTTGTTTAATGTTTTTCTGAAGAGTGACTCTGAACCCTCATTTCAAAGCAATTTACTAGATAAACATACATTATGATATTGTACATGTGATACAGCGAAGTCTGAAAAGAAGCTTTTGCCCTGGTGTCCTGGTTTTGGATATCAGAAGAGAAAATTCTTCTTATTAAGCTCTCAAATATACGAGGCCTATAGCTACCATGGAAGTAACTTTTCTTTTTTCAAAAAAAAACCAGACAGAACTGCGTTAGTGGTAGCGGCTTTAAGAACTATACTCCTGCGTGTAACAGGAGAGGAAGTTTATCCCCTTCTCCCTGCTTTCCTCTGATATGGTTCAGCCTTCTCCACCTGCCACAGTGTGCCCTCCTCTTCATCCCCATTTCACTATGTGACAGTTATTCGAGGGACCCTTCAGATGTTTGCTATAGGCAGAAAAACAGTAATCTGAAGTTGACATCTCTGTTTGTGGACTTAAGTGGATAAATCAGGCTGAGTAACCTGAAAATTATGCTATTTTCATCTATCATGTTGTACAATTGTCAGATAAGGGAAAGTGGTGTGTATGTGCCATAGGTGTCCCAAGAAAATATAGGTATAATAGCAACAACAACAGAAATCTAGGTCTATTGAGGGGAGGCTTGGGCATGAAATATCTCCAAGTAAAATACTTGGGAACAATTTTCTAAAACAGCTAATGAGAAAAAGATTGTTTTCTAGTGGATACATCATAAGGAAAGCTGGGGATCAACCCCAGTTTGAATTCATGTTTAATGACATGAACATTTTGGGCTACGCAAAGCTACAGAATTGTCACCTAAGTGCCTCAACATTGCCCTGATGACTGGTGTTGAAACTGTGAGCAACAATTTTCTGCTTTGGAAAGAGCTGGCAACACACTGCAGCTTGGCTTGTTAGTGATGTTCTTATGCATTGAGTAGTGGTAGGTGCTGGGAGACTTGTTGGATACATAAATGTGGTTAAACTAACACAGGCATGTGCTATGAGAAT
This sequence comes from Columba livia, assembly GCF_036013475.1. Lineage (NCBI taxonomy): Eukaryota > Metazoa > Chordata > Aves > Columbiformes > Columbidae > Columba > Columba livia. Next base: position 17,225,464 of record NC_088612.1, on the reverse strand, counting down.
TTCTGTTAGATGCAAAAGGAGGAGAGATAATAAGATGTAAATTAAAAGGAGAGAGAAATCCAGCACATCCCACAAAGCTCTAGTCCTACAGGTTTCTTCTACACCATGTCTACTTCAAAGTCACAGAAATAAAAACAGTAACAAAATCCACTGACTGAGCAGAACTTGCTCAGGTATATGAAGAAGAAAACATCTAATGAGGAAAACTAGTGATAATAAAGTACAACTTAAACCACAGTTATTGACTTCCTAATTTAATGAAGCATTGTACCTTATTGGAACAAGTGGTCTGTGCAATAGAAAAGAAGTTGAGGAAATAAAATAAGGTCTCCTTACATCTCCACTGAATTTAAAGAAGAAAGGTGCTGGAGGGGCTGATTAATGATGTGCCTTCATCACGTTTTGTGGTGTTGGTTGTTTGTGGCATGTGGTGGTGTTGTTTTGTGCTGTTTTTTCCTTTCTCTTCCCTCCTCTACCCCCTCTCCCGCCCCCGTCTCCACTTTCCAAGCCTCTCTATACTGGCACCCATAAATGTTTTGCATATTAATTACTGATAAATCCAACAGAATTCTCCTCTGTACCTGTGAGTGGGAAGCACACAGTCTCTGCATCCCTGCTCAGTGTTTGTGGAAGCAGATTCATAATTGATGCTGCTGCTGAATAAGTCCAGGAACTAGTGCGTTGTCATGATTAATTTAACAAAGTGTACTTAGAAATGACACCACAAGTAACAGCTAATAGCATGTTGTTTCACTCTTGTAAGCACATAATAGATGTTACTTTTAAGGAAGAACAAAGGAACAAAAGCCTGGTTTTCCAAGTCAGTCTGACAGATAAAATGGGAGGTTGCATATTTCTGACTTTTCCCACATTGGTACATAATTGCTCAGGTGTTGTGTCAACTGCTTGAAAAAGCTTTGGCCTGCAAAGGAGAGGGTGACAGCTTCCCCCCAGCCCTGTGCAAGATCAGAGATTGAAGATCAGTTTAATGTATAATCAGGATGAAGGCTTACCTCATTCGTGAGCCCACAGTGGTACAGACATCACCGACCAGACTGCCAGTACCACTGGGCTTACGTGGGATATTTTAACCATTGCATCACACCTGGGATGCAGTATTCTGTCCCCTGTGCACCCTGATCAAAGGTGTCCAAGAGCACTTGGCAACCATATCTATGTGCCTGTCAGCCACTTAACTCCACGAACTGTTGATGTTTCTTGGTGCAGCTTTGACTTAGCAAATAGGTTCTTGAGGGAAGGCTGGCAAAACACTTTGGTTCAGCAGCTCTGCAGTTGACTTCCCAGACTGCAGCAAAACTGTCGAACCATTGGACCTGCCACATAAACGAATAAAGTTGATATACAACTGCTTTTAACCTGTAATTTAGTGTTTTTGTGGGGGAAATTGCCGAATCCTCATTTCACGTAAACAGATATGTGAGTCATTACAGCTGAGTGTGTTTATTGTACGTGGCAGTTCTTTTCAAAACACACATGTTTAAACAGATGGCTTATGTTGACTATTAATGCAGTTCCTGCAATTAAGTTCAGTCTGAACGAACTAGACAGAGACTGACATTCTATTGACATCAAAGCTGGTGTATTGCATCTTCTCCTTATGAATGTTCAAATTCAGATCTGCTACTACAGCCTTACTGAAATGTCAACTGTGATAAGTCACGATGGAACCAAAGAGGAGAGATAAGGTACTGGGCTGTTTTGTGCTGTTTTTACTAATTTACTTTCTGACTGGGATTTACTCTTTGCATATTCATGCTGTTGAATTTTAATGGTGAAAGTCCACATTTGAGCAAATTACTGTAAATAAACATAGCAGTAGGGTGAAACTTGGCTCTCTGCCTCTATAGATGTGGTGGGCTCACAGCAGGGGCAAGCTAACTTCCACCATTCAGGGAACCCAAATGCATGGTGGTGCTGTGCTCTGCTCACCGTGCTGCCCACTCAAGCAGCTGCATGGCCCACAAATGCTGCTCTCACGTTATGGTCCTGCAGGCAAGGCAGCTGTGCCGGAAAATAGGAATGGCCACATAGATGGTGAAAGTCAAAACTCCTCGAGTGCAGCGTTGTGTTAGTGCAGGACATCACAACGGTGACTGGCAAAGGAGTGTGAGAGCAGCTCGGATGACAGAGCCCACGCTACAGAGCTGAGGCTGCCTTGGGGCTTCCTGACCTGCAGCTCATTTTATGGTGTTTAATAGTGCCTGACAAGTTTCTCCTCTAAGATTTTGTTGCAGAGCTTTTACAAATGATGTAAGTGTACATTCCTGTTGCAAAGTGTTTTATACCTTAGCTGTGTATTATGTGAAAAACTGTCTCGCCTTCTTTGAACTTGCTACTAAGTTAGTTCAATTATCTACAGGTCTTGCATTGGAAGAAACACTGAATGGTTGTTCCCTATTCAGTCTTTATGTCACCCGTGATTTTGTAAGTCTATTCTATCATCTGACGTGTTTTACAGCCTGAGGAGTTCTGTGCTAGTTCTGATACGGAAGGAGTTTTTCTATCTTTCTTTATCCCTTTTTCCTCTATTACCTCATCAGTATTTTACTTACCTATCATAGTACTTTCCAGAACGACTTCTGCAGCAGTTGGCCCTGAAGCTGGAGTCTTATAGCTGCATTTGGGCAAAGAGGGTCTCCAGCCCCCTGCGACCTGTTTTGTGGATGTTGTTTGTAGCTTCTGGAGTGACAAAGAAGAACAGGTTTGGTTAGGCTTAGTGGAGCAGCTGTTTAAAACAGTTTAACAAGCATGCCATGTCTATTAGATAGTGCTTACCTTTTCCTCCTTTCTTGGTACTCTCCTAAAGTACATTTCATCTTCTGCTACTTCTTTTATTATATTCTTAACTCAAATTTAGTAGTAGGAAAAACCGCCACAACATACATTTCACACGGCTTTGGGCAGAGTTGTTTTCAAATGTCCTTTCATTATTCAGTAGCAACTTTGTAAATGGGCATCCATGGGAGTAGCTTTGCTACCGCACCAAGCCGTGGAGTAGTTACGCTGCTTTGGTATCTGCCCCAGCAGGGCCTGTGACACACATTCCTGGAAGATCTCCCAGTGTCACTGCACGATGCTGGACAAGGCTGAGATTGAAGCAGAACAAGCTCCCTTTATTCCCAAGTCTGGCGCACGTTCAGTGCTGCAGGGCAGTGAAATGCTGCCGCTGTGCTCAAATACCACTGTCTAGGGGAGGAGAGAGCTTATTTTCAGCCACGCTAATGTGAATACCCAGACAGCCATATCCAACAATCTAATTAAGCCTGGACGGGAAACTTGATATCTACAACCTAAAAAACGACCAATCATCCTTCTTTGAATGGTCATTGCTGGAATTAAAAAGAAACCCACAACATTTCTGGGAAAGTCTTAGGAAAGCTCTTTCCGGAACAATATGCAGGGCTTAAATTTCTTCCAATTTGTTTTTGACTAGCTTTAACAGAATTTACACAAGAATAAAAGGGACAACTCTATCTCCCATTACATGAAGTCTGTAAGCTTTAACTTCAGTGAATATGCTATAATAACTGTGAGCTTTACAGAGTTATTATTCCAGCACTCGAGAATAGTGTTCTGTAAAAAGCAAACCAAAACCAAACCCACAAATAACCCCAACCAACCAACCAACCAAGAAGCAAAATCCTAACTCGAACACAACACATCCCCTTTCCGCCCCCTCAAAACCAACCCCATCCTTTCAGAAAGCCAGTGAAATAGCCTGGCTGTAGTAGATTTACTCTCTAGAAAGCGACAGTTAGCTTTTGAGTTGACAGGGAGCTCCAGGAAGGAAGTCTTAGACCCACAGGGACGAACAGCCTGGATGTTTTCCAGTAAGGGGTAACTAGAGCAACCAGCAGGCATGGCTATTAGCTCTCCACAGAAAGAGGGGAGTAAACTTTAAGTCGTGCTGCAGCTTGATTAAATATTTGTGAAGCTGATTTAATGTCCTTTCACCAAGTGAACGTATAATGGTCTAAGCAGCTGTATAAAAATAACCTACAAAATCAGTTTCTTTTTATAACTTTTGTTGAAAAGTGGCTCCAAAGCAGTACATGTAATGCATAGATACCAGAAAAGTCAGGCAGCTAATTATAAATGAAGCTCATAATGCCAGTTATTCAGGCTGTTTGACACTTCTTGTCATTAGAGCTGGATTTCAGTCATTTGTAACTTTGTCAATTTATAAGCACTTGACCTCATGTTTTCTACCCTGAATATTAACTTCAGGCTGTATTTTAGTGAGAAACATTGATCAAAAGGCACATCCTTCTTTAAGGATGAAGTTTAGGAATGAGATCTTGGTTTTTAATTCTTGTCTCCAAAGGCCTGGAAAAATGATTCAAATACAGCATTTGCATGGCTCATGCAGCAGGGATAGACTTCTTGGTGTTCTCATGCAAGCTAGAAACCTTTGAATTGTAATTGGCACATGGTCCACGAAGACTTAGATCTTAGTTGCTAAAATCTCAGTATGTCTTTTCTGTTTTGTGCATGCTTGATGAAATTAGTTTTTCTTGGTTTTGATCAAGCTGTGGATGCACTCTAATGAGTAATTAAGCCTGATTCAGCCCATTAATTCAAGAAAGGCCAGACTTTCTTCATCAAAGCTGTCCTGGCCCCAGCACAGAGCTTGTCTTTTTATGCTCACAGTGATCTTCCTGCTAGAACGGAATGGACGGGTGAGAAGAAGGAGGAGTGAAGGCCGAGGGGAGGGAGGGGTGACTTGAGGGAGCCAGCAGGACATGGCAGCTCTTGGAACAAGTGGGTGATGACACTAGGAAGATGGTGGTGGCTGCTGGAGACCAGCCCAGCTGGCCAAGGAGCCAGCAGGAAAACAGCTCAACAAACTGGGGCTCTGAGAAAACAAAGGAAAAGAGGAACAGGGAAGAGAGCCAAACAGGAGAAGAGGCAAAGCAATGGAGATCTGGGAGGGACCGTAGCTACAAGAGTCAAAGTAAGGAAACAAAACAATACCAGTGGTTCCTCAAGCAGCAAAACCAGTTTATTGGTTTCGGGGACAAAATCTCCTACGTCAATAGAATTTATTTATTTTTCTAATGTATCCTTTCTCAAAGTTAAGTTTTAAACAAGCTATTTCAGAAGAGTAATATTAACCATAGCACAATTCCTACCACAGCAGGAAACATCCAGATCTTTTCTCGGAGCAGAAGTTTACCAACTTATTTCTGAAGGGTACTGAGAGAGGGAAATGGCCGGTCAAAGTGCTGGGCACAGGTAGGGGAAGGCAGGCTGGGTTAAGTCACTTAGAGATAATCTGACAAACACTACCTATTTGCATGTTAGCTGCAGGCGTTCATTGCTTTCATTTACATTTTTCAAATCCAAATTATGGAAGAAAGTGAGGGAAAAATGATTGTTATTGCTGCCAGTATTTCTTGAATTTTCCTCTCTACTATGTTAAACAAATAGTTTAATTTTGCCAGTGCCTTATTTTCAGCTGCCTCTTTCTAAGCTCATTTGCTACTTCCTCATGCCATGAAAAGCTAAAACTAATTTACTGAGACATTACAGAGTAGGTAGTTTATGTTGGTTTAGACAGTGATTCAGATTCTGTCTAACATTAAAGATCAATCTCTGCTTCCTTTTGGCTTGTGGATAAATGTGACAAACTTTCCACAGCCACACAGGTAGGTTAAGGAGCCTTACAGACAAAGGAGGCAAATAAGAGTGCTACTCTTTAAAAAGCTGTATCACAATTCAAAAGAGCAGCTGTCAGTCTAACCTTGTGACTGCTGAGCACCTGTAGGATTCCTGGGCTGTGCTTCCACATCCTGTGCTGCCAGCTCTGAGGATGGGGTGTCTCCCTGGCAGTGGCCCTAATAAACTGGTTACCCATAAAGCTTGATACTCAGATAAAAATAGGTGTGAACGGTGATCAGATGCTGGTGGGAGGGCAGGGAGGAGGCAAGTGTGTGTGGTTTCTTTCTTCCCCCCAACACTTGCTACAAGTGAACAGATTTTGCTTTTCACATCGTGTGGTAATTTGTCTGCATGTAACAAAGCAACAAGTTTATTTTCCTTGCTTGTATGTAGAGTATGAGCCATCATTCAGAGAAGGACATGTCATCAGGCAGTCTCTTCATGCTGGTGGTTTTGGCACACTGGATGTGCCCTCTTTCTTCTCTGTCATTTGGCTTTGGGAGCTCTGAGCACATGCAGAGAGATGTTGCAAGCAGAACGTACACACCTTTGAGGTACAAAGCAATTCTTTGTTGTCTTATGCACACAGTTGATAGCCAGGACTCACAAGTTCCCAGGCTAAGGTGAGCTGGCAGGGACCTGGCGGTGAGGGGTGGACAACTGGGACAGGGTCATACTCTGAGTTGCTGAGTTCCCATCCTTGATTCCCTGTTTTCTTTTTTTATTTTCCTTAGGGCTTTATGCCTTTGGAGCAAATGACCTCCCCCATCTCAACAATCTTGCCTCTGCCTGTGGCTTTTCTCCTTTGTGTTTTGTCTGGCTCTAGCAGGCATACTGTCTCACAGCTCTTTCTCACAACTTAGCTGTTTTCTCAGAGGCCTGAGTGAGGATTTTGCTGCTGTGAGGTGCAAAACAGAGCCCGAGATTACGGAGAACTGAGCCAAAAGGAGGAGGGTAACAGTGGAGACACCACCACAAAGTCTGCATTTCCACGGCTGTGTCCTGAGCAGGTCAGTCTGGGAAATCTGACGCATTGTTGTACTGGCACAGAGCTGAGAAATAAAAGCCCATAGCTTGGGTTAGGTATGACTGCACAGAAAACATTTTAGAGCATCATTAGCAAAGGCCAAAATAAATTCTCTCAATTGCATAATATTGAGACAGCCTTATTTATCAGTGTCTAAAAAAAACCTGGTTCTGCACAGTTTCTGTTTGCATTATCAAGAATTATTTATAAGTATCTTTCAGTAAAGTGCACATTTAGCATTCCTAATGGAGCAGAGAACAAAGTTTTCATGACTAAACACTGCAACTTAGGGACCAACCTGGGCTCACAGTGAAGGAAAGGCAATCAGAGGGTGTCTCAAACCTCTTAGGAATTGATGAGTATGTAAGAAGAATCTGTGCCAAATACTTGACACTCTAAATTCATGTTATTCAAACTGGTAAGTCTTGTGGGCTTCTTTTTTCTTGTGTGTGTGGCTTGTGGTTTCTGGCTAGCTTTTTTTTTTTTTAATTGCTAAGTATGTCAGCACTGAAATCCTACAAATTGAAATGCTGTGTTTGACATGTGGGGGTTGAGGTAATATCATCTGCCATGAAATCTGAATGGTGAACATGAAACGATAACAGATGTGAGACTGAGAAACTCGGACTGCCTGGACACGTTAAGTTAATGTCATGCTGGGACACAGGGCAGAGTAATTGCTTCATTCTTCAGCTTGCCAGAGATACACAGCATGAGAATTCAGTCCTGCCATACTCCTGACGAGTGTGCAAGATACGTAATAGTGAATGAATAGTTGTGATTTGCAGTAGAGAACATCATGTACTCAAATATTAACCTCATAGGAGGAAAAAACAAATTCACTATAGTAATACAAGACAGCAGACGAATGCTAAAAGGACATCTAATTTAACCTGTGCAGAGAGCACTCAAAGAACTCTTGTCAGAGACTTGGAAGCACGCACCCCTGTCTAACATGCTTTCAAAAGGAGAGAAGGTGGTGTGGCCAAACAGGAAAGGGAGCCTCGTTGAAGTGAACAGGCATATTCCAGAAAAAATCACATCCAAATCACAAGAAAAGAGAAGAGCAGAGGGTTTGCATTTAGAATTGACTTCCCCAAAAAAGAGAACTCGCATAAAACCTGTCAGTGTATCTAAAGTAAAAAATCTGGCAGAGGGTCATTGAGGAAATAGTATTTACAAGATGATTGATGAAACCTTTACAAACGGGTTGGGCTGTAGAGTGGAGGAGGAGGTCAAGTAGAGTCTTTATTTCTAGGGACTTGGTCAGAGGGTCTGTCTCAAATGGTAGTATCTAGAGGCACTGACTTTTGAAAGGTGTCTATAAACTAACTACGTGAAATTGTCAGGATCACACAATGCTCAGTGCTCAGCTGAAGACTGGGCAGCAGATAGCATGCAATTATCATGTTCCATTCTCTGTCATGCCTCATGGCTGTTCTGTGCCTGTGCTCTTTGGCCAAAAATGATTAGACAGCACATCTGGCACTTGTGGTCATCCTTCTGTATTGAAAACACGTAAAAATATCTTACTTTTAAGACGTATCATGTCAGTCATGCCACTTAAAAATCTTACTCACTGGTTAGTCTAAACACTGCCTCTTTTTAAACGAACTGGTTCCAAACATGGTTCCATTCGTAGTAGTTGCACATTTCTTACCAATTTCCAGTGAAGTACAGTTCCTGCCAACCTTCAGGATAAGAGGAATGTTCATAAATTGCACTTACATTATGAATTACATGACGTTGCTACGCACTTGAACCATTCAGGAAATATTCCCTTTCTTTCATAAACAGCTTTGATTCGCTTCCTGTGAAAAGAAACAGTTTTTAATCTTTCTTGGTCACAGAGCAAGGCATTTAAATTTTTAATTCAAGTTAATTAAAAAGCATGGCAATTCATGTGGTATTTCCAGGGGAATTTGTGGCTGTAAAAATTGCAAATCAGAATACCAGATGCACAACACAGATACAATCAATGGAGGAAAAATACATTGCTAAGGAGAAACTGCTCTTCAGAAACACCAGAAGTATAAACATTAGGAACTGGGTTGTTGAGCACTCCCATGTTTGCAGGTTTCTAGGTCTTGTCCTATTATAGAGCTTGTCCAGAGCCTCACTCTTTAGCTGAGTATGTTCCTGATCTTCAGCCAGGGTCAATCTCTACCAGCATTGGCCTGACTAATTCTTTTCCCTTCACAATATTTGTGACAGATGCAAAGGAAATCTCATCCTTCAATTTGCCAGGCTAATAAAACCAAGCTCTTCTATTTCTCTCCTTTAAAATAAGCTCACCTATCCTCTGATCATGCTATCGGATGCATTTTAATTCACCTTTCTTGACAAGGGGTGACCTACTCTGATAAAGTCCTTTGCTTTTAGAAATCTTGTGTTATGAGAGACCCAGGAGGGGCTTTAAACAGGAAGGTGTAATCTAGTTCTATGTGCTTTTTCTTATTTTATTATTTTAAATGAGAAAGGTAAATATTAACATCACAGAAACACATCACAGAGGCTCAACTACCGTAAACTTGAAATGAACTAAACTAAAATGACAGTCGAGATGAGATCATGTGTGACCAATCACGTTGGCTTAGTTCACCAGTTTACGAAGCCATAAAGTTTAGTACGGTGTGTAATCAAAGTGTGTGCCTGACAAAGACAAGAATTGCTATTTGTTAATTTTACATCAGGTGTGTTTGAAAGGGGAGTTGTTTCCTTTCAGTAAAGGCCTATCTGTGACAGAGGGCTTGAGCAACCTGGGGATTGCTGGGGTCACCGAACATGGGACATTTCCCGGAGGACAGGACGGAACCTGTTCAGCTACTCCTGGGGACGACAGACATCTCAGCAGCCCCTTTGCTGTTTTCTGCCTCAACACTTCCTCCTGAAAATTTTATTGCAGTTGCAGAGCTATTGTTTACCCACCTTATTTATTACTCACCTTTACCCATATGAGTACAAAGCTTGCCAAGGGTTTTGCAACAAGGTTAATTTCTGGACCAGACTTAGGACTAGCCTTAGGTCAATACGGCCTACTTTCAGATGGCTCTTTTTTGATCTCAATTTAAACAGCAGGATTATGAGCCGGGGTTTGCTTTTCAGCTAATGATGGAGTTTCTCTTCAAACCAGTGCTGCCTGATCTTCTGCACTGGCTGACAGTCAAGTTGGCTGAGCACCTTGGACACAACCTGGGTGACCCTGTCCTCTTCAAGCAGGAAACCTTTAAACTTCAGTCCTGTTCAGAGCTGATCTTCATCACTCTATGCTAAAGAAGAACATCTCAGAAAGGATCCCTTTGTTTTTTTAGGTTAGGTACTGAGAATCATACAACTAGAAATATTTTATTCATTTTTTTTTAAATTCATCTGAGAACATAATAATTTATGTGCCAAATGTATTTTTCAACATAATTCTTTTGCATTCACTGAAGTTTTCTGGTTTCTGAGTAACCTGAATAAAGTTTTCCGGTTTCTGAGTAACCTGAATATTCATTTTCTTTCATAAAGAAAAGAAATTATAATACGTTGGAAGTGTATCTTTCTAAGTGCCATCTCTTGTCTTTGTAGTATGTAAATGGGTTGTATTTTGGAGTTTGACTTATTTTATATCCTAGTCTAACATTGTGTGGTCATATATCATTAGTGCTTTTTTTTTTCAGAAAAAAAAAGTGATTTCAAAATATTTTGTCAGTTAAAAGAAATATTTTTACACAACTTAATAACATTAAATATAAGACAAAAATTGGAAAAATTTTATTTTTCCAATCACAGCCTGAAAAGCTGATTTCTGATTGAGCTGACTGATGCCGTTATTAATTATAATATGCTTTTATCCTTTCGTGACTACACCAATTCCCAGAAACACTGTAAGTGGTGCTTCTGCACACAGTTTAACTCCCCAGTAAACATACCCATCTGCTCACTGTTTTCCTTCCTGCATAACTTTTACCTCAGTGGTAAAAGCAGCTGACTGAGGGCATTAGGCAAGAAATACATCTGTTCCCACAGACTGTCTTGTCATAATGAAATCGGAAATCAGGTGATGTCACTTCTATCAGACAATACCTATGTTGACAAATGCTGACAATAGTTCAAGGATTTGGATGACAGGAAGCTTCAGTGCCTACTACCTTAAAAAACATTTGCGTTTAGTTCTGGATAGCTCTACCTTGGAGAGTGTTTCAATTTAAAATAGCTTTTCTCAAAACTGTGTATTTTCAAAGTAGGTTAAATCTGATGTGGTTATGGGTCAAATTGTTGTCATGGAAATGGTTATGAATCCTCTGATTTCAAATATTGTTCTCAAGAGAACTAACTTCATTTTCAGATTTGACTATTTTAATAGCAGAGGTATACATAGAGTGTTCATATGAAATCTAGGATAGTGGAAGGATCTTTCTAAAGCCTGTTAGAAACTGGAGGTGGGTTCCCTTTCACGCTGGTGACAAGTTTCAGAAGTAGGACGCTATCAAAATTGAGCTCATCAAAGCTGCATATACTCCCTGGCTCTGTACTTTGTATGCAAAAATCTCAAGATCCCAGTTTTCGCCCTGGGAATCTTCTGATAGCAAGTATTAGTTTCACAGGCCCTGCAGCCTCTACAGGGAAGAATTTTCGTTGCAGATCAGACAATTTCAAGACCACAGTCATGGTTTGCATGTTACTCTTGTGCTATTACACTAAAACACTGGATATGGGAGGACCTGATCTTCTAGTTCCTGTAACAGCAAGTATTTGTTGTGCCTATATCATCTCTCTTCTCATAAAGTGAAAAACTACAGAGAACGTGTGTTACGTGGGCAATAGTGCCCAACTACCCTGTGCTCCCCGCTGGACAGCACAGTCTCACCAGGGGGGTCACCAGCTCACAAGCTGGTTTTACTGGGCGGCTGCTGTTTCCATGCTGACTCCAGCTTCTCCAGGAGAGACCACAAGACATTTTGCTTCAGTTCAGAGGACCAGGAGCTATCTTACATGTTAGTCAGTCCTCGGTTTTTACAGTGAGGACTCGCTGTTCTATTTTTACTAATCACTGCCCATTTAATGGGGAATATGCTTTTGAAAGAGATGAGTGTCTAGTTTAAACCCAGTGTAGATCTTATCTGGTGCATTTTAGACAAGAGAATTTTTTTTTAAAATTTGAAATGACAAGGATTGTCTGTTTCTCAGAGTTGTAGTGGGACAAAATACTTGGGTATCTAACCAGAACAGAATTTGCTATTATATAAAGGTGAATGAGCTGAATTAGGGCAACATGGGCAGGCAAGCTGTAAGATGTGCTGGAGTTTACCGTTTAGAGACTTCAGCTGGAGCAAAACCACTTACTTCAGTATTTTAAATTATTTTTAAACTGAGATTAAAAGAGAGAAATGTTTGAACATGAGAGGTTTTTGATCTAGCAGAGGAATTGAAAGGGATCCTGTGCCCAGGCAGTTAACCCACTGATGTGTGTCTGTAGTTCAGGATTGCTACTTTGAATTGTTCAAAATGCATAAACCAAGTGATTCATCATTCAGGTATTCTGATTTGCAGAGGCTCCAGCAGCACAACATGTGAATGCTTAATTCATGTGCGTGCTTCATATTTAACAGAGTGCTTCTTTGTTATAGTAACAACAGGGGAAAAAAGTACATATGGCTCACTGCTGTCAAAAACAAAGACATAGAAGCACAGTAAGCAGAGGCTCTTAATTTTTTCTCATCTGTCAAGTGCAACCTTTCACCTAAAAAACCAAATCACCTGTAAAAGGTAGCTATTATGCTATTATTTTTATTAGGAATTATTAAACAGCTTTTACTTCCTTTTGATAAGGGACAGCTTACAATATGTACAACTACTCAAAATACAATTTATATCCGTAAGCATCAGCCTTTCCAAGTCACGTATGCTGACTATTCAGAGGATTAATGTTTCATGAGAAAGGCAAGCTTGTGAAATGAGGCTAAATCTATAAATAGATTTATTATTGAATGCTGGTGTTTAGGGTTGAGGAATATGCTGAAAATGAAGGGTTTGTGTTTCCCAATATTTTCTACAAATAGTTAACAAATTATGTGGTCTGAGCCAGGTTGCCTTTACTGCTTCCTAAGCGGGTTGCAAGAGGCTTCGGGGGCAATTCTCTCCTTACTGAAGAAAACAGGAATACAGCTAGAACTGCCAAAAAAATCCACTTGAATCGGATGTTGCCAAAGAACTTGATTCTTTGGGGTTTATTTCTCTTTTTATGAAAAGCTTTTTATCCCTATCATGATGTTGGACAAGGAGAAGGATGCAGTACTAATTTGTAGGAGAGCTGTAGCAAATAAGGCATCCTTCTGCTGCTGAGGATGAAGGCAGGGAGCAGAGCAGCAGAGATGGTTTCCTGGGTTTTCTCTGGCCAGAGTGATGTAGTGTGGTGCTGAAGGCATGTAATAAAGATGGAACGTGAAGGCTGGCTCTGTCCCACCTTAGCCTTCGTTCCAATAATTCATCAGATCTGGTAGTTCTGAGGCAGGGCTTGCCACTTGCCATGGATTTTAACAATGGTTCGTTATGTGTCTGGGTTGTTTTTTCTCCCTTGGATTTTATAAAACAGTATTGGTATTGACTATGCGAATGGTCAGAGTGAGTGAAACAATTAGAGCCTTGTGGTGGGACTACTCTTTTTTAGGTGAAGTTAATATCAAGAGCTTTGATCTAGCAGCCTGTTACATTTAACTGAATACTGCACATAGATTTTCGTGTGACAAATATAATTTGTACCGTGCCACGAAGTATGAAAAAGTCAGAATTTCAGAAGTTTGACATTTTTATACATTACAGATGATGAGATATGTACAAAAGTAAATATTAGAAGATGAACCTGGGGGTTTTAGTGGAAGGAACAGAGGCTCACAAGTCAATAATTTCAGACTATGATACAGTTTATGAAAAATTGAGACCCTTGAACTTTTTTTAGGTACAGTGAACATTCCGTATTTCCTGTTCCTTAGGTTTTTTTGTTAACTAAAGCAACGCTGTGTGGTTCAGCACTGTCTGGAGGAAGGGTGACTTCTGTGAGATGAAAGGAACTCTTGTGATTTTATTTTTGAGTCCATAGCAAGTGTGACATTTGGAATTTTTCTTTACCATATTATTTAAAGGCTGACCTCCACATCTGAGAATTCACGAACTCTGTTAGTGGACAAGGACTGTGCAATGTCCTGCAGTTCTTACCTGTTTCCAAATCAAATTTGGCTGATAATGAATAAGTGATTGTTCTACCATTCAGCATCCCATTTCTTCTTCAATATCGGTCAGTACTTTTTCAGAAAAGCTACTCAGAAAATTTATCACAAACTATTCTGTTGTGTGTGACTTAGTGGGTTTTGCTGGAGGACTGTTCCGATCTCCAAGTGAGTGTGCAAATGACCGAAATTTTTAAGAAGTGAAATGGCTTGGCTTTGGATGAATAGATACTTACATGTGCTTTCACAATGAACAAGTTCAAGTTCTTATCAAGTGAATGAAATTACACTAATTATTTAAAAGCAAATGTGTTTTGTCCAGTCTAGACTATTATTGCTTCCTTCCTCACTCAAAGGCAACATATTCATTAAGACCAGTGCATTTTTATTTCAACCAGTTTTCTTACATAGCTAGCAGCTTTTTCATCTTCACAGCACATCACTGAAGAAAAAAGCTACGATTCTCAGAAATATCATCAAATAAAGCCCTCATGAAAAATTAAGTTAGATTCCTCTTCTGATAGAACTTAGCTAGCTTTTGAAGATTTCCTGGCTCAGGATAAAAGATAGCAACGTAATTTATGTTTCAAATCTCAGCTGGTATGACATGCATGTGATCAATACTGATCAGACAGACTAAGCCTCTTGGCTTAGAAATTTCATGCAGAAATGCAGATTCTAATTAATACATTTCTTAGATGCAGATGAGGTTCAGTAGATAAAGGAAATGATCCTTCAAACTCCCTTGAAAACCACCTGCCATAGATTGTCTATGGAGCTATCCCCATTTGTGGATATAACATTATTTCTTACCATGTGGTATCTACACTATGCTGTCCTTGTTTGTTGTACTCACATATGAAAGCTATGAAAAGCTTTGGGTGTAGGCTTGTAACAAGGAACAGTCAGCAGGAATGTAATTTTTTTACTAGATTTCACTGAAAACTTGTTCACAGTAGCCAGAGAGGATCATTTTATACACGGTTTGTCTTTGAGGATAATGGGTAAGGGTGCATGTTTATTTACTTAGAAACAGATGTGGCATTTTTTTATAGGGAAAAAAAAAATAATTGTGTCAGAATTTAGACAACATATCCGGTTTAAAATTATCCTGAGAAACAAAAATAGGGCTTCTCCAGATGACTGAAGTTATTTTTATGAATAAAGATCAACTTTGTCCTTTTGTAGTATGACTGTGCCTTGGTGTTAGTAGCTGAAGTTAAGACTGACTTCATATACTGACGCGCCTCTGTTTGTATATCACTTAGTTCTTACATATTAGTGCCTGGCAAGTATTTATATTTTATTATTCCATCACAGAGAGAGAAGACACACACTGAAACGATATCATGTTTTTTGCAGATGTGAGTTCTTCATGTTTCCCCACTGAGAACTGCGAGACTCCAGCTGTCACAGGGGAAAGAAGAAAGCAGATTGCTGTGTGTTGGTATGTTCTTAGTGCTTCAGACATCTTAATATATCTTAGTCTATTAGTTTTGTTTCTGGCTAAGGTGACTGAGATAAGCATTGTAAAAAATTCTAAGAATGATGGTAATAATTACTACTTGCAGTTTTCTAACTGCTAAGTAATAGCAGTTACTCAAGAAAAAAGCTACGATTCTCAGAAATACCATCAAATAAAACCCTCATGAAAAATTAAGTTAGATTCCTCTTATGATAGAATTTAGCTGCTATTCTAGTTCTTGCAATGTAATTTGGGTGGTTATTTTACTATCTGATGTAATTGTTGAGACACCTTTTGTTTTCCCTTTTTTTCTGCAAATGCATTCAGCATTAATGAAATCTTCTGGTAACTACTTAGAAAAAACTTTAAAACAGTGAAAAATGAAGTTACTATATACAAAAATCAAAAAGTAAATAAAATTAAAACCAATATCTAACACTATTATTTCCACAGAATACTGAACTTTTCTTTAGAAAAGGCAATATGGCAAAAATCATCGATACTGATCTCTTTCATCTGTTAATTCCAAAAATACGTGTCTTAAATAGACAGTTACTTTTGAGACTGTAACAATCAAAAATTGCAGCAAGGGAAATTATCAGTAGCTGAAAGGAATAAAACACCCCTCGTAATCCGAGAGGATAAAGAACAGGTTGCTCAGAGAGGCTGTGGCATAACCACTTTTGGAGATTTTTCAAAACTTGTCCACACACAGCTCTTGGCAACCTGATGCAACTCATCACAAAGTCCTCTCGTCCCTGGAGGCTCTGTGATGAGAGTTGATGCCACATTATCTGGCTGATTTCCCAACTGCTAATAGGCATACCCTCGATTTAGTGAGGTACACTGATAAAATTTGCCATCTGCTCACTTGCCAACAGTCAGATGGTAGGAGCTGGAGATTTTGTAATATTAATGCCGTAAAATAAGAGAAGAAAGCCTGGTTATTGAGCTATCAGTTCATGTACCCACCTCAAATTAGCGTTACATTTACTCCATTATTTATTTATGCAAGCAAGATTGTCTAACAGACAACACTGAACAAGTATTTGTTGTGACTGTTATTTATGTGTATATCTATTCATAAACCCGAAGCTTTAACTGATACTTTCAACGCAGATTTCCTGTGGTTTTTTTAGGCTTCATTTTTTGTAAAGGCTTCCCTAAGAGCTTTGGGCAAATTTTGCCACATAAATAGTAAAACCACAAAATTAAGTATTAGTGTTGAATTTGTTTTTCTTTTTGTAAATTATTATGCAGTGATGGATCATCAAATCCTCTTCTTTAATGAAAGGCTACAATAATACACAAGAAACCTCTATATATCAACCTAACATGTTTATTGATGACTTTCAGCTGAGTGAAACTACTGATTCCATTCATATTTATCAAACCAGTCCTGTCTATTCAATGTTGCTATTTGGAAAAAATGGGCAGAATGGATGGGTTTTTCGCTGAGGTGAATGAACATTACATGAGTATTCAATGAACGGTAAGTAAATACCAAAATTTGTTTGTTCTGTATCTGTTCTTCTAGATACAGAATTTGTACGTCATGCAACTGTGTACGAGGTGTTTTTTGGGGGGTTGTTTTTTCCCCTTTCCTTGCCCCTTATTTTTGACTTTTCACCTTTTTCACTGAGAACGCAAAAGGAATGGTACCTACCAACAGACAGAGCTGCATTCATGTCATGTCTAAGTGGCATCCTATCAGCAAGGAAGGCTCGGGAAGGCTAACAAAGGATTATTTTCTAACAGAGGCGCAAAAATATGTATCTTTATTTCGAAGTAATATTTCAGTACTTAAAGTAACCACACACATTGTTGATAAAATATGTATTAAAACTGCTGCCTTCACAGATTTTCCTTTTATTCCATTCCATTTTCCTTTCATTTTGAAAACAATCTGTGTAGGTTTTACTGAAACAGGATATATGACACAGATGTGGCTTGCTGGGGTTCGTTCCATGTGAAATCATGTTACTTCAGGAGTGTTGTTTGTTTGTTTGTTTGTTTTTATCCACTAGGACATTTATTTATGTTTGTTGCATGCCTGTAGAGAGCAGTACAAATTTCATTTACTCAAATATATGCTATAACAAGGTGATTTTAAAAATGCATGGAATTGTTCAAGTTCTTTAGGTAAACGCTTGAGAAATAATTTAACCACATACAAGCTTTTTTCTTATGTTTTTCAACACCCTTTTTAGTTGTGATTAATTTTTTTCTGTGCAGATATTTTTATGACCATTATGAAAACTGAAGTAGCAAAAGACTATATAATCCTGACTATATTGCATAATTTTTGTAGAGAACATTTAATGCCATTGATTTGCATGGTAGTTGTTACATTTACATATACCAAGAGCATGAGCTGCCACTGATTAGCCAGTACTTTTGCTCAAACTTTAGTTATTCAGCTGTGGTTTGTATATACAAAAGCATAATAAACTGAAGTCTTAAAACTTCATAAAAAAAATCACAAATGAAAGTTGTTACCTAATAGAATGGCAGCAGGAGCTCCATCCACAATTTCCTGTAGTTTTCTTGCATTGCTACTTCCTTATGACAGGAATGGCTTTGAACAGCCAACACTGCACAAAAGAAGTAAACAAATAAAATATAAATTGCCAATGTCTATAGTTTACCTTATTAGGTAATGCCTGTCTGAAGATACCTAGACCACAAAATGAGAATGCAGTAATTTTTGACTATTTTGAACACTAAGATATGCAGAAATCAATTATGTGGTGAAGAACTTCTGAGGCATTATGAAAGCTAAGTTGTACTAACATATTACTTAAGGTTAAAAAAAATGTGAAAGAATGAATTTGACTTGGGAACACAAGAAAAAATGGCACAAAAGCACTTGCTCAATAAAATTAATTAATATTGCTCAGGTATTGCAGGAAACACTTTATTCTAGGAATCAGTGCAACCTCTTCTTATGGAAAGAAATTTAAGTTTGAATCTGTGACAAACATTACTGACAAACATCACTAGCTAGAATACATATAGGATACAGGTAGATTATATATAGAGACCTTGGCTGTAGGGATACACACAACTGCACTGATCTTTAGAGCCTGACAGTTCTTATCGGGATATGAGAAATAAGAGGATTTGGAGTTGATTTTGGTGTTTAGCTCTGACTTAAAACTGTAAAAACTTTTAATAATACCTGGTCCCTTCTCATTCCATTATTCTCATTTACTGGGGCAAAAGTGTGCTCTGTTGGCAATAAACAAAAACTCCTGTCTTGCAGGAAACAACCTGGCATTACTCCTTGGTGTGCTGAATTCCGCAGCCATGCAGAAGTTGTGTGGGTTGGTACCTGGCACTCACAATTCCCTTCTACCCCTTCCTTCTGTAATGACTTATTAGAGAGGCTTTAGTCCTTGAATTTGCCCCTGGGTTGCCACAGCTACAGTTCTCATGAAGAACAAAAACAGCACTAACAACTCAACAGAAAACTCGTTTATCCACGTTCAGGCATAGACTTTTGCAGAAGGGCTAGAATGCAGCACGCTCAGATGATTTGAGTACACTGTGACTACTGATAACGCATCTGACAGTGCTTGTGCAAGAACTGCCACAGTATGTGGGAGGGAAAAGGCTTCCAGTGGGCACTGATGTATCATAGTAATTGCTCGTGGTGCTTATGGAAGTGTGGCATCCTATGGAAGGGCGCAAAGGGAGACTTTTCATTGTGAACCTCCCCAGTGTTCCTGTGCTTCTCCAGCACCCAATAATGTGATTTCCCTAATCAAACCTGCATCCTGACCATCATGTTTAACAACCACTGCAGGCCTGAACTTCGGTCTTTGTAGTATAAGGCTCTGACTTATCCATTCAACCTGCGATAATGTAAATGTCTGCAGGAAATGCAGGCTTATATGTACAGTAATGGGGTACACATGGCATTAGACCCTTACAATGTGAAAAAAAGGTGCTAAATGATCTTCTTGTGCTGCTTGCATGCTCTGGACTGGACTCTGTTGTTTTATCACATATTTAACAAACTGAAAATGCATTTGACACAGTTATTTGGATGAGTGTGATCTTACGTATGTGTCCTCTCTTTATTTAAAGTCAAAAGATACCCAAGCAGAGCTCTTTGGATTTAGCTCAACTACAGCATGAGGGAGCTTGCAAGTCTGAAAAACAGGCTCTAGCAGAACCAGAGATGTAACAGTCACTGATGGACCTTTCCTTTATCAGTTTACTTATTTTTTTTCCTTAAACTATTTGTGGTTTTGTAACATCTTCTTGTTCTAAACTCCACAATATATTTGTGTACTGTTTAAAGCAATATTTGTCTTATCCTTGATCACATTCATGTGGTCTTGATGTATTTTTGCGATTAAATGCTGTCGCTAATATTTGTTTCTTTTCTCTACAACACATTTTTTGACTGTATGTGTCCTTTGGAGCTTCAAAGTGCTGTTCTTCCATGAATCACAGAGCTTCCATGAGTTCAGAACAACTTTACATAACTGGTTTGAGATTATTCCATCCAATATTTGAGATGTTGCCATTGCTAGCGGCAGGTTCACCACACAGAGCAGCATGAGCTTCTGCTGCAGTGCTACTAACTCTGAAAAATCTGAGTTTTACCACCGACATTCTTGTGTTCCCTTTGTCTGTGAGTTTTCCTGTCACTTGAACGGCTGGATTAACAGAAATTAGTTTTCTTAGGAACCATTAGCACAAGCCAGGTTGTTTAATTCCAGCTGACCCGGTGCAAACACCCTGGATGCCGCGTTCAGCACGCACATACATCTTAAATGAGGAGGCGAGCAGGCAAGCGGGCACACCCGCACTGCAGCCCAGCCCTTGCGCACCCGAGCTCTTGGGCTGCACCTCGGGTGCAAACGCAGCTTTCGGCGGGAAAGCCGGGGGGGGCGCGTGGGGGACAGCAGGCCGCGCGCCGCCCGCCGTGCCCGCGCTGTGCGGCGGCACCGGGTGCTGCTGAGGCACCGGGAGGTTGTGGCGGCTGCGCTCAGCACGCGGCGGCCGCGCCCCGCGCGAGGAGCCCGCGGATCTCCGCCCCGCCCCGCGCCTGTCTGCCGCCGCGGCTCTGAGACGCCACCGGCTCGCCCAGCCCGGGCCGGGCCGGGCCCCCCGACCCCGGCCTCTCCTCCACCTGGGTCCCCGGCCTCGGGAAACGCGCCCACGGGTCCGCCTGTGCCCGGGGGCGGCCGCGCAGCCGCTCCGAGGCATTCGCCTCCCGCCCCTCCCGCGGGCCCGCCGCCAGGAGGCGCGCGACTCCGTCATGCACCGCCCCCGCCCTGTCACCTGACTGGCGGGGACGCGCCCGGCGCCGGTTGATCCGCGTGCCCCGGCGCTGCTCTCCCCTCCCCGGCAGCGGGGGCTTCTCCGCCATGGTGCTGGAGTCGGTGGTGGCGGATCTGCTGAACCGCTTTCTGGGCGACTATGTGGAGAACCTGAACAAGTCTCAGCTCAAGCTGGGCATATGGGGGGGTAAGGAGCCCCTTTCCTCTCTCGCCCCATCTCCGCGGCGCTGCGGGGCTGCAGCTCTCACCGGGGCCGAGCGCTTCCTCGCGGCGGGGAGCGGGTCTCGTTGGTTGCGGTTCCCCCGTGCGGGGTCTCCGGGCGGTGGGGCCGCTGTCTCCTCTGAGGGGCGGGCGGGCTGTGGGGCTGCGGCCCCTGTGAGGAGAGCGCGAGCCGCGGAGCCGCGCGCGGACCGGCCCCCCTTTCCCCACCGAGAGGGGCGCTCAGTCTGTGAGTCAGTCAGTCTGTGGCTGCGGACCCGCCTCCCCCATGACTGTGCCCGTGGTCTGTGATCCCCTCACGTTCCTTGCCACCATGCCCGCCCCCGTCCCCGGGCGGGGCGGTCGGTCGGTCTGCGGGGCTGCGGCTCCCCGCGGCGGCGGGCGGAGGCTCCGGCTGTTGCCGCCGTGCGGCGGGGCTTGTTTGTGAGGTCCCCGCGCAGTGGCGGGGCCGCGCGTTGTGGGGGCAGAAGGAGCAAAGTGAGGGTCTGTTCCACGCGAGGCGCGGGCACCTGTGTGCCCAGCTGTGGCAGCTGCCCCGCGGGGCTGATGCTCTTCTGGTTGGGAGAACACGGGTGGAAGCACGAGTGTGTTGTCGGGTCTGCCCGTGGGGTGGCGGCCCATGCCCCAGGAAGAGGGGAAGCCTTGTTTGTGGAGCAGTTGATGGGCTGTGTCTGTCACCTGCTAATTTATTGGTGTAAATCATGTGCATTAAACAAGTGATAGCCCAACAACGTGGACTAGCTATTCTCAGTGGATACATTAATATATACCCTGTAGGCGTGTAAAAAATAGGACTGTCTAAAGAAGGCTGGCTTTTTTGGAAGGCTGGCTGTTTATCCCATACATAAGGGATGAAACTCCTCTTTCCTAAATGTTGCTTTTGCCATGGTAGTAATATTTTAATACTTATATGTTATTAATACCTATATTAAAAATATAACGTAGCTGTAGCGAATCTGTCATTGAAATATGAAGAGGTATATGTGCTTTCCTCAGGTATAATGCTGTGTACCAGCATTCCCTTTGGAAATCCTATTAGGTTGTCTGTGTCATTAAAAGTTAACGTGTTTGTGCAAATACACAAGTGTTTTTATGGCTCTATGATTCATGATTTTTCTGTTATGTAAAGTCATTAAAAACATGATAGGATTTTTGTAGTCTACCCTACCTTGATAGAACTATAATTATGGTTCACAACAAAATGAATAATAAGAAAGATTTAGTGTTACCATATGTGTATTTAAGAGAGTAGAAATACATAGATGTCCAAGTTAGTGATATTTCTGTAATCTCTTATACCTTTAAATCTTGTCTGAATAATCAGTGTTTAATGCCTCTTAAAAATTAGACATCTCTTGTGCTATCCTGTAACTGGAGTAAGGTTTTCAGATTTCATCCGTCTGTACTGGGAAGGGTTGTAGTTGTGTTCTGCGTTCCAGCTTCTGTAGTAGTTGAAGTCACTTGTTCTGTACTTCTCCTTTTCTTCTAAATAGGTGATGTGGCACTTGACAACTTACAGATAAAGGAGAATGCATTAGTAAGTATTCTAATACTTTTAAAATTGTTTTTATGGGCCTAAAGGCTCAGTCATAGGATAAAATATTACTATAGTCTCATGTTACCCAGTATGCCTTCTTTACTGGTTATTGGAAGTAAGTCCCTTGTTAACTACTTTCGATTTTGCTCATGTTACTGGAAGAGAAAGAAAAGAAGTTATGGGTGAAAAGGTAAGTGTACTCCTTCAGAAGAGAAGAATAACTTCTGAGAAGTTATCAGTAGGGTTTTAAATAAGTGTCCTAGTGTTTTATGCGTACATGCATATACAACCAGTCCTAGCATTTGAGGATTCTGTTACGGTTTTGGTCATCCAGTACACCTTAGGATTTAGTTTCTGCTGTGACTACTGCTGTATAATCATACTTTAGTTAAGTCATAGGGTTTTTATATCAGTTTTATGTCCATGCAGTAGATGTTTTTTGTTTCTGAATGATGTGCTAGCTCTAATGGATTTGTGTAGACCTACTTTTTTTTTGTTTTCAGCTTTGGTTGAATAAATGTTTTTTTCCAAGGCCTGAGACCTGCAAATTGATTGATCTAATTGAAATCTTCTGAAAGATAGTGGTTCATTTCTCAGTTGTTTGTGTGGGGATAAACAGGGAAAAAGTTCATCCTTCTGCATTGGTTGATGGGATTGAAACTTGTGTTTAGGATTTTCTGTGCGTATTTAAATCTGGCAGGGAAGACGTTTTTCAGATGTGTACTCTCTGAGTGTAGATATGGTTATTCAAATGCTGGACTGAAGGAAAACCAAGAAAAAGCTTACATTAAGTACCCATGTCATTATCCAGAAATTCTAAATTCTTGTATATAGATAAATGTTACTTTTTAGTAACCTTTGGAGGGAGACATTATCATATGTGTAGGAGAGAATTGCCAGAAATGTGTAAATGCTTTGTTTTAAGGCTTTCTAAAAGCCTAACCATATTTATGGATTCCTGAGTTCATGGGAGTATTGCTAAATAATTCAATCACTGTCGTATGGAGAACTGTTTCTGTTCTGGAACTTCAGTTCTGGAAAAATAGTTTTAACAGAAGTAAAGATAATTTTGCTGTATAAACCAGCTTATCTTTGAAATACATGAATATGTTTAATACCTTTTTTTTCTTTTTAATTTACAGAGTGAACTGGATGTACCTTTTAGAATTAAAGTTGGTCAGATAGGTAAGTTTTTGGTTTAGTGTAAGTACTGAAATGGAAATTTTAGTACAAGCTTTAAGGTCAGTCTTGCCTCTGAATCTCTTTTTTTTTTTTTTTTTTTTTTTTTTTTTTTTTTTTTTGGTCAAGCTTTCTTAAGTGATCTGTGTAATTGTACTTGCTGTTAAAACTAGCAGAGGAATCTAATGTGACTGCCCTGGATGATCATACATACAAGCTGGTATGAAAAACTTGTCTGAGAGGTTCTTCCCAGACACATGGATGATCAAGGGAGCTGTTCAGTGTAGGCAGAATGTGTGTGGCTCTTTAAAGGACAGATTTGGTATATGAAGAGTTTAAACAGAATCCCTGAAACTTGCAAACATGCCAAGGGTTTAAGAGCTCCAAGATAGATAGATATATTAATTCCTTTCCCTAGTGGCCAAAATTGCTTTTTCACATGAAACATTTGTTGGAGAGCAATGTGTGTTGTATTTCTTCTTCTACTTCACTGGGAAAATTGCATTCATCCCAGTGAATTGAATTCCAGTCATGATCTCAGGTTTAGATCTGAAATCTTTTGACTCAAGTTGCGTCTTCTTGCCTAGATCTGTGGCTTATATTTTCTCTGCATTTATTTTGTGGCTTCAAAGGCTTTATAAAAATGTTTAGACCCATACAATCTCTCCTTCATATGTGTTTAGGCCATGAAGATACTAATGCTTTTTGATGCCTAAGGCATTGTTTGAACTAAGCACAGTGTAGATTTTTGTTTTGATGTAACTGTATCTGTTTTGTTTAGATAAACTTACTCTGAAGATTCCTTGGAAGAATCTCTATGGCGAGGCAGTTGTTGCAACCCTAGAAGGCTTGTATCTTCTAATAGTTCCTGGAGCAAGTACGTAAACTCTTCAACAACACTTCATTAAATAATGAAGAGAAGAATATCTAAGGATACCATGTAACTGTGTATATGATAACAAGTAGTTAATGTAAGTTGCCATTTTTACATTGTGTTCCCTGAGGGAGACTTCTAGACAAATGCTGGAAAGGTAGTGGAAGAAGGGTGGGAGAAAACACCTGTTGCTTTTATGGAAATCCTTGGTTCTATCCATTCCAATTTCAGTTCAACGGCCAAGTTTCTTCTGAAGCGAGCCTATCCTGAATCCACTATTCTGGCATGGTTTTAGCATTTGCATGATATAGTTTGTCTGTTTCTAACTGACAACAACCGAAAATATTAATTCAACTAGAGCTGCTTTTAGAGAGAGAAAAGAGGATCAGAGAATCCGATTGGTTTTCTCTGAAATCATAGAACCATTTTGGTTGGAAGAGACCCTCAAGATCATTGAGTCCAACCGTAACCTAATTCTGGCACTAAAATCAGAATCTCTGGTATATTAAAAAAATGTGCAAGTTTCTAGAGCATCAAATATATGTGTAGTAGAACTTACAAACCTGCATTATATTGCACAGACCACAGTTAAGGATATATATTTTCATGGAAAGGTTCTCCTGTGAAGAAATGCTTAAATGTTGGTATGATTGTTTTGCACTTTACTGTGTAAAAATATCAAGTTCAGAGCCTGGGTGCAACTTTTGGCAATTAAACCTAGAAAAGCCTTTATCACAAGGTGTTTAGCAACATAATATTGAATATGGTGTGCACTGCTTGGTTATGCATTTAAGTAACTTGAAATTTAGGATTAAAGCTGTTCCAACTTTGCTTACAGGCATTAAATACGATGCAGAGAAGGAAGAAAAATACTTGCAGGATAATAAACAAAAGGAACTGTTGAGAATTGAGGAAGCCTTGCGGAAAGCAGCAGAAAAAGGTACTGAGTTAATAACACAAATTTCCTTTGGAATTGGAGGATTTAGACTATGCTATGAAAGACAAGTCCTGTTTTGTGATTGACTTAATAAATGTTGTTGTTTTCAAGTGTCTGCAGTCCTTTGAAAAGCCTTTTTCCTCTGATGCTTGAAAGAAACATTCTTTGTTTTGTTTACTATTCATTTATCCAGTCAGCTTCCATTGGAAATGGGGAATTTGATAATCTGGTATGTCTTTTTTTCCTTTTTTTTTTTTTCTTAATGCTCTGGGGGAACAGGACCAAAGGTAGAAACTGGATTGGGTGAGACTAATGTTATCTTGATTTTAGAGCTTCACTAGTGGGTATTTAATAATGTGTTTCAGAGGTGCATGTGACAGGTTGAAGGAAACTTTAAGCAGAGTGGTATGTTTGTAAATTTTTACTTCAACAATAATGCTTTTATTTCAGTTTCTGCTGTCCTTTTATGGTATACTGCGTTTTGACTAGTTTGAGAAATGAGAATCTCTTGAGCAGGAAATAATTCATGTCCCTAGGAAACAATTGAACTTAGGAAACTTAAACTTTTGATCTAGGTCATTACAATTTTTATAAGCTTTCAGTTATAGTTTAAAACAGTTGATTTCAGTGCAGTTAGCCTGGTTCATGTAGGGTGTGTGATGGCGTTTTTGTTCTGTTTTTTTATTGTAACAAAATTATGGTGTAAATTAGGCTTGTTTGGACAGAAGCCAAGCTCAGAACCAGTGACAGGTGACTATGTGTGGTGGAGGAAAAACTTTTTGAAGTTTTGGTCTGAAGTGAGACTTGTTTGCTGGGCTGTATAATGGTTCTTAAGGTGCATCTCTAGGATATCTGTAATGCTGCAGGTCATTTGCCTTGGAAAAGTTACTGAAAATTAAATGATGCTTAGAACACATGGAAAAAGAAAGTTTGATTGTTATCTCTTTGCTTATTTAGTTTTCCCGTTACAGGATTCTCTACTGCCTTGTTCCTGTTTTGCTCGTTTGAGATGTACATTTACAGTTTCCTTCAAACAGCTATCTGGCAATGGATTTCCAGTGAAGAAATAAGCCTTGCTTTATTTCTTGTCTTTCATGTGCCAGAAACTGTATGAGGGCTAAGACAGCTTCAGTGAATGAATTCTGCAGCCATGACTTCATACTGGGGCAGAGGGATGTTCACCTTGGTTATGGACTTGGTTGTGTAGTACTGTAAAGCAGCAGTGTAGTGTTTCAGCCATTATTCTTTGCACCAATAGCAATGGGATGAAGGGGTAGTATAACAGTAAATCAACCTAATGGGCACTGCTTGTGGAATTCTCATTCTGGACCTTAATATAATTAAGAGTACGCCTGTGACACTCATTTTATTTTGTTTTCAAAGAAACTTACCACATCCGGCATTTCTAAGGCTTTTGAAAAAACAAACAAACAAAAAACCCCCCACATATAAAAATCATACCTCAGTATAACTTCATTTTACTCTATTAAAAACACAAAGTATGACTGGGGGGTTGGAAAATGTGTTGTTTTCTTTTTTCTAATCCTCCCTGCATTCCCTCCCCCCAATTTAGTTGTACCAACATTTGAGATGACCATTTAAGCAGCAGCAATAACCATCACTGAGAACTCTGCATGCCTTTCAGTATCTGCTCTACAAACTCTCTGCTTCTACACCACACAAAGGATGCATTTTATTTTATTATTAGAGGTTGTGGAACACCATAACAGCATTTTTTTTTATGGTTAAAGAGATCAAAAATTCAAATATCCCTTCTGTGTAAAGGTGAAAAACCATTTCTAATGCATGACTACATGGCTAAATACTTACATAGAAAGTTTAGCTTTTTTTTTTTTTTTTTATTGCAACAAACCACAAGGAAGTAGAGTAGACTTGCAACTTCAGCAAGTCTGAGTTTGCATTTTTAACTGTACAATTAGAAAGTAAGCAGAAAGTAAGGGTAGTTGATTAAAGCCACTATTCTTTGCGAACAACAGGATAAAGGTGATCAGCCTCTTATATAAATAACTAGAATTGGATTTGGTAATGTTTTGCAGTTTTAAACTTTCAGACTTATGAAGGAAAAGCAACAGGAACATTCAAATTGGATTATTTTTTTTTTACTGTAGTTATTGTCTCAGTCTCACTGCAGCATGATCTTTATGGGTCCCTTCCAACTTGAGAGATTCTAAGATTCTATGGTCATATCTCAGTGGTAGCTATTTGTGTTTCTGGTGTCTTACTAGAATACTCAGGAGGACTTGTGTAACTCTTGCGTGAGCAGATCACTTGCTTTTGCATGGTACAGAAGTCTCAGGGCCCAAGTTGCTTGGCTGCACCATAAACCTCTAAGAATTCAGCTCTTTCTGTAGGCTTTTAAGAGTACACAATAAATGGTGAAAACCTAGGAAATATATTGAATAGAAAATTATCAGGGTCCATGAATTCTCAGCTGTATTTGCTTTTCTCATTAGTACTCACCTTAATGTGTTTAGAATCTCGATTCAGTACTTGCATTTATTTAAGAGGGTCTTAGCATAAACAGTCCTGGGGATATTTTCTTTAGACATATTATTTAAATATTGAGCAAAATGGTTGTCACCGTGTGGTTAGCATAGCGTGATGGGGAAGTGATAGCAAGTCCTGCTGATACAAGCTGGGAGACATTATTTTCTGTTTTCTGAGCTATTAAAATCTGTCAGTATCAAAACTTACATATGGGAACTAAAGCTTACAGCTCTTGTCTTTTGCTGGTTTTATGTAAAATGAAAATTGCATGATTTGCCTATGTAGATAATCTTTGAAAATAGATATTCTTAAGTGACTTTGGCTGTGAGATACTGTAATGGCAATAGTGATGTGTCATATGAGTTTTATAAACTTAACATAAAATCAGCAGCTGATTTCTGTGTTATAAACAAAATGCATTTTTTTGGTTATTTGCTGCCGTGTGGACCAAGGCACTCATTTACAAGATTCCTTGTATGGGTTGGAGAGTCTGATTTACAAGGACATCAAGCCTGGTGGGTATGCATGGTTACATTTTGCACGTGCATGACGGGTATGCAGCTTACATTTTTAAAAACAACCCCGGCAAGCAGCCCAACATAGACATCAAAAAACAGTACTTGTTTGGTAAGCATCCACATATTGGTGGTTCTAGAAATAAGATTTTAATGACCGTGGAATCAATTGGAATCTTGCAATGACCAGTCCTGTCTTAACAGAGGGGCTGTTCAAGAAGATTAAGAGACCGTTTAGAAAGATTTCTATCAGCTATTATGAGCTCAGGAATGTTATAAAATACTGAGAACATTCTACTGTAGTTTTAAAATGTTGTCTTTAGTTGTTTTCAAAATAGAGGGTAATTACCCTTACTTGAAGTGTCTGGGCTTAAGATACTGGAAATTCAGACTGTCTTGAAACTGTGGACAGGCAAAATGACCCCTAGCAGATGGAAGGCACTTAGCATGCTTTCCCCTGCTTCTGTTTATTTGGACTGCTCTCAAGTTATGCAGGGAAACAGTTTCCTCTGAAATTGGGAGGAACTGTTATTGTGTTTTACCTGTTGTATTTTTATCTTCTTGAACCAGATTTTCAGAAATTTATTCTTAGCCAAAATTACTTAGTTGGCTTTTAAGTGAGTGCGGATTTAGAATGAGCTTAAAGTCATACATTTAGTTTCTCAATAGTAATGGATGCAGGTAATCAAGAGACAAATCATGTTGCCTCAGTTATGTCATACATGGGAGTGAACTACAAATTCAATAGTAAGTGAAAGAAGAAGCTGTCTTGTAAAAAACATAATTTAGAAAGGATTACTTGTATTGTTAAAAGGAACTATTGGAAAGAGAACATTGTTTGTATTTGACAGTTTTTCCTCTAGTAATTTGTAGGGTCACCTTACCTGCAAGACAGGTTGAAATCTTGGCAGGTGCTTTTTTTCCTCCTTTGTTTGATCAAGTATGAAAAGTTGTTCCCCAAAGTTAAATACAATTTTGCACTTGCTTCCTTCTCATGCTACAACATCTTAAAGTTAAGCACAGGCAGCTTTAATGTTCTTTCCCCCCATATGGCCAGAGAGGGGAAAGAAACAGAGCAACTTAACAAACAGGTTTTCTTGAGAAATGTGGAAAAAATTGAGCATTAATTTAGTTCATGAAATGGTTGTGAATGTATGGGTCATAACTAGTGTGTAAATAATAGAATTTAATTTCCTATAAAGCTTTTAAAGAGTCATCATTTTTGTATGCGTTTTCTACAGTTGCTGGTATAGGTCTTTCAGATCGCTTTCATACCATATTGCTGGTTAGTATGAGAATCATATTGAAAAGTGCTCTTTGGGTTTCTGTGTACATCTCAGAACAGGAAGTTCTGTCCTCATATGGTAGAAACCTCTTCTGAATTCTAACTTCCATGTTTTTTTCCCCATATGTATGTTATTAACTGTTCACTTAAAACTGTTATGCCTTTGCCTGAGGTCATTAAATAAGAAACAAATGCATTACATAAAAACTGATTCACTGCGGTTTCTAATAAGCTGTCGTGGCTCTGTTTTGAGCTCTCTTTTGTGTGTAAGTCATCTGGAATTATGCAATGCACTCATTAAGAAGTCTGGGTGTGTATTTTTAAGAAGCCTGGTGATTATTTGTATTTTCTTTAACTCTTGAGATGTTACAGAAGGAATATATGAAAGTTGAATTAATTGCCTTGACTTTAAAATTGGCAGGACAATTGATCCAGTAGAAATTTGGATGCTTAAGCTGAAGTGTTTAGTGGCTGCCCAGTTTACTTGGGCTTTGAACTTGAATGACTTTTTCCCAAAAATTAAAAAAAAGGCAAGTGTTTAGTTGGTTCTGTGAAAGTGAATTTAGGTGTACATAAATTATGAAAAATAAGGCTCTGTGGTATGAGAAGTAGCTGATTGCTTCCTTAACAGACCTGAACTTCTTTAAAAGCTTTTGATGAGACCTTACTAAGTCATTCCGCTTTAAGGCAAACTAAACTTTCTTCCATCTCTTCTTATGCTTTCTTATATTTCTGCTTTACTAACTTGATTTTTATCCTTTCCCCAAAAAATTGCTTGCACTGAAAAAGGACGTAAGCGTAAAAAGTATAAAAAGCATTTTAAAAGACCGTTTAAAGGTCGTGATCGCTCAAAAGGTGGGTAAAAGTTATGGCTTTTAACTTATTTTTAAAGACTTTTTTTTTTTCCTTTGTTTGGGTTAGTTTTTCTTAATCTTGCATATACATACACTGATACCTTTTCTCTCCTGTTTGAAAGAGGGTTTAAATTGGAGAGAGGTCTGTTTTGCCGCTTATCCATTCTCTGAATCCAATAAGATGGAAGAGAGTCCTTGTTTCTCTCTCCTTGGATAGCTATGCCTGTTTCTTCAACGTGAGCTCTCTGTAGCGTTTCCAACAAAAATGTATGTGTTTGACAGTCTGATTAGTGGCACTTCACTGTGACTGTTGGAAAAACTGATGCTATCCTGATGATATTGCTGTAAACAGTCTTTTCAGCCCTTTTCAACTTCTGCTCTAAATAGCAAGTGTGGTGTTATGACAGTTATTTTGGCAGCAATGAAATGTATTATTTTCCCCAAGAGGATAATCATTATTGTCCTTAAGTACGAAACCATGCAGGTGGTTAGTATTAGCGTGTGAGTCAGAATGGGTTGCCATATCCCATGTGTAGTTATTGTTACATATTTGATCCTGGAGGACACTGCAGCATAGACTTGTAATTGGAGTGAAAACTTTGTGGGGGCCCTAGATAAGTGCTGTTAGATATCAAACTGTCATTGCTGCTGGTAGTTGTGTCTGACTGGAGAATGTTTCTGGGTTGCCTGCTTGCACTTGAAGGTCATGAAGCTTTGATAAGC
The DNA here is from genome assembly GCF_036013475.1 of Columba livia. Lineage (NCBI taxonomy): Eukaryota > Metazoa > Chordata > Aves > Columbiformes > Columbidae > Columba > Columba livia. The sequence continues at coordinate 17,194,154 of NC_088612.1, read as the reverse complement.
ACTTTTGCCCTTTTCTTTTTTAATCAGTATTGTGTTGGTTTCTGTTAATAGAGAGTGGGAGTTGTGAAGAAATTATTAATAGGAGGAAGTGTGAGTTACATGTAATTGGTTTCTTCTGAGCTCCTGACTAATTATTTACTTGAAATCCAATTCTCACTTGACTAAAATAGTGTTATATCACATACAATGATGAAATCTTTTCATATTTAGTGGGCTCTTCTGAACCTCTCTTAGGGATTAAAAAAAAAAATCCCAAGTACAAAGTTATATCTCTGGTGTTCAGCGTGCTTTGTACATTTAAAAAGTTAGTTAAAGTAAGCTGAGAAGTCAAACTGGGAGTGCAACCCTTAGGCAAAACCTGTACTCCTCTCTGCTTGGATAATCATGACTGTTCCTTCAACTTGAGCCATGTGTAGCATTTCCAACACAAATGTACAAGTTTAAGTAGAGACTGGTCAGAGGCATTCACTGGGATAGCCACCTTGTAAGGTGTATCATGAAGAAGACAAGGTAGCCTATGAAAGTAGCTAGAGAACAAGGAGATTATCTAGTCATATTTTGTGCAAAACGTTAGGACAGCCTGAGATGATAATTTTAGAAATGGAATAGTTCACCGAATGATTGTTTTCACTTATGGTCTGCCAGCTTTTTAACTTTCTTAAGCAGTGTTCTAAAGGTTTTAATGATCTGGCCTCTTGTGCAAGTATCATCTTCACCTTGTTATTCAAGGGTATTTTGTGCTAAATTACACCATCTTACCTATTTGCTTGTTTAAACCCCTAGTTAGTTGCTGAGAGGCTCTTAAGAGAGAACCTTTTACCTTAGAAGGAGTGGGGAGAAGTATATTAAACAAGAACTTGCTGTAAGCTAAACCATGTTGACTGAAATGTAAACAAAATTTTGTTATGGTTGTGTTGTGCACACAGCTAAAATAACATCTTCAGAATATGGATGGACAGAAAAGGAAAAACCTGCAAGTATGTAATCTAAAGAAGTGAAAACTTAAATGTTACAGTAAACACTTACCTTAGTGTAGCTGTTGGTGTGCTTAAACTCAAGATGCAACTACTACATTGAATGCTGACTTTTTAAAAATTATTGTTTCAGACAAACCAAAGGAGGAGAAGAAAGACACTTTTTTAGAAAAGCTTGCAACTCAAGTTATAAAAAATGTGCAAGTCAAAATCACAGGCATTCATGTTAAATATGAAGATGATGTAAGTATCTGGAACGTATTATCTTCATTTTAAATTGGACTCCAGTGCAGTCATGATTGTGTACTCTGTAGAGAGAAACTTATCTGCCATCTTGAAGAGGTTGCTCTGGTTTCTTTTGCGCCTCTTTGAGTAAAGTATCCCAGATATAACTGAAAGCTGGGAATATTTTGGCTATGTGAAATAGGGATTCTTCTCTTGCCTTGTCCAGTGGTGCCTTGCTCACTAAATGTGGATGGTGGCTGTTGGTCACATGTTAGTGTGTGCAGTTGATGTACGGAATTTTTAAGCATCCTAGGTGAAGTCCATAATGACAGAAGCTGCTAGGGTTACAGATGAGTTGAAAGGTGAATAGTTAAAACAACAAATAAAAATGCTTATGTGAACCAAACTGGTATTATTCTAGCCTGTATAAAGTAGTTTGTGACGGGATAATTGAATGTGAAAGAACAGCATTGAGTATAGAGGATTTCTCAACCCTTTTTTGATAATATTTTCAGGGACGCTAAATTTAAAAAGGTGGGAGGAATGGAAGTTATAAAATGATATAGCTGACTGAGATGTGGGACTCCGCTGGTCTTGGTTCTTTCCCATATGAAGATTTTAGAAGCCAAAAGGAAATTTTCAGCTTGAATTGAAGTCCTAAGTTTTTACACTAGAGCCATATTAGTTTTGGCCTAAGTTAGGGGGTTCTAAGAATGCTTGAGCTAGAATGATTAAGCAAAGGAAGATCCTCAATACAGCTCAGGATTTCAATAAACTTGAATTAAATGACACATCTCTGATTGCAGCAAGATAAATAAATAGTACTTATTTCTCTCTTTTTTTGTAGATCACAAATCCACAGTGCCCTATTTCCTTGGGAATGACATTGGGCGAGCTTAGTTTACAGGTGATGTGTGTGTGCATGCGTGTTATGTTTGTGATTTACTTGTCTTTGGAGTAATAGAAAGGAAAAGTAATGTATTAATACAATATAATGGCACTATGCATCTTTTTCATGCAAATAGTACTTCAAGTTTGTGCAAGTAGAAGGGAAGATGACTGAGGAACATCACACTTTCTGAGACAAGTGATTTATTCTTATGATCCAAGTGATCTTTAAAACTAGTAAGTTTAGTTTCATAGGGCAGGTTATTTCCAGGCCTAATCAATAAATTAGGGCAAACATTACATAATGATGATAAAGAATGTGGTATTTTGCCAGACCTCTTGGGAAATGGGGGAAGAAAATTTCAGTTAGCTTCTGTTTTCCTTGGATGTTGAGGATTCTATGGGTGGGATAAGGAGCTGAAAATCACACTGACAGATTTTGTATTGGATTTTGACTTGTGCTTATGCAGTGCAGAGAAACTGGCTTCTGTAATTGGGTAGTACTAAACTTATGCATCGTGGACTTGAAAAATTAGGATAAAACTGCAAATGTGTTAAATAAGATGCACAGGATGACTTTTATCACTTTGAACTTGTAGACAACAAACGAGAACTGGACACCTTCTATTCTGAATGAAGCTGCAAAGATAATATACAAGGTAAGGTGTGTTGTGGTGTTGTGTTTTGTTGTTTCTTTGTTGTTTTTATTTTTTTTTCCTAAACAAGTGAAGATAGGAAGTGATCTTGGGGAGAAATAATCTGGGGTTCTAAATAAAAAGCGGAAAAATTGTTTTGCGAATTGTCCTGGGTTTGGTTGGGCTGTGTTTTCTTTTTCTGTAGTGTGGTTTTTTGTTTGTTTGTTTTTAATTTTACTGTGTGTTTAAACCAAAGTAGAGTCAAAATAACTGGCTTTACGTAAGACCTAACTTTTAGCTCCATGGCTTAAATAATTTCCCTTAAATGCAAGCACTGATCTCCTCATGAAATGCATTATACAGCAAGTCTGCATGGTAGCTATGATTTCAAATGGGTTGTCAAATTGCCATTTCCTACCTTAGTTTATATGCCTAATACAGTTTGCATTCAGGTAGCTAAACAGTCTCTCTCTTCTCTCTGCCCTCCTGCCCCATGCTGAAAGGAGTATGTAAAGATCTAAGAAATTATAGGAATGAAATCCGAAAGGTTTAATAGTCCTGGCTTCTTTATTAGGCCAAATGTTGGTTTTGTGGCCCTGTAATTCAGAGTCGTATTTAACAGATGTACATGAACTGGTGTGGTTTAAGAACTTGGTTTTTAGCAATTCAATTTTCACTTCAAAAATAGTGTTATAAGATTAAATACATCTTATTGCTAATGGTGGATTTGCTGTCTAGTCTGCTTTTGTTTTCTGCTTTCACAAATGGAAAGCTAAGTTCATGGAATGGGTTGAATACTGAGTATAGAATCTGTTATATGTTTTCTTTCCTGTGCAGCTTTTGTGCCTGGACAGCCTCAGTGCTTATTGGAACATACACAGCAAAATGTATTATCATGGCTCCCGTGAACAAATACTGGTAACGTAGAAGAAAATGGATTAAACAGTGCTATATTCTACAGCTGTAGTAGTATTCAAAACTACACCATGAGAATTTCTACCTCACTTGGCATACTTATGGTCAACTGTATTCTGATACCAGGGTCGTATGTTGATCTGTTGCACCATACACAGTTTATATTTTTTTGTGAACTTCATATGTTATCAACCCCCATAGGTTTTAGAAACAATCAGAAACTGTGCCTCTGAAATCATGTTCTATTGGCATATTCATCTGGACTTCCTGCTGTTTACCCACTACTTTTTACTAACCACTCGGGCTGTATGAGTTGTTATGTAGCTTCTGTAATGAAAAAGGCAATGTTGAGATAATAAATGAGCACAGAATTAATAAAAAAAAAATCAGACTATTAGATCTTTATCAGAACAGGAACTTAGATAATGTTATCTAGATTACCTAAACTGCATGGCTGAAATTAGTGAATAGAGTGAAGCCAAATAGAAGAACAGGATGTTGAAAGAAATTTTAAAAATAATTTTTATTATTTTTATTTTTAACAAACCAAAAGCTCAGGTAGGTAGGTATCCATTGTCAGATCTGAACAAAGAAACAAAAAGTTGCAGAGGTGCTACTGTGATAGTTCTTTAAGACAGCAACTCTTACTATGGGAAGTACCTTTGGCAAAACTTTGAGGAGCTTTAGTAGAATAAGCTATGTGGATGGATGAGTCACAGCTTTAAATGTGGAATGCACAGTAGGACTGAATAAAAAACTTTGAAAGTGAGGTTAGGTCGAACATAATTAAGGTAGACTATATGGAAAAGATTATGCTGGAGTTGTGTTTTTTTCCAGCTCGATGAAGCTGACTTGGTGTAGAGGCCAGAGAAGTAGATGACAGTGCTCCAGTGCAGATGAGAGGCAGCTTGAGGGCAAATTAAGACAGAATGAGAGGCAGATATCTTAAAATTATAATTACAGGGAAAGAATAAAATGAAGTTTTTGTGTGTGGGCTTCCTGAAGGCTATGTCTAGCTTTTACTAATTCATATTTTTTTTTTATTTTTGATGTGAAAAAGTGGTCTCTCTGCAAAATTTTTTGATCCATTATGTTTATAAACGTTTTACAGGTGTTCTCTGTGTTCTTGTGATCAGCAGACAGGAAATAGGTTGAAATACAGATATTTTTGATCAGAAAGTCTATGTTTTAGAAAATGCAAACCAGTTTTTAAATAAGGAACTGGGAAAAACATTACATTGAAGAAATTTGTAGTTACAAAATAGTTTCCTTGTGAAAATGGCTCTTAATATTGGTAGTCTTTATAAAAGATAGTGCAAACAAGCACTTCATCTGCCTTCATATAATAGCTAGTATATATGTTTTCCAAATAGCAGGCCTCCTGCTTTAATTGTTTGTGCCTTTGCAAGTCTGAAACTAGACAAAATGTTTGGGTGCGAATATAGCATTCTCAATAAATTGCCAAAGACTGATAGCAGCAGACAGACCTCATTTTGAATTAAGAATCTCTTCTACTGTGGCATTTCTCAGGCCTCTCAGGCTGCGCTGTTATTTTACTGATTTCTTTCTGTCTTTAATTCCTCTCGTACCTGCGGAATACCAGGAGGCTCAAGTGGCCTCCTTATGTGCTAAAAATGAGGAAGAGTAGAATATGAATTGGTACTCCTGGTACCTTCAAGGAGGTTAAAAACAAATGCTCAATCTATTATGCTATGTGTTTGAGTGTACATGTGAGCTACATGTTTCTGAATTAACACACTATAGTTGTTATTGCAAGATTTAGACAAGTTGAGCCAACTTTGTCAAAACTACTAATATTCCAGTTGATATGAGAAACTTAGAATTCTTTTTAATCTGGTGTATTTAAAACATTCTCTCTAAGGTACTTGTGTTATTTTAGCTTTCCCATTTAGGGGAAGGAGGCCCTTATGTCAAGATTTAATGTTAACGTTAACAAAACCAGGGCATCTAGCAAAATACATGCAAACTTAATTTGGTCTACTCAAAGTTTAGAGAACTGTAAACAAGTAATGCTCTTCAGCAGTTGCTAGACAGTACTGTATTCCTTTACAGGATCAGCTGAAAAGAGGAATTTCTTGTCGTGGTAGCCAGCCTCAAGACTACCAGTACAGTAAGTGAAATAGGAATGATGGGATATAAATTGTTCTGAGCATGTTATTAATGCTATACAACAGCCTCGCCTGATCATGCAGGCATGCCCATACTGACTTTATTTTACAAAAACCTAAACATAAGTCATGTTAGAGCTTGTATGCTTTTTGAATGCTGCTGGGATATCTTAATGCTAGGAATTGCATCCTTATGCTGTGGGTCTTGAGTATACACATGGTCAGTACAAAGTGGTTGATATATCAGGCAGTGGAAATAAATACTTTAAGATTGCTTCCCATACTTTAATAGTAAACATAAAATAAATCTGAGTTTTTTTCTCTCTAAGTTTTTAGACCAGTATCAGCCTCTGCAAGACTGTATATCAACACATGTGCAGAAGTAGAACTAAAAACTCCCAAGCTTGATTGTAACGTAGAAGTACAGAGAATTGTCATTGAATTCACTAAGCCACAGGTAAGCTGGCTTGATATCCCATGTCACCTATTTTAGAATTTGCAATGAATTGTAGGAATTTTTTGTTGTTGTTGGAGAATATTGTTCTTTGTGAATTTTCTGCTTATATGCAAGTTGACTGTCGAAATTGTTTAGCAGTAACTGTGGGAATAGTGTAGGATCGTTTTCCCTTTATGCAACTGTCAGTTCGTGGTGCTAGATCTGGACGCTCTGACCCTGTTTTCTGTGGATCCTCTGCTCAGTATCCCACCCTTCCAATAGCATTCCTTTCATATAGACAATGGAATCATTCTTATGAGTAACCCTTATTTTATAAAGCTATAAGACAACATTATAATTGCAGAGGTGGCAGGATACAAGCAAAGGTGAGAATGAGTGGAGTGCGCTGATAGAAGTATCAAGGAACTCATTTAGGTAGCACCCCAGCAATGCTGGTGTTTTCATTTATCCAGTGATAATTTACAGTTAGTTTTAGCTCTTATTGATGGTCAGAGTGTAATCTGAGTTCAGAACAGTACCAACGAGGTTAACTAATGCAAAGGCAGTTCTAAAACTGGGAGAACTGCATTGACAAATGAAGAGAATATGGTTGGTTTGAGAAAGCCTGAGACTTTGCCCTGAGCAGTCTAAAAGAAATACAAATAGGTTTTGGTCTTCAAGGAAACCGAAAGTTCATGTGGTGATGTCTTTCGAGAGCAATGGGTGTAGTCGGTCCACTTTTGCATACTCATGAAAATGCATAGGCTTAAATTTCTGTATAGTTTGTGGAATACTGAAGACTGTGGTATGCATATACTTCAAGTGCTGCATACAACAAAATCTGAACCTCTGCTAAGAAATTTGGTTTTCTGTGTTTAGTACCTCAGCATGATAGACCTTCTGGAGTCCATAGATTACATGGTTCGCAACACACCGTACAGAAGATTTAGGCCAAATGTGTCTGTCCATAAAAATGCCAGCCAATGGTAAGCTGTGTACTTTCATGCATTCTTTGGAAGATGCCCGAGTCCTCTCCAGTATCTTCATTCTCTTTTGTGATTTAACATAGTCTTAAAATTTAGATCATGTATATCACTATGGCTTTCACAAAACTTTGCTTAGCCAAGTAGAAAAGGCTTGCAGAAGAGAATACGTGAAAGAATGAAGTGATGAAAAGCTATCTTGCAAAGCTAACACAGGTCCCCAAAATCTCTGATCAAAATGTTGGTGTTCTCTCTAGAGGTTAGAATTTAATTTTAGAAAAACTAAAGAAAAAAATAGCAAATGTATTACAAGGGAATCATGTATGTCAACTGTTTGTTTTGTTTGTGGTTTTTGATTGTTTTATTTTGTTTTTGTTTTGTTGTTGTTTTTTTCAGGTTTGAACTTCTTGTGGATTTTTTCTAAGTGCTAACTGGTGCTGATAATTGAAGTGCTTAAGCATATTTAGTGCTGTTACAGCCCAAATTTGCAAACATGTAGAAGTCAGTAGAGAATTCAGACTTATAGTTCTTCAGGCATTAAATAAAAGCCCTCAGTCCATTTCTGAAAAGTGATGTTGAAAGTGTTAACGTTTTTATAAATGGAGTTACTCAAATGACAAGTGGTAAACAAAGTGTTTGCATCTTAATAAACTCCCTCTTCAGCTTCTAAATTGTAATGCACAAATGAAATGGAGATTGCTCACAAGCGTGTAATTATTGCAGGTGGAAATACGCAGGTAACAGTGTTCTTGAAGTTCACATCAAAAGATATACCCGAATGTGGTCATGGAGTAACATAAAACAACACAGGCAGCTTCTGAAGAGTTACAAAAATGTGTACAAGAACAAGCTGACACAGAGTAAACTCTCAGAAGATACACAGAGGCAAATTCAGGTATGTGTTTTCTGTCTTTGGAGAAAGTATGTTTTGGTTCCTTTATTAAATAATTCTTTAAATATGCATGACAGGAATCAAGGATGGGGGTTTTACAAGAGCACTAAAGTTCTTTGGAAATACCATTTAAATCTGAAGTTCAGTGTAACCTGTTGTGGACAGAAAGAAAATACTAGTAAAGTGCCATTTAAATAAACCCTTTTTGGTTGCAGATTAATGAACTTCAATGCATTTAAGGAAGTGCAAGATTAATCTATTAAAAGAAAATTAGACTGCCTAATATCAGGTTTCATATTCTAGTGAACTTCTGTCCAGGGGATATATCCTTGAAAGAAAGGAGCAAATCTGTGAAGGAAATTGGAGTATAAACACAAAGGAGCTGGTAGAGGATCTGTAGTGGTGAGCTATTCCTAAATGTGTTTTAGAGGCAAATGATTTCATTTATACATTTTTACAGGACCTGGAAAGGAAACTTGATGTCTTCAATATAATCTTAGCAAGACAACAAGCACAAGTTGAGGTAAGAAAAAAGTTTTGTTCAATAATATTGTAACACTTCAAATAGAATGGCTTTGACATGATAGTATCTTCGAAAAATTTGTGCTGATGAGTTAGGATAGGATAGGGAGGTGGGAAGACAAATTTCCAGTCTTTCCAGGACAAGAGTAAACGAATTTCCAAACTGGAAACCAGTTCTAAAAAACATACCAGGATGTATGCACAGTGTCATTGCTACACACTCTGTGCCGTTCAGGCAATTGTCTAAGGGTGATGATTTAATGATTCTTTTCTTTCTTTGACTTGTGTTATTTCAAGACTGGTTCTGCAGCTGTTCAAGATAAAACAAGTACAGCTGTTCCCATCCTCCATACATCTTTTTAGGGGACAACCAATCTAACTAAAACACAAGTCTGAGAGGATTGTTGAAAGGTAGATAAAGTCTCTAGCTGCATTTTATTTTGGAAATCACATGTGACACTTAACAAGGAATTGCATGTTATAACATTATGAAAAGTGTTGTATCTGCAGTTAAGATCAAAAACACCTAGTGTGCTGAGGGCAAGCTCAGAATAGTCATGAGAGGCATGCTACTAGTTACTCTTTTCCTAACGTGAAAATTAACCTCTGTAGTTGGATCATATAGTTAATATTCATGCCAATGTAACCTCAGTGTTTGTCTACACATCTGGAATGTATGTAAAATGAAGATGAAAAACAAGGAATTATGATTGTTTTTGAGATGATTGTGGTCAGACCTTGATTTTTAAAATGGAAAGTGAAAACTTGAGTACAAAGTAAGTTTTAAGTAATGGTACAGGATCAGTCTTGAGGTTTGTTACTACTAGAGTTAAGGAATGGAGCCTTTTTGTAGTCTAAATGCTAGTGAAATGTGTAGAAAAAGGCCATCCAAAGTAAAAGTAACATATGCTTGTTTCACATGCATGTGTGCACACATATGCCCCCTACCCTGATCCTCATTGTGTTTCTGTCTGGTGAGTCAGAGTGCTCTTAATCCCTTGCTGGGTGGTGTTGCCGTCCATCAGTCAAATGTCTGTTTAACACACATACATACATACATGCATTATTTACAGAAAAACAAAGTATATAATGATGTTATTAACTGTCTATTTTAATGTCTGTTTGTAGACGATAAGATCAGGACAAAAGCTACTGAAGAAGAAAACCACTGATGTAGAAAAAAAAAGTGGAGGATGGTTTAGTGGTTTCTGGAGTAGAAGAGCATCTGCGAAAAGGGAAGATGAAGAATCACTTGTTCCTGAAAGTAGGTGAAGACTCTAATGCACTGACTACTATAGAGAGTTTAAGTTTCTATATAAAGAAGAAGGTTATATGTTTTGCTTCCTGCTATGCACATAGAGTATGGCATAAGCGATACAATGTAGTATTGACCCATGTTACAGTGTTACTTACTGTCAGTTAATATTGAGCTGGCAGATAAGGTATGCTTCGTAAATGGTCATAAGCATTTCAGAACCTTGGTAAGGATAAGAGTATTGAGCTTATTGCTGTAGTGTGATAAGCAAAGAACGGAATACTATATTCTGGTGACTTGCTGCCTGGATCAGAGGTGTGCTTTGATAGTACTCCTCAAAGCTATTTTCATTGTTGAGGACTATGGGTACTCTTGTAATATAACTTATATCAATTTCTGTGCTATGTCTGTAATGTCACATACAAAGGCTTCTTCTGTGTGAATTATTTTACAATATGGAACTTAATGCAATAGGAAGAATCAAATAAATGTCTCAGCAGAACTTAAGTACAGTAGAAAACAAATTGGAGGAAAAATGCTTATCATTAATAATTAAAGTGCCTTTTTGGTTTTTAGCTATTGACGAACTAATGACACCAGAAGAGAAAGCTAAGCTTTTTACTGCTATTGGATATAGTGAAGGCTCCCATCATCTTTCCTTGCCGAAGCAGGTAAGCAATATTTTTGGGGATGGTTCAAAAAAAAAACCCAAACAAAACCAACCAAACAAAAAAACCTTTCTGATGCATGTTAGCCTTAAGATAAACAGTAGAACGTGTCAGTGCAAGTGAAATCTGTGTTGATTGTGCAAAGGTTAAAAAAAATTCAGAAAACACAAAGAACGGCTTATGTTTTCTTTGGTGTTCTTCTGCCTCGTGCACAACCCTGATCTAGAGTGATTTATAAGTAGCAAACTGGATGATGGATACTTATTTGCGACTTGGAAGACAGTAAAAAAAACACCTAACTGTAAATGACAATAGATTCCGTGTTAGCTTTTTCATTGCAGCTGTTTCTTGCTGCCTCTGGTGGTGAAAACTACATTAGTATATGCGGTATTTTTTTGTTTTTAATCCAAAGTCAGTTTGATTCTGATAATTGAATAGTAGTTGTTTCTATAAAGGTGAACATTGGCATCTGGTTATTTCCGGTTTGACCTAATGTTTATAACTTTCAGGGATGCTTTTCTTAGAAGGATCATGTTATGCTTCTATTAAAATGTCCTAATGATAAGTGTTAGGAGATTTCAGTTGTAGTGCCTTTTTTCCTACTACCCAAAGGCAAGTATAAAATTAAAAAAAACACAACCAAACAACTAACCAAACAAGAAACCCCCACATTTTTGTCACAGATAACGTTTGGCTTGTAAGCTTACATGTACCTCACACATGGAAGTTCAGAGTTGTTTGAGTGGCAGCATGGAGGCCTGTGCGCTATTGTATGAACTTGTGGTCCTGTCAAATTGTAAAGAGCAGAGCAGCAGCAAGCATTTCTTAACCAACAAAGAAGAGGCACAGCCCAGACAGTACCCAGTACTGCTGCTGTTTTTTCTGTTTCATGCTTTCCTTGCTTACCTGTATAGAAAAACTTCTGCTTTTAATTTGGACAAATTAAGTGTAAAGGTGCTTTCATTTCTTTCAGTACCCTAAAGAAAGGTTCAGGCTTCAAATTCAGATAGGAAGTATTATTTGATTATTCTTAAGTTGTTGAGTGACATAGTCATAAAACGGTACATGTGTCAGGAAACCAAAACCTTTTCTTGACAAGGTCAAGAGATGACATTCAGCAGCAAGAACAACAAAAGTATATATACAATGTCTTTTAAAATGTAGTTATTGGATGGGATTATGATCATTTGATTTGCTGATCTTGCTAGCTCTCTACTGAGTTTAGTTTAGCCGCATTTGCTTTCATGGTTTAAAGAAAACTTCCCAGAATCCTGAAAAGAGATACAGACTATGTCTGCTTTGCGTTTGTCAAAATGTACTGTTTTATGTTAAAGAACTGACTCATAAGGGTTGAAAGAAAGTGGACTCTAAACTTCGCTTCCTACATAGGGATATGTTTCTTACCTTAGTTGACTTGAATGGCTTTAAACGCCGTATATCTTTAGGTCTGTTGAAATTAGGAGTTGTGAGAAATTATCCATATCAAGATGACTAATTTCAGTTTTCTCTGTCCTTCTCTCTAGTATGTTGCTCGTGTTGTGACACTGAAGCTGTTGAGCACTTCTCTTACCATTAAAGAAGACAAGAATGTGGCAGAAATTCTTAAAGTACAGATAATTGATTTAAGTACCAAAATATCACAGCGCCCAGGAGCACAGGCCATTAAGTAATTGGATTGGTATTTTCTTTTTGTATAAATGTCTTCTTGCCCTCACCCGCCAAACTTATTACATTTTTTCTTGGGTAGTGCATTACGTTGTATATTGACTTCTAAATTTATGTGCTTTTTGCAATTGCACTCTGAAAAGTTATGGTCATGTAACTTGGTGAATAGCATAGAATGGAATGAAGAAAGGAGTATTATTTGATAGTATTCATAAACAACAATAATCTCTGTCTTGAATCCAAATGTTGGAGTGCTGAATATTACTTTTTGGAAGTAATAACTTATGCAGTGTGAAATGGTCTGGCTAACACACTCCAGCCAAGCTACTGAATGTATTTCCAGCTTTCTACAGAAATGAAAAATTATGTCCAAAACTGATTTAGAAGTCAATATGTAGTAGTTAATGCTCCTGTTAATTTTCACCTGTAGCGTAAGTATTCTGCCTTTCATTTATTTGGCAACTAATTCTCTTAATAAACATGAGCTAAAAGTTAAATCGAGTCTACCTTGCAGATAACTGAAGGTAAGAAGAAAATATCACCCTTATGTTGCTGTGAAAAGCTTGCTTCCTCTTTATTTTTCCAGCTTATTAATGTTATAATTCCTTAAGAGCATGGTTTGTTAGTCCCGTGAAGTTAGTCATGTCTGGCTTGATCAAAGACTGTCTCATCTTGCTTGTCTTTCCTAGATGGAACTGTGTTCTCTATTCTAATTAGGTATATTTAACTATTCATCCTCTTCAGGGTTGAAGCAAAGCTTGAAAATTGGTACGTTACAGGCTTAAGACAAGAAAAAGTTGTACCATCTCTTGTGGCTTCCATCGGGGATAGAAAGTCTTCTCTGCTTAGGATAGAGTTCAATGTTAACCCAGAGGATAGTACAGCTGACCAGAGTCTTACTATTGAATCACAGCCTGTGGAGATCAAATACGATGCAGTGAGTAGTAGCCAAAACTCTTTTTCTGATTCTCCTTTTTCTGCTGTTATTCTCTTTGCTCTGTCAAGATGTATTTTTGAGTTTTCACTGAGTGGCATTGGTGTATATTGATAATTCTTGTTTCCCTTTTTTTGAAAAGAGAACAATAAATGCAATGGTAGAATTCTTTCAGACAAGTAAGGGAATGGATCTTGAAAGATTAACCTCAGCCACATTAACGAAGCTGGAAGAAATCAAGGAAAGAACTGCTGCAGGTAAGATAACAAATCTCAGGTGAGGTGAACCCTTGAATGTCTTAATGTTTCAATATGATTTTCTTGAAACTCTGCTTATGTTTTGATTACTGGCCAAATAGTATGATTGGGTTTTTTCCTTGAGTGATTGACTTGGAGGATTAGTGGATGTGTTGTGGGGAGGAGCATTGAGAAATCAGTAGAATGCTACAAGAGTAAGTCTTTACTCCAGATGTTACATGTCAGATGGATAGCATCTCTTCAGATGTTGACTGGCACAAATGTTTCACTCGTGAATACCCTTTCAGTTTTAATGTACCTTTCTTTTTATTTAAGGATTAATTCATATTATTGAAATGCGGAAAGTCCTTGACTTGAAGATTGATCTGAAAGCCTCCTATCTAGTGATTCCACAGACTGGTTTCCACCGTGAAAAATCAGATTTGCTGATTTTGGACTTTGGTACATTTAAGGTATATAAATGACCTCTCTTATAAGCTCAGAGGAAGAAAATATTCTTTTCTCCTGACCTAGCTGTCGTGTGAAACTGTCCTGTTTTCAGAAGGCAAAGATGAAACATTGATCAATATTCAAAGCTGTTGTCTTTGACATACTTGTACTAGTTAATCTCCCCAGGGAACATTTTCATTTTGTAATCATGATTGTAATGGCTTATAATTTAATATCTTTCACTTCTCCAGCAAAACACAACTTATATTTCCTTTTTTTTTTGTAACTGATAGCCTTTATTAATAGAAGAGAATATGATTTTTTCTCTTGGAGTTTGAAAGTTGATTCCCTTGTCTGTATAAAATTTAAAGATTAGAATAATTGCACTTGATTTTAGCTGACTGATGAAATGTTTATTTCAGTTGTACTCCATCAGTGAACTTGTAAACCAAAAAGAAAAATTTTTTTGTATAACTTGAATACAGTGGATTGATGGAAGCAACAAAAAAAATCTGCTTACTTTTGATAAGTGTGAAATGATTTAAGATCTCTTCTCTATAAGACTCCTGATGTCAATCATAAACTCCTATGAATCATCTTTTTCATCTCCATTAGAATTAATAACACATGTATTTAAGTTTTAGACTTAGCTTTATTTTGTCCTTTATGTGTTTAGCTGCACAGCATAAATCAAGGACGTAGTGAAGCTTCTACCTTTTCATCTTTAGAGGAGCTTATGGACAAAGCTTATGACAAGTTTGATGTGGAAATAAAAAATGTGCAGCTTCTTTTTGGAAGAAAAGGTAACAAAACAACATAGTTGCTGTTTATTGAAAAGATTGAAGGCTGCTTGCCTGTAAATAAATATGTTTTTTTAAATAAAGAAGGCAAACCAAAACCAGTAGTTAATGAAAGGATAGATTATAATATGCATGTATCTAGTATTAAACTGTGAAAAAAATTGTTAGTTTCTCTTCAAACAGCTGCTTGCATTTTGTTTGGACTTGTGTGTCACCTGTTTAACTTGATGCCAGCGAACAACATAAATGCATAGAACTACTATGTTTTCCAGCATATGCAGGAAAATACAGTTCAAGTTAGCCTTAGTGCATCATTTGGACTTAAGTTTGTGCAGTCAACAGAATGCTAGGTTCCTGGTTTGTGTTTATCCATGTATCTGTTTTTTTCTTTTTTTAGGATTCTATGTTCAGATGCATGTTACAGTGTAGAATCGGGCTTAAGGCTGCTAAAGCAATAAATGTTAAGAACTATTGAAAATGGATTCTGAAGCACTTAAAATACTTGACCCAAATTGTTCTAGGTTTCTCTAGTTTGTGAGTTCTTTATCCTTTCCTAGTGATGCGATTTGGTTACTTTAGCGATACCTTAAGTAAAGCATTTAGCAAGCAATGTTTTGTTAATCTAAATTTACTGAACATCTGCAGGTGAAAACTGGCAGAAGGCTCGTTTTCAACATCCATCAACTTTGCACATATTACATCCTATGGATATTAATGTACAGCTGGCAAAATCGATGGTGGAAAGAGATACCAGGATGGCAAAGTAATGTATTAATTTTGAAAGGATTTCTTTTAAACTACTGTGTACTTATAGAAAAGAAAGCTGTTTGGTTTGTGTTTTGGTTTTTTTTTTTTTCCCCACCCCCAAATATTCAATTACATTTTATAATCCGAAGCTATTAACTTAAGTAATAGAAGTGGTTTGCTACTCTTTATGAAGCCTTTCTTGACTAGTAGTTCCCTGATCACCTTCACTGGTTATGAACTATACTGTTTAAACTGAATTTAAGACCTCTTTTTTATTTTCACAGTCATTAGCTTTGCTGTGATGTGATCTTTATATGTGAGTTTAGATACTGATAAGATTTAAATAAAGAATTGATATGTACTTTTTTTTGTCTTGGAGTTTAATATATATTTTTTTTAAGGTTTAAAGTGTCAGGAGGACTTCCATTGGTGCGTGTCAGACTCTCTGACCAGAAAATCAAGGCAATTTTTGATCTGATTGATAGCATTCCATTGCCTCGGAAGTCATCCGTGTCAGTTCCAAGCACAAAGGTAAGCTGACTATAACTAAGAAAACTGAAACTAAAAAAAACCCCGAAACACTGAAGTGATCATTTTTAGTGAAAATTCCTGCTAATGTCCATGGTCTTTTTCACTTGAAATAAGAGATCTGTTACCAAGCTGAGTTAGGCAAAGTGTCTTCATTATGACTGATAAGAACATGCTGAGCTTATGCAAACAAGGTTAGCTTAGCCTTTGTCTTTTTTGTGCTGGCTTCAATATAAGTATTGGCAAAACTGATCTTTCCAAGTAATATGGAGGAGGCAAAGTTAAACATGCATCATCAGTAGAAAATACAACTGAAAATATACAAACTTGAAGGTAGTGACTTTTTTTTTCCCCTTCCTTCTAGGTGCCGTCTATTCCCACGATTTCTGTTGTTAATAAAGGGTTACTTAATACACGTCAGTTTTTACCAGAAATAGTGTCAGGTAAGAAGCTACAGATAAACCTTTGTGAAAGTAGAAGGCCATCACTTAAGGAATATCTAACGTTTTCAGGCTTCTGTTGATCTTAAAACATGTTATAAAGGCAGTAGAGATGAGTATTATTGATCATCTCTAACTTCAATTACACAAGAAGGTCCAATGAAGATGCTGATGTTATCTCAGAATTATAAACTTGCTTTTTTCTAAAGAGAAAAAACACCCAACTTTTTGGGATTAATCAACATTATGCATAAGCAACTTCTTCAAATATAAGTGAGCTATTAATAACTGTATTAGTTTGTCATTAGCAAACCCGTGTAATTATTCAGATGTCATGAGACACCTTTTTAGCATGGAGTATTGAAGAACCTGTTATTTCTGAATTGACTTAAATCTAAAACGGATTTAGCTAAATACACATCTGCTAGTGCTGCCACATCAGGGTGCATACTTTGGGGCAGGCACATGAGAACGATGAGTTGGCCTAAAGGATGGGTACGCTTGCGTTTAAGCAGCCAACAGGTGGCAAAAATACACTGTTACAAACATCACCTGTACTGTCTGGAGTGTTCTCTGCATTAGCAAAGCTCTCCTTTTTCTGAAAATGCACAACTAGAGTAACAAATGGCAAATTACTGTATTGACACTGTAGATTTGAGCATTCACTTCCATGGTTGATCTAGAGAAGAACTTCGCTATACTGGAACCTGGGAAACTTGTTTCTGGAGCTTACTTTGTAACTGGTTTTCCTTATATGTGTTCTTGAAAGTCTAATGATATAGCTAAACTCTACTGCTTTCCTTAATAGGCCTTTAATTTTCTTCACTTCTCATCCAGTGGCTAAGAAAGCAGTATAGATATAAAAGCTATACTTTGTCAGATTAGGTTTAGGCTGCTCATACAGTTTAAAGTTCCACTGGAATGGGAAGGAGAGGGTGGGATATTTAGTCCTGTTTCTGGAAAAAGTTTGCTAAGGGAGAAGTTGATTCTCTTCTGTAGACTCTGAAGAAGATGATTTTGATTTTGAGGGAAGTTCTGAACCAGCTGATGGGTCACTAATTAAAGGAGAAGAAATGAGAAATAAGGAGCCTGTTAAAGAGGAACTGACAGATCTTCAGCTGAAGTTTGAAGTTAAAGAGGTATGTCTCTTGAGTTCTGTTTTTTGCCTTCTACATAAAGAATACTGAAAAAAACCCCAATGTTTTATTACCTGTGTTCTGCAGATTTAGTGGATGCAAAAGCAAAGCCACCAAACAAAAGAATAGATATGTATATGCATACATATTTCAGTGTGTGAGTTATTGATACATGGTATGCATATGAGTTATTTTTTGTCGATGGTAAATAGAACACACATGCATACTTGATCTGTGTATGTATTAAAAAAAATCAGCAAAAAAGCCCCTTATTGAAGTATTTTTTTGTACAGAATAATAGTACCACGTCATAATTTTGGGGTGGGAGGTAGGAAATTTTTACTGGAAGTACAAAGTAAATACCCAGGCAGGTCACTTGCCAAGAACAAATCCCAAAATATGTCTGTAATACTTATGTCTCGTCACCAGACAGTCACTTTTTTTTTTTTCTGTTTTTACACTTCAACTCTGTAATAATACTTCCTGTAAGGCAGGCACGGAATTACTTTAGCTCTTTATGCCATTGTTGGTTTGAATGGTGAGAATGCTACATGTGAAAAGATGGCGTAACTTTGTATTTCTTGCTCATCCAGGTTTTAGTCGAACTCACCAGGCAGAAGAAAACTGAGGAAATGGTACTTGTATTTGATGTAATGCATCTTGGGACAGAAGCTACGATCAGAACCTATAATTTAACAGCGGTGTCTTATTTAAAGGAAATAAGCTTGGATTACTATGGAATTGGAGGTAATAAGCAATGGGACAGAAGTATACTACTATGTGTGCATATATGTCTGTAGCAGTTAGTCTGAAATGTGGCTCTCTTGTCTCTTGTGCTCACTGAAATCCAAATGTTCTTCTAGTTTTCCAGTTAAAATACTTGATACGCAACTGTCCATTGGCAGTGCCTGTCCCATTGGTACAGTTGATAAGCTCTGGACTCCACCATAATGCTTATTAGATTAATAGATGTCTTAGTGCTTAGTGCTTGGATGAAGAAAGTGTACAGAAATGCAATTTTGGACTTAACGAATGGAAGCAATGATCCTTATTTGCTGGTGTAATGCATTTTATGAGTGTTGACAGTTCATCCCTATCTTCAAGGCACAAATTCTTTGGTTCTCCAAAAGAACAAAGATTACCCTAATTCTTCTCTATTTCATGTGATATGTTACAGGTAAAAAAGCACCTATTCATCTAATTAGTTCCTCAGATAAACCTGGCTTAGACCTTCTGAAGGTGGAATATATCAAGGTATACATAAAGCTTTAAAAATTTATTTTTAAAGTACTTTTATGTGTTATAAAGCATTATAGGTTCTTAAACACACTATTCAGAGCTAGTGGATTGTCGTTTATCTTCTGAAGAGCACAGTGACTGGTTGCAATTAATATTAACCTTCATGTGAATCATTATTTTCAGGCTGACAGAAATGGGCCACACTTTCAGACAGTTTTTGACAACACTGAACAGATGATTAAAGTGAGTGCTTGTGGATATTACTGCTTATTTTGGTTTGGTTTCCTGGCATAGAAGGGAGGAGTCAACAAGGGCTCTTTGGCTTTCCTGTTTCCTTCCCACTTGGCCTTGCTGCAGGGAGATTTAAAGAGTTAAAATGGACTTGAAAATCTTTATACAATATAAGCACAGTGTGTTAGTCTGTTTCTTAGCTATGATGAAAAACTGTCTAGCTAGCTCATGTGGATAAAATTAAAAATAAAATTAGAATCTGTCTTCTCATGCATATGAGATCTTGAAGTTCAAGTGCCCAGTATGGGACAATGTAGTAGGGTCCAGAAGTCATTCCCTTTCCTGATGATCGGTTTGTGTTGTGAGTGCCACATCATCAGCACTCTTGCTGAATTTATTACGAAGTCTAAATCAATTCATGAGTGATTTTTTTGGGGCAGGGGGAGGGCAGATGGGAGCATGTTCTAATTTTTCACTCTGAAGTATGACTTGGGTGCTTCTTGTGATACTGCATTTTCCTCTCCATAGGACATAGACTCTACAATGAGAATTCAATCACTTAAAAAGTATTGCAATACAGGGGAATGTTTTTAGACAGCAAGTGCCTAACTTAAATTCTGACTGTTGTACTAATGGTGTTATTTTTGAGCCAGAGTCTTCAATCTGAGGAAAAGCAGAGTCTTGAGGAATTCTGGAAATAAATTACAAAGGGCTGTCAGTTTTCTGTGATAGCAACTTCCCTCCTTTATAACTTAATGGCATTATTTTGTTTGCCATTTTTTGGCGTGAAGACAAATATTTCACTTGCTGTCTAATAGGTTTTAGAATGTCTATAGATTTCATCAGGGAAGTCTAGTTATCACTGGAGTCTTCTTGCCAAGAAAAGGTTCCTGAAGCCACAGGAGAGGATGACAGTTCTGCTCCTCTGCTACTGAGGTGGATGTACATACTGAGTTCACTGACTTGATGCTATGGGATAGCGCTCATGTTAAGAGAACTCAACTTTCTGTACATCATCAGGTGTTGCCTTGCAACTCTTCCATGCGACTTCTGTTTCTGGAAGAATTGCAGTTGAGCTCTTTTTCCAATTTCAAGCCCATTCAAGTGATTAACTTTCACTAAATTACATGGCAGGCACTTATTCTCCTTTTGAACTCCCTTAATTGATTTGTTGAGAAATAACTTTATGCTAAATACCTGCATGGCAGCCACCTGCCCCTCATCCGTTCATGTAGAACGTTGTGTTAGTGCAGGAGCATTCGAGGAATCTGTTTTGAAAGAGCGTGTTGCTTCAGAAGACTGAATCCTGGTTTAGGTTAGACTACTTTATTTCAGGTGTATCTTTCTCAGTCATGTAATTAAGTTTTCCACTTAATGCAGTTTTCCACAGGGAGTTTTTCCCTTATTTAGTGCTTCTAAATTAATTTTGTATCACTTGACTTTTGTACTGAGGAGGTTATAGGTTAACAGTTACAGCTGTTGGGTTTTTGTTAGATTTTCTTATTTTCTAAGCTTGCCACTTTTTTGCTTTACAGAAGGCTTTTTTCCTTTATCATCTGTGGCTTGTAATACGTGAAGCTTTTCTGTTTCTAAGAAATTGTTGCATTCCATTGGGTACTTTTGCACCTGAGTCCAACTCTTATATTTGTGAGTTACTTTTTTGTCACGTGGTGCCTCATGTTTTCAACAGGTAGCTTTTTCATCATTGAACCTTCTACTGCATACCGAGGCCCTTATGTCTGCCATCAGCTTTCTAACAGCTGTTAGTCCATTAGGCAATCGAAGTGGTGGAGACACACCAACTAAAGCTGAAAAACAAGATGACACTAGATTGCAGAAAGGTACAGTTGTGTTGGTTAAAATGGTGTTTGTGAAAGGATGTGTTGCATGCTGGCAAAAGGATCAAGTCCAGAGAAACCTGATTAGTGTGTGGTGATGGTCAAAATTTACATGACTGGCTCACCAGGCTGGAGGACTGATTAAAAACAAACAAGAAAATCGACTAACCAAACAAAAACCTCAAGAACCACAATGGTTTTGATAAGAAATGGTGTTGTAAGGTGAGCTTTTTAGTGTTTCACAGCTATTTCACAAATAGACTTAAATTTGAATGAGATTTCTGTGAGCTTATAGTGCTCAAACAGCAGCATGATCTTAGTGTTCATGGTAAAACAAAGGAGACAAATAGTACTTTGATTACACTGTGTTATTGATCTGGGTGATTTAAATATACTTTCAAAGCAGTCGAGTCCTTTGCTAGCCTAATGAATACCTTGCTGTTCCTGTAGCACTGAAACAAAAAATTAATTCCTGTCAAAATATGCTCAGAAGGGAACAGCTCCACTGTCCCTGATATTAAGTGCAAAACTTGAGCATTAGGTGAGCAGGAAATGAGGTGTCTGGTGAATGTTCAGAATCACTTGTAATTTTAAATGGTCTGGGTTTGAATCTGCAGGCTGAAAAAGAAGCTGCTGCTGTGTACAGTTTAACAAAGCACATAGACATTTGAGCTCTTGGATTAGCACTCTGCTACTCGTGGTTAATGATGGCGCAGACCATCGGTGAGGTCTGATGGCTTCTGGTCTTTCCCCACAGACAGCGTTTGACACTTGTGTGTGACTTCACCTTATTGTCACCAGTGTTAACACTTACTCTCTTAAAACCTTGATGTTGCCTGTCTGAAATAGGCTTCCAAGGTTTGCTGTTTTTTACAAGCTTGAAGTTTAAAAGAAAACTTCCTACATTAGGATCTTGGAATAGGAAATATTAGATAACCTGAAAAAACACTACTGTGAACCTGTTGAGTTATTGACAATGTTAAAGGTAAATATACTGAGCAATTTGTCTTCCCTTGAGCTAGCAATTACCCTTCATTTCAAAAACAGAGACTCATCACTAGATGGGAAGAGTATCAGACATAGAATTACAAGCAAAAGCTGACATGTTTTACTCTCACAGTAGAGTTACCTTCAGAGCAAGACTTGTTGCTCTAAGATCGGATGTAACAGACTTAATTGTGATAATGGTGGTAAAAGAACCTATAGGAAACAAAACTGTCATCTGAATGCCAGAAAAACCCTTAGACCAAAACAATCCTCAATACTCTCAGGAGTTTAAGTGAAAATATGAATTATATGTACCTTGAAAATCCCCTCTCTCTCATTTCTAGTGGCTAGACCTTCCAAGGATAAGGATGTCTTTGACTTGAAGCTTTTTGCCAAGCTGGATGCATTCTGTTTAAATATTTGTGATGAGAAAAAGAACATTGCAGATATCAAGATACAAGGTATTAAATTCTTTGTTACTAGTAACTCATCTAGTAGTTTTGTTTCAAAGCAGCTGCTAATAATTGGACTAAAAGATATTTACAGTGTAAATTTTCACTGCTTGACCTTTTATTATTGTTCTCTGTACAAACATGGCTGTGGTATTGTTTTCACAGTCAGTCTTCTGGTCTGTCAAAACCATTTGGCCTCCAGCTAGAAAAGCATTATGTATAATTCTTCAGGTAATTAGGTTTATGTTTTGAAGGAGCTGGATTATGAGTGGCTTTTCATGTTGTACTAAGCTTTGGATATTTTTCTGGTGTACTTGAATTATTTAGGATAAAATAAACTTCACTTCTTTCTTTGCTTTCGAACTCCTAGGGTTTGTTTGGGTTTCTTGCTTTGTTTTTGTTTTCTTGATTCTTTTTTGCCCCTCAGAAGGACTATCAATAGTTCTGAGTGAGAGAGAAGGTGGACGTTTAAATTACAAGTTCGGCTATAGCTGCCATCCTATTAGATGCCAAGACACTCTCTTATAATGAATATTTAATCATGTGTAACAAGAATATGTAATGCAGTTCATAATGTCTCGTGCTTGTGCCCATCTCGAAATCATATGATGTGTTCACACAAGGTTTTGTACACAAGTGTTGTATTTCAATACAGTATAGTAATACCTTTTTTGATAGAAAATCTCAGTAAACTGAGTAGCTTGGTTATTAAGAGATGGATTATTGATTGACTATTTTATTCGGCATAGTAGCTCATTTCTTTCCAAAGGTGCTTGATATTGAGACAGCATCTGTATTAGAAATTTTTCTATTTTGTTTTGTTCAAAGTTGTAGTATAACAGACAGCATAGTGTATGGACTTGGATTTGAGCTCTAGACAATATACTTATTTGTTGTGTCTGATTGATAAAGTGCAAGAGGTCTCTACTTCCAGAACTTAAAATGCTTTTTTGATTTTGGAGAAGTCATGGTAGTTGAGGAAGTACTTGTAATTATTCTGATTAGGATACAGGGAGACCAGAATGCATTAGATCAAATGGAGCTCTTTTATTTATAGTTCCTTCAGCAATGGATATGTGGTAACTGATTTATTTCATTTGGAAACAGAGGAGACAATCAAGTGTGTTTAGATGTTTTTTGTTGGCGGTTTGAAATTTTCGTTCAATCTAGCAAACTATTAAAAATTCTGTGTTGCACTGTATAATTTACATAACTTTTCTCACCTCCCCTACTGGTGTCATGTGTCCCCACCCTGAAAATGAGTGTTACTTCTGTTATGCACTATAACTGTTTCTCTTTTTACTGTACAGGTCTTGACTCATCTCTTCTCCTTCAGCCAAGTCACACTGTCTTCTTTGCCCGACTTAAAGATATAGTTGTGACAGATGTTGATTCAAGGACCCTTCATAAAAAAGTACTCAACTACAAGATTTAAATTTTTATTTGATTCTTGGTTAGTTTTGTGTGTTTAAATGTGAAATGTAATAGATATTCTTATTCCCCTCTTCTTAAAATATTTGATTTGTCGTGAATACCTCTTATCAAATAAGATAAGTGGTAAAGCATAATTCTCATATTAGAAGAATGGATGTTCAAAAAGATTGAAAAAAAAATCGTGTCTAACTTGTACATCTGGTAGGCTGATGATATATTTAGTTCTTTATGTACATTTTTAGAAGCTGATGATGGCTATAGTAGGTACTGTTTTTCTCTTTCTAGGCTGTGTCTATAGTAGGAGATGAAGTTTTCAGTTTCAATCTGGTATTAGATCCATATGCTACTGAAGGAGAAGCCTACACTGACATGTCGAAAGTGGATGCTACTGTATCTTTGAAAGTGGGCTGTATTCAAATAGTGTACCTTCACAAATTTCTCATGTCTCTTCTGGTAAGTCTTTCTTCTGTATGTTTCTGCTGCATTCTCAAATTAGTCTTCCTTGTTTGTGTCCTCAGTACGAGTGGTAAATTAAGTTTCTGAAAGAGACAGGATACACTTAATTTATCATGTGTAGTATTAAAATACCTTAAATAAGCTTTAACTCATTAGAATTTCAAAAAAATAACACAATGCAAATGGATGACTTCCCATCCTCTGCTTTGGAAATACAGAAAAACTTGGTGCTATTAAGGTATTTTGGGGGTTTTGTGTTCCCTGCCCTCTCCACCCTGGCAAAAACCTCAGTTCTTTGCAAACACATCTGAGCTAAAATTAGAGGCAGAACTTTCTGCAAGGTTAGATGGTATGAGAACTGCAAACCAATCACTGTAAATATTTATACCTTTGTCATGTATCCTAATGTTGGCTTTTTTAATAAAGCATTAGTGGACCTGGTGTTCTTCAGTACTGACTTTCACAGGAATTAGTATTCACAGAGGGCAAAGAGTGGCTCTAAAAATGTGTCCCCAAAAGCGAATGAAGAAGGAAAAAGTAGAAACAAGTTTGAAATGAGTGGTTTGTCTGGTTAGTATGTTTTTGACCCTATAATACAGGTCATGACAGAAGGGACTCAGTTGTCTTTCCCTGGGTAAAACAACAGAACAGGCAGTGTGATTGTTGGTTGGTGTTTGTTGTGATTGATGATGTAAAATGAGAGTAACTTAGGTTAAGGAAGAAATGTCTGTAAACAGTGTTTTTTCTTCTTCATCTGCTTGTTCTAGACCTTTTTGAACAACTTCCAGGCAGCTAAGGAGGCATTGAGCGCTGCTACGGTCCAAGCTGCAGAAAAGGCGGCTACCAGTGTAAAAGACCTGGCTGAAAGGAGTTTTCGCCTTGCAATGGATATTGACTTGAAAGCACCAGTTATAGTCATTCCTCAGTCCTCAGTTTCCTCCAGTGCTATAATAATAGATCTTGGCTTGATTAGGATTCAGAACCAGTTTAGCTTGGTGCCTCCAGAAGGCAGTTCGCTTCCTCCAGTCATTGAGAAAATGGATGTACAGCTGACAAAGCTGAAACTTTCTAGGTAAGGTACACTTTATTAAGTAATGCCTTAGCTAATTTCTTATATTAATACTCTATAGGATATTAATCTACTTGCTTAGAATCCCTGTGCGGTGACAGTGTCAAATATTTGCTGTTAACATACTAACTTCTTAAGGGCAAGTAAATTAGTAGGAAAATAAGATACTGTTCTGCTCAGGAAGCCCTTTAAGCCTGAAGAGATATTGCATTTGGGGTTTTAAGATGTTTGAAAGTGTAACATAGGACTTAAGTTCTAACTTCCCCACCACGTGTGGTGTGGGTTTTTTTTTTCCCCCCTCTTTGTTTTAAGGGCCACTATGGAGACGGGCTCGTCGCATCCAGACGTTCAGATACTTCACCCTATTAATTTAAGCCTGTCTGTGAAACGGAATCTATCTGCAGCTTGGTTTCACAAATTACCGGTACTGGAGATCACAGGATATCTGGATGCAATGAATGTAAGTCTTGTGAAAAGAATGTGGTGAAAAGCTTGTGATAATAGTGTAAGACTAACCTTTATGTTATTTCGGGACATAAAAGTGCAATGAGCTGCAAATTTTGAGCAGCTATAGAGTGGGTTTCAGGGATGTCAACAGGGTCTAACCTACCTGTGTGCATGTGCAAGTTTGAAAGTGTCACGTAAAACACTTGAACTGCTGTGTACATTTATTAAACTGAAAGAGAAGGAGTCTTGTTTATTCCCTGCCGTAAGACAGGACCAGCTTAAATAAAGTAATTTTGTCACCAGTTTTCTGAGTCTCTTTTTAGTGCTTTGTTTTGGAAATGACATCTTAAGAGGAATTTAAATTTATGTAAATATTTGTTTTAGTAACTCAAGTTTCATCACTTCCTTTCTCCCTTGAGTTGATGTCAGGATAGTTGGATTTTGTGGCAATTTACATAATATGAAAGAAAATACCAGGTACATCTTGGGTGAAACTGGAATTAAAATACCATCAACTAACATATCATTTACAGGGATGTATTAAAAGCATAGGTATGGTAATTAAAGGCTGCAATTATATTGATAAAGCCTTAGAAGTCATAACCTCCTTTAATCTCCTAGTCCTTTAACAATAAGCTGTTAAAATAATTTCCTTGTGTTACTTGAGAGATGATCCTGCTGACAAAATACCTGTAAATAAGAACTCTTTTTGCCAGGAAACAGTGTTCTGCTTTACTACCCAGTGATAAGTTTAACGACGTGAACTGTGATCTGCCATTTTTTAGGTTGTGTTAAGTCAAGAGGATTTGAATGTCTGTCTCAAATTGTTGACAGAAAACCTTGGTGAAGCAGAAGAACAACAAACTTGTGCACACCCAGTACTGCAAAATGAAGGTCAGAGATGGAATTTGTCATGAATATTAAATGTGTTAGCTTTCAGGAATAATAAAAAGCATTTGTTATCTGGAAAGCAAGCTTATATCTGAGAATATGATGTGTAAGTGATAAACTTCTCTTCTTAATTTTGCAAGGGCAGTGTTCATATTTCATTGCCTGAAGTAAGTGGAAACATTACAAGACGAAATTTGGTAATTGTGTTAGTTAAAATGTTACAAAACTAGCAAGGTATTGAGATGGCAGGGTCATCTTGTTGCCAGAACATGTTTCTGTTCCTTTGCCTACTCTGAAGTTAACAGCTCTGCTGTTGGAAATGTTTCTAGCTTGTTTTGGGTGACTGTAAGCCATCTAATCTAATAAAAGAATTGGATATGTTTCTTGAGTTAAACAAATGGTGGTAGTTTCAAAAGTTAACCAATTTATTGAATGTTTCAGGTAAAAGCCAAGAAATGGAGAAATCAGTTTTGAGATGGGATACAAGTGTTAAAGAAGTAATCCTGTCTGAAAAGAGAAAAAGAATGTTAAATGAAGATGTAATCAATATGCTGCTTAATTTTGAAATCAAAGAGGTATATATCCATTTGTAAAATATGTTGTTACTGAATCCAATACTCATGCTTTCTTCTTAGAATTAGTGGGCTAGAAAGTCCATTTTAACTATTTAAGGAAGAGGGTACATACCAACAGAAAGAAACCAAAAAAAACCAACAACCAACCAGGACCAGATTCTTCACCTGTTTCTTTAGCTGTTTTATTTTTCTTCATTATGTGAGACTGTATTTATAAAATAGTTAACATACACAATGCATCGAACAGGGAAAACCAGACTACTTTTAATTGTTCTGCACTCACCCAGTCTTAATCCTTCATGCTGCTTCATATGATTTTCTTGGTGACGAACCAGCTGCAGTAGTTAAGCTAGAACTAGTATTTTCCCTTAGAGATATGAAGTCTGAAGGTTAGGCTGTAGTGAAGTCCTGGGAAAATGCACAAACAATGAATTTACAAAGATACCTATGTGTAAGAATCATCCAAGCATGTATTTTCTCTGAAGATGTCTGTGATACTTAAATGTGAACAGCTCAGCCAACTGTGGGTTCGTTTTGTGGTTGTGTTTAGCTTTTTATGTAATCTTTGTTTGACTAAATCAGTGTGGACGTTTTTGTCCAATGCAAATTCTGGGTCCTGTTTTTTAGACAGAAATAAAAACCCTTAAAAACAAAACCTGCTCTGTTACTGAGTGAAAGTTGCATTCAAAGACTCAAACTTCCTTCTATCACCAGCTAGAAGGGTAACGTATTATATGAGAGTGACATGAAATCATATCAGACAACTTCATTTTAAGGGCATTAGAAAGGGATATCTTTAACAAACTGGGGGTGTAGGTTCTCTCTGTAAAAAGGCTAAATGTCTAGATTAATACTACTTTGAAGCTTAGCTGAGGAGATAATGCTCGGTTATAA
The DNA here is from genome assembly GCF_036013475.1 of Columba livia. Classification (NCBI taxonomy): domain Eukaryota; kingdom Metazoa; phylum Chordata; class Aves; order Columbiformes; family Columbidae; genus Columba; species Columba livia. The sequence continues at coordinate 17,166,183 of NC_088612.1, read as the reverse complement.
CTGTATGCCATAATATCTGGACAGCTTTACTGAAATAGTGAACTTATTTCTCTTTCTATATTCAAGGTTGTAATAACCTTGATGAGGCAGGTTCAGAAGGAACGGCATCCATTACATATTCTAACTGTGCTACAGCTTGGGACTGAAACCAAAATAAGGAATCATGAATTGACTGCAACAGCATATCTGAAAAAAATTATGATGAGATGCACTGAAATCAAGGGTAAGTCTTCTAGGAAAGTGGTATTCAGCCAGTACAGTGCATGCAGTTGGCTTGGGCAGCAAGAGGATAGCATGGTGAAAAATAATAATAATTGGTGGGGGTAGAGGGAAAAGGGCAGTTTACATGTCAAGTTCATTTAATCACGCTGTCATGTGTCATTTGGATTCAATTAATCTGTTTTACCTCACACCAATTTTCTCCTGTTGCTAGAGTTAGCTTGAGTTAATTTGAGGTAGTTGCTTACTTTGAGTAGGAACAATCCTTCCTGAGAAATATTCTGTCTGTTCAGACTGTTTTGGTGAGCTTATGAATCTGTGCTTTATGACCTGTTCTGGCAGCACTGGAAATCCAGTGTGCTTCCTTGATGGATCAGGTAATAATCCACAGTGATAGTCAAGCAATAACTGAGGCATTTATTCCAAGTAGATAAGTATAGTTTTGAACATGAAAACCTGAAGATAGGAATCACAGAATCACAGAATCGACTGGGTTGGAAGAGAGAATGCAAATAACTTTCAAACTTTGTATCTTCTTTAAGGAAAGTAAGTTGATTTTTGACTAGTTTGATTAAAAGAAAAGTAGAATACAGCATTTCACAAGTGCAATTAAGCAGTTTCTCAGTGAAAAAAGATTTTTATCTCCACTATTTCAGCAAGAACAGTAGATAATTAGTATATAATTGAGAATTAGCATGGAGGTATTCCACAAGTGGAGTAAAGCTTGTGAGCAGAAATACTTTATGGTTTTATTTCTTTATTTGCAGACTCAAAAGGAGAAGCTCTTTGCATTATTAATTCTTCAAGTGAGACAGATGAACATCTTCTGAAAATGGAATACATTAAGGTTTCAATGCCTCTTAATTAAGATTATATGGGGAGTAAAATAAGGCTTCCAGACTTAGCCTGTGTTAAATTTCTTTTGGATATTTAAAAGCCTGTAGGATTTGTATCCAAAACTTGTCTAAGTCGTCTCCCAAATACCTGTTTTTTCAACTTACCGTTCCATTTCATTTCTATTGCTTCCATATAGTGCTTGCTTCATAAGTTAATAGAATTTCTGAAGTCACTGGTGAGACCAAATGTTTGAATGTTTTTGTCTCTGCAAATGATAGAGATTAGTACCTTTATGAAACTTAAGAGGTGAGATAGTCTTAGCCTATATAAGTGATAGGTAACTCTCTATGGGTGGTAAAACTAGCATTTGAGGAATGTTATGTTGGTAGCTAGAGTTCTTGAGCTTTTATTAATTTTTTTTCAAGTGCCCTTCAAAAACTGTACAAATGCTTGGGAATCTGAGCCAGGGGGCTACTCATACTCAGGTCTATAGTTACATTTTTATAGAGAAAACCGAGTTTATTTGTTCTGAGAAAGTACTAAGCATAAATTGATCCAGTTTAAATAGATCCTAGGTAAGAGCAAATTTTATAACTGGCCAATTGAACTTTCACAAAATATGTGCAATAAAAGGTCACTGAGCAGAGCATTGCGAGTACCCATTCTGGTTGCCTTGATCATGAAAACTCGTTTCCTCAGGCTTCATCACTTTCCTTTGTTTTCATTTGCAATGGGTATAATCCTTCTGTGTAGTAAATTCAATTAGTTCAGTTAATTCAATAGAGACTGACTCTGTGCTTGGCCTTGCTTTTCTTCCTTTAGGCTGATCCTGATGGACCAGATTTTGTTACTACTTACAGAAGCACCAAGCAAAATATCAATGTAGGTACTGGGCTTTATTTAGGGTTTTTTGAAGATTCTCAAAAATCAAAACGCTGACTTTCTCATCATTAAAGATTACTGCTTTATGTGTAACTATGTCAAAGAGAAATCCAGGAGGAAAAAGATGTTGGATTTTTTGGCATGTGGACTTTTTTTGTTATTTTTTTACAGAGGTATTTAGTGTATTTTTTCCTTAACTAGAAGATGTACATTTTTAACTAGTTAAAATTTATAAGGACATATTTCTAACGGGGTTCTGTAGGATGCATTGTATTTTTGGAGTGTTAAACTTAGCAGTGTGTGAAGTGAAGGCCTGGTGTTTCAGAGCTTTAAAGTTCTTAACAGTGAAGTTAAGATATGAGGTGAAATGTCAAACAAGTGTTCTCGGAGGTGTTGTGCTCCATTGGTCCTTTCTTTACTTCTCCTGAAAGCAACTACTTGTGTAGTTTTCCACAGCTTTGTTGGCTTCTAAAGCAAGCAGGTCATTTTCCTTTTAAAATGTTGCCTTTAAAGCAGCAGTGGTAGGTGGAGCTTCCTTCTTGACAGCTGTATGTGGAATTTGAAGTGGCTGGACTGCTTTGGAGTCAAGAAGGGTGACATCCCTTAATGTATCAGTAAAGCCTGCATTTATCAAGAGTTGCTCTGAGCTGGGAAAAGCTGGCTAGTTGATGCTAGGTTTTGCTAAGTAATATTGGCTAGAGTAGTTGCTATTTGCATACTTTGTGTTCTGAATGCAAATTTTGGATCTTGTTGGTTTGTATCATACCTACTAAAATGTGGTTCTGAAAATGTCAGCTAAAGTGCTCAGTATTCCACAATGAAATGCAGCAGAACTAAGGGAGCTCACTGAAAAAGCATAACCACGTGAAGCAGCAAGTTTTAGATGGACACAGTTCCTCTACAGCTGTTTAAAGCTTCCCTTCCATAGCTCCCTATCTGTTCTGGAGATTGTGTGGTGTTAAGTTGAAGGAGACAGAAGGATGAGATACTTGTGAAATTGAGCCAGCCACTTCTTTTTCCTCAGTTCAATGACAGTAATTCTGAGTTGTTATGCAATAGACTGCTACTGAATAACAATGTTACTTTGTCTCCTTGCCCTCATTTTAGGTCATCTTTTCACGTTTGGATATAGTACTTCACACAGAGGCTTTGCTTTCCATCATGAGTTTTCTCACATTCAGTGTTCCATCGGGTGGTCTTCCTAGTACTGATAAAGCATCAGACCAGAAGCCTCAAATAAAAGAACAGGAAAAAGGAACTACTCTTAATCAAGGTACTCCTGTATTAGAAAGGCCATAGTTTTGTTGCTTAACAGCACCTACCTTTTGGTTTCAAAGGATACTGTTTCTGCTGACAGCATGGCAGTCTATTTTGTTGAAAAACAAGGCATGCGCAACTGTATGTGGGGAGAAAATAATCTAATTTTTTTAAAAAGTCAGATATTTTTGTTGTTTATTTTACAAATTCTCCTTTCTCAATGTGACTTTTTCTAGGAAGTGCCTGGATTTGTATTACAAGAAGTCGAATAAACAATGTTGCAGTGAACAGTATCAAAGCCTTGCCAAAACATCTATGTCAAAACTTCATTGCTTTCCAATCCAAAGGCTCTAAAGAGTGTTTACTTTGCTGAAAATAAACATCCCTGGGTCCTGGGGAAGCAAAGAGAAGTTTTGAACTGAGTGATATTGTGCTTATTTTAATTACTGGTATCTGTAACTTTGAAATAGTTGGAGTTTTTATATGCAAGCTCCTTATGAATGTTTAATCAGGTCCTGAATGGTTGATTCTTGCATTTGTAGTGTTGTTTGGGAAATTCAAGGAGTTTTAATCCTAAATCTCTTGGGACTGAGTTGACAGTGGCTGGCTATTAGATTTTTGTGTTCTGCAGGTGCCTTCAGTTTTGCTGCAGAAACCGTTTTTGCCTGTGTTGGTGACTGTTCTTGTGCTAGAAGAAAACTGTGTTGAGAGACTTAATTTATATCTTGACTAATAATTAGCAGTAACTTTTAGGGTTAGTGACTTTTTTGAATGCTTCATATATGTATATAACAAGTAATCTAATATTTGTTTTAAAAAACTGACTTGTAATGAAGTTCTTATATGTCTCTTGTGTTGCCTGTCCAGTATCTGCTATTACAGCCCTTGATGACATCTGTGAATTAAAACTCACTGCAAAGCTAAATGCATTTGGTATTACAGTATGTGATCAGACCTGTAGAATTGCTGACATTAGAATACAAGGTAAGGGTTTTGATTTAAATATTAGATTCGTTGGTTGTAGCAAGAAATATCTTACTCCTCTCTGCCTTCTGAAAGGCCAGTGTGTGCACTGTAGATGTCTCTAACTTATGTTCGAATACATTTGGATTGTATGATATGATTGTGGTTAAGTATTTCAGTAGCCAAGATGCCTGTGAGGGCAGAAAATGTTTGAATCAGAAAAATAAGGCAATTAATTTCTAAGTGGAGTAAAATTAAAAGAAATGAAGCCACTATGTTATAAATAACACTAGCTTCCATTTTTTAATAGCTACATTCCAGATAGTGTTAGGAATTTTTACTCTATTTTTAGAGTCAGTTTATGTTTGCGAACTTGTCATGTGTAATAAGGTCACGACTTCTGCCTTGTGCTTAGCATTGGTTGTTACATCAAGAATACTAGTTTCTAAGCTTTTCTTTATATTCGGTAGTAAATAACGCTGCTTTTTAGAAAAGTGTTTACTTAATAAATGCACTTCCATGAATTCTTCTTCCTTCTGTCTCAAATCAGGAATGGATGCATCTGTAGCTATGCAAACTAAAAAGATTGAAGTGTTCTCCAGACTTGAAGATATTATAATTACAAATGTTGATCCACAAACAATCCATAAGAAGGTGATGTGTTGTGTAGATTGTAAACAAACAAAAAGACCTAATTCTTTAAATTATTTAATGACAGCACTGTAGTTGATTTGCTGTGTTGTATAATACTAAGTACAATGTAATGTACCAAATATTAAGCAAAATTTCATTGGTTTAGTTCCTTTATCTCAGGGAAGCAAAACACGAGTATTGAATTATTTTTTATCATGTTTGCATTGATGCATTTTATTTTGAGTAGCATGGTTTAAATATAGAGAGATAATGAAGTGAGAACAGACATGCCATAAGATGGCTGATTCAGTTTCCTTTTGTGCTTAGCATACATGTCCAAGTGCTACTGATAAGTTGCAGTTGATCTTTTTGTGGAAATATTTCTTGTTTGTTAACTTGAGTAATAAGTGTATCACAGATTATTGCCAGGGAGTATTAACTATATGGACTTAATCTTCTAGGCTGTCTCCATAATGGGAGATGAAGTATTTAGATTTCACATGTTACTTTATCCAGACGCTACTGCAGGGGAAGCCTATGCAGATATGTCAAGGGTGGATGGTAAAATGTCTCTGAAAGTTGGCTGCATCCAAATAATTTACCTACATCAGTTCTTTATGTCTCTCCTGGTAAGACATTAGTTTCAGTTCTTTTCTTGACATTACAAGTTTTTTAGCAAAATAAAATGTAATTGGCTCTTTGTGACCTGTACCTCATGGTGAACTGATGTACAAGCATATAGTAATATTTTGCTGAATAAGCATCACTTAAGCTGCACTGCTTTATAGAAGAATGACAAAAGAGAAGGATAATAAAATAAGTAACTAAGTGAGTTGGTAGCTTTAACAACATCTGAAAAATTGAATAGGTAAGCAATGTCTTAGTTTGGGCAAGATTTTAACCTTTTTCTCTTTTGAAACTTGCACAGTTGAATTGGAAGTTTTCATCTTTCTGCCTCAGCCATAGTATTTTTCTTGAATTCAGGTTTTGTCTGGGGGTTGCCATTTTGTGAAGCTTATTTAGTCTCACAGAACTCTTTTTTTTTTTTTTTTCCACTACCTATCAATAGAACTTCCTAAACAATTTCCAGACGGCACAAGAAGCCCTGACTGCAGTCACCGTTCAGGCGGCAGAAATGGCTGCTTCCAGCATGAAGGACTTTGCTAAAAAGAGCTTCCGCCTCTTAATGGATATCAACTTGAAAGCTCCGGTTATAGTTGTTCCTGAATCTTCAACTTCGTGTAATGCTTTAGTAGCTGATCTTGGCTTAATCAGAGTTCAGAATGAATTCAAGCTGGTGTCTTCAGATGAATCTTCTCTTCCTCCAGTCATTGACAACATGGATGTGCAGCTAACTCATTTGAAATTATCGAGGTATACACAGAGCTTTGTTCTGAGTCAAAAAGTGTTTCTGATCCATATGCAGCATTATTCTATTGTTTAAAGATGGTAGGCAATGAAAACGTAGTAAAACCCAACAACATCTTTCCACCCCACTCCTCTTCTAAATTCAGGTGTGCTTTTAGGTAGGGACACATATCTACAATCTCAAACTTCTTGGAAAGAAAGGAAGATAAGACAGTTACTGAGTTAATTCTAAGTACAAACTTGGGCATAAGTGCATGTAAGCACCAATTATTATTAATTAGGACACAAGCATACCCACAGTTCTGCTAGATTACTATGATATTATTTGGGATTCTGCAACTACTAAGTGTTTTTTCTCTGTTGCTTCCACTGTCTTCTGTAGGTGCATTATATCCACAGATTCTCAACCAGATTCTGAAATTCTTCGTTCTGTGAGTTTGACTTTACTGGTCCAGAGAAATTTAGCAGCAACTTGGTATCATAAAGCCCCAACAATTGGTATCAAAGGAGACCTAAAACCACTGCAGGTAATGTCATGGCAAATCAGAGCTACATCCAAAGTTAGATATATTCCCAGGGTAGTGCTTAGCCTAGTTAAGGAGCTTGTAAACTCATTGCAATTTGTGTTCTTTACGTAACATAAGACTTCCAGCTTGACTGTCCAGTTTATAGATTTATTCAATTTTGATATTATATAATGAATAATTTTGATGTAGCTGCATACAACTGTCTTTTGACTCAGTCAGTATAGTCATTGAGCTTATCTATTGAGTTAGCATTTAAAATCTAGATTTAAGATGTAATCCGTAATATTCAAGTTATTTGAGTGTTTAGCAGATTTACTAGTAATTAAAAGGGTAGATGTGGATTTATAATATACAACAATTCAAAATTAAGGCTGATATCTTTGTAGAGGGAGTGCTTTACTTTCTGTTGTCCTACACATTAACCATATGGATTTGAGTGAAAACAGACTAGGGGTCCTTTCAGTTGTTCACGAGCCCTGCCTCATTTCTGGGTCTGTGCTGTGGCCAAATGTAGTACTGGTGAGGCACAGAGGAATAAGATATTGGAGGAGTACCAGTAAAAAAAAATTAGGAAACATGTTCTAATACCATTTTTGGCTAAATGACCACATTTTGTCACTTACTACTGTTTATTTTTTTTCACAATCATGTTGTTTTACAGTTAGATTCAGTTCATGCACTCTTTAAAGGCTTACTGAATGGCAGTTGCTTTAGTGTATTCAGTGTAAAGCTTGGCTTTAATGCTCTTTGGTTGTATTTCTGGATTACTGAATTGTTAAAAAGTGCTTGTGATCATCAGTGACTCATTGTTAGCAGGTGAAGAGCCCTTACAAGATTAGAAAGTGTTATCATACTAGTTTTGTTGTAGCTCATGTCCATAACAAGTAACAAATGATATTTTAGGAAAAGTGGGTAAATTATTTAGGGTGTTTTCACCAGTATCATTTTGACTAGACAGCTTGTTTATGATGGAAGCAGTATGTTGTTTCTCCTCAACATCTGCATTCTACTGATAGAGGTGGGGTTTTCTGGAAAGAAATATTGTCACCAAAAATGAAGTTGTATTTTCTTACTTTACAGATTGCACTAAGTGAAGATGATCTAGCTGTTGTCATGAAAATCTTACTTGAAAACCTTGGAGGGGCTTCTTCGCAGCCAAATATTGTGCAAGAGAACATCAAAGATACACAGATACTCAAGAAGGGGAAAGTTCCAAATGAATCTGATTTCTCTGAGGGTATGCTCAATTCAAAAGCTGAGTATGTTTAGGCAGAGGGCTATTTGCAAATTCAAACATCATATTTATCTGAAGCACTTCTATGTATGTAAATAAAATTGGTTTTCTTAATTGCTACATATGCATTTTGTACATGAAAATTTATAAATAATAATGTATATGCCAAAACGTTAGTGTGAGCTGTTGATGGCCAAAAGTTCCTGTAGTGTATTTTTTAACAATTCATCTCTTATAGAATGGTATTCTGCAGTCTATATCAATACCTCTTAGAAGTTGCAAGTGTTTTAAAAAAATCAAAAAGCCAAACCAACTCCCACAGAATATTAATGCATAATTACGGCAATCAAGGATACCGTTAGTATTCAAGTAGTGTGTTAATGTCAACAGTGTACGTCTCTGGATGAAATATTGTCGAGACCTCGCTAAAATATTTTTTTGCCCAAAACTTAACATTCTCAATATAAAAAAAATTACTGTTTAACCAGTAGTTGAATTATAATGCTATGAGAAGTAGGTAGAAGGAAGATTAGTGCCAACTCCTTGAGCAGTCTTGGTAGTTCCTGTAGTTCTTCATGAAAACAAATGAAAAACTGCAGTAAATTAGTGACAGCTTTTTTTTAAGGTTCTTAAACCACTCTGTGCTAGGCAATTTTACCCTGCATTGAATAGAACGTAGTGACATTGGGTAAATAAAAATGTGAATTGTTTTGAATAATTTTCCTGATCTAGAGCTTTCCTCTTCTTGGGACTTTCTGGTCTTAAATTAGAAGAAAAACAAAACAAAACAAAAAAAACCCACCAAAACCACAAACGAACCAAACCAGTAAACCTCCCCCAAGCCCAGTGTTCTAAAGAAATATAAAAATATTTTCTTTTCCCTGACAGGTCCTCTTCTTGCTTCTGGGCAAAAAAATGTTTCTACAGTTCAGTCTTCTGCAGAATGTTATACAGCGCTTAAATTTGACTTTCATTTTGAGTCGCTTTCAGTAATTCTCTACAACAGTGATAAGAATCAGGTTTGTGACAAAGCTTTTACCATACAGATGGGGTGGGGACCTTAGGCTTCTCATGTGGACAGAACTTGGGGTAGTAAAACTAAGAGTTTTGTTGGTTCTGTTGGCTTTGTTATACTTGCCTTATGGATCTTACGCAATTTATCCTGTAACTTTGAGTTTTTATGGGCAGGGATTATTCTTAATTTGAAGGACACAAGTGTATTTCTAAAAATCACACTGAAAAAAAACAATCAGCCAACCAGTAACAGCCACCATTTGATTTGGTCATTCAAGCTCTGATTCCAGTTATCCAAAATAAAAACAAAAATTTGAAAGGCAGGAATTGCTAGCCTAGATGATGCTAGTTCTATGCATGGTGCCTGTTTAGTTAGTAATCAGATCCAAGGGGTACATGACCCAAGCTTTCCTGTTACATCTTCCCGAGTGTGAGTAATAATGAATATCCTTCCTGTGCTGAAAACAGACAACACGTGCAGTGTTCCCTTTTTTTTGGTTATGTAACATGCTTTGTCCAGATGGGAAGGTGTTTGCCTTTTAAGTCTTGGTATATAGTGAACCATAGTAGTTTTGCATTTAAAATAACATGGTGCTTTTTATTTGAGGGGTGTATAATTTCAAAAAGTTCTTGTGAAATGAGCATCACATGGAAGAAACACACTGTAATGGGGATTGTATTTTAATTTCATCTTCATATGCTTTCCATATATTGCTGAGGTCCTGGCTGTAATTGAGTTAGTGTGAAGGGAGTGGAGGGATCCTCTGGTAGGAGCTTCAGAGTTCCCATGGATTATCCTTCAGTCACACATTCTGAATTACTGTTAGAAATGTGGTGAAGAAACAACTTTACTAGAACCCAACTTGTCTCTTCTGTTGTCTCAGTGTGTTTCTCAGACTAATTTGTATGGTTGGAGGACTGATGACAGCAACAGGCTAATCAGATCTTTCAGTTCGTGGATCTAAGTGCTCATGGCTAGTAGCAATGGCAACATCCTAATTACTTTGTTCTGTGTTAACTAGTCCTACTTTTTCTCACTATGTAGAAGTCTCTGCTCTCACCACATAGTGACAAGTTACGCCTTGGTGAACTCCGGCTGCATCTCATGGCATCATCAGGCAACATGTTTTCAGATGGCTCAATGGGTATTAATGTTAAACTCAAGGCATGTACCCTGGATGACCTCAGAGAAGGAATTCAGAATGTGACTGCAAGGTAGGTTTGAGTGTATCAGAAATGGAAAACAACCCCATGCAACTTGTGAGGAAGACTGTTGCCTTGTTCTATGCTTTGCTTCACATGGGATTGATAAAACTTAGTAGGGCTGTCCATTGCTGCCAGTCATACTATGTACAAAAGCAATGAATGAAGTAATTTAATGATATTAAGGAATTTTTTTCTTTCATATCTTTATTTCCCAGGTTATCCAAAATACAAAAAAGTACCTGAGAGGCTTGACTATTACATTCAACTGTGTAGAACAGCTGAGTAGAGAGTAACCAGCCTCAGCTAGAAAGTTCTGTGCACTGAAAAGTTAGTCTGATTGTTTCAAGCTTCATATGTAGTTCCAAAACTGTTGCATACAAATTTTAAATTGAAATTACTCTTCTGTTAGAGAAGTCTATACAACTTTTTTCCTAGAGGAAACACTGCTTATGTTGTAATTCCTATTTATAAATGACATGGAGAGGAAAAAAAAGTACTAGTTCATCTTTGGTTTTTAGATCTATATGTTATGATGTTTAACATATTTCTTATTGAACTTGTTTTCCAGAATGATAGACAAGAAAGATGACACAAATGACAGTTCAATGATAGATATAAACTACAAGCAGGATAAAAATGGAAGTCAAGTCACTGCTGTCCTTGACAAGCTGTACATATGTGCCAGTATGGAGTTTCTGTTGGCAGTAGCAGATTTTTTCATTAACTCAGTGCTGGCATCCTCAACTGAAAGATCAGCACAGGGGCAATTAAAGCATGTTGCTTCTGGGGTATCCAAGCCAGAAACAGGTCTGTAAACCTGATTTGCACCCCCACTCCCTTCCTTTACAGACTTCAAACTGAAAAGAAATAATCCAGAAGTTTTCAAGATGCTATCTTGCTATCAGACTTCAGAAATTAGTTTCTTCTTCACAATGTGTAAATTGGCTACTGATACCATAGATTGTTGCAAGTAGTAGTAATTCTGAAACTGTTCTGTTTAGAAGTGGAGTTGTGCTCTCCAGCAGAGCTAAATACTGAGCATCACTTGTGCTAAACAGGATTTTGTACCCATGTAATATCGCAAAGGAAGCATGCTTAGAGTAGAAAGCACCCTGTAGATGGTAGTTAAGAGAGTAAAAAGAACAACTAACTCTATAAAGGCAAGTGGTGAAGAATATTTTACCCATACTTCTGCAAGCTGTGTGTTTTGAAACTGTAGGCAGTTCACTTGTTCTTCTCTTTCCTTGTTGGTGACCTGTCATGTGCTAAGTGAGGGACAGTACACACTTGAGAAAAATGTCTCTGGCAAGGGCTGCCAAGGACTACTCAAATGTGTTGCTGGCTGCAAGCCGTGATCCCTGGCTTTCTTTGTTTTCCTGTAGCGCACCAAGCCTCAACTTGGCACCTATTCCATTGCATAGGTGTGATATTTGGTATTTCTGGCAAGCGTTAGTTGTGAGTAACTCACATAGTGAGTCCCAGCATGCTGGAGGGTCACACACCACCATGCTGCCTGTCACTGAGAACCGAAGTGACTTGATTCATCACTAGGTTAGAGAGTCTTGCTTTTAACTGAGATAAATGTAATATGATTCTCTTCTGTTTGGAGACTGAGAGGATCTTCAGACAAGAAATTGTATATCTCTGATTTGTTTTTAATTAGTAAATCCTCACTCTAAAGCTAGTTACTTTAGGTATTGAGCCAGCAGATAACTGCTTCCAGCTTGGCTTTGTAGAGCCAAAATGCTTAGGGAGACTAAAGTGTATAGAGCTAATACTGTCCTTCTACTATATCGAAACAAACCATTTCTTCAAAATTAATCTTCTGACCAGTTTGGTGCTGATTTCTATATGTTCTGTGATATTCCATTTCAGATAAGTAAAAAATGTGATATTATTTGTTAAATTTGTACCTCTAAAATTATGTAGCATTTTTAATGCATGGTTTAGGCATTATGTGCTTTCAAACTTTTTATATTCAAGGTGACTTTTTTACTAATTTTCACAGAAGTATCTCTACGACCAAATATGACAGTAAAAGCTGTAATCATGGATCCAGAAATTGTATTCGTTGCTAATTTGACCAGTGCTGATGCCCCTGCCTTAAAAGTTTCCTTCCAATGTGACTTTTCTCTGATGTCTGGAGGGGCTGCACAAAGGATGACTGCTCAAGTGAAGGAATTCAAAGTGTTGGTCTGTGCCTTTCTCAAAGAAAAACAAGACAAGAATGTTACTACAGTAAGAAACTTGTATTTCGTAATGAAAAAGTAATGAGAACTGTTGGCAGATGTGTCCTTTTAGTTGGCATATCCATAGCACTCAGAAAATTCAGTTTTCATGTCATTGATTATTATGAAGATATGAAGGGACTGTGAATCTGTGATATGCCATTTAAAGAGAAATCTTTTATCAGAAGGTGCATGGAGCTCTAAAACCTGTGTAGTTCATTTGTAAGTGAAATTTAAGTTTGTTGGTGAGGAAATTGCATGAGGGTCTTTGAACACTAAGAATACTTCTCTGCAACTTTGCTTACTACCTGTTAGTTGATTTGCATTTAGTTTTCTAAAGTATTTGGCATTTCTTTTTTTTACTATACCATAAGTTTATCTCTGTGTGTGGGTTTTGTTTTCAATTTTTTAAAGCTTTATGTCAAAACTTTTTATTTCACGAACTTTTAACCAAATTAGTACAAAATTGCTCTTGTGCAAATTTGGGTGCTGGAGTGAGGCACAGTAACATTACGGAAAGAATGGTGTTACTATGAAATGTGCTGTTATTATATGAGTTCAATATCCCGTTAGCCTATGGGATCAAAAAAATACAAGACCATTTGGAAGGATTAGATTCGAGGAGATACCTTAATAACCAAGTTAAATTTTTTATTCAGGTGTTACGGCCATGTTCCTTGGTCATGGAAAATATGATGCACGTCTCAGGGTTACAAACTGTGGTAGTAACCATAGAAGAACTTAGTATAAAGGTAAGATTATAAAAAATGTCTTGGGAAGAACAGGTGTGTTTCTCAAACAGCAGCTTGAGGATTTTATAGTTTATGTATTACTGTTTAAAATTTCCTTTTTCCCCCATTAGTTTAATTCCAATCTTAGAATTTCATTTTTTTCTTTGTTCAAGATCTCACCAATAATTCTGAATACTGTGATGACCATTATGGCTGCCATAAGGCCCAAAAGAACAGAGGAGGATTCTAGAGGAGCAACTGAAGTTCCTGAGAATTTGTGGCAAGTGAAGCCTATAGATGAGTGCAATGCTTGGTTTCTTGGTGTTGATGTGGCCACAGAAGCAACAGAAACTTTTAAGGACCGTGAACATATTCTGAAACAAGAGAAATTTGACATTGCAGTGACATCGGTTCAGATCACCTTGGAATGTGGTCTGGGACATCACACTGTCCCTTTGTTGTTAGTAGAATCTGAGTTTTCAGGTGTTCTTAAAAACTGGTCCTCGCTGATGGAAGTCACTGCTGATATGTCACTGGAGGTACGTAGAATCAAACTGTTAGCAGTTTAAAACACTTCTGCACATTTCAAAATGTTCAAGCAACCTTTTAGTACACTTTCTATATGCTAAATTAATAATAAGGTTAAATTGTAATGCTCTTAGGAGTTCTGTAGTAGTCAGTCAAATCTGACAAAGGATTACGTGTTCTTTATAGAAATTTTGCAATTAGGTTTTAATTGCAATTGCTACTGTGGAATAATGTAGTCCTCTCTGTTCCTGCATATTTTCTGCATATTCACTTGCAGCTGTAGGAACAATGAGCTTAGCTTAGCTGAATATTCATATTTAACTCTTGTTGTCCACCTTTTTTCTCTAGCATTGTGTTTATTGATAAAGTTACACTCTTTTTCTCAAAATCGAGGATTTGGATCGTAATCCCACTGTATTTGTTTTGCCCACAATTGCAACTCTTTTTCCCAAGATATGGTGAATTCTGAGATGGTATAAGACTCCTACAGAGGCAGCATGTTAACATTTAATACAACCAGATGAGCAGCTACTCTGTACAATAGCTTAAATACATCTTAGGTGTATTTTGTCAGTTCAGCAAATGTGCTTTATAATCTGTTCTGTACTGGATATACAAGAAGCCTTATTTCATCGCTAGGTGTGTGTAATGCAGTAGAGTATGGAAGACACATACCTATCCATAGACAGTGAGGGAAGGCACTGTGGTTCCAGAAGTGGGGAGGGATGAGAAAGGTCGCTGACAGGGACCAATCCAGAATTCTTTGGTCCACAACTTCTATTCAGATGTTCAGTGGCTGAAGGGAAGTAAAAACTTTGTGTAGGCTACATTAATTGTTCCAGTGAACCAGATTCAGACTAAGGTTTGCTCAAAGTAATTGATATTTCACAGTACAGTGAAGTACTTACAGCACTGACATTTTGAAGCTCAAAATCATTCTCTCAAACAGTTTAGGACAGGATAGAAACTGCATTATGTTAAGTGAAGGTATTAAAATATTTGGAGTTACCAGACTGGTTGCTCTGAAAGCAAGCCAGTAGTGACTTCTTGAAAAAATTATGTCACTTACAAAAATTTGATATATTACACGACTGCATATTAATTTTTGAAGCCATTTGAAAGTTGATAGATCTTCAAAATGTGAAATGAAGACTATTTTCTTACTAATGTTTTTCCTAATAAATGCTATTAGAAGGAACCCAGTCCTTTGTTTTTAGATGCCTTTTTTAAATTTTGATTTTTTTCTTTAGGTTCATTATTACAATGAAACCTATGCAGTGTGGGAGCCACTTATTGAACGAATTGAAGGAGGAAAGAAGCAATGGACTTTAAAGCTGGAAGTATGTAATCATACTTGAAACTATGTGAAACGGTTACAATAGACAGCTATTTCTTGAAAGCTTTATGTGACAGAACATTGATCTTTTGAATGCTGTAGCTTTGAGGGAGCTATGCAATTTCACATGAAAAAAAAAAAGTCAGTCTTCAGGCGCCTTAAGCTTTTTCTGTAGAATGTTGGTTGTCCATTGCATGGGTACCATGTAGCATGTAACCACATGTACGGAGAGGGAAGAAAATAACTTGTTTGCCTTCAATGCTGGTATAAAATTTCTGGGTTTGTGAAACGTGTCTGAGATTTACACAGTAAAGTAGGTTTTCCTTTGCTCAGTGATATTATCAAGCATAGCTCATGTTTTTTCCTCTTTTAACATAGGAGAAAGTAATCTATGTGTTGGTAATTGCCTAATGAAATTTTTATTTTAGATGAAGACTAACCCTGTCCAAGAGAGAAGTTTGTTGCCTGGAGATGATTTTGTTGTTCTTCCTGAGCCACAAACTGCAGTTAACATCTCATCGAGTGACACAATGAATATAACAATATCCAAATGTTGTCTTGCTGTTTTCAGTAATTTAGCCAAGGTAATCCTAACAGGCAGAAGGTGCCAAATTATGTGGTTCTGTATGAAGTTCTGATTTTGTTATTTTGAAAAGCTCTCTGTGCTGCTAGTCACAAGCCGATGGCTATTTTGCAGCCCTGACAGATGTTACGTAGCAGGGCTGAGGAGTTTACTCTAGGTAGTCCTTCAGGGTTAACAGAAAGGTGGTACTAGCTTTTGAAAGAAGCATTTCTATGTTAGAAGAACAGATGTGCTTATGCAGGACTTAAGGAAGAGTCTTGGAAGCAGGCTGAATGAAAATAAAACCCTCAAATAAACACAGCCATTTCCTACAGTCCTTTTTCTGAAATATTAAAGGAAAATTTACTTCCCTTCTATCTTCTTAACAGAATATTATACAAAGTGTTTTAGGATTGGCCTTCATACTATAGAACTAGAATGTCCAGTTTATTGAAAACAATTTTTCCCTATTTTTCTTGTGATAGTAGGTGTGCTTATGAATGTCCCAGGCTGCTTTTTCCCATTTTTTAAGGGGAAAAGAAATTCTGGTTACTAAAACTATTTTTACAGAATGTGACTTCTGCCTATTTATTTTTTATTTTAAATGAACAACAGTTCCCTAAGTTAGTGCTTGCCTATACTGTAAGTCTATATTGGCAGTCGGTTACCATGGCTTTTGTGTAGTCAAATGTTTGTAAGCGTATGATTTGGTTGAATATGAAGTATGTATGTGGTAAATGTGCTTGGGACTTCTGTGTCCCGGATCTTATTTTTCTCTTACACAACCCAACAAGTATAAAAAAAAATTCCCTATGAGGAGCATGAATATTTATTGTATGATAAACATTTGCTTCAAATCACAGAATAATAATGACATCTTCTGGAAGTAGCCGTTGCTTCATTGAAATACTACTTAGACAATGCATAGGTATTCCTATATATGTGTTTTTATTCTTTAAAATGGTAATGGGAGCTGTCTCTTAAAGCCTATATATTTGTTATTGTGACTATCTATGACGTATTATATATGTTGTTAATTACAGGCATTTTCAGAAGGGACTGCATCCACATTTGACTATTCCTTCAAAGAGACAGCGCCTTTCATAGTGAAAAATGCCCTGGGTGTTCCTCTCAAAGTGCTTCCTAACTCAAATTTTCAGATAGTTGGTTCTGTTGAAAAAGGAAGCATCAATGATCTAGAAATTGGTCAGAACATGGAACTGGAATATTCTGTTTTTGAAGTGTACCAACGAAGAAAGTTGTCTGCATTGTACCGACAAGAAAGCTCCGCCTTCTCTTTAAATTTAGGTATTATGCTCATGTGTTGCGACATGTTGAATATGGGAAGATGAGGGAGTCAACATGGTTAAATTCAATGTGATCAAAATTCAGGTGAAGTGCATTGTGTTGAAACTACTTTTGAGTACTGATGGCAATTAAAAAAATTAAACCAGCTACCAAACTTCTTAGAAAGATGTAAAACTCCTTCTCTCAGTTTTTTTCAGAGGGTGAGAAGTACAATATTTTTCCCCTTTTGGAAGAAATGGAAGACATTCTAGTGGAGTCATTGATTGACCATCTTGCAGAACCCTGGGACATAGACCTGTGGGTTCCAACTCCTGTTAAACAGGATCTTCGTTTCTTGTATCCCGACCACCGTTTGGCTTTCTGTAGTTAGTAACTTGAGAACAGTTAGAATTTTTCTGTGGTTTTTAGCTTTGCCAGAAAGTACTCCTAGGAGAGTGGGATATAAGAACAATAACTACTAATACATGATCTGGTGTGTTTTGGTGTTTGGTGTGTGTTTTTTTTTATTTTTTACCTTTCCATCCCATCCCAATGAAGGTACTTGGTTGTGTTGCATTTTGTGAACTCATGCAACAAATAACTTTGTTTACTGTTTGGTGTATTTATCGTGCTATGTATAAATCATAATCTAAAGTTATGGTCTTCAAGAGTATTCTGACCTTAAAGCTTTCCTTCAGTGGGGCTCAGATACCATTTCAAGGTGCTTTTGCCAGAGTGCTTTGATCCTGGTAGTTGCTGCGTTTAGAGAACCTAAAGTATTGTTCAACTAGAAAATGGTTGTGATTTGTTTTGCCTAATTAAGACTCTTGTATATTTTTATGGCTTAGAACTTCAAGGATATAAAGAAGCAGTAACCATTCCCATAGCCAAATCAGGTCGACGACTGTACAACGTAAGAAGCCTTCTTGTTGATCGTTCAGACTCTGTTGTTGTACAGATAGATGCTATAGAAGGAAATAAGGTTATTACTCTACGATCTCCTCTTCAGGTAAAAAAAACAACCAAACAAAAAAACACAACTAATCAACCAAAAAGAAAAGCCTGAAAGCAGTGCTATTCTCTGAGTGACTTGGCTTTTCTTACTTAATGCATTTATTTGAGATCATACTTTTTCATAGTTACATAAAGAGAAAATTAAGTATTTTTACTCTATTTCTTACATTTTTTTTTTTTTAATCTTTATTCTCTATGTGTGTGTCTTACTGATAAACAAAAAGTTGAGCTTTACTTTCAACTATTTGCTTTCTAGTATCTTCAATGTTAAGGCTGGAATATGTACTTTTTATGTGACTTGGTATTTCAAGCATGCTTTTCAGTTCATGGAACTTAAAAGTAGCATAGTTTTCGCATGTGTTTGCATATTGTTCTCCTTCAGAATTGTATTTCTTACTAAGATGCCTAGAGGTCTATTTTCCAGAGGAGTTTGTTTGAATCTACTAATGTTGTTTTTCCTTGTTGCTATTCATACTTTTTCCATTAGAAATTTGTATTCTAAAAATGTAATGAAAATTATGTCATTTGATCCTAGATCAAGAACCATTTTTCAATCCCATTTGTAATCTATAAACTGGGGAGAGACTCAAGGTCGCTGGAGCCCATTGGCATATCCAAGCCAGAAGAGGAATTTCATGTTCCTTTACATTCATACAGGTAATGCTTTTCTGTTCTCTAGGGCCAGTCTTTGTGAGACTGATGCACAAATACAAGATGAGCATTGAAGCTTCAGTTTGCACTTGGAACTCTTCCTGACTGGGCTAAAAACCCAAAATGCTATCTTGATTAGGTAATCAGTGTGCTGCAGATGCCCTTCAGAATGTTAGCAATTATTTTAAAATGGTTGAAGTTAGCTGTCAATACCAAGCTATTGTGTACGATTACCTGTCTTGTTCGCGTAGGTGCCATCTATATGTTCGACCGACAGGAATGTTTGAAGGTCAGTTTAAAGAGTCCACGACTTACATTGCCTGGAGGGAAGAGCTACATAGGAGCAATGAAGTCAAGTGTTTGTTACAGTGCCCATCCATGGAGACAAATTTCTTGCCTCTGATAATCAGCTCAACAGCTGTACCTGATGAACTAAATTTTATTTCAACTAGTGGAGAGGAGTGGGATCCTGCCTACATTATCCACCTTTACCCTACACTCACTGTGAGGAATCTTTTACCGTACTCCTTGAGATATTTACTTGAGGTCAGTTATTTTATAATTTTATTTGTAGATCCTTTAATTGATTTTTATGTAACACTATATTAACTTAGCAGTCGAGGTGGATGTAGTGTGGAAGATACTGAATGATGTTTTTTCAGTGTCCTCCTGTAAATGGATGAGTCAGCTGATGGATTGGTTCTGGGAGGTGAGTGGTTTAATTTGGACGCACCTGACCAGTTCTGCCTTGCTTCTTAAAAATGAATCCTGTACTGGATTGGTCCTTTCACTTTTACATTCTTCTGAGATCCTATTTGTGTTTTGCAAGGTATCTTTATTTCACAGAAGCATAAGAAAAGAAAGAAGCATAAGAAAAAGCCTCTGGAATTTCTGGAACTTTTCTTCTATGTAGAAAACACAACTTTTACTCTCCATTCTGACACTGATTCTTTACTAAGGACTATTGTCAGGTCTCGCTTGCATTAACTGGAAAATTTCTTTGCAGGATACTGCTCAGATGACGACTTCTTTTTTCAGTGTTTTCAGTATCTAGTATTTCTTCATGAAAACTGGGTGATTTTTAGTAAATATAAGAGGTGTGAGGAATTAAACTATCATCCTAGTTAGTTCTGTTTTGTCCTGCTCTCATCATTGGCTGTGGCATTTATTTAGATTTTTTTTTTTCTCTTCTGCCCAACATCCTAATGGCACTATTTCCAGTTCTCCTTACTTTCACTGTACTTCAATAATCAGAGTGACAAAGTCTACAACAGAATGCCATTGCCTTGACTGAGGAGCTAGAAACAAGTAATTCAAATCCATTTCTGAAGTCACTGTACCTGTAGTATGGGTATGTGGTTACTGTCTTCACATCCCTCACCTAAGTGAGCAAGCCTGCCCACTGTTCTCTACATGATTTCTCAGTAAAAATTAGGGAAGCTGTTGTTGTGGGATGCTACTTCTTGAGGAAAGCTGTGCTACCAAACTGTATGGCCTAGCTTCTGGCTTTCTGCCGTGGGTCTTCTTTAAAGTCCTGGCTGCACATCTGCGGCACAGGCCAATTCATTGTTGCACCCAATATTGTAAGTGTATCATAAGAACTTATTGCCAAAATCCATTGAAAGTCATGGAGGAGGGAGGGAGGGAGTGGACAGAGACAAGATACATTGCAACTAGTTTGCCTTTCTGGAATCCAGGATTACAGAGTCCCTACTGTCCTGCAAGAAAAGTACAATTGATCTCAATTTATTCTTAGGGTCAGGCTCAAATGAAAGTGATTGGAGACTGGGACACGTGATGCTGAGTTATCTGAACATGTGCGTCCTGTAAGAGAAGAATAAAATGCCTTTTTTCCAATACCTCAACTTTATATGTTAAAAACTAAATTTACCCCTTTTAACTTTGTTACAGGGAACAGCAGAAGCCCGTGAATTGGTGGAAGGGAGTGCTGCAGATGTTTTTCATTCAAGAATTAGTGGAGAAATAATGGAGCTTGTGTTGATAAAATATCAAGGCAAAGACTGGAACGGGCATCTTAAAATTCATGAAGGGATGCCTGAATTCTTTTCTGTGTGTTTTATGTCCCATTCTGCGACAGCGATGACAGTGGACATTTATGTACATACTAGGCGAATTGGAAGCCGTATGATCTTGTCTGTGTTCAGTCCATACTGGATAATCAACAAAACTTCCCGTGTTCTCCAGTATCGAGCTGATGACACTCATTTGAAGCATCCAGCAGACTACAGAGATATTGTTTTGTTCTCCTTTAAAAAGAAAAATATTTTTAGTAAAAATAAGGTATGCTTGTTTTAAGTGGTGATTGTGGTGGTGGTTTTGTAAAATACTGCTCTGAGTGGGTGGAAAAACAGACACATGTTTTCTCAAAGGAATTTTTTTTGTAGTATTTAAATCTGTAGGCTTCCATTTGGCTGCTGCCTTCTCCTTGTTAATGATGCTTTGTGAACTAAGATGGGAAGGCAGGTAGACAAAAAATCTATTGCAACTTTTTACAGGTCTCAAGATTCATCCCACTGGCTCCCGTTCATCCTGGCCAGGATCTGGCTGGTGCCATAGAGTGGTTAGGGCTTGAAAAATCAGTGGGTACCCTACCAGAACACCCTTTCCTTGGGGAGAAAAATTTCATGTAGATACATAAATTAGGACTGTGTACTCCCTTTAGAGGAAGGTTGCTTTGAATCTTCCTGTGTGGACATTTTCCAGTGAATAAGGAGGAATCACAGACTCACGTTTTATTCAGCTAAGTACTTTGACATTTAAAATAAACAATGCAACTATTCTGTCCTATGTTAAACATATTAATTTTGATTTTGTTTTGACGTGATATATACATGGTCAAATGAAAAGTACTGTAGTAGAGAATTATTTTCTGAAGTGGCCCTTCTTTCCCTTTAAATATCTTTCTTCACCTAGCAGTAGTTGAAGCAATGGTTGAAGAAACAGTTTTGACAAGGTGTTCTTTCAATCATTTCCTCTTTTCTTTTCAAGCTTGTGAAGCACCACAAAATTGTAGCTTTTTTTTTCCCATCTATGTGTGTGCTGTCATGAACATAAGAGTCAGTGAGGACTCCTCCATTTTGTTGCCTTGTGCTGTAACATCCTTCCGAGAACTTAGACACAGACTAATAAATCAGAAGATGAGTAGTGATATTACATGCTTAAGCCTGTCTTAACTTACAGAAGGTTTTAAAAGCACCTAAGTCTTGTCTTCATGCTGCTACATGTGATATAGTTGCACTCCATAATGCATGAATGATAAAATCAAAATGAATTTATAAAGTACTTTCCATGTTGTTCTCTTTGGTCTGTAGATCCAATTGTGTATTTCAACTAGCTCGTGGTCCAGTAGCTTTTCCCTTGATACTGTCGGAAGCTATGGATGTGTCAGGTGTTCAGCTAATAACATGGACTATCTGGTAAGATGGGTTTCTGTGATTTATGGAGCTCTCTTGAAGTTCTTTTGGCTTGACTTCTTTTTCTCCTTAAGGCCTTTGTTTCACTACTTACACTGCTTTTAAATCATGGAAATATTTAAACATGTAGGGTAATAATTTTTATGCCCCAGCTATGTCTGCCCCTGTCAACAAGTAGTTTCACCAACAGAAGTTTCAATGTAATTCATGAATATGTAGTTTAGATAACAAATAAGTGGTACTAGTCTGTTTGAAAATACAATGGTGAGCTTGCATAGTGGAGATAAGCATTGGCATTCAAAATTTCATAATTGTTTGCAAGTGTGCAGATCTCAGTAGCCTTGTCTGAGATTACACTTACACAACTAAGCAGAATAACGAATACACTTTATAATAATATGCAGATATGTGAGGAGTTGTGTTTCCATATACTCTTTAAGAGATTTTTCATGATAAGATTATTTTAAATTGTCTTGATTTACTGTAGAGGGATTACTTTTGGATTTTTCCCTACAAATACTACAGCTACAAAATGCTACAGCTAATACTGTCTCTTTACCATTGTGTTAATTGTGTTACCTAGTTTACGGCGTTTTCCTGCATGCTGTTTAATTCTTTTATTACAGGTGTTCAGGAGTGTTGTGCTAGCCTTTGTAATTACAGTCATGTTGGCTTCTCTTTTTCTCCATCTTGACTTTTCTCGTAAGCTGGTTGGTAGTTTGCTGAAAACATCCTTATTCAACAGGTTGGAGTCAGCATCAAAATGAGCAGTTTTAACCTTACCAGGATAGTTACCTTCACTCCATTCTACACAATAGCAAACAAATCTTCTCTGGAACTAGAGGTTGGAGAAATTGGTCCTGATGGCTCTTATCCAACTAACAAATGGAATTATATCTCAGCTTCAGAGGTAATATTTTGTGGGTTTTTTTGTTTGTGGAGTTTTTGTTTCTTTTTCTTTGTTTCCTTTGGATGTTACTGTAGACAAACAACTGGTCTCTAGGTTTCACTTCAGGAATAAGCAGTTCTCTTACGGAGGCTCTGTCACTTCTGAGGGTGTGATGTGGATACGTCACATCTTGGGGCAACTTGAACAGCATAGGTGGCATATGTTGGTAAATTATTCAAGTCCTTCAGTTTAGATAATTTACTAAATGTAGAGAAGATGTTCATCAGTAGATATTGGGCTAAGAACTAAGGCATTTGAAATAGTTTGTCACAAAAGACTTTCTTTTACTGCTAGCTTACTATATTGAACATATTACCAACTCTTAAAGTCATGCATGTTTCTTGTTTTACAGTGTCTTCCATTTTGGCCTGAAAGCTCATCTGGTAAACTTTGTGTAAGAGTAGTTGGCTATGAAAGCTCCTCCAAACCATTCCTATTTCAAGACCAGGATAATGGCACTCTGCTGAGGCTGGAAGAATTGGTGAGACTGACTGTGTGGCCTGTTCTTAATACTATTTTTTAGCCCCATGGTATTGAACTTAAGCTTGACTCACCAAGATCAAGAAGATTGAAACCTTGTGCCTATATTTTCTTCAGTGTTCTGTGATAGTAGATGGCTCAGCTTTTCAAGAGAATTCTTTTTAGTCTTGTATGTCATGAGGTTTTACTACTACTGTGTAGAGTGCTAAACGTAATTTCTCACATCCATCTGTGGGCTGGAGAATCTGTAAGATCATCTTCTTCAAAGGTGGATGTATCCCCTCCCGCCTTTCCTCCAGACCTTACAGCACAGCAAAAACATCAGTTTATCTAGCTAGACAAGTGTTGAAGAGGAGACTGTCCACAAGGGGAAGTACGAGGCACCTCCTTTTGTATAAGCAAATAAGAAAAATTGTGCTATACATGTCTCAGAAATATCTTGCAAATACGTTGGAAGAAAGCAGGTTCTTGAAAGCCATCACAAGAAAGATTTAGGATGATTTGTTTAGAGGTCTAATCAACAGAACTTCTCTGCTTAGTGATCAGTTTGTTAATGCACTATTGCTGTAATTGTCATACCTTTAAAAACTTGAGTAATTTGTTTAGGGTAGCCTTGCTGGTTTGTTTAAGGAATACACAGGAAATTTCAGTTTCAAAATACAGCCTCAAGTTTTGTAGCAAAAAGTGAAAGGAATGTTTGCCTGTACTGCTTACTGAACTCAGCCTAATAGAGTAATTTTAAAAAATGTTATTATTTGAATGTAATTTTTCAAATAAGTTAAAAAATAATTTGTGGATGCTACTGATGTCTGTATTAGGCCAGTGACCAGTGTGTTTGAGTTTACCTTACTAGGTAGTGTAGAGTACATGTACTTTTCTCATTTGTAAGAGGCTGGTGAAAGACTGATCTAAAAATAACAATTTAGTCTGTTCTAACTTGAGTTTAGGCATAGAAGGAATACTGAAGTATTTGTCTAACTTTCTCTTCAGAATGGGGGCTTACTGGTAGATGTGAATGTTTCTGAGCATTCTACTCTCATAAGCTTCTCAGATTACCATGAGGGAGCCGCTCCAGCTCTGATCGTTAACCATACTTCATGGGAATCTCTCAGATACAAACAGAGGTAAGTGAAAGAAACAATTCACCACTGGTGGTTGAACCAGGGGATATCTTTTCAGAAGGAAATAGTTCTCTTTTACTATTGTGATATTTTGAAAAAGAAAAAACACCTTTTTCTTTATCATATTCTTTTAATGAAGTATTTTATGTCTAATTTTAAACAGTCTTCATAGTTTGAGAAAGTTGAAAGAATAAAGTGAGTGTATAGATGTTACTGGAGCTCCCCCAGAGCATAGCAACAGCTGGACTAGGAACAGATGGCCCCTCACCCCAGGAGCTGGAGGGGTGCAGTCTGTGCCATTGGGATCTGCTTGCACCGCATCCATCAGTGGTCTGGACCAGTGAACACTGTCATTTTACTCCTTTTCTTTTCACCTGCAGTGGATTGCAAGAGGAAATGGAGTTGAAACCAAAGCAAGTGTGCCTGTTTGCATGGACAGATCCAACTAAAACAAGAAAATTGACTTGGGGATATTCCCAAAATTTCGGTGAACATGACTTGCTTAAGGTAAATTTCAGAAGGGGAGAAGTAAATGCTGAGCCAATATAGGACTTGAAGTCTACAATTATCTGGGAGAGAGCTGCTTCAGTAACTGCATCTGTCTTGTCCTATAAGAGACTTCTGAGCCTGCTCTTGAGTAGCAAGATTTTAGGTGTTTAAATTAATAAAATTGGAGGATTGGACACAAACACAGCCTGTGTTTTCTCCATGGTTGGTTTGGATATTAAATAAAAGGATAAAGTGCATGAGCTGTGGAAGCATCTCAACAGTACAGAGGATGAATAATTCACTGATTTTCCAGCAGTACAGCATTTGGCTTAAGTGCCTCCATAAAGATGGAGAAAACCCGTGACTCTTGTGACTCTCACTTCCTATGGGAAATGCTTGCATGGAGCAGAAAACTCCGAGTTGCTCGCTAAGAGCTGTTTTGGTGTTTGTAACTCGTGCAATATTAAAGTAGGAAAATGTGTGAAGTGAGGGCAAAATAACAGTGATCAAGATGGACAATGAGTGAGGGAAAGAGGGAGACTGTAACTAGAAGCAGAGGTGAGTCTACAAGAAGATTGGGCAAGTATTTTGCTAAAGAAAGGGGAAGCAGCATTGATGGAGAAAGATTTTTCTCACTTAATTGGAAGGCAGGCTAAATTAAGTCCTATGTGTCTGTCTCAAAATAGCAGCCCTCTTGCACCTTTTACTGAAATCTGAATTCTTCAGAGCTGGCTTGGTTTTTCTGTTGGCTAGGCACAGACTTAAGAAAACTGAAAATGTTAGTAGCTGAAAGTGGAAAACAAGTTTGTTTCAGTTATACTGGCAATGGATTTAGTTTCTTATGACTGAACTCTGACAGTTAACCAATTAGACTACATTTTACTGTATAAGTACTTCCTTGGTCAAAATTTTTACATTTAAAACTGGTTTTAGTTTCAAACTGATTCTCTTAATTTATAATTATGGTTACTTTCATGATTATTTTGGGCTTTTGAGAAAAGGGCTTTAACTATCTCAGTTTTGCCTCACAAGTTAACAAATAAGGAATACCTGTACTTGAGGAGCAGAGATCTTCGTCACTTTGTGGTTTTACTGTTTCATGCTATATGATTTAATGCCGCCTTCCCCTATCACCTATGATTCTAGTCTTTTCTTTTGCTATGAAGACTTTTGTTTCCTAGTAATTTCCAGTATTATTCTCATGCACAAATATTGCTGCAATGCCTGATTTTCAAAATGAAAAAAAAAATAATCTCAACCCTCACCTTCTTTCCAGTGTTTGGGATACAAGATGCCACCAAATCAGTATGATGCCATAAACTGAAAAAACAAGAATACTGAGTTCTGGTTTATAGGTGTCCCAGTAAACTTGCTTGCTTGTAAACAAATACAGCAACGTCGTGGATCTACTCCTGTAATATACTTATTATATACATTATTTTCCCTGATACAGGATGAGTGTGGCCAGTTCCCTTACAATGCAAATACTCAAATACACTGGGTATCTTTCCTGGATGGACGCCAACGAGTGCTGCTTTTCACAGATGATGTTGCATTAATTTCTAAAGCACGACAAGCAGAGGAGCTGGAGCAACCCGACCAAGAAATAAACTTGTCAATCCATAGTCTTGGACTTTCTCTTGTCAACAATGAAAATAAGAAAGAAATCTCTTATATAGGGATAACCAGGTACTGTACATGGAAGCTTTAATATTCCTTTGAATAATCAAAATTTGACAGCATGTCATAATTTTAGCAATACAGTTGAGTTCAAAGGGACGTCTTTCAAATGAAATTCATATAAATGAAACTCTTAGAATAAAGGCAGAACTTAATTTTATTTTTAATTGTGCAAATGGAATAAATAAGATTTAACTGCCTCCTTTCTTAGCTTCTATTAAAAAAATAGAGGGGTTTCGGATGCCTGAAAAATTAGGATATCTTTTTACATTATTTGTATGCTTAAGAAAGGTTTATGTACTTTTAAATTGTTAACCTTATTTTCTTGCAGTTCTGGTGTTGTTTGGGAAATGAAACGAAGGCAAAAGTGGAAACCATTTAATCAAAGGCAAATAAACCTGTTGGAACAAGCCTATAAAAAATATCTTTGTAAGAGTGCTTTCCAGGCTTCTGCTTGGCATAAAGTCGACGACAATACTGAGGTATGTTTTGAGGCTTCAGTGTTCAAATGGTTGCAGAACATGCGCAACAGTTATAACAGACTTCAGTTTTCTAAGTAAGGACAGATGCTGTGGTGAGAAACACAGACAAAAAGCAAGCTCTTTTTTTGTAATAGTTTCACCTTTATACAGAAGAATATTCTGTATCGAGGTGATACTGAGATAGTATTAAGGTATTTTCCAGACTCCACTTTCTTTATATTTCTAGGTGAATTTTAGTAAGGTTCCAATGGAAATGCGCCTCCCATTCAGATGCAGCATCCGACGCAACTTTCTGTCAGGAATTCAGGTTGAATTCAAACAGTCACCTCACCAAAGAAGCTTACGGGCTCGATTGTATTGGCTGCAGGTACCGTCTTTCATTATGTTCTATCAACTAAACAGACACTCAAAGGCTTTTATTCATTTGTATGAAGTATCTCAAACTCTTGCATATGTGGTGCTCTGTTCACACATCAGAGTAGCAGAAGCACTCTTCCATGGTGGGAAAGTACTGCAGAGCTGCCATCCCAGGATTTTGCAAGTAGTGTGAGAAAAAAATCCACAATTGTAGCTTTCTGTAAAGCAGGGTGCTATGACGGAAAGTTTATTTCTAAAAATAAGTGTTTTGATGTTTTAAATCAAACAAAAAGATCAACCTGTTTCAAAATTTGTTTACCCTAGTTTGCATATAGTCACGTAACCTCTTATTCTAGAGAGTGTGTCTATAGGTTGAGATATACTACCTAATGGAAAGTAGATAGTAGACGTTTAAATACTCAAAAATAGTATGCAATCATACATCTGTAGGTAGGCTTAAGAGTGAATGCATGTGTAACACTTGCACCTGATTAGTATACTCTAGCCAGTGCTAAGTGTTGTTAAACATTATAAAGGGCTAGACCAGGTTAGTGGTTGGAAATGTTTAGTACTAGAGGAAAATGATGGTGAGAAATCATCATCATTGTCATCTTCATCTGTATTTGCTGCACTTCAGAGTTCCACAGGGGAGGGTCCTCATTGAGGACCCTGTTGATAATTTTCTGACCAGCTGGTGGTGAAGAGTTGCTTCTTTCCATTTTTATTTTGCATTTTTTTTTTTATTTTTGCCTGAAGGTAATTTTCAGTTTAACAGTCAATGTATACTATCAGATACAGTCCCTCTAAATGAATCTTTGTGAGTGTGAACCTGTGTAATCATCCCTTGTGCAAGACTTTAACCAGCTGACCTTTTATAACTAAATAGCTAACATTCCAAAAGAACTTCAGCCTAATCCTATTCCTCTCTTCTCCTTCCCCCAAATAAAAATGACATTCTTCTTGAACACAATATAGAAACAAGTTTCTCTAGCCTTCTAAAATGGAAGTAGTCTTTGATTATTATGTCGTTAAAATATTCCAGTAATTATGCAATATTTTTTTAGGTTGATAATCAATTGCCAGGATCGATATTTCCTGTTGTATTTCACCCTGTAGCCCCTCCCAAGTCAATTGCTTTGGATTCAGGTAAGAGAGAGCCTTTAGTAATAGCAGACTTATTCAGCCTTGAAAGTAGTAACTTGGCAATGGATTGTTTTTAAATGGATACTTACTTTTTTTTTTCTGTTCAGAACCAAAACCCTTCATCGATGTCAGCATCATCACTAGATTCAATGAATACAGCAAAGTACTGCAGTTCAAGTGAGTTTAACAGTGTGTTGTAATATAGTTTGAGATTTAATGCATTGTAGAAGGGAACCTTGTTTTAAACTTTAAGTTCTCCTACCCAAACAACTCTTGACTTTGGATTGAATTATTAAATGTCTTCAGTGAAAACACATCGTTCCAAAAGAAACTTACTTTTTCAAAACAAATACTGACCACATGAAGGGACTGTTGTGCAAATTCTTCAGTAATCAAAATAATTTCGCTCTTGCACTACAATATAGGTTGTCTGTCAACCTGTTTGCTGTACAGTGCTGGTTTATTTGGTGCTGTAAGAGCAGACAGCTCATACAGTCTGTAATGCAGCCCAGTGCAGTGTCTTCTGTTGTGAAAAGTATGTTCTTTAGTTAATATATCAGTGTCTTGAGTTTTTGTACTAAAAATATAACATTTTAGGATGTTGTAGTTTAATAAAATATTCAGTAATATGACTTTTGGAGAGAGGCAGTTAGATAAGAGGAAGAAATATGTTGTTCAGGTGATGCTGCCCATGAAGCACATGGAACCATAATGTGTGAATAGAAGAAATATTTGATGATGGTTGATATTTTTAGGTAAATTTTGGAAGTATTAAGAAAGTATTAAGATAGGAATAATTCTAAATAGACAGTTGATATTGTAGAATGTAAGTTTTAATATGCAATGTTGCATAAGAAAACTTCAATTATGTATGGTAGGCATGTGATATTTAAATTAAATTTCTACTAGTATACACTGTTTGTTTTTTTCCCATTTTAGATACTTTATGGTTCTTATCCAGGAAATGGCACTGAAAATTGACCAAGAGTTTTTAGGAGCACTTAGTGGACTTTTTACACCATCTACAGACCCAGAAGCTGAAAGACAAAGGGTAATGTATGAAAGAAACTGATTTTTGCCACAACAGGACCTTTATGATACCAGTGTTGTGACTTGTCTAAATATTTTGGCTTAAATGAGTGAATATTGCATTTGACAACGGTGAACAAATGACTGTAAGATAATTTTCAGAGAAGCATTCAGATTTCTGTTAAACATTGGCTGTGAGCATTACTAATTGACACGCTTGAGTAACTGATACTTGGGTATGTGTATTTGTTTTCTGCTCTTTTAATGTTTCATTAATTGATGACACAGTTGTTTCAGCTGTGGTTACAAAGTGTTGAGGGTGGCAAATGAAATAAGGTTATAGTTTATAGAGTGGGCTTCTGATTGTCAGTCCATAGTGTCTGTTGTCTTCAGAGAGCAGAAGGAACATATTTTCATGCTTTGAAGTTAAGCCTTACATAGTTGCATAGTATTCAGAAAGGTCACGTTTGGTTCTAACATGTGTAGGAGAGTCATTCATACAAATTTCTTAAGAAATTGTATTTTGAGATGTATTGTATAAAAATTCTGATTTTGTAAGGCAATACAAAAATGCAAAACCCTCAGGAAGTTAGTTATTTTACTAGTAATTTAAAATTAATTCAGAAGTGATACCTGGAGAAATTTAAGGGAATATCAAGTGAAATAACATGAATTGGAAAAGTCATCCAGAAATTGTTGTGGGGTGTTCGTGAAGTAATAAGTATATTTGTGGTTTTGGAGGTGTTGTCTACTTAACTAGGTAGGTAACTGTTTTGTTACATTTGGCCGTGGTGATTATGGGGTGTTGTTGTGGGGTGTTCGTGAAGTAATAAGTATATTTGTGGTTTTGGAGGTGTTGTCTACTTAACTAGGTAGGTAACTGTTTTGTTACATTTGGCCATGGTGATTATTTTTGATGTTTATATGTATATTTTTACATTTATATAAAATTACATATATTACACATATGTAATTATGCTCTTTCATATGTTGATGAGATAAACTTCTGTTCTTTTTTTTTTTTTTTAATAAAACCAGTCTGAATTAATTCAGAAAGATGTAGATGCACTTAAAACTGAGCTAATGGAGTATTCCCTGACAGACCTGTCAATGCTCAGCTTCTTTGAGCATTTCCATATTTCTCCAATTAAGGTATGTAATAGAGATAATTTTGGTTAATAAATCCCTTGATATCAAAGATCTCTTCTTTACAGTAAATCCGTCCTCAGATCAGCCTTCTGGGTAGTTGAGATCTTCGCGTTGTCTTCCTAATGGGGATTTTTTTAATGTTCTCTAGAACTTAATATTATGTTGGAAAAGGTTCTTAGGTGGCCATGAGTACAAACAGGCCCTTAACCATTGCTAAGTGTGAAGAGTCAAGGGTTATAGTAGTGAGGAAAGCAAGATAAAATGATGGCCTTAAGGTATCCGAGTAATGTATGGCAAACTGCAATAAAGTACATTTTTGTGGGCCCATCTTCATGTCCCTCTTGAACCAGTTAGATTTTTTCGGAGCAAGGGAAGAAAGTTTATACGTTATTCTGAATCTACAGAATGCTTCCCTAAGGCTATTGGATTGAACAAGAATTTAGAGGAAAAAAAACCCAACACATCACCTACTTTCTTTTTCTTTTGATCGAATGTATAAAAGGCAGACATAAACCCCAATACAGAGGATTAAATTCTGTCACTTTTTCGACTTTTTCCTTATTTCACCAGATATTTGTTAGGGTACACTGAGATTCTCGAGGTTTTGTTTTCTTGCATGATGGTGCTTGTTAACTTACAAGAATATGAAGCCAGGGAAAACACTAGAAGAATGAGACGCTATTATGATATTTTAACATTATCTTCTAACTAGTCTGATTAAAGTTGTTGAAGAAACTCTAAGTCTCTTTGGTATCTTTATGTGAAATGTGTAAACCTTCTGCCTGGTAAGTACAGGAAGAGGCTTATTTTTTTCTCTGGATTTTTTCCCCTTACTTCAGTGACCTGTTCCAATATTCTAAGCCACTGGATAATAAGAAACTGGGGAATCTTGAAAAAGTCAAATCATACAGTGTAACTATTATAGAGAGTAGAAGGGAGCATTATTGATTATGGTGATGAACAAGGGAAAAGTAAAATAATTTTCTGTGGCCTATTGCACCCTTAAGAAAAGTGTGTGGATATTCTTTAAGAAAAGCATCTTATTGACACTAGACAATCTCATTTTACAGTGTTAGAAGTTAATGTATTTCCCCAGAAGAGTGACTAGTTGCAAAAATATACATGAGCTAGTAATGTAAATTGGAATTTAAAATTTACTGGGAATTAACCTACAAGTTATTTCTCTCATTGTTAACACAGAAGTTTACAGAAGTAAACATAACAAAAGTTGAAGCTCCAGGACACTTTGATGCTTTTCTATATGGAAATATAATGAAATACATATGTAATCAAAGTGATACCATTGTAAGTTCAGGCATGTTTGCTTGAAATTGTACATTTCCTCAGAGTAAAAATACACTTAGTACTGTTTCACCACTGGTTTGTTTGCACGTGCACCACACAGCCTGTCTTATTTGTCTTGATGTCTCTTGTTTTACTAATTCTTTCTTGACAGTTGCATTTGAGTCTGTCTCTGGCTTCTGCTGGAGAAGCGTCAGATAAAGGGGAAGAAATGGTAGCTCTCCATTCTCTGAATTTGCTGTTGAAAAGTATTGGAGCTACTCTAACAGATGTGGATGATCTTATTTTCAAGTAAGCTAATAAAGATTTCTTTTTCATATTTTGAATAAAGCTCCTATACTTTGACTGAAGTAAATGTGTACAGTCTTTAGGGAAAGGGAGGAGTGGAGGAAAGGTGGAGTTTGGTCTCCTTTATAAGAGAGCAGGGCTTCAGGATTGTCTGAAGGAAAGAAGAGGAGGAAGAATGTCTATAATGTGATTACTTGTCTTTCAGACTTGCTTTCTTTGAAATCAAATATCAGTTCTACAAGAGAGACCAACTGATGAAGATAGTTGTCAGACACTATAGTGAACAAGTAAGTTCATTTAGTCAAGTCTTTGTGTAAAATTCTGAGCAAATATCTTACAGAATGTAGGAAATAGGAAAGGTGAACACCTCTAAAAGCTACTTATTTGTTATTTCATCGTACCGAAGTAGGAATCCGGTGGTACGTTACAAAAATGTAAATACAAAGGTGTCCTGAAAATCTGTTTAGGAATTTAAAGTGATTGCTTCTGTTCTTTTTATTGATGTTTTTCTTGACCAAAGTACTCTAATACTTAGCCACATATACATTGCATCTTTTGCCTAAGCTTGTCTTCATTCTAGTAGGAATACTGAGTTGAGTACTCTAACATCTTACTTGAACAGCTAATTTTAAAATATACCCACCTTGGGTTCTAATATAGAACTATGTGTAACAACAGCTAGTAACACCACTCTTGTCTTTTTTCCCCGCTGCAACCATTTAGCTCCTGAAACAGATGTATGTTCTTGTACTTGGCTTAGATGTTCTTGGAAATCCATTTGGCTTAATCAGAGGCTTGTCCGAGGGAGTTGAAGCTTTTTTCTATGAGCCGTTCCAGGTATGACTTCTTGTTTCTTCCACTCTGTATAAGCAGTGGCTGATTGGGTACGCTGGTAATGGGTGTAGTTTTATTGTCACTGTACTCTACACCCTGAACAATTAAGAAAGTAGTGATTTTTTTATGTTAGCTTAAAAGAGATGAACATATTCAAATGGCCTTACTTTCATCAGTGAAAAGGAATTGCTAGTTTTTCCTGAAATAGTTGCATAAATGTATAGTTTTCTGCTATTCAAAGTAAGCTTCATTTTTTAGGGTGCAGTTCAGGGACCTGAAGAATTTGCTGAAGGCTTTGTAATAGGTGTTAAAAGTCTTCTTGGACACACAGTGGGTATGTATCATATTGTTACTGTTTCGATCAATTAGCTTAACTCATGGATTACTTTTTTTTTTTTTTCTTATTTTAAGGGAAAGTTATGTTTTAAAAATATCTATGTGGTAGTTTTTTGATGAGTATTTAAGTTTGCCAGATACTACTGCCCATATTGGTAATACATATCAGTCATACCTAGCTCACTTGAGACCACGCAAATGCCTGTTTTGTGGACTGAGCAAGCAAACTGAGAAACATTGCATGTATAACTGAATTTGAAAGTAACTCTAATGGTCCTAATATCTGGAGAAGCCTGAGTGTTCTTAGGACCAGCTACTGTCACAGTTTTTATTTGGCTATGTGTTGTGGTAATTAGAGAAAATATGCTTCCATCCAATGTGCTCTGTAACATGTATGGAAGTGATTTAAGAGTTACCTTTTTCTGTATTTATGGATTTCGGGCCAGATTCTGGAGTCTTCTCATGGGCAACATGTGGTAGTTACTCTGTGTCAATTGGCAATATCTAAACTGAATATGAAGGACAGTTGCAAGGAACTTTGTGGATTCTGGTGTGTTGTCTGCCATTAAGAACAGTAACTTTTGCTTTCTGCCGTGTTCCATCAGGTGGTGCAGCAGGAGTGGTGTCTCGGATCACTGGTTCTGTTGGCAAAGGCTTGGCTGCTATTACTATGGATAAAGAATTTCAGCAGAAACGGAGAGAAGAAATGGGACGGCAGCCAAAAGATTTCAGTGACAGCCTGGCCAAAGGAGGAAAAGGCTTGTTACGGGTAGGAGTTTGAAGCTGAGGGTATGACGTGCCAACTCTTAATCCAGGCTTGAAAATTATATGGAAGTGAGTTTGATAATGTTGTCTTTATCTGTTCATGAACTAAGAGAAGAGACAAAGAGGCAGGCAGTTTATTGCAGACTTGGTATACTGCATCAGCTTTAGTGTTTGAGGTCATGTTTTTGGCCAGCCTGAGGAAACTAAGGTAGTATCTGAGAAAGGAAAAGCGTGGGAAGTAACACCGATTTAGACTGTGAGTTATATAAATAAACAAGTAGTTACTTATGGTCAACAGCTGTGTTATGTAATTGAAGGAACTGGTCCTTTATTTACCTTGTAATCAGTTCTGTCATTTAAGTCAGCTGTGAATTACCAGCTCTGGGCATGTGCTACATAGTAGAAATATCTTAAAGAATGTGAACATAAAGCAAGTAGAAAACGTATGAAAGTAAGTACTACATTAGGTTGGAGAGATTTTTCTGAAATAGAAGCTGCACAACCCCTATATTTTTTTCACAGAATCACAGAATGTTAGGGATTAGAAGGGACCTCAAAAGCTCATCCAGTCCAATCCCCCTGCCGGAGCAGGAACACCCAGATGAGGTTACACATTTAATCATTTAAAGTTGGGAACCTTTTCTATTTGCTGAAATATCATGTCTATTTCTAGTTAAAATGTTAGGTATGAGACAAGCCCCATGTAAACAATTACTGAGAGATCTGTGTTACCTGAATGCAAATTAAATCTTCTACGAAATTCCATTACTTTCCATTTAAAATAAAAGCAATCAACTTATTTCTAAGTAATTGTAAGTAATAAGCATTGTGTGGTTGTTTCTGCTACTGTTAACTGAAAATTTGGAGGTTACCTCAGTGGATTTTTGTTCTTCTGCCCTGGTGCCATTAAACTACTTGACATTTAAAGTCTTCCAGAGAGGTATTTGATCTTGAATACTTGGTATCACTCATTCATGACTGTGAATTCTGTCAGCTCCCTGTTAGCAGTCAAATAGTAGCTTTCTTAATTATTGCTAGACTGATTACATAAGATTTGTTAGTCTTTCTTGCCAGCGTAATTCTTCAGCCATTTTAGTTTCTCTCTTTTCTTTTACTCAGTTGCCATTTTCTTAAAATTTGAAGTAAAAAAAAAAAACCAAACCAAACAAAACACACAGCCAAACAATGTTTCCGATGTTGAACTTCATTGTAAAGTTTTGCAATGAAGGATGAGAGACAGCTGGTTGCCCAGCTGGACTATAGCATTCCTGTTTCAAAGTATGAACCCAATTGTTATTTTCTTTTTAGGGTGTTGTTGGAGGTGTGACAGGCATAATCACTAAACCTGTAGAAGGTAAGCCCTGAGGTTGCACCGTACTTCTTGAATGGTTTCCCGAGACTTCACAATTTATTTTGTAATTTTAAGAAATATCAATCTAGGTGACCATATATGTGACCATCTATGATGAAACAGTTAAACATAGTTATAGCTGCTGCTGCCTTACTGCCTTCTCAGCCCTTGCATTAATTAAGGAATGGTTATCTTAGTGATGTATTTTGTTAGGCCTGCTGAAGTACCTGATGTATTGTTTAAAGCCAGAATAAAGATAGTAAAAATAAAAAATTAAAAAACACCAGTTGAAGAAGTTTTTTGGGACTCCAAGGGCTGCAGGAATCTTAATAAGCAAATCTGGTTTTATGCCTGAGACCAGTATTGGTGTTTGTAAAGATGTGTCACTTAATCAGTGTGATAGAGGATGGAAAAATACAAGATAAAATGCTTTTTATTAAAATACATGTAAGAGTGATTTAAATGTTGGAGGTTGTGTTTTAGAGGTTATTGGCAGATACTTTGAGCTGCAGTCCTTATCTCATTAGTGGATGAACACACATGCTTTCTTAACTCTTCCATGGTTATATATCACCAGAAATATGACATCTAGAGATACAAATAGTTAACTTTCATTATACTTGTGCATCTTAGTCTTCAGATTATTTTATTATTACTATTAACCCGTAAAAACTCAGACTTTGGCCTTCAGTCCAGCGTGAAAGTGTGAGAAGGAGAATCTAGTTAACATCTCTGTTATTCTGGCTTTGGAGGCTGGTAAGGTGCCAAGTGAACAGCAACATGTCTGACCAGACAAGGAACCCAGGTGTGACTTTTCACAGAATTTTTTTATAAGTTGTCATCAGTTGCTGTGGGCTGTTTCCAATACAAAGCAGTTCTAGTGCAGCCTGGAGCAGTAATGGTTTCATTCTTTGGTTAACGGCTTCAAGGAGGTCATTAAAAGTGTTTCTTTTTCTGTTCACTTTCTTTTAAAGGGGCTAAAAAAGAAGGTGCAGCTGGATTCTTTAAAGGAGTGGGAAAGGGACTTGTAGGAGTTGTAGCCCGCCCAACAAGTGGCATCATAGACATGGCAAGCAGCACCTTCCAGGGAATTCAAAGGTAAAGTGTCAGGAGGACGTTTTGAAGTACTGTCCAGATGTTGGATATCAGGTGGTAAAGTGGTCCAGTAGTGCCACAATTATATGTGTTAAATACAATATGCAGTAGGATATATGGGGCTTAGAGATGTCCAGTAGCCTGTGATGAATGTGTTTTCTGATGATCTTTGGAAATCACTTCTTCAGAATTCATCTTCCAGTGTTGGAGTTAAGGTAGATGATAACTTGTCTGTTTTCTCCTTTTACTCCCTCCCTGATAAGAAAACAGTTAAAAGATGGTGTAAATTTTACTTCTGAGGTAGGTTTGTGTACTGCTGAAAGCAAATATCTAAATATAATTTAAACTGAATGTAAAACATAGACTGTTGAAATTTTCTGAGAAACACTTTTCAGTTTGGAATGTGGTTAGCGGTGCACATCAGGGGCTTCTTTCATTTTAAAAGGGACCTTTGGAAAGTGTGTTAATAAGTAGGAGAACCCTTAGAAAATTATCCATGGTAGGGAGTAAACTCCAAGTTACTCTGTAGCTGTCTGTTTGGCTAATGTTACTTTGAATTTATTACCAGCAGTATATCTTTACTCTTGGCTTCTGTGGGGTGCCCAAGAAGTGTAACTGGGATGTGGCAAATGAAGGGTGACTTTTTAAAGATAAATTGGTGGAACTCAGAACAGTAGTAAACTTACCAGAATACTGTTCCGCTGTCTTTGACAGGGTGGCAGAATCAACGGAAGAGGTATCTAATCTCCGTCCTCCACGTTTCATTCATGAAGATGGCATCATCCGGCCATACAATAGGGTGGAAGCTGAGGGTTATGATTTATTTGAGGTATGACTTGCTTTTTGAATACAGTTAAAATTCTCTTATCTACAGGGTTCCATAAAGGATTATGTTACAAAAAACCTGACAGGGATCTCTGGCAGTTGTGATCTGTAGTAAAAATTTGCCCAGCCTATTTCATAAGGCAAACCTGTGTGGCAGAGAAGACCCAGTGCTTGTAGTAAACTGAATGCAATAAGACAGCTGCAGTATTGCTGTTAAATGTATCTTCTGTGCATTATGTTCTGTAACAGCTTATCTCATGTTCTGGAAGGAGGTAGTAGGATTAAGATTTGAATATGTGGAAATAAGAAAAACATTTTGATCCTCAGTTCTAATATTTTGCTTAATAACAAAGCTGAGGCTGGTTTACAAACTAAGCAACTTTAAAATACAATGAATAGAGCTTGAATTGTTTGGCATATAATGTAACTACTGAAACTCTTTTTATGTGGTATCAGCAGTTGAAAAAACCTGCGTGAATTCTCAAAATAGCACCTTTTGTTATTTCTTTTAATAGCACTATGTCACAGCTACAGGCATTTGTGGACATTTAGCCTGTTTCTGCATCTGGATGTGCCCAACATATGGAAGATGATTAACAGTGGTTGCCAAGTCCTAGATAATCAGAATCCAGTTAATTTGTATTTCAGCTTTCACATTCCTAAAACTTACCTTAAGATGCTTATTTTGTTGCAAAAGAAGTTTGAGTAAAATAACTGTCTACATTAACATTTGAAGACCAAAACTTTGATATTTGCTACTTCCTTCATGTTGTTCTTTTAATATTTATTTCCTATTCTGTTTCTAATGTTTCTCTTATTTCTCTTTCTCTCCTGGCATACGCAGCAAGAACTGGAATAATGGAGTAAACTTTTTCCATATTTCTTTTCTATTTATGTTACGGTCTTTTATCTGCCTTAAGCATTTAGATTAAGGGCATGAGCACATTTAACATGTCCTCTCGCCTTCATTCATGTCTCTTCTGTGTAGCAATTGAATAAAACAGTGTTTCATGAAAAGAAACAAACAAACTTAAATAACCATCT
Organism: Columba livia; assembly: GCF_036013475.1. Lineage (NCBI taxonomy): Eukaryota > Metazoa > Chordata > Aves > Columbiformes > Columbidae > Columba > Columba livia. The sequence continues at coordinate 17,127,553 of NC_088612.1, read as the reverse complement.
TCAGTAAGATTAGGTGTGTTAGTAAGGTGAGAGAGCCAGGGAGGGTTTGTTTCCTGTATATTGTTTTTTTTGAAGGATGCTTAGCTCCGTATGAATGGCAACAACAGAAGGCACTTGGGAAAAAAAATCATGGTAGGGTAGATGCTGAGTTCATTCTTTTATAAACGTTCTCTTAGAACTGAGGCTGCTGATATTGGAAGACAGGAGACAGCAACGTTTTGATACTTGTGCAAAATTTAAATAGTGATACTGAATGGAATTTTCTTCAGTGAAAATGCTTATAGTTTCATAATATAGAAATATTTTTCCATATAAATACTCAGAAATCTTGTATTTTTGGTTGCTGTAATATGCCATAGGCCTGTCATTTGTACATCTGATGAACCACTACCCCTTCAAATTACTGCTACTACTACTTCATGAAACTTTCTCAATTAAGAGTTGTAGCCAGCTCAGTTGACTCTGGTTTCATTCACAGAATCTTTTAGGGCTTTACTGTTCAGCATACTTAAATGTGAATTTTCAGCTGTTAACATGGATTTACGTATATGTAAAATATTAATTAAAAATACATTTATAAATTAAGTGATGCCACAAATCTAATTTCTAATACAAAATCTCATAAATTAAAAAGCGGTCCTCAGAGCGAATTACCTATTGTATATGGAAAAAACATTGAGCAGTGACATCTGTCTGCTGCTAATGCCTTTTCAGAGTTTAGTGGTCAATAGTCAGCTTTTTATATTTAAAATTACTTTTAAAATAAAACTTTTAGTGAATTTTTATTTTATGAATAACTTATTAAGTGAAATTAAGTTGTCACGATATGCTAAGAGAACTACATTTCTTCATGTAGTGAGATTTTTTTTTTTGCACTTTATTTTTTCCATGTATCAAAAGGGAAAAGGTAGTACAATTAACAAGGAAAACTGGATATTATGCAGTTCCTGCACATCTGATATTTGTATTTTTCTTGGATCTAAATGGTGTAGATTGGAATTGTATACCAACCAAGAATGAATCATCCGTATAGTTCACTAAACACAGTTTCTTCTTTTCAGAAGTCAGTTGAATTCAGGTGTGGTTTCTTGGTTTTGTTGGTGTTGTGGGTTTTGGTTGGTTTGTTTGTTTGTTTTTTCCTAACCGATTTTGATTATTATGCTAAAGGTTAGTATTGGGAAGGTTTTGTTTCCTAGTGTAAATTACAAGGAAGAGGGGGACAATGTATTTGAAGGAAATTTAACAAGCAAGATGAGTCAAAGTCAGCTTTATATGCGTTTACAATTTTAATCTCAAATACCTCAACTTATAGGTATTAGTGCTGGGGTTGTTTTTGGTGCAGTTTTGACCTAATATTACAAGTAGTTTAATCAGAATCCTTACCCTGTTTTAGCTAATTATAGTGTGTGTGTCCCTTTAAAATAAATATATGCTTATGAGGTTGAAGCCTTGTAAGGTTACCTTAAGGAATGGATGCCTCAATACTATCCAGTGGTTAGAAAAAGTTGTTTCACTTAAATACTCTTATGTGAAATCTAGACATCGACAGGCATTAGAGTTCAGCTTAGGAGGAAAATTGTGCGCATTTTAAAAGACAAGGTAGTCTTTTCTGTGCAGAATGGGGACAGTAGCCAGGCAGAGTAGATCAGGTCACGTGTGTGACTTGTTCATGCAGTGTGTTTTCCTACAAGCAGTGGTTCTAATGTATATGGGCTATGTCGGAATCTGCTCAGTCAGTTCAAAACCTCAGAAGTCAGATTTGACATCTTGCAGGCCATGTCTTTACTCATACAGTGAGGCTTAATAGCACAGAATGCATTTTGTGAAACATAAGTACATAGTGTGTATAGCTGGAGAAATCGAAGAACAAATTGGAGGCAACTTTAGGAGAACCGTTTTCCAAGGAAAATTCTCGTGAGTTTTAACCTTTGTATGAGGAGCATTTGTAGTTGATGAGATTTGCTAGAACAGGTAATGAGCCTTTGGCTTTGTTAGTCTTTTAATATGCAGGTACTGCTGCCTGCTCTGGTGAGGACTCTCCTCACCCCAGCACTTACGGTTTGACATGATGCAGTTCGTACATTATTCAGTGTCTTGTGGTGTTACTTTGTTTCATTTCCCAGTTAAAGTGTGGAGCTTTATAAAGAATGCAGAATACTTCTTGAATAATTGAGACATGGTGGTGAGACAGTGTTGCGTGGCAGAGGGAATACTACCCTCGGTTCTGAGAATCTGCAGATTCTATTTCTGGTTGAGTCGCTGTGCTGCTGTGTAAATTTGCATTGGTTCTTTAATTTCCATGCAAAGCAAGAATGAGTGGAACTTCTTCAAAGTGCTCTGATGTTCTCATAAAAATACAAGCTTTTGATAAAGATGCCTGAATTTTAAGAGTGTGCAGATCATGGAGTAATTTGCATCAAGTGCAGCTCCTTCTTTACATAAAGCCACCACCATTGTGCTGACGTCTATCAGGTATATTGAGAACAGCTCTGAGAAATGCTGCATCTCATAGGCACAGAGCTCAGTGGGAGCTCTTACTTTAGTAACATACTGCATGTAAGATCTAAAAATACTATTGGGATTGTTTCTGAAGTTACAAGAAACAGGCTTTCTCTCCAAAGCTTTGAGTTTTTAATAGAGGAGAATGCTTATGAATAAATCTGTTTAAAAACGTGGCAAGTCTCATTACTGCATATCAAGCAAATGGATTCAGAATATGGATAGCAGCCTTAGAGTTGCAGTCTTACATGGTGGTAGGTTTTGTATGTCTTTAATTTTTACTTGCTGCTAAAGTAGCTGTGGTTCAGGTATAAAATGTGAGTTCATATTTTCATTTTAGTCATATGCTGCCATCTTTCTTCTGATGTTTTGAAGAGACTTTGAGATAAGCAGTCTTTTGTGGCTTTTTTTTTTCCTATCACATCTGTTTTACAGTTCTCAGAAATTTTTAAGATGGTCAGAAAGTGATATTTTTTTATAGAAGATGTGGACCCTATATTTTTGGTTGCTGGAAAATGCTGAATTAAAATGTTTTCCAAAACATCACATCACTTGGGAATCTTAATCCACTTTTGAGCTTAAAGAATTTTTTGGGTTGATTGCAATGTATGATGCTGATTTAAGACATTTGTTGAACTTTTAACTATATGAAAATAAAATGCAAACATAAATAAATGTTGAAGCCTCTTTTAATTGATTCTGATGAAAGGTGTGTTGATTAATGATCTTTCCACTTTTGTTACTTAAACAATATGGAGTTCTTTGCCTGAGTGGTCAACCATAGACAGATAAGTTTAGCTTCTGCTGTCATGTTACCAGGTTTATAGATCCAGCTATGGAAATATAGAAGGAAATGTATCTTTACAAGGATACGTTATTTTTTTGAATGTTGAATAGGTATGCCCAGTCATCACTTCAGAAGCCCAACCTTGAGGTGCATTGACTGTTTGTAACTTGGTAGTTTATTTTTAGGGGTCTGGCTCATGTGCTGCTGCCTTTAGAGGTAATGTTGCTGGATTTTCACGTTTGAATCAAGTCTGCAGTGTGGGGTGTTACAGAGTGAACATTACTAAAGAATTGTTAGCACAGGAAGAAATTAAATCTGAGGAAACAGTCTGATACTGCAGTGTCAATATTCCACCTTTTGAGTGAAACAGATCAGACCTTTCAGTGACTCAGCTTCAGGAGTGAGAGCACTGTAAGAGCCTGCCCTTAAAGAACCTGTTCAATGAGGTAACTTCTTAAAAGGCGCTTTTTTTAATTGAAAACACCACTATAAGTTCATTTTTTATAGCCCCCAAATTATGTTCTACTTCTGTTTCAGAAATTGCACATCAGAAAACTGGAAAAAGAGAGCTATCGATACCACTGTGCACTTCCAAGAGGCAGAAGAGCAAACCTTATTGTCACCAATAGGTATCAGGTTTTGAAGGCTTCCTAAGGGCTTGTCTTGGTTTCAACTTGGGGATTAGACATCTAACCTGGTGGCTGTTCTCTGCACAACTACTTTCCTTATCCATTTTCTTCTTGATTGTTGTCGTAACTTCTTTTGTTTCCTTTATGGAAAATGTAATGTGGTGATGCTGTCAATACTAGATACTAATTTTAGAAAGGCAGTCTACTCTGAGGTCAGCAAGCCTTTCATCATACTGGAGGGAAAGAATATATTTTTCTCTTTGTTTCTTTTTTTCAAATTAGCTTGTGATAAGTGTTTGTAGTCAAACCAATGTTTTGATAATGCATGTGTTTATAATCTTGTTAATTAACAGATACTCTGAATGGAGTCTAAAGTTTTTGTAAGAGTATGAAAATTAGTATTAAACTCATCAGACAATTTTTAGAATGCAAAATGTTACTAGTATTGAATATGCAGTTTGAGGACTCAAAACCTGCTAAACACATGCAGGTAATGAAGAGGAACACATGGACTATGATCTCCGTGTCCTAAATGTTTCTGATTTCCACCTTGCCTGAATGCATGAGAAAGACTCATCCATCATGAGACTCCGGGAGGCATCCCACCATGTTTGTTTTATAATGTCTAGCACATATCAAAATTTATGCTGCAGCTGAACAAGCTTTTTCAAGATACTGAATAAGTGCTTTAATGATAGGTGATTTAGTTGTTTGCAGGTTGATATAAATGTGCACTTTTCTTCTATATCGATTCTTCTGCACATGCGTAAAAGTTCTAGTTTAACTCCATTCAAAACTCCACCAGTTTTTGTGTTAGTGCGCTGACCCTGGAGCTCGCTGGCAGCTGCAGCGCCTGACCGCCTGTCAGTGCAGTAGTGCTGGTGTCACTGTGCAGCTCATTTGTCGCTGTTTGAGTAGCCTCATCTGGCTCTGAGGACCTCTGTTGAATTAACTGAAGCCCCTCTAGTATCCAGTTCTAGAACAATGTTTGGATTTGGGGTGCTGGGTGGCCTGTATATACTGTGTCATATCATAGATCATCTCTCTGTCTTCAGGACAAAGGGATTATCTTGGAATATATATTAGGAAAACTTGGTTCCATCGTGACTGAATGGATAGTTCTAATCCACATAGAAAAGACCTTCTTGAACAAATTTATTTTCTTCGTTTTGTTTTCCTGGCAAGGTTCTAGTCCCCAGGAGAAACTTAGTATTACCTTTTTCTTCTCAACAGGAGACTGATATGTGTAAAAGAAGTGGAAATCTTAGGCCATTTAACAGTGGAGTGGGATTACTTATTTGAAGATTTTACATCCTGTCCTTCCTATGAAGCAAATGTTTTAAAAATAAATGTTTTGGTAAGAAAAGCATGTCAACTTTTTTTATTTAACACTATTTAGAGGTCCAAACATGCTCTTAACTTATTTATGGTTCTAACTGCTAACTATGGGACTAAGAACAGGATTTACATGACATTTCTTAAAAGTAGGAGTTGGGTTGGACAGAGGCCACAGTAAAATCTAACCTGAAGCTGACATTCAAGCCATTTCAGTAGCAGAATCAGCGTTCTTGTTTTGTGAGTCACCTGAAGTACTTTTTTGTTCCCCTCTACAACAGGATCAAAAGATGTTCCAAAGGAGGGACAGTACGGGTCATGAAAGTGTCAAGACAGTTCAGCTTCAGGATAAAACTGCAGCAATGGTATATTCTTTTTTTTTTTTTTCTTTCCTCTTCTTTCCTTCTGATATTGTGAACAGTTGTTGAAACTCAGTATGTAAAAACAGTGGTAATGTTCAGAGAGCCGTTATAGAATAGGCTGCTGTGCCTGAGGACCATGTGCCGTATTTGCATGTTGAAAAATGAGTTTGACCAGGAAAACAATTAGACAAGATAGTCTGAAATATTCAAGAGAGTATATGCAATGGAATTTTAAGGTTGAAGTTGCATAGTCTTATGTTTTATATATAGAACTCAGTAAAGAAAAATAATTCAGATACCTAAATTACAAAGTTAAGTTTCATTATAGTCTCCAGGGTTCAACATACCTCTGCATTCTGCTGCCTCCTCATTATTTCAAGATCACTGGACTAACCCAATAAGTCTACTTTGTGTGAAAAGGTTTGCTTAGATTCCTCCTCCCTCCCTCCTGCCCCCCAACTTGCCTCCACCTGGATTTTCTACCGTCTATCTCTAAATGTTTGTTTGTATTGATGCTGGAGAGGCTGATTTATTTTGGGAGCTTTTGTTCTGTGGATGGTTGGGTGTCAGAGCTAACCCAAATAAGCTGAACTTACAGCTTTGTAAAGTTTACCTAGGAAACAATGCATCTTATTGTACTTTTGTATCAGATGGTGAGAGGAGTTGTCCCCAATACCAAAAGTGAAATCAGTTAGATCCTCAGCATCTTGGAAGCACACTTGAAATTGTAGCCTTATAAAATAATGGGTTAGACTGGGAAAAAAAATGCTGTCCTTTTGAGGCACTTGTTTTAGCTCCTGGAAGACTATATTTCCTTACTATCTCTTGCATAAAGAAAAAAATTCCTTCAGCTTTTTCATACAGCATGTCTTCCGAATCACACTTTTTGTTAAATAATTTAAATCCTCTTAGTTTGTATGTATCTTAGTGTCATGTCCAAATCTAGGACATTGGACAAAACATGCAGGCCATACTAGAAGGGTACTTGTATAATTCTCTTTTTCATTAGAGTTTATGCTGATATGCATACATTGAAAATAATTGTTTCTGTTCTGAGTTGCAATCTATTTATCTTCCATGGATTTGTTTATTTGATTTTGTTAGTATTACTCTTCATTTTGCCTCTCCTTTCTTTGCGTAGATCCCACTTGTAAAACTATATCAGTTTGATAGGAAGACACAAACGAAGTACACTTCACAAGTAATTGTTACTTCTGTGAAGACTTCTGTGGTGCCCTTTCTATGAGCATGAAATGTTTTTAAGATCAGATTAAGGAAACTACAGACAATCTTATTCTTTCTGTCTCCCCTGAAAAACAAACCAAGGAGTTTAGGTTTGTCCTTTTTCAGTGCTCTGAATATTTCCCCAGCCTCCATGACTTATCAGAAATCCATAAGTGTTTTAAATACTTCAGGTACACCTGATGCATATTATTTGTCCATCCAGCTTAACTTATTCTTTATTTTAGTATTCATTGTTGTATAAATGAGTTTTATTTTTATTGAAGTCATGGATAAAAAGCCTTCACAAGCATTTCAAACACTTTGGCTTTCACTAAATGCTGCAATTACTCAGGTAAAGTCAGAAAAACCATCCAAGCTACCCCAGTAGGTTGTAATGTTTGTTGCATTAGCTGTCTTTAGTAGCATTGTATGGAAGGAGACTGCAGATTGCATGCTTAAATGTTCTTTCTTTAAATATGTTGATTTACAGAGGATTTGTTACGCTATTCAGGAAGCCCGGGCAACAAGAAAACAACAGAAGCTGGTGAAGCAAGCATCTTTGCAGTTGAAGAAACCACTGACGCTATCGTGATAATGACAGGATTTGTCATGTTTGACCTTTGGTATGCAATTTTATCTCTAAAATAGTTTAGAAGCAACATAGAAGCATTGTGCAGAAAGTAAAGATACCTGAGAACCTCACTTCCTTCAAAGTTAACAGCCATAAACACTTTATTTTAAGAACCTATGTCTCCTTCAAAAACTGTCAAGTTAATTTTTCTAAAATACACATTTAAGGTTAAAAATTGCAACTTTTGCTAGAATGTTTACCTGTCTGAAATTTTCTTTTCTGCCCTTTTTCATATCAGGAGTTCTTTTAAATGTATTCTAAAATACAGTGGTTGTCTGATTTGCACTTTAAGTTTACAGTTTACGGACCGGTGGTAGTAATTGTTGTTCTAGTGTTAGGCATTAGAAAATACTGTACTAGAGCAACATAAGAATGAATATGTGTGAAAGAAATAGGCTGTTGTTTACTGGAAATCCTTACTTTGGAATGTTGTCAATTATATGTGAATGAAAATTTGCACTTTAAAAATGGAAAATATTATTCACCTGTCAAGTGTGTGTATATGGTTTTGGTTGTATTGTAGCTTAAAGACTTCTCTAAGAGGGGACACCACACTGGTTTTACACAGCATTGTATAGCAAAAGCTTAAATCAAAGTAATTAGCATGCCATGTTTCAGTGTATAGTTACTTCACTGGAAGAGTGCCATCTCATTAAGCTAAAAGTAATTTCTGATACAATATTTTTTTGCACTATCTCTTCCTGAAGACTGTTATTAGCCTTCAGTTTAGCAAGGTATTTAAGTACATTTAGAGTAAATGCCTAGCTCTTAATGGTATGAGTAATCCCATGAACTTCACTGAGACAGGTTGAATTCTTTACGCTGGGCACATCAATTAGTATCTGTCTGGGTCAAGGACTAAATGACCAAACAGATTTTAGTTCAGTGATCAGTAAGGTGAGGGCTCTTGCTGTCAGTCTTAGGCTCTCAAATAAGATATAAAGTGCAAATACTTATGAAAATTCACTCTTTCCAACTCACTTCCTTGGAAAGACTGATTTCTGGGATTTTTAATTTTGTATCTATAGCTCAATAGCTATAGATATGACCTTAATGAGTTAAAACGGCAATATTCTTGCACAGATCTATTCAATAAGTAGTGCAATTGTGAGAACTATACCTGGATTTTTAAACTCTCTTTATACTTGAAGGCTGGTGGATTCTATACATGTACTCTTAATCTGTACCTATAATCACAACAAAATTTGAAAGCTTAAGATATTTGAAAGTAAGATGCCAAACACAGAACTTCTATGGAGCATCTGCAGACACGATTTTATTGCCATTGTGTGCATATGGCTGGATTGCTACAATAGAAAAATGCGGTACAACCTTTCATTCTGTGGTATCACCTATTTTCTAGAAAGCTTTGCTCAAACATTAAATTAGCTGTCTAGGTTGTATGTATTTCAAGCCCTTGATTTAAAAAAAAAAAAAGTCAATAAATTTTTATATGCAATTATATTTCCTCTATGGTTTTAAGTGTCGTTGCTTCCACAATACCTAATATGCTGTTGGTTTGCCACATCACTGGCACTACATGGAAAAAAATTATTGGAGTACTAGCATACTGCAGAAGAACTTTCTTCAGTCCAGTGTTTCCTCCAGCTTGACATCTGTCATATAAGGGACAGTTGTATATGTGCTGCCTCTTTAGTCATAGCTGGAAATAGATTTCACTTCAGTACACTCTGTGTGCATGTTTGGATGGTACCATGTGCCTTTTCTCAGGTGGAGAATTGGAGCTTAAACCAGTTCTGATGCCACATTCCTGACTCCAATCTCCTGCTTGATTCACTTCTGTACTTCCTCATTCTTATTTGTAAACTTTCTGGCTTGAATTGTAAACAGTAAATACTCTGTTTTCTCACTCTATATGTGATCAGGTACAATTTAAAATAGTCTGAAGAAGCAGTAGGTTTCTTTAGAACAAATGTTTATTTTGAAATGCGTGTCTTTGCAGTTTGAGTTGCTAACTGAATTTGAACTGGCGCTGAAGAAGTAATGAACAACCTTCTTTACCACTTGGATCGAGCACTCAAGAGGACATGAAAGATCATTTGCTAAGAAAGGCCTTTTTTGCTTAAGTGAAGACAGAAGTTTGAGACCAATAGGTTTCCAGTGCTTGTCCTGTGCTTTCCATAGGTGTTCCATTCCATTTTACTAAGAGTTCTTCCATCTTTGCTCTTGTTTTTTATCCAGCCTTTTGCATTGCTTCATTCTCTCTGGTTGTACCTCAGCTTTGGCCTCTGACTTTGGCAACTCTTTTTCCCTGTTCCCTTTCTGCCCATCTCCTTAAGCTGGTGCATCCTCTTGAAGTGCTGGCTGAAGGAGTTAAGGCACAAGCAGAGTCTCTTGTCTAGGCCCTAGTCATCCTTCCAGCGTAAAAACCATTACAGATTGAAATGGTGTTTAGATGATCTGTAGGAATGAGGCATTGTTGGGGTTTTCAGACAGTCTTCAGTGATGAATTCCAACCAGATACCACAATGCAAAATGAAAGAGCTTTTTCAAAGTAGTTGTTAGTGGTTTTGGTGGTGGTTTTTTGTTTGGTTTTCTGTTTGTTTGTCATTTAACCAAGAGATTTCCCATACCTGTAAGATTTTATGTTTCTATGAAGCTCTAGAGTTTCATTATTACTGAGCAAACAAGTTGGCCAGTCTGCTGAGATCTTACTAGACCTTTTCTTACAATGAATTCCCAGAATTTTTTACTTGTTAATTACAACTGCAAGCATTTAGGTTGGGCCTGGGTCCTTGCTTTGCATCAGTTACTCCATTGATTTCTGGCTTGTCATAGGTTTCTCTGGCACTTTTTTTTTAATAAGGCCTGAGGGGTGTTTAGTCCTTGTGACTGTTTTCTGTCTCTTGCTTGAGCTGTAGGCTTCTTTCTGAAACTTTCTCAGTCCCTTTCTGTCATGCCCTCCTTCCCCATCTCTCAGCATGCTCAGTTGCTTCCTAGGCAGAGAGCAGGGTGTCCTTAATGTAGGTCTGTCTCAACCTAGTAACCATTTTACAGGACAGTAGCAGAAAATTATAATAAAATAAAACTGTTTCATGTAAAAAAAAATGTGCTTTTGCTTATGATTTTAGAACCATCTAATGTTAAAAAGAAAAAGAGGAAGACATGAGAACTTTTGGAATAGATGATGGATATATGTGGTTTTTCATAGGCAGGTGCTATCAATTCCACTTAACTGTGGGCCTTTTGGGAGAGGTTTTTTTTTACTTTAATTTTTATTGAATTTATGTCTGATCTGGAGACTAGTAAGTTTTCACACTCAGAAATGTTGCATTTTGAAAACACAGTCAGCTTCTTTCTTAATTTAATACATGAGCTTGGTCCATTTTGCTGTTAACTCTTCAGAGGCAATTTTGCCATCTCTTTCAATGGGAATTTTAACTGGATTTTATTCAGGTTAAATTGATGAATTTATCTTAGAAAGACCCTTTATGCATTAAGTTTAGTACTACCAGTCATTATCTACAGAATTACAATAAACAACTTAAAACTATTTCAGTGACCTTTTAAAAGAAGCAAATACCACCCAACCACTCCTAACACTCCTAAAAACACTCAGATTGTGGCATCTCCATCATTGTAGATATTAACAACCTGAGTCAATGTGGTCCTGACCAACCCACTGTGCCTAGTTCAGCCACAGTCAGCTAATCTCAAGAGATTATATCTTCCAATCCCGGCTGTTCTGTGATTCCTTCACAATAAATCTAAAATGCCTCCCTCTCCCCCCCACAAAAGAGAGGGTTTTTGTTTCCTGGGTTAATTTAAATTATACCTGTCAAACTTCACATGTTTCACCGTCATATTTAACCATTTTCTCAATAATTGCAGAGCCTGGAGGAATATTTGGTTTATTACGGACACTGAATAGGGAGTGTTTTAGTAGTAAGAGATCAAATAGTTTTAGAGGGGGTTAATTGTGAAGTCAAATGAGAGGAAAAATTAAGTAATTCAGCTTAACAGTCAAGGTACCAATATTTCTATTTCCTGGCTGCCAACAAGTATGCTTTTGTTGTACTAGAGTAACATAGTGATTACACTATATATATCCTAATCTCAGTCTTTGGTTGACAACAAGGGTTATTCATATAAGGGGATCTTGGGTCACTCAGAGTATTTAAAAATAAAATATAAAGGATTTCATTTTACAAGTGAAAACTGACTTGTGAAACCTTTTGCAACTAGCTAATATCTGTTTGACAAAATAATTCTTTCAACAGCTTGTAAAGTCGCAATTATTCAAACCTGAGTGTGAAGACTTGATTTGGTATAGATGCCACTGGACTGACCACTTCAAGAGAAATCGTAATAGAAACAAGTGGAGGGATTTGAGAATCAACGTATCCAACTTCAAGTTCCATCAGAAAAATCAGAACTTTAGTTTCTTTATTAAAATTTCCTGGACAAGGGTATGCTTTTGAGGGAGAGGGCAGTTATCAGTTAAACATATATTGCCACACAGCGCATGAAAGGCAGATTGAAGAAATAAAGATAATTAGATATCTAGATGTAAAATAAAATTTGTTCCAGTGTATGAATATTGTTCAGTTTACTAATGCTCCTAATACAATTCCCTTCCCTTGGATTATGGATCTCATGTGCATAATCACGAAGTAACAATCTGTGGAGATATACAGATCTCCAGACTTTAGCGTCTATTTTCTCTGTGCTGCAATTTCCTCCTGTTTTGGAGTTTTCTAGAAGTTTATCAGCAACTAAGAGGGTAGCTTAATCTAGTCACCTGACTTGTCTGAAGGGGGAAAGCTTGAGCATGAAAGGAGAAAGCTGTAAGAAGGAAAGAGATGACCTATCAGAAGGAATGTGTCATTTTAAAACATTCAGTTTTTACAGTTTATTGTATCCTCACCCTTCCTACAGGTCATCAAGTAAAGTTCTACTTTGAAATTATTTTATATTGTTTGTTACTTAGCCTAATCTAGTCTTCAAATTGCATTGGAATTGTGGGGTGAGGCAGGAGAAGCCCCAATAATACTGGCATGGTAGGTTGGGAGTGAAGGAAAGTGACAGCAGGATGGTGATAAATCTGTAAAGTGGCAAACTTTAGAGGTAAAAAATTGGTAAAAAGCTAATTTGATATGTTGAAATCCTGCTACAAATTCCTTTTACATCATTACCTGGGAAAATACCTCATCTAGTTAGGAAGAGAAACTGTGCTACTTGCAAACAGTAACTGTGTTGAACTTTAACAAGAAGAAATTTTTGTTTGGATTTCAGTTAGGGAGGCAGAGAGCTATTCCCAGACACGTTACTGGAGTCAGCAAATGGAACACAAAATCCTCTTTATTGGTAATACGACAACACTCAAATTCCAGTGTTCATCTCGTGTGTGTCCACGTTGTTTCTAGACTCTCCTGTTTATCAAAGGTAAGCACAGTAAGGATGTGTAATTCTGAAAAAAATGCTTATGCAAAAGAAAGCCTTAAAAAAAAAAAACAAACCTAACTGCTTATGCACTGTGTAATGGAGCACAATTCTAGGGGTTTGAAATGTTTTCCTATCAGGTATGACATTAATTTCTCTCATATAGTAAAGCTGTATAGGTAAATCACTGATCTGTGCAGGTCCTTGTCTCTGCTCTGGTAAGTGTGGCCCTGAACCTGTCCTTGACTTAGTTGTTGTGTGAGGACTATCGGATTTACAAAGCTTCCTCTTGTGTTTGTTGTCTTCACCTCTGGCTGTGCTTTCCATTTCCCTGCTCGAAAGACATTTTCTATTGACCTTTGAAGAGCTATGACATTGGACTAGGATACTCTTAAGGAGCCCCAAAAGACTTCTGCAACTGATCCCGTAGGATAGTTGCAGGTTAATTATCACTAAAAGCAACACAGGAAATATCTTCAAGTCAGTACCTTAAGCAACCCAGCTTTAGACCTCATCCTGTCCTGAGAGGTATGTAATCAAATAACAAGAGCAAATGAAAGTTCAGTATCATGGCATTCTGACAGGCATATTGGGGAGGAACTGTACTATTGTTTTTAAAGTAGAATAGTGTGAGCAGGTTTGTCATGGTGACAGTCCTGGAGAAACTTTTAAATTTAAAGCCCTGTTAGCTGACATTTTTCTGTATGCTGTCAAGACATTCTTCACATTTTAATAGAGCATCGCAGCCCTAAGTAGTTGTTTACTGATGTTAATAAGCATCCAAAGAACATATGTTCTCTTAAGTTTTTGTAGAATTTAAAAAATAGATCAGCATATTATTTCAAGCAACTTCGAGTTAATTGCAATGATTATTTAAGTTTGACTCACTGGGGTATAGCAGAAATCTATGTGTGAAATTGATAGATGAATGTGTCTGGGTTGCAAATGATGAAATGCTACTGTGAGTAGTTGTTTCAGTAGTTATCCACAAGGTGGGGGAATGAATCTTTATATGTTACTGCTGTTGCCTTACAGCTTTCCTGCCCACCCTCCTCCTGCCTGGATCCCATACTGTTGAAATCATGTAGTTGATACGCTCAATGCCGAGCATAGGGCTATAAATCAGAGGCTGTCAGAAGCTGTACAAACTGTAGATCCAAGCCTGGAGTTTTAAAAGTGCTGAAAAAAGTGTACTACAACAATTATTCACATGTTATTTCTTACTTGTATGTTGTCTTATAGAAATAGGTATTTCCATGTGTACAGATTTCTTTAGTGGGTCATGGTTTAGAGTAAAAGCCTTTCCATGTGGTTTTCACTCAAGTACTCATTCTGCTAATACTACTGTTGGATTGCAGAAATTGATCTGAAGATGGCTGTGTAACAGACAGTGGCATATAAGGTATGTCCTGGTTTTCTTCTGTGTATCTAATCAATTCAGAGAGATCTAAGGCAGCCCAAGAAGCCATGTCAGAACTGTTTAACAGGGTTGCATACTTTGCACCATTTAGCTAAAGTTAATTTTAAAAATCCTATTTTTCTAAAGAGGAGAGATTGCTTTATGGTATATATTAAACCTGTTTCAAATAATACTTAAAAACTACTTAAAACTAATACTTACAAAGAAAGTAAAAATTAAAAAATAAGCAATACTATTCTGTATTTGGGTCATGACTCTCTCTTGCTTTAGAGACTCCCATGATGAGCTGGTGCTAAAGAGAACTAGTCTTCCCTCAACTTCTATGGTTCTGTCGTAGGAGCCATTCTTACACTTGAGAGCTTACAGGAGCATGCAGAATATCATGGGTGTTCCTTTACAGCATGCGAGAACTGAAGATGTATTAGTTCATTGGCTTTTTTTTATGTCTGTATTCTTGGTTGCAAGTGTCCTTTATCTGCTTTTAGGATCCTTTCCAGTTCCTACTTTATAAAGATCCTGTTGCCAATTCTATGGAAAGAAATATCTAAAACTGAAAGTAGATAAGGCTGTCTACATGTTTAAAAATAATAATTTGACCATATCTTTTTACTGGCCAAAAATATTTAATGAAAGAAAACCTTACTGGGAGGGCATATGGGAGGAAAATACAATCTTCATTGTAGCAGAATTAAACATTTTAAACCAGGTTATGTCTAGTATTATGAGTCATAGAGTGCTCTGAGGGCTGCTCAGTTCCTCCTGCCACCCCTCACAATCTCCTAACCCTGTAGCGGCTCTAGGGCTCGCAGGCAGGGACTGAGAACTGAGGAGAGGAAGGCACTTGCTTACTGCAGTGCTTGCAACAATATTTCTGCTGTGTTCCTTTTCTAGTCTTTGCTTAGCTGCTCTCATCCTGTCCAGGAGAAGAGAAGACCTTGGGACTTCCTGTGTCTCATCTAGTATATCCTGGATAGCTAGCAAGTAACACATACGTTGTGCCTTAATTCCCAATTTGGTCTTTTTATTCTTGGGATTCTGCTAGACTTTGTGTCCTGGGTTAGTATATAGCCCAGGGGAAGGTTCATGGTCTGTATTGGCACAAAGGGCAAACTGAGCTTGCTGTGGTGGCACTGACACACTTCAGATATACCGAGAAACAAATTCTGGATGATCTCTCATTTCTTCCTAGTCATTTCTGTGGCACTTCCCTGACTAATCTAGGGATATTTGAAGAATTTAGGAGCTTAGAACAAAGGAAGAACAGGTAATAAAAAGCGGAATGGAAAAACCTGGACAGGCCAGGAACATTCAGAATCATGTTCTGACTCTAGTACTTGTGCTCTGTGATATATAGTCACAAGACTGAAAACCCTAATGTAACTTGACCATCATAAAATTTATGTTTGACTCATAAGAAGTTTTTTTTAAAGTTTTCATAGTCTGAGATAACACTATAGATAAGAATATGTGGATGATTTCTTCAAGTTTCCTCTGTAGATGTCTCATAGCATGTTCTGCCTCTAATAGTTGTTTCTTTTCCATTTGTATATCTGCAATTTTAAATGTAAATAGTACCTGTATAAAGGGCATGCATTCTTGATGTTGCATGTTAGCTGTTTCAAGTCTTCAGAATTCTATGCACGTCTTTGAAAATATATATATTGTATAATAATGCATGGAAGTGCTCACAGGGCTACTAACATGATTAGTTTTGGGGTTTTTGGTGAGCATAAAACTTTATTTCCAGAACTAACCATCTATTCTCTTATATGCCTTTCTACATAGAGGCATATGTAGGAGCCCTCCCTAATCTGAGGACATAGCAAGCTTGGAGAACTGGCAAATACATAATTTAGCTGAAAGCCCATTTAGAACCATGATTGCAAATAATAAGCATTAAACAATATGACTAAAGTAGTATTAAATCCAGTTAGGCAGGCAGTCTTACCAGTGCTGGAGTTCTGGCAAGGAAGCACTGATTTTCATCATGGGTCTGCCTCATTCTTTGTTTCATTCCTTCTGTGGGCTGTGGTACATGGAGCAGGCCATTGTGTGACAATGTGAAACATTTAGGGACAATATTGCTTGGTGGAGTTCAAAGGCAGTCCAAGCTACTCATTCCTGTTTCTGTGCCATGCCCTCAGTTGACTAGATCGGACTGTTGATTAAACTATCAAATCAGGAAACTCATGGCTTAACACCAGTGAAACCTGTCAGAGTTGGGACTGAGCAGTTGGAAGAAGTGGTGAGATTGTCACCAAATGTTTTGTAGCAGCAAATCAGAACCTAAGGAACTCTTGTTTTGTGCTTACCCTTCTGATGTGCCATGTTTATGTACATCAGAATGATAACTTGGAGTTTTTAGAGGTTGTTTCTGTCTGTAAGCACAAGGTATCCACAAGTTATCTATCCTGTTATGTCTTTTGGGGAAACTACTTGATTATCCATATACTTTAGGATTTTGGTTACTGCAATATGGTAGTTAAGTCAACAACACATCGACAACCTTCCTTCTCTGTTTTGATCATTTACAGTATCAAAGCATCAATGCACCAAATGATGGTTTTTCTCTGTTTTGCTTCACCAAAATAGAAGACAGCCTTATATTTCTCACCTTAGCAAAAGTTGCACTGAAATTCACTACTTGGTATATATCTATAGTGTATACCTCTGTGTGATTACAATCCAGTAGACATTAGTATGCTTGACACAGCCTGTATTTGGTTCCTCAGAAGACAGCTATGCAAGCCTTCTATGCTTTAGCTGTTCTTCAGCTTCTTGTTACCTGTAGGGAACAGACATGTTGTTTGTTTGAATACAGACTCATTGTAAATTCAGATGGGTGGAGTGGTGTAATGTTGGAAAGAAACTGAAGTGGTACCAATTGTCTTAATAACTTTGATATCAAACAAACAAATGAAGGGTGGGCAATATATATGCTAAATGTTACTCTCTGCATATATATTAAGTACAGTAATACCAACAACTCAACACAATCAACAAAATCATATAGAGTGGATTAGTTTAGGAAAGGCTTATTTCACTTTTCCTATGCTGGATTAATTTTCTGCCAGGTTAACATCAGCTGAGTACCTAGAGAGCGGAAGGAAAGGGAAAGAAGGGGAGTACATGTTCCCTTTGGATGATGGCAAGCTGTTAGGTTGGCACGGCTTCATCCTCAAAGTTAGAAGCGCTGAAGAATTCGTTGAAATTTTTCAATTCAAGCTGTACTTTGAAGATCTAGATTTTCATTTGAACTAAGCTTTTCATTGAAAGCTGACAGCTTTCCACAGTGTTTCCATTCTTGTTGTCATTGAAGAATTGAGTACGAGAGATTAAATTTAAAAAAACCCAGATCAGTTGGAAGCTGAAATACTCCAATTTTGAGATGTTACAGTGTTGTCTGATATGAGGTGTTACTGTTTGGGTGGCTTCCGTGTCCCTGTTCTTTTTTTATGTGCCGAGGTCTATGACCTGTTTCTGGGTTAGGTGAATGATGTTTATATTTGTGGAGTGGAGTCAAGAAAATGCCCCCAAACCAGAGGCAAGAAGCAAAGAAGGGAGTGGAAAGTCGAGCAGAGAGGCTGTTGGCAGGCAGGCAACTGGTTAGTCCACCAACAGACACATAAACGTGTGATGTTTACAAAGGCCTATGCCAGAAGAGCAACAAGTAGGCAGTTAAACCTCCAAATCCTTCCAATGGTATCAGTCAGGCAGATGCCAGTGTGCACTAAATAGCGCATGATTGAGGATCCAGTCACCCATGTACCCGGTGAAGATAAATTGAAATAAAAGCTTTGCAGGATGAAGTCCATCAAAGGTGTGAGCATACCTACACATTTGGGATCAGGGCAGCTATCCACTCGCCATGAGATAATAGTCCTTTCCAAGGAGTTTAGGGAAGAAAGACCTCTTAACATTTCAAGTTTATAAATATACGAGGAAAATTGTGTGAGAGCACAGCATGTTTCTGAACTGGGGCCACCTGAACTTCTAGCCGTCCAGTCAAGAGACCTATTGTGCATTTTCAGTAGAACCTGAAATAGATTCAATTCACAAGATACAAAGCAATACAGGGCAGAATAATAGCGTTGCTCTCTCAAAGCAGTTGAATGTTTCTACTATTAGTTTTTCTTAAGAAAACATGCTGCTTTCTAAGCATCCAGGTGGAGATCACAGTCTAAGTGAATGCCTGCATGATATATTCTTCAACTGTTGCACCAGGCCTATTGTATTACAGGTGATAAGGGCTTGGAAATGAAGTTTTCAGGGGGAATGCATTTCCGTTTGGGAAAAACCTTTATAATTAAGACTATTACAAACCCTGCTTTTGGCATTCACTTTGGACTAAAACTGGGGGTGGGGGAGGCAGGGTGAGGAGGATGGAGGAGACAAACCAAAAAGCCCAGTTATAGTCCTGCATTTGTTTAATAAAGTTACGATAAGCGTTGTGAGGGTGAATCACAGGGGAAATTATTTTTATGTTGAAACTTTTAAATGTTAAAAGAATTTGTGTGAATGACAAAGGTATTGTAAACTAGTGAGTACTACTTTGTGCGGTCTGTATGAGAATATAGTGATAGTGTTAGAATATGAAATTAAGAGAGTTTTATGTCTTTTACAATCCTACCAGCTAATTGACATACAAGTTAGCTGAGATCTCCAAAGAAGTGCTCACAAGAATAGTCTAACATGGAGCACAAAAACCATTTCCTGCTTGGAACATGGGAACGCTGTGAAAGTAGCAGACTTCTGGAACAAAACGTATGGAAGCGGTGGACATTTAAAGGTATCTTAGTCACTTCATAAGCAATACTGTAGGCACTGATCAAAATAATTTCAAGTTTCCTTTCACAGCAGGGTCACTGATGCATTTGCTTTATGCTGAGAAAGGATGAGCTGGGGATTGCAATGCTGCTTTGGGAACAATATTTTAATCACAACATATGGATTCACTGGAATCTTAAAAATTGCTGGATTATGTTCAACTTTTAATTCTTTTTTTCCCAAGAAATGGGTTTAAATACAGACTGATCCTTTGCTATCCATACCTCCCCCTCACTGCTTGATGAGATCTAGTTCCCTATTACAGCAGCACATGAATCTTGAAAATGTTGCTTTTTGCAATGTGTTTTCAAACTTAGTGGAAACAGATGTTTAAAACTTAATAATTTCTTGCAAAACTAAATGAATGCATTGAGCCAAAACTCTCTGAGAGAGCACACAAATTAAACACACTGGCTTCTTAGCCTTCTGAATAATGTTCTGTGAAAAAGTTTGGAAAAGAGCTATTGTTGAATTTTCAAAAATGGAGCATTTTGTTAATGGAAGGCAAAGCAGCTGAATTAAAAGCATGAATATGTTGACACATACTGGCTTGGAGGAGAGTTGCTCAGATTCAGATAAAAACTGATATAAAAATAAGCGGCATCTCTCTCCCTCTTCTTCCCTTGGCTAGGAACAGTAGCGTGCTGGTTCGAGCACCAGTCTCCCACATTCCAGGTAACCATATGCTGATGAAACTTTTGTGTTTCTTTGATTGTACCATGAAACCTTCAAAACATAGTGGGTTTGTCCTAATGGGTGATGAAGGAAAAAGTTAAAAAGGTATTAGTGGAACAGGAAATCAGATTTTCTTGTATGTGTGAATCTAAAGTGGATTTGAAATTCAACTTGGTGGTGTTATGTTGTCCTGCTAAGCCCAAGTACATCAGCCTTATGATACTGTGGAATGGAGAACACGAGGCAATGCTGACTTCTCCTCAAGGTATCAGTATTCTAGAGAGGCTGGAGCTATATGTATATCTCCTGTGTGGGTGTTTGAGCATTTGAATTGGCCATCTGTAGGGACAGCAAACTGCTTAAACTTTGTTTTTTTCTTTGTGAGATATTTCTGTAGCAGTGTGAGAATTAAAGCAGAGTTCTAATTGACAGAGGAAGGTCAGATGGCTAGCCAAGCCTTTCTACAAAAGATACAATGCTTATCTGGAGGGTTTTCCTAAGAACTTCAGAAGGATTGTAAATAAAAGCAGTGAACATTTTTAGATTATGTTTCAATTCAGAAGAATTTATGTTGTGTGTTTTGAAGTCTGCACTGAGTTACTTGAAATTGTAGCTTTACGAGAATAAGTAAATTCCTCCAAGATTTTCCTCAAGTTTTTCCACAGAGTTTAGAAAAGCATTCAGCTTTGAAAAACAGGAATTATTAATAGCTGATTTGTGTGTTTTACTTGTTTCTATTTTCACTATTGTCGGTGCTGACCAGTGAGCACTGTAATACCTATAATCTGATCCTACTTGCTGAAATTCACTTTCTAAGGCATTTACTTTGTATATGCTGTAAGAAAATGGGCTTTTGCTTTAATTAGGCATAGATTTCCCAAGGGTTTTATTTCTAGTTCATGATGAAGCTTATAGCATTTGTCTCGTGCAGGATTTCTACAGATATGGGCTCATTAGTGAGTAGTCATGATGTTTAAAATCTCAATAGCTGCATAGCTGCTGGTTGACTTAAGTTCAAAAGTTTCCATGAAAGACCCCCAATTACCAAGCTTTCCGCTTTTGACAGTTCAGTATCTATCTCAATTTTCTCTTTCATTCCAGTGAGACAATGATTTAAGATTCACTGTAACTATAATGCAGGTGATCAATGGTAGCTGAGGGTTGCCATTGTTTGTTTGTTCAAATAGGTCATATGTGCAGCATAGTCTGAACAATTAGTCCTGGGTTCATTTCTCCTTTGGGCTGAACCTGATTTTGTATGCAGTGTTTACTTTTCTTGTTGACCACATCAGTGTTTTTCAGTGGTTTAGAATCTACAAAATATCAGCACTGGCAGTTCTAAGAAGTTGTGATATGAAGTTGTAACTATCTTGCAAGAAATTAAACCTTTCTCACCTAAAATGAGCTGATAAAGGGGCTGATACTGTTAATGATACCTGATGATAAAATTACTTTACAAACAAGCTTTCCTTGGTTTGGTGTTAAATTCCAACAGACAAGATCCTTGTAGTTTATTTGTATTCTACTCTAGACCACAATATCTTGGCAGTGGCTCATTTAAGGAAATCCAGAAACATCGAGAAAGCACACAGTTGTCTTTCCTTCTGGTCTATGTTTATTTAAAATTTAAGTACCGTAGAGAAACAACTGCTGAGTAGTTATTTTTGCTATAGTGATTCTGATGAGAAAATATGTTCCTTAGAATGCAAATTCTGTGTATTTGAAGAAAGCAACTGAGCAGAGGAACAAACACATAGGTAGTTTTACATCAATGTTTGAGATCAGGTGTTCTCTAAGATTTCTAAAAACCAGGTTTCCAAGTCTATAGAACAAAATAAGAGGTCTGTGCCACTACTTGGAAACTTGCATTTCTCATCTGAAAAGGATGTTCACTGCTTGTTTCTTAAACCCCTAATTTATGTGTCTTTTTTAATTATATGTGGTTCTGGCCTTATAATTTTGAGTTTCATCTCACATTTTTCCTTTTCCTGCCTAATAATTAGATCAAGATCATTGGTACCAATATAGTATGGCGGTTTTGTGGAAGAAAAAAACCTAAAAGACACACACCCGCACAAAAAAAAGCAAACCAAAATGAACAGCCCCACCAAGTGCCCTGCCTGAAGCTCACGAATCAGTGAGGCTGGACTGACCGTGGGGTAAGGCTGCCGCCCACACCCGGCTTTGTGCTGGTTCCATGATGGGTCTTGCAGGGTGAAATGGAGGGTCTTTATGTGATGCTTGTGAAATTCCAAGTGCATGGGTGAGCACACTTTGGTTAAATCAGTCAGTGGTCCTAGGACACCTGAAAAAGGCCCAAGAGAAGGGGTTTGTGTGCATATGTCTGGGATGTTTCTGTGTCTGTACATATCTGTTAAAAAAGCAAATTCAATTTAGTCATTGAGTCCCTATGGTATGTGACTTTTTCTGAAGAATATCTGTTTGGTAACACGTATCCACTTAAAAATGAACAAGTTTCTTGTCAGAATGTCTTTGTTAGCGAGAATTTTCTAGAGAATTTTGCTATAAATTCATAAACAAATATTTTAAATGGGATGGTCTGGAGCTTGTCTGGAGAAGATGGTTAATAGAGCCTCTCCTTGTCATTTTTTTGTGAAGTCACAGGGAATAAAGTGCTATTTGTAAAGCTCTGCATTTGGGTTGACTATAAGCAGCAACAGTTTGCGCTGTCTTAGGGACACAATGTTCTACATGGAACAAACTTTTTTCTACAAACAAAAATATCTTCCAGCTAGATCCTTCATTCGTCTCAGGAGATGAGTTAGCAATAAGATGTCTTTTACAGGGGTTAAAGAATTAAGTTCTGGTTGGTGGTTTCTTCTGTTGTTTTTTTTGAATGTTTTGAATGTTCATGTTTATTTCATGAAGCAATTTGATCTCAGTGAAATAAATTTTATAGTAAATCTGTGAAAACAAGACTACATACTGACTGGGCTTGTCAGAATATGAAAACCTATAAGGAAGAAACCTGCGACCTCACCTAGGTGTTCCTGCTCCAGCAGGGGGATTGGACTAGATGATCTTTTGAGGTCCCTTCCAATCCCAAACATACTGTGATACTGTGATACTGTGAATTTTCCTATTCTGAGAGAATGGCTTATAAACCATGCTTTTTTACAGTGGTGGCAGCTGAATTTTTTATAACAGGATCACTGCATTGGTTTGGAGATTTCCTTACTTAAAATGGAGCTAAACTCTAAGAACAGTTCTATTTGTGACTGATTGCTCTGCTTCTGGTGATCAAGATATTCTGATGTTTTGTTTTGTTTTTTGAAAAAAAAAAATCTTTCTAGAAAGACAGCAAGTCCTGCATGTATACCAAGCATATCAGAGCAGTGACAGCGCACCAGGTAATATATGAGTGTGCATTCATCACTGTACAAATCATTCCAAGTCACCTTAGAGACATGACTGAAATGTTAAGCTAAATAGTAAAGCAAACACACTACTAAAATTTCATAAAAGGTTTTGGTATTTCCTGACACTTAATACGTTTCAGAAAGAACTTTTGGATTTTCTGCTATATTGTGGCTGAAAAAAAAAGCATGGTTGGAATTTTCACTGGTTTTGAATACCTCCAGACTACTTGAATGGGAGACATTAAAATGCCAGGTTCCACATTTGTGACATGTTGGGCTTCCGTTCAATGTGTTTACAGCTTGACGTGAAAAATAGTCTTGAGTTTGGATAGAACTAAAAAAAGGTGCTGTAGCTTCAATGCATTTTTCAGAATGATCTCATTAATTATGAAAGGATGTGTAGCCGTATGCTTGATGGCTGACTAAGCTTGAACATTTCCTAGTGCTGCTGAAGCCCTTGAAGTTTGTTGAACTAAATGCAAACTCCTTTTTTTTTACCATACTGTCCCCCTGGTATTTGAGCTACCATAAGCTGATCCAAATCTGAGATCTGAAACTACGCTCACCATGTTGTTTTCACAGCAGAGAGTGAGGATATAAGTCAGGCATGATGTTTAAACTGCAATCTGATGCACTGTTGCAGTGAGGCCTTCCAGAACCTGCATTTCAAAATGTGTAACAGTTTTAGTGTCAGCAGTAGGTCAGTACTAGTTGGGTCAGCATGTGCTTTGTACTTTATATAATTATAAAGAATCATCGTTCTGTGGTCCTTACAGGCTGCTTTTACTGCACAATTCTTCTGCTTTCTGTTCATAGGTTTTGCCACTTCCCTACTCCCGCTGTCCTTCTTGGACATTACTTCATTCTCAGCTTTGCCGGTGTCCACTAGCGATTTTGCTAGTTGTCAGAGGCAGTGTTACACGAAAAAAAACCAGCAACATTGCAGTAAAGTTTGAATTGATAGCAAATACCTGGCGATTGCCAGCTGTGCCGGTCACTGCTGTGTGAAGGGCCCTGTGAGTAAACACTGTGATTGCTTCAGTGAGGAATCATCCTGCTGCTGATGCTAGCTGAACGTTTTCCCACAGTTTCTGGTTGTGGCAGCACCACTGTTTATGCAGCTATGCTTGCGAACAAAGCAAGTAAGTGTTAAAAAGGAGAAAGTACTTTTTAACCTGGGTCAATTTTCTTGCCTGATGTCCAGCCTGGCCTAGCAGACACTTGTATCAGCACAACCAAATGGGCAGCCTGAGGGCAGGAGCAAGCAGCCAGCTGGAACCCTTGAAGTCTCTCTGATTATGAAAGTGGTATCTGGAAGCATATCCTAAGCAAGACCTGTTAAAATGTTTTGCTTTGTGAACAAAGGTACTCTGTGGTATGTGATGAGCTGTTTTCCTAGTCAGCCATGATTAGGAACACAGGAACTGTATATCTTCTTTCTAAGTGATGTCAAATATCAGAGAAATATTGGATGTGCTCATGTGGGAGAAGACTGCAAGACCCTCGAAATTAATTAAAGCAAGTAGCCAGAGAAAGGAGCCAAAATATATGTCTAGAAATTCACGGATCTAGCCCGTGAACTGGAAGTGTTTTAGCAGATGCAGCCAAACCAGGCAAGTCAAACCATGGTGATTCTACCCACAGAAAATATTGCATTTTGCGGTGTGAAAACTTGAGACATAATATACCTTTTGTCACAAAGAAATATGAATTTTGCCTCTGCAAATGGATGCATTCCTGTACCAGTTGAGATGAATATGCATTAGTGTAAGTAATAAGATAGGCAGAACTTGCCATTAATTTTTTTTTTGGCATAACCTTGAAGTGTGCCATAAATACCATGTTCAGTATTTGACATTGACAATTCCTGTAAGTTCAAACCCACTGTAAACCAAAGCTGAAGAGCACTAATGCTAACTGTCTCCTAACTCGTTTGTAAGGTAAGACAAAAGATAACATAACCTCTGACAGGATGAAGGGATGTAAGGTGACAGTTGGATGGAGAAGAATCAGCTGTGGCTGTAGCACACCCAGCTGCCCATTCAGCCTTGTAGCAAACTTGCCACAGATGATTTTTTAGGAGTGGTTTGCATGTTCTGACATGGCAAATGGCAAGAGACAAGTCTGATTTCTGATTCAAACAAAATACATACTTGAAATATATCTTTAAATTAGATTGATAAGATTACGAAGATGAATAACTTGTAATAGAATAGTTTGTACCTTTAGTAATCTATTAACTCATATTCCAGCTTTCTGAAAAGCTATTTGTGTGTACACAGAACTGATGTGTGTAGTGAAGGTGTTATACAACAACAGGATCCCGATGACATTTGGCCTTGCTGGCTTGCAGCATGGTCATATCTGTGCCTTAATTCATATTTAACTATCTACTCAAAAAGCAAGACTGAAGATTTTGTGTTCAGCAGCAAGTCAAACTCAACTGGCTGTAGCAGTTACTGTCATCAGTTGCCTTCTCTGCTTCTTTTCTGCTTGTCACCATGTGCACCAAAAAAAGGATGCTGAAGACGTGGCATAAAAAAATCTTCTATCTTCTCTGCTTAAAAGCTATTTTGGTGTTTTGTAGTAATAGGTTAGATGTTAAGTATCCGCTGAGCTGATAAGGGCTGTTTTCAGCTGTCCTGGTTTTGCCTCTGGTTTAGATGCTAGTGGGAAAGCAAGCAAACTGACACAATTGGTTTTCAGAATCTAGTGGGGAGATGTTGGTAAGTGCTACTTTACCAAATGAGAATTGATTTTTGTTACTGTTGCTGAGACAAGAACCCATAGTCGAGCTGCTGTTTCAGTCACCCCACCTTAAACCACCCCCAGTGGAAGTAGTTACCTCATAGGGATACTGAATGGTATGGATTTGTCATGATGGCTAGAGACAAACAAGAACGAACAATTGTCCCCTACCAAAAGGTATTGAAGGGATTGACTATTTCACAACTAATACCCTGTAAATTAGGTGATGCAAAGCTCCTTGGAGAGGCCACTTAAGAGAATAACCTTACAAAGACAGATACTAAAAATGTGAGACCAAATATGTTAGTGTGGCACACAGCTGATAATTTATGGTCTTGCTGGGAATAAATGATACCATCTAATGTACCAGGCAACACCAAGATTAAACCTTAAGGAGCCACACAGTGCTTTAGTATCTTGTCCATGTACATGCATGCACTCTCATTTATTGCTAATAGGAGATGCATGAAAAATCAAGAAAGGCTGAAAAAAAATAGCTGTCCTGGTGTCTTACTGCTCACACACAAGCTAATCCTTGTTTGGAGCCTGAACTCAATTCTGTTTCTCTGCATATATATGAATGAAGCAGATACAGAGAGGTCAGTGTGAGGAATAGCCGTGTCCTTGCATTCACGCTCCATGTAGCTTTACAAAATGTTCCCTTTTCTGAAAAGAAAAAGGGCCATAGAACACAGGGGGAAGGCTGCTTTGTGCAGATCTGAGGTATGTGTCATGGGGCTTTGCTGTCTTTCCCTAGATGGGGATTTAAGCAAAATGCAGAGTCCCTATTTGTGTTTCCAAGGAGCAAGATGAATTAGCAATGCTGTCAGGCATTTCTTTGATATGGTCTTACTTGTTTATAAATCATGTCTACAATCCTACTTCCTTGAGCTAAAGAATCCACTTCAGTAAGGACTACATGCACTATCTATAGGTATAACTAGTGGTGCTATGGCCCTTTATAGTCTTTTTACATTCACTGAACGATTGTGACCAGCCAGATGATGTTTGAAGACAATAAGATGTTGTAGATGAAGTATTTACTAATGACTGTTAATACAGCATTCTTCCAAACACAACTTGAAAGGAATCTCTTACTTTGATTAGACAGCTGGAGGGAGAAAAATGGTTTCTGGAAGTGGATGAGGGAAGAAAGCACTGTGTCCTAAAGCCCAAATTCTCTCATATTAGTGGTTGTACCAGTCTTAAAAGCAAAGAACCAGAGTTCCTGAGGAACTGTGCTGGCTTTATAAGGATATTCAAGTGGGCTTGGCTGTCCATGAGGGATGTTACAGTTCATACACAGATGAACCAGTGATTCAATTCAACTAAAAGCCAAAGTATGAGGTGATACTACTTGCTGCATTCTCATGCACATTAGAATTAACCCGCACGCCAAAATCACATGCCAGAAGTAAGGAGTGTCACATGAAGTTCTTATCCTTTGCTGGTTTGAATTTGGAGGCACGCTTTTCTCTAAATTGTCAGAGTTGCTCCTCACTGACTGAGACACTGTCCCAAGTAGAAGTCACTGTACCTGTACCATGCAAGTGTGCTGAGGGGGTGTATTTGTCTGGTACACTGAAATAACAAGAAACAGGAGATGGCCTGAGCCTGTGAGCTCAGACGTATTTGTGAGGTATGGCAAATGTTGTCATCATTGTAGCTGTAAAAGCTGTGAATGAGAATTAATCAAGACAGTAATTTTTAAGAAGTCCTCAAACATCACAACTTTCAGGGAAGGTCACTAGTGCAGAATAGTAATCCAGAGCTGAGATGAATCATTCCTCACTGTTGTTATTTCTTTCCTTTATG
Source organism: Columba livia (assembly GCF_036013475.1). Classification (NCBI taxonomy): domain Eukaryota; kingdom Metazoa; phylum Chordata; class Aves; order Columbiformes; family Columbidae; genus Columba; species Columba livia. Next base: position 17,099,818 of record NC_088612.1, on the reverse strand, counting down.
ATTAATTTAAACTTTTGCTTGATACATATAAGTAAAAATTCATCTGGGGAAGCAGTGGCACAAAGAATTTCTGCTTTAACAGTTTCACAGGAATTTAGAATGCATCTTTGCATTGTAGTTAGAAAGTGCAAGGAATGGCATATTGGCCACACACTTTAACCTTCAAGGTGCTGGAACTACTATGATTATTGCGGGAATCTCTTTATGGGCAATCTGCTTGTAAGATATTTTGTTATGAAAAGATCTCAGACTGAGATCTAAAAATCAGTCTAATATACGAATATCATTACTATCTAGCAATGTATTATTTGGAGTTCTGGCGTGCTTGTTAAACCAACAATTCTCTGTATAAATCTGTATTAATATTTTTTAAATGCTTGAAAATATTATCAGATACCAGAATTGAAGAAGTTTTAGTCCTCATTTGACCAAATATTTCTATAATTTTGATAACTGCAAATCTTAAGAGAAAAGCATTAGTTTGGCTCAGATTCAAAGTGGATTCATATCTTAAATGTCATTCTTTAATGCCAGGAACAAGTGGTGTAAAATGGCAAAAAATGTAATCGACTGTGTGGCTTTGAATTTTTAATGTGCAAGTACCCTAACTTTCTGAGCAAGACTTATCGTTGGTTTGTCTCCAGAAATATTTTTAACAAGTGAAAATATGCAGGATATATGAGGAGCTTTAAAACTTTTAATTTCTTACCTCATCTGTCGTCTCTTCATGTAGAATACCCAGAAGCCTTTTCTCCATTGTATGATGGCAGTACATTAAATTGCAGGGAAAAGGGAAACAGCTTACCCAAGCTTTATGCTTCATGATGAAGACTTCAATCACTGTTTTGTAGTCATAAATGTACAGATTTCTTCCAGATATATTCTGAATTTTCAGTTGCAATGAATTAAACATCTACTATACACTGTTTTTAAGAAAAGGTGTAAATCTGCGTTAAATAATGCCCACAGCAGATTTATTTGCCCTTGGCTTAGCCTTGAGCATGAAGACTGTCCAAAAGTTTGGTGTTACTCGAGGAGCACGGTTTCCAAGGGTTTTGCCATGTTAATGCTAAGACATTTATATACAATGTGTTTGGGCTTATTATAGACTTGAGTTGTTTGTGATTATCCCAAACAGTGAATTTTCCTCATAATGCTGAAGTGGATTTCCCACTCAATGAGACTGCACACTTGGTGATGCACAGCCTGACTGGTGTGTCATTTGCATAGTTATTTCTGACTTGTGATCTTTTATCTGTCGCTAGGTCAGCTGACTGGCATAGATAAGCTGAGTGAGAGTGTCCTGTCTGGAAAACTCAATGAGCAAGTAGTGTCCAATGGCCTTGATCAAAAAATCCAAAAGGAAAACCATCTCCCCCTCCCCAAAAAACTCAGAACCAACACTGATTGCCTAACCTGGTCTGTTGTGTTGGATTCTGCGATGTTGAGTCATTCTGCCAGCTGCCTTTTAATCACAATACTTGAGGAATTATTTCTCTGAGCTCTGTTTCACACTATTTTGCCAGTGGTTGCTAAGTGAGATAGTAAGATGTCGTTTTGTCTTAACTTTGGCATGTTATGATTACATCATAAATCTCTCTGTCCCAAATACTTTCATTTGTTTGTCACAAATTTGGCTTATTTTCACAAGTGGGCATAATGACAGTCATTAGTATTGGTGAGACTCAGCAGCTGCAGGTTTCCTTAGAGCAAAGCCTCTACTAATGCTGGCTATTTTTCCAGTAGAATGTGATCTTCATTAATGCAAGGTCATTGCCATTTTCTTCTTTCATTTCTCCCCATTACACTGCGTGCCTCAGCAGGTCAACTTAAATAAATAAACTAAAATAAATGATCGTTCCTTTTCAGCTGCACTTAACATGCTGTGATGTTACATTGGTTTAAAAGTGCCTTTTCTAAGAATGGCTGCAAACAGAAGAGAATCCTAATGCAAGGTCGTCTCCACCTACATTTCTTTTAAAAGCCCGTCCTGCAGTCTATTCTCCTAAAGCATACCAGTCACCAGCCAGAGGCTTCTTTCTAGTGCAGCTGGAGAATGAGTACATGTGTCACAGTGTGTTCTGTAGGCTCATGGATATGGTTTCCATTGAGCCAATGCAAAGATATGGTGGTATTAACTAAGGCTGTTTAGCCTTGAGAAACTGTCTTCTTGGGTTTATTTTATAGCTAATGAAGAGATCCAGCTGATAGTGATGCAAAGAAGGAAATCAGCTTTTCCTCAATGATGTGTTGTCCTTCAGGACCGTCCAACTTGAACGGGACCTGTGGCATCGTGGCAGGAAAATGTTGGATCACTGTGGATCAGTGCTGTCCAAGCAAATGGGCAGTCAGCAGGGTAGCAGTGGCACACAAAACTTCTGCTTTAGAAGTTCAGCAATAACTTAGAATGTATCTTCGCATTGTAGTTAAAAGGCATAAGGCATGGCATATTGGTCACATCCATTAACCTGCAAGGTGCCTGAACTACTATGATCACTTGTGTTCCATGTTAAAATACTCTTCCAGTGAGTTTTGAGGATTAACATATGGAAGCAGGCTCATTTTAATGGTGGTAGTAATAGCATCCAAAAGCCTGTTCCTTTCCAAGGGAGAACAAGCAAGAAAACAAGTTTGTCTTCAATGGCTGCTCTCTAGAAGCAGCCAAAAATAACACCATATTCAGATTTTAAAATAGTGGTATGCAAGAGGGGCATTTCTCTGCCAACGCATTCAGTCATTGTCTCTCTTCTAGTAAATGCAATTGTTTCTCACCCTTTTTCTTCTGTTTGCTATTTCAGTCTGCAGGATATGCTTTGCACCTCTCCAGCTGGTTAGAGTATGAGAAAGAGGTAAAAGTGGGATTTGTAGACACTTGGGCTGTCAGTTGTCCTTCAGCCTCCTGCTGCTTTGGTACACCACTTAGGCAAGAGAGGCAACCAAAACCGGCTTCCCTGGCATCCAGCCTAGGAAAGGCTTTACTGCAGAGGAACACTTGGCCAGGTTGTGACCCATACAAGACATCAGGACAGGTCTGGAGTTGCTCCTGTGGTTTTCCTGCAGTTGACTACAGGCTTATCAGTGAAGTGGGCATGAACAGTGGTCTCAAAAGCAGCTTACAGAGCTACCCAAATTTACAGAGATGGAAAGATGCATTCTGCTTTTTCTCAAGACACTAGCAAGTATTGCATGGTTTGGATGGAAGCAATAACTCATCCAGAAAATGTTTTTATCTCGTAGCATAGCTTCTGTACTGCATTCTGAAGCCTGAAACAAACTGATGGAGGTCAAGGAAATACCTGCACTATGGATTCCAGCTATTTCAAACTTTTCTGTTGAAATCATTCAATAAAAGTCCTGGTAAAAATGGAAACTTAGAATTAGTATGGGAACTGATCTTTTTTGGAAAATGGCAAAATACATGACTGTTAGTTCTTCTGTGTAAGCTGGAAATGGTAGTGGCACCTCATATCATGTGTTTCTTCTGTGTTCACAGAGCATTTGGGTAAAGTAGAAAAACTGTTTGAAAGAACACTGTTTTCTTTAGATTCACTATTGTGAGTTAAACTAGTTGAACAACTTTTCATGAAACTCATGTAACTTTAATGCCCTGTTCAGGCATTGTTTACTTGACAGGCTTGTAACAGTTACACTGCTTGAGCTCCTAGAAGACAAAATTTGTTTCATACCTTGAGGGTGCAAAGTCCCAGGGCAGCAGATGGCCCTATGATTATTATTTCCAACCTGTCTTACCTGACCATTCCTTCCCTGTATGAACAGCTGTTTCATTCACTTCAGTGCAGCCCAGCCTGAACGGCTATTTTTCTTCTGCCCTTTTCTTTGCACGTAACATAAATCTCTTCCTTCCTTTGACCTGGCCTGCAGTTCCATCCACCTGTGCATGCCTTAAGCAATGTCAGACTCATGCCAGATCCACTTCCCTGTTTCTAGATAAATTCTTTTGAAACTAAACTTTTTTTTTTTTCCCCCCAACAGTGCTGAATAGGTAGAAAGCGTCCATTTGCTTCTTAGATACTCCTTGAGTGCTTGAAGGGTGTGAATTTAGGCAGCTCGCTCTGTTTCGGTGGACTCAGTACATCGATTCGGTGGCACCAGGCTGTTGGTGTTAACCAGTGAGTGGGCCCACACTCTGCAACTTGTAGGTTTTCAGCTATGCAAAGCACTTTGTATAAAGCAGTGGAGTTATCTTAATCTCTATTAGTGAAAAGGCAAATGTTCAAATTGGAAAATGTCAAAAACAAGATGTTCCCATGCAACCTCAGTTTGGCCTCCTTACATGCAAATGCACTTATGAGGTCATTCCTAATTCTGCCATTATGTACCTGTTCTGTGGGACCTTGTTTCATTGACTGTACAGGATACTCAGTACTCAATGAATGAGCAGTTTTTCAGTGTTCGATTTTATCCTTATTGCACAGGCTATGGCTCATGTCCTATTTACTGTGCAGTACTCACACTGTGCTGAATATGGAAATACTGGTTTCCATAATGAGATTCATCATTCACATTTAAGAATTTATTTTTGGAATGCCACTTGTAGACAAGGTAGAAGCGTTCCTTCCAGTTTATGAACGAACAGCTGGGGAAGTCTTGTATATATTCTATTGAAATTCTAAAACCTTAGTTACCAGTGTTACGTTTTTTTAACCCTAGGGACAACTCTTGTAGTGATTGAGAGTGCCCAGATTCTGCAAATCAAATTGCTCAAGCTGGACCCCCCAAAAATGAAGAATAAACAGAAACCACTGACCTTTTGCCTTCTGTAATTTGCACAGCATTATGGATTCCTGGGGACAGCCAGCAGCAGAATCCAGAGCAGAAAGCATGATAGCAAGTCTGTTCTTTTGGTTATGATATCTTTCTCCTCAAGCTTTCCAGATTCTCTCAGAAAGAAGACAGAGCAAGGGGACACCACAGGCACCAGCTTTCTTTCTCCTGCTATTCAGTATGTTTCCTGGGAACTCTCCTTTCAATCCCCTGAGATGGGGTCCTGTGATAAAATGTAGAGACTGACAGATGATGCACACTTGCCAAGTGAACTTGCTGAGAAGTTGCACGGTCATTCTCATTTTTAGCATTTCTTGACTTTGAGCCCTTAATTTTGTGGCTCTGATGCTCTTTCAGTCTCATTTTTTTAGGTTTCAGTCGCAGACTTCCCTGTTATCTCCTTTGGTAGGTAAGAAAAATCATGCCATGGAATAACAGAGTGACTTGTAGAACAGCAAATTTCTGTTGTTGTTGTGGCTCCATGCCTTTTTTTCATTACATGGATATTTTTTCCCCCTCAATCAATGCCTTGATTCAGAACCAAGTGTCTGGGTTTATCTACTTTGAAACGCTGATAGCAGTTTCTTTTAGGTAACTTGAAATGCAAATAAGGATATATTTGATACAAACTAATCCCTAAAAGAAGTTGATGAAGTGCTGTAAGCTTATTTTTCTGAAGGCTGAGTCAAGTCCCACTTAAACATCAAACTGTCTTCCAGCACATTTTCCACACAAAATAATGAGTAAATGATGCTCTAAAAAAAATTACCAGACACATTCCTGATTTTGTTCTGTGATACTTTTTAATAGAAATAGTGTTTAACTAGATCTAATTCTCTGTCACAAAGTAAAAATATGTATTCCCAAAAAAAAGGAATATTGTATGGCAATTTGAAGATCTAAAACACAGGAGCTTTAAAAAAAAAAAAAAGTTGTTCCTGAAACAATCTTTCTAGATCAGCCAGCGGCAGCTCATTGCTAGCTAGCTGTAGGTATATTCTAACTGCACATCTGCTGCTCTTTGAAGGCAGAAATGTTTACCAAGATTGTGAAACAGTTGTAAAACTGAGGGGGTTCATGTAAATTTATTTGTGATATAACTGCAGTTTGTTTATTTACTTGGAGAAAATTAAAACAAACAACCCCCCCACCTTTTGCAGATCAAAATGGGGAAGAACAAATGAATTTGCCTTTAGGTGGCAGGCAAAAGATCTGGAAATCATTCAGTATCTGTGGATCTCTGGAAGACATATCGTGAAGAAGGTTCTTCCAGTCTTGTCTGTAAATATTGATAAAAGGAGAAAATATTCTTCATAAGTCTCCCTTAGATATTAGTTTTTAATGGAGAGCTGCAACTTACTTAGTAACGTTTGAAAGTAAGAGCAAATGGTAATGCCCGTTCTGTGTTTTAGCTGGCAGAAATACAGAGCACAGACAACATGGACAGTGATTTGCTAAGCATCTTACAGGCTACTGGTCCTGCAGTGGTTGGGACTTTTCAGAGCTCAAAGAAATGTCCCGTCTCAGGGAACAAAGCAGATAATAGAAGCTCTTTGCTATAGCTGTGAGTGCCCAGATGAGGAAAAGTTAGATCAAGTATGGAGCTGAGGACTCAGAAAGCAAAACAATTATTTTTATTTAGTAAATCAGTTCTGCAAAAAGAATGTTTTGAGGCACTCAGCAGTTCTTCAGTGGAGTGTCATCTGCCTTGGAAGGGTGTCTTGTAACTAACTGAAACATGACTTGTTGTAGCTAGTTTTGAAAGCCGAGGGTTGATTTAAGTCTCTGTGACACTGGTGGTCACCTCCTAAGCTGCTAGAAGTGGTGGAAGTCGCAACAAACACATGCAAGCAAGGTTTGGAAAGGCTATTTGTTGGGAAGGGTTGGAGGTTATTTAGGTTTGGTGCTGGAAATCCAACCAGGAGTAGCGCTTCTCTTTTCTTCTTCACACTGCTCTGTCTTACCTGTAGATTGGCAGATCCTTGTGTATAAGATGAAAGTTGTTCTGTGTTTTCTCTTGTTCCGCAGACACATGCTTTCTCTTTTTACTCTTTTAAATTCATTATTTTAAGGTGGGAACTTAAGGATATACAGTTAAGTTGCAGTCTTATTTGTAAAAGAAGTGATTAGCATAGAGAGGATTTTTAGCAAGAAATTCCTAGTGTTGAGAGGATAACTAAAAGTTTAGGCATGTTAGAACCTGTGTGTGTATATGCTGTCAGAAGTGGAGTTCCTTTTCAGAACCGCATGTGCTGTGGATTGACCCTTCCTTTTTGAGATCACCAGTTCCACATGAAAGTATATTGGGAGATCTCACCCTTAATAAAGAGGGTGGATGGATCCATACAACTTGTAAAAAGAGTTAACACATAATCATACCAATATATATTAGAGATCTGCAATAACAAATTCTGAGCCAACTTTGTCTTTTGAAGGTGAAGCTAAAAGCCAGAAAATAGATGACTGAGTTAATAGCAGAATGCTGAGCTGATGTTTGAATCAAAATGGATTTGGTTAAGTGGTTTGACTTTACAGTGCGAATTTAAACCTCTTCTGTGTTGCATCTATACTGTACGAATACACTGGCATAAGGTTGTGTGGGAAGAATTAAGAAGGAAAATTTCAACATTAAGAGTCACATAAGATGTAAAATGCTAATTCACATAGATGGGAATTAGAAGAAGGCTAATAAAACCAGAACACCAAACTTGTAAAATCAGGGTTGTGCATTATTAAAAGTAATTGGTCTTGATGGAATAATGCAGGTTCTGAGTTTTTTGAGAGAAGGAATTTCTTTCTGAGTTGAAAGTCAGAGTGCTTGCCATTTTGAATGCCAGCTCTGGCACTTTTATACTATTTCAAGCTTTCATCAAGGAGTGAAAATGTATGTTAGGACGACTTCAGTTGCACTAATGTAGTGCTTTTAACATGAACGAAAGTTAAAGGGGAAAGGTACTAGCAAAGCTACTTCTTAAACTTAGACCTGGAGTCTGTGTTGCCTTGAACAAATATGTTTCTTAGAGATAATTAGTTCTCCTGTCTATACATGTTATTATTATTATTGAGTGGAGGTTATAGAAAAGGACAGTGGGTGAAATACAACTTCTGCTTAAAAACTGTCATACTGATAATGTTAAACCAGTATTTAGTCTTGAGTATTGCTATTAAAACCAGAAATAAACTTTTCTGCCATGGAAACCTCTAGTGAGAGACCATATGTCATCTGCCTTTAGGTTTCTGTTGTTTTTTTTGGTGTTTGTTTTTTTTGGTGGTGGTGTGTGTTTGTTTGTTTGTTTTCAGAGAGCACCTCAAATAGCAAAATGGAAATTTAATCCTCCCCTAAACTTTCTTCTTAAGCTTGTTTTTCACTCAAAAATATTATACAGAATTTTTCTGCACCTGAATTCAACCAAAATTCAACCTTGCCATCTCGTGCTTGCAATAAAGCATGTTCATACCTCTGTCTTGACTGCATCTCTAGAATGAATTAATATTTTGCTGAGAAGCTGAGCTGCCTGGCTAGATAGCCCAGTGGCCCTGTTGACCTGATGTACATGAAACACTATTGTTGACAACGGAGAAGTGTGTGTTACAAAAGGCACAAAACGCTTCCTATCATAGATGATTCTTCTAGATCCAGTTCTCTCCAATTAGCCCGGCTGTCTTCTTTCCTTGTTTGAACACACAAAGACACACAGAACATCAGAGGCTGATAAAGTGCGATAACAGTTGCATAATGATTTTCATCAAATAACTTTTGCCTTAAAAATAGCTGTTCATTATTGCTTTTGGGATATTTGAGTTTCTGATTCTTCTTGGATCATTCTAATTTATTTGAGGTAGGTTTTGGAGAGCTTTTTTGTTTGCCTTTGGGCATGATAAACAGTTTGATACTCAAATATGCAGATAAAATACAATTGGTTACACAGTATTGTTGTTGTTCAGCTGGATGCATATCGCTCTTGTGGCTGCAGGACAAGACAGCTTTGAATCTCTTGAGAACTTAAAGAACAAGCTTAATATTTTTTTATATTAAAAAAAAATATAGCTCTGAAGAAATCAGTGTAGCTGTAATACCCATGAGCTATGTGGGTTTAAATGTCATCCTGTTCTGGCCATGTAAGGGAAGTATGTTGTGAGCCATTCCTGACTGCAGGGTAATTGGCATGGGGCAAGTTTAACTGTGCTTACGCCTTGACTCTGGGAAGGGTTTGCAGAACCTTTTTTCTTACAATAAGCCCAGTCCCATCAAGCAAAAAATACCAACTTGCGTTGTGATTTTCTGTTATCAATTGTTGACATGCTGATAGAGATTAGAACATGTTTAGCCCATACTGCTAAAGGTTTAATCATAGAATACCAGGCTGGAAGGGACCACAAGGAACATCTGGTCCAGCCTTTTTTGGTGAAAGCACAGTCTAGACAAGATGGCCCAGCACCCTGTCCAGGTGAATCTTAGAAGTGTCCGATGTTGGGGGAAACCACCATTTCCCTGGATTAAGTTTCCTTTGTGTCTGTTCATAGCAAGTCAATTGAGGCAGTGCATTCCCTTTCACTGTATTTCTTCCCATCTGAAACTTACTGTTTCCCTTTATAAAGTCTTGGTTTGTAATCCTGGCTTGACTTTTTGTGATTTTCTTGGATACCGTACCTGTATGCAGAAGGGAGGTGCAGAAGGAAGCTTGAGGAAATATTTTTCTTTGTGTTTGCACTAAGCATTGTGCTCTGGTTTTTTGTTTGTTTGTTTTGTGGGTGTTTTTTTGTTTGGGTTTCTTTTTTTTTTGATGAGGGAGAGGTTGATTGTTTTTGTCTTTGTTTGGTGGGCTTTTTTTTTTTAATATCTCATTAAGGGGAATACATTTGATTTGTATGGTGTTTTTGCTGGAGTTTGTACATAGTTTTTTGATCTCAGTTCTTACTTGCTTTAAATACATAGGAAGTCATCTTATCTACCGGTAGCCATATAGCGTCTTGTAACTTGGAGATATTAACTGTTTCTGTGGGCTGTACAGTAAAGTTCCTGTCAGCTTCTGGAAGTCTTCCCCGATGTTCATATTGCTTCCTTTTAGAGTCCTGTTTCTGCAAATCAGCTTGATACTACAGAAACTTCCGTGTTCCCAGACATCATGAAGATCATTGCACTGCCCAGATCCCTGATTCAGAACATATGTTTTCTTCACAGTATGCTTAAAAATTATCCTTTCTTTCCAATGCTTCTGATAGTCATCCAAGGCCCAAGTTCTGAAAGTATGAATTCCTTCTCTTCATGTACTGTATAGCATCTACACCAGAAAGTGATTTCTAGTTAATGAATTATTAGGCTAACATTTGATGAGCTAGTGGAGTAAGCAAATAAACAGGGTGTTGACCTGTAGTTTGCACTGGCAGCAGTTCTGGGAGCAATAGAACAATGTATTTTGTGCTGATAGTAGGAAAAAGGAGCAGCGAAGACTGGCTGACACTGCCAGGCTTCTTAGAAGTTTAAATAAAACTATTAAGCTTGTTTGTGAAGGTGATTCTGCTTCCTTGACAGGAAGAAAGTATCAAGCATGTTTACAGAAATGTGTCAACTTTTGAAATTGTATCTAAAGTACCAGTGTAATTGCCATCTGCTCTTATTCTCCTTGCCTTTTCCATCTGTATACCAACATATCTCTGTATAAACATAACCCACCTACCAACTCATCAGTTCTCTAGCCTGCCTCATAAATTGTAGCACTTACATGATGATGTAACCCATCACCAGCTTGATCGAGAGTGGATTGTGACCTCGCTAAATTAATGACTCCAGCCAGAAGGACACGCTGAGTAGGCATCGAGTGGGAGTCAAACAGAACTTTGTCCATTTAGAAAGGGGGCAATTAATGGTGTGGGGAAAGGGGTTTGCATATCCAAAGCTGTCCCGGTCCTGCATTGGCCCATTGTGATAATCCTGACTAGCATCTGCTATGGGGAACATAAATACCCAGAGGAGGTTGGCATCTTTATCACATCATGTTTCTAATGCTGGCTAGTAAGATTTCTGAGAAACTATTACAAATGAACTCTGTTTTGAGCTGTGCAATTTTCTGTTGCCTTTCCCCTTTCTTATTGAGATGAAGTTAGAGCTATTTGGTTTCAAATTTTGATTTTAAATGTTGAATTGATTTGCTTTGTTCTTTACCACAGTTCTGGATAACTGGAAAGGAGGGTTCATTTTTTAATGAAGAATGCACCTGGGGTACAAGTTCCTCATCTGTGACAGAGGGGTCACAGACTGGTGCAAATATGTGGGTGGAGAGCAAGCCAGTTTGTGTGACCTAGGAACCTACCTGCTTGTCTCTTACTCCTTCCAGCATTTGTGTTTTACCTCTTCCTGGTCTTGCCACACAATAAAATAATGGAACATAGTTTGTATGATACATGTTAGTGTTTTTAGAAGGAAAAGATTTAGGAAGGGTGCAGCAGGTGTGTGCTATACTCAGACATGTTCTTACATTTGACCTGCTGGGGCTTTTAGAAATTGATTTCATAATACTGTTGGTGCCTCTGGATGTGAGGCTGGAAAGTCTGCCTTTAGCCATATCACACCAGGACAGCAATTTTAGGGTGCTTCTTTGGAATCCGTATTGAACAAAAACCTTAGCAGAGCACCTAGGGGACCTCTGAAATAGATGCTTGTACCTGTGAAATAGACGGTTCTCATTGTTCCAGCTCACTAGGGCTACATCTCTCTGCTTGAGAGACTGAGGTTTTGTGGCTATCAGACATACTGTGCTCCTAATAAAAAATATTGTAGGGGCCATGTAAATGGCAGCTAAAATCACCTGTGTCTACTAGATGAATACCTACTTGAGTAAATCACATTCCGACTGAAGAAATTTCATCTGTATCTTTTCCTTCTAGTGTGAATTGAGGTGCTGTTCTTTTGCATGCTACTAAATGCCTGCCACCTACCAGTTTAATGTGAGGGCAAGGGAGTGGATTCCTCTCAATGCAAATTAATCACACCAGGTTACTTTTGTACATAAAATACTATACAAATAACTGGTGTGATGATACACCCCACCTCTAGCACTAATCTTCCATTGACTCCCTTAGTTTCATGCTATTTTTCTGTCAGCTAAGGGTCCCAGTCTCTTCCTCCAGTTCAATCCGGTCAGATTTGTCCCGTGGTTGAATAAGGGACAAGGTAGCCAAAAGACTGGGCTAGTACATCCAGGATCATTAATTCAGTCAGTCAAACAAATGGGAGGCAAGAGAAGAAGGAACAGTGACCAATTGGTCACATGGCGGGGGATCAGCCCTGGAGCATGAAACACACTGAGCTCAGCCCCTGAGCTGGATGGTCACAAATGCCATAATGATTTCTTAGCACGGCCCTGGCTGGGGAGCTCATGCCAGCCTGCTGAGCAAGCTTGGCCTGGCTTCTTGAGATTCACAGAGAAGATTTATTCCTGAAGCCTGACCTACATGAGTCTGTATCTAAATGTGCGAAAGCTGTGATTTGATGGCAAGCAATGAAAGGTCATAGAAAAAGCAGGCAATGCATTTAAATCAAAATGATGAAGCTGGGTAATTTCATTAGCAACAGTTGTATTTACTGGAAGTCACAGATGGTGCAGTTTAGCTTATGGCCAATTTGTTAAGACAAAATAAGTATAAAGAAAGAAATATTCCAAGTGAGAGGTGGTTAAAAATTAAATAGGCACCAGATGGCTCAAGATTGTCCTTCATACAAATTTGGTGAAAGAAGACATAAACAATCCAAAAGCATTTCTGAATGGGACACTTACAGGCTGGCTAGGCCTTTTCCAGAGCTAGGTTTAAAAGCAGAGCAATTCAACTTCCCTCATGTTGTAATGTCTGACATCCCAGCAAAATGTTCTACGTGAACTTCTGAATTATTTTTGATCTGATATGTTGTTTGAACTGAGAAGCAAGGTAAAAGGAATAATGCACAAAGGTGCCCACCTTCAGCTATCATTTAACTAACTTCAGCTTTTATTTAAAACAAGGAGGAAAACTTTTACTGCACAATGTATATTTATACATCTAGATGCATGCATGTCCAATACATGAGCCTTTATGCTCAGAAAAATAGCATTATTTTAAATCTTGCTTGCTTTTGAGAGATGTTAGCGATTGTTACAGATCATTGATGATAAACTGAGGTTACAGCCCTAGACTGTATTCCTGGGGATACAAGTTCCTTTGCTGGGCTCCATCACAGATATTTTCCTAACTCTGGAAAAACTTACTTTCTGCACTTATACATGTGATCTATACACTAGCACCTATGATGAGTTTTGGGGGTCACAAGCTATTAATATTTTTTTGCACAGTGTTGGATCTGCTGGAGCTGACCATTGGCACTGATTGAACTCTCTCGTAAAACAATTAACAATACTGATTCACCATGTTTCTAGTTGGATAACATGATTTTATTATATATAGAGCCCGGATTCTGTTTTCCGCTCATGTGCATAACATACTCTTTCTTACACAGGCAGCTGTTAGGGGATTTATAGTGTTTTGCCCATATTAAGGTACATCCCTGTGCAACACCAGTAAATTTAACAGTAAATATATATATATAGAGAGAGAGAGCTAGGATTCCAAGGAAGTCAGCATAATGTTACTAAGAAGTGCTCACTGGTTTTATATGGAGTACTTAATAAAGGCAGTATCAGAGACACAGTAGAAATAACTTTAAAGGAAGCTGCATGTATGGAGCTGGGGGAGAAGTAGGAAAGAGAAAAGCAAAGGAAAACAGCCTTGAATGAGAGAGGCAGCTGGAGACTCTGACTAATTAATGAGCAACATACACTTAAGAGCTTTTACTCATCCTGCACTAGCTTTGCACATTTTCTACTGCATGTTACATTTTCTGGGTATGAAAGCTCTGCAAGTGGTGTCTGCTTCCAGGGAAAAGGCTACACTTGAAAAGATGGCTGTACTCACTGAGGGGAAATGAAAACATTTACAAATGTCCTGGGAAAGCCTGGAAGAGCCCAGATGGGGAACATGATTTGAAGAATTTTACAACTAAATGAAATTTTTAAAAAATCAGGATGATCCAGGAATAATTTTCCCATGTGCCAAGGTAACAGTAATGCACAGACACCAACCACAGCCTTGCCAGAGAAACATATGCTTCCATAAGGAAGATTTTATGTCTCAGCTGCCAGAACTGCACCTATGAACAGGAAAGTGATTCACTTTGTGTTGAAAAAGACCATCCAAGTTAGGGTAATACTGATCTTTAATTTTTTTCTTTAAAGACAAAAATACAAAAACGATTTTACTGACCTTGGCTAGAAATAGCAGACTCTGTATGTGACTACAGTGCTTTCTGTGTGGAAAGAGAAAGGGGGAAGGGTAGAAAGGCAGGCTAGGAGGAAATCAGTATCTTTAAAGCATGTACTCTGAAAACTTTGTACTCAGCTCCTGCCTTTTACTTATTGCTGCCCTTTGCAAAATGGTGTCCAGGTAGTGAGGCTTTTGCTGTGTTTCTGAGAGCCTCTCACCTTTTCCCTGAAGTTAGACTGGCTCTGATGGTGCTCAAGCAGAAGCAGCAATGGAAAACCCCAGTGGTATCTGCCCGCACTGGTGAGCTCTGACCTTCTGTTCCACACACCCTGCCCCACCCTGCACACCTCCCACCCCCCACACCTACCACAAGGTTTTTACTTTTTCTCAGCAGACTAGTCCTGATTCTATTCTCTATGGTCTTCAAGCATAAGCTTTGATGAAAGTCTCTATAGGGTTTGTGTGTCTGGAGTCTGCTCAGTTTTACTGACCTGTAACTTAACGGCTTTGCTGTCACTGGGCTCTACCTGTGTGCACATCAGCAGAGTAACCTGTCGAATTGAACCGTTATCCTAAATGTCAATTGTGTTATAAGTTTTGGTTAATTTTCACTAGTGTAGTGCTCAGCCTGTATTTTATATATATGTATATAAAACAGGTGTTAGGTTTAGGGTACTAATTAGCATACAGGACTTCTGAAAACTTCACCATGGAATTTCAAATTCTCTTCTCTCTAGAGCTGCCTCAAGATTCAGTTATAGCCCCCCATTCATTGATGAACACCTTAGAATTAGTAACCAGTTCAGAACTGGGGAAAATATGTAGGAATATAAATGCTTGGGACTGAAAATTTTGGTAAAAGAAAGTTCACAATACACTTCATAAATATTATAGAAGTATATTAACAACGTAAGAGATTGTCCATAGCCCATGGAATACAGTCTTTGAGGAATTACAGCAGCTCTTGGATGGGGTTAGTTTGATCCAGGAAAATAAAATTTTTATCAGCTGAAAGCAGGTGGGAAGTGATGAACTGCCTATATTACTGGGTTGTACTGGCACACTCCTGCTGATGTGTGCTCCTGTGGATCCTGACAATGTCTCAGGAATGTAGATGGGTTAAAGGAGAAGAGCTTATGAAGAAACATTTGGATCCAAATTCTGGAGACACCTCGTTTGCTCCAAGGTCACGTGGGAGTTTGTGAAACCACCAACATAGAGCTCAGCGTGACTTCCCAGGTGTCCATCACCCTTTCTGCACAGCAGAACATTTCCTTTTCCTCTCTGGGGATGTGTGCATTTCAATAGTGCACCCCAATTTTATTTTTGTATTGTTGTCTTTTTCTGGTTAATTCTTTTGCAAGATGAGAAGGTGAAATTTGTAATGACAAACTATACAGAAGGAATTGTTTGGAGATGTATAAGCTGGTACATACAACAGCAAGTACAGTTATATATACAGCAACTAAGAACTGTCAAACTGCCATAGACATTGACATATAATACTGAGTACTTTAAAAGCAATTTAAACCTTCTAAGGAGCAGACTATATAAACACTAATTAATCCCTAATTAACTTATCTATATGTATTAGCCAATTAATCTCTAATTAGTTTATTTGTAGATTCTTTCACATTGAGAACCAATTTAGGTAAGGCTTAAACTTCTTGGGACCAGCTCTGCTCTCTCAAAGAAGTGTAGGTCAGGAGGATGTACAAATCCATTATAATGTGGTCACAGGGATACACAAGTGAAAACCAGCCCTGAGGAGTGTGTCTATAGGGCTCTTGGTGAGTTCAGAGAGATGTGCTGTACTATGGTGAGAAGCAACATCAAAATACTTGGAATTAATTAGCCAGTGTCGATGGGGTTTTATTATAGAGTTTTGTTATTTTTAAAATTTATTTCTTTGCAGGGCGACATATTACTTGAAGCGTATTAGCAGGAGTGCACAAAAGTGGCTACCAAGCCTGAGCTGGCAAACTCCCTCCTGATGCATTTGTTGTGGGCAGAGCTCTCAGAGTGATGAAAGGGGAGCGAGGAAGAGCAAAACTTAGTGTTTTTACGATGAAAGCTCTATTCAGTCTCCATTCATGCCACTCATTGTGTCTGAAAATGCCCTTTAGAATGATCCTTCTGACATGTTTTGGCCTCATGATCCCAGATCTTAAGCTTACTTGTATTTTAGAAGGCTTGAGATAAAAACATGAGTTGTTTTTCAGGGGCAGCAAAGGCGCTGTGTGTTTTACACAGCTGTCCTGTCTCTAGGCTGCTGCCTGGTGAAATGTAAGGGAAGCAGCTCCCTGGGGCAATGGAGCGGTTGCTGCCTTGGGAGCAGGAAGGAGCCCAAGTGTGGAAGCAGAAGGGGTGGAGGGCAGTTGAGCTTTAGCTCCTCAGCATTTCCAGGACCATATTGCTTCGTGTCTTGCCCATGTAGATCACTAAATGTGAATGGAAATATGAAGTCAGAGCCTGGGTGAAATTGTAATGTTATCAAATTACTGGACAGTTTTATTTACTATGCCATTATGGGTGAAAAATCTGTTAATTCTTAGAAAGTTATATAGCTCCTTATATTACTTTTATTGACTCAGTTAAATCAGCTGAAGCAGCTGGACTACCACTTAGTAGGGCTGCAGGAAGCAGACTGCCAAGTGCTGATGCTGGTCATGAAACTGATATTTTATTTAGATGTCTTTGCAGCATAGAGCTATCTGACATCATATTTATAGCCTGCATGCAATAGAAATATAAGAAACCATATACATTTTGGTAGAGAGTGTTCAGATTCAGTTGCAATAATTCACAGTGTTGCTTCAGGGCTTCCATATTGCTTTGGGCGTAAAGCTGTATTATAAATTACAGCACACAAAGCTGAGTTTGACCTACCAGTTGATGCATAATAAACTGACTTAATTCTGAATATTAACTACATATTGTGGCCTAGAGGTTTTTTCCTCTCTAAGTGTAGTACTGAATTATACAAGAATATTTTTCTCTTGGGTGAAACCTAAATATAAATACATTCCCAGTCTTAATACCACACAGAAAGGCACCAATGGGACAATATTTTCATCCTAAGTATTTCTTGTAGCAGCAGAAAATAATTTCTGAATATTGCCAAGTACAGTAAGTAATTATCAAGAGTTTTCAAAAAGTAAGCATCAGGAGCTGATGAGTATCTGTAGGATTTTAGCAGTGATCAATGTGAGTAGAGAAATCCTCTGGCCATGGTGCCATATTGTTCCTTGTTGTGTCCAGACCTGCCTTACAAATGTGTCTTTTAATGGATCCTAGCTCAGGTCTAAAATTTGCTGTAGGCTGAAGTTTACGATAAACAATTTTAGCCCTTGTGAAGGTGAATAAAAAAAATAAATGGTTAGACAATATTGGAATTTAAATTCCACTCACAAAGTTTTTGCTATGGATCAATAATGTGTGTTGCTATAACCTGCAATATACTTGCACACCAATACAGCTAGAGGTGTGTCTTTAGAGACTGAATCAAAATGTGCTCATTTTAGGTGAAAATATTGCTGCAGAAAGCTGCAGCCTAGTTTTCTGTAGGTTACTTCACAACTATTTAATGAAACACAAAGGGTCCTGTGTTTGTGTGGGGTTTTGTTTTGTTCTGGTGGGCTTGTTTGTTTGTTTGTTAGAATGTTATCAGCCTGGTGTTGCGGTTGAGCAGCAGACCCTCGCCGTGCACCTTTCTGTGGGCAGGAGGCACAAGCTGAGCTCGGAGCTGCGCTGACCACGCGGGCCTGTGTCACTGTGCAGTGCTGTCCCCAGGGAAGCTGGGACCTCTCTCTACCAGGTGACAGGATCTTCTCAGGAGATCTTTAAACGATCAATTGTCCTAAAAAATGTTGTGGCAGTATAAAACTATCCAAAATACGGGATGGAAGTTTAGGGGATTTCAGTGCATGTTTTCATTATGACAGCTCAAAAGAAGAGAAGGAGACAATTTTTACCTTTGTTCCTTTCCTCCCTTGGGGAAAAGGCAATGGAGAGGAAGAAGGTGGAGCTGGTCTGCTTGGGATCTTCCCCTCCCCTGTCTTCCTTGCTCAGGAAGGAAGACCTAACATCCCAGATGCCCAAACCCTGCCCTCTAGCAAGGTCCACAGCTATGGTGTCAGTCTGGATAGGCAATGATCAGCTTTAACAACTTAATCGGAGGAAATCTGGCCCCAATTTCTTTGCAGATACTGTAGCAGTTATTAACATCACCCAGGTTTTGTTTACCCTTCCCTGAAACACTTCAGGTGGAACACAGGTGATGTAAATTCCTACTGAATGCTAAAATGCATTTGCAAAGTTGTGATTCAAGAGTACTTGAAATACCAAGTCATCAGAAAATTGTTTTTAAGGAAAAAAAAGAAAAACATCCACAACAAACTAATTTCAAAATATTCTGAAAATAGTCTTGAATCAGTGTTTAACCACGTAGATCTGGGTTTTTTGGGTTTGTTTGTTTTCTTTTTTTTTTCCCACCCAGTCTTTCTGTCTCTACAATTCCTTACAATATGTTATCCTGGAATTAAAACCTGTTGTGATATTATCTCATTTTCAGCAGAGCCCTGGTGAGAAGCATATGACAAACAGCAGTACCCCAAATCATTTCCAGATACAAACTTCATCCATCATAAATATTTAAAATTCAATCATTAATCAAAACAGCTGCATACTTCCTTCAAGTGATCAGCCACTAATAGCTTAAGAACTCCGATTTTCTTTTGAAAAACAACAACCACCAAACAACTGGTTTTCATAAACTTCCCCCTGACATGGCCCTTGTTTCTGTTTTGCAGAAAGGAGAATCTCAGGATAGCTCTGTTTTCTAATAATTCTCCAACTAGCAGCCAAGTTAACTTGACAGCTGGAGCTTCTTTCTAGGGATTGCTCCTATTTGCAGCTTCCTTTTGGAGAATGGATCTGTGTTTTCAACTAGATACATGCCTATAAGGAATGATAATTTTTTGTTGTGTACATATAACTAACAAGAGCAGAAAAACTGAAAAAGAGATTGTAGTAGAAATTAAAAATAAAACAACACCTCAAACAACAACAACCCCCTCCCCTAATCCTTCCCCTTTTATTTCTAGACTGAAAATTTAAAATCTCCTTAAAAGAACCCCAAAACTATGCCTTATGTGAGTACTTTAAACCTGGTGCAGTTAGTCTGCAGGAATGAAAAGCTCTTGGCTTTGCGCTAAATTCTAGTTTGCAGTCACTGTTATTTTAAACCTGAAGCTTATGCCTGGAAAATTTTGAGTGAAGCTCATCAGTGGCAGCAGGATAAAACCATAGTGACGAGTTCTTGTCTTGGCTGTTTCTTGCCTGGCAGGCTAGAGTGTTGGTTTGTTCTTTTATTTATTACATGTTGGCAATTGCATTTATAAGAAAATAACAGCTGATATTTACGTGATATCTGAATACATGTAGCTTGTTACAGTCAGATTTCATCTGTTTGTTCATTTACTTTTAAAATGTATGTGTGGCGCATCAGATGGTGAGATTCTATCTGCTCTAAGAGTGCACTGGAACAGGGCTGAGATGATCTGATAATTTGGATGCTAAAGAGATGCAGAGGCCATCCTAGTGGTATGTGATGTGTTGTCTTTTAGCTATGATATCATGAGTCCTTATTTTTGCGCTGTTCAAATCCACAGCCTACATTCAGTCTCAAGATAATGCAATATTCTCTAGTTTCAAGCCATGTGATGGACTTAGTGAGGTATAAAGTGAGCTCATGTCTACAGTGACTCCTTATCTTCTGCCTCCTCTCCTTCCAGAGAGGAACTCGATAAATGACTGACACTGTGCAAGTCTGTACAAATGAAGATGATTGTACATTTGCAGAGCAGTAAGGCTCTTTCCCTGTGATTGTTTTTCCCTGTGTCACGACTGTTGTGGACCCCCTGCTCCCCTCCCCACAGCTCCATGTACCACTCTCTCTGCTCTCCAAGTGCTGCTCACATGCACAGTATATTACTGGGGTTATTGAACTGCTAAGTCCTGTGCAAGACAAATGCGATAGGACTCCTGTTTAGTGTCATTAGCTGCTACTGTAACTTTCAGATGTTTTTACGTAATGCCTTAATAAACAGATAATAGAGATAAATGACTGCCATAAAGGACTAGAACATTTTTTTTAAACTCTGGACTTGACTGAATATAGTTGGTTCTACAAATACTACCTAGTTAGCTATGTGGCTATGTGGCTGATAGGAAAGAAATTTGATACTAGCATCCCTCACAAAGGTAATGAAGTGCCAGAACATCTTCAGTTGTGAACTGTCCATATTCGAAGACTGTAGCATTCTGCCCCCCTTTCTTTCTATGGATGGTATAAGGCAGAGACAGAAAGCAATACTGGACACTAGGTAGGAGTTTCTTGGTTTTATATATTGAGACAGTCATGGTGATGCATTGGGTTTCCTGTTTCAATAATTCCAATTCTTTTTTTGGGCTCTTCTTAACATGTTATGCTGTTTGAATTGTATTTGAGTCTATGTATATACTGCACAGGTCAGTGCCGGTCTTGGGCAGTACAAGATGACAGCCTTGTTGTGAGTCACTTTGCTTGGCCTGGTTAACTGAATTTATTCAAGGAAGAAATGCTGTGGTAGGTGGTTGGGGGTGAGAAGCCTAGCTTGTCACTTCATTTTGGCTTTCTGGTGTTGTATGCTCCATCTGGTTTGTGGACTTTTTCCTCCAGTGTGATATCCTCACTCCCTTTTCCCCATAAGCTATCTGCTTGGTAATTAGCTTGTAGCCTGTTCTGCTTTTGGTATAGGTGGCCCATAACTGGATCATGACCCCAGAGATAACCTGCAAACACGGTATCCCTGGATTTACCACCTGATTCGGCCGTATGTGATAGTAGCTTCTCCAGCCACCCTAAGAGTGGTCTAGATCTTACATAAGGAGATAGAGCCACTTTGTACAGAAGGTACCCCTTGATCAAACTCCTGAAGCTTCCATTGCTTCCTGGCAGTCTTGGCAAGTTTGATTGTGGGTTGTTGGTTGTTTTCTGTTGTGTGTTTATTGTTGTGGGTTTTTTTTCCCTCTTGCTTTGCCTTCAGATACCACATCTGTTCCATTGCTGGTGCTCTGTTACATCAAGCTCTACTTTCATGTCCAAACGTTACACAGATACAAAAAGAATTGTCCCAAATTCTGCTCTGATTCACAAAGGCTGCCGTCTCAAGGAGAGTGTATCTTTGTTCACAAAACTAGTTGACAGTGTTCCTCCTCCTGCTCTTTCTATATTGCCTTCTCAGTGGTTCCACTTTTCTTTTGACCAGATTTTATTTTTATTTAAGCCAGATCAGTTCCTTGGCTCAGGAGGCTGAGTGCTGTGCTGGCACAAGGGAAGGAGGAAGGCTTGTTGTAACAGAATCAGGGTCTAGATTATGGATACGTGGTTTGAAGTACTCAGGTGTTCTCCTGAGAGGCACTCCGTACTCTGTCAGGTATATCTTCTGCTTTCCATAAGACAGGAAAAGCATCACTTTTGTTCAGATGTCTAGGTAAGCCATTGAGATAGTTATATAGCTTCAAAAATGCATATTGCGTTGAATTTGCTTTCTAAGTACCATGTATAAGCAGCTCAGTGAATGAGTTTTCACTGTGATTAGACAGTCTTTGGAGGTAAAAAGATGCTGAAAACAGCATATGTACTGTTGAACCTGATCTACTGATGGTATAAGACTGTGTTATAGATTCATTGAAACATTAAATGTAGGTGAAAAAGTCTTTCACTCTAAAGACACTGAAATCAGAACTTGCCCTATTTATTTTCAATGTTATCTGTTTATTCATAAGATTCTCACATGGAATGTTTGTGATTGTAAATGTTACCTTTAAAAGACACTTCATGATTTGGGAAGCTATCCTGTCTACATAGAGACCAATTTATCTCATGAATAGTCTCCCCAGCTATTTAAATGGACAACTGGTGTTTCTGAACATTAAGAATACAGATTAAATATGGAATTCAAGGCTATGAAGGATGTTGAATACATTATGTGTGTAATTAAAAAATAATAGTGGGAAATTCTGAAGGGAAAGCTTGATCACAACAATGCGACATTCCTCGTAGGAGGGAAATAAATTACCTTTTCTTTTTAGATGCACAGCATGGTTTCCAACCTGTAAGCCAGACTGCTGAAATACAAATTTGGGTACACAGACATAGACAGAGATGACAGATTTTTGCATCTGGAAAACTGGATAACAACAACAATTCAGTTCTTGTAGAACGATGAAAATTATGCTTTCATTTCTGAAGCATGGCATGAACTCTAGATGAGCAGATACAAATTTCAGTTTGTATGAGTCAACTAATAATAACAAAAGAAAAAAGGAAACACTAGCTTAGAGAAGGTGCCTTTTGGTGAGTTCTAAAAGAATTCTTATGACATGTCTAGATTTTTTCCCATGCTGATTGCAACATACATCATCTATAGTGGAGAAAGTGATAAAGCACCATCTGACTGAATGCTAATGTTTTCGAGATATCAAGCAGTAGATTATCCAATTTGTTGTATACACTGCACATGTGCACCTGCTAATTTGAAATGCTGATGCACCAGGGAGAATCTAGGCTGCCCAAAGAGTCAGCTCTGACCCATTTCTCTGATGTATGGCTTGTTCTCACTTGGATATTAGCAAAGAAGCTTTCTATCCATTTGTAGTTTGAGCAATAATAGCTTAAGGTCTGAACACCACCTATGACTTCCACTCTATTATGAGAATCCGTATACCACATAAACCCCAAATACAGGGAATATATAGACTTCAAAAGAAAAAGAAGTAAGATAGGAGAAGCATCTTTTCCCCACTTGTCCAAGGTTAGAACAAAAAGCGATCTACTAAAGATGAGCTCAAAAAAAAATGTCAGACTTTGTATATTTAAAATAGAAAAATGTGACATTTTTCCTAGATTAAAACATGTTAATGGGAAAAAATTGCAGCCATAATAAATATTGTATGAAAAGCTGCCAAGTAACAAAGCCTTGACAAACTCAGGAGAACAAGGAACTCCAGTTGATGCTGCCACTTTACTTTTGTATTATATTCTCTCTACTCTTTCAGTGTATGCAGAACTCTTCAATGTCAGTAGGAGTTTGGCATAAAGGGCAGATTAACTTAGACATCACATTGATACATGTCTTCTAGAACAGTGTGGGGCCCCTTGGTGCTGTTATTGTAAGATACTACGGTCTTTGTGATCTCATGAGAGAACCTATATAGCCAAGGGTGATCCCTGCACACATCTTTATAATTTACTGATTTTTTTATGGCCGACAGAACAAAAAGACTGAAGAAAATGCCCTGGAATTTGCTACCAGTAATGATTAATCTCTTGAGAAGTAACTTAAAAGTATGTGTCAATTTTGAAACAACAAGGTGTTAACACATATGAAATGAAGTAATATTACTGAGAATCATTAAAAGAGATCTCACTTTACAGAAAGATTTAAAAACCAAACCCTCTGAATTATATCAGCTAAACTCCAACTGTGTCTCAGAAAGGCAAAAAATCATGACTAACGCTTTGGACATTTGAATGCGAACAGGGAGAATTGCCATTCTGTATGTGGGCTGCTAAAACCCCTTTGTCTTACTGGAGTTTCAAGCTGGTTCCCTTTCCAGGGGTGCAAGCATGCTGTCACTGGTAGAGCTCAGCAGGCTGAGAACATGGTCTGAACAGGGAATTTCTGGTCTGCTCATGATCTGGGCATGTGCAGATTAGTGAAATAGTCCAGGACACATGCAAAAAGCTGGCTTGTTAAAGGTTTGAGCGCAGATGTTTTGCAGGCATTCAAAATGGCACAGCTGGGGAAGCTGCAGGGTCACTTGCTGGTGTGTCCACTTTTGTTTGAATGTCCTTCCTCCCAGGTGAACCTCTGCGAGGGTGTGACTTTGTGCATCAGGATCCTTGTTTGGGTCTGAAAATCTGAGACTTGTTTGGATTTGTGAGGCTGTTCTCCCTGGCAGCTTCAACTCTGTCTTTCCTGGTACATCTTCCATAGCAGATCAAGGTGCTAGTGGTGAGCCCTCACACAGCTTAGCTGCTCAAGAGTCAGTGTTGATCACCCAGATGTTTCAGCAGGACAAGCACCTTTTTCCCCTCAGGTTCCTTGTTGAGGCTGTAGCTTTCCCATTTACTCTTACAGCCATGCCTCCCCTCTTTCCATGGATTTGTCTTAAAAATTGCTTTGTATTCATTTGTGTAACTCTTATCCATAAGTCCAGCAGAGCTGTTCTACAAGAGGCTGTGCAAGTATGTGGAAGAGAAATCCGTGGAAAGATGTTAAACACAGAAACTGCTCTAGCTCAGGAAATCCCTGAGCTGCAAATAGCTGTGGACTCAGTTGCAGCAAGAGTGCTCGAAAGAAGCGTCATATATGCCTGTTCTGCATTTATCCTCTCCCTTGGGACTTGCTCTTGGTCCCTGTTAAAAGC
Source organism: Columba livia (assembly GCF_036013475.1). Lineage (NCBI taxonomy): Eukaryota > Metazoa > Chordata > Aves > Columbiformes > Columbidae > Columba > Columba livia. The sequence goes on along the minus strand of NC_088612.1, from coordinate 17,075,266 downwards.
AGGATGCTGTGCAATACGCGTCTCTGGACTAGGTGCAGTTGCCTTATGATCAGTCATCTCTGCTGCAAGAATTCCTCGTGTGTCCTCCCATCACATTCAAGTCAATTTCAAGGCAAAACATGAGGAAGGCAAAGCAACTATTCAAAAGTGAATTGTCAGGAAGACACAAATGTAGGTGTCTAATTGTAAAAATAACTTATAAGTTGGACAGATACATTTTTGCAATGATGGCAAGAAGCTGTGCTATTAATCAAAATAAATTTAAGGCTATTCTTGCTACTCTGTGCCTTATTCTTATAAAAATATACTGCATTATTTTCACTTGAATCCTGATTACATTGATAAGAATTGCAAAATTGTGTTTGAAAGCTCTGAAGTACAGGTGGATCTTAAGAAGTTTTCTTTTCACTAATTTGCCTTTTGCATAGTTCCTTTATAAGAGCTTTTCTGATGTTGAGTTCTAACCATAAAAGCTAACTGAAAATGCAGTGAACTACAAAATGCAGTAATCCACTAATTAGAAAATAATAAAGATATGGAGGTGCAATTTAAAGGCATATGTAAGTTGTGAAAAAAACAATTAGTATATCAGAGTAAGATACAGAAATCAGATATATAAAAGGTCAGTGAATTTTTAGTTTTATTTATCTAGGGTAGGAAAGGGGAGTTGAAGGGCAGAACACAAGTGACATAGAGACTCTTCTTGCCAGAAGTGTGCTGTACAGCTCCTCCCAAAGTGTGAGGAAATGCTGTATTCTGTATACCTGTTACTAGAAAAACTGACTTTTCTCCTGGTGAGCAATGATTTCCACCGTGGTTTGAACTGTCCACTGTTTTCTTCTACACAGTGAACTTGGAATCCACTTTTAACAATTCACCGTCTTTTCAAATTGAATGTGGAGTAGTCTGCTCAGTGAAACGTAAAACCATCATAATAGTCTTAAAACCCAAATGATCCAGATTCACCTCGGAATAGCTGACTGAGCAAGTGTAACAGCACTGCTCCTGTGTGTGAGGATTAGCTACATTCTGCCAGTTTTATCTGCAATGTTGCTGTTCACCACCTAACTAGAAAGTGATAGGTCTTGCTCTCTGATTCTTATTTCTCCAGTGTACTGACCCATACTCTTCTCTAAATACCCTGTCAAAACTCCAGTGCAGTCCCCAGAGCTGAATTTCAAAGTCTGTCTCTAAATACAGCCATCTCTACAACATGAAGAGCCAAATTACTTTCTGTGTATGACAGATCATTTGCGTTGTCTTAATAGTGAGTAATGTCTGTAAGCAGGGATTCAGTCTTGCTGTAGAAATGGTGTGCAAGTTACACAGACCTGTACTTAGTGATCTTTATTTTCCTTCTGTTGGTGCACAACGTAAAGTGTCGAAGAACAGACTGTAACCAGGAGAATTTACCGAAGAGTTGGGATCTGAAATGTGGAATAAACCAGGCCAACCAGAGCAGTGACACGTGTTCCTTAGCTGCCTCCCAAGATGGGAACCAGAAGGCCCGCCACTTCCAGGGTGTGGATGGCTCTGGTGGGTCCTCTTGTACCCTCCTGGGCAACCTAATGCACCGTTAACTCTGCAAAGTGCCTGTGCACCTTGCAGCATGGGGAAAAACAGGAAGAATTACAGATCTGTGTGTGGTCACAGGCCATGATCTCATTGCAGTTACTGGGACGTGGTGGGACAGCTCGTGTGACTGGAATGTTGTCATGGAAAGCTATGTACTTGTTAAGAAAGGCAGACCAGCAAGGTGAGGTGCTGGAGCTGTTCTTTATGTGAGAGAACAACTGGAATGTATCAAGCTCTACCTAGGGAGGGATGAACTGGTCAGGAGCTTATGGATAAGAGACAGGCCAATATGGGTGACATTGTTGTAGGTGCTTACTACACATAGCCGTTCAGCTTTCACAGAAGCAAGTGTTCAGGTTTGCCTTTGCCTTTCCTGCTTTGCAGGTATAGAGCATCTGTCAGAGTAGTTATTCCTTACATTGGTCACGTGAGACCTGGAGCTAAAATCCTCAACTTGCGTCTCGGTACGTACCCATGTGTCATGTAGCTCATGTCAGGCCACACCAGTGTGTGTGTGACTGTGGCTCAGATTGTCCTTCCCTCTTCCTCTACTCCCTCTCCTCCTCCTACCCGATGATCTCCCCATGCCGCCTTCCCTCCCTCCTCGCCTCCCTTCCTCTCAGTTGCTTTTCTCAGGACCTTGCAGGGAAATACCGTGGTCTAAAAAGCTTGAGTGAGTTCTGAAAAGCTTTTTATTACCTGCCAAAAGTCACTTGTCTTTGCAACTCTTGCATGCTCCTCTGGTTATTTTTACTTGTGGAGTGTTTTTTCTCCCTTCTTCAGCTGCCGGGCAAGATGGCGTTCATTTGGCTTCAGTTCTGACAAAAGATAAATGAGCTTTGGGCCCTCAGTGATTCACTCTGGCTGCCAGGGGGTTCCAAAATAGCAAACTATTTTTCATAACTGCAATGTGATATGAAGTGAGTTGCAGCAGGTGCTCCAACATATACTAAAGCCGTCTGTGGAGTGGGGAATTCATTAAGTTTCCTCATTTGTCCAAAAAAAGTCACCTTTTAGAGCGGCTAGCATTCTGTCTTTGCCAGCGAAGGTGTGCTCTCCTGAAACTAGAAAAAGAGTGGGGTTTTCGGTTGTGTAGCAAGTACATATAGAAATGATACTGTGAGGTTAATTTCTTCATCTTGTATAGAATCATTGTCATTTGGTAGATCCATCATTTACTTTTCCATTCAGTGCAATTTGTTTTGCCATTTCTTTTAAGGATGCAGACAACACGGATCCATGATTTTTTGGCCTGTATCTTATTTCTAACTGCATTGCAATGTCTTTTGCGTTTAGATTTGCTGCATGTAGAAATTTTAATAGTAGTTCAGGAAAAAAGGCAAGCATTTAAGAATTGGCAGTGTGCTCGTGATAGAAAGCTTCCTTTCTTGGACCCACCATGAAGAAATCAAGCATGCCAGCTGATCTGATGATTCAATGCTCTTTGTCTGTTTTTGTGTAAGGTCCTGTAACCTCACCTCCCATATGTGTAAAAGGGGATGCTAATGCTGATGTAACGAAGGACATCTTAAAGGCCAAGCACAGATTTTGCACGGGCCCCTACCTGAGATTCCAGTGACATAAACAGGAGACTGTGTAACCACTCAGGTCCTGCAGGATCAGCTCTTGAAGAATTTATGGGCATATAATTGCTCAGACATGGAAAATATAATAAATATTAATGTTATTCTCAAGGAACAGTTTCCAAAGAAGAAATGTGCAGATAAATTTAAACTTATGCATATTTCAATCCATAAAATATAGATTTTTCTTAAAGTGCTGGAGTATTTAAAGCTTATAGTTGAGTATTCCATACAAATGTTTTCTTACTGAGTAAGATTTATGTTTCCATATATTGTACCTGCAATTCCAACACACAGCACCACATTTACAAACACATCTTAACCAAAATACATCTTCCTTACTTCAAGTGTGTAGCACCCAAATAAAAAACCGCAGTTAGTGACATGGAGGCCCCTCTCGTGTTGCAAATACCAGCATTGCAGACTCTCATACAGTTCAGGGTTCCATTTCTGCTGCCCAACAGGCAGTCAGTGATCCCAAGGACCTTCCAGAGCTCACCTCTTAAAACTTGAACTAGAAGTATCCTCTCTGATGCAGTACCACATGTAATGGGTGGCTACACCTCACCCCATGGGCTGAGTTTCCAGAGCATGCTTGGTTCTTTCTGTAGGATTTGCAGTGTGAATTTACACTGCAAAATTTGGTGTCAATATTTTTCTGTTACTGAGGAGCAATGTAGAAAAGAAGAGGCTAGAGACTAACTGGCCCAAAACTGAAGGTTGTACAAACTACTTGTAATATTTGTTGTCATTCTCTGCCTTTGATGGAGGTAGGAGAAGAATCCCTGTTACGGATACATCGCTCTTGCCCTTTCAAGGAATAGCAGTGCAAGCCACCTTCTTAAATTCCCAAATGCTAAAAGCAAAGCCAGGAGACAAGACAAACAAACAAAAGCCACCACCACCCAAAACCCTACAAACTTCAGCTTCTGAGATGAAGCAACAAGTTGGAATCCTAGTGCGGTGGTTAATGATTACAGCTGTGTTAGAAGGAGAAGGCGTTTATCTAAATCCTGCTAATCTCTTTGCATCAGTAATACCCTTTGGGATCTGATACAGCTGTGTCAGCTGGGCATGTGTGCCATTGGGGGATATTATTTTAAAAATAATTTTCAGCTTTGCTTGTTCACTGCCCGTTTCTTCTGCTACACAAGTGGATAGATTAGAAATGCCTGGTAACATTTTGCACTTTGCCACATGCAGAAAACGGTGATAAAATAATATTAACCGTTTATTCATTCAGATATTAGTAAATACTAGAATTAGAGATGCCTGCGTGCTTGCTCTTTGACTCATGTATGCTTATTATGCAGTGTTTTACTTGATTTCTCTTTTTTGTTAATTGCATGTATTTGATGCAAGCTAAAAAAAAAAAGGAGGGGGTGGGGGGTGGAAATAAGCAAACAAACCCCAAAACCTAAAGCTGCTTTCAGCAGAAGACAAACAGAAATGTTATACCTACAAATCAATGAAACTGGTATGTTTTGATTGCAACTTTCCCCCAGAAATTCGACACAAGGAACATACAAAACAAAGAAAATATTAGTTTGGGTGGTAGACTTATAGGGGCAACTTGATTACATTGCCAGCTCTTTTCACAACATTTCTGTAATCTCACCTCTTACTTAGGTAATTTGTTTCTAAGGGGAAAAAAAAAAAAAAAAAGGCAGTTCTTGTCTTTCTAAATCCTTTTTTGTGTGGATATTTTTACTTTTTTTTTGCATTGACAGCTAAACTTTAGTTTGAAATTGGATTAAATAGATCATATTCCTGTTTGCAAGATGAGATGCAGCATATTGTTTCTGTCATTTGCTTTGGATGATTTATGCAAGTATATTTAGAAATGCAGTATGGATTTAAATTGCCAATATTGGCAAACAGCTATTTGCAAGCAACTTATAGAACAAAAGTTATTATAAAAATGGTGATTTCAGATTATAGCACTTTTTTTTACAATTCAATATTGTTTAAAATTTAGGACTGATATGATGGTTCGTTAAACTGCGCTTGAGCAGACACTGTTGTGTTTGAGTGATTGCTGTAGCTGAGTTCTCGCCAGTTAGGCCATGTCTAACTGCAGCCCAAGCTCTGCGCAGCTCCCGGCTTTCAGCTCTGCAGAAGAGAAATGGCAGAAATCATTACCACAGTGGTGATTGCTTCAAAAACTTCATGGAAAACATGTGGTGGGGTTTGTTTTATGTTTGGGTTTAGTCAGATTGATTTATTTGAAAGGCAATGCTGATAAATTATATGCTTGAAAGAGCCACAAAGCAACACCACTAACCTGGCACTGTAGGATTGTGGTATGCAGATGAGGCACAAGGATATAAAGTATGGGAATGAGTTTTTTCAGGAAGTAAGGGGTTTGCTAGAAGACAAATTCATCTTAGGTTTAACCAGATGGTAGTTTTCCAGCTGGGTGTCTCAGCTGTTGTCATTCTTGTCTCCTGCTCTAGAGTGTGACCCAGTGCTGCTGTCCCTGTTGAGTGTCTGGCCCATGTGCTGAGACCCTTTCCCGCTCCCCTCCTGCTTCTGGGATCTCTCGCTCTTCTTACAGAGGGGCCCTATTGGGATCCTCCTTCCAACAAGGAAATAGCTGTAGGTATAAATAACTTATGCCTTTTCTTTTTTTTTTTTTTTGCGTTAAGTTGGTCTTTTCTGTTCAAGGATTTAATGCTTCATATGTGGGCATAAGGAAGAAAAAAAAAAAATTGAAAGTTTGTATATCCCTTTTCCTAGCTTGGTATCCCCGATCCCATTGTACTTTCGGTGCCCATTTCCACAGAGAAATGTTGATGGGGATATAGAGACCATCACCTTCTTTTCTCCTCGCTGGTGGCAGGGGCTGCAGACTGTGGATGGCTATGAAAGCAGTCTGCTCTAAGAACCAAACATTTGGCTGACAGCATTTTCCAATATTTAGCCAAGTCCCAAGGTGGATCTGATGCTAATGTGTCTTTGAACATTGTGGTACAGAACTTAGATCTTGTTTTAGAAAGTCAGTTGTTTGCCTCTGTATCCTTGTCAGCAACACTGGCCTCTGCTTTCCACCTACTCCTCTGTCTATAACCTTTCAGAGAAATATATATCATACTCTTATTTATTATTTGTAAGCAAGAGACACATCATTTTCTGCACCCAGTCGTGTTCTTAGATTGGAAACAGTGCCACCTGCAGCTCTAAACACCCTCCTTTCTCATTATAACAACACCTTAATACCCAGTCATTTTAGATGTTATCAAAAGTTGTTATTCTAGAGATGCCTGCTGTAGTTAATGTTGCATCAGCGTTTTTATTTTAAAGCCATTTTTCTCAGGTTTACAACCAGGCCTTAAAAGCTTATACAAGGCAGCCATTTTTATATAGGAAAATGTTTATCTGCAGGTGAAATCTGATGTTAAAGGAACTCTGTCAAGCATTGCTAAACTTCCTATCAATAGGGATGTCTCCTATTAATTGCTCAAAATATAAATGAATATTGAGATACAGGGGATGTAACTGTTAAGTAATTGGAAATCTAACCAGAGCAGTGTGGTGTTCACATGGTCTGAGCTGACTTCTGCCTCCCAAAACCAGAGATGTGCTAGAAGGCATGTAGTAAGAGAAACAAATCACCTGGAGGGATACAACAGATCTGTGAGATATTTTCTAGGCTTAATTTCTGTGAATCAAACTGGAAAAGGATGCAAGTCAAACCTAAACTTAGTTTGGTTACACTCTGTTTTCAATCTAGTGATAAACAAAGGAGTTGTTAATGACATTTAGCTCAAATAAGAAAGGTGTCTGACAAGCAAGAAGAAAGGCCATTACAAATAATTTAAATCCTTTGCACAAGCTTTGTAGGTAATCGTGCTTTAGTTGTAACAATGGCAGACAAGCCTGACATCTTGAAGTGTGGATTTGCTGCATATGCACATACCTAAGAGCTACAGATGTGCTTCAGTTCACCTGTTTTTCAAAACTAAGGCTCAAAACCCCTCTGTTCAGCACACTCTGGCACCCCTGGCTGTTGGATTCTTGCTTATGAGGCTGATGCTGAGCTGCCTTCAGATCTTCTAAAAAGTTGTTTTGAGAAATTGCATAATAATTGATCTGTAAGTCATTGCTCACTTAATTAGCTCATTCAGGAAGAGAGAGAAGGACTACTGCAACATGTGGGCTGCTAAATCCTCAGATTTTCCATGAATTCCATGACTGTATCTAAATTTCTCTACATAGAAGAGTGGTGTTCCTTGGCACATGCTGCTTTTCTGCAAGACAATCTGGAATATTCAACAAAGCAGGAAAATGTGGTATGTTGTTAGTTATTAACATCTGTGTCTCTGGTTGATTGCTGCAATGAGTACTTTTGGAAGTGTTGTCCTGAAGCTAGAGCCAAAATATCGTGGAGCAGCAGGTCTAGTCTTACTTATTACTCTATTGAGCAACCTGGTCTAGTGGAAGGTGTCCCAGCCCATGGCAGGGAGGTTGGAACTAGGTGATCTTTAAGGTCCCTTCCAACCCAAACCATTCTATGATTCTATCCTGCAGTTTTGGAGATTGCACCTTCAGTTAGAAACTGCTGTCACACCACTTGAATTGAAGATACTTTTGTTGGAAGGCTCCAAAGCTCTTCCTGTGGGGCAGCAAGGGGCTTTGTGTTCTCAGAGAAAGCCTTTTACCATGGAAGACATCTGACACAGAAGTCTGTCATGTCACATCTTGGGAAAGAAGGCTGTCTTCACAGGCTTTTCTGCTTCATCAGTCTGCAGAATTGCAGATTACACCCAGACCTGAGTTCCTCATGTTTTTCAAAAGCGAATGAAAGGATGAGGCCACTGTTTGTCCTGTCAGCTCTACTTCATAAAGGGCAATTAGATGACAAACCAATTAGTTTTGGAATTACATTGAGTACATTTGTGACGTAGTTATATATGTTTATATGCACATTTCCCATTAAATCTGCTGCGTTAGTACAGTGTCAGAGAGCAGAGAGTGGGCCCCTACTGTATGTTTTGAATAAGATTTGGGCGATATAAAAAGATGTTATGCTATTCAATTTGTTTGTTCACAATACAAAACGTGGTTTCAACAGAAGTAAAAAAAATCTTTGGCCAGCAGAATGATCCTGTTCAAACGAAAGTGGTGTTCCTTATGAATGAAGTGCGTGGCAAAGCTAATGCTTTTTGGCTTTGTATTAAAGTCATCTCCAGAGCGTGAACACATCCTGGTGTGAATATACATTTTGAACTTCCTTTCTGTGTATGTCTTAGTAAGAAATGAGATATATGCATTGCAAAGAGAGAAACATATTGCAGAGATATATAATGGCATCCTTCAGTTCTCAGCTATAGCAGCTATACTTGAACTTCAATACAAAGCAAATTACAGAGTCCAGTGAATTAGAGATCACTATGGGTCAAATAGAAATTGCATTAATATCATCATGGTTCTCTTTGTTCTCAACAGATGACATATTAAAATGTGAAACTGAAAGACTGATGTGAAGTGGTTTCCAGCCATGAAATTTTCTTGGAATCCCCATGTTATGCCTGTTAAAAAATATTTTTTTCCTCAGCTATAGTGGCTGGTGGCTCATGGTTTTACCCTTGGCAGCACCCAGAATGCTGGGGTGCTAGGGAAATGCCCTAAATGCCTGAGTAATCTAGTGGGAGGGTTGGGCTTTTCCCATTGCTACTTGATTTTGATTGCTTGTCTGACATAAGGCAGAACAGGCCTCAGTCCCATTCCATTGTTACAGCAATGACCTAATATGTCCAAATCCAGACCTCAGAGACATTTGAGCTCTTTGGGTCTTTGTTTGTCCTCTCATTCTGTCTGGGGAGTGCCCCTGTCAAAAAACACCATGGTGTTTGTATGTTATACTGGAAAAATCATAAGTGCTCGTACGAAATTACTTTTCCATATGAAGAAGCTTTGTTTCCACCCAGATATTATGCAGCTGTGAATATTCATTTGTTCCTTTGCCATCTGCTGGAATTGTGTGGTCACCGTATTATGAAAAATTAACTCAGGTGTGTAAGCTTTTTCAGAGTTCTTTTGCCTTCTTCAGTAGTTTTCTTTAACAGGGGCCTGTATCAATTTATTTGTCAATTCTGCATTTTGTGTAGATTTACAATCTCACACACATAGATAAACCACACATTCTGATCACTGATCCTGGAAACCATATTAGTAAAAAAGCACATGAGTAATCTCCTGAATTAACAAAGAAACAAATAATGGTAGGAGTTTGTAGCTTTGGTACTGACTTGTGTCTTGCATTTGAAGCATTTTAAGGGAGCCTCATCTTCAAAAACTGCTGAACCTGAAACCACTGCTCTTTCTGTACAGATGTGCTTGCTCTAGCTGCATGTACACTGATGCTTATCTGGTCTCTGGTGGCTTCTAAAAGTTGAAATGTAAAGGGCTTGCAAATTATTTAAAAGGATACCATCCACTCTCTGCACACTTCTCAGTAAATGGCAACACAGAGGAAACCCTGAGATTTTGCTTGATCGATTCTCAATCCCATGTTCTTTTTATATTGCATTCACTTCCAAAGTCCTGTCCAGCACTATACGGAAACTTGGTAGCTTTTGAAATCCAGGTCCTGAAATACTCTACTTTAAGCTCAAAACTACCCTACTAATAAAATGGTGTAAAAAACGATGTAAGGTGGCACATAACATGTCAAACAAATGCACAGTGTAGTTTATTTTTGTGTTCCTTCTTTTTTTTTCATATCCTATCTTCCTCTGAGGCTCTATATTGCCACAAAAATAATTTTTACCATCCCTCTGTTCTATAGGAAATGCAAATAAAATTTTCTTATTAGCTGTACACTGAGGTGGTTAGTTAAGCTCAGTAGGCAGCACGCTAGAAAATGTAGACTGGATGTGTGTATGTGCTTATGCTGCTCTGCTTTAAAATGGGCTTTCACACTCTGTCCTTGTCTCTCTGCCTTCCTCCCCTTCTCAGTGAGTGTTAGAATATGTGAGCAGAATCTCTAAATTCAAGTGGAAGTGCTATTACAAAGTATGCTGAGCAGGAAGACTCAAAGCAGAACATTTGGCTCTAATGATGTTTTGATCTCCTTAGTTTATGCTGTCTTTTTAAAGAAAAAAAAATGCAAATATCAGTTTGGCTAAAAACGTATTAGCTTCTTCAACAAATACATCACATAGTTCCAGAGTCACTTTCCGGGGTTTATTTGCTGAGCTGAGTTTCAGATCAACTTATGGTAAGTTGGGCTGCAAAATAAGAGGCTGTGTGGTTTTGTCAGATAACCTGAAGGGGTCTGCGAGAAGGTCTTCTCCCATGATATGGTCTGGCGCAAAGGCTGCATGCATCACAGGAGTGAGTGCTTTGTTTTCTGCCTCTGTTCAAATCACACTGTGCAAGCTGCTTTCAGAAACTGGGAATGAAACTAGACGATTTGTCTGCTCCAGTATAGCAAACTTTGTATCTCCATACAAAAATGTTAGATGCATTTGTTTTTTCCTTTCTCTCTGAAAATACACACTGTGATGATGCTGAGTTGCTGTGAACAGTTCCACTGCAAAGTGGCTTTGAGGCCTATGTTCTTCCCTGTGTAATTATTTGCATGCATTTTGTTTGCCAGTGTGTTCCTTAAGCTTGGGTTTAAAAAGCCTTTTGTAAGCGCCCGGGCTTTGCAGAAGAATTGACCTTCTGAAATGAGGGATTTTTTGGTTCATGCATGAAATGTTCTTGCAGTGCACATGCTGCCCTCATTTCTACTTGTGCCACCCTATGTCTTCCCCAGAGGTTGTGCAGGTGTAAGTGGTGTCAGAATTTGAAGCCCATGTGGCTGCACAGCTGGTCCAGGAGTCTGAGCTGAGCAGTGCTGGCAGTGAGGTTTTGCTCTGTTGTGCTGCGTGGCAAGCGCGAGCCCCTGACCCAACAGGGATTCAGGTCCCTGCTCAGCTCCTGAGATGCTCTAGTACAGGATTGTGCTACAGTGACATGTGAACCCAAGGATGCAGATAACTCCTCAGACTCATCTTGGATCTGCAGCACTGTAATGATGAAAGGCAGCTGAAATCCTAACGTAAGCAGAGATGAGACTGAAAATCCATGCAGAGATGATCTGTTGAGTAAGAAGGTGCCATCTTCACAGTGTCGCATCTTGAGAGTAGAACTGCATATTAAATATCTCAAAAGCTACAGGAAAACAACACCTGGATATCAAACAAACTGACAGGTTTATTCTGGGATGACAGAATTATGGATACAGAACCCTTTCCAGTCTGTCTCCATGATGTTTTCTTTTAGCATTCTCCCATGGCTTTCCTGGTAATCTAGGCAAATCTGTAAGAAGGTCCTTGTTTGGTTGTATTGGATTTTTTACTCCCAAATGCAAAAAGCTCTGGTATCTTTCAGTTTGCCTTTAAAGATGTCTTAAATTTTATTCTTTTGCAGTAAAAACACATTTTTACAGCCATGGGCAATGCAAAAATTTCTCAAATATCTGGTCAGTTCTCTTCTCTAGTATATTGCTTGAAGATGGCCCCATCATACCCTGGTGTGGATCTCATTAGCTGGTAGCTTTTCTGGTGTAAGATGGCAGAGGGAATGTATTAGCTAGTCCTAATGACTAGGCAGCCAGGCAAGGCTGCTATTGACAGTGATTGACAGGTAGAATCATGTCTGGATATTTCATTCTTCCAAAGCAGAAATAAAATAAAAAAGCTTGAAGAGTATCTTGGGAAAAAAATGTTCTGTCCTAGAGATTTCTCTTTCTACCCCCATCTCTTCTTCTTTTTCATCTCTCCTTGTTCATAGTCTCAGAACAGTGAGCAGCAACAAAGTAGTATTTTCTGGATATATCCCTGGTCTGTGAAGTTCTTCTTTTAATGTTCACTTTATTTTTCACAAAATTTGCTCTTTTTCCAAGCACTTGTCTCTTGAGTTTATGTAGTGAACTACAACGATTTTCTGTAAATGGAAACATACTGTTTTCCATCTTGTTTTACTGTGAAAAAGAGAGAGAGGAGACCCAGACCTGCTTGTCTTTCCTCAGAGATAAAGCAGCAGTTCTGTGCGTTTGGTGCTTTGTCTTGTCCCAGGTCCAAGGCTCAGCTGTGCTCTTGAGCAGCTGCTTGAGGCAGCAGAAGCAGGAGGGATGGCCATCCACCACTAATCAGTGCTTTACCTTCGCATGTTTGATGTTGTGGCTCTGAGCATTTCCACTGTTGCTCAGTTTCTAGAAAGATGAGAAAAATTAATGTAAGGTATTGCTCACTGACTACACAAGCTTTCTAGTATGTTGAATTTTCAGGTTTTTTGTGTGTTTTTTTTCAGAAGCAGGAACCTCAAACTTCTAAGTGATGAGTAAGGGCCTTTCAGTGCATTCAGCAGTTCACATGGAGAGTCAGCTGAAGTGAGGGAGAACAGCTAGGCCCTCAGCAGTTTGGTAAATGAGAGCCATTACTTAAGGTAGGCTAGAAGCATATTTAGGAAGGAGCCTGAGGGAAATCTGTTTCCCTTCCTTTTAATGATCCCTGTTTATGTACAGAGCAGTGCAATCCCAAATCTGAAGAGAAGGGGAGGTATAAGTGGAAAAATTTTCTGGAATAAATTGTATCTTTTCCTACCTTTTCAATTAAGTCTTTAAAAGAAGTCACTAAGGTTTTTCTGTATCTGACAAAGATGGAGAATGGCATGTCTTTAATTATTCACTGATCAGCAGTACGTTAAAATAGTTGAATCTCTTCCCTTCATCTCCTGCACCACCTCTGTTTTGTGGTGAGGGCTTTTTCTTCCTGTAGGTTCCACCCAAAACCTCTGCTGTAGAGTGAAGGGTCTTCAGAGTATGCAGGGGCAAAATTTCTGTTACTTACCTCTGAAATGTTCATGTCAACCAATTTAGATTCTCAGATAAATAAATGGGAGCTTGAGGCTGCGTATAGCATTAAGGGCAGGCACTTCTGTCTACTGCCACTCCCTTTGCAAACTCCATCCTGTTTCCAGACACCTGGAAAACAAGCTCAGCCTTGGTGTGAGGAGGCAAAAGGCTTGGAATCTTTCTCATTGAGGCTGTTCATCTGGACAGCCATTGCTTATCCTATGTGGTTTGAGATGAAGCACGTTCTGTAAGCCCTGTGTCCTTGTGTCCAGAGGCCAGGCATCTGACCAGAGCTCTGGATGTTGAGGTGGTGGATACCTGGGAAAGGAATCAGAAGGATACTGGAAACTGGATGTGCTGCTGCTGAGGTGAGCCCCTTGAACACAGAATGAACCGTTGCATTTCCTGGAGAGGATTAAAGCACGAGTGGTCCCATCCCTGTTAGCACAGTAATATCCACTAACTCAAAGCATTTGCGTAGATGCTTTGCTGGGTTAGAATTATACATCACTGAAATCAGAAGGGTTTTGAAGACACTAACACTGTTCTGTGAAGTCGTTGTGAAACTTTTGTTAACAGACGCTTTAGGTGTCTTTAGAAAATGTCAGAGTAGGAGAACAGCTATCTACAAACTTGGTGCTGGGAAGGAAATGAGATAGGACTGAATCAATAGAGCCTAGGTTTGTTTCCTCCCGCACCTGCTTTATCTAAGATTATCAAAGCCAAGAGCAATAATACCTATTCAGTTACTGTCACTAGGCAAAGACTAGCAGATCTGTTCCAGCTGTTTGGCCTCAGCTTTCACCATCTCTGCTGGAATACAGCAGTGATCTAAAACCCTGAGACAAGACAGAAGGGCTTCTCAACTGTCTGAGACAAGTTGGCACAAAATAGAATATTGTGGACCTGCTCACTGAGAAAATAGTAGCCAAAACTGCAGAGTGGCTGTTAGAAGATGGAGTGGGAAGGTAATGAAATGCAGCTGGAGGTAGATGTAGCATAGCATATAAATTGACTTAAAACAGGAGGGAAGGATTGAAGGACTTTCTCAGAGTGAATGATTTCATAGATTATTGATTTGGGCAGCAGTTTATTTAAACATTAGAACTCTGAATGAAGCAAGTTACCCTGAAGAAAAATGTGTCAGGTATAGAACTTGTTACAGCTAACTGGTTAGCCTCTGAGGACTTTGTAAACTGTCCAGATATATTTATTATAGAAAATATTTTCTTAAGGAAAAAATAGACAGTTTCCCCCTCCAGAGTATAGTGTGGTATTTTCTGATGTGAATGCTTGAATTTTGTGGTCTGTTATCATTACAGTTTACTGCATGACTGTGCTCAAGAATTGCGAACAACCTCTCTCTGTTTCCCAGGGAAAGAGAATAAAAAATAACAGCTCAAAGAAAAGAAAAATTGCTGCAACAGTAAATAGCAACAGTTGTACCATTACCCATCCAGATGTATTATTATACTTAGTGCTATCTGCGTGGTGTGCCCCACAGCGATACAGAGACACTTGGAAGGACCTGTCAGTCAGTGATGGAAGGCGGCTGTAGGACAACACTAGAAATCTGTGGAGAATAAATCCCTCAGACTTCTAGGTTTACTGCCAAACAAGATTTGCAAAATAAAAGTCAGACAGTAGTGGGAGAGGTTACAGAGAATGCTTATTCTATACTTAGTAATGATCAAATCTTCAGTCCTTCACGGAGCAAAAGGGAGGGAGGTAGGAGAAACAAGAGATACAGGCTCTCTCCACCCTGATGGTAAGACAGGATCATCCATAGGCTATAGAGGGTTTCAGAGATTCTGTGGGTGCTCCGTTGTTTTTAAGAGTGTTGATTTTAGCTCTCATCTGTGTAGTCCCTGTTCTGACAGTGACAGACCAAGCTGATTCCCCTCAAACATGGTACAGCTTGAAGTTGCCTCTCTGTGTGTGCATGTGTGTATGTGTGCATATGTGTGTGTGTGCATGTAGGAGAGGAGCAGGTTTGGCTGGGCAGTTCTGAATATCAGAATCAAATCTGTGACACCTAAAATCCTGAAATATTTCTTTTCTTGGCTATGAGCTTTGTGGAGGCTAACGAGCCCATGTAGTCAGCTCTAACTAGCATTAAACATTCTCCTAGGTTTTGCAGTTTGGGTGCAAATAATTCCTCATGTCCATTACTGTGATTACCCTACAATTCTTTGCTTCTCCTTTCTTTCTATTCACCTTCACCTCCCAAGTTTTCATCTTAACAATGTTTTTCCTATTTGTCAAACACAAGCACATTCACTTCTAGCCTTGAGTGAGCAAGCAGCAGCATTACTGTCCCCTCAGAACCGTCTCCTCTGCCTGCCTGTCCCATGGGGAGGGTGAGATTCCCCAGGTACAGCTCAGCTCTGCACAACTCCTCTCCAAAACACAGTTCTTACCCAAAATGGCTGTTTTCAGGCAAAAGTTGCCTCTCAAGCTCTATAAAGTGTTTTATACTATGTCTTTGAAAATAATCTCTCTGCCCTCTCTCAAGCTTTAGGCCAGTGCTTTCCAGATGCCTTTGGAGGACTTTCAGGCAGCATTCAAAGTCAGGGCACTGGCCCTGAGTGTCATGCTGTGTGAAGGTAAAAAGTTAAGATTTGTGTCCTGAATGGGAAGGACACATTCATTCATGTGTAATGCTTCATTCGTGGTACAAGTCATATACTCAGATAGCTACTGCTGGTAATATCTCCTTGGCACTGCTTGCGAACAGGACTGTGTCACGCACATCTGGAACCCGAGACCAGGTCAGTCAGTCTGGGAAAGTGTTTACAAGTAGCAGATTTTCACAACAGTTGAATTCTTATTTGTGTTGTTTTCAAACATTTCACATTTATGTTGTGTCTTCTGCTTTTAAAAGACCTACAGAATGAGTAATGGTCAGCAATTTACTTCACATAGAGAATAGGAGCAGTAAATGGGTTATTAGCACTAGAACACCTGCGGCTTGTGTGAGTTGAGTGGACAAAAAATGTGCAGTTAGCCTACACATGAGAAGTGCTGGATATTAAAGCTTGTTAATTTGGAGTTTGGGTTAATTTAGTCCCAGGAAATGCTGTTAATGGAGTGTCTACTGTCCAACTTGTGTGGTTCCTTTCCCCTAGTTAGGAGCAACACCCCCTCACTCACCGCAACCTCCAAATTATAGCATTTTGCATTTCGGAGGATTACATTTCTTTGTGGCGTATTTGTGTAAGTGAGTACCAGGTCTGGGTGTGTATAGCAGCTCAGGAGTTCAGCTGCATGCATATGTGGCTCGCTATCTTGAACCAGAATGAAATATGTCCCTCATTACTAAATAAATATAACACAGTGAACACTACATTAATAATTTCTGATTGTCTCTAAAGCAACTGCAGTAAAACCAACAAACCTGGCATTGAAGTTAATTTCAGAGAAGGAAACTGAAGCAAGAGGGGATGTTACCCTCCTCTCTGTAACCTGTACTGAGGGCCATATTGTCACAATGAAGGTGGTGCAGGGTTTTAGTCCCTGATCAGTTTGAACAGCTTTTGTTGGTCAGTCTTGTAAGGTAGGCTCAATTATTTTTTCTCTGTTGTGGTGCTAGAAAGCATAAACTTTTGTACTAACTGTGATCCCTCTATTTTATCATAATAGTACGTTTACTTTTAACTTGAATCTGATTATCTCAGTAAAAAATGCTTTCCTGGGAAGGCAAGGAACAGGAAACACCAAAGATCAACAATTAAAACATCTCTGTCTTGTATTCCACCTTAAATTTCTGGTAGATATTCTACTGCAATTCCACATCCCCGGAGGTTTTGTTGTTTAAATATTTAAACAATAAATATTACTAAAGCTCTAAGAATGATGTCTCATGATATTCAGTGACCTGAAGATAAGCTGTATCAGCCCTCAAGAAGGTAAAGACTTGCATGTAGAAGAGAAGAAAGATAGTCTTACTAAAACTCTGTAAGTGAAATCACCCTTAAGATTCTCTTATGCTAGGATATGTTATCTGACAGGCCAATTCTGGAAAATGCCTATTGTCTTGACTAATAAGGATATGTTTTTGACAGGATGGATATCATCTAATCTAAGCAAGTTGTACACAAGCTAATAATTTATTTTTTCCAAGCAAAGCTAACTGCACGGTGCAAAAAAAAGCCTGTCACAGGAAAACGTCACTGTAGGAGAGGAACTGGAAGTCAGTTGGAATACATTTAGAGGCAGGCATCTCAAAACCAGCATCAGCCCTGGAGAATACAGTCGTCTTGCATGTTTTTGCACGTTGCACAAGTCATTCATGCTGTCCTCTTCATGTGAGAGGAATGTAGAATATGGTAATTTTTTAATCTAAAAGCACTTAATGTTGTACTCTTGCAGTTAGAGATCTTTGCATTTTCAGTTTAAACAAAGAAAAGGAAAATTATATTAGAAAACATCCTGTGTATTTTAGAAATGAACATTTCAGCGGCAGAATGGATTCATTGGGAGATTATGGGACACAGTGCTTGTAAAGAATGATTTGAAAGAATACGTTTGCTTTAGTGCAAACAAAACTCTGGTGTTGTTGTGGAGATCGGCACTGCTGGGTGATCTCTCCTGTACAAACCTGACCTGGTGGCTGCTCACACCCTGATGTGCCTTTTTCAGGACTGTTTCCTTTATAGTCTTAGGCCAAAGACTTAATGTCAGCTAGCAAATCAGCCTACATTTGTTCTTAGGATTTTACAGGACTTGGAGATTGTAATCGTGCTCTGGCAACGTGATGTGAATGGGAAGAAACAGCAAGAATGGGTAGGCAAGAGCTGGGAATCCTCCGCTTCGAATTTGTGTAGGATGCAAATCTTGTGCCTCTTCTTACAGAGAAATAACTGAGAAATGCCACAGTGCGCTCTGCCGTCTCTGGGGAGGAAGACCAGTGCTTAAGGTGTTTGAAAAGTTAGTTGTCTCCGTTTTCCACAGTTTTGATAGTATAGTACAGCCTTGGTAGAAGGGTTGCTTCCGAAGCAGTGTTAGAGTGTGGGCGTTTTTCTAAATTATCTTTTAAAATTTTTATTTAAAAATGCACAAAACCAACAACAAACAAACCAAAACAAAACAAAAAACCAAAACCACACCAACAAAACACTTTCACCTTGGGTTACTGCAATCAGGTCCTAAAGCAATGGGGACCAGCAGCGCTCATTTTGTCGGTGTTACAATAAGGCACACCGTGCATAGAAAACAGCCCACCCTGGTAGCGTTCTAGCAGTCCTACAGATAAGCTGCCAGAGGATATTTTATGCCTCTGCTGTTCTTTGGAAATTGCTATTTCAACTGTCCTGTTTTGAAGTTTAAGGAAATGGATTTGCTCAATCAAAAGATTTTTCTGTTGAAAAATAATGGCATATTGAGTCATGTAATATCATAATGTAAGTTTGTCATATAATAAATTTCAAAATCCTATATTTTCAATCAACACCTTGCTATAAATTTGAAAAGTAATTATTCACTTCTGTTAAGCAGGAAAGTAAGATCTGATAGTCCTTAGTAAGGGGGAGGAGAATGCCACTGCCTATTTGAGAGGTTCTAGCATTCTTTGGCTTTGATAACCAATGAATGTGAATCCTTGTGGCAAGACCTAGATCAAAACCCAGTCCTGGCTGTGCTTGGTACTTCTTGCCCAGGCAGCCCGGTTCCTGTGCCCCAGTGAGCAGCTGCCCCAGAACTGTTTACTTAGGTGCAATTCAAATTCAGGCCCATATGTAACGAGATTCCCAGATGGCTTCGTGCGACGAGGTTTATGCACTTATTTGAGTTTTTTGCTGTGTCTCTTCAGTGAAGCTGAAATCTTCTTTCCAGTTACACCTGTTTTTTAACCCTTGCTTCCTCAAGAAGTAACCAGATGGTGATTTGCATTTCCCAGGGGAACAGAAGCAGTGAAGGCAAACAGTGGAGCTGCTTAGTTCTCCCTGAGCATCCTTCCTCTGACCATGCAGTGCACATTGCTGGGAACCCAAACCAGCTGCAGACAGGTCTGTCTTTAACTTTTGTGGTTTTCTAACATGGATTTCAAGCAACTAGACTTTCTGAAATAGAACAACTGATGTCACTGCAGCTTGGTCTCACACGAACCTCTGCTACTTTGCACAATAAAACCCATCGTACGTTTAATTCAAAAAAAAAAAAAAAAAAAAGTTTGCCTAAAAAGGATAGCGTGAATCTCTTTGAAATAGAAACACATTAAATTATTATGTGTGGAAGTGGGAAAAACCTGCCTCTATGTATCACCAATTTGTTACATTAAATGTCATTTGTGTGGGCCATGCCACATCTATAGCAATATGCAGCTGTGCAAATGGACACGTTATTTGGCTTTTGTCAGATTGCATCAGTCAAAACAAATGCTGCCTTCTGTTCCTCGGCTGCTTTGCCCATGCCTGTCCCCTCCTGGTTTCTTTGCTCAGTGGAATCCCCTTTTCGCTGCCATTCTGTGTGCTACAAATGGCTGGGAGTGGGAGTCAGCAGAAACAGTTTGGTTTTCGTTCCAGCCGAGGATGGCAGCAGACGCAGCGGAGCAGCCGGCCTTTCCAGCCTTCCCCTGGGGCACAGCGGGGTTTGCAGTAAGCTGGGAAAGCTGAATTAACGTTAGGAACCGCTTGGGTTTAGGTTGTTTCTCTCCTGCAAAGCTAAACAGATGTGATGTGTAAGGACACAGCAGTGGGAGTGGGAGGCAGGCAGGGCATTGAGGGAATGGAGGCTGCTGGTCCAGGGAGAAGGGGCCGGTGCCTTTGGCCAGTAGCTGCATGACTGTGTTGTGCAGGTGATGAACAGGCTGGAACCGTCCTGCCCTGCAGCTTTGCTGGTTTGGACGGGTTCCCACCCATCTCATAAGAGGACCTGAACATGCTCTCTTAATTCCACAACATACATCAAGAAACTGTGTCAGACTGTGGTTCTTTGGTGTTTTCTCTTGAGTTGTCATTGGAAGACACTTTGAAGCAACGTGAGGAATAATCCACCCAAGATACACTTTTTTTTTGACAATGTTTCCATCTGCTGTATTTCTGCTAATACATCCAGGCCATGCAGCTTTCCTTCCTACTCATGTTGTAAGTGTTAGGGGTGAGGCTGTTAACATGGGTTTGGTTGTGCCTGTCTGAGTGAGCCTCATGGACACCTCCAGAGCACAATGACTTAAACACCTGGACCTCTCTGTCTGTGTTAGAGCTGCTTTCAGCAGCTGTGGTGAAAAGCTGGAGAGATGAAAGGAAATTTTAAATGATTGGCAACCTCTCTCTTTTAAACTACTGTACTTCTGTTTACTTGGCATTATCCCAGTCTTGCACCTTTGCAAGCAAGCGTAACAAAATCAATAGATTTTAGAGAGACAGTGCTAGTGTGGCAAGAACAGATTTTAAAGCCTGATGAGGAAGTGAGTGGTTTCAGGTCTTCAGTTTATGCTTAACTATTGACTTGAGAGTTGTATCTGCAGGGAAACAGAGCTGCTTCTGCTGAGTTGAGTCCAGTTACACTGGCTGGCACTGCAGTGATAGACAATGTGATCTGAATGGGAGCATTACAGGATGTATTTTAATACCCTTTTCTGCTTTTTTATTTTACTTAGATTAATTACTCAGAACACTTTACAATTCAAGAAATGACAGGTTTATATTGACTTTTTTTTTTCATTTTATTTTTTCAATCTGAGTTTTGCATGGACTCCTTTTTTTTTTCTACCACTTCTGTTTGAAATCCCCCAATGTCATAGTTGGCTACCTAAGTAAAACACTCTTCTCCTTTGGGATTTCATAGCCTCCTGATTAAAATTTTCATTCTTATGAAAAATCTTTAAAAACGTGATCATTAAAACCTCATGGATAATCAAGTGAAGCAATGAAACAGTCCCCTAAGAGAAAACACACTTCAATTTGTAAAATATTCCCTGCAGATGTCTTAGAAAATGTTCCCTCTCCTCCTGCAATTCCCACGAGCAGTGTGACATGCTTTGCATTGTAGATATTTTTCCAAAGTCTCAGGCATAAGGACTGCTTAGAAACAGCATTCTTTCTCATTTGCATTCTGTGAAGTTTAACCTGGGGGATTTCTTCCGGGGACACTCACAGGCAGAGCCAAGGATGGATACAGACCTGGCTGCTGTGCTATGTATGTTAAACAAGCATATGGAGTCCTTTTTTCTAAGCAGCTACTTTAGACAAATCAGGCCAATCTCGGCCAAGTAGATGGAAAGGTACTTATTCTGGGCTTTTTGACATGGGTATGGGATTTTTGCCTCACCTCTGAAAGCAAGGGCACATCCAGGGTGTCCTTGCAGCGACCTCATTGTAGGTTTGGGTGCAGCAGAATGCCTGACACTCTGGATATATTTACTACAAATGGTTTGAGAGCAGCACAGAGGATTTGGTGGCCTGAAATCTAACGCTTCCCCAAATTAATTATTAATTTGAGCTTGATGTTATTTCCAAACTTGAGCTATTTAGCAAGTCAAAACCAGAATGTCCTGTGGCCACTCTATTGAGCCAGGAGCTCAAACTTGAGTAATTCTGTGAAGATGCCTGTTTCATTAAGGAAGTGTTCTTTATCCAGTCTATAAATTTTGCTGAAGACCTAGTTTTGATGTCGGAGAGTCACACTAAATTTGGTTCTGGCTTGCCTTTATCACATAAAAGGCCTGTTCGGACAAACACAGGGCACAACAAACTGCTTGAAAGCTACCATAGTCTCTGTAGCTGCAAATGTTCAGATAAAGAGTTGTAGGACTGACTTTGGACCTAAAAGATGCCAAAATAATTTGTTTGCTCTGGACCTTCTCATATCAAAATGGCATGATGCAGTACACTGAGAAGGCCATGTTGGTTGGTTGAAGTTCATTCTTTATTTTGATATTTAATTTACTTTAATTGCTTGTTTGACATTTTCCCTACCAGCTGTGGCATAATTACCTATTAGGGTGTAAATCTGATGTTTTTAAACCAGTGATGCTGTTTTTTATCTCTCGTCTCCTCCATTGTGACCCAATCCTGGTAGCTGTTGAGGGTTTGGTTGGGGTTTTTTTAATTTTTTTTTTCCAAATGTCTCGAGGGCCAATAGTCACAACTGCTGTCATGTAAAACACCATCTGTGATTCTGGCTTGGCTGCGCTGTGTTCCAGAATGCACACTGCATGAGCAATAGTTCAGATTGTGGTAATGTGTTGCTCTTTCATGGTGCTGTATGTACAAGACGAATTTCCTTAAGGACTATTCTAAAAGCAGCGTCCTGAATAAACAGAGCCAAAGCTATCAGTTTTCACTAGGTTTGAGGTGAATACTTTGGATACTTAATTGCAGATCATGAGCTGGTGAAAATCCCAATACTGCATGTTTATTAGTACGCAAAAGACAGCTGAATAAATACATAATTCCAACCAAATGAATATATTTATTTGGAAATAGTTATAAGATGGAGTGAATGAACTTGGAAGGCCACACTAGCTCTGACCAATCTCATGAGAAACGTTTTCAAGACTACCTAAAGTCGTACAAAACAATGCATTAAAATCTAGGGGTTGAATTTCTACAGATGTTGAGTTCCTGCAGCTTCCACATGCCAACATCTGCCACAGCATTTATTTAATCTCCTGTGAAATAAACGAGAGACATTAAAGGTAAACCTAAGCATCATTCAGTCCTGGTCAGCACAAGAGGCATGTTGCAGGAATAAATGAAAAGTGCTTAAAACAAAAGTTACATAAAACCCCTTCTGAAATTCTGTAATCTTGATGTTTGAGAGCAGGCTCTACTCTGTCCTCTTGGCGTTAGAGATAGACAGAAAATAACCAGCACAAAAGCAAACTTCTGTCTCCCAGGAGCAGTATGCATTAATGTAACTGGAAGACTTAAATTTTGTTTTTATGGTTGAAGACTTATGTGAAGAAATGAAGGTGATACTAGAGGTTCAGCTCAAAGAAAAGAGATGCTTGATCTTCCCTTAATTTCTCTCCCATGGAAACTATTATCTATTAGTACTTATTATCTAATTATGCTTATCTATTATCTGAGCTATTATGCCTGTCTATTATCTGATTTATCTATTATCTATCAGTATCTATTATGCAGATATGCACATGGTATGCCTAGGTGCACATTAGTGTGTGGTAATCTCTGTTCCAGAACGGTGGCTCACATCTCTCTTGTAGCTGAGATTGACTCATGGCTGAAGGCCTGTGTGTCAGATTTTTGCCTCTTTGGGTACTACAGTGGGAACTGGAGCTGCATTGATCAAGCAACTTGAAATGGTATACACAGTCTGAGTGAGTGCTATTCGTCGAGTGTATGTAATGGTATAGGGATGTATGTTACCTGCTGGAGATTAACTAGGGAGCATAGCTAAGAATTGTGTTACACCTTCCCACTGCCTTTTTACTATCTCCTGAAGTGGCATCTGTGCTGTCAGCCGTGTGCTGGAGGATTCCTGCAGCCTCCTTTCGCAGGCCGCCATCCACACGTCCTCCTGCGCTTACCTGCCTGCACAGTTTGGCCTCATGTTATTTCTTGGATTGGTTCAGCCACTGCTCAGCAGAACCTTGTGCTGTAGTAATGGCTTATCCATCAGGACAGGTCACAGTTATTCCTTCTTCTCTTTCAAGGCAGAATTCTGTCTTGGCAAATGTTTTGCGGAGAATTGTGTCTTTCATATCTGGGTTTCGTGAGAAACTTCTCTGCTCTTGTGTGCTGCCTCCTTCCTTTCTTATTTTCCCTTAGAAATGGGCTGTAGGGAAATTCCTTGCAGACAATGCTAACTAGAGCTCTGACGACCATAGCATTAGGTATCTTCTTATAAACTTGGTGTCCTAGATATAGCTATGTATATACTAACAATATAGATGTATTTGTATAAACAGTGACAGCATATCTGAGACCAGCTCAACTCCATGAACACAATACTGAATTTTATTTATAGCCTTGGTTGTATGTAGGTGCATATCCAATTCTAGCTCACCACAAACAAAATAGAAGTTATTATTTATAGATATGCATACAGCATGTTCATCTCTACAGAACCTCTGAATTCTTCCTGAGCAAGACTGACAGCTGACAGCTCTGACCAGCTTGACAAGGTACCTTTGGATAGATTTCCCAATATTTAAGACTAACAGCCAGATTCTCTACTTCTTTACATAGATGAAAATACCAAATAATCAGGGTGTAAGTAATTTACAATAAAAAAGAAAATGAATATTGGTTTACTTTAAACTTACTTCTTCAGACTAATAAACTCTGGATTGCAAATGCCATAGCTTGGAACGTGCCTTACCTATTTTAAAAACTAATGGGATCTGAATACAAAAAGCAAGCAATCATCACTGAGTGAAAGACTGAAATATTATTTGAAGCACTAGTTGTTTTTAGTACTTTACTGCCTAACTTGGTTTGGGGCTTTACAAAGAAAAAAATGCACCTAGTGGTCCTTTCTGGGCATATCACGTGGGAGGATGCTGTTGCAGGGAGGAGGGAAATGGTCCTGAAGGAAAGTTGGTTTTAGCGTTATTTTTCTCTGCCTGGTAATATTGGTATTGCTGTGGAAATTGCTGGGTAGGTTGAAAATACTTTCTCTGTCTCCGCTTCTACATCCTGTGCTCTGCATCTCTTTGGGGAATGCTGTTTTTCACCTGACTGCAGACAGAGATGCAGGCTGACAGACGGGTCGTATTTCTGAAGAAAACCAGTGGAAAAGGGCTGGCTGCTCTGGAGAACAGGAGCAATCTCTCTTCAGCCAGAGTGGGAACCTGTTTTCTGTGGGCAGCCAGGATCTTTAAGTGTCAGAGGTCAACAGAAGTTTTTGAGGGCTATGTTTATGCTGGCCAGTACATTGGGACATGTGACTTTCTTATTTGTATAGCAACTGCCCCTGGGTTCCGGTGTGCAACTGTGGTTCTTTGGTGCTATAGAGCTGCAGAGGAGGAAAATAATGCCCCTGCTCTGCAGAAGTTGAAAGCAAATATAAGGCAAAACTCAACAGGTGAGAGCAGACAGGGTAACAAATAATTGATTCCATTTTTTTCTGCTTCCTGAACTAGCAGATTTGTAAACAGCTGGAGATCCTGATTTGATTCTGAGCCACAAACAGGTAAAGATCAAAGCCATATTTCTGAAGTTTGATTTATGAATTAACAATATTCTCAAAATAGCAATAAGCTTTGTTTTTAGGCTTAGCTACACCAAGGATTTGTGCCATTCCCTGCCCTCACCTGTCCTTAAACCTAGGTTCGGGGTTTGTTGCTTGAAGGCTTCTCCAACCTCACTTGTATCCGTATGGGATACAAGTCAGCTCTGCTAATGGGTCAGCAAGACCTACTGCACACTTGGCCTGCAGGACCAACAGCAGTTGCTGGCAGAGGGTATTTCAGGCACATGCCATTAGTCTGTTACAAGTTATACAGGTCTAAAGTAGCTCATGCAAGCAGCGATACCAAAAAATCTTGTCATATACGATGTCCGGGGTTTGTCACATCAGAGGCTTTAGGGAGCTCCTGACTCAGACCTCCATCTCCAAAGCACAATTGGATGAGTGAATGGGCACAAGGAGGCACAGGTAAATCTGTGGCATAAACACATAGATAGGGTTTTGTGAATACGACAACATAAAAAATGAACTTGCTGCACCTGAACTCCTCAGATACGGTATCATGTTTAGTCAGCTGTTTTCTCCTCCATGTCTGTCGCTTGCAGACAATGAGTCAGCTTGCCATCACGGTGGTGTTGAAAGGAGGAAGAAAGAAGCCCAGCTTGGGGAGAGTATCTCTGCCAGCTGATGCCAATGAAACTCACTTGAGAGCTTTTGTCTGTGCATGATTAAGGCCAGCAAACTATATTGTAAATAAGAGGCCTGATTTCCAGCAGACCTTACCTGTGCCGTTTGCTTGGGCATCAGTGTAGTGGCAGATGTGGCGGCAACAGTCGAGGCTGTCACTGCCAAACCACGGCTGCTACCCCTGCTCAAAGGGGATCCTGTTGTGCCAGGTGGGACAGTGCAACGTTTGCCTCTGCCCCAGCCATCCCTGCTCACACCTGACTTCCTAGCAAGATTCCACCCTTGAGTTTAAATGAAAATTGAAAGCTTCCCTGCCCTTAACCCAGATAGTTTCAGATATTCAGTTTCCCCACACAGCTGTGCTAACAAAAATAAGAGAGATCTGTAACACTGGGGTGGAAAGAAGCAGGCAGGCAGAAGTGATGGGGAGACAAGGCTGAGGTGAGTTTTGGCACCCATCTTTGCTGTTAAAGGAAAAGTTTCTGTAGCTGAAAGATTTAGACTGACCAGAGTAAGCCTGTGGGCCTTTGGCTGCCCTTGCAATAGGACAGTGTTCTGGGGTGGGGAAAGGGGAGAGTGACACAGCAGGGGACGCCGGTGTCAGCTAAAACCACCATGCCTAGTGTCCTGGAGCCCTTCATGCAAACTGTGAATGCGCAGCACCTTGCAGTTAACCAGCCTTGTTTCTCTGCCAGCACACACTAGGCACTTAGCTGGAAAACTCTGTCCCACAGCATTTTACTGGGAAAATGATCAGCTGTTTGAAAACAAAGGGTCAGAGCTGGGAGCAGCACCTGAGAAAGGGGTTGTTCAGTGCCATTGTAAAGCGTCCTTATGTTCTGATATAAGCTCTGGTAATGTTGTGCTGCTGCCACGTTGGTTTGTATTCACAGTCGTGCTACCTACTGCAAAACAGAAACAATAGGAAAAATGCATTCTGTGTTGCAGTGCTAGTGAATATCTCTTGGCAAACAACTACAATGAGCCTAGCTTGAATTTTAAAGTACAACTATTAATTGCATGCCATTGTGCTAAACATTGATGAATTTCTTTGTAGTAGAAAACATGTGCATAGTTCTTCTAGGCATTAAAGCCTTTTCTCTTTGGTGGTGGTAATTAAAAAACAGGGACAGTGTGACTGGCAGAACGGAGTGATTTTTTTTTCCTTTTTCTAAGAAGACATAATTTATAAATTAAAAGCACTATGTCTCAGCCAAGAACAAGCTGAAGGGTGGTCTTCTGAACTATGGCATGAATGTCATCAGTGAAAACACAAAATAAAAGATGAAAAGCATTGTCTTTTCCAGTTAGAATGAGCATTTTGCTAGTATTTTCAGATTTCACAGAGACAAGTTTGTAACCCTTCCTCACTTCTAGGGACAACCAGTCAAGGAAATACCAGCTCCCTGAAACCAGCTCTCACAGGAAGGTACTCAAGTCACTGATGCTTCTCAAGATGAACAGAGAGAACACCCCAATGTCAGGCATGCCTGGGTTCATCTGGGAAGGCCTTGTCTCTATAAACAAAATCAAACCAAAAAAGGGGGTATGTAAAGGACCTAGTAACATGTACCAACAAGAAAATAAGTTCTTTTAAATATACTTTAACAAGTGAGTAACGATCCAGAATAACATCTAAGGGATGCTTTTCACCATTGCTGTGGATATGGCTGATATTTGCAACACATGTAATATTTCCTATAATAAACACTTATCCAAAGTGGGGTGGCCTTTAAACATATTTTTATGGCTCTCTACATTTCTTTTGCCACTAAAACAAAGAGTTCAACCCTCCTGTCTTCCTCTTTCACCTCCCTTCCTTATCCTAATATTAATGAGAGGTGATCTAAGTGAAATTTAATCCATAAAGAAAAAAGATTTCAACCAGTTCAGGACCTGAGTCACACTACTGAGCAGCCTTTTCAAGGCAACAAACGCAAAAATACAGGTGAGCGGACGAAGAACAGATCCCCCTCTTTCAGAGGTAATCTGAACTTAGATCAATTTAAATAAATCATTGATTACTCTATTCTTAAATAGAGCCCAGTGTCTGAGAGCTGGATTCAGTTAGCTGCTTTCCATATTGTTGAGGTGCATACTCTAAACCGCTCAAATTTAATGGTCCTAGAAGGGTTGGGTTGGTTGAGGTTTTTTGAATAAATACCTTTTGTTGTTGTTGTTTTTGTTCGTTTGTGAGTTGACTTGTCTGTGTTTCACTCCTGGTCGCCCTAAAACTGATGTTAGTGTGGGTGGCTGGAGCCTCGGACTGTGAGGCTGCAGCTTTGCACTTTGTTGCCAGTCCCTGCAAGGGGAGGCTGCAGCTTTGCAGATCTTGTCACTTATCAAGGGGATGGTTTGGGTGTTTCTGCTCTGAAGTGCCATGGAGGATGGAGCTGTCCGGTTAATTCTCTCCAGTTGTGTTTTTGTTCTCATATGGATGACACTATGTTATTCTACCTTATGCATGTCAGTAGTTTAACCATCTCTTTATCTGCAAGATAATGAAAAGTAGGCCTGGCTGAGGTTTTTTCACTAAAAACCAAAGCAAGCCCAATATTCTATTTTCAAATCTATGTCGCAAAACTTTAAAAATCTCACTGAAAAGCTGGGAGGTTTCTAAGACCTCCCCCCCCACGCTTTTGTTCTCTTTCCCTTTTCTCTGTCTGTTGCTGTTCTTGTTTCAAGGTGCGGTGTGTTTATTTGGTGTTGTGTGGTTTGTTGGGGTTTTTTGTTGTGGTTTTGTTTGTTTGTTTTTTCTTTTTGCTGTTTTCGTTTTGTTTTCCTAGGGACAAAATGGGGGGGGGGTGGGAGAGGAAGGTAGAGAGATGTGGGAAATAAAACATTTTTTGCTATCCCCACACAAGCAGCTGTCTTTCAGTCAGTGTGGGTTAGAAGTAGCTGCAAATGCGTTTCTGTGGCCCCAGTTGCCTGCACTGTGTGAGCACCTCTGCCCTCTTCTTGATATTTTTAGCCCTGCTTTTCTTTGGTATATCTCCGCTCTTCCTCTGCATTAGAGGACAACGCACCTTCCTATGTAGTTCCCCTGTTTTTGCTGCCCTTTCCTGACCCCTGGCATTTTTTCCTAGAGGCAGAAGGATGAAATTTACTGGTATTCAAGCTCCAGGCACCACACTGCCAGAGGTCTCTGATGGCATTGGCTATCACAGGAATGGCTGAGAGCTCTGCACGTGCTTTTGAGAGGCTCGGTTATGCAGTAGGTGTCTTGCTTCATGTCTGTGTGCTGTGTTACTAAGGGGAGCTGAGCTGGAGAGGAGTTAATCTCAGCTCTTGGGCCATTAGAACAGCCAGAGCCTGAATAGCAGCATGTATTGCCTTGGGCCATCCTCCCACTTGGCATCTCCAGCCTGATGTGGCCTTTGCTAATCCCTTTTGGGTTGAGTGCATGTTGCCCCAATACAGAGGAAAAGAGGCATCATCTGCTTTTGTCTGCCTCTGCTGTTAGGAGCTTTTTGCTAATGGAAGCTGATGCGACAGCAGCGTTCGTGTTGTAGTTATCCTGATATGGAAAAACTGCCTGAGAGGTCACCTGAGTCCTGGGGAACTCAGTGGTGGGTGAGAGACAAAAACCAGCAGCAAGGACTTGTGTTCTGGCTCCTTCCATAGGGACCGTGACTGGCAGGATCCACCGAACTCCTCATTCTCCTTCCATGGAGGAGAGAGATGATGGAGGCAGGGGGCAACCAGAACTCGACAAATTATTTTCTTTTTTTTTTTTTTTTTTTTCTCTCTTAAAGTATTGCTGATTTCTGAAACTTCCAGAGATGTCTTGATCAAATACAGAAATAGTTTCACAGTCCTGCTGCTGTCAGAAGGAAAACGAGAACAGGATACTGACTATAAGGAAGCTCACAGTTTTCACTAGTAGGATACTTCCCCAAAGTGATGATTTTTTGGTAGTTATTTAGGTACTCAGAGAGTGCATAGATTTAGAATACTGGGGTCTTTTGGATGTTGAGATTTTTCGCTTTGTCCTGATCTGATGACAATAGAAGTGAAGTAGCTGGGGGTTTTGCTTATGATTTGTCAAGTGAAAAATGTTTTGAAAGGGAAGTTGCTTAGTGGCTTCATCATCTCTCTGGGTCACTCCTCCTGTGACAGGGTGGAGGAACTGACTTTGGTGCATATGGCAGACATCATTCCTGGTAAACGGAATATCAGAGACAAAGTGAAATCCGACAGAGGGTATTTAAACCTGTGGGTTTGATCCTGATATTTAGATTAGGTTTTGATTGATTTAAAGATCTTAAAGATCAACAAAATTGCATCAGATTGTGAGACACAGGCAACTAAGAGGTGCTTGATGTGGTACAATGTAGATGGATGGCCTGAGCAGTTTGAACCTTTGGCATCTGGCTCAAGAGAACTGGTCTGTCAGTAATCCTGGGTGTTTCTGGGATTTTCCTGCAAATTTTAGAACAACTCGTTCTAATTTCTGCCATGATCAGGACAGTTTATGGGGCACACAAAGCTGTGAGACCTGCCAGGGATTTCCCACAGAGCTGCAGCTCTGGCTTTTTCCAGGACAACAGGCTACAGATGCTTCTGGATGCACTACTATGTTTGAGTATTTCATTTGTTTTTAAATCTGACAGTGAATTCAAAATATGTACTTAAAGCTGGAAGTGTTCTCTCCAGGACTAAGTACACAGTTGCAAAGTAAATAAATAGGAATCATATTATGTAAGCTTTCACTCAGATTGTAGATTTCTGTTACTATACAGAGGTCCTGACATCTTTTGGGTGACGTTTTTCCAGAAAAGAAAAGTTGAATTTTACTGCGAGGGAAAGGTTGTCTCTTCCATGGCAGCTGTATTATTTGGGCTTCTTATTTTAGTTTCTGCTGTTTCATGAGCTGACTGTTTTTCTTAGGGTGCTTTAATGCAAAGTTTGAACTATAAAAAGTGACCTTGTTATGAGAATACCTAGCAAACATTCAATATGCCAGCAGGATGAGCCTAGAAAAGTTAATGGCTTGAAAATTCAATTTTGAATGGTACTTTGATTTTTCTTTTTTTAAAATAATTTCTCTTTGCAGTAAATTGACATTTAAATAACATGTCTAATTCTACCAGCAGAAGCAGTAGAAAGCAGTGGTGTTTGTATATTATCCTCATGTGGCTTCTAGGGGAGCTGTCTGGTACAATGCAAAAAGGAAAACAGAAGAAAGGAGAGAATTGAACACTTGAGATTCAGCTACAGGACTTTAATAGTCTCTTTCTTATTTCTCTTTTTCTAAGTGTGACTTTCACTGGAGATCTTCTATATCTGTGTCTGATAAACCATCAAGTGACTGCAGTTTGACTGTTATTGAACTGATACTGAATCGGGGATCATATTTTTCAGGGATATATGAGGAAATGTGTAAGAAGAAACAAGCAAAGATTTGGCTGGATTTACCCCATTTGAAGAGCACATAGATAGTAGAAAATTGGGAAAATGCAATATAGTATCTGAACGTGCTTAGAGTTTGGAGATCCTGGTGTGAGACTTTTGTGCAGTTCAAGCAATGTTTCTTAACACCAGTTTATTATCTACAGAGGAGGTATTTTTCTGTCTGTTTTTCCATCATTAATGGCTTATTAAAAAAAAAAAAAAGAAGCAGTTGAAAGACCCAGCAGGTTCTACCTGCCATATTGGCACAAGCCACTGGAGCAGCAGCATATCAACAAAGTAAAGCTTTTACAGCTAGCATTCAGCAAACTACTTTTCATAGCCAGCCTGTGACGCTGCAAATGGGGCAGCAGACAAGAGGTTATGTGAACTTGCATATGTTGGAGCACAAACATGTCATAGCCAATTTTAATCCTTAAGCCTGCCTTTGTTTCGAAGGTTCTTGTTTGCTGCAGGTATCTAAATTTAGCCATATTTTTGTCAGCTAGAACTTATGTTACAGAAAAGAATGCTAGCAAATCTCAGCAATGTCACACTTTATTAGTCATGCAAGCACTTAAAAGCAAGGTTAGAAACACAAAATTCTGGAGATTTGTGGTGGCAGTTGTTTAAAAATGCCACACTGAGCTTTTTAGGATTTACCTTCTGAAAATGGACCAAGCTAGAGCATTAAATTTTGTGAACAATGCAGCTTTCTTAAGTTTGGAAAAAGGGATATTTAAATCCTGAAGAAAAGCTTCCCTGGACATGTATGCTCCTCTTTCTTCGCAACATTCGTGAGTCCGTCACATTCTCTTCCAGGTTCAAAGGCAGAAAATAGTATTTGCTGACAACCTACATTTCTCTTTGGTAGCGGCTGCAGGCTGCTTGGGCCCTGCAGATAAGCTCAAGGGACTCACGGCATCCCCTTCTAAACACCCTTTTCCTTGCTTCTGGCTGGGCTGGGCGCCTCTGCGGGGCCTGGCTCTGCAGAGGAGGCTGAGAGGGCAGGAGCGCTCCCGCGCACAGCACCTCTCTGACAGTGTAGGCACGAGGCAGTGCCCTCGTTTCTGCTGGCAGGATCTGGTTTTCAGGTAGCGATATATAAGAATTTATCTTGGGTGTGTTGATGTGCATTTGGCACAGTGTTCTGTGTTAAAGAGAGGAGCTCCTCACTCACTTGTACTTCTTTTTCTGTCTTTTTGAACAAAGCTGTATGGAGTTGACAGTGGGGATTAAAAACCAAAGGCTCTCTGGTTGTTTACACCCTGGACTTTTTCCAATTTATTACTTTTTTTAATTTCCCTCCCCCCAGCTTGTGACCACTGGCTACTTGAAAGCCTGGAAAGAGAATACCTTTTTGTAATTATTTCTTAGTAAAAACATGCACAGAAAGTTCCAGTGAAATACCCCAAAAGCTGAACTCTCTTAAAGTAACCTGGAAGTTAAATCCTTCTTGTGATAGTAAAAGTACTCGTGAGCATCCTGGTGTTTGGTCCATTTTCCAGGCAACCTTTGTGCCCTCTGATGCTTGGCTTAGGAGCAGAGTGATCACAAGCACCAAGGAGGCTCTGTTGACATTAAGTTTCTAACATGGGTGCCTCAGAAGATCCCAGCCCACCTCGTTTCACATACACAATGACTTTCCAGCTATTTTATCGGGGAATACCATTCTGCAAAGGAAATGGTTGACCAGTTATCTAAAGAGCTATTCAATAGCCAGTTGAGCTATCCAGGATCAGAAGGAATCAGCTTTGGGAGCTGGTCTTGCGAGCAGGAGGTTCGAAGCGATCCCTTGGCAGAAGGGAAGGCCAGGAATCGAGAGCTTTGTCCTCTTAAAGCTGCACTTAGCCAAAAGTCTGAGTGGAGAACGGCGTAAATCCCCATTTATCCATACTGCAGCTGTTCCAGACGTGTCTAAGAGGAAATGAAGTGTGTAACCAAGTGCTTTGACTTTGCTTCTCAGTTGAGAATTAGGCCTAAGTAGTCTGTGCTCAGAGCACGTGGCAGTCATGCGGAGCAGTGGTTTTACATCTGCTGACAACTTCAAAAGCTCTCAAATAAAAAATTCAAGGCATCGTTACTAGCATTGTCTTCATTATACTAGCAGTTGCAAAGTTATGTTGAAACAGATTATCAAGCTATTCTAAAATGGAAGATATTAGAAATATATATCACATATATATAATATAGTTGTATTGATATCTTTTGTCAGTAACAATATTTGGTTCAGCATCTCTTCGTGGGGATTTTGGTGTTGTTTTTTTCTTTTAAACTTTGTTGGCTTTAATAGAGTCTGTGTTTCTGTAGACTCAAAAATGCAGATTCTTTCATAAAAGAGCTTTTCCCGTAACACTTAGACAAGTTCATACAAGTTGTCCTGTCTCCAAATCATATTGTGCAGTAGTAATATTACTGAGAACTTTTCTGCTTTTCTCTGGGCAGGGAAGATAATTTTTAGCTCTAATTTGTACAAAGAGCTACCTGTGTCATTGCAGACCACAAAAAACCCTACATCTCTAATCAGAATAATCCATTTTGGATTATTGTTGAATAATGGCTTGGGAATTATCCCCCTTTTTCAACTCAACTGTACATTCTCTGTGGTGATTTGTTTGTTTATTTCATTTCACAATACATCTAATTCCAAGCTCATAAAATGACTACCAAAATAATTGATAATAGAGGGCACTCAGCGTTTAAAAGATAAAAAGGCTTCAGAGACAGGGATCTCTGAAGATCTGGGTACGGACTGTACACAGACAATAAAATAAACTCTATACAGGGTGTAAATACAGAATGGTCGCCTGGCAATAAAGGGCATTTTGAAGGTGGAGTTGTTGAGCTGGATTTGTGCCAGTCATAAGCATCCAAAAATAAAATCAAAATTCTACTCTTTCTACTTTTTTGCCCTTTTCCCAGCTATAGAGCTACAGCTGCTAATTTTACAAGCTATTCTGCTTCCAGGAACAGCAAATGCGAACCATAAACATCAATGAATTGCATTTAATATGGTTCCCAGAACAGATTTCTGATGGCAGCACAATGTGAAGTTGTGGGTAATTGAAGCCTCAAGGCATTCTTGTCCCTTGATCTTTACCTGGTTACAGAACCTCATCTTCTGATGCCAAATCCCATTAGGATACCCCAAAATGACAGATGGCTGTGCCTAACTGCCAGTCGGCACAGATGTGATCCTTGGTTTTGGATAAACAGTAGGGCTCTTTTTTTGTATGTAGTAACCTAAATTTTCCTGGCCCGAGTGTAGCTGCTCTGTGACAATAATGCAGGTTGTTCTATATAATTTAAAAGCAATGTATGTGTGTGTGCACATACATGCATGTCTATAAAATTTCTATGAAGCAGAATTACAAATCTGGGCCCTGGGAGAGCTAGGCTAACGTATGACTAGGTGTAAATTTTAAACCACTCATTTTTCTAGTGTCACTCCTCCCATGGAGCATTCCGACCACCAAGTTCTACCTTAGATAAGCTGACATGAGGGTGCCTATGTGAGAGGTAACAATTTGACAGAAGTGGCTGAAGCACACCAGCATAACTTAAAGTACTTTCCTCTATAGACTGGCCCACAGACTAATTTAAAAATATGTATATATTCTTCAGATAACTATTGGCAAATGTTTTATTAAACATTTTAAGTATAAATTCATCCTCACAAAGTGATTCAAGTAGACCATTTAGTCTTCCCATTATACCGTTGGTAAACAATAAATATTTATACAAAGCAATAATTTCCACAGGATGTGGTACCTCGCTGTTAAATGTATTCTTTGTGACTTTTCTTATTGTTGTTAGTGACTTCTCTAGCTGAGAGTAGCAAAACTGTATAGTCTAGAGGAATCACAGCATCTTTAGCAAGCCAAAGGAGTTCCTGCAGGTGTGGGTACAGCAGTGCTTCATGGTGGTGATGTATTTTTACTCCCTTTGCTCCTGTAGGTTTTGAATTGTTGCTCTGAAACAGTGTCCTTATATACAACAGCATTTGCCCATTGAAGGCATAATTCACTGCATTGGTGTACCTACTGCAGCTTCATGGTATGCATTCCCAAAATGACCAGTGCCCCTGGTGTTCTCAGTTCTGAGGCTGACACATGTTCAGCATTCAGCAATGTGGAGCCACTTGAACCCCTCACTCCAGCTTCTCTGTTTGCTTCATGTGAACAACGAGAAAACAAAAAACTCAGACTTTGCTGCTTGGTCTGAAAATTTAGATGCTGTGGTGCAAATTCACAGGAGCATTTTATGCCTGAATTCGTGTACTCACATGGCAGTTGCGGCACCTCTGGTGTTTGGTGGTGGAAATCTACTTGAATATTATTTTAAAATAACCTTCAACCCCTTCATTTTGCTCTCAGTGTGCTGCAAACAGCAGAACAGCCGACTCACAAACTGCCTGCATGGCGTTCTGCATGTGCTGCTCGGGGACGTGGTGGTGGTGCTGGGTGAGGAGCCGGACAGGAGCCCGCAAGGTGCAGCAGAAAGCCCGGGGCTCACCCCAGGGGTCGCTGGGGCTGGGGGCAGGTTCGCTGCTGCCAGTTAAGGACAGGCAGAGTTTGGCTGTCTGAAGCTGAGTTGTATGGAGGTACAGAGGGATTAGGATCAGGCTGAGGAAAAAAATATCTCAATGCCCATTGCACTCAAGCCCTCATTGCAATCTGAGACAAGGAATTCCATAATGGTTTTGTGAATCGTTTTACTGGGCTCAGCTGTTTTGGCTCACTGTAGGATTGCTGTCGGTTCAGACAGCAGAGAGGGAGAGCGCTCACAATTTGACTGTGCTTGCATTGCCACTCTGCTTCTCCTATGTCCACCTGACTGTTAACTTGGGGCTTGGAAAGATGGGGCTGAGGCAGCTTCTGGAAAACACAGGTCACGTGGGACAAGTGTGTCCTACCGGTCCCTGAAGGGCACCCACCATAACCCTCAGGAAACCAGAGAGACACCCTGTGAGAAGGGGTTGGTAACTCCAGCAATTCTGTGACAGAAAACACAGCAATTTGCTTTTACTCCAATAGAAACACCTAATTTAAAAGAATTTCCTTCCTCCTTTTCAGGCTGTATCTTTACCATGAGAAATACCCATGTATTGGAATGGCTGTTATTTACATCTTTCCTAATGTTTTAGCAACTTCTTGCTTTGACATATTCAGCTAAATGAACAGGGGGAAACTTGCCTTTGTTTACTTGTTCTGCTAGAGATAAAACACCTCTGTGCTTCAGGCTTTGAAATACTGTGAATGATGGTTTTTGAAAGTGAATTTAGAAAATATTCTGAATTAAATATTTATGTTTAAGCTTTTACAAGGCAATCTGAATAAGCTTTTTGGGTTTTTTTCCACAGCAGACTTAATTGTGCTTAGCCATATATAAGACTCTGATTCCCTGGCTGCAAAAGCCTTCTGTTTTTTTTTGTGGGAAGTTCAGGCCCTCCATAATCTCAGTGCTAAGGTGTTGAGCTAGGATATAATTAAGAGAGTTTTGCTCATGAATTACACTTATCAAATGTTGCAGCATAGATGAGTCCAGAGAGTGAAAGTCTACATGGCTGTAATCCCTGGTGGATCAGAAGAGGTTAAATGCACAATATTCTCACCAATTACCCTGTGCAGTTTAGGAAGCCAGCAGGTTGTGGTATTGACTATTCCAGACTTTTTGGTGAAGTGCTGGGAGACCAGAGAGGAAGGGTAATAGAGGTACAGGAGACTGCAAAAAAGACCAAAAGACAGCAATGCTCTACTGAGAAAGTGCAGAATGCCAGAGAGGAGCTGCACATCCATGCTGACAGCAGGAAAAGAGAAATCTGTACGGCTTCAGACTTGTCTGCCTGTCTGCAGAGAACAGAAGCATATGCTGGTTTTCAGGAACAGGGAGAAGAAATTGGGGATCAGAGGCTAAAATTGTGCTGGGAACAAGCAAGACTCCACTAGGTGTCCTTCATGTCCACACAAATGACACTGTCAGATTTCACTGAAAGGGCTGAAAGGTGTCTGCAGGACAGGAGGGAAGATGCACGAATGCGTGGATCAATGACCACCACAGGACTCCCTTTCTGTATGAATTCATGCACGGCAGTGAGTGGCTTGCTCAGAAATGTGTCCTGTGTCCCTGGACAAGTGTTTTTCTTGGTTAAAACTTCTCTTTAGATTGCTGAAAGCAAAAACTAACACCTTTGAGGGGCTGGTTATGTATTATCTTGTTCGTATGTTTTAGATGGCTGCTGGGGTATTTTACATGCTTTAGTTTATACTTTAGCTTGGAAAGAGAAGAGCAGGGATGGGAAGGAAAGAGAAGAAAGAGAAGAGAAAGTGGAAGTTGCTGAGGAATTGATTCTCGGGCAGTGCCTGCTCAGTGGGCTGTTAGTTCTGTCACATGTTTAGTTTCAAAAGGTTTTCCAGGTCTTTTAGTGATGCTGTGCCATTTCCAACTACTATGTGATCTTAGCAGCATTATTGGCGTACTGTGCAACTCACATGTTCCTGTGCAGTGTGTTATGTTACAAGATGGTATCAATAAACACAACTTTCAAAAGCAGAATGTTCTTTTATGATCAATATTGACAATATGAATGTTAACTTGCACACAGCACAGCTACATCCTGCAGCAAGCTGGGAGATCACGAGCTGTCTGGGGAAAAGCTGCATTCAGCACTAAAGGAACAGGACTAGGAGCACCTGATACCATGCGTTTGAATAGCTGCCTACTATACCATTCACAGTTAAATCACTTTCCATTATGTTTGCATGGAAAGTATTAAATGAGCAATGCAAACCTCTTGATTTCTGGTGTTTAACACTGAAGAAATATGGGCAGATGTTTTACAGCTCCTCACTGGGCTCCTTTCTGTCTTTTTCAAATGTGGAGCGATGAGGAATTCCAGCAGCCTCCATGCCCTACCAATGTGCATAGACAATTGCATGCAAAGTGATCTGCTGTTTGAAGTGCGAGGGCAAAATTAGTGTTACTGATACCATGGCAAACGTGTGATTAATTACACCTCATAAGAAATCACTTTATATACACTGGATTTTGAGTACTTTTCTACTTTCTGCCTATTGGTATTTAAAAATGATTGATTAATCTGACATTATCCAAGAAAACTGCAACTGCACTGTTCCTCTGTTATGTTACAGGAACAATATCTCAACTTAATGGCATTTATGGCAAGTTGAAAAGCTACTGCAGCTATATTCCACAGAATAAAGTTGAAAAATAAGGACATAAGCTTCTGGATGGTACAAAACAGAGGCTTGTGGAAGAGAAAGGTCTCAGAGCAAAGGCAGGTTGAAGAATATTGAAGGATGGATATGGTAAAACAGGAAGTCAAACAGATGTGGCAATTTGTTTTACAACATAACCATAAAATGCCACTTAAAATGCCTCATTTGTATTCTGTGTCAATGTAATAGATGTAAATCTTTCAGGGAGTTACTAAATATACATTTCTGTTGGCAAGTACAAAAAGCATATGATCAATAGGAGAAACTTGCAGGGATTTTTTTGTTGTTAGGACAGCATGATGGAACTTGCTGTGACTGGATTGCTCAAAGAAGCCTTCCATTTTAGGACATTTATTCTGCCTCTCTTTTTGACATTTTATCTCTTTATCTCATTTAAACATTTATTTTTATCTTATAAGTCATAGTAACTGGCTAGTGACATGTCTGGTTTTGACACTCATTTACTTATTGCATAGAGGTCCCATCCATCCCACACATATATGTTGCATCTATAAATAAGGCCTTCTGCTGTTTTAAATGATCTGCGTTAGGAAGAGTGTCACTCCCCATGAATGCGGGTATTGCTGCAAATGAAACCACTGTTTGTCAGGATTAAGGGAAGTAAAGGGTAAGACAAATTTCAGTTAAAAAAAGACTCGTCTGAAATGACACAACAAGTATCAACAGAGTTATCAAGGTTTCAGCTTTTCTGAGGAATAACCCTGTAAAAACAGTGTGTGACAATATCATGAGTCTCACGGTGACTCGCCAAGTCTACTTGTGGTTCGGCTTGAAATTCAATTTCCAAATGAATTCCAGAAATTTCCAGAAAAAGTGCTGTTGGTGAGGACTGCACTATTTCCAATGAGTTATTTTCAGCCTCCAGTTCTGTAAGGGAGCTTTCTCAATCTATTTGTAATATATCTCTCGTTTAGAGATGAATCAGTTCTCTGCCCCGGGAGGATTGTATTCTTTTCATCTTTGGGCCTCTTTTCCGCTGGAGAATTACACAGGAAGTGGGATAGTCTCACAGAGGGTCAGTGAAATATATTACCCATGTTACCTATATATAAGGAACATGCCTGCCACTAGGCCCTGCCCTCTGTAGTCAAGGCAGGAAACTGGTTTATTTAGTCCAGCATTTAATTCCAAATATAAATCCTAACTAACTTCTGAGTTGTAAGATACCCAAATCCTGCTTTCTTCTAGGAAGCAGAAAGTTGTCGTTCTAGCAATAATATTGTGTTGCTAAAAAAGAAGTTGGCATCTGGAGAACTGTTGACACAAATTGCATTTTTCAAGGTTCTCTTCAGGTTTTTGTCATGACAGTATTTAGCAATACTTCCTTATCCAGAAATAAGCATGGCCTTCCTTGTATTTGGATGTACATTTCTCTCTGTCATGCTGATCTGCAATATTCTTATTTAAACAAACAGTCTTTATATATTGACTATAGTACACAGAGGTTAATTTTCTCCTTAAAAGTTGGCTGCCTCATAGGAAAGCAAAGGCTCCCTTAATTTGCAATCTATGTGAAGACTTATTGCAGTGGTCATTTGCTTACATGACCAACACAGAGATAGTCTGCGCATCTGTTAGCACTTGTAGTTGTCCTCTTCGCTCCTGCTCCTTTGCTACACCACATCCATTGACCTCTGAAGTCTCACTTAAAAAGACCAGCGCTCTGGAATCTAAACATTGACCTATTCTGAGCAAGTTCAGCTCCAGGGTGTAGGAAGAAGTCGTCCAAACTCTCCTGCAAAGCTCTTTGATGGAGAGGGTGTTACATCCTCCGTGATGCGATCAGGCTGCTTTGTGTTTACATGATGATGTTTTGGAAGGGGGTGCAGTGCTGGAGGCTGTGACGGATTTAGTGTCACACAAGTC
The DNA here is from genome assembly GCF_036013475.1 of Columba livia. NCBI lineage: Eukaryota > Metazoa > Chordata > Aves > Columbiformes > Columbidae > Columba > Columba livia. Next base: position 17,034,962 of record NC_088612.1, on the reverse strand, counting down.
TGTGCTGATGCAGTCTAAGTTCAAAGCCTGCCTTGTTTTCAGTATGCAGTCTTACTGTGAGACTGTCCATTTTAATTCCTTCATGTACCATTTGGCTTGGTAGCTAATAGATGGAACGTACCAGTATATTAAGTAATAATTGGGTTTTAATGCATTTTTCTTAGAACATCACTACCTGTCGAAAAGATGTAGTGTTTGCTAGTGTTTCTCTGTCCTGTTCACTCCCTAGTTAACCATAATGCATTCTGAAAGCCTAACGTTCATCTTCTGGAGTGCTGAGTTTGAAGTGCTGCTTTGAGGTGCTCCATCTCTGAGAAGTGACGTGTGTATTTGTTGTCTTTCTGTATGTGGAGGAGTGTGTATTTCTTGGATCTGTTTTCTGTATCTGGAGGAGTGTGTATGTATAAACTGCTTTGCAGTGGTTGCCCATAACAAGTACGGCTCAGGCACATAAACTCCAGCTGCTCTGTATGACTGGTAGGCAATGAAAAAATGAAGGGGTTATTTGCCTAGAACACTGGGGTACACGTAGTCTGCTCCAGTGGAGTTAAAACCCATGTGATGCATCTGTCTTTAATGTTCTCTTATCTGCCTCTTGTTTTCTCATTCTCTAGTCATTCTTTCCACTGATTGAACACTCTTGGATAGATAACTCTCTTGCTTTCACATCTTCTTCTTGCTGTATTGACTGTTTTCTGAGAGGCTGTTGTTTCCCCCATGGCACATTTAGTTGTAGTGGCAGTTTGTGGAATGGCTCCCAGTGAACTGCTGCATCACCTGTTGCTCACCTTTCAGACTGTCCAACTATGAGGTTAAGGGTTTTTTTTTGTGCCAACTGATTCTCTACATACTTAAGCTGAGTAATCTACCAAGAAAAAGGATACTGCAAAACCTAGAAAATAAGTCAAAATACAGTTATCTTCTGAAAAACATTAAATAAAACCTCACAGAACTCCTTGTTTACTCCTTCTCGTGACTTCCAGGTTAATTGATGTTAAAGGTCAAAGAGCTTTTCTCCCACTCTTTGCTGTGATTGGTTTTCAACCTTTTGCCACTAAGTGACACAAGTAAAGGAGTTAATTCTTCAGTTAGACTGGAAGGTGGACTTGTGGCTGCAGGCTTAGGATTTGATTTTCAGTGAGGTATCTACAGGTGGCTATGCCTGTAGTATCTGAGAAAATTTGCTCTGAAGTATTACAAAGTTGTATCTTTCTAAGAACAACTTTCTTAGAATTTCAATCCGAGTATAACGCATCCTGTTTTACTTGTACACCTTTGCCAGACACCTTGCTAAAAATCTCCAGGCAGAGTTCCACTGTCTGGAGTGGGCGTAAGTCTGTTTTGCAATTTTAATAACACAGAGAAAGAGAGAAAGAACATAGAAACATGAGGTGGATATTTGTGGCAAGACAGCTAGAGTCTGGAGTTATTATACAAACCCCATTCCTGGGGTTTTCTGTATGGTGTCAGGCAGGTCGATGTTTTCTGTGTGAGCCAGTTCAGTCAGTTTAGAAAATCTTTGGCAGATAGCCAATATTCTTGCTGTACATATATGCAACTTCAAGCACCATGGGCTGCTTGATATGCAGAAGCTACACATAGACTTTGGATTCTACATGTTAAGTAAGAACTAGGGCTTTATCCAGCGCTGCAGACACTTATTGAATTGTGCCAGTCTTAGGAACTGCAAACAACCTGTGTTTCCTCTGTTTCCCAGTTTTACTTCCCAGTCTGAAAAGCTCTCTATCAAGATTTAGGTCTCTCTAAGTAGAGGAATTGACTACACAAATTTCAGGGAATGCATCCCTGAAACTTCCAAACCTGCTCACTCCTCCATCTCTTTGCATCTCAGCCTCTCCTCCAGCATGCAATGCATGGTGCAGGAGGCTGCAGCCTAGCCTGGCTTCCGAGGATACCCTCCACTTTCCCACAGTGTCTTTGCTATCACTTCACTGTTAAGATTTGTCCAGTGCCTGGCCAGTTTGAGATGTCATCAGAATGATCTTGAGGCACCTATAATGGCACTTGGCCCTTCCTTCCTAGCCTGACTTCCTGCCCAGCTTTGCTTGGTCCTGATATGACAACATATGCAGGCAGCAGTACCAGAATTTGTTCAGAATTTAGTGGACAGTATTGCAGCCTAGCACAGTGAGTTAAGTCTTTATATTGCCAGCATATCTTTGCTCTGACAAGAAGTGTGTGAGATTCAGGGAGGTCGGCGGAAACAAGAAATGATGGTGGCTTCACATGGTATCTTTCCAGCCTCACTATCATTCAAAGGTTTGAGATGAAGAGTGCCAAGCACTATGCGAGAAGCCTTTCCAGACTTTATCAGGAGAGGAAGCCAAGGGTACAGGCACCAAGGCACAGGGCACGTGCACTGCCAGTGCATGAGGAAACTTTCTAGCTTTTAGCCAAAGCTGCCTCAATTCTTTGTGGATCAGTCACTCTCAGCAGCCCATGTTGTTACACACAGTAATATATTTGAGGTGGTATTTTTGCCAGTGTCAGTGCGGGGCCTGTTGGGGGTTACAAAGAAAGGGGAGAGCTCAGTAAGAAAGAAAAATTGGGCAGGTTGGGAGAAATAAGTACAGAGTGTATTTTACTTTTGTCTTCTATGTAAATCTCTGGTTTGCTGTAGCCTACTCCATCCTTGTGTCTTCCAATGATGAGAATTAGCCCAAAGCAAACTTAGCAGAGAAATCACATATTGTTAGTATTTTCATATTTACTCTTCCTGGAAAGACTGAAGGCTCAGGCACTGTGGCGGGAGGAACAATGATGTATTCTAGATATTCCCCAGCAAACCTAAAAATATTGACCAGGCAATTGTAGAGCAGATACTGCTCCAGACAGTTGCCCTATTATAACATTCTAACAGTTATTCTCATTCTGATTCAAGTGACATTTAAATATGCTTAATCCTGAATTTTTATGCATTATTTTGCATAACACAAGAAGATGCAAGCAAATGTACTGTAAACTGCAGATTTTATGTCTTTAAGTTTTGGACAGTGTAGTAATTTGTTTTTCTCTTACCGCAAAGCTTCATTGGTTTGGTTTATACCACTTTTTCAGTAGCTGGTTTTCAAGCACGTTCTTAATCTCAAGCTGTATTTGCTATAAAAACAAAAATGTTCTTGAGAAGCAGTATTAAAATATGCTTCTTGGTGTTACATCCTTTCCGTCTTCAAGAAACCCACTGTTAATCTCAGGGAAATGTTAATCTTCGGGTGTACACAAACAGCAAATCTTTTTTTCTAACTTCATACTTAAAGATAATAGGCTGATTCGCACTGGAAGCAGCGAAGCTTGAAAGTGAAATAGGTTTAAATTTCTAGCTAAGCAGTCTATTTATGTTGTGTCTTGCTTTTAAAAAAGATTCATGGCTATTTGCATGTAATTGTGCGTGTAGAATAAGTCGTTTACGTACTTATCTATCTTTTTCCTTGGTTAGAGCTGTTGTTGGTTTTCCGAATCTTAAACCAAAAACGAGGTTTAAAAAAATCAGAATGGGAAGGCTAAATGCAGAGAGACTGTATCAAAATGAAGCAAACTGTCAGGAATCTGTGAATATAAATAGTTTTTAGCAAAAACATGTTATCAAGGAGTTCTCTCAACTATATTTGGCATTTTTGGAGCAAGAGTGTTGGTGCTTTGTTAAAGAACAGTTCTGTGAAAAGGGAGAGTTTGCGGATCCTCAGCCTGGAGTGTCCTTGAAGCGAATATAGGAAATCTGAAAGTTGTGCTCATGCTACTGTGGCAATATCCAAAAACCCATTATTATTTTTTTATGTTTTTGGAGCACACATAAACCAAAAAGCTGTAAATAATCTACAGGAATGCTGAACTGTCACAAAATTATTTATGATGAAAGCGAAGGTTATAAAATATTCATCTTTTTTTTTTATTCATGTAAGATGGTAAAATTAAACAAGGTGAGCAGCACACCTATTTTCTGTGTCTCCTACTTTCCCTCCTACTGCCTAATAATGACGGGAAAAAGGCAGACTGGGAGCATTCCACTTACAGTTCTGAGCAGAATTTCATATTGTTACGTGCCTCAGACTCTCTCTCAAATTTGTACTTAACCTGATAACTGAGCCTACAAAGCATGTTCCCCTCAGCCACACAGACTATTACAGACAGAATTATAGGCTCATCTTTCTGAAGAAGGAGCCATATTTTCAAGCAGAAGCTCATTACTGCGTGTGCCGCCTTGTGCTGTCCCTGCTTCCCAGAACCCGGGTAGAGTGAATAGGGGCTGCACACGAACCTGAACTGCGGGATCAGACTCCAAGGTGATACCTAATGCAAATCTCTTCAGCCACCAAAATACAGAGGGATTGTGGGTTTTTTTTGATTACAGATTAAATTTTTAAAAGTTATTCAGCAGCAGCTGCTTTGAGGGGGTTTCTTTGTTGTTGCCGTTCCAAGCCTGATGACCTGTCATTTTAACCACTCTGCTTTAGCCAGGCGCTTGTGCAGTAGGTACTCACCACGTCTGTGTGGGAGCTGAGAACAACCGTAAGGCCTTTGCTGGTTTTAGGGGCAATAGTTCCCTTGGTAAGATGAGCATGCAGGCTCCTAGGCTAGCACTGGTGCTTATCTCTGATCCTTAAAGAGGTACCTGATTCACGGAAGATCTCCTGACTGTAAATTACATTCATACTGGCCCAACTCCAGGTATCAGGGGAGAAAACAATGTTGAGAATACACTCAAGAGTGGAGGTTTGTATAAAGCCCACAGCTGAATGCTGAACAGTTTCTCTCTTCAGCCGGTTCCACCATGGGAAAAGCCCATGAGAGGAACGCTCACTTGTGTGGGTTCCTGCTTCTCCCATAGTCCTTTCCTGTGCCATTCTGCCCACAGCCTTGAATGTGTCCAAGGAGGCCGAATGGGAAGAGGGAAAAGAGCGTGGAGAAGGGGCAGAAAAGGCAATAGCACCCTCCAGTCCCTGTGGTGTGTTACACTTGCCAAAAAAAAGGGATACCACCCATTTTCAGGATAAGGATCAGGCTGCTGCAAGCGTTTATTCAGCTGCCAGTGCTGCATTCAGTTCTCTGGATGCAATTCCTGAAATCATCTCCTAGGTCCCAGCTGTAAACATAGTTACTAAATGCATACCTCATACAAGCACTTCTAAATGCAAATAGCCTGGTTTTCTTTTGTGTACATAAAGCCTTTTGGGCGTGCATGTGGGTGTGCATCATATTCAATTCGTCTATGATTGATGGACTGTCTTCCAGACCAGAGGAATAAGAAGAAAAGTGGAAGTCAAAGCCTCTGATTTTTATTTCAGCAGTAGCCAGGCATATACATCTGTGTGCAGAATTTGGCACTCAGCAAATCTCACTTTTGCCAAACCAGCAAAGAGTAATTGGTGTAACAAGGCTCTTGTGAAATGAAAACATGCATGAACTAAGTATTTCACAGCTCTGTATTGGAAGTTATTTTTAGGGTTAATTTGAGTTATGTGGCTATATTGTGATTAATATAGGGTCTTTACTATGCAAATGGTGCTTGTAAGCAGCAAAAAGCAGCTGTTTTGGTTGGTGTTCTGAATGGCCCATAGCCTGGCTGTCATAGCTTCACCATAAACACGCACGGTGACATTTTCCTGCACCAGACCCCTTAGAGGACACTCCCACGCAAAAATCGCTCTGTGGTAGTTGCAGACAGAGAGAGACAAGTTTGAATGCTGCACAGATGCTGTCTAAAAGTCTGTGGATTTTTTTTTACTGTCGTATCCATATCGTATGTGGTTCTGTCACCAAGGGATGCACTTAATAGACATTACACCGTGGAAAACATATTGATTGGAGCATTATGGATGATTATGTGGCATAGGGATGAAACTGCTCTTTCTAAAATGCTTGTTGGAACTAACACAGGTGTTAGTCCTAGCTGGGCATTCCTGGGGTAGAACATGGAATTACGAAATTGCTCTTTCTAGAGCAGTATTAACTAAGTTGTTATTATTTGAAACATCATCATTTGTATATGTTGCAGATTATTTTAATTTGCTTTCTGTTTTTTGTATCCAGAGGGTGTCCTGGGATTGTGCTTCTGTTCTTTTCTCTGTGGGCAGAATGACTGGAATTCACACAGGAAAGAAAACTGAGATTCATATGAATGAAGGATTTCAAATGTTGTACACCTTATGATAAAATCAGGAGGACTGGATACACGCTTTAGTGTTTGACTGAAATAGCATGCTTTTGCATTTAGACTACTCATGAGAATTTTATGCTGACATGGGGAAGGCGCTGTATTACCAACTCTTCACTCCCTTTAAGACAGAGATTGGTGAAAAGGAGAGGGGGCACAGGATTTAACCCTCTCACAAATATTGGCAAATTATTCTTGTAGGATAGGTCATTAGCACATCAGGTTTATCACTTCCTGAAAGCGTAGGTGAAAAAGAAAAAATGGTTTGTTTTCACATAAAGCTTCTATGAAATTTTTATAACTTTCTAGGGTGGAAGAAGGAAAACCCTCTGTTTTCTCTTCCCCAAGATGAACACGACATTCAATACTCAGGATACAACTCCACAAGACATGGCAGAGAGCTTTGAAATAGGGTTTCAAGTAATGTGTTTTTCTGTGTGATTCATTTGAATACTGAAAACTGTATAGTTCAAGCTGGTCCTGCTTTAAAGCAACATGTTTTGGCAAAGAGAGACGATACCTCTGATGAAAATGAAATTGGTTTCTAAAGATTGGTTCAACAGACTTATGAAAACATATCACAAAGTTGAGTCCAGACAAAGTAGTATTGCCTGCCATGTACTCTGCTTTCACCGGCTTGCTTCCTCCTTGGCACTGGTCTGGCTTGGAACCTCTTTCTGAAACCAAACTAGTGACAAAATTGTTAAAAAGAAAGAAAGGGAAAGGGAAGGAAAGGGAAAAATGTTATCTTTGTTTTTAAAAATCTACTCTTGTGAGCTTTACAGCTCAGTCTTTTAATTTCAAATTGTATAGCTACAATAAGCATCTGCTCTCTTGGATGCTCGTGTAACCTCAGCCTAATCACACTGGGCTCTGTGTGTCAGGGAGGGAAGATGCGTCACTGCACCTGTCGGCCCCACTTTGATGTCTTTGCAGATATCTTTACAGAGGCATAACGAGCAGATTCCTAAAACTACTTAAAACCAATTTCTGAACAAAAGTTAAAGACCATCTCTTAAGATGAAAAGAAGAATGCCCAGCTACTTTGTCTAGAATAAAGCAGCAAAGGTACATTATGCTGAAGGTACAGTGCTTTTTATAATATCAGCTCTGAGAACAGAACTAGAGTCTTGGTCCAGTTGCCCCCTGAAAGAGCAAGTATTTCTTGCTCGACAGTGTCAAATATGGTCCTTGTCTTATTGTTCCTTTTTAATAGTGCATAATCCATGTTATCTCTCCGCATCAATACCTCCTAGATAATGGCCATCTGTGCTTGAAAGGCTTTATGGGTAAACTACAGCTATTTAATATTTTCTTTTATAGTCAACCAGTCTTTTCATGAAGGAGACCATAGTGATCTAGCGATACAGCCTAGCACTGCTTTGTCTGTTATATGATTGTTATGTTTCCATTTATATCACAGTCTCCTCTGTACTATTGAGATCCAGAAATGGAAAAAAAAACCCTACTGCAGGGCTAAATTTTCTGTTTGTAGAAATGTATTTGATAGCAGGGGGTAGGGGTGTTTTCATAAAGTTCAATTTTTTAATAAAGCCCAATTTCCTTTTCACATCGCAGTCACACTATGACAAAGGAATTGCAGCAGATGTCTTTCGTGGAGAGAACATAATAGTGAAGCTTTGCTGACATGCTGCTTGCTCAGTTGCTGCAGCACCTCCAGCTGTTGGAGGGGAAGGCTGTGGCCAAGCTGTGGCCCAGCTGTGGCTGGAGGGCTCCACAGCAGAGAAAGCAGCAACAAACAGTGCAGGACTCTGGTCTGGTGAACACTGTCCTTTGCTGCTTGTCTGTTGCCACGTGCTGTTCTCTCTCCTGCTAAGCTATGTGCTACAGCAGCACAGTGTGAACTCTGCATTCCTAAAGTGCTCTTGCAACTCAGCCCAGGTGGCAACAGTTTCCTCATTTTGTGTTTTTGGTCTAGCCAGCGCTATCACAGGGCAGAGCGGCAGCACTATCGCCGTGTGAGAGGCGATGGGGTCACAGTTGTCATTCTCCAGTGACGTTGTGTTCCAGAGCAAAGCCCCCTGAGGACACGGACCCGTGCTGGCCGCTGTGCCGCAGCAGGGGAGGAAGAGCAGGGCTGACCGTGGCCCAACCTTGGCGTTTGCTGAGCAAGAGGCTACTGCAGACAGCCTCTGGTGTGCAACGGGACCCTGCACCTCCTCCTACCACCCGCAGTCCTCAGCTTTGGGCTTGTAAGAGGAACAGAACAGTGAAACAAATGGTTGATTCACTCTCTTCCTCTAACTTTTGTTTCCTAAAGCGCTCCTTATCACATTCCGTATAAGAGAGGGCACAGCCTGATAGCACAGTGAAATGGGCTGCTCTGATACTGCAGATTTAGAGCATGTCAAGGTCTGGGTGACTGTCATCTTTGTAGGCAATGTGCACTTTAAAGAAAAGGGCACCCTGCCATGGATATTGTACATTTGTCACTAACCCTTAAAACCTGTGATGAAGCAGAGAAAGCACAAAAGTTTAAATAGAATCTCAGTAATGTGCAGTAGCCTGCTGGATATCTGCTTGATTTTACCAGTGTTCTGGATCTGAATAAGCAGCAATTTCAGTATTTCCTGTTCTGAAATGCACTTCTTGTTCTGGTGGAAAGATCCCAGGTACTCATTCCAGGGAGCTGGCAAGTTACAGTGACCTCAGACAGGATTGCCCTGGCTGGGGAGGGATGTCTTATTCCTCCAGCTGTATTAGTACAAGTCTCAAATCTGAATCACTTAATTTCACAGATTTATTTCTGGCCTACAACATGAAACACTGAGGCTACTATGCCCAGTGCCATGTCTGTACCTGTCTGTTCCAAACCTTGCTGCTAAAGTCTAGCAGCCCAGGAGGAATTACCAACAGAGTTTTGAAATCACCTGAAGACAAGGTGTCCTGCCGAGCACTGCATAATAGCAGGTAGCAGCTGCTGTACGCTTCCTTGATACTGTGTTCCCCAGTTTAGTAACCTTTATTGTTGCTGTCAGTTGTACAAGGTTTATAAACCCTGATTTCTAGCTTCAACTGCGTGTGCATTCTCTTGTTATTGTCTGTATGCTTAGGTAATCACTCATGTTGACAGAGAATTTCCCTTGTTCTTCCAGGTCAGAAACCCTCTAGTCATTACATTAATTTGAACAGTTTAAGAATGATAAACAGCAAAAGCAGAAAGCACCATTTGCGTTGTTTAAATAAACAGCTCATCTTCCTACAACTGCAAAACCCTCTGCTTATCTTTCTCACATATTATACCATAAATTTATGCTGTGTTTGAGCTCTAATCTCCTGGACATTTCATAATTCTTTGGATCACATCCTTGGGCAACAATTCTGACTTGCAGCCTGTCATTAGTTATGTCACCCAAGTATCTGAGATTAAATGCACTGTGTTGAGAAGTTGCTGAAGCTAACACGGTTCTAACAGCACTACTAGGGTAGATGCCTTTGGATAAATCACTGGGAAAAGCTCTGCTTTTTTTCAAATGGATTATTCTCATAATCTTCAATAATATGGATGTTGATAGGTTTCAGCAAGGTCCTGATTTATGTAGGTTGTTTTTAACGCAACATTATATCAGAAGCGTTACTGAATCATATGGGTTGTTTTCTTCTGTTCTGTGTTGGTTTTTTGTTTTGTTTTTTGGGTTGTTTTGTTTGGTTTGTTGTGGTTATTTTTGTTTTTTTTTTTTGTTTGTTTGTTTTAATTGGATCTTTGCATAAATGACACTTCACAAGTGCAATTTGGTCTAAACCCTTGCTTCAGGTTATCACAGTCAATTTTCCATGTCAAACTGTCCCAGTTTCAAAAAGCCATGAACCCCTGAAAGCAGTTTAGAACTGTTGTGGTTTAACCCCAGCTGGCAACTAAGCATCACGTGGGCACTCGCTCAACCCCAGCTCTCGGAAGAGAATGAAAATTAAAAAATACCCTTGTGGGTTGAGATAAAGACAGCAGAGGAAGAGAGAATAATCATAATAATCATAATAATCATAATCATAGTAATAATAGAATATACAAAGCAAATGGCGCACAGTACAGTTGCTCACTGCCCTCTGATCGATGCCCAGCCTGTCCCTGAGCAGTGTCCCCCCAGCTTCTTGTGCCCCTGCTCACTACAGAGCATGGGAAGCTGAAAAGTCCTTGACTTAGGATAAGCGCTACTTAGGAACAACCCAAACCATCAGTATGTTATCAACATTATTCTCATAGTAAACCAGAACCACAGCGCTATACCAGCTACTAAGAAGAACACTAACTCTATCCCATCCAAAATCAGGACAGTAAGCCAAAACCAGGGCAAGTACCATTGTACCAGTGACAGATTTAATTCTGGACCAATCTATGCTGAAATTGTTAATCCGTCAGATGGACTTTTCCGTGTACAGCCTGCTCATTTCTGACAGTTTCAAATGCAGACAGCTGGTGCAGTGGTATTTGCTCCTGGTTTATGCATCAAGCTTTACCTTCTCTTTTGTGCATCCATACCCTTAATCTTCTGAAAATATTTTTTAGATAACCTTCCTGTGTTTAATTTGTGGCTATTCGTCACATGCAACCAGTGTTTTCCTGCAATATTTCAGCTTGTGGAAGACTCCTGTCTCTAAATCAGGGACCGGTGGCTAAGAGGGACTACAAAACCCAGGAGTGAGATGAGCACAGGATCAAGTCAAAAGAAACAGAAAGTGATACCAAACCCAGCCACTTCCTTCTCCCTCCAAACATCCACCAGCCTGGCAACACACACACAGAGCTGAGAGCAGAGGAACTCTGTCCAGTTTTGCAGCTGAAAGAGCAGAAGCAAATCAGTCCTGATGGCTCTGCCCAGAAGAAAGTGGAGCGTCATAACTGTAGCACAAACCCACAGCCTGTCCTGAAGAAGACCTTAGCAAAAGCACAAACAGTTAATGCTTCCACTCCATTCAGCTGGTGGCATCTCTGGTGGGGCTGCCAGTCTGGAGGGTGAGTGCTTTCAGTGGCTTTTTTTTATTCTTGATATCTGCCCAAAACTGGATTGATCCATGTGACTCCAAAGTTGCTGAATAGTTCTCACATGGAAAGAAGTCTTCTTTCTTTGTGGTGTGACCTGAATTTGAACTAGACACCTGAATGCAGAAGGCTGCATTTGGGTAACATTTCCAGGCAGATACTCAGGAAGTTCTCCACCCTCTTCAGTTTTAAATTAAGTCTTTTGGTTTGGGATATGTAAATTAAGTTCAATATAAGATTGCCTTACTCCTCCCCACCTGCACACACACACAACCTTTTCACCCATCAACCTGCACTAGACCTTTTCCTTTGGCTAATTGTGGGTTTCTTGTATTCCCAGAAAACAAACTCTGGACTGGGCTGGATAAATTGCACGTGGAGTGCTCAAATTTAAAGATACAGAATTTAAGTTTAGAGATGTAGAATGCAGCATGGAGGTTGCTGCAACCATTTGTACCAGAGTGACATTTGTTCACTGTAGGCATGAGTGTGTTCATTACAATACCTTTGAAGTTGACCTAGTGAAGCTGAAAGTAAATGTAATTCTTACAAATTAGAGTTTACAGACTGAAACTTGCCTGGATATTTGAGGTCTGATTAGCCATTTTCTTTCCCATCATGTATATTCAGAAGACTATTTTTTTTTTTTTTTATAATAATAAGTGTGAGGCACATTGGGCTGTTGCATTAGTAGGTTAGTTTGGATTCCAACCCTTGATTTAGATGCATGCTACCTGCCAACAATTTAGTGGGGAGCTAGTGGTTGTTTTTAGTTTAAGACACAGACTCCGACAAATACATCCAATATTAATAGCTTGTCTCCTCCTACCTATTACTTCAAAGCAATTGGATGTTTTGAGACACGTATTGAATTGCTATCAAAATGTCTCAATCTCTCAGCTCAGACTTTGACATGTTCTATAGGGATTTTATTTCTTTAGCCAGAAATATGGCATTGAGGATTCCACTCAGTAACTTCCCACTCAAGTTATAGATTTTCTGTCAGAAAAAATAAAATCATGCTTGTATACAGCTACAATTAAAACATATGGCTCTGCTTTGGCATCTGTTCCTTTTTTCTATTTAAAGACTTGGAAGTGCATAAAAAAAGGGGTAGTTCTATGACTATAGTTTTTGTTAGGGATTTTACACTGATATTACTATAGCCTTTCTTTAAGACGTATAAAAATAGTTCTGTACTGTTTGGTATCTGGATCACAGCTTCTTCATAGGAGCTGTAATACCTGAATTAAAACATGTTTGATGATACTAATAAAAGACTAGATCTTGAAAAGGTATTAAAGTTTGTTGTAGAAATACAGTGTAATTAAGCTGAAGATTTGCATAGCCACAGATACAACTGGAGTCCCCTAATGCCCCTCTGAGCTTTCTAGATTAGAGGTAAGTAGTGTTACATTTGTAGTGGAAAACAAAAACCCCAACCATACTGTCCTCAATACCTAGCCAGACTTAATCTGGAGAGCAGAAAAGGTGTCTGAAATTTGCAAGTAACTTTTCCTTCTGAGCCATACACTTTGCATCTCCATAAAGTGTATCAGTTTTAAAATAAATTTGTTTTCCATTGTGGTGCCATTTTTACTTTTCATGAGCCAGCTTCTGAGTTATCAGATTGACTGTTACAGTATTATGGACACAAATATGGAAACAATCTTGGCTGTTTGGCAGTACCCTCAGACTCACTGATCAAACACTAAGTGCCACCGGATTACTTTGACAAATCGCAGCAAAGAATCCAGTTTACAGTTGGATTGTTGGGATCCGCAGAGCAAAGTGTGCACCATCATACTCATCTCATTCAAAGATGAATACATTTGAGGAATTGTGATCTTCACATTGATAATCTTTGAACCAAAGCAGGCTGAATTTAGTGAATAAGTTACTCACAAACTCTTTGTTCAGCTCTGAAAACAATGATGATTTTTTTTTAAAGTAGCAGTGAATTCTTTGATGAACATAGAGCCTTGAAAGCACTTTGTTTGGATGTGTCTGTATATTCACTTTTGATTGGGTTTTTTTTTCACTAGCAGGCTAATGGGAGAAATGAAAGTTCTACTGCCAAGAGACAAATCCTCCTGTTGAAGTTGTTTGGACTTCAGCCACTGATACATAGGAACAACAATCCCCTACAAGTCCCTGCATGCTCTGAGGCACTGAGACATGACACGATGTCACTGAAGTTAAGGAAACAAAGCACAAAATACATCCCCCACCTCCTGAGCCTCATTCTTGTGCTCTCCCCATCAGACTATTGATGCCCTGTGCTATTTAGACCCACTGACCATAGTAATCTTTTTTAGAAGTTTTCTTTTATTTGACATTTATGATGTTCTCTTTTTATTTCCTGCAGACTTGTTTCATGCACATTATAAAATTCATTTGTATATTACTCCAGTTGTTTATTACAGCTGATTCAAGGAAAGTTTACACTAAATGACAAAATATATATATCTCTATCTCAATTTCACATTTGAAAATAGTAAGTAGTGGTGGGGTTTTTTTATGACAGCACAGTTTTGGCCCTCAGGTTCTTAAATCAGCGATGTCACTTTATGGCTTTTAATTTATATATTTTGAGTGTTCCAACCTGACGTATTTTGAGCATAAGACATACAATGAGTATTCAATCTAAAAATGTGGATTCATTGCTGTGACTCAAAGAAATAGAATTACCGTATCACAAATTCTTGGTAATCTGTCTTTCCTAGGGCACCTACAGTTTTTACCATCTGCTCATATCAACTTCTTCCTTTTGGCCAACTTGAGTAGTCAGCTTCTTGAAACAGCAGAGATTTATTATATTAATGATTAGAGATTATGCGATGGGTGGAGACATGGGCAGCAAACATATCGAAAGTCTTTTCTTTTCAAATGCTCTGAGATTTTTAGCTCTTTGTTGATTTTGTAAAACCTTCTTCCCTTATTGCCCTTTGTGGACACACTGATTTCCAGAAGCTTCCTCCTTTGCCTCCTCAGGGAATTTTTCTTTCTCTACTGTCTTTGAAAGCTGTTCAAGGTGCTGCTTTGTCTTTTTTGCACATCACTTCTTTGGAGAGAAGTTAGAGGATTATTTAGCTGGATGCAGATTAACACATTAATCACTCCCACTACTTCTTTTGGCTTTGTAGACATACATTTTACAGTTGTTATCTTTTGAGAAATAATATTGCTTTAAAAGTAAAGACTTGAATTACTCTCACCGTGCTGAATGCATCAAGATTTTAGACACTTGAAAGTACAGTTAGTTTTATTAGCTTTGACCTGCCTTCAGAGTAAAGCAGTTTTAACAGCGGATATTTTTAAGGCGGCCCTGGTGACTGGGAAGGAATCAAAGTTAGATGCTGGAAATGGGTGGGAGTTGTAGGACAAAAGGTCGTAATATGGCTAAAGGAGAAGGATGAAAAGGAAGGATCATGGTGGGAATTGCTCCATATTACTTTCCAGGGAAAAGTTACATCTATATGGAAGCCATCTAAAGAAAGTGCCAGGGAAGGAGTAAAACAGAAAAGTAGGTGTTCTAAGGCCCAGGAAAGACTCCCAGTTTGAGGCCTGGAGAAGAGGATACTGTTCACATACTAAAAGTGAGGCCTTAGCAGGAAGGTGGAAGGGAACAAGCTGGAAGTGTGTTCTGTTTACCCTGCTTTTTCAGTTTAACCTTGCAAGGGTAGGATCTGGCTTTGGATAGAAGACAAGGGTCACAGGAGCTTGCGTGAAACAGCTGGACAAAAAGTGGAGGAAGGTAAAAAAGATACCAGAAATGATATCTCTTAACATCTTCTTTTAACAGGTCAGTTTTGGGCCTGTAGAGATCTCGACAGAATATTTGTTAAATGTTAAATGTGAAAATTTGTTAAATGATAAAATCTCTGTGCCCAGTTCAACTTCCTTATGGTAACTGTGGCCCTACCAGGTGGTTTCTATTGGGTGCCACTCTTGCTTTTAGCTGGAGTAAAAATGAAGACTTCTGTGCGTGGTATCCCATGGAGCACTGAGCTGTTCTTAAGATTTTGTTGACATTTGAAGATTATTGGGCTTAGTTATGTTTGAATAAACATAAAGCTGTTCTTCCCTCAAATGACTTTGTTCACAGTGGATGTAATAATAAATCTGATTTGCCCTTTTTATCTACTTTAGATCCTGATTCTGATATTGAAATGAATTTATCACAATACTCCCACAGCTCATATGATCTCTGTGCAAGCATGCTGGTGAGCAAGTTTTACTAGGAAGAATATTTGCAAAAAGACAATTTTAGATTCACTTATAAGGACATGTAGGAACCAACTCTTGGATTTCTGTGAAGAGCTGCACCAAAAGCACTAACCAGCTATTGTTCATGAGACCAGAACCTGTGATTTACCTGAGAGCTGGAAATCAAGGTAAATATATTGAGCAAGGAATTTCTGTTATTAATGCTTCATAATTCATATCCTAACTTTTTATGCCTTAAAATAAGAATTTTAAGAATGAAGAAACCAATAGAAATAGCCAGTGGCTTGTGGTTATTTTGCCACAAGGGGCCAGTTTCATCACATTATTTTCCTAGGTCCAGCTTCTTTGTTTAGACAGCTACTATGTAGATCGGAAAAGAAAAAAAATAGAGATTTATCAAGCAAAAAGAGTAAAATTACAGAAGAGCATTTATTTTGTCTCTTCTTTTCTGAAGAGGGAAATCTATTCTCACTTAAATCTTCAAATTTGGCCTTAAGAAGTTAGGATTATCTCCTCTCAGTGCTTTTCCTCTGCAAGCCTCTGTGTGCTTGATGAACCCAGCCTGCCCGTGCCACATCTGGCTTGGGGCTGTGTCCGTCCCTGGGTGCTGTGGGCACAGGGCCGTGCCCGCGGTGGCTCTGTCACCGAGCTGCAGTCTGCAGGCACCACCGAGCTTCCTGCTGCTCCTTGGCCTTGGCAGGCAGAATCACAAGTGGATTTACCATTTCTCATTTTTAGAATTTTGATGGCATTTTGGCAAAAAGAAAGATATCCCTTCCACTTACTCGCACTTCTGCATCACATGGCTCGCATCAAATTTCCTGGAGAGCTATTTGCTTAACTCCAGGATTTAACGCTAGATGTTCTGATTGCAACTTTCTTCTCAGAGCTCAAGTGCTCTATAAATACTTCCCTTGTCGCATGTGAGAGAAATGTGTGGCATATGTCACTCTAAAGCCTGATCTATCTGTCTTCTTCTTGCAAAGCATCAGGTAGATGTGAGCTAAGTGAATGCTGGCAGGAGACTGGTTCTGCTTCTTAAAGCAGAAACACTGACAGTGGAGCTAAAGGTTTCTGCTGAAATTCAGTGCGTGTGCCCCATACGTGGCCACGCCAGGGCCAGCACTAAGCCTGGCTTCAGTGGGCTTTGCAGTCCTTACTGGAAAAGCAAAATCTCTCACTGAGCAGGGAAAACTTTGTGAACTAAGATGATTTCCCCACAACTGATGGGCAGCACTTCAGATTACACCAGGTCTGTATCTTGTTTTAGTTATCCCTGTACTCTGAAGTGTTTTGAGGAGTATTTTGGAGCTTTTGGGAAATTGTGGGGAGTTTGGCACGAAGGCACTGTATTTTTCCATGTTCAAACAGCCAGTGAAACCAGGATGGAAGTAAAGGCTTCCAAAGCAATTTTGGAATATATATGAGTCAAGAGCTAATATGTTGCCCCACAGATGATGGTGCATAGAAATGGTTGTTGTAATATACTTTGAAAAATCTTTTGCCTGCGTGAGTAGTGCAGTTTGCAAAACTAATGTAGAGTTTAATAACCTGTAGGCTTTCATGTCTCAAACTGCAAGCTTTAATAGCCTGTTAAAAAGCCCTAAAACTCCTTAATTCATAAGGCAGAGCTTCTCTTCTTTATCTGTACACAGAATCTTGAACAGTACATTTAATGATACACAGAAAGTTATGGTGGGCAAAGGAAAGTGCTCAGGCAAATCCCTCCACTGTGGTCTTCAGCACAGTGATGTGCTATAGATTTGCTCTTCATGTTTGTCCCACTGGGGAACCCGTTGTGCAGACAAGCAGTGGGACATCAAGGTGAAACAGGCATCTCTGGTGAGCAGATAGAACAAAAGGCTCTGACGTGCTTTCTAGGTTATTTCCATTAATCTTTATAATGAAGTAGTAAAGAAATTGTCAATATTAAATCAAGGTATGGAGAAAACTTGGATGTGCTAATATTTTATGACAGAAGGAGAAGAGCCTTTCAAGTAGTTTTCAAGATGAAAACAAATTTCTGGGGCACCCAAACCCAGTTATTAAACAGTATGAAATGTCACTTGTTTTGGTCCCATCTATGGAACAATCAAATATGTAAGTATCTAGTTGTTAAATAACTCCCTTAGCAGCAGATTAATCAAGTTGGCATTGACTTCTTAAGTAAAACGTAATCATTATTTTACTGATGGGAAACTGAGGTACATAAGATCTCCCAGGTCCTCCTGCAGTTCCCTATGCATTAGAATGCGCTGCTTGCCTTCTAGAAACATAGGTACTTTTAGAATGGAAACCTCCTGTAATCAAATCTGTCCCTCCTCCCCTACACACAGGAAAACTGCAACTGCCAGTGAGGCTACGGGAAGGGGAATTGTGAGTTACTCAGTGTGGTGGATTTGCATAATTTGGGGTTTTCATTCCTTTTCAATATCTGAGTTCCATTATCTGAGCTGACTTGGGGTGGAATGCCTGAAGCATTTCATGCACCCGAAAGCAACACAAAGGCCACAGTTGTGATCCTTAGGGAAATAAAAGCAACATACTCTCTGCAGAAGGATCACAAGTTTCTCTGTAAAATGAGGAGATGCTTGTGACTTGCCACAGGACAAAGGGGAGAAGTAGGGGATAAAAATCTGTTGAACTCAGTGTCACGATTCATTCGTACGCTTCCCAGGGGCTGAAAGAGCACACAAACCAGCTGAACGGGCCAATGGACTTTCTGTTTCAGTTCAGTGTTGTAAGGAAATAACTAGTAAAAAATAAAACAAGGGGTTTTTACACAGGAGAGACAATCAGTATTCAACTCCTTCCATTCTTGTTGGTTTGGTAATATTTGTCTGGATCAGTTCTTCTTGGGAGGATGTGTGAGAGCGGGGTAGGAGGATAGTGAGAGAACTGGAAATGCGGCAGCTTAGGCAAGCACGGCAGCGAGAGCAGGCAAAGCTCTAGGTCAGTGCCTGGCAGATGGCTTATGAGCTGAGGAGGCTGCTGGCAGATGGTATTGACAGTGTGGACAAGACAAAGATTTTGGCTACAGAAAGGGAGCTTTGGAAAGACACTAGAAGTCTATCTTTCCTGATAAGAACACTGTCCAATTTGGATGCGCATCACATCTTGTTCTTTCTTGTTTGTGGGGTTTTTTTTTGGCTTTTTTTTTTTTTTTTTTTTATACCATAGAAAAGGTAGACATGCTTTGCTGTAGTAGGAAAGAAAAAGTGACGGAAACAGAGAATGTGAGGTCTGTTATTTGGTCTAGCTCCCAAATTCTGACCATTCAATAACAACAAAAACCCCTTAGTATGTGTAATTGGCACGTAATTATTTGTGATTACTAGTCTGATTCCTCTGCTTCTCTCACTGTTACTGAACTAATTACGCCTCTTATGCAACATTAGCAAATTAAATCATTCCAATTATCCGCATTTATTTCCTTGTGCTTTTTCTACTGCCACAGTTCCTTCTCATCATCCTGTGTGACGGTGCCTGTCACGCTTTCATTCGCAACCTACTTTCTTCTTAGGCAATTAGTGGGTGCTCAGGCTGAGCCAAGCAAGTGCCTAAAACGGCTGCCTGTGCACCTGTGACTCTGTGTGCCCTAGTCGAGCGAGTAACGGTGACAGGCCGTGTACAAACCTAGGTGTGTACCCGTGAGTTCAGGTGGCTCAAAGGCTTGTCACTCCCAAAGAGACTTGGAGAAGAGGGAATCACTTCAAACGAAGTAAGAACTGGCTTTAAAAGTCATTTATAGACAAACACAAAAAACTGAGTCCCACTATGCAATTACTACTCACTTTGGTGTTTGTTTACTTTAGGATGCCAAAATATGAAGGTCAGTAAACCTTTAAGCAAGCTGAAAATACTGTAGGGAAGTACGTGGTCTACTATGGAAATGTTTGTCAACAATGAAATTCTGAACTGGTTTGGCAGAAATTAAAACTAGGGATTTTAGAAACACCACATGCCTTCTACCTGGGTGTGGGAGGGTGCCATAACAGCTGATGGGAGGTAGCTCTCTGTCAGGCACCTACCGGCCCTTAATTGCCCTGAGCCTCACCTGGGGCCTCCCCACATCCCACCTGTGGGCTATTTAAATTCAGGCCTGATTCTTTCTTCCTGGTTTGAGTTCTGTTAGAGGTGCTCTTTCTGGCTCAGCCACAGCTCTATCTGTGCCCAGTCATGGGCTCTATGGGTCTGGACCTCTTGAAGAGCAACTGGTCCTCATCACACTGTTGCTTGTGCATGAATGCGGCTTAAAACCTGAAGCTGGTATCTGGTGTCAACTTCTACAGAGCTTAGTTGAGTTTCTAAGAGTGATGGTATGAAAATAGCTCTGATTTAAAATGGCTGGATCCAGCCCTTGCTTCATCAATGCCAGGAGCTCACACCATCAGCACGGGGCCAAAGCTGCACACCCTTTTCAAGAACTCAGTGAGCACTACAGGAAACACTGGGGTTCTTTGCTTAGGCCTTAAACTTGTTTTCAATGCTGAGTTGCATAAGCCATAAAGATTTGGAAGGGAGCATGGAGCAATCTTTCCAAGCTTGAGCACTTAAGAGTGAAGGAGGGAGATGACAAACATGGAGCGTATTTGCATGTCTCAGACTTGCCTGAATGACTCTTTTTCTGTGTGCAGGACTGAGAACATGTGTAAGGGTTGTTAATTAGTCACAGAAGGGTTTTGTTTCCTTTCTTGATAGATAAGGACCTTGCTTTATTGGAGGACTAGAAGCAGACTTTTAACTATTTTCCTCAAGAAACAATACTAATGCTCAGTGGGCAGCAACAGTCTAATCTGGACTTCTTAGGTTAGCGCCTGATAGCACATCCAGCGCTGCTGCGCTATTGTGGCAGAACTGTATTGTCAAATATCCCTAAGTCCTGCGAAATTGTGTCTTCAGGAAAACCTGGCCATGTGCTGCATTAGCACACGCTGTGAGTATGTGGTGTTTGTCATTGTCTTTGGCCTGCCAGCGGTGCAGCGGTGTTTGGTTCTGTATTCCAGTGCAACAAGTTTAAATGAGGAGTGACTCAAATTATGCTTGTGTGTAACCTTGCCTGTCAGTAACAGTAAAAAGCACTGTATGTTTGTTTGCGGTGACAGGTGATATTTAGGATGGATGAACAATCCTGTAAGGATCTTTTTCAGAATTTGATGTATGCAGATATGTGAATCTGCAGGCCCATAAATAAGTGAGGGTGTTCATCAGCCAATGCAGATCTGCAGCAAGCCAAGGAGCTTCCCGGTTCTCTGGGCTTCCTCCTAGGAGAAAGTAAATGATACAGAGTGAATTACTTTTACCTCTTTAATCCTAAATGTGGTGCTCTCTATTCTTTTTGATGTAAGCAGCAAGTGTAAGATGTAGAAATCAGAGTCACAAGGAACACTTGGAGGGCTTCTGTTGAGTACTGTAGACTGTTTCAATTTTATCTTAGTGCGGGCTGCTTAAGGTTTCTGTTAATGCTGGCTACTAGAAAGTATAAACACAAGCTTTTAATTATTTAAATGCAAGCTGATGATTGACTTTTATGTAGTAGTAGTCTGCATAAACAGGTGAATTTCAGTCAGTGCTTACTAGTTGTACTGTATGAGATGACTGGTGTATTCTTAATGCTAGAAACTAGACTCATGTTTGGCATAACAGTGTTATAGCAGCTGTTAGTTCTACACTTTAATTTTTGCCCGTGTAACAAAACATTTTGGCAGTTATAAAATGTGTTCTGCCAGTGGTTCTGTGGTGATTCAGTACTCTGCTTTTGAAAAAGTAAAGTTTTGAAGTTCCATACTTGTTAAATTTGTTGGCATCTTCTTGACAAGATATTCTTGGTGTTAACTGCACTTCTCAGGTACTGCAATTCTGGGAGCATGATTACAATGTTGAGTGTGATTCTGCCATCCATTATCACCAACACCACCTACTTTTGCAGAGCTGTAGCAGTGGGCGTGATGCTATCTGGTTCACGTTGTTGGCCTACAGTTCTGTACACAGGAAGAAAACAAACTTCAGACTTGCAATAAGGTGGATATACATTTTAATTTAGTTTTAGGATTTGTGTCCAAATCATGAACTCAGGAATGTTTTTTTTCCAATGGGAAACTAGTTTCCCGTGGAGAAGGGGAGCCCATTCTTCCCATGGGACGTGTGGTTGCAGCAGAGCGGGAGGGTTTAGGCAGCAGATAACAGTGTTCACAGGGCACCAAAACCTCTTCACCTCGGCAAGGTAATGTAGGAAGTGGTAGCTGCTCTGTGGACATCTTTGTGTCACAGGCAGCTTAACTGCTGTGATACTAATGAATCTTCTCTTCTTGTTCAAGACAAGAAGGACGAACCAAATAAAATACGTGTGTCTTTCAGAATGACACAAGGGGGAGGACAGATGCTATCCAAGTGCAAGAGCTAACCTTGTAATGTGAATGGGAAATTATATAGAAAAATTATCAGTAGATCTTCTCAGACATAAAGTAATATTCATCAGTCCAATAATGTTATCATATAATGTTACTGTACACACTAGAGATGATGGCAAATTCTCTGTAAGTGATGCTAAAAGATGCAAATATTTGCTGTATTTTGTACACAGTGATGAAAAGTTGTGACAGGGACCAAAGACTCCTTTTATCATAGCAGCCATCTGGTAAAATAGAAAGACATAATATTTGTGCAGGATGGCTTACAACTTTAAGGTAGGCTAAAATGCTGCCAGACTTGCTCTTGTTGCTCCTTTCTGGTCAAGCACAACCCTGCACTGTTTTATCTGCATACCAGAATGCCTGACAATCAGCCCCAGGTCACATTTGATCTCATATTCATTAGGCAATATTTATTTTCAATTAAACTATGAGCAGACTTTGATGCCATGTAAGGTACCAGTGTCTGCATTGCATGGTTTCATTTTGCTTGAGTATTAATACATAGGTACTTGGTTTCTTCACCTCCTTATGACCTTTGGTGCTTTTAAAAGGGATGAGGAGGAAGGTCCTGTGTCTCAGCTACTTTTTGTTCTCAAATTCCTCACAGCTTGTTTGGCTTTCAACATTCTCCCTCTAGAATTGTCATGTGAGCCTTTCTGCCCCTCTCTCTCTGTTCACTGTCACTCCTCAACAGCATTTTGCAGCCCTCCTCTTCCCCAGCCAGTCTGGCTTCCCTTGGTGGCGCAAGGTCCTTTGCTTGGCCCAGAGGTAGGAGGCCACATGTCAGTGTCCTGGCTGGACTATGCTTCCTTTCATGAGGGACAGGTGCATATAGAATAGTTCTTTCAGAGAAGAATTTAAATTACCAAACAAGTTCAATTCCTTTACAGCTAACCTCAAAGGAGCATGAGCTTAAATAACCGTGGCTTAATTTTGAGCTGCATAATGTATAACTAACCTGCATAGCCATACATAAACACACACAGCTTATATTCAAGTTCAAATACCCTTATTTCTTGCACTGTGATTAAGGAACGGTAAAAAGAGCAAGATCTTCTAATTAGACAATTAGTTCCTTGGTAGGGAGGGACTGTTTCTCAATGCAGGGACTAATGTGTTTACTGAGTTTGTATTATATTCTGTCTATATTACCATAATACAAACTAAGTGGTAGTTTCCTTTGACCTAGTAGAAGATGAAGATAAGATGCCCATGATGACTTAATTAGATCTGTCAGCTGTCCTTAATTCTATCAAGCATGGAACTTGGGGTGGCTGGGTGGAAATAGCAGTTCTGGGTGAGCATTCTTACACTGTCAGGTTCAGTATGGCAGGAATCTTTTTACCTTTATTCCTATGGAGCACATCCCTGAAAATATTTGAAGTTGCTTTAAGTTTCTGTGCTACTGATGGCTCGTATTCAGCCATAAACAAAAACATGTCATTTGAAAACTAGACTGGATGTGCTCAACTCTCTGCTGAAGCATGTAAAGTGCAGTAAAATAGAGGAAAATGGAAGACAATATTTGCCATATTAGTTGTGTGTTGCAAATATTGACCTACTCCAGGGAGATGATTTCCTGAAGTTTAGTCCTGTGATTGTCTTTAAGCCCCGCTGGCTGTAGGACAACGACAGGCCAGCTGTTAGTCAACAAGGCAAGTCTTGCAAAGCTTGGCTGGAGGCATGTGACCTTTTATTTTCCAATGTTAACATAATTTTGTTTTGTTACTTCAGACTTTGATTCCAAAGGCAGGTTTGACATGAGCTTACAGGTTAATAGTCTTTTCAACCATACTTTAGGAGTTCAGGGGCCATCTCATGGCCTGTTAGGAGATAGCTATAGCTTCAGTATTTCAAACTAGGCTAAACCAAAAAAACATGGATAGAATTAGCTTTTCCTATAGAACCTAGCATGACTCAAATAGACCAACTCTGTCTTCAAATGTTTTTCTTCAGGTAGTTACAGCCTGAGGAAAATAATTCCTACTGGAACTCCCATGGGGCCCCTGGAAGGGCTGTCAACAGATTATCCAGCTTAATGCCTCCTCCAGACCTCGCATCACACCCCACGCTTCTCCCCCAAAGCCCAGTCAGTGCAGCTGAGGTTCTCCTCTGGTCTTCCACCCCTTTATTCAACCTTCCCAGAAAGCTGGGAGTGAGTCAGCTCCCCCGGGCACGCACATACCGTTCTGCGGGTGGCAGCCTGTCCGGGCAGTTGTCTGTGCAGCTGGAGGAGGGGCAGCCTGTGCATGGGGCTGGCACAGCACCTGCCCCCGCCAGGCGGGGCTCAGCGCGCCTGGGCACAAAGGATGAGGAGGCTGTCAAAACACTTGCCTAACACCTTGTCCAAGCCTGCAGGGCTTGGCCAATCTTGTCTCTTATCTCAAATGGTGTGGTTTGTTCTCAGTGTGGCAGCCAGACATAGGGAACATCCGGAAAGAAGAGGAAAGGAGGAGACTGGTGGTGGTAATAAGAGCTTCTTGTGTGCTGCCTCTCTGCCTCTTCTGTCCCAGGCTGATCTGAAGGCTCAGGAATAGATGGTCGTTTCAGAAGTCCATGCTTCTGGTTTGTTGTTGCACTTGAACGTGCAAAAGTGGCTGAAAATATAATCGTGAATGATGTTAAGTATTCAGTGGTTAATTAAAGTTTTGGGGAGATGCTGCAATAAATGGGTGAATGTGGAGGGATTCAAAATCAGTGTGCAGAAGAGATGGGAAAAGCTGAAGGATGATTTTATTAGTTATACAAGCCACTGTATTGGAAAATAATGGGATTGTATAGGATGTATCAAATGCTTTTATTTTGTAAACAAAGCTTGATCAGAAGATCTACTTTTGGTGTTGATTTGATGTGTTATTGGTGTTCACAGTGGGAAGACTGGGAGATGCTTCTACTGTATCAGTCCTCTAGTCAGACTAGGAAACAGAAGCTTCTTGGGCTGGTTGTACGTTCTTGATTACATTGGCATAACCTGGCACACTGAAATGAGTTTAAAAAGTGAGATACATTCAAAAGCTTTCAAAAGCTAGGATCTTAGGCAAAACTGCAAGACTTTCAGTTTTCATTGCATAGTTAATTTTCTAGACTAGAGTGAGAAAGGTATTTTCCAGAACTTTTTATTTTCACTTTGGCTACTTGAACAGCAAAGACCACCAGTGAAGAATATTTTGTAAGTTGCTTTCTTTACTCAGCTCTTACAAGAGAGAAAAATGTCAGTCTGAATTTGGGCTTGTTGGGCTGCTGGTATTGCAAATACTTTTTACACTGAACTTTTTTTTTTCCAATAGAGTTTACTTCAATTAAAAGATTTAAGTTTGTTAACATCAAATTGCAATTCAAGTATTTGGAATAAGAGTAGTGTCATAAACTAGGATGTTAATGAGGTGACTCTTACGAAAAACAATATACTGTTTCAGTGGATATTTAGTGTCCTTGAAAATAGTTAAACAAAAATATCTATTCCTAAATGCACAATTAGTGCATGCTGTGTGAAGTATTCATAACAAAATTCTACGCTGAATTCAAAAAGCTTTTCAAATTAATGCACAACTAGACCTATGTTACTGGACCCGTTTGCAGCAGTGCTGGTACATGAATTTTCTAGGAAAAGAATGAGATTAATACTTTGTGAAATGGCCAGTCTCAGGTATCAAAATGGTTCTATTTTTCAAGTGCAAGTCTCATAGCAGCCACAAGAAGTAATGTATTTTGTAAATTCAAATTACAAGATGTTTATATTCAGGTAATGGTAAATAAGCAAAATAGGACCACTGCAAAAGCATGTGCAATGAATTGCTGTGTATTGCTGCAGTATCTCAAACAAAACTGAATTTTGCAGAGCTTTAATTACTAGTTAACTAGATTCAAGATGGATCTGTGTATAAGCTAAACAATAGATACAAAAGAGCATTATGTGGAACATAACATGCCTCTAACCATTGTTTGTTCCACTTGATTTGAAGTTCCACATAACAAGATGCCATTTGGACTGGAGATTTGCTGCATGCCTTACCTTTAGCAGTTATGCAGAATTTTTGCAATCATTTATTGTCATTACTCCAATTAGAAGGTAGCTACTCCTGAGCTTTATTTTTTTCTAGAATTTTTTTAATATAAATTTCATTACAGTAGACTGCAGTATAAAGTCACTGCTTTTGGTACCTGGAACTGAAGTTGCTTATTTTAAACACCTACGTGCGTTATTTAACTCTATTGATTTCAGACATAGCTTAAGCTATGTGTTTTATGTATATGCGCATATATATGTGTTTTGTATCTTAGCTTCTATATTATCTTAGAGTTAGATTGGGCGGTTACTGGGCAGTAAGTGCATCTAAAGCAATTGTAACTTCTTTGGGATGAGGACTTGAGAGTTCATTTTCAGTGTGACTTCTCCAGTGCTTGTGCAGAGGACCATGCTTGAACATGTGGAAAGGAATATCCCGTTCAAGTCTTCCTCTTTGCTGTACGGCTTGGTGCTGTAGGGTGTGTGGAGCAGCCTGGATGTTGGTATGTGACGTGTGCCAGGGAAGATGAATCCCACTGGGCTAGCTTTCTGTCAGCTCTTCAATAAGGTGTTTCCAACTTCGGCACTGCAAGGACATTTTTCCTTCTGGCCTCTTGATTAATAGTGGAGTATTTTGCCTGTTGTATTAATAGCAGTCAGGAGTACACCTAGGTTGACAGCAGGGGCACGTTTTTCATGAGTGATCTCTTGCTTACGAATAGGCAACGCAAGGCTGTTTCAGGGTGAGACATACTGTAAAAACTCTCATCTGGAGAGATCAGCCTTGTCGCTCTGCTCAACCAGCTCACAGCACATGACTCTGCCGGGGTCCAAGTAATATGGAGGAAACACACTGTAGTGAATGTGGGTGAGAAACAGCAGTTGTCCACGGCTGGTGGGATCTTGGGTCAGCATCATGCAAGCTATTGCTGACAATTCCCAGATGTAGTGAGTTAATAAAATGGAAACTTAATTAAATCACAGCCTAGGCATCTTGTCCTTTCTTGAGTCTCCAGAACAAAGTAGATCTCACAGTGTGGGTGTTGCACAGGTAACAATATGGTGTCCGATATTATTTGCTAGTAAATAGTCTTTTGAATTAATTCCATGGTAAGATTTAGAGGATGCATTATTTCTTAATTAAATAACTTCAGAGAAATGCTATTTGTGTTTGCATCCCTGTGCAAGCAATTGTAGCAACATAATAGCAGGTATGAAAGAGCCCTATTGCTTTCTGCAATCAGTGGGTGTTTATTTGTGGAATAAATGGCACTTACAGTTCATCAGAACATAAATTTGCAATCCTCATTTGAAATTCAGTAATATCTTTCATCTATATTCGCAAATATAAATTGCCCTCTCCAGCATGGCTCGTGTGAATTTCTGAGCAAACTGCCACAGAATATGGGTACAACAGCACATTTTTGAAGAAAGAAGGAGAACTGCTTCAAAAGAACCTGCCCCATAACATTATGGAGTAGTTGGAGCAATGCTGCTTCAATTCATCATCCCAGCTCCTTCCAGCTTTTGTCTTTCCTTCCCTCACTACCTCAACTTGCAGAGAAACAGCAACAGTGTAGGTGACTGAGTGAGAGGGGACACAACAGGGAAGACTAAACAACCAGAGGGACTAGAAAAGTTTGGTAGTGAGGCTTTCGGCCATAGATAGGGGTGCGAGAGACCTGCTAGGGAACTGCAAAGCTCTCCTGGCCTGCAGAGCGGGATGGAAAGGGCACTGGTACAATAACAAGGAAACAAGTGAGCCACTGGAGTAGGTTAAAGGTGTAAGCCGCCATAAACCATTGCAGTAGCTTATCCTCTTCCTCACTGTCCACATTTGTGTGTATCCCTGTAACATCTCATCTGAGGTCTTTGATCAGTAACAGCAGCATGGAAGAAACATTCTTTTAGTGCTGAAATGTGTGCAATAGTGCAAGTTAGCAAGTTGCATGTTGCTTTTTGTTCTGACACTGGTAGTGGGGCAGAATGCTTGTAGTCTTGTGTTTGTTTTAGCTTTCATGCCATGATCCTCTTTGTCCAGTCCTAATGAGGACAGTTTGCTGGGTTTGGGGTAGTCCTTCGGCAACAGAAATGCAAACCAGGGATCAGGAGCTTAAAGTTCCACGTACTCAAGTGGGAGAACTGAGCCATGTGTTATTTTATTGTAGTCTAAAAAGGCTTTACTTTCATAACAGAATAGAAAGTAAAACAGGTTGCTTAATTGAAAGTAATCCATAAACACTTATTATGTATAAATCCAGGAATAACTGGGCTGTTAGAAGAAAGATCAAAGAGTGATTTTTACAGTCACCATTGGGTTCATTATAAAAATGCATGATTCATTACACTGTCATGTGTATCTACTGAATTTGCAAATTAGGCAGACATCAATACAAAAAAGATTATGTATTTTATTGACATAAAGTAGCAAGTTGTGCTAAATTTAGAATGTGAACTGAAAAAATATCACACTTGGATCTGATTAAAATATATCTGTTATGCATTATACTCCTTAGGTGCATGTAAAACTACTTGAATAAATGTGTAATAAGGGTCCTTGCTTTAAATGCCTTGCATTTTCAGATTCTAGTACAAGGAGAGGCAACTCTTGTTCAGCAGGTGGGACTTGCACGGATGGTAGATGAGGTCTGTCCCATTCTCTCAATACTTGCTATGTGTTGGTAGCTACATTCCCCGAAAGCTTGTTGTTTCAAGCCAGGCTGCAACCACTACAGGGTGACAGACTATGTATCAGCATAGTTCTTAAGTTCTGCATAAGATGTATTAGCTGGAAATAGGGAACAGACACGATCAGTTTCACTATTGTAACAGTTTGGGGAAAAGTGACTACAAAAACAAACCTGCCATTTGCTTAATTCTTTATTGCCTGGCAGATGCTGTCAAGGGAAGGTCAGTAGATGCCCACCCATCAATAGAAGGTGATAAATGTTTCAGATCATGTTTTATGCACGTTTCCCTTGTAAACACTTTTTGTTGATGGATGTATGGTTTTTTTTTTTTAAATTAGATGCACCGAAACACACAATTCCTCTTCCTCAGCTGCTTTCTGTGGGTCTTGAGAAATAAATGTGTAAAATTTCATTATGAGATGTCTGTATGGATGCGCAACCTGAAGTGTGTCAGCATGCAGAGGGGAGCATTGTCCTGCCGGTATTTAGAGCAGTTTTGGCAGGCTCTGAAGGTGTAGCTGTGCCCTGTTGCATTAACTTAAAGGAAAAACTGTGTTCTTAAGAGGACTGGGGGACTTTCAAAGTGGCTATGTCTTGGTTTGGAGAAATGCAGCTTGAGGCAGGTGTACCCCCTGCTCTGGGGCACTGCTGTGGGCATTGGGAGTTTGAGCCCAGACCTCAGGCTTCAGCCCCCTGAGCCACCTTGAGCTGCTGCTGGGCACTTGCTCTGTCGCTGGTGTCAGGCTGCCTGGCAGATGCCGTGCCAACACTGGGGTTAATTAGCACAGATGTATCCCCAGCCCCATCACGTTCCTAACACAGTCCTTGTGCCATGTACCTGGCGCTCTGTAGATAACCACAATGTCTACTTGCCAGTGTAAATCTGTGGTGGTTTGCTGCTGGACTGCAGTCCTGTTGCTTGACCTGAGGAGGCCAACGGCAGCACCAAAGGGAGCAATCTGACTGGTACAGCCAGATTTTTGGTGAGGTGGAAAATAATACTTTTCCTAGCAGCTGTTGAGAAAGTAGTTGAGGGAAATGTAAACTCTGTTTGGTGTAGCTTAATTCAGGAGGGAGAGAAGAGCATTTTGGAAACACTTCATGTGAGTAGTCTTCTGCATCTACAAATAGGTAGGATAAGGTAACTTATCCTTTAATGGATAAGTTAACATGTTTGTAGGAAACTTTTAAACAGTACAGTGGGAAAGAGGAGTGTCACAAGTGACTCAAGAGACAAGATACCGCAGGCTGGGTTTCAAAGATATGCAGGATTCAATTACTGTGCTGATATCAACATAATCACAGTATCCATCCAGTACCCATGGAAAACAGTCTTGGTTTTAAGTGCACTCAGGGAGGTCTGGATCAGGATACAGTCCACATCTGTGTTCAAGTTTGCTTCACGATATTATTTTTGAGGTGTGACTAAATAACATTTAAAATTTGTATAATGTCTCTTACCTGGAAAATTCATGTAAGTACTGAAAATTAATTTAAAGCAGATAACTGCTTTCACTGATCAAAAGCCCAGAAATGTCAAAAGCTGCGTGTGTTTCTCTGTAAGTTGTGTGATGCATACGGTTTTGGTGATGAATTTTTACCTGGAAAGGGAAGCTCAGGCTGGTTGTTGGGGCACCTCCCTGCACCAGGCGCCAGGGTGCTGTAGTGGGCATGGGCACATGAATCACTGAGCAGCAGGGGTGTTACAGCACAGCAGCTGCTCTGCAGCGCTGGCCCCAGCGTGGGCTGATGCTGCAGCAGCTCTGAAGTGACAGATTTCCTGCTGGTTACAGCTCGCATAAGTCACCTGCTCCAGTTACACTGGAGGAGCCCATGTGCTGGAAGTTCAAATCCCAGTTGACTTTGTAATAGTTCATTTGCGCACTGTGTCCTGACTCCTCCTGTTTGTAACAGAATTTCAGAGGAAATAAATTTTGAAGATATCCAGTTACACTAGGACAATGCTTAAAAAATTATTTCAAAACAATTCGGTACTATATAACTTTGGGGACTGATCAGTTTGATAAATGTGCTGAAAATTCTCCATAATGTTATAGGATAGGCATACTAATATATTTTCATGTCTTTACTTTTAAGCTATTGTCACTTTTCTTGCTGCAGTTAGACCCTTTCCTCCCTTCCCCATGGACAGGAGCTTTGGTGTGATTGTGAACAATAAAACTCATTCTTGGAGAGAGGAAAACATTTTCCTCTTGTGAAGGATAATCTCTTTTTGTGCTGACCTTTCTGCCTGTGCCCTGAGAGATTACTCGGAGGGTACTGGAAGTGCAATGTCTCCAGCAGAGAGCAAGCTTTCCAACTCAGGGTTACGCTCACTGACTTCAGCTGAGAAGCCTGACTATGGAAGCAATATATCATCAAGGTTCAGGTGCAATTATATGCCAAAATTAGTCAACTTTTTTTTTACATATTAACAATTTGCTTTTAAGCTTATTCCAAGACCATTCTGCTATTTTAGTTTTGTGATGGAAATAAGATATGTGTAGTCAGCACAAGTTTAAAGGAACATAATTCCCTTTGCTCTTTACTATCATGAAGCACATTAGAACCTGCAGGGCTGCTAGGGCATGTATCATGTCTAGAAAAGGGTTATTTAATGTAGAAAAACACATTAATTAGTTTGTTTATGCTTTCTCTTTATTACTGGTGATCTGTTTCAATCACATGATATGAACAAAAATTTATTTCAGTTGAGGAAATTGACAGCCATTCTGGATGAAATTTTTTCTTTGAGCATTTTTAAAGTGAAGGATAGATGTAACAAACATGAACCGTTCTATTACCCAAGTGGGACTTCATGCACAGCACATTCAGACACTAAACCAGTATTTTTCTGATGCCACTAGGGAAAAATGCTGGTCTTGGCTGATCTTACAATGTAGTCATTGGCAGTCAAGTTGTAACTAGCATTATGGTCCAAGACTTGAGTTGTTTTTTCTGTACGCTCTAATACTTTCCTTTCTGTATTAGATATCTTTCCCACCCCACCCACCCAAATCTCAAAACATTTCTGCCTCTGAAGTAAGCAGGTGACATAAACAACACAAACACAAATAAAACACAATTTAAACACAAACAAACACCGTGTAAAGGTATTATGAGCAAGAGGAAAAAGATAGGGAATGTGATAATTCCAAAGCAGCAAAACCAACATGTGCTGACCTTCGAGCAGAGAACGTGCTGTTGATATGATGTCCTGATGGGATAACTGAGCATTTGACGCAGACCGCTGATATTCTGTGGCCTTCCACGTTAGTTATGTTGGAAAGTGGAACCGTTGCTGTGCATCCGGTGGCTGCTTTGGCTGGCAGGATGACAACTGCAACAGACTGTCAACATTATGTGCTCGGCTTTAGTTTTTCCCCGTAGGGTATTGCATGTTTAGCTCAGCTGGTAAAACCCAGCACATCTATACTTGATCTCCATTTGTCCTGATAACTACATGTGCTCAGCAGTATGATTTTTGGACTAGTGCTCTCTAGCTGTATTACTGCTTGTGCTGCAAATACTGCTGCAGCAAGGAATGAACACTTCATTCTAGGAGTAAGAAATAGTTTGAAAGAACACGTTTTATTTTTCTCGGCTGCTTGTCAGTACTATGCCAATGGACATAATTGGGTTGTGATGCTCTCTGGTCTCTCATATTTAATTTTGGGTTGTACCTGAGGGGAAAGGATTGCTCTATACCTACCAGGCAGGGCAGCAGTGCTTATTCTTCCCTAGTTGTATTCACCATGTGTCCAGCTTGAATTATTTTAATCATACTTTGTTTCTAATTCACATCTACATGCCAAGTTGAATCTTCATCTTTTGGTCTCTAATGCCTCCCGTGCAACATGATGCATTTTTGAGTTTTAATCCTTTCCATTTCATATCACCACACTGCCTTGTTCTGTATTATCTTCCTGTCCTGGCAGCCTTCTCCTTGCAGTACAGTGTGTAGTGGGTTTTTGTATCTGCCATTACCGCACATTGACTGACTGATTCTAGACCGGTTTTCCTCTTTTTTTTTTCAGCCCAAGTGTGAACCTTTAGTCAGACTTAATAGATAGTCCAGTGTTTTATTGTTAATCTGCTTGTAATCCATAACTGATGGCCACCTTTGAAGTCAATGACAATACATGAGAACATGCAGAATATCTAATTATTGTTTGTCTCTTAACAGCTGTAGGTTTTTTTCCTCCACTTCTTCCTATAACTATTGCTAGATCTGTAGCAGGTTTTGATCTGTACAGCTAATATGGTGTTTCAGCTTTTTCAGCCATGGCATAAAGTCTCTTACCTTAAAATCACACCAGATTTGCCCCTCTAACATGGACAAGGCACTTGAAGGGTCAAAGACTCCTATGCTTACTGTGTGGATTGAGAATGCTCATGAGAATGTGTTTCCATTAATATTCATGGAACACTCTCATTCTGCAAACATTTGTGCGAACAGTATTTGTCAGAATCTACTTACTATACCTAAGCCTCCAATAAAAGTTTAACATCCTAGGCCAGGATTTCTTTCAAGGCTGTAACAGGTTATTCATTTCATCAAGCAGGCTGTTTGCAACACTTTGTGTTTTAACTGCATGTCAGCTACAGGAAATCATGGATAAGCTGCAAGATTGGCTTCTCTATGGGAATTCATGTCGGCTTGCACACAACTTCTTTAGCTAACTCTATTACTGTACAGTTATTATCAAGTAGATATATGTGGTGCTGACAGCTCTTGACAGGAGAATGGTTTATTACATAGAAGTTTGCAGAGGAAAAAACCTGAATGTTACAACATGACAGTCTTTTATGTGCAGAAAACTACATATTGGACAAGAATCCACATAATTAATATTAATTGTAATAAAGTGTGACAATCAAGAAAGAATAACAGGAGATTCTGCTCATAAGTCAAGACCTCAATAGAATGTGAGAAATAGAGCCAGCCAGAGATGGATGATGGAAGAACGCTGGCACTGAATAATTCATGAAAGAACACAGTATGTTGCATGGAGGTCTGGAGCCTTTTAAAGGCCTATGAATAGATGACAAAGTTCACTCAATGCAGGTAAGTAAGAGAAGAGGAGGAGGATGGAGAATGTACATGTGATGTTTCATAAACTATTAGTAAGAGTTAAAAGGTCATACACTTCCCATGTCACATGTGAATGATCAGGGAAAAAAAATGCTAAAAGATATATGTAGCATGTAACTTAAGGATACAAAAGAGAATATGACCTTTGTAACAGCTTTGATAATTTAAAGGCTTGTTAGCTGCAAGTTTTTGGCATTTAAAAATATAAACTACTCCATTTTGTGCACTATATGTGTCTAGGGTATTAAAACCAAGCATGAGGCACAAATAATGTGGGAGCAGTGGGTAATATATAATGTGTTACACAGTTTGGGTTATAATAGTGAATGTGAGAAAACTGTACTTGGTGTGTGGATGGTAGGATCTCTTTTAATGTTGCTTTGGGAAATTGTGGTCATCTTTAAACAGATCTTAGAAGAAGGAAGTAAGGCTATGGGGGATTGACTAGAAGGGATGTCTTGTGCTGAATGAGGATTCCATGTTTTTGGGAAAAACATATTTCTGTAGAGAGATCATTTGACTTGAAAGGAAAATATGTTTGAGTTTTAAGGCTTTCCAACAGGATTTAATACTGAACCTTGAATTCTGCTGTCTTCCTGCAAGTCTTTTTTAAGCCTTGTCAGTGATCAGCCAGGCCCAGGCTCCCTTCTGGGGTTGGGAAGAGACATAACTGACATTTACAAGGGTCTGATGGATGTTTCTGGACAGTCTCTGTAGTTTGCTCAAACAGAACAAATAATTACTGCAATGCATAAATGGGAAATGAGAGAGGTTTTGGTTAGTTTTTTTTTTTTAATCAGTGTAGTTATCAGTTTGCCAATTTTTTTCTGACTAGTGAAGCTGTTGATTTTATTGTTACCAAGAAGGTTGAAAGTAAGAAAAATCTTAGGTTAAATATGAGAAAGGTTAAGAAAGTGAACTCTGGGCTGAAGGGCATGTGTCTCCAGTGGTGTGAACAGAAGCCTCATTTATTTGAGACCATTGCAGGACAGTTACTTTCCAAAGCCATTATTCAAGAGTATCTGCATCAGTGACAAAAGCCAAAAGCTTACGATCCTCTTCTAGGAAATAGTAAGCTCATGCGGTCTGTGCAGATTTGTGCAGCTCAGGCTTGGTGAGTGAGGTTTTGTTGAACAGCTAGGCTGGATTTCTTTGGTACTGACTTGATATTCTGCTGCAGCGTTTCCTAGTATCATCAGCAAGAGTTTTCATGAAGACTGAAATTTACTGATGTGGGTATGATGTGTCTTCTGTCAGACATTTGAATAGTAAACTAAGTTTATTTTACACTGTCCTCCCTTTCTCATTTCTGAGGTGACAGATTTGTGTTAATGTGTATAGTTGCACAGTGGAGGTTGTCACAGGGAAATGAGAAGTTCTGGCAGCTGACTCAAGGGCATTTGGGAACTATCAGTGTTGGGAGTTGTGTGGGAAATTCTTTGGAAGCTGGCTATGAGCATGTTGTTTCTGCCTTCAGCACTGAAGGAGCAAACAACATAGTTTCAACTTGCAATTCAACCAAAATGCACAGATAGTTCATATGATATTCCTATTGTTTTGACTGTCAACAAATCCAAGAAAGCTGTATTGCATGTCTTCTCATACAATTAATATTTTCTTGATTATCTCTATAAGAATTAAGGATAATTTTTCAGTTCTCTTATCTGGGGTTGTAGCTAAGTCGGAGCACTGGCCTGTTGATCTGCCCAATATACCAGCTAGAAACAATACAGGGAAATATTTCTGTTAGCAGGAGAGTTTATTTTTGCTGAAAGAGTGAAAATAAACATTGCAGTTAATACCATGGAGTTACTTTACCCAGCTTGGGTATACCGGCAAAGTGTTTAGAAGCTGGCTTGCTTTTTCAACAAGCATTTGTATATGAAAAGAGTTTGGACAAGTAGTAGATTCCTTTACTGCATCATATTCAGCATTTTGCTGTGGTAATTTCTATTAAGGAGCTGAAATGTCAAGGTGTATGGAAATAGAACATCTAGAAAACAGGGAATTAGTCCCTGTCTAAGGAGTTGGGAAGGCATCCGTAACTATGGCAAGGTGATCACTGAAGACACGTATTGCAGATGTGATTGTAAAAGCAGATGGGAAAAGGCACTTAGTTGAAGAAAATCTGTTACCATAACTGAAGTCTGTTTCAGAGCACATGTTAATCCTAGCTTCAGGTGGAGTTAAGCTTTTGAATAACCAATAGGAGTTGGCTGGCAAGACAGTCTTTTACACGTGGATATGCTAATGTAAATGTCCTAATGCAAATTTAAGTACTCAAGAACATTATGTGGATTTGGGAAAATCCCTAAAATTTTAATTCCATAAGCAAAATATTATTTTGGCAGCACATGACAGAAATAATCCTGCTCCCAGATGTTTCATACTATTGCAGTTGAGACTAGTTGCATGGTCTTCTTCAAGACAGCTCTAAAATAGCACAAAAGCTTCTTGGAATATGAATCAACTCAGTTATACAATGAAGCAAAGAACCATGTCTGAACTCTTAAGATTGCACTGTCTTCTGGGGAAATATGGTGGGGAACAGTGTCTTCTCCAAGTTTTAAAGTATGTCAATTAGAGGACAGAGTGGAAGAAAAGTCTTAGAACTGTAGAAGGGAGGAGGAGTCTCCTGTAGCTTCCGTACAGGTGCCATGACACAGCGTATGGCTGTGTTCTCAGGCTGGCTGCTGGCAACTCACTTGGCACTGCCCCTAACGTGGAGAAGCCTGAGCATTCAGACAGTTTCTTGAGCATTCAGGCTTCTGTATTGTTCTCAAAGGAAGAAAAGTGAAAAATAATCTTACTACACTTAGTTATATACCTGTTTTGTCAGCAAGGTCAAATGCTGTTATATTCTTTTACTCCAAAAACTGGGTCTTAATGGAAATCACTGGGTGCTGAACAAAACGTACAGAAGGGCTTGGGAATGTGCTGATGTATTACTGAGAGGAATGGGTACTATCCATTCCTCTTTGTTTAGAAATTGTGAGGAACCTTCAGGTAGAGAAACATTTTATTTTAAAGTAATAATTAAATATTTGTTTTTATTGACCTGTGTTTCAGTGTCATAAATTGAACCACATGAGAAGTGTTCATTACTGTTCAAGGTGATTCTTTGCTGTTGCTTTGTTCGTTAGAAACTGAGGTGTGTAGGTTTTATTAATCTAAAGCTGTGTGAAGAGAGCCTTACCCTCTCTCTAGAACGTGCAGGAAACACCTTTCAGACCCATTGCGATGCCTTTTGCCAAGCTGTGGTGAAGGCCATGTCTATTCCCTCCATGCACTTTAGAGGTGTTTATGCAGACCCTCTGCTGAGGCTGCAGAAGAAAGAGCTGGGCCTGGCAGACAAATATTCCTGTTGTGGTGAGCGAAGGCAAGCTGTGCTGCAGCCGACCAGACCTTGACCTGCACGCAGCCCGCTCATGAGGACGTCTGCAAAGCGCCAAATTTGACTTATTTTCCCAAGTAATTTGTAATTAATTACCAAGCACTTCGCAAACCTAATGCAAAAATGACGTGCCAGCTAAACCGAGTGCTTGTTAAACGCTCTAACGGTGAATTAAGGGGAATAAAACGCTGGGTTTTCGCCTTTTTGTTTGCGGCGGGAGCCCCGGCGCTGCGCGAGGAGGGCGGGGCGACCCCTGGGCTCCGCGGCGCCCGCGCGCTTCCCGCCCGCCCGGGAGAGTGGCGGCCGTGCGGGCAGCTCGGCCCCTGGGCCCGGCCCGGCCGACCCCTCGGTTCGGCTGCTCTGCCGGTACCGGTTCAGTCACTGAGCCGCGCTGGGGACCGCCAGGGTCAAGCGCGAACTGCTACAAGGCGCCCCGGCCCCGGCCGGGTCTCCCCTGTGAGGAGGTACCGCGTCTGCCTCGGCTGCTGTGGGGGCTGAGCCCTGAGCCAGCAGCTCGAACCCCGGCTGTAGCTGAGCCCTCAGGTCCCTGACAGGGCTGGTCTGTGACTTCCTCCGCTGAAGAAGCTTCTTTGCTGGCGTTCTGACTCTTCAGTCGCAGTTTGACTGTTTCCATGATGTCGGTGTCCATCATCACCTTGCAAAGTACTTCTGCTCTTCTGTGTTTATTTATTTTTGTTTTAATCTATGTAAGTGCAGAGGGCGAGTGGCTTCTTCACCTAGCCTGCTTAGAAATACATGGCTTTTCCTATCTGATTGTGGCTCTTCTGTGGTTTCAGTAAGGTCACGTTTTACAATCTTGTGCCAATATGGCAGTTGTCCCAAGAAAATGCCACCATGAAAAGAGAGATGTATGCACATGTGGTGGTGACACCAACTGTCACCTGGATGGTGAACATCAGGGACAGGTTTCAAATGAGTTGTCTTCCTTACACCTTTCTTAAGGTACTTGCTTTCCTATAGACTTTATTTTGCAGTAAAAACACGGGTCTTTTTTTCCTTGCTGCAGAGTAAAACCTACCTGAAGTCAACTGTGCAAGTGCAAGAGGCATTTTTCTTTGTGGGAAGAGTCCTGTAAAAGATGGAAATTCTCACAGTGGACCAACACGTGCCACTTCTGTCAGTGGATTTCTCCTGAATTGCTGATGACTTGTGTATGGTGAGTACAGTTGTTATAAGCAAGATACAAAACATGGAAATAAAGCTGCAGACTGGAGTAAAGGAGATGTAAATACTTTTTATAAATATTGTTTTATATAGTATATGCTTTCTGGTTTTGCTTTACAGCAGTGTGTAATTCCAAGTTATTGCAAATGTTAAAAATCATTCCATCACCCACTGGGTGAGGGAGAATGACAAGGGAACATCTTTATACTGTAGTTACATACATACACAGCCTAGCAAATTCACCTTTCTCCTCATTCCTTCTGCCCTGGAGTTACCCTGACTTGTTTAATGTGTGTGTCACACCGTAGTGCCTTGTGCAAATCTTTGCTTGGCTGCCTACTTGAATGGGGGAGTGAAGGGAAAGAGAAAGTTGTATTCTTCTTCCTGCACCTCAGTGTAGCAGTGGAGAGTACTTGTTAGATATGCTTTAGTTTTTGGGGGATGGATCATAGTTTAGAGCTTGCTACAGCTTTGTGGGATTAGCAGAGTCTCGAGTAGCACAATTTAATAAGTGTTCTGGCAGTGCTGCTGATTCTAATGTCCTTTGCTATTGTGAGTATAGTGAATGTCCAATATCTAAGACTGAAGTAATGGTAATGTCTTATTTAGAATTTCAGAATATTCACCAGTCATAAAATAAAAAAACAAATTGAGGGGGACAACCCCTCTAAATTGAGGTTTGGTCGTACAACAGTCACCATAAGGGAGGGCTGAATATAAGGAGCTTAGAGTGAGGCTGGATCTGTTCCAAACACTTTTTACACCCTTATGAAAAATTTAAGGAAATAGCATGTTGAGCACTTTCAAATTTAATTATAAAAAAACAAAATGTAAAATCAGAGTGCCTGGCTCAAATCTCTTGAACTGTAACAATAACATTCCTTTTTGCATGTTTAATGTAGTATGCAGTTAGATGGGTTTTATTTTACACAGAAGCTAGAAAATTCTAGATTTTTTTTTTTAATGTCAGCTAAAATACCTGGTTTGAGTTTAATGTCATCCTATAAAGCACTTTTCCCCATGCCCTAATGTTAAATGAAGGAAAAGAAGAAACATTTTGTTTTCATTTCTCTCCATTGATCCCAGGGTACTCAGTAAGTACTCCTCGTGTGTACTTCCAAGCTATACAAACAATGCTTTTACTCAGCAGTTAAACCCCTTTTTAATTATGTGAAGACAGTAGTCTGTCCTCAGAATGGGGAACTAGCTCAGGCTGTAAGCCTTGCTTTTGGCTTATGACAATACTTCACATTTCTATGGAGCTTTCCATAAGAGGATCTCCACATGCCTTACAATCAGTAACAAATTTAACTTGCCAGCTGTCTTGTGAGGTAGGTGGGTACTGTGTTCATATGCCGCTTCTACGAATGGAGAAGCTGAGACACAATTTCTGCTTTATTGCCTGAAAAAGCACTTTGCGGAACATACAGAAGACATGTTTGCCTGGAGGAGACTACAGCATAAAGACAGACATAACATAACAAATGGATACAAGAGAACAAAGGAGAATGGGGGTGAATGAAAAGAGGAGAAAGGCTGCAGGACTGTGTAGTCACTTTGGGAGTGATATGCAAATCTTAGTGCTATGGCTGTGGATTTTATTTTGTATGACTCCAGATCGCTTGGTGATGTCACATTTGTGGAACTGAAAGCCAGGGACAGGGTTTGAGCATCATGGACACAGGTAAAATGATGCTAAGCAGCATATAGTTGAAATTCGTAGGAAGAAAGATTAAAAGTGGTTTATCTACTACAGACAACAAAACAGAGTGGCTGGCATCCTGAGACTTGAGTGAGACTTGGCTGACTCAAGCAGTGCTTGGGTTTAAGTGTGGGAAAAGCCAGAAATCTCTGCCTTCTGCCTGCACAGCACTAGCTGCTTTGCTCAGGCCAGCCCAGTGGGCCTGCCCCGACATCTCATGCCAACAGTTCAAACAGGTACAATACCTCTACTTCAAGTTGCCTTTGCACATTTTCTGAGTAATCAGCCTTGGGTGATAGTTACTAGATGATGCTGAGGAAAAGGGAATGCTCTTTCTGTGAGATAATGTTAGAAAGATCTGTGGTGTTTCTGCAATAACTTGAGAAATCCAAATTTATTTCCTATTGTGGCAAACTCAATTTGATTTTTGTTGTGAGCCTCCTACTGTATTTGTGAGTAGTCTGTAAACATAGTCATGGTGGCTGCAAAGCTGGGAAAGGTTACCAAGGAGGTTCTGAAGAGTTAAGAAAAACCCTTAAATTCTAAAAAGCAAAGAGGTAACGATTAAAATTGCCGTAAACATTGGAGGCAGTGTAACTCAAGCTTTTTGGATGTAAAAGTGTACTGCTGTT
The DNA here is from genome assembly GCF_036013475.1 of Columba livia. Classification (NCBI taxonomy): domain Eukaryota; kingdom Metazoa; phylum Chordata; class Aves; order Columbiformes; family Columbidae; genus Columba; species Columba livia. The sequence goes on along the minus strand of NC_088612.1, from coordinate 16,994,444 downwards.
ACCTTTTGTTACATAAAGGAGTCTGAAATTTTGGATGATAACAATCTAAAATAGTTGCTCTTCTGCTGCTAATGCTTTTCTAAGATACACTGGGTCTTGCCTTAGCAGCTGTCTCTTGTTTTGGTGCCAGCAGATACAACTGCAACGCATATTCAGCAGCTAAACAGCATCTCTCCTTGCAGGCTCTCGAAGTGGGCCCTTTCCACTGTAATTTTAGTTCATACCAAGTGAAATGCACATTATCTTCTCTTAGAAGACAGAAAGCCTCAAACACTTGAGAGAGGGCAGTGGCATCAATGTGTGTTATTCAGGCCTCTAGAAATTGCTGTCACTGTTTCATTTTTGACTGTAATGTATTTCTGGATATAAAAATAAACAGATTGGTAGGTCTTCATCCATAGGATCAGCTTTGTAAAAAGTTGTATGCAGAGGAGGGGAAAATAGAGCTTGACTACTGTGTGCTGGAAACTATTGGCTGTATTTTGATTAATATTTGTCACTAGCACCACTTAATGTTAAATGCTTATTCAGCTTATGATTTAAAGTCATACAATGTACTGCATAATTGTAAGTAGAAGACATTTGTGCATCTGGTATTTAAATGGAGTATATGTACTCTGCATTCCAGAGCATCCCTAAACACTGCTGTTAGAATTGTCATTTTAAAAATATGTTTTGTCCTGCTTTTAGAGCACATTTAATCTTTCGCCCATTAATCTGCTTTCCCTAAACCTTTCCCTAATTCTTCTGAAGGATCCCCCACCTGCTGTGCAGGCTACACAACACAGTGAATCTAATCATGTCTGGAATTATCATTTTTATCAGTTTAATCCATATTTTTCTGTTATTTGCTTTCCAAAGCCTTAGAGATTTTATGCACTGTAGCCAAGTAATGGAGCAATTGTGGCTGTTAGTGTCTTTTCAAAAAAGCAGTGACAATACAGTTAAGATAATCAATTTAGATTGTTTTCTGGAATGCAGCATTGATGTTCCATGGAAGTTAACTTTGATCCTTATATTTATGGAATGTACTTGAAACTTCAAAATTGTAAATGAGTTGAGAAATGTCCCTGTGTTTGTTAGAGCAACAGTTCTGAATTGTCCTGATCAACACTTGTACATTCTTGATTGTACACCCAGGATTCTGTTACTACTTTGAATTTGTTCATGTACTTTCTCAATGTGGAGTCTTATATTAATATTTTCTGAAAAACTTTTATGAAATAACTTACAGCTGAGACAGCAACTGTGTTTTTATTATGCTACAAACATTTGAAGAGAGCACCAGGTTAAAATTGTAGCAGGCACTTTGGTGAATCTCACAAGTCTAAAGGTGAGAATTTGGGTTGGTTTTTCATGTTCTTCTGCTACCTGTGCTGCTTAGGGTCATTAGTTAGGTGCTGGCACTGGCAAAATCTACATCTAAGTACCTGCTAGCGATACTGTGTACTGATTTGGAAGAGGGTGTTTTGCTGTAGATGAGATGCTTAGGAGTAATCTAGATTACTTCATTTAGATGCCATAAACAAACAGCTACGGGAGGTGCCATCGTGGTTTGTGGGTTTCATCCTTTTCCTTCGTATATCTTAGGCAAGTTCTTCAGTCAGAAGTGCTTTTTCTCTTCTCTTGCTGTCCTTCACTTCTTGTTTTGCTGTGGGGATGCTTGGCAACAGCTAGCTGCTTATCTGTGTAAAGGTCTAGTACTGCTACGTTGGTAAGGCTGTTCTGTAAAAATGTAATTTAGCAGAATTCTTGCATAAACTATCAGACTGTAAAACATTTGCAGAGGGCTATGGTTTGTACTATTTTCACTCAAAGCAGGACATTAGGGCTCCAGCCACATTTCATTATCCATTTGAATAACTTTTTTCAATTTAAAGCTCTCTGTCTAACCATGAGCACTAAATTAATACTGGATTCTCTCTCTGCCTAGTGGGAACACTAAATAGATAAATAAAAATCATTGCAGGATAATTGTAGATGCTGTGGGCTGAAAGCCAAACCAGGCCAATTCAGCCTTTGAGCCCTGTCTGTCTGTCTGCTTTTCTTTTTCCTTGCCCATCATAATAGGGTATTCAATTATAATCTTTTCTCTGCGTGCACAGTGGAGGTTTGCATACAGTGGCCCAGAGGCATTATTAATCTCAATGCATTTCGAAAGTGAATGAAAAGACTAAAGGTTTAGGGGGGAAAAAAAAGTCTCTCCCCCCTGTAGCTGTATTCATCACTTAGGGTCTTTGTCAAAAATGTACTTTTCTTTCTCCCTCCCCCCATTCCTTGGAGCATAAGCTGGAAATGACTCCAGAAGTTAAAGGACAATGGAAGCATTAGCACAGGGATAATGGATCTTCATGTGTAAGATGGAGGTTGGGGGAAGAAGGTAGAGGCTTGCTATTGGCAGGGTTGAAGTTTAAAATATGTGGCTAGACCAGTGCTTACCACTGCGTAAGAAAGAAGCAGTAGTACAGTCTCCATTCACTTCAAGCTTTTCAGTCCACTGAAAAGAGTATACAAGGGCTATTTCTATAGCTGGCAAATGAGTTTGGGTTGCAAGTTTAGTGTAAGGGTCTAAAGAATTTTTTTAAGAAAAATAACATGTATTTGTGCTTTTTCCAGTGGAAGAGTTGTCTTCCAGTAGCTCGTGACTTCCTGTAATAGATTAAATCAAAGTCCTCTGATAGGTTCTATGGGAACTTTAGGGTTTGGAGAAACAGAATGTCATGACTGCTATTAAACGGGGTTTCGATGAATTTAGCTGGGTGCATAGCTCCATAAACTTGAATTGGGCATTCAGCATGGTTTTCAAGGCATGGAACATGATAGACCAATCAACAAAATCATCCAACTCATAACCTGTATTTGATGTAGGTTAACCGTTCATGAATTTTTGCAGTCCGGATTATCAGACCAACAAATATTGTTCCTTCCTGTGAAGACACCAGATTTTGGGGTTTTTACTTTGGTAGTTGATCTGATTTGAAGCACTGCAAGTTAGAAGAGCATTATTCCTTCCTCTGTTTCAAGGAAATTGGTTCACCATGCAGGTGTAGTAGATGCTGTTTCATAACCATGGTCTTTAAAACAAAAGTAGGTGTTTAGTTTGTGTCTTATGTACTAGATCCTTTGCAAATGCTTAGGCACTGAATATTGTTTGGAAAGGTTTTCAGACTCCCAGATTTGCTTGGGTATATTTGCATCAAAATTCTAGACAAAAATCTATTAGGTTGCCCAATTATATTCAGTGAATTTTATGGAAGGTGCCTTTCTTACATGCTGCTGTGCTACTGGTCTAGTTAAACAAGATCAGAAATCATTTTAATGACAAATAAACAAATGGTCCTTGCTTTCCCTGCTCACCCTGCTCTTTTGATAGAACTGCTTCAATGACTGCTCAAAATAAAAATAAAACAAAAAAAGAGAAAACCCCACACAAACAAAAACTGTACCACCAACAACCAAATTCTAAATAATCTGTTAGGGCATCTTAGGAAAAAAAAAGGCACTGAACTTGTAGATTCCTCAGTGGAAGACTTCACGCCTGCCTACTAGTAAACTGGTGTTTTACAGAATCTGATTTAACCTGGATAATGCTTTAACAGTGTCTTCCAGCATAAAAGCTTTAACATTTCACATCAGGACCTTGATTTACTTACCATCTGCTCAGAGGTCTGTCATCAACAGAGATGATTTCTAGCTCCCTTCAGATAACTGGCGTTTGGCAGAATTCTGCTAAACAGTCTATAACCTTGAAGACAAGGAGTATATGATAACTCATGCATATCAGTTAACCTTTAAGTGGCTTAGTAGTCTCTCTTCCTGAATAAAACTGCCAAAACTGCCTCATTTTGGTCCTGGTTGTTCCTGATTTCTCTTCCTTTAAGTCACAAAAAGCCAATGGTACCTTGGAGGCAGTGAGGAAATTATCTTCTGTTTTATTTTTATTCACCATTAACATCCTTAAACTTTACTTTTTGGCTATTTTTTTATGGCTCTTGCAATAGTGTTTCTATCAGAAGAGTTGGTCTGGAGGTTAATGTATTTGTGGCAAAACTTAAAAATAAACGCTATTTTTGTTGTGTTATGGAACTTATTCTAGTGAATTCAAGAAAATTATTGGGATGAGTTTGTCAAAATCAGGCAGCCAAAAACCAGCTGACCTCAATTTTAGCTTTAATAAGAAGTTTGACATTTCAGGAGGCTAATAATACATTTCTTAAGCTGTCGAGTTAGTGACAGAGTTAGTCATTAAGTTTAAGGAGCAGAAGAATGTTTCTGTAGAAGAATCTGCATGCTTAAGTGTTTGCTTAGATTCTTGTTTAGATATTGTTAACACAAACTTACAAGTATTTGATTCAGACCTAAACATGTAAGGAGTATTTAGATCAGAGTTGCTTTTAGACCAAGTGGCCAAAACCTTTTGTAAAGTAAAAGGCTTTCTGTTAATTTAACAGATACTTAGAGGAGTTAGTGTGAAACTACGTCATTGAGAATGACAGCAGTGCATGAAGCAGTATGGATTCTGCTAACAAATAGTGTCATTTACCAGGGTGCACAGTAGAAAGACCAGCTACCAGATTTCTCTTTCAATATACTGGATCAATTACAGGATACATGGGAGGTTTCATACTGTATGTTTTGGGTTTCAGTTTTATTGTTTTCTCAGAATCTGCTTTTTTTTTCTACATGGCCTTTTTGACAGATTAGGGTTAGCATCTTTAGGATAAGCTGGCTAGTTGCTCTGTTCAGATAACTGGTAAGAGTGAGTCTCCAATGGGTCCAAAATCAACTACAAAGAAAATCTTGTGCTGTTACCAGAACACTATATTCTACCTAGTTTGAGCCCTTCTCTGGACTTTTTATGTTCTGGGGACAATTTTGATTTGTTCACTGTTCCCATTTATAGCAATAATAAGAAATGTAAGTCTGAGCAAAGAATTTAAATTCGGATGAATTTGACATCTACTCTTCTCCTTGATCTTTTAAAGATGTTTTAACCTGCAGTGGTCAAAACCCTTGGCTACTTGGAGGAACAATTACTAGAACCTTTATGTCTACTTAGAGGAAGCCTTTTCAGCAAGACTTCCTCTTAACTTTTTGAGCCTCATTTCATTAAAATTGTCAAAAATAGGTCAACTTTGCTTCTTCCTGTCAAAAGAAGCACCAAGCAGTTATAGAAGACTGGTGTGTGAGCCACATTTTAGGGTAGGGAGATGCATACTGCATCCAGAATAGGCTCAGTGTATTGCTCTGTGGTTGAGGGCTTGCATTCAATATCATTTTTTCCTTATTTGAGGAGGTAGGTATACAGTTTGGGGTGAAAAAGAGTTGACAAATTGCTGGAATTTTTGCAAGTTTGCCTCAGTTAATTTTTTTTTCAGCTTTTTTTTTTTTTTGAGACTGAAATATCTGTGTGGTTAATGGCTGCTTTATTATACTGTTAAGAAACAGATCAGAATGGATGGTAACTTTGAAAAGGCTGCGTGCATAACACTTTTAGGTCTGTATACTATAACAGAAGCCAGCTTTTATGTTTGCTTTGGTGACCTTAATTCTAAATATCTTCTAGTGAAGATCTGGTAGCAGATTACTTTCTCCTTTTCCATGAATTTGACCAGTCCCATATTGGTTGTTGGCAGTAAGTGGATCTGTCAGTTGCGTTCAGTGTTTCAAGCAATTGAGTACATTCCTATGCTGTTGAAGTGATGATGAATGAGTAGATACCTAGCTGGCTATGGACTGGGACTTACTTGAGCTTCTACTGGACAGGTAACAGAAGACTAAACAATGAAAAAAAATTATCTATGCTCATGATACGTGCTTTTCCAAGGGAACACTGGATATCTCTCCTACACAAAGGGCTAGTAGATCCACAGAGACTCATCAAAAAGTCTTAACCACGTTTGCTTCATGGCTTTTACGTGGAGAACATAATGGCAGAAGGTGGCTGTGAAGTTTGCTAAGGTGAAGCTACACATGCATACGGAGAAGCAGGTGAAAGGATTAAAAACAAATTTGCTGAAGACACAAGCTAGCTTTGCATGTTAGCAGCCTCTAATAAACATATGTCTAACTAGGACTGCCATCACTGTTTTTCACATACAGAATACAGAGGCAGAGTTACATGGCTTAAAGATATATAGCGATGCCAATCTGCTTTGAGAAGTCTTAAGAGGCCAGTCAGGATTTGAACCACAAACTGTCCTTCGGTCTTTACTTCTAAAGCAACTGAGTTGCAAAAGGACACTTTTAATGCTTAATTCATCAAAACATTCTGCAATAGTCTCTTGGATGGCTTTGATATCAGTTTTAATGACATTATGCCTGATGTGTTTTGTTTTCTGTATTTAATGTGAAAACCTGGATAGTGTAACTCTAAACGGTGTCCAGGTGCAGCAACACCTTTCTGTATTGCTTTTCCAATTCCTGAATATGCACTAGGACTGCAAATAATTTATAATAAGGTTTGGCACAAAACACCATAATTTGGCTCTGAAAGAGCCAAAATTAGCTTAGCCATGATTAGACTATGAATGTTTCTATACTGCAAGTGATTGACAGGAGTCCTGTGGACTTTGGATACATCATAGCTATTTGTAGTACATTAATGGAGGTTGCTTTGTTTACTGCTAGGCATGGTAAAATAAGAAGAGCCACTATGCAAATACATTGTTTTTGAAACCCTTAAGCTTCTTATTACTGCACTGTCAGTATTCACAAGTATCTGTATTTTAAATTGCTGTAATCTCTGCCTATGTTAATTTTCATTTGTGGATACATATGAGAACAGGTTAGGAACATCTTTTATGTATATGAGAAGTGGCCATTTGCCATTCATGAGATGAGTTTTTGTTCTCCAAAGTGTTCTGAGACAGAGGTCAAACACAGTATTTTCTGCTTGTAAGAATCTAAATATTTGTTAATCTAAATATTTATAAAGAAAACCTAGACAAATCATATACTTCTGCAGAAAATGTAGTTTTCTGTGCTGGGTCTGTTGTGGAATGCATCAAGAATGTATGTTGACAACATTTAGCATGTTTTTGGTGGGATTTTCAGAAGATTTAGCATCTGTGTGGCCCTGACCTACAGTGGGCCATCATGAGTGCCTAATTCTGAAAATCTACATAAGCTTGGAGGAAGTTGGAAGGAAAACAGAATATACCATAATCTAACCTGTTTCTCTTTGAGAGTAGTAGTTCATTGGTACTATAATCTTGATTTTCATCTATTTTCAGCTAGATTTCTGTTCTTGTTTCCCCTCCGCTAGTTAATTTTTTTCCTTTGTATCTACTGTACCTATAGTCCATACTCTATATGTTTTTTATTATGCTCTGTGAAACTCGCTAATGTGTGAATCTTCAGGCAATCTCTCTCTTTCTTTGACCTTCTGCAAGGTACCTCTTTTGTGTTTCCAGGCATCACCTACACTAATACCTTAAATTGCTCTGACAGCCTACAGACCAAGAACATGTTACACTGAAACATTTGTAAATGTAAACCTCTTCAAGTGTTCAACTTAAAATAGAAAATCTCCCTTATGTTAAAGAACTAAGACTTCTAGATGGAATGCTGGATTAGGTACCACATTATCATACTTTCTGAGCCAGTGAGGTCGCACCAATGAAGAGATTTTCATCTGCAAATGGCTGAGAGAAAGGAAGAACGAATTGTGAGTGGACAGAAATCAGTTTCCACTTGCTGATCCTCTTCTGGCCTGTGATTCTTTGTCATTCACAGATGGCATAAATTAGAGCAAACTAAAGGAGCTGGAATAAATTAGGGCAACCTGTCTCACAAGTAAGGAGCTATAACCAGGTATGTGACACCAACTCCCTTTTTCCATTTACAAGCTGAGTGGAGCTCTGGCATGGGTGAGGGTCTCCCCTGTTCTCTTCTTTTATTCAAATAATTTTAGGTGCCAGAGGTACAACAGCATGATTATTTCTACAGCACTTAATATTATTTTGATACACTTTTTGTATTTCATTTCCTAAATGTCTAGTCTTTTTATCAAATGTCCTGGGTATGTTTCCCTGATTTACTTTCTCATTCAAGACTGTAATGATCTCTGGAGCTGCCAGTAGTATTAGATGATTGTGTTAAACATTTGGAAACTGTCCCAGTTTCTGCTTCACCTTCAGAGGAGGTGATCTTCTGTTTTAACTCCTCCACTGATCTTCTGTCTTTTAAAACTTCTCCAAAATGCATGAGAGCAGACTGAAAACATAAATTAGGCTTATAGAAAATGTATTCTGGTATCCTTACTAAAAGTAGCTAAGTAGAAGGTAATGCAGTCTGGTCGTGAACTGCCAGCTAAATGAAAGGGACTAGTTCTTCTGTCATCCTGTCTGTTTCGCTGGATCCAGAAATCTCACAGGTCCGCTCACAGCATGGTTTCTGTCTGGAGGTTTACTCTTAGAGCAAGCATATATATTAGACTAGTGATAACTGAATTTGGTTGGATGGTTGGATTCTTTGTTAAATAGGTATTCCTTCTTCTCAAGTAATTCTTCCAGATCATAATATTTTTCACTATTTTCAACTTCTAGGAAGCCATTTTCACGTAACAAATGTTTAAAGATTAATATTACACAAGCTTTGGTAAAACCGTCTTCATTCAGAAAGCAGATTAAATTCTACAAGAAATTTGTTTTGGCTCAGAAGTGGGCCAATCTTCCTATGAGTATTTTGAATGTTGTGATAGTTTTCTGTTGTTTTGTATATATCCAATGTGATCAAAATCTAGCTAGTACCTTCCTACAAAAAAAGTCTAGTCTTTAGTAAAGTTTTGCATTAGGTATTTACACTATGGTGGTAAATGCAATCCATGTCTTCCTCTTCAGAGAAAGATTAAGGGAATCTCTCCACCGCTTCTGGTTAAGAAACTTCAGAGCAAATCTCTGCTTGCCTTAAGATTTCAGGAGAAAAGATTTCAAAAATGTTGTTTCTTGATCCAGCTTTATTTTAATGAAAGCATGTTTTAAAAAAGAGTATGTAGTTGACCTGTCTTTATTCAGCCTAGTGTGATTAAGAGGAGAATCACATAATAACCGACAGACATCACTTTATTATTTTCAAGCATACAGAAACAGCTACTGTCAAGTATGCAAACACAGAAAGGAAGAAAAAGCTTCAAACTGCTCTTTAGTTTTGGCTGAGATGAGTTACATCAATACATCTCCTGCAATTCTGAATCTGTTTCAAAGACTATTTTCAGTATAATAAAAATATACTTTCTTACTACAATTCTGAATGTCAGGAGTGGCTGGGAACAAGTCTGACTAGAAAAACAAATTGTCACTAGTCAACTTTCTAGTGGGTGTCAGTGGGCACCAAGCCTATTATGCTGCAGGAAATTTTCGCTGTAAATGTGTTAAGAGGGCCTTTGAGTCTTCCTGGCTTGATGAGTCTCCCTTGCTACATAACCTATCATGCTATACTTTCCAAAAAGGACCTTGTCACACATGACTGAAGATCTGAAGTAAATAAAATAGAGGTTAAGGATGAAGAAAACACATTTTGAGGTAGATGTCTTGCTGGAATCATCTGTTTGTTACTTTATAAAATACTGAGAAACATTGAGAATATGTTATGATTATTTGAAGACATGCAGGCAGGAGAGCTCTGTTCGTAAAACAAAGAACTAGACTCAAAAGACACAAGTCTTGGAGCACCTTGTGGGAAAGTGGCCTGGCATTCTGGGGACAAGAAGCTGCAAGTAGGGATTAGTGCTGGAAGAAACCTGTGTTGAACTTGGAAAGGCTAACTACTCATCAAGGTTCAGGTCTGCTGAACATGAGGCCCACTTCTGCTCTGCTAATCCAACACAAGTCTGTACCTCATTTGTTTAGATGAATATTCTGAATACAGCTAATATATGGGTCTAATATATGCTTTTCTTAGTAAGCCTTACAGTTCTGGAGAAACACTGCTTTGTTGTGTTTAACAGAATAAATAATAATGCCAACTAATTTGATAGCCAGAAGATGCTAAAAACCTGTCTAGGACAATAAATATTAGCTCTAGATTCCTTAAATGGAAATCACTCGAGCTTGGGCTGACCAATACTTAGTGTATAGCAGTAAATGAAGCATTAGCTGGATTATCAGCATAAATGTGAATTATATTTTATCTCTGTAAGGGATGCAATGAGCCTCCTGTTATATTAAGTGGTATTGAGTATTTATCTTGGTAAACAATAGAGGGGCTAGAAAATAATAAAAATCCTGCAGTCTGAAGTGAATATAGCAAGCAATCAAAAACATGGCTAATAAAACACAGAAATCGGTACTTCAAGTGAAATAGCCCACCATAAAATCAATTTTAACACCATGAGCTGCCAGTAAGTGGGGTCTTTTTTCAGCTTCAATTTTAAAAAGATAAACCCCATTCATCCTGGGAGGTGTAGAGCGGTAGGTCTTAAGAGCTTTTAGCTGCCATCTTTTGCTTCACGCAGTTTTCATGCAATGCTGGGGGAAGAATAGATATGATTTATACTATATAGTACAGAAATTCTGTAAGGATTCAACTAGTTAATTCTGATTAAACAAGCCAGCTAAATCACAGTGACCATGATTTGTGCCATAAGTAAACAGAACAATTTTATAATCAATTCATTGACTTTGTTGCAACTGATGGAAAGGCTTTACAATCAGCACAATATGTTCAAATCATCCCTTTCTCACAAAAAACAGAGCAGCAGGCTGTGCCTGCTGGAGACCATGCAGAGCTGTGTTGTGCAAGCCAGTCAATAAAGAATTACAGTAATCTAATCCTGAAGAAAGACAAAAGTGTAAATAGCCTTTTCAAAGGCTTCCTGAGATGGAAATGACAACTACTTGGCAATAGCCCTTTCCAAATGGTCCAGGGATTGTGATGTAGTGGAGATGAAATACTTCTCTGTGGTGTAACAAGATTCTCAAATGTTTCCATCTCCCAAGGAAAGCACTTGATTACAAACCACAAAAATATGTGGTGGAGGAATAACCTCCTTTGAGCTTCACGGGCAGGAGGCAGCATGACTGCCATGTCCAAGGGAAGTTTGCCACAGGGAACTGAGCAGCCACCAAAAATGCTACCACTGATGTTACTTGGCCTGTGTCTGTAGGAATTCTGGAGGTGGACAAGCTTCCATACTGCCTGCTCAGATGGTCATCCCTCTTTGGGCCACGGTGTGTCATATATACCTTGTCCCTAAATTGGAACATATTTAACTTCTTTAGGGTGCCAAAGGGACTCAATCTTTTACAATGAGCAAGATTAGGTTGTGGCCTTTACTCCATACAGGGCTTTCAGCAGAATTTTTTGCACAACTTAAACTCATAATTGCTTTTTTTTTTTTTTTTTAAAAAAAAAGCTTGAGTTTCTCTTCATGTTTTCTTTGAAAAGACCTTTTCCATTTCATGCTCAGAGATTTTAGGTGTTTAATGCTACCTGATAAAAGAATAATGTCTCTTGCAACCACAGGAAGAATTTGACATTTGTAGTCATCTGGAAGAGGGAAGCCACACCTTTTAAATTAATGATAAAAGGAAAAGACAAATTACAGAAGACAATCCTTACTGAAGATGAGTTAACCTCTAATTTATTACTATTAATAAAAATTTGAGGTAACTCTTGAAACTGTACAACAAGTCAATCTGGAAATGCATATTGACTAAAAAAAACAAGACTGATTGTCTTGTAACTCCAATTAGGGTATTCACTGCAGTAATTAACATCCCGAGTTTTCTGAAGACTAGCCCTAAATCAAGCAACTGCTTCACTCCATTTTGTAATTAGAAAGAGCTCTTATTTTTGGAATCTTAAAACAGGTAATACTTGTAAACCTGTAAATAGCATTTCTGCTACAACTGTTCTGTAGCAGCCTTGAATTCAGGATTAGAAAATAAAAAAATGTGTGTTAAACCTTTGCCTTTTTCAGCTCATTGGCTTGTGCAGCTGAGATCTCCCTTTGCGTAGTAGGTTTCCCTGGTTTGGCAGTTATTATTCTCATGCCTGTTTTTGGAGGCTCCATGCTGTTCTCCGTGCTTTTCAGAGGGACTCTGGTAACAGGAGCACGAGTGCTGGAACTCTGGCCAAGCACATGCACAGGAGGAGGAGTGTGGAGTGAATGGACTGAAATGGAAGCAATAAGCTTAAGGTGGACACTGTCCCTTATGAGGAGACTTTTAAGTAACAAGCGGGAGAATGTGTTTTGCTTTTCTCTACAAAGAGCTTGCCTTTTTCATGGAATAACCATGTCTCTAGAAAGTAAGCCTTCCCCATTGCCAAACACAGGCAAAAGAATCTTAAGCTAGATCCTCCTGTGTTGCTTTATGTACATCCAGTGCTTCCTATCTGGACACAAATGGAGCCTTGCAAGGGAGAAGTTGCAGTCTGTGAGCATGTTGAGCTGCTTGCATGCTTCTGCAGATATCAGAAAGCCAATTAAAATGCAGCTATGCATACATCATATCAGCTCCTTCAAGTGTTGTTTCCACTAACAACAAATTCAAGTATCCAAATGAATTGTGGTGAGATCTTGCAGAGGCAAGGATGGGCCTGCTTCACAGGGCATAAGGCAGCTATGGCCTTCCTGGAATAGAAGCAGTAGATGTTAGAAGTTCAGCTATATAGGTGTAATTTTAAGCATTGTATTTTATGTAAAATGTATGAATTCGTGGGGTCTGCTTTTTCCTCAAGTTTGGCCTGTATCCTAAAAATTTGAAGTAGTGGTACGAAGATACTCTTTCAAGTTAAACTTCCTAGTTTTTGATTAGTACTCTGTAAGTTTTGATGAATCAGGAAAAAAAAAACAAAACAAACCCTTCTTCTATCTTTCTTGTTGACTTTTTTGAGAAGAAGCAAGAGGAGAGCAGCATCTCTGACATACTAATCAGAATACAGTGCTCCTTTTCAAAGCCGTCTGCTTAGAGAAACAAGGAAGGGTGCAGGGATCAAAAGGGTGCAGCTGAGATTATACTACATCTGTGACACAAACTCTGTCGTGAAAATAAGACAATTGGTGAAACTTCAAGGTTGAACCAGAATTAGGAGACAGGGAATAAAGCTGAGACAAAATATTTCAGAAGAATGAAATGCATTAAAGATCACTGCAGAAGGAAGAGGACCAGTGGGAAATGGAGAGTGACAAAAGAAATTACAAGAAATAAAGACTAGACCAGAGACCAAAAAGGAAGAAAACGTATATAAGGTGAAGTTTATTTTCTTGAAAACAACTGAAATAATTAAACTGCATTGAAATATGGAAGAAACAAGGTTCTTAAGTATAACGATTATCTAGAAAATAACTTTAAAATCCACAAATTTAGTGCAATTCTGGCACTTGTTCTTACTGCACTCTTCTGCCTGTTTGCTAATATAGTTGTATGCATTTATAGGAATGTGTTTATAAAACTATCATCTTAATTGAAGCAGACACTGAAAAAGAGCACTGCTAACGTTGTAGAGACAACTGGGTAAAACAGCCAAATCAAAACCAAACAAAAAAAAAAATAATTTCTGTAAAGTTCGAAGACTACATGTCATTTAAGGCAGGAGTTACAGTCATTGCATCAAAAATACTTTTTTTTTTGGTATGAGGTAGTATTCTCATTGAAAAAATAGTGTGTCGTATAGTCAAAGGCTACAATATTTTCTTATGAGTAAAAGTAAACTGATGACTTTTAATTCTGTTTCTTTAATTTGTTGCGAACTGGTGTTCTTATAGTTTGGTTTGCTTGGGTTTTTTTTCATGCGGTGTAGGATTTCTGGTGTTACAGCCCCATTTTTGTTATGAAAATCTGATATGGCATTTCAGCACAATTTAATATTTATCTTTTTACTTCAAGGTAAGCATTTACTAAAACTGCATTAGATAATATGAAATTTGGAGACTCCTTTTAAAATTCGTACTGGAAGAGCTGCTATAAATAAGTGTTTCTTTGTAGCATTAGCAAACCAAATACTGAACCACTAACAACTCTGAAAAGAACACTGACTGGAACTTGTCACTGAAATTTTTTATTTTTCTGAAAACCTGTTTGTCTGCCTCAATTTGCTCAGAGTAAGTTAAATAACACCAAGCAGCATCATTTCAATTATGTGGGTACATGTACAGTCATGTCATTATGGCGTACTAAGCAGGTAAATCTAAAGAAGTCCAACACCCTTGTCTAAGTCTATTGATATAAAAATCTGTGTCAAGATCACCTGTAAATATTGAAGATACTTTTAAGAAGTTTGCTTAAGAAAATCTGAAGAGAGTTTTAAAACAAAAAGGTTGATGAAAAGTAGTAATGAAAATATTCCTATAGTTCAAGATTTTCTGGGATTGCTTTTTGTAGACCTGAATTTGGAAGTCTTTATTCATCAGTATAATGACTGAGAATAATTTCTTAGAAGTCTAATCAGTCAAACAATTCCTTTAGGGATTTTCTTGTCTATATTTTATGAAAATCACATGGAATTTAATTTTGCAACAGGGAATAGAAGATGAGACTGTGATAACATGTGGGGTAGGACAAATAAAATTCTTGCTATGGGTGCTCCTTAAAAACCAGAACTGAGTATATCAGGGCTTGATCTAAAGCCAGCTCTTATGCAAAGAGTCTGATAAGTTTTACAGTCTGTAAAATTAATTATTTGGAAATCTTTTTGCACAAGGAAAAAGGAACATCAATGCCTTGGTGTGAGAACATAAGAATTTTTGTCTCTTAGTAAAGGTCTTTGAATAATGTCTTGGACAGGGTGTTGTGATGTCTGTACCTGAGTTTCGGAAAACTATGGAAAACCTTCATTCTTGTAAGGTATCTTAACTGGGTGCACTCAAATACTTCAGTTTGGAATCACAGTTTTACCTCTTTTTCAAGTCAGAAACATTTGCGTCCAAGTTTTCTCGCTGAAGGTCAGGATGCCCAAATTACACTATGTGTAGAAGTTTATCTGTTTGGCTTAGTTATCTCTGGTTTTTGAAAGAAAAAAAGAGAAATTAGCTTGCAGTTAAGGATACATTAGAGGAGAACTGTCATGACCTCTGATACTGTATATTGCATTAGTTTCCTTCAAACACTCCTGAAATTTGGGTCTGCTGGAGAACAGTGCCTTTTTTGCCTTGAAAGAATTGTTCAGTTCTGTAAGCACATAGTACCTTTGTGTCCATTAATTAAATAATGCTGAGAGGGCTTCCTTCCTTTGAAGGCTTGCTTCCAGTGTCTTCACAGTTGAGGATAACACCTATACAATTTCTGCTTTCCTTACACTCGTAATTGTTTAAAGAGAATTGTGTGTGAATATAGCAGGTCTGGGAAGTATTTCTTCTGCATTCAGTCAGTATCTAAAAAAAAAGAGACAAATACGAAACATTAAGTTGGGACTGGGTAATTGTATCTGCCCTGGACAGAACATGCTCTGAGTGAATGTTGGAAAAAAATGTTTAAGTCAAACTACAAATCTAAACAGATTTTTCCATATAAAAATGCATTAAACCAGCTAGCAAGCTTTGGACAGGTAATAGGCTCATACCCATAATACTTGGCTTAAGAATTACCTACTATAGATGTCCAGCAAATGCTTTTTTAAGTAGAATATATTAAGGAATGGGAATCTTTGTGTGAATAACTTGAAGACAAATAATGAATTCTCAGTTTAAATATTGCTGTACATAGCTGTGAAAATCAAGAGTCTTTAGAGTCATGTATTCAGTATGTCCTGCAAGTTGTTTGGCAAGACACAGATTCATTCCAGTCAATCTGCTAAACCCAGTTGTGGAATGCAAGCTCAGATGAGAAGATGCCAATATCCTCTCTTATAAAAACGAAAAGTAATGCATGTAAAATGACCAACTCTTCAATGCAAATGGCTTCCCATAGTGATAGTTTTCATGTAGAATTTCCAGAAACAAAAACGAGGGGAGGGGTGAGAAATAAGCTTTATGGCATACTGGTTGAAAAGAAGTGACATCTTTAGAAATTAGATTTTTCTTGTAATGTCTGGTTGAATTAATATTTTCTAGAGACTGAAACTTGCTGGTAAGAGGTTTATAATGTTATTTAACCACTGACTAGATGATAGTGATCTTGAGATAAACAAGCCTTTACAAATCTTAATGAACAAAGTCACATTTCATGATTTTGGATTAATCAGTCAGACATCTTTTTACTATCTGGTGGTGTTAATTTGTAGGTTGGTAACACAACTATTCCTGGAATAGCATTGCACAAAAATGCAAAGAGGGCCATAATGAAAAGGTAAAAGTCTCAGGGAAGGTTTGAAGTTTAATAAAAGTGAGTTCTTGGTGAAAACATCTAGTCAAGAAGCAGAACAACTTCATTATGGAATAAATAAAAAAACCCTGAGGAATATGGGTGAAGGGGCAGGGGGGGTGAGAACTGTCAGGGGGGTGTGGGCAGCAAAATAATATGTTGCAACCATGTGTCGTGACTGACAGCTTTGTAATTCATCTGGCTGTATGTGAAGAGGAGCCAAGTTGAGTTACCTGGCTCTCAGAAACACACCAACCCTTTTCCACAGTTCCAAAGTTAGAGGAAGTTCTAGTTTAGTGAGATGGGAGCTGGGGCAAGGCCTTTGTATTTCTTGGTTTTTCCACCCAAGCTTTAGGTTGAAACGATTTTGAAACCCTGCCAAGGCTCATGTATTTGATATGAATCTGGGTGAAAAGAATGAGTTGCCTCTCTGCCCTAGGAGAAATACTCCCATGTCAGTGGCTCCTCCCAGATCTTTGGCTTTGCCTTGGTAGCTGTCTCTATAGACACAGTAAACTGCACTTCTGTGCATGATTTTCAGTTATATCAATACACCCAGTTTCTAAGAAGTTAAGCCTTTTAATTTTTCATTAGTTCAGAGAAAGGAAAAAGATATGTAGTCTCTCTGTCTCACACTCTTTCTTTTGTACCTTCCCCACATTTGATTTTAGGTTTTTTCCAAGACTTCCAGTAGTTGTAAAAAGATGTAGCAGCTGTAGCATCAGGCATTTGTTGGGGCCAGAACACAATCACATGAGAAACATGAATGGCCAGGCCACATGCACCAAACTCTTATTAAACTTATTTTCCTCCAGGCCTGAGAACTCTGCTTACATCTACCTAAATACAGCTATGACACAACCTACCTTCTTATTTTGACAAGAAACTTAAAACAGGTTTTAATTAAAAGGCTATTAGACTTTTTTGGAGTGCCTGTGATATTAATATTCTTTGTCTGACATTTCAAATAGTTTTCTCATTGTAATTTCCTCAACTGAAAAAGGTTTAAAGCCGCAGAGCATAAATTATATCTTGTGTCTATACTATAAACTTTGAGGTGTGAAGGTTCTCCCAAATGTACCTTTTAAAAGCCTCTTTTGTATGTGAAAAAGTAGCATTGACGCATATTTTGAGTCAGATAAAAATGTTTAATAACATACTTTTCAGCTCAATGGGTTTTCATTATCAATGGTAAATATTTAGATTTTTTTTTTAATGAATCATATATCAGGTTTTGTGCGTTCTCGAAAGAATTATTACAGGGAGTGTTTTCCGAAGCAGCAGTGTAAGACTAAGATACAAATGAAATAGAAAATAGAAATAGAAAATACCAACCAACCAAAAAAAACCCCAACCAAACAACTTCCTGAGATCCTGCTGTGTGTGTAATTCCTCTCTGAGTTGGAGGTACACTGTCTTTGTAGCCATGACTGCTGAGAAGTTGCAGGATGCTTCTAGTGGTCCAGGCTTTCAGACGTGGTCATTTCAGCAGACAGCAGCAAGTGTCAGCAACAGCAGCAAAACCTGTTGGCAGTGAAGACTTTTTTTAGTAGCTGTGTGGAGCACTGCCTGTTTCTCTTGCATGTCTGTGGCAAATCTGGTGTCAAGTGGTGCAAGTGTCACTGAACTCAAAACCAAATGCAACAGTTTTAAATACAAATTGCAAGTAAACTGCAATCACAGGGACAGTGATAGAAGCATTTGCTGGATTGAGACTGTGTATATCTTATGAGGAAGCAGACTAGAAGCTTTGAGCATTTTTAGGAGCCTCATGACAGTTGCCTCAAAAAGGGCAATAATGTGTTGAAGCTGGTCCATTTAATTTAAAAGTACAGGGTGTTTCAGACACATGGATGCAATTTCAAAGCAGTATATTTCATGATGACAATACGTTAAAATTAGACAGAAATTTACTTATGGTTTAAAGAGGCATCTAGCAGTAATTATTTGAAACTTCATGCCCTGCCCTTTCAAGAGTTTCATTCATGGGTGGTTCGTGGTTGCACAGACATAGTGATTTCAAATTGGGTTCATCTTTTTGAAACACCCTGTAGAGCTGAGCAATTAAACCAACTCAAGGGCATATCCATTATATCTAAGCAAAATGTCCTCCATGGGTCTCTTGAGATAGACTGAAGTATACCCAAATCAACACTGGTTAGGTGGGTGATGCTGGGAGGACAATTTGCAGGTAAACCTGGGAAGTTCCTCTGCTCTGCAGAGCTTGCCTCTGAAGGTTGCTAGCTAGGGTTGGTGCACAGGGGGCTATCATCCTGTTCCTCTCGGCATCTCTGCTTCCCCTGGGGGTACTTGCAGCTGTTTTTGTGAAATGCTGTGAGAAACAGTATCTCCTGGCTCCCAGCTCCCACTAAATTTTAACTTCAGCGGAAGCTGGGAATGCAGAAGGATGTGGAAGCTGTTGTCCGTCATAGGGAAGCAAGTTGTTAATTTTCTCCTGAAAAGGCATGCGCTTCCTACTCACAGTTTCTACTTAAGAGTTCAGCAAGAGCTGGGAGCACTTGGCATTTAAAGGTGCGATGCTGCCAATCAGCAAACCTGTCTCTGTGGAAGCCGTGCCTTCTCCTGAGCCATTGTGGGCATGGGGACCTCAGCTGTAGGCTGCTATGGGATGGACCTTTTAGTGTTGGGAGGCTGGGAAGGGAAAGTTAAACTGTGACAACCAAGCCAAACTGCAAATGGTTCCTGCAGCTTCCTGTGCGTGCTCTGAATGCCTTCTCCTAGGACAGGGATTGGCGACAGTGGTATTTGTAGCTTAGCTCATGCCACTTGAAGCAAGTTTACTACCCAAATCAAGTCTTTTGTTCCCTGCTCTGATAATGGGAAACAGTCTGTAGGTATGTATATTATGGAGCAGTATGTAACTGCTAGGTTGTAGACTTGCACCATCCTCTTTCCCTCTGGACAGTGGAAAGAACTTCAACAACAGAAGTTGAAAGGGTGTGTACCTTTATGCTCCCCTGTGTAAAAGATGTGGACCTCAGGTGCAGGAGGAATTAGAGATGTCCCAAAACTTTTGTGAGAGCTCTGACTGCTGAGCTATTAAATGAAGAAAGAGTTCCTTCTACAGCTGTTTATAAGAAACAGGTGTACCCTCTGGTTTAGGATAGAAAAAGCCTCAGCATGGGAAGTTCAGAGAGTGGGGGCAGCTATCTCCCTGCAGTGGGGAGCAGCCTTACTCTATTGCTCTCTGTGTGAACCTCGTCTCTGTCTAACCCTTCTTCTACAGTGTAGAGGAACCTTGGGCACCTGTCTGGGTGCTGGGGATTGTTTTAAGACTAATTTTGACTGTGAAATACACTGTGAAGCTCAGTGTCACTGTACAGAAGCTTTTTTTGTGAATCCTGTTCTGTCTCATGAGTGCCTTTGAAAATATGTAATTTTTCTCTAAGCCTGATTTTCAAAGGTGATGCAGGAGCCTCTACTGCGAAGGGACTTGAACTTCATGATCTACAGACAATCAGCACTATCCAAAAATAATTCTCAGATTTTGCTCCAATGTAACCGTTCTCAGTATTATGTGATACTCTATCTTGATATGACCTCTGCAAGTAATCTTTATTCTCATCTTTCCATTTGATACATTGTACTAATGTCTTTGAGGAAAATCCAGATAAGCCAGTAGAAATGAGACATAATTGAGATTTGTCAGAAAACTAAATGCTCAGAACATTAACATAAGAAATGAGTTTCAAGACATCCATCACTTTTTTGCTAGAATTGCTTAAACCCTGGTGATATTTATGAAGATGTGTAGCTCTCCTTGATTGAAAACCTGACTGAGAATATCAAACTTCATCTGTATCTTATTCAAACTTCACCATACCACTATTAAGATATGACTTTCTAGATGCATGACAAAGCCAACATTAAGTTCATATGTGGTCATTGACTAGAGTATATTTTCCTAAGTCATCCTAGTATAGCTGAGATGGATGCAAACGAGATGTTTACAGGTACTTTATCTATGAACAGTGATAAAAGTAAAACCTGAAAAAAAGTAGCAAAATGAATGGTTTAGTGTGATTACTAGAATCCAGAAAGTGACATTTAGTGTTTTTTATTTATCTGTTTTTCAGTAAATTCCTTTCTCCTTTCATGAAGACTAAACCCAGCTATTTTTCCCCCTGGAGATCTTCCTCAGATTCTAGTACAGAATGCAGTTCCATCTGCCTCTTCTGGCTTCTTTAATGGTGCATAGAAACTTTAAACAGGAGATGATTTTTCTTTTCTGGGAATGCTCAACACATTAATATATGACTGTTACTCTAGCTTGTATTTATTTTATCACATCATATAAAAGACCCCCACCAGTGAAGAGGAAAAACATCTGAATTTCTTGTATGGATAAATAGCTTGTGAAAGCTGCATTTTTTGCTTGTGCATCATAATTAAACCCACTAATGAGTTAAAGCGTAAATAAAGAAATAATATAGAAGGCTTTATACTCAGTATTGAAGCATCCATCAGTCTATATGCCTACAGCCCTATACTTTGTTAGAACCTCTTAAAGTCCAAGTGTGATTCAAAATTGCCCTTGAAAGTCTGCAGCTGGAGCATCCTTATATTAATGTGTGTAAGAGGTGCTTCCAGAATGTAGGAGGTGGTTGTAGCACACCGGTGGGGTAGTATCCCAGCTCAGCAATTTTGTTTTGTCATTCTGAGCACTTCAGAAGCAGAAAACTTGTCAAATATCAACTGGGACTCAACCCAGCCTCTCAGTATGAGTCCCTAGTGAAGCTTCAGCTGGGCAAGCTGCAATTCACAACCTCTAGCTCTCAACATTTTCAGCTTGATAAATCCATATTCAGCACAGAAGTCATTCCAGCCGGGCTGTTCTTAAGATTTGAAAGCACATTCTTAGCTTAATGCAAAAGACACTGTTTTGTGGGCCTGATGACAGCCAGCACCCGATAAGGTCCTGCTGTTGTTCACAACTTGTAGACAGCTGAGACTTGCTTCTTTGACTTGCTGGGTAAGTGCAGGTAACAAATTGAAACTGCGTTTGCACATGTGAAAAGTCTGGTGTTTGAAAAGTCTCTTTATGATGAACCCAGCTCTGGATTTCCTACTCCTTTCCTTCTTTTTTGACACTATTGCAAGTGTGCCCAGTCAGGGAAACGTTCAGGACATAATGCAAATTTCAGTTTTTACTTTTGTGTTTGAAAACAAGTGTAAATTTGCAGTGAGTGGAAAAAAAACGCTGGGGCAAATTAGTGTGCTCACTACTGGGTTTGTATTGTGTTGTGCCTGACTGCTGTGTTTTCTGTGCATGGATTTTGCCATTTATTAATGAGTATTGAGATCCTTCCTATTCCATGGGTGCCTCTGAGGATTTCGACAGACCAGTAGAACACTGTCTACAGCAGGAATTTGAAAGTATGGTCATGGAAAGCCATACTTTGGAATTGCCTCTCTCAGAAGCAAGTGGCTTGCAATTAATTTTGCCAAATAAATTTCAGTGGCCAAATTAATTTTGGCTGCGGTCAATACACTACCTTATCACCAAAGCTGCAGTGGATAGAAGGTCTCTCCCAGCTACCCAGGGACTGCAGTGGCCAGTAGCTCAGAGCCTGCAGGTTTCATGGTTCCAGAAGAATCCCCCATATCATACTAATCTGCAAGGCAGGAAGAAGATGGGGAAAAAATCTGTTCTAAAGGTATGCTGACGCTAGGAATGCAGTATCTGTTTCTGAAGGTGTAGGAAATGAAAACAGAATTCTCTACGGGTTTTTGTAGCAGTGTGGTTCCTAGATTGCTGCTGATTACGTAAAAAGTGGGCAAGTCTTGCTTGCAGCACAAGACCATGGAATTGCTCTGATGAGCAAGCCTGAGGGTGATAGGGGAGTGGTGGTTGTTTTTTTCCTAATGAAGTATAGAGGTGTGCACAAGTTAGTCCATCCAAAAATTGCTCTTTCTGCAGTTAAAACAAGAAGGGAGATAATGCAGAGTTTGCAGATTTTTCTTTTTATCTTTTTTTCTAGGAGTCTAGAAGTGTGGCTCTCAGTCTGTAATTAGAAGAATGATCAAATGTAAATGCACATCTTTTAATGACACCAGTAATATTGTGGGACCCCTTTGGTAATCTACAAGGCTTCTTGGGGGAACTGCGCAAGTTTACCAGTTACTTTCATCTTTTCAATGTGTGGAGAACATATTGGTATTAGTGGGTTTCATAGCACTTTCTGAACTGCACTGCGATCTGATCATCATTTTAGAGACCAAATTGCTTCAAATATTTTCTTCAGTGTTTTGAGATTTTGTTTTTCAGAATGTCCATCAATAGATGCTACTCTAGTTAGACACAGGCTGTACAAACAACTCCTGGTCTTGCTTGGCTGAGCTGGCATAGCAACGTATCAACGGCTTGCACTGGGAACCTGCCGGGATAAAGGAAGCAGAAGTGACCAAGCACTGAAATATCACAGATTCTCTGGAGACAGTGGCACTAAAATGGAAAGCATTGAGCACAATCTTGCTTAAATATAAAATAGCTGTGCACTAACCCATTCTACTTCCTGGGAATAATAATGATGCTGTTCCCATTTAGAATGAAATTAAAATCAAACAAAACAATTTCTCTGTAACAAAGAGCAAGTCTATGGCATGGAAGGGCTGGGACTGAAGTCTTGAAATGAGGGAGATGGTTTTGTGTAGGAGCCTCTCTCCCTTTCCCTGTCACCAGGGTGGGTTCAGACTTCTGGGTTAGGCAGATAACTTATTGCTAAGTCATAAACAGCTGATACCTATTCTCTATCTTGGAAGGCTTGCATGCTGTTTGGATGTGTTAGACCAACAGTAACATGCTTTAAATAATTTTCCTAAAAGTAATTTTTTCCATAGTTTTTACAGATTTGGGATAAGCCTCTTGATTATTTGGGTAACTAACTCACTTTGTTCTTTCTGCTTTCTCATAGCTAAAGCATGCTATTCTGTCACCTACCATTTTAGTTCTCTCCAATAGCAGGGAAACCTTGGGTCAGATTCATCAAAAGGGATAACAGATAGTTTTCAGGTATTGCATACTGATGAATAGCTAGCTCTTACTCATTATTTATCTACCCCAGAAATTTAATGAATAGCTTGAAAACTAATTACTGAATTTCTGTATTTGTGGAGAACAGGGCTTCAGAAAGTACAGATCACTGAATACAACAGACAAGTTTCTGTGTATATTCACTTAAACATAAAAATAAATTTACTTCACCCATGCATGCCCTCATTCATTTCTGTTTGCCTTTAATGGCTTTCTGCTACCACTTAAGCACTTTGGAAGGTGGGCACAGTGTGAATTCAAGATAGTCATAAATGGAGGAGCATCTGGATAAAAGCTTTAATGTACTTGTAGTGTCTCACATCACGTTGACACATCTGGGGAAGAATCAGGATTCTGAAAAAGCTGACTGGTGCCATGGTTAAATGGCTCCGGATACGACTGGTTTCTCTCAATACACAGCTACAACTGCTGAGTTCTGATGGTTCTGAGGTGCTTCCCCAAATTCTCCCGGCTGTAGGTCAAGTCCTACTTTTTGAAACCCTGAGCATGGGAATTTGAATAGCTGGAGCTGTTCGCACTGCGAGTTTGTAGCTCAGGTGACCAGGCAGCTCTTTAATTGGGATGTCGTTTTTTAACAGCAGAAATGGAGCAAAGCAAAAGCGAAAGAGGAAAGGGAGACAAGACTGTCAGTGGAGCAGAGGGGCTGTGTTGAACAGGTCTGTCTTCCCTGTACCTTGCCACTTCCCTGCTCTAACATCCTCAGAAGCTCAGGCATGTTGCTGGATCTCTGACAGTCTGCCTGACAAGAACAGAAGGATATTATTTAACTATTTGTGGTCCTTTTGATCTCTTGCTTCCCTGTACTGGCAAAACAAGTACTGTAACCCGGCTTAAGCTTCACAGCCAATACTGGAAGCATTAGATGATTCCCCACGTTTCCAGCAAGAGGCTTGTTTTGAACCACTGTGCTGTTTCTTCTGTGTTCCTGATGGTCCAGAAACTAAGCCACCAACTACAGACAGTGAGCAAACTGATTACACACGGTATAAATACATATTTATACGAACATACAGCATGTTCCAGGATGAATATAAAGATCATACAGAGAATTGTTTTTGTTATGGCTTCTTCTGACTCTCCTCTTGGTCATTCCATAGGTGCTGTCCAGGGAACAACAGCAGTACCATGAGACCTATCAAGAAAGGCAGCTCAGTTTTCAAACAGTGAATTTAGTTCTTTTGCAAAATATTTTTTTTTTAATGGAAAAAAAGGAGCAAGGCAAAATAAAGTGCACATGTCTGATGATCTTGGTAATGCGGAGTTTTAATCAAAACTTCAAAAATAGGAAGTATTTAAAAAGAAAAAAACAAGAAAGGTTCCAGACCTTATATTTTAATTTAGGCTCTTGTTCTTCTTAGCCAGAAGCTTCAATAATTTGTAAGTATTGTGGTTTTATAGTCCACTTTCAAATCCAGAACATTCAGGACCATATTCCTGAAGTTTATGAGGTCCTAGTTCAGCAAAGCTTTTGTGTGTATTGTTTCAAGCATGTGATGAGTTTCACTCTGTTACCTGTATGCTTTCTCAAGCCTTTCTTCTCAAAAAACTTGGTGTTTCAGTAGTATAAATATGTATAAGTCAATTGACATAGAATTTTTTGTTTTCCGCATGTTTTGCTTGCTGATAAGGTCTGAGATACACCTTGTATTAATTGTGCATACCCAAAAGGGGCACACAGATACCATTACCTATTTTGGAAAATACTGAGCAAATGTGTGGTTGTGCTATGTCTGTGTATGAAGTCCAGAGGGTACACCATTTTGCTTATAAAAGGGTTGCAGAAGCATATGAAAGCGTGGTTATTTAAACAAATATTCGATCTTTGAGTATTAATTATGGGTTTTTAAAAATATTTCTAGAAACTTTTTATGATCTATTTCAGAACTATCACCCTTCCCCACAATCCCTTTTCTCTTGGGGGGGAAAACATTTGGAGAGTTGGACTCTTATAAAAAAAAATAAATCTCTCATCCACAAACCAAAGTTCTGGGGAAAAAACTACTGTGGTAATCAGTACATTCATCTGGGGAAAAAATAGAGCTGAGCTATTTATTTATCTTTAATTATAACTGGTTAAACAAGGAGAATAGACTTACAGTTCCTACTGAATTTAAAAAGACTGTGATTTGTGCTAGCTAAAAATTAATTAGTAAGGAATTTTTAATTCCAGCATCCTAGGCCAAGAATCTATTCCTTGATAAAGATGTCCCTGTGGAATAGAGTTACAAGATCAGATTAGAAGCAACACAAACTTCATATTGCATGAAGCTTGTGCTATGAGCACAAATGCAAAGAGCATGTCTGACATTTTTATCTGTTTTTTGGTGTTGGAACATAAGCTCACAGCTGACCAGACAGGGGCCCAGAATGCCAAATGAAAGAACCCAAGATCCCTGAACGTAACTGGAAGATTCTGAGGTGGAAAAGTATTAAGGAATTTTTAATCCTGAGTAAGAAATTGCTCCCCTGGATTTGTTTGTGAACCTGAAATGGCAGAGTATCTGTAATAATACCACCCATTTTGGAAGATCGTTGTATGTTGCTTCTTCCCTCCTGTCTACTTGAAGCAGAGGGGCATGAAGCACTTGTGATAATAACCATAGTGTTTGTTATTCTTTAAACCTCTTTCCCCTAGTGTTGTTAGATTTGGCATTTTTTCAAGGTGCGGACTTAGAGGGAAGGACTTAAAATTTCACATTGAGAAGGAATGGTGAATATTAGATCTAAAACATTTAAGACTTTTTAATGTGAGAAATATAAATCTTTTGGCTCTCAAAATCTAAACTCCTTAATTTCAAATGTTTTTCTGTCAGATAAATTTTGCAACGCTAGGGAAAAAAGATAGGAGAATTAAAGTTAAAATTTGGTATGAGTTCAGTTTTATGTTCAGGCAACCAAAAATCCTTAAGTAGAGCTGCTACATTGTTTTTGCATGTTTCTATTGATTTATTAAAAGCTACAAACATTAGTAAGGAACTTTAAAGTGAACCACTTTTTGTTCCTTGGAAAATTGTTCAGTGATACTGCTGCTCCTTATGGTAATTTATCATCACCATAAAGGCCTCAGAAAGCTGTAAGTCTCAGCAGAGGGGAGGCACAGCAGTCATTTTCCTTGTCATATGCACCAGGAGAATATCAGTGTATTATAAAGATTATAGATAATTCGAAGAAGAGTAGAATTGTATTAGCATAAAGCTAGTGCTGTAAATATTATTTGCTTAATCTATTGAAATTGGAGGCAAATTATTGCCATCATGCTAAGGTGAGAAAAAGCATACTGTTGCCAGTGGGAATTTCTGCTGATGGCTTTGAGTGACTGATGGCAGGCCTGCTGACATGAGTGTGGTGGAAGCTGCAAAAAGGAATTGGGAAAAGATGTGTGGATGCTTCATTAATGTGTCCATAGGGTAACATTCATGAGGGATGGGGCAAAAATAGATTGTTTTATGTAACTAAATTGATTTGCATGTTAGTTTTTCACTGCCTAGGATTTTATCTCTGTAGGTGGGTGGTTTGTTTTTTTTTTTTTTGTTTGTTTTGTTTTGTTTTTTTTAATTTTTAGTAGTTTTGTCTGCTTTGTTACTTGCAAAAGGCAGTTAAATTTCTACAACAGCAACAGGGCTCACTGAGGTGTTTTATGAAAGAATCCTATGCATTATGGAAGATAGTAAATATAGGAAGAAACACAACATAAAATTTGCTATAAGTGACAAGCTCAAATGGAACAGTACTCTAAGAATCTATGTGATATGGCAGGTTTTATTTTTGCTTTAAACTTGAAAATAACTGTGTGGGTTATCGTGAAGTCTCCCAGTCACAAGTTTCAAACCTCAACTAACGCTAACTTTGTGCAGCAAAGAGCTTCCTATTTTGACTGTGAAACCTGTAAGGCAATTATTTTTCTAAATGAGAGAATGCAGGGTGTCTAAATACATTTGGGAGGATATTTTACATAGCCAGTTTTTGCTTTGAAATAATAGATTTCTTTTAAAGATAAGTGAAGAATCTTTCAAAAAGAAAAAGAGAAGAAATGCCTTGCGTGTCTCAGTTGATGCTGCATTCATAGGCTTGGAAGGATTCAGAAAGAGGGGGCTATGATCTTGCATTTCCAGGCTTATTTAAGCTGAAATTTGGTATTATTCTGTGTTTGAATGAGAAGGGAAAAAAATCTGCTCTTTTGGTATGTAATTTGCATAATGCAGGATCTAAATAAAAAATACTGGCAAAACAGTTGAAGTTGGTAGCTATTTGGTGAACAACCCTGTCCAATTTTATTTTAATTAAAGATGGTTGCAAATAAATATCAAAAACCCACCATTGAGATAATTTTTATGTAGCCTCGATACCTGTTTTGTATTTTCTCCCATGACTCTACGGAAAGGGACTGAGCACATCAATGTGTGTTTCTTGCCTCCAGCTTTATGTTTGATTTTTAATTGTCAGAAGTTTTGAAAATTATTCCATAATGGGCTCTTCATTTTGGTTTGTTTTTTTGTAGTTTGATAAGGTCGTCTGGGTGGTCTGAGAGACAGAAGTTGTCTTTCTTTTTGGTAACGTGGGTGTTGCTCTGAGCAGCTGTTGGTTTTTGTGATTCCTCCTGTGAGGGGAGTGCATCCATAGCTGTGGGACAAGGAGGATGTTCAGCCAAAATGATGTAAAAAGAGTTGCCAGTGACTCAGTCCTTGTCTTCTGGCCCAACACAGCCACAGGCCTCACAACACTTGGGCTGGAGTCACAAACCTGCTGCCAATAAAAGCCGATTTGAACGTTACAGCAAGACCTGACTTTTTCATGTTGACCTGTAAATGGCTTTGAGGACAGTTGAGTCTCCCAGCTCAAGACATACTGGGAGTCTAATAAAATATTTTGATGAAAAGGTACTTTCCCCATCTTTTTCATCACAGGAAAAGAAGCTGAGAACAATTGCTTAGTTTGGATTTGGGTGCTTTATAGACCATGAAGACAGATCTAACAACCACCAAACTTTTTTTTTCACGCTATTAGAACCGTCAGTTGTGAAAGTTCAATAGTTCTGTCCTCTTCCTATCTCCAAACACAAGGAAAAATGGATTTTTTTTCCTTCTTATTATACGTTTGTTCCATTAACATGTTGGAATGTATTCGTGATTTAATTATTTTTCCAAGGATTCTTTTTTCAGCATAGTACTTGAAGCTTCATATTCGTCCCTGTAGTCTGTATAAAATATGCAGAATTTTGGACTTAAAATTATAAAAGACAGAGGCTACTGTGTCCTATTGTGGAATGTTAAGTTCTGAAAGAGTTAAAGTAGACAGGAGAATATACATCTTCTGTAATGCTGGGCATTCTGGTTGACCTTTGCATGCAGTAGTTTGCTCTATATTTTTCCTTGGAATACAAGTATTTTACTAGATGCAGTGTTTAAATCAAATGAAGCTTCAAATTATGTAAAACCTGAGTAATTTAAATTAAATTGCAACTTTGACTTCTGCTTTTCTGGCATAATTCAGTTTTAATGTTCATCTGGGCTGTGATGTGTCTGCTGTGTGTTTGGGCTGCTTGAATAAACCGTCCCTTTTTTGGTCCATGTTCAAGACAGGCAATTTTTTATTTCTAAGGTAGCCAGAAGATCAGGTTCTGTGGCCGGGACAAAAAGGAGGCAAATCCCTTGGTGCACAGGCTCCTGGCCGCTGCAGTGGGGTACCTGAGAAAACTTCCCACTGCCTATTGAGAATGTTTTTTAGATGACAGGGGTGTGATGGAGTGGGAAAAGGCAGATGGTTTCTAGCATAACTTCCCCACTTTTCTGAAGGTCCTGCGTTGGAAACTGTGGTGAGGTGATGCTGAGGTGAAGAGCACAACTATTGAGCATCGTGAGTGCTGAAAGTCAAGCGTAGCATCAGTAGAATAGGTTTGTGTGAGTGCTTCACTGTGGTGAAGTGTCAGGGTGAATATGCTGTTCACAGGCCTCGGGTATGCAGGTATTTTTTTGTCATCTTTCTTTACAAGATACTTAGGAAAAGTTAATCACAAAGAATATTACTTGGCCATCTTTTAGATTCCCGCAAATATACAAATTACTGTTTCACTTAACTGTGCGCTCCTGTACATGCTTTAGCTGGTTTTTGGAAAGTATCTTATTAATTTCATGTTAATGCACAATAACACATGGTAACTTGTAGCTTTCTTATTCAGGATGATTTGAACTGCAAACTTCTAACCCAGTACGCTTTTGTTTGGCTAGCCTAAACTTCCTTAATGATTTTTAGTGAAAATGAGCTTTCCAAATGCATTTGAACTCCCTAAGAATCTAGGATCTTGCCAGTGAGCCAAATAACTTAGAATGGTTCTTTCAGGTAAGGTATTTTGAAAGAGGTTACTGATGGAATCCACCAGGAGAATGACAGAGATATATGAAGGCATATTCACAATGATTGTGTAGACAATAGTAACTTCTTTTTCTTAAGGACAAGCTATTTTTCCTCCTTGCTTTAACCTGCTTTTAGCCTACTTCTGCTTCTAGAGAAACGTTTTTTGCACAGGAAATATGAGTTATCAGTCTGATATAAAGGATGAGTTAGATAATAAATGTGGTGTTTGAAGGAACAGTTATTGAGTAAAGACACAGTTAAGAAGGTACGGAAGGAAGAATTAATTAAACAACCACCACCACTTTGGATAGGTCGTGATCCAAGATTTCAGAAATGGTGTCTCATTTACCAGTCTTTACTAAAGGAGCTTCCATTTGCTTGAGAAGAAAAATGTATCTTTGGATCAGATTTTTCTCTTCCCTGTTTCCCTTCAACTCTCTGGAGAATATGGGCTGGCTAAATTGCTCCTGTAATGCAATTAGCTTGTTTTTGTGAGAGGAAGGGGTTGTCTGCAAGTATATGGAATGTGAGAAAGGTGTTCATCTTGCTAAAAGAAAGTACTCAGTAATTTTTTTTTTAACCATCTACAAGTAAACAGCAGCAAAGACAGCATGCTGAGAAAGGTAGATATCTCTGGGCCTTTTGTCTTAATTCATTTGCAAAATGTATTGACTGCTTAAGAACTGGACTGTGCTATTGCTCCTTATTCTCTGTATCAGGAGATGCTGAGTGCAGACGTAGTGCTGTATAGGTAAGCACAAAGGATTCATTGCTTCATAGGTTGTATGCTTCTCCGCTTTCTTTCAGAAATAAAAAATCCAGTGAGGAATGAATCCAAATGGCAGGAGAGGAAGTAGGAAAGGAGGCTTAACAAACAATGAAAAGCAGCTCATAGTTTACACTGAGAGTTTGCAGCAGGAAGAAGGAGATTCCACTGAATCTGTGCTGTGCTAGCTCGTTAATGAATGCTCCTCAGTCTTTAAAACAAACGAAATTATATCTGTGAGTGTAACTTCCAGATGAACTGTTTGATGAGCTTTCCACTTTGCTTAGAGATAAAGGCTGTGGGAAAGGATCCACTGAAACTGCATCCAGTCACAGTGCCTCCAGCACAGCTGTCTTATTGCTCTCCTATTATTTCTTATTTTGTTTTCATCTAGAATAAGACAGAACACTGTTAAAGTAGTATTTAATTTAATTACTGCCAAATACTCACCCTCAGTAATTAGCTCAGGTTCTATACATGTAGTTTACTAGTCTGCCTCTTTTTGCTGAAGCTTAATGGGGTGCATAAATTTGAGAAGGGTGCTTTCAGGTGTTATAGGCTGTATGTCTCAGGTGGAAGCTGTTTCTTGTCCTACTGTAAAATTTAATTAGCTGAAGTTTTATAAATAATTAAAAGATATGCCACAGAATACGGT
Organism: Columba livia; assembly: GCF_036013475.1. Lineage (NCBI taxonomy): Eukaryota > Metazoa > Chordata > Aves > Columbiformes > Columbidae > Columba > Columba livia. The sequence goes on along the minus strand of NC_088612.1, from coordinate 16,963,353 downwards.
TACAAAGAATAGATGCATATGATTTTAGTGCTTCTTTCAAGACTTGTCTATAAGCATGAGTGCATCAGAATTGTTCTAGCTGACTCCACTGAAGACCTAGTGGATGTCCTACTACTTGCATTACTCTAAAATGTGCTCTTTTGAATGTCCATAACCTATGACCTTTTGTTTTCTGTTTTCCTGCAAAGACATCGAAAACACAGGCAGGAGAATGTGTCCAATGGAGGCAAATGTACCTTAGCCCTGGCAACTTGTTGTACAGGGAGGAGGAGCTGTAGCTGGAAGAATTTGGGGGCATGTCACAAAGGGACACCCAAGACAGGAAATGCCACCAGCAACAAAATATCTTGGTGGTTCTTTTTGTGTGATATTATCCAAATTTCGCCTTCACAGTTATTCAGGTCTGCAGCAACAAGCTCTCTATAAGTGCTAGACTGGAGCTAACGAAGCTTCCTAGGAAGGTGTGACGGTCCCCTTTGACATGTGCATGGTGTGGCCAGAGGTCACTGTAGCCCAGATCCCCAGAAGGGAATGTGGGCTATTATATACGTCTTGGGTCAGGAATGTACTTTGGCAGTCTTTTTAAAGTGGCGTATTTCATAAGCTGTATGAGTTGTGTGTAGAGAAGACCATTATTGACTATCTCAAATTCAAAATATGCTTGTGTGTTAATGGACCATGAACACTACAGCAAAATGGTGTTGTACTATTCTGTTGTGAACTCTGATTTTTTTCTTGTGTGCTCAGTGCACCTTCTGCCCATCCCACAGGAGAACATGCTTTCGGTGGTGTCTGACAGTTGTGTGCTTTATAGCTTTTCGGCCACTTACTCTGTCACTGTGTCAGTGATCTGAAAAACAAGTCTGCATCATCATAGTATCTTGTCTACAAGAATCACACAAGATTAGTGTGTTGGGTTTTTTTTAATTAAAGTTTTGATAATTATTAATCTTTGTATCTACATGAAATCGACAAAATCAACAGGAAATGTTTGGTAATACTTGTACTTTTTGTTCTGTTACTGTTACTTCTGGTAGGCTCTGTTGCAGGTAACATTTGTAGCGATTTTGAAAGCCCTTTTTAATCTAACAAAACATTTATCCTCAACTTTCTCAGCATACTTGTCTTTGCTAATGCCATCTCACTTGTTCAAACAAGCTTAGTGATCAGAGTTAATGAACCATTTTGGTATGGGTTGGAAGCTAGAAGTAAAGGACCAAATAACAAGGAAGACCTTTTCTGTGCCCAGGAAATGTCTCAGCAGAGCAGCTTCATAGAGAGGGAGCTTGACAAAACTCATGATGGTTTTACTTCACTACATACAACTTAAGGGTACTGTCACCCTCCTCTCTTTCTCGTAGTGCTGTAGGGTTTTTTGGGCACCCTCTCTTTTTGCAGAAGAGCAGAGCTGCTTTGTCTCTTTGCTTTGTAGGTGCTGCAAAAACTCTTTGATTGTTGCCTCTACAACCATGCTACAAGTTTCCTGCTTTAGCTGATTCTTATTGCTAGTAATTTATGAGAAAAATGTTGTTAAAATTTTTTTTTCTTGTCCATTGATTTGGATATTCTTGGCTCTTGGGTTGGTTTGTTCCACTGTGATTTCCACCCTTCTCCCCCACAGTTTGTTTTGAAAACCAGAACTCTATTTTATATTGTCCTATTGCAACCTTCAGTGTTCCCCTCTTGTTTTTTCTCTTCTAAGAAAATTGAAAAATTGTTTAGTTACATAAAATGGTGGGAAAAATATGGTAAATGACAATTGTATAGCTATGATAGGTGTAGTACAGAAAGCTGAAGAGAAAAAATGACCCCATATTCTCTAATAATTAGAAGTATCTGCAGTGCTAAAAACAGTCCTACAAAACACTCACGTGAATAATCCTTACTGTGGCAAGTACTACAGTTGTTCCCAGTGCTGGTGAAAGGCAGTGGTCTGGCAGCTTTGAGGAATGAAGTCCTTTTCTTATTAGCCGGGCAAGTTTCCCAACACAAATTGCCTGGTCAGCCTGCTTAAACCCTGATCTGAAGAGGGGAGGGATAAGCTTTCTCTTAGGATAACAGGCAGTTCAGTTTCCACAGCTCACATAATTCTTGCCTCTATTTGGAGGCTGCCAATTAGTGAAAAGTAAAGGGAGACAGTTTGCAGGAAGCTGCAGCTCTAATCCACCAAACTTGCATCAGAGAAGGACCACCTTGCTGCCCTCTGCAGATTGTGGTGAGACCATGCCGAAAGACTGTGAACCCGTCTGTGCCAGCGTGTGTTACAGTGGAACAATGGGACACTCGCCACAGCCTCAAGATAAGGCACTGGGAGCAAACTGTGCTCCTGCCCCTCACCCCCACTTCCATTTTCACTTGCTCCCCCTCCAAATCTGCTGTCTAGGAACAGCTTCTGCCAGGCTTCAGATGGTCTCACTTGTCACTGGTGGAAAACATTGTAGCCTTTCGTATTGGTACCCCAAGGCTTCCAGGCCTGCTGTAATTGACTGCTTCATCCTTAAGAACAAGCACTGCCTTGCTCCATGGGCAAGGTCTCTAAGTCCAGCTTTGACCTCAGATTTATTCACACTCTGAAAATAAATGCAGAATAATTCTTAATGCTACTCTATCTTCTGCAATATCTGTCTGTCCCACTCAGATGTAGGCAGCCAACAGATATTCAGAATTATTGTGTGTTTTTGTTTTTTTCTCTAGACACAGGTAACTGGAACCCCAGGACCTCCAGATAAACTGACCCAAAGCTCTGCTCTTCCACTGAATGAAATATCAGCAGTACAAGATGTAATCCGATTTGTGGATAACCTCCTGAAGCAAACAGGACTCATGGTACGTTTCACAACTGTTTGTGAGCAGCCACCATTTGTGATTAGACTATAGAATGTGGATTTGTCCAGGGTTTTACTGATGAGTTTCATCAGGTACAAGCACCAGCAGCATCAAAAACCACAGCAGACATCCTGGTCAGCGGAAGGTGGCATATCAGCTGCCTGCACATGACCCAGTACCTTTTGGAAAAAGCTTGTACTTCTATCAGTACAAATATCGTGGTCTATTCAGGCCATGCTTCCGGTCAGAACAGAGCAGACAGCTTCAGCACCTCTGTGCAGGAGGTAGTAGGGCTGCATGTGACATGGCCTCTGTTACACAAGAGGGATGTGTTCTTCAGCACACTGTTCATGGCAGCTGTTACTTTATTTTAAAATTGGGTAATTGACAAGGAGTTGTTGGTTACTGAGACTATGAGCTGAACAGGAGTGCTCGCAGAAGCCAGACCAGATCTGGAGGTTTTCTGGCACCTTGTTTGTTGCTTTTTGTCCTATGTCAAAGCGTACTTCATTGAAAGACAGATATTGTCTGAGGTGTAGCCTGCCCCAGCTGCTATATGTGAGGGTCTCAAGACACTGGCATCTTCTGATGCAGCTTCAGCTGTCATGGGTGAAAAGACAGCCCTGGTCAGAAGCTCTTCCCACCAGCACAGGGGCTGGAGATGGGAACTCCGCGTGGGCCCAGTGGCCTTGTTGGGCGGGTCCCACAAAGGCGTCGAGCCGCGGGCCCCAGCCCAGGGGATGTCGGGCTGCCTTCCCGCCCGCCCTGGGCAACGGCAGCACCTTCTCTTCCCCCGGCCCCTCTCGGGGGCTGCGGGGGCTCCGCGGCCGCCCCGCAGGCGCCCGCCCGGTTGTCCCGCAGCCGCAGCGCGGCCGGCCGGGGCCCGCGCCTGGGGCCGCTCCGGAGGGCGGCGGTGCGGGCGCGGGGCGCGCTGCTGGCGGCGGAGCGCGGGGGGTGCGGGGGCGGGGGGGTGTGCAGCTCTCGCTAGCGCTGCTTGTGGTCACAGCCAGGCAAGCTCACATCCCATCTGGATCACGCTCGCTCTCTCCCTTCTGCTTTCCTACCATAGAGTTGCGCTGGAAACAGAAGATAGAGGGAGTGTAGGAGCTCGCCATCTCCAAGCGATCTACATTGGGAAAAACATGGAGTCCGCTCCGGCAGCCCCCGATCCAGCAGCCAGTGAGCCGGGCAGCAGCGTCTCTGAGGCGGCCGCCGGTGCCAGGGACACCCCGGTGAACCTGGAGCCTACCCGGAAAAGCGATGCGCCGGCTCCCGTCCGCAGACAGAGCTACTCCAGCAGCAGCAGCAGAGGTAGGGAGACTTGGGGAAGGGGGAGGGGGCCGGGGGAGTGGGATCGGGGGGTGGGTGGGAATAGGAAGAGGGGGGTAAGAGAGAAGGGGGAAATGCAGCAATTTGATCCCCTGGTTTATTTCTCGTGCTTGTTGAAGCCGCGCACGCAAACAAGCCACGCTTCTACCCCCTGCAAAACCTTGCAAACTTTTATAGCTTCTTTTAATTGCTGCAGGAGGAGGGACAAATGCAATGAAAATATTGAGCGGTGTTTGGTCCTTTCCTATCTCTCTCCTTTATTGCCTGTGGTATCCGGATGGGTACTGTGCCCCTGAAATTACATAATTTTATAAATATATAAAGCAACAGCGGGAGTATTGGGATTCAAGGGAACAAACTTTTAAAGCTGCAGTGTCCTTCCTCCCTCCCTTTTTTTCTCCCCCTCGTCTGTCTCCTTTTGACAGTTTCTCAACTGGTGTGCTGTGGCTTGTTGTGAATGGAGGATCTGTGATTAAACAGAAGATTTGCGGTTTGCGGGTGACTTGTTCACTCTCTTGTGTGCTCTTCTCCCTTAATTCATTTAAGTGCGTCCTAAAAATTATTTCCTCGCGGAGCGGATGATCTTGCAGCTGCTGTTGTTTCTTGAAGGTGCACAACTTTGCAGAGGGTCCCCTGAATTCTCTTTCACTCTCCCTCGGCCCCCGAATAATGCGCTGCTAACAAACAAACGAGCCCCCCTTCTCTGTCGCTGCCAAGCCCTCTCCTGCCTCAGATTGCGGCTTTTAATCGCGCGGGTCAGCACTGAGGATGCTCAGGGCGGTTGAAGTTTGGCGTCTGCTCGGCAGTGCCCGCGCCGCCCCGGCGGGAATGGAGCCCCGGCGGCGGGAGGGCTGCGCGGAGCCGGGCGCAGCGGGGCTGGTGAGGGGCGCCGGCTTCAAACACCGCCGGAGTTTGCCGAGACGTGCGAGAGGGAGGAGGCTGCCGCTTTAATTACTTGTAAATAATTTATGAAGCGTTGCTCCTGCAAGAGGGGGAGCGCGCTAGAGAGGCTCCGCTCGGTAAAAGCACTCGGTGATGGGTAAAAATGAATTAAACGACGCTATGTAATAATACATACGGCCGTTGAAAGAAATGACGGGCGGAGAAAAAGTGCGTGCCCGGCGGGAGCGGCAGCCCCCTCGGCGACCGCCGCAGGGGCTGGGGCAGCGATGCCCGGCCACCGCCGGCCGTGGGGAGAGCGGCTCTCCTCGGACGGAGGGATTTTTGGTTGTAGGTTGGAATATGGCTGATCATGTGTTGGCTTGTGTTTTACAGTATTTTTCCCCTTTTGGCCACACCCCCCCTTCCCAGGCAGCTTCCCACTCAGGGAAGCCGCGTACAGTAAAAGCCATCGAGATGACACACGCTGCAACATTTAATTAGAGGCGATTTGCGAGCGGGGAGCGCGCAGTTAGGCGGATGCCGAGGCGAGGAGGAGCGGGCTTGGCCGGAGGAGGCCGGGTGGCCGCGGGCGTGTGTACAGGGAGCTTTTGGCTGCGCGGGGTATATTTAGAGCTTGCGAGAGTGGATTTGGAATGCAAGCGCCTTATGTAACGAGGTTAATCAGAAACACTGGAGAAAATTTCCTTAATTTGTCGGGGAGTTTTCTGGATGTTTGCGGAGCGGCTGTAGTTCGCGGGTGTTACACAACGGCCCCCCCCCCCCGCCGCCGCCGCTCCGGCTCTCCCGGCCGAGGGCTCCGGCGGTGCGGGCAGATGGTGCTGCCGGGGAGCGGGGCCGGCGGCAGGAGCCGGCAGCGGGCTCCGGCGGGCTTGGGAAGGGGGTAACTTTGGGATCCCATTAATTATGTAACGCTCGGCTGTCGTTTCTGTATGGATGCGAAAAGGAAGGGGGGGGCGGGGGGGCGCGGGAGGGCTTGGGAAGAGCAGGCGGCTCTGGCGGTGAGGATGTTTTCTTCGCGGTCCCGAATTGTTTAGGCTTTGGTACTGCTAACCTGCTGACCCATATGTCCCTCCTCCCCCGGGATTAAATAGGGAAGGGGGGGTCCGGCACACGCTGGCACTCGCACAGGCTCACACTCGCCGCACGCAAGCAGGCACCGCGTTATGTAACAGCCTGAATGAAGAAACGAAGGTCAGTGATGGAGGCATCCGTGTGCAGCACAATAGCGAGAGCTCCTGGGTGCTGGGGCTGTGCAGTCTTTAAAGTGAAATAAAGCTTACGGCAGAAACTGGCGTGTGGTTTTGAAGGGCTTGGGAAGGAAGAGAGGAGAAGGAAGAGTGGCAGGGATTTGGAAAAAAAAATGTTTGGGTTTTTCAGATGATGTAATGGAGTTGGCAGAAAATACAAGTCTACTCCTAGAGTGCAAACAGTAAGAGAATTGGAGCTGGCATTCTGTGCTAATGTTGCATAAATTAGCGTATTGGAAATAAATTGACCTACACACTACACATCAGCTGATTATGCCTTTCTCATAGTTAAAACCTGAAAATACAGAACCGTGCAGGAAAACATAACAATCTTAACATTTTGGTCTCCTTGAAATCAGGGCTTGATGGATTAGGTGTTAGGTGTCCCTATAGACTTCTATCTTTTTTTGAAAGGCTATTGAAGTAGAATTTGATTTCTTACTTTTTCTTTTTTTTTTTTTTCTTTTTTTTTTTCTTTTTTTAATATGGTCCTTTTTTATGTCAACAGTGTGACCTTAATGTGTGACCAGTATAGGTGAAATCATTTTTAGAACAGCTATGTTATAAGCTCATATGTTCGGCTGTGTATTGAGTTCAAGAATCGCCTGTTTGGGTTGTGATTCTGCAATGTGTTGTAAACTGGCAGGTCTGGACTCTGGTGTAATCTGTACAGAGGAGTGATACATAAATACTTAAATACACATACATACGCACATGCCTCTCCTAGGTGTAAAAATCCTTATTGTTTGACTTAACTTTGTAAAACACTAGAAATATTTGTTTCGTATATTTATTTTCATAGCTGTACCTGCTGCAAAGCTGCTTTGATACTTCACAGTTTATAATAACCAGTTTACGTAGGGAATGAAGAAAACAACATAGCAGAAAAGGCTGTTGATGAAGAAGTGGGGAGTCAATTATCAAGTGAAGCTTTAGCTATTATAATGCTAGCATTTGAAAATACCCTGTTCCTTGATATACATACATGTTTGGAGTGCTAGGTCCTTATGTAACTTGATTTTTATTTTGTGAAGGCTATACTGTTTGTGTTGCTGTGTAGAATGCTAAACTGAAAACATCAATTTAGGAGTTATCAAATGCACCTTTCAAATGGAGAATTGTTACCTGATTTATTTAGCACACATGAGAATGCATGCACACCTACATGTTTCAGAAAGTTACCTGCAGTCTGATATCAAAACTGATCATTAGGAAGATGACGCCACACACGGAAAAAGCAGGAAATGGATAAAAAACCTGGTTTTCCCCAAAAAGAATATTTTTACTGTTGACACTAATTAAAATTTTCCTAAGAGCAGTCGGTGTCCAGCAGGTTGAATTTCAGTCTGTGTGCGTTGTGCAACAAGGGTTTGTGGTTGGCCATGGTTAGTGGAAGGAATGCTTCACTCCCCAGCTCTGGCCCTGCACTGAGACTGTTAGGTGCTGTTCATTTCGCTTCGAGGGCTTTGACATCCGTGGAGTTCTCTCCATGCTGCAGTGTAAGGCTTAATGTTCTACTCGTCCCCTTAGAAATAGTCAAAATTGAACAAACTGTATTTTACAGGCAACTATTGTATCATTAAAAATGAGAAGTATATAAAAAGCTTTCAATCTGATAAAAAATGATCTGTGTGTTGTGTGTTTTTTTTTTGTTTTTTTTTTTTTTTTTATTATTAACTGAGCTCTTGGTCTCAGTGATAAGTCAATAGAGAGAAAGTCTTGCCAAAAAAATAAATTTTAAAGCAGCTTTTACATCATTGGAAGATGCTGTGTGTAAATATTTTTATGATGCTTCCTATTTAATAATGAAAACCTGCAAGTATGTAGGTACTTGTTTATTTTCTGTTGAGGTACTGTGAGTATTTGGTATTTTCCAGAAGCCTTTGGAATTTATTATAACCTATTAAGCCTGATCTGCCTCTACTGATAGATTGGGGAAGGCTTGCTTTTTGTGTTTTGTTTTAATTTGGGTGATGGTCCACAAGTAGAGATGTGACATTGTTAATAATGAACTCAGTAGGTTTGTGGTGTTCTTTTATTGAAGAAAATCCTTCCTTGCTAGATTTTCTCCATTTCTCAATTTAGACTATTTCACGGAGCATAGTTGTGGTGCAAAATTTCATTAATTGTTTTCAGGAGGACTCTTTGAATTTCATAAACTTGAATGTTTTCTGTAGGCTCTTTGGGTTGCCTTTCTCATCATCGAGGGCTATTCTGCATGCACCACTGCTTTAGTCCTGTTTTGGTAAATGATATGTGCTCTGAATCCTTTAAAGGACAACATTATTTTAAATGTTTGTAGCATAGGAGCAATAACAGCAGCGGTATGTTGTTCTCTTAGGAACAATACACTTCTCTTATTTCAATAAACTGTAACCTATTCTCTTATTTTATTTGCTTTAGAAACATCTCAGGAGCTCATAAACCAGTATGTAAATACTGTTATAGTTGAACCAAATGCTGTAATTTTAAGAAATAAAGAACATGTTTTGTAATTGAGATTAATAGGCTTTCTGACAATTTCAGTTTGGGGTATAGTACTATGTTTGAATGGAAAGGGCAATTTCAGCTTTGTGAGGTGGTCTTTTTTCGTCGTCTTTTTTTGTTTGTTTGTTTTTTGTTTTCTGAGCTATAAAAATGTGTGCTGGGAAACTTCTGGAATGACTCAATTGATCTCAGTGGATTTAACCCGAGAGCTATTGCAGCGAAGAAGAGAGTGGGGACAGGAAAAACCCAACCTAGTTTTAAATTATCTCTGCATCACTCTTGACATTAATTCATGAACAGGTGATCCATTCTCCGCTGAAATATTTTTAAGAACGTGTTTTTGGTGACACACAGTTGTGGGTAGAGGTGTAAATAAATAAGTAACAAATGGAGGTATATGTAAATGCACTGGCAAGTCTGCATGCTGTGTAGCTGAAGGGCTGTTTGCAGACTCTGTGCTCCTTTGCTTCTGAACACGAAGCCAAGGGGCTGTGGTGGGGGCAGCAGCAGCCACGGTCGTGTGGTTGTGTATGACGGGGCAAGGGGAATGCTGGGCCCACAGACTTTACAGGGAGCTGTCAAAAAAGAACAATATATGTGACTTAAGGTCTTCAGTTTCTGTACTTTGAGGCAATTGTCACATCCTCAGCTGACTGTCCATCTTGGGCCTTTTAGCTGTAGGTGCCTTGTACCATCAAAGCCTTCCTGTCACCTCAGTTCTTTGGGGCAGGGTTTTGTGGGGGAAAGCAGTGGCTGCCTCTCAAGTGGAGCCGATTCTTTTTTCTCTGTCACAATACACTTACACTCGGACCTGAGCTTGCTGGGGAGATTCTTTAGTTTTCTGAATTTCTGTGGCTTTGGTGGAAGGGGAGGTTCCTACAGGTAAGGTGTTGGAGAAACTTTTGGATGCGTGGAAGCTTCCACACTTTATATGTGGATTTCTGCTGTCTTGTTTTCTCTCCCTCTCATTCTGTTTTCAAGTATCTTGTGTTTCACCTATTGCTGAGGCAGTCTTTGTAACCCTGATAAACAATTCTGGAAATGTATTTTACAGAGCCATTAATTTTAATATGCTATATACCGATGGCTGGCAGACAGTCCATGCCACCTTACCTGCACAGATTTGTGTAGTTATGGAGAGGAGGACCCTGCAGAGCAGAGTCTAAATCCTCTGCTGTCACTGGATCCATGTTACACAATTCATGTCATAAACAGATCAAACTTCATTTTAAGGGTTGCTAGCTTTTTTGGCCCCAGTGTTCTGATGATTAGAAAGCGTCTTCTCACTTCTTACTTCATTTGTGATGTTTGTTTGCTTACTTCTTGAAATGCTGGTTATTAAAAATCTTGGGCTGAAAGTGAAGAAGAGGCCGGTATTGCATTTTGTGGTAGCTAAACTAAATACTGAGCTCTGTTCTCTGACTCATGGTTTGTTTAGCACTTCAGCATATCTGTTGTAGATGGTCTGTGCTGATAGAAACAGGAGAATAGCTTGGGCTGTATGTCATGAGTTAATTGTCTAATTTCTTGAATGTAAAGGCTTGAATTATTCTTCATACTTTTATCTGAAGTCTCATCTAGGTATGTTTCATTCTCTGCAACAACTGAGCTCTTCAGAGACTGAATGTATGAGGGTGTGTACTTTTATGAAGAAATTGTGGGGCTTATTTTACAGCAGTTTAATCTTATAGTTTAGCCTCATTGCACTGTTCATTTGGAAGGATCCCCAGGTGTTTTAAGCAAAATGGTTCCCGATAGTGTTTATTACTGAAATCCAGACACTTCTTGTGTGCAGTCTGACAGCTGTTTAATGGTGCTCAGCCATGCTAAGCAGATCAGAACAGAAAGTGAAGAATACCATACCTGATTGAAACACTCAGAGGGATTTTAGGTACAGATAATATAATTATCTGCATTGGAATTGGGTCAAACAGCTCTATTTCAGTAGAAAATTACTAGATATTTTCAGTGGTGGTGTATGGTCAAGAAATCGGTTTGAAATATCTTCCTGAAAATGATACCCCCAGCAGTGAGATAATCGAAGATCCTGCTGCTTACCCTATTGTGATCACCAGTTATGGTATGATCAATGTTTTCTTCAGGTATTTCCAGATGTATTAATTGTTTGGTCCCATGCTGGTATGTGAAATCTTACAAACCACGGGGGACAAGTGTGATGTTGCAGGTCTTGCTTTGTAAAGCAGGTTCCTATACAGCTGTGTTCTCTAAGTAGCGAGTTGCATTCCTGTATGTGAAGTGTGCTCTTATCAGCAGAGGTTCTAAAAATGCTTGTAAGGCACCTGTGGGCACTAAGCCAGTAGGAGATGGGGGAGGTGGGTGTTGCAGTCTGTTCTTTCAAGGATATTGGGGTGCATGGGGAAAATATACAGCTTTTTTCAGTTGTCTTCAATTTCACTTTCCTTATAATCTCGCAAACTGGAATGTAAACGTAAGATCTGTAAAGGATTAAAAGTTAAAATTCATGATCAACCGAATACACATAAATGTTCTAGTAATCATGACCAACTGCAGAGTCTTTCATTTGTAATTTAATCTAATAATTTCCATGCACTTCTAAAGGAACACACTATGGAGCTGGCAACTTCTGAGAAATGGCTGTGCTGTTACAAACAGCATTTGAGCTGGCATTATAACAGCATGATAGATAGCGAGATGGAGAACAAAGTTAGCGGTTGAAACTGAGCTGAGAGAAATTGCTAGCAGAATGTGAGAAAGCAGAGTTGGATTATGATAACCTCCCTTGTAGAATCAAATTAAACCTTTTTAAAGGTTTTATTGATTTTTAGTTTGTAGTTGTACTATGTATTTACCTCACACGGGTACATGAGATTAATGAGGCAGGTGTAGTGATCACGGACTGAAAAACCGTGGTGCTGCTGTTCTTTTTAAAGGTTTCATTTTGTACAGACTGTGGGATGTTTACTGCGTTAATTGACAATATGTCTGTATGCTTTAGTTCTGCAACCGTTCAAATGGATTGAATGTGTTTAATATACAGCGGTGATGGAAATTAAAACTCCTGAATTCCTAGAAGGGATTGGAACAGAGAGCCCCACACACCTTTTTTTTTTTTTTTCCTTTTTTAATTACTTGCATAAAAATCCTTAAAAAGGGCATGAGCCTCCAAAGAGGCAATTTGTGTGGGGAATGGGGAATATATGGCCAAGAAAGCTGCAGCTGGCTTTTCAAATGTAGCTGAAAGAAATCAAAACAGAGGTAGACCATTTGGCTGAAGTGCTGTCAAGTATGCATCCAATAGTGTTGCCAACTCCTCACATATGAGAGAGGAATTTTTTTCCATAGTTAAGTAGAAGTGCATGCCATACACTTCTGAAATATATACATATATATATATATATGTATATGTGTGTGTGTATATATATATATATATATGCAAAACTGTAGACACCATGGGGAAGACTTAAATTATGTATTAGTAGAGCTTGACTGTTTTGGCACTGAAGCAAGGTCTGTTAGATACAGTCAAGGATAAAACCGAGGCCAAGGCTTGTGAAATACAGATTATGGGTTTTATTTTTTTCCTGTTGTGGTAGTGTGAGGATACTTTAAAGTAGGATTTCCCCTCATAGTTTCCCTTCAAAAGTAGAGGTGGGAAGAAAATGCCTCTTTATGAACTGATAGATGACTTAGCCGAAGTCTGTACCAAATGTAAATCAGTTAGAGGGCTGTGCTATATTGCATCTGTTAACTAAGGGCAGAAAGGTAAGGTTTAAACTATTCTTTTGAAAGAAGTCTTGAAATTTGATAAGACAGGCTAAAATACAGCTTTTGTTAATACTTTACTTGAAGTCAAAAACTGTCAGCATAAAGCATCTTCTAAATCCTGTGTATATTAAAAAATAAAATAAAATGAAACCATTCTCAAAGGAAACTAGGACATATCAAACACTCCTCTGCATCATACTTCATTTGTATAATCTTCAAGAGAAGTTTTGTTAGTCGTTTGTGTTGTCATTATAGAAGTTAGGAAGGGTTCTTTACTGCCTGGGTTGTTACAGAGAGGCTTTTAAAAAATTCTAATGAAATAGACTCTGAAGTATTAATATCTGACGTTGAGTCATAGTGTTCCTGAGATAATACACGTAAAAGTAAGTCTGTTAGCAAAAGCAGCTCCTTCTGGGGTTGCTGCTTGGAAGAATAATGGAGGAAGAAACATGTAGTGATGTTGTACTTCCAGTTTCTAAGCATTTTTGCCCATCTGTCAATGTCCAGCCAGTTTTTATACTCAGAGTCTTTAAAAAAAAAAGTGGGTAAGTAATTTCTACAGAGTTTGTTACCATTCAACACTCTTAATGTTTGTAATGGTATATTATTTTCTGCCAACACCAGGTGTATTTTAAAAATCTGAAGTAGTCTGATTTTCATGAACATGAACCTGCAAGAGGTCAGACCAAGGTCAGTCATACGTTAGCAGCACGAAAGCCACCCTTGGCTGTGCTGGAGTTCTGCTCTCTCGGCAGAAGACTTAATCCTGTGACAGTTTGTATGTGTGTTTAATACTAAGCGTTGTGAATGATTCTGTTGATATCAGTGACGCTACTTCACTGTACAGAGCTAGGGGTGTATGTGTAGTAAAGATCAAGGGAGGACTGCCGGTGATGGAACTGCACTCTGAGATTGTTTAAGAAAAATACAAAATTCTAACACCAATGAGAATGACTTGGGAGAAAAGATGAATTAACTGTTTTCAGGATAGGTAGGCCTGGGTAAGTAGTTGTAATTATTTGGCAGATATGTTGTTACCCTGCTATAATTTTGTTTGTAGGATCATCCTATGGCTCTGTTGCTGAAGAAGGATTTATACCCTTACTGAAGAACAGCTGTTAAGACATAAGCAAGAATTTCCTCATGTATGGGACCTGGATTGTGGTTATATGTTGCCGCATATAGAATGTGTTTGCTAAAATAACCTCAAAGTTTTGTTTTGCAATTGCTGAAATCCTAAGGAAGGGAAAGGGGAACAAATAGTAGGGACTTCTGAACAAAATCTAGCAAGCTGACTTTTGAGGTGGCCTGGCTTATTGGTATTTATCTCTCTAGATTTTGGCTAGTTGTCAAAATCTGTTCATGCTGTCTTGACTGCTGCTAACAGGGTTTGACCATAACTGAATTCTCTTCCTTTTTTTTTTGTTTTTGTTTTTGTTTTTTTTTTTTTTTCAGTAAACTACACTATATCCCTTCACCTCTTTTTAGAAATTCGTGGCTTTAGTTTGTGAGAAGTTGCAGTTGTTAATTTTTTTTGACCATAGTACCTCACTGAGATTACCAGGCCAGGTGAGCAATGTCCCAGAGATGCTCTAGTGTGACTAATAGTGTGATATCCAAGGCTATGCAAAAGAATGAGGGAAGATAAATATATATATATTTGTTTGTTTGTTTGTTTGTTTTTTAAAGGGAAGCAAAATTCTTCTAAAACTCTAGCTAGTCATTAACTTGCCACAGCAGCATTTGTATCTCTCAGAAACAGGCTCAAGGAGTTCTGTCACTGAAATCCTTTGGTTTCAGTTTGCCAAAGAACACTCCCCCATACAGCATTCACCTTGTAGGGGATGATGACAAAAGATTCTGGACGAAGCCAGGCTCAGCAGAGCAGCTGGGTTTGTGGAGAGCCACGAGCTTCCATGTAGCAGGCTGTGCTTGGTCCCCGTGTTGGGCTCCTCTGCTCCAGCCATGTGCTGAGATGGCTGACGGGCATTCCCAAGCCCACCGTCCTGTTGTTTTCAGCACAGTTTAGAGACTGAAGAAGCAGCTTGCCACAAATCTCTGCAATTGGCAAGTCTCCTCTGAATTTCTTCCGTGTATCCTTTCTTTTCTTTTCCACAACAGAGATTCACAGCAGAATGTCTTTAGGGATTTGAGAGCAAATGATCACAAGTGACGAGGTGGGGACTTGTGCCAAGATACTGAAAATATTTTGTTGCGTTGCTTTTCTCTTCACACAGCAGAACACACACTGGAAGCAAACTCAGCTTTGGAAAGGCAGCAATAGAAAATGTAAAAACAAACCCAGAAAGGAAGTAAATGAAGCCAGAGGGGGAGCAGGGTAGTTTTGGATAATGAACAGTAAAAGAAAGACGTGGCACTTAAGGAAGAAGTGTAATGAAAGGGCACAGGGGAAAGATGACTGATTCAGAGAACAGTGTGAAGAAAAAACCAAACCAAAACAAAATCCACAAACCAAACCAAACAACAAACAAACAAAATACAAACCAAACAAAACCCCAAACAAACCACACATTTAGAAAAGGACTGGACTAGTGGGGGAAGCTACGGTGTCTGTTGAGGGGAGGGGGATTTACTGCCTTATTGCCTCTGGATAATTCATTTATTTATATTCTGTGATCTTGTTTTTACTATGGAATGTAATAAAATGTATTTTAGTGCACGGTGGGATCTCAAGCAGTTGCTTCTCACAGATTTGCTTCAGAACCCTATTGTTTCCCATGAGCTCTGACTAAATGTTTTTGCCATAGATGTTGCGCTAATGTGTTATATGAATTATTTGTCTTATCTCAGTGCTGTGAAATTAGAAGCCCTTTCGCACAGTGTGTTAAGCAGATTAAAATGAAAGCCTGTTTTTATGGTCCAGGAACAGTGAAAAAAAAAAAAAAAAAATTAAAAAGGTTGTGATGTAGTGGGGGGTGTTGTGAGGAGTCTTTATGATGCAGATGCATTTTGAAACCTAAATGGTGAGATAAGTTCCAAGCTTCTCCTAAAATGGTTTATATTATTTTCCCTGGTACCTTAAATGAAGGGGAAGAGCTTGGGATTGTTAGTTTATACAAAAATACCTGTTGTTGTTGTCCTTTGAAATTAATTTCCTAGGCAGCTGTGCAGTTCCTTCTCCAAAACCTTATCAGTGAGTAAAGGGCTAGTTTCTAGTAGACAATCTTGGGACAAATTTTGGGCTGTTCTGAAAAGCACTAAACAACATCATATTAGAGGCTACTACCAACTTCCTGCCTTTTTTGTTTTGTTTTGAAAGAGAAATTGCTTTAAAAAGCAGTCAAGTGAAGTGATGGCTTTGCAGAGGTATGTGTGAAATTCTGGATCCATGTTACTCTGTCTCTTGAATTCCTGCCTTGTGTATCAATCCCTCCTCCCTTATGGGTAGAATATATTTTAGTTACAACAGTATTTTATTTCTACCGACTTACTCTAATCTTATTGTCATAACGTTCCAAGACACTTTATATGATAACTACTCTTCTACCTGTGTGCTATTTGTCACATTAAAAGTCTGAAGCTATAATGAAATTACTGCAGATGTGACACGTGCTTAAGATGAAGAATATATTACTGTGAGCAATAGCTTAATGAAGACATCACATGTTATTGTAATATTTGGAGGGGGCAGAGCAATGGTGTGATGTCAGAGTGAACATTGTACTTTTTCTGGACTTGGTTCCTATTTCTGTAGCCTTCTCATTAGCTTTTCTTATTTCCCTATGTGGAAATAAGGAACAAGATAGTGTATTGCTACATCAGTAATGTTGCCCTTTGAGGCCTCTTCAGGTCATGATGAGGGCTGAGAAGTCATGAAATGCTTATGTACTGCAGTGTATGGAGGTTTAGGCTGAGATGCATTGAGTTTCAAATCATGAGGACAGAAAAAGGAAGGAGATGCAGGAGAGCTGACCTGTTCTCTACCTCTCTGTGGAGTCAGTTGGCAGCAGAGGGCTCTTGAAGTGCCATACAAGGTACTTCAAAGTTTCATTTCTTAGGCATTTCCTTTCTATGGGAAGACGTGAAAAGAATTGAAATACTATATGTCATGTAGCTTCAGGTTGCTAATATGTGATTGTATTACAGAGAAGGATTAAGGGCACTTTAAGGAACTGGAGATATCCAAAATATTGTTAGTCATCCTTTCAGCTTTTTGTTACCAGTATCTTGCTGAGGCGGGTAACTGTTGAAACTGATAAGGAAGGCCGGTTGATGGTTCAAGTCCGAATTTGTATTAAAGTGAACTTTCCAGCAAAGGGGAGAGGGGTCACTGCCATTGCTTTTAGCCAGAGAGACAAGCCTGATACCTGCTTTTTGTTTCATATGTTTAGGGAGTGCTGGAGAAACCTGTGTTGGACAGACTTCAGGGTAAAAGAACTTTGAATATCACTAGTTTAAGTATTCTGACAATCAAGTAACTAGTAAAATTGAGAAACATGCTAGCACAGGAAAGAGGGAACCAAAGATGAAATTATTACCCCCTTATGGATCTTCTCTTGTATTGGGAAATCTGGCAAATATCTTGTTATTAGTACATTTGGAACGGTGCATTCTGCATGTGACAACATCTGTACATGTTTGGTGAGAAGGGAGAAAGCATCCTCTAACAAAAGAGGCGCAGCTTTGCTCACAGCAATTGATGCAGATGGATTCTCAGTCAGGGACTTGATGCTGAGTTTCTTCTGGGAGAACCAAGCTAGAATTCTTCCCTCAGAGCCAAAGAGAACTGGAAAAATACTAAACCAGAACAAAACCATACAGGTTTTTGCTGCCTCCTTCCTGGTTCTGAACTTAGCTTAGATAAACAGGTTCAGAATAGCGATAATGCCAGCTGTCTGCGTTGAGAGGACTGGAGGTTTGTGTACCTTTCAGAAGCTGCAGAAGAGATGGAATCCCAACCATCAATAGGCTACAGACTTTTCTGGTATCAAAACCCAAAGCAGCAATTAACAGAACTGAATGTTGCGCTGTGAATGGTGCACCACATATGTCAAACACAGGTCCAATTAAGCTGGAGGTTTGAATTAGAGCTTTTCGTACATAAACCAGCCCAAATAGCAACAAAAAAATTCATCTTGGTATGAAGACCTCACACTGAGGTGTCACATAAATCCTGTTGTTAATGCGGTGACTCTCTGTTAATTTTCATCACTGTTATGTCACCAGCTACCTGGTTTAGGTTTCTGTTGACTCTCTAATTTTTGCATCTTTCCTGAGATCACTAATGTCCTGAATGAAAAATCATGTTTTAGGAGTAGAAATATCTCTTGAAATGGTATTTCCTTACCTCCTCAATATACGTGTGTTGTCCTTTTCAAGTGGGTAGTGCTGCTTCACAAGAGACGAGGGAAGATTCTGCTCTTTCTGTTTGAATCTTCCTAATGCAAGTGTTACCAAGATAGTATGTGTTAAATCTGCAGAGAAAGAAAACTGATTTCTTTCTTCTCTGTATGGTGGAAGGAAGCAGAAGAAGTTTTGCTCTCAGTGTTTGTCACACCCAAATGGGCATTGGAATCACTTTTCTAACACAAGAATTCTTTCTAAAAATACTCTTATTCAAACTAGCAGCTTGTTTTAAGCTTTCATTTCTGAGCTAAGCAGGTTCCTAAAGAGCTCTCTTTCTAACATGGAGACAGTGGGAGCTGTTGGATATTAATATTTAAGTGAAATATTTCTATTCCTAGAGGAAAGGTGCATCTTCAGAAAAAAGTGAACATCTGCTTAAATGACAGTGACACATCTGTTGTATTTAATTTGAGTGAACACTTGTGAAAATTCATCTCCGCTTATGGGTCTGTGTGGTTTTTGAAACTCAGTTCCCTTTTAGTATAAGATTTTTTTTTAAATAAATGGGATCAGTAAGATGTTTTAAATTTGTGACTGAGTGCCAGTTAGGAAGATGGAGGTGCCAAGCTAGAATTATGGTGTAATTAACCAGTCAGTAAAATATCCTGAATATGAAGGTTTCATTCAAAGCGTTTTACAAGAAGCTTTATCAAGCAATTCTGAAATAGCAAAGGAAGGTTTTAGATAGCAGCAAATGCAGGGGATGTGGTGTCCCATTAGCAGAGATTATCTCCCAGGCTGTTTTTTTTAATTGACAAAATTATAACAAATGACAGACTGCTGGGATCAACATGTTGTAATGACCAATTAATGGAAACAAGGAGATGATTTTGTTTCAGAAGATTGATGTGGGGAACAACCAGAGCAGATGCAGGTATGCTCATAAATTGTTAAATTGATGCACTGAAGTACTGCTTCTGAAAGATAAACAGCTGGGAAAGAGTTTGCAGCAGAGTTGATTTTTGTCTTAGTAAAATAAGTACTGACAATCATACTCATAAAAATAATGTTCCAGTAGATTATTATTTTACTGGCTTTATGCTTTGCATGTTGCAAGTGTAATGGAATTGAGGTCGCCCTCCCCTCAGAATTAATAAGCTGTGTTTCATTTCTGTCTTCTGTTGGAGTAACTTTGTTTTACTATTTTGCTTTTTCTCCTCTGTGCTGCTTGTTCTCCAGCCCTCTCAGTCCTGTGCCTGTAGGTGTTTCTCACTTACTTATTCCCTATATATCTTATTCCTCATGTATAGCCAAGTGGTTTTCAGGGTGAGTAAACTTTGTCATAGCTTAATGAAATTTAGCCTTGCTCATTGCTGTCCTAACAACCTTCCTTCTGGCTAGACAAAATTAAGCTCCAGTCTCTTTGAAGACATTTTTGCGTAGAGATTTGACAAGCAACTTTAGCCGACTGCTGAAAACAAGCTAAGATTATGGGCTGGCAGCAGTCACTACCAGTTCTGAATATTCAAGAGGCAGTATCTAGATTTTGCTGGGAAAAGAGCCCCTGTTACAACTAGTACTTTGCTAAACGGAGCTGCCAGCCCAGCCCTGCTGTAAGAGGTACCATGACCAAAGTTCATTTTTTTTTGCCATGAGGCTGATTACTAATGCTTTTGTTTTTTCTTCTCTTTGTAAGGTTCAGCCTGAGGGAAAGGAATGTTTTTCATGAAATACTCTGGAACTTAATTGCTTAGGTTAGCTGAGTGCAGGCCACGCAGCCCTGCAGGTGTAGTCTACACGTACACCCTGGGCTCACTGGAAGCAGCAATAAACATATGCAGAGGTTGAAATGGCTCTTGGAATGTTTCCTACGTAACAGTTCACTTTTAAATCAATTTATTTAGTGTTTGTAAAAAAGTAAAAGTACTGTCAGATTTTTTGATTGTGTTCGAGTCCGTGATGCTGGATATGTTATCAGTATTGTGTCATTATATAGTCATGCAATGCAAATAACAGTCTTGTCAAACAATCAAAATCGAATTTGTGGGCCCCTAAAGGCAAAAAGGACAAAATATTCCTAAGATTAGTTGCTCAAAGAACAGCATTGGTGCTAACGTCATTGCTATACTACACAATCAGAACTGTGGCATTGTGATGTACATGAAAGGAGTTTTTGGAGGGGAACGGCTTTGACCATTATTTATTCACTTGCTTTAGATGATACGGTAATAGCTATAACTTAAGAAAAAAAAAAATTGAATGTAGGCTCTGTTTCTTCCCAGACAGGCTAATGTTACAGAATCCTGAGGAACTTGTGCATTCTATGGCAGATAAGGCAGCTCATTTCTAAACTAAGGAATAAAGAGTTACTCCAAAAGTGATTAGTGCTCTTTAATTTAGATTTGACAAGTAAGAGAGGGTATATCCTGATGCCTGTATCAGATTTCCTTGATCCTTATGTGGAGGTTATGTGTGTGCCAATGATGCTGAAGAGTTCTGTCTTCAGAGCTGACACGCTGAAGAGTTTGGAAAAATCCTAGTGGTATCCTGAGTAGAAGTTGTCTTGGAAAGCATACATCCTGAAGAGCAAATGCAAGTTTCTCTCTGGGCTGAGGAAAGTATGAAAATATTGTTTATGTGATAGCTGATTGATGGGCAAATAAAGAAAATGCATCATATAGACTGGGAAAGACCCGAAGGTGGGAGAAACCTGTTCTGAGGGGCTTCTAATGCCTGGCAAGCAGATGGGTGAGTAGTGCACTCCACAGGTCTTGAGACTGCTTCAAGTATTTAACATTGGTAATTGTTACTTTAAGCTATGGTGGAATAATACGCACGTGTTATTTTATGTCCAACAACATTAAGCACTGTGGCAGAAGATGTTAACCTGGTTTGTTCACAAGCTCTGACTTTCCAGCTGTTCTAATCCTCGGTTATTCTGTAGAGGCTGTGAAGCTCCAGCCGTTTTCCTCACAAACAGGCGAGTAAGGTCTGCATTATCTGTTTTCATCTGGTTTCCCTTTCTTAGCTGTCTGAAAAGCATTAGAAGGGAAGGGGCAGGTCTCCAAGGCTGATAAGAAGTGTTATTGTGTTTCACTTTCCACAGTGATAGCTGCCATAGTGTTCTAATACTGCTTGTCTTCAGGTATGCAATATTGATACCTCTTACTCATCCAAATTACAGAATGTGGAGTAGCATCTCATGTAGGACTCCTCTAACACTACATAGATATGTATATCTAAGTTCTTCAAAATGCCCCTTATTATCTAACATAAAGGAGTGGACATTTTGACGGGATAATATAGGAGAGTGACTCTTCTGAGGATTCATGTCCAAACTGAGTCAGAAAATCACCACGAGTGTACCTGTTTCTCTTCTTGAAACCAGAAAAATCTCTGTAGAGAAAGCTCAGTGTGTCAGAGTAAAGCAAATCTGTATGTTAACACCATGGGTGCTTAAAGCTAGGAATGGGGAAGGAATCAGTCTTGCCATCGTGGTTTATAGCTAAGAATTAGAGGTGGTTAAGTTTATTCAGGGTGTACTTCCCCCACTTGCAACTTTTAGGGCAAAGATAAATTGACACCAAATAATCTCTCCCTAGTTCTTCCTTCTAGCCAAGCTTTGAAATATTAATTGCTGGGACACTGAGTATTGGATCTTGGTGTATTTAAATGGCATAATTTTCAAATTGCTGAGCATGGCTGTCAACCCAGCGAAGCTGAACATGATTTTACTGAGAGAGATGCAGCCCTGTGTACTTGTTAATGCAGGAAAAGTCCCTCCCTTCTTACGATTGTTGCATTCTTTACAGGCTTAATGCAGCTATTGGAAAAGTCATACTCATAATTCATTATGAGCAAAAAAAAATAGTCAAATATAGTGTTATGAGAATAGGTGGCCCGCTGCAGTTAGTCTGTTTCAGATCTAGTGCAATTATTGTTATAAACTGAGACCTTTTCAAATTCCTTTTATTCAAGCGCTATATAATATTCTTCATCTTCAAGTAATTTACGTCTGCCACCATTTGGGAAATACTTCAGATTGAATTAAGTGGAAAGAAACTTCCAGCTTCTATATATATATGCAATATCATTTAAATTTTTATGGCTAACTCTAGGGCCTAAATATGCTTTCATCTGAACTTACAAAGCTGCTTTCAGGATGTGCTCAGTGAATAACTGAGGGTAGAATTTGGCCCTTTTTACGACTATGTTGTATTAAAACAAAACACCAACAAACAAACAAACAAACAAGCCCCAAACGCAGAACCAGGAATCCTCATGAAATTGTCCCAATACATACTCCATTTTAATAGCTGAAAATCTTTAAGCACAGTAATTTGGAATTTAACTTTTTATTTGGCTGGAGCTCCCCAGACACGTTCATTTTAGCTACTTCTGACTCTCCAAAGAACTAATGATTTTATTCCAGAAACATTCATGGATCAATAGACTTTGAAGATTAGCAGGTCATGCCCAGGTACAAACTGCATGTTGTAAAACCCAGGCTCTTATATTTGCTTGAATCCTTCCTCAAAAAATGTGAGAAGGAGAGTCTTTGAACAACAGACCCCTTTGAATGGATTAATTCCTTGTGTATTTCAAAGGATTGAGAATATACCGAAGAAGCTACAAATGTGGAATTAATTTTCAGTGACTTGAGAATTCAGCTAGCTGACAAATAGTTTTCTTAGATAAGCCAGAATGCTGAGGATGAAAGTAAGACAGTGAAAAAGCCTGAAGAGGACTGGTGGACATTGAGTTAAATTTTTGCTTTTCCTGCCTTCCCACCTTGTGTTGTAGATAGAGTTGTACACAAACAGCTGCCTTATTACTTTGCCTTTTCAGTCACATTTTCCTGATTTCAGGACTCCGTTTTTTGTGCGAGACTGGACACTAACAACTCCAACCTCAAATGAAGATAAATAGGGCTAATTTGTGTCTGCTAAGAGTGCTAAATTAATCTTTAACTCTCCAGCACTCAGCTACAGCCCCTGAAATGGTCTGTTGAGATTTTTTTTTAGAGAAGCTTAACTAGATCCAAGTAGCTTTTGAAGGTCTCTAATAATTGTATTCCAGTGCTATGTTGTTTCACCCACTTGAACATAAAAATGGTGAAGTTTAAATAGAGTGGAAGGTTTGTAGTGGCAGATTAGTTAACAGTACGAACACAGAGAGGAAAGTGTTTGGTTTTTGTCGGTAAGGTAATCGTAGGATGTTCTAATTCCTTTTCCTTTCGTACTCTCTCAGCCTCAAGGTTGCCGTCTTCATATTCCCTTTCATTCTCATTCTTTCATGGGGATTTCGATTTCAGATAAGTTTACCCTCCCGCCACTATTTTTTTAATTGCGTGCAATTTAAGAAA
Organism: Columba livia; assembly: GCF_036013475.1. Taxonomy (NCBI): domain Eukaryota; kingdom Metazoa; phylum Chordata; class Aves; order Columbiformes; family Columbidae; genus Columba; species Columba livia. Next base: position 16,940,142 of record NC_088612.1, on the reverse strand, counting down.
AATACTTATTATTAGACACTAGAGAATCCATACTGAGGAGTGAATTTAAATTTATTCCTCTGCAGAAAAAAGTGCCAGTGGAGTTTGTAATTGATAATGAGCATCAGACTTATGCGAAATCTTATTTTAATAGTGCCAGGCTCCTTGCTCTGTATGCATCAGGCTATATGTGTGATGGAGGCTCAGTAACGTTAGTGGTAAATCTTGTTCTTCATCCACTGGCTTAGTAATGTCAGGTGCATTTAATTCTTTTATTCCTCCAGCTAGAAAGGCTATGGACCTGCAACCACCACAAGTTCTGTGTATGCACTCCAATTAGTCAATTACCCAAGCAGGCCTGACCCATGGTGCTGTTGAGAACTGAAAGACAATCTTCCCTAGGGCAATATTCTTTCTCCTCTTCTGGGATATTCCTGCTTTTTTATTTTTATGCTGTGATATAACATGGAAACCTGCATTTGGATGAGCATATCCATAGAAACTGATATTTTGTGGGCTTGCTGTGTGGAATTAATCTGTCATGAAAATGTTTTTGTTCTACTGCATTGTTATCAAAGACATTTTGTGGGCTTTCCCTCATGCCTATCTTTAGGGAAAAGAGATTTGTCTCTGTAGTTGCAAGGTGCACATTGAGTTTTTAGGGCCATTGACGGTTTAATTCAGGAATGATCTAATTAGGGATCCAGAGAACTGGATTCAACATATCCTTAAGTATTGGCTGTCCTGAGAGATGCTCTGGCAGATGGTTAGTTCAAAGTGAGTTTACCTTGGGCTCAGTTTCTTTAGACTGACAGCTTTTTTTACTCAATTAAATGAGACAACTGTCAAAAGAACAGACTCTGAGTTGATGCAAATAACTCTGCGGCACAGATAAAGCTTAAATGTGTTCCTTGAGTCAGCTGAAACTGTCAGGTGCTTTGAGTAACTAGTTCAGCCAGCCAGAAAGGCACACTGGCAAGTAGAAGAAAAGGTTGGGAGGTGCCTAAAAATAAAACAACTCTTGGGTTTTTGTTATCTTTCTTCATTGATTTTTACTTTTTGTCACATACCAATATGGCATGTTGGGAACTGTTCTTTGCTTTCACTCTTGTATGCAAGTAAGGAATTCTCATTATGTTTTAATTATCCTCAGAAGTTTATTTGTTGTTAATGTGCCTGAAGTCCTTAGGCTATGAAAGCATGAAAATAATGAGCTAGTATGATGGAGCTGTCAGGCAGCCCCCAAACTAACTGTCCTTTGCTCTGAGATTTCAGCTGTTTGCAAATAAATTAATATGGTTTTTTTCCTGGCAATTTAGAAATCTGTCTGTGGTGTTTATAGCTAAAATTCGTTGTGTGCTCTTCACCCTCTCTTGCCCCCAAGAACAACCAAAGCAGCTCTTCCTGGCCCTGATCTCACTGAGCAGGCAAGACCTTGCCTTTCTGTTCTCTCTCTTCATCCCTGCAGCCTTGGTTTCCTCATGACTTACTAGACTTCAGGAACTTTGGGGTAATGCGGAGGTCCCGCTGATGTTACACTGCTGTTTGGGTGACGTCTGCTCTGCACCAGGCTTCATCCAAGCTAAATTAGAATTGAAATTGGTGCAAGTAGACAAATTGTTCTCATGAATGAAGCAGAAGTCACTTGTGTGCTGCTAGCCTGAAAATGAGTTGCAGGCATCTTAAAAACCTGGCTATAACTGTGGAATAAGAACAGCAGATACTGAAGGAAAAAAAGGCAAAACCTGGGGTGCCTGTGGAGAAGGCTGTGATATGTGGGTACCTGTTGGTGTGCTTTGAAATGTATCGGAAACATGGAGTTTTCAAGTTCTACCTATGAAACTTCTATGTTATTACTTAGGTGTGAATCTGGGAATCAGAAAGTCAATGTTTTACTTTGGCCACATCCTCCTTGCCAGCTTCATTGCCAGCTTCCTGAGCAAGTGTTTCCAATCGTCCCTCCTATAATTATATATTACCCTGTTTCTCCTGCTGTCATCAGAGTGTAAGTCATAGAGGAGTGTACAATACCAAGCTCACATAAAATAAATGTAACACTAAGGAGAAATATATTCAAAATTCCTTCCTCCTTGATTAGAATGGGCATTTTCAGGACTTCTGTTGTTTGCTTGGCATTTCATCTTGACTGTGAAAGGAACATTGTGGTCTCAAGTAAAAAAAGCCCAGTCCAACAAGTTGTGTAGGGCTTTTGCATTAAAAAAACCCTGCATGTCACTTGATACATTTTCATGAACTTACTTGAAAGTCTTTTTAAACTCAGAGCATTAAGCTCTAATTTCAGTCTCAATGAAAATGCTGACTACAATGGAAGTTAAAGAGAAGTGATGAGAACATCAAAGGCCTTGTTATGTCTATTAGGGAACAAGCTACAGATCCGTCTAGCAGCCCAGGGGGAGAGGGAGCGCTGAAGCTGGAGCGACTGGGCAGCTGGGTGTGCTTGGAGGGTGGAACCTGGGGGCTCTGCATGTGGGACGAGTGTCTGGCTGGAGCGGATCTTGCAGGTGGGCAGGGCTTCTCATGCCGAGCTTGTGCACAAAGGCCAACAGCTACCTACTGTCACTTCGTTTTTTTTTTTTCTGGTTGAAAGATCCTTTTTTAGTTCACCTGTTAATGGGAATTGTTGATTAATAGTACAGCTGGGGGATAAGTATGTAAAGCCAATGCATTTATCTGGCACAGCTACTTTCAAGTATTACTGCAAAGGAATAATTGTAATAATAAAAGTATATAATTCTTTTAGCAGATGTTGGCGGAACAGATTCACTTGTATCTTCATGTGAACGTAACTTAAGGGTTGAAGAAATTGGAGAGTATTTGGTCTAACCTAATTCTAAGCCTTTTCCTCTATTGTTGTCACTGAAGAATCTTTTTTCTCTTTGTAGATAAATGTTTTTGAAGGGGGAAAAAAGTGAAAGTGAAAATAAAGCATGATGCCATTCATAGTCTTAACCTTTGAATTTTTGTAGTTCTCTGCAGGGCTGTATAGCTGGGTCTGTGTCAGACAAGTTTCAAACCTGTAGGATTGGTTTGGCCAAAGCTGTGCCATCCACTAACCTCTGAGGAGCACTTTGGCCAGCGGCTTTTATCTCCAGGGAAGAGATCTTCCAGACCTAGAACACTGCGGTGCCTAGATCTTTAGCCACTCATCCGTCTGATTATTATGCAAGTTTATGATGTTTTATTTATAAAAGTTATGCCTTTGGGCAATTGATGAGGCTCTGAAATTGCTTTCTGGAGTTTCCTTAAAAAGAAGAAGAAAATTACATTTGTTGTGCAATGCATAAGCAATGAATCTGCTGGTGTGGAAGGGCTTGGACTTGGCCAGCCAGGCACTGTCTAGGAGATGTGGGCATGCTCAGCTGGATCCCTCTGGTTGCTGGGCTGTCCAGCGGTGCAGTCAGAGCTGCTTTCTTGCCTGGCTTGCAGAATGTCTGGAAGTCCCTGGTAAGTTTTGTAAATCCTGCTTTTCAGCCCCAACAAGATTTGCAGTTGGAAGAAAAAGAACACATCATTTTCATAACCCAAATGGTACAGGCCTGTTTATAAATGTATCAGATGGCATATGGTTTTCTGTTTTAGTTTTATAAAACTATGGTTTATTTTGTTCACCATTCCTCCCATTTTTTTGAGTTCTCATCCTATTACAGTCTGTTGTACTGTACTTAGGAACAGAATTATTTCTATGAGTTTAAAGAGATGCTCTAATGTGCTTGTCTTTTAAATGTATTAAAACATCTGTGGATATCGCTTCAGTACACACTTTTGTCATGTCACAGTCAGATTTTTTAGCTTGCAGGGTTTCAACATTTGCTTTAAATGCATTTGCCTTGCAACAGAATAATCTACACAAAGCTTTGACACATTCTATCCCTAACCTATGAACTGGAGGATAAATTGTCATCAGGATGTAATCCAGTGGAAGTCAATGTATATGATCTTCTTTCCCTCTGCAATGTCCTACTTCATTTAAGTTTGAAAACTAGTTTTTGTTTAGAAAAGTGAAAACTGCTCTAGAATGACAGAAGTCGGTTTTTATCCTCAAGTAAGTGCAAATGTTTCTGAGCAGAGCCTGAGACTATTTCCTTGACAGAAGTCAGAGTGACCTCTAGGCTCTGGCCTGGTCAGGAGGTGGCAGAGCTTTGGCCGCAGAACAGGGGAGGAATGTGTGGTGGTAGAAGCATCTCTTCACTTAAACAAAGCTCTTGAGCTGGGTGAAATGCAAAAATAAAAAAAATAGGGGGACAACTTTGTGGTATTTCAGATTTATTAGACTGGTGTATGTAAAGGCCCTGAAATGGGACTACAATCAGGCTCAAGGAGGTTTTTCTAGAAATAGTTCGGTTCTGGGCTATTCGTGTGTTGATTGCTACTCTTTTTCATGTTTATTTTCAGTGCTAGTTGTTTGAGCTGTGTTATAGTTACCTGCCACTGTCCTGATGTCAGTGCTTAGTTGCCAGTTTCAGCTAAAGGTAACTTGGTGACTTGCTTGTTGATAAAGGATAAAAGAAGAAAACAGATTTGCAGATTAATGTTAACTGATAATCATAGGGAAGTGCTAAACCAGTTTCATAACAGTGCTAATAATACGCTCTATTCTCATTATAAGGCTCCCTGTTATGATTTCATCACGATACAAGCACGTGCACTTTGGCTCCTCGCTGCATTGAGCCCTGGAACTGTCTGTATTGCCAGTGCCTGCTGTCTGAATGTGTGCGGAGGAGAAGAGACCCAGCTTCGTCAGCAAGCAGCCGTGCTTTCCGCGGGATTTGTTGTTCTGGAGCTCGCTGGTTCAGTGACTGCTGCCACCAGGTTTCTGTAACAGGCAGACTGGGGCCTGGGTGCGGGAGTGACCCATCTTGTTACCTCTGTGCACGAAGGAAATGAAAAAGGGCACTGTGTCTTTAAATTTCTATTATTTCACATGGTCTGCCTGGCGATAGACCTCCGTCCTAAACCTGCAGAGTTAAATTTACCCAGAATGACAACTGTATACTCAGGGTTTAGTTACATAACAGCAGTTGCTGCGTTTCACATTGCACTAATCCAAACACAGTGATAAAGCAGGCCGTGAAAAAGCTGCTCGTTTTGGTATGTTGTATAGGCAGAAGGATAAAGAGCTTTTGAATTTCCTTTTCTACGTTGCTGAAACTGTTCTCTGACTTGGGTGTTTGGCCATCCGCTGGCTCATTTAGTGCTTTAACAGATGTGTTGGCAGATAATGTTGTTTGTTGCACAACTTTGAGTTATGAAGATGGGCGAGAAGATGGTTGTGTTTGTAGGTAACATGCATATGTTGCCGTATGCATTTAGGTAATAGTACTAAGGCTGGCGTGCTGTAAAGGACTATGGTGATTAAACACTGCTCAGCTTTCATGTACTGTTCTGAAACTGCTCTTACCCCAGTTCCCCAGCAGCTCTTTCCAGCAGTACTCGGAGGAGAATCCTTGTGCTAGTGTAAAGCAATTACCTCTGCATGCTCCCGAGTCCACAGTGGTCAGATCATCTATCACGTATCCTATCATTAATGTTCTGGCTCAGCTCCTGAGCCCTGCTGAGAGCATGCCCAAATGCACTGTTGAGTTCCCTTTCTGACTGTAGGCATTCAGTCCCCCATGGGAGTGTTTGCAGAGCTTTGTTAAATAATAAAGACATTTCTCCAACTTCTCATGTGTTTAATCAAAATAGGAACTCTCCCAGGAGGTGAGGAAGGCAGAGGATGTACAGGACTTGGATTATTGCAAGAATTTGGAGAGAGCTTATCCCAGGCTGTATATTTCCTTCAAACTTTCTCTACATTGCTGCTGAACCCCTGTGCTTCTCTCTCATCCTTGTCTTATTTCAGAGACCTCTGAAGCAGTAAATGGTTTTTGTGTATTCTATGCTAGAATTACGTTTGCCACTGGGCAAATAAAAAGGGAGACCCTTCATGCCATGTGAAGAGCCTGAAGGTTGGGTGTTTGTACCTTGGGTGATCCCTGGAGGGGGTTCTATCTTTTCTGCTGGCAAAATGCCTGTGGTCTGCAGTGGAGCCTGGCAAAGAGCCATTAAAATGTGCCGTGCTCCCTTGTGCAGCGCCCTGTGGGGCTGCCTGGGTCTGGGAGCTGCAGAGAGCAGAGCAGAGCTGGGCACAGCGCTGGGAGCGGCCCAGGGCAGAACTGCAGCAACAGTCCCAGCGGGGATAACTGTCACGGAATGACGCTGTCATCGTTAGGGGATGGGTTCTGCGTGTTGAGTAGAAGCCCTAGGAGTCTAAAAGGAAGAGTGTAAAACGAAGGAAGAACAGAGATTACCATAAACCTTGCAGGGTGTTGCCCATGGAGGAAGTTGACACATTAGTGTTCTGGCTCTTGAAACTCATTTGTGCTGCATTCGGAAACATTGTTGAATGACATCAATCGTCAGCGATACCAATTAAACACAGGGATCAAATGCATGTTCAGAACAGTATCTCACTATAGGCAAATGCAATTCACATAGGTTATTCTTAGCCATGTAATTTGTTTGGGTTTTCCTAACTGCAGTCTTCCTAAAAATTTTTATGCACAGAGCTGCTAAGATTAGTTAAATAGCTGTACGCTGGCCTTGGAAAGAGTACACGGGAATTATTTGCATGGATACATTATCTTGGATCTCTCACACATCTGTTTGCAAATTTAGAGCTTTTACTAATTGGTCAAGAATTCAGAAAAATATAAAAACAATTTTCTTGAGCCAAATCAGTGCTGCAGTCTGCAGTATAAGAAATCAGTGCTTGAATAGGTGTCCAAGGCCAAATTGGTTTGTTTGAATCTGCCTCAGGAGATAATAAGGAGCCATAGTTAAATGATATTTGCGCGTTCAGAGATGAGGCTCACTCTTTTGCTACAGGATAATCTGAAACCCCCGACATAATGGATTTAAATTTCTGCATTTTTCATTTTGAACAGAGAGAGCTCCATTTTTGAGTGTTCCCTGATATTTGCCTTTTACTTGAGAGTTAATGGGCTTATTTTCTGTTTTTCAATGAACACATGTACTGTTCATCCCGTTTAGAATGAGGAGATATAAAACACTTGATTTGGTTTTTTTCTTCCTGTTCAGCTCTCCTGTGATTCATAATTTGTGTTCCATTTCTTAGATACTGTTGTATGAAGAGCCATTTTGGTTACTACCTTCAGAATGAGAAGACTCGAGAGTGTGACAATGAAAAATAATTACAAGTAAAAACCATGATTTCTGTCTCTTTTGAACATACTAGAAAAATCTCTTTATGGTAAATAACTGTGTTTCCTAGCTTCATCTCTGTATAGTTAATTCCAAGTTCTTAAAAAGCAGAAATGGATGTGCTAATGTGAGTAACTTCATTTTAAAAGTGAAATCAGAGATAGTACAGTCATGGCTTTGGAGTTCAAACTCGAGTGTTTAAACCGTTAACAACTGTAGAGTTGATGAATTATATGGTTTTGATAAAAAAAAAAAGGGGGCGGGGGGCTGGGGAGAGCAGGGGAAAGGGCCTGGTCTTGGTGTCTTTGGGCTTGAAATGAAACTGTTCTCTTCATAGAGACAGCAGCGTTTTCAGACACAGTTTATGTCTGTCTTTATACACCAGCAGCTCCAATCTCTGACTTAGTCTCTGGAGCAGCACTGCCGTGTAGTTTAAGTGCTTTATGGAGATCTGCAAAGTGGAAATGGTTACTGCCTTTGATAGCTAGCTCATCTTTGGCTTTTTGAAACCTTTTTCTTCCCCTTAGAACTTCTTTTATTTGTCAAAAGGAATAATGTTCTATGTGCCAGAAGCTCTGGTTTGGAAGTAGTGTCCTGAAGCTGTTGTGGGTTTTGCTGTTGGTGTTTGTTTTGGGTTTTTCATTGTTGTTTTGTGTGAGGTTTCTTGCTTTTCCTGATGGCCTGGATGAGCAAAGCAATGAAAGGGGTTTGTGTTGGGTTTGGTGGGTTTTTTGGTTGGGTTTGGTGTTTGTGATGGGGTTCTTTTTGTGTGTGTGTGCTACTGGTGACTTTTTTTCTTTGAACAAGGCAACTGCTTTCACCTCCTCCTTATAAAAAGACACAACATGAATCTGCTTGTCTTTCAGCTGCAACAACATTAATAAGAGATTTTAATACAAGCAGCTCTGTCACTAGTGTTCTGAAGTTTTCCTGGAATTTCATGGGTGTCTGAATGCAAATGTATTCTCCCCCCATTTTTTTTTCCTCCTGTTTGAAGGTTAGTTTTCTTTAGGGTATCGCTTCATTCCTGCCAATCTGATAAAACTAACTTAATTAAAAATATTACCATTAGATCATACAGTTCTCTTTATTAGCTTAGTCCATGGGGCTCCTTTTCCACTGGGAAATTATTTACTTCAGAACTTGCGAGAGTAGCCTTGACTGGCTTTGTTTAATGCAGCTGCTCTAAAGCTTTCCATCAGATTAATGTTTTTCCAGGTCTTTTCTTGCAGGTACACTGTTATTCAGAGATAACTGTGATTGCTCAGCTCTGCGGCATTTACTGCAGAGCAGTGCTCTGATTGGAGGGGTTTATGGCAAAACAGACACAATGATTTGATTTGGATGGTTGGTTGTTTACCCCTTTTCTCTTTTCCTTTTGTATCTTCCCTTTTTCCTTCCAAGTGAAAAAGTCACCTTTTGGTGTGTGGACTCTTGGAAGTCTTTATTTTCTTGCTCCAAGGATTTTTTTGGCTTTGCTTGATGATGGAAGGGGGAGGGACTGCTAGAGAAATGTGACTATTCTCTACTTCTCGCTAGCAGTTTGAAGTGCTAACATTGCCAGCTTGTTTAGCTGGAGGTCTCATCTGCAGGCTTTTATTTATACTTTCTGTTCCTTGTATTGCAGAGAAACCATGCTGTAGTGGATGCTGGAGCATCCTTAGTGTCATGTATAATCTACAGGTATAGGGTGAAGGAGTAGAGCAGTGTGTAAATTCTGTGCTCTAAAACAAGTTGTGGTGTGATCTCACATAGGTGACTTCACCGTCATTCTTGTATTGCACTTTCCACCTGACGTTCACATGTGTGTCTGTCCAGCCTAGTGTGTCTGTCCAGCCTAGTGTGATCCTCAAGAGCTCTTCAGACCTCAGGATGACTCTGGTGCAACTGATAGGTTGCAGTGAAATTTGCATTATGCGTTTGCTCAATATACTTAATTCAGCACAGACATGTTTTCTTTTTGGTCTCTGTCAGTACATCTAATCTAGAGTTCAAGTTGTTGTTTTTAGCTAAATACTTTTAAAACCCTGATACAGACCAGATAGACTTACTTTAATGCATCAGCCTGTAGAAGCAAATTGGTGATCGGCTACGGAGTGCTATTGCAGTGTATGGCTGGGGACTTCACGGTCTCAGCTAACGCAGTGGGCGCTGGGAACCAGCTGCAGGACTGAAGGCACCACTAGACACAACTGTGCTGGAGACTGGCTTGTTCAGTAATGATCTTTTAGTTGACATGTTTGAGATGGGACTGTTGTTTCCAAACATCTGTCTTCTGAAGTGTGTGACCTGTTTACCTACATGGCTATATTGGTCCGTACAAGAATTAATATTGCTTGTGCTCCTGCCATTTTTTAGTCTGATCTCTGAATGTTGAATCCATCCTTGAGGCCAAATCCCCCTCTCCTCAGACTAGCAGTCCTACTGGAGCAAAAGTGAGTAGGCTTTGTCCTCCTCATCTTGCCTGTTTTGTTTTCATAGGAGGTGACTGCTGTATCTTAGGCCATGCTTCATGCTAACATGCAGGCGGCATTATTTTTCAAAATGCTCCCTCCCTCATAATTAAAATTCATGAGCAGTTCCCCGGAGAGCCACCTGAGGTAACAGTCTTTTCAGTACGCCATTAATATACAGGAACACTGAATACAGGCATTTATTTGGCTGTGTTCGCTCTTCCTCACTCTTCCCTGGCTGGTCGCCTGTATGTGTTGTGGAACAACAAAACTGAAATCTGGACAATTTATATTTCAGTAGTGATGGGATATTCTCTCTTTTGCTGTCACTTCACATTAAGGACCTGCCACTAATAAAACTAATTAATAACTCTTGGCTCCACACAGAACACTTGGACTCCCTTGTGCTGGCACTGTGCCACCGTAGCTTTTGAAAGAAGTGCTTCATCTTAGTCAGGGACAGGATGAATATTTCTCCACAGTTCTAATTGGACAAAGTGCCTCAGCATTTCAAAGGCAGCAGATTAGCAGGCTGTAGATGCTCTAGGTAGGATCTCTTTTCTGTAGTCTCTGTGACGGTGAGCTGGGAGGGACCGTAGCGTGTCTTGTTTGGGTGCTGTGTCAGGAGCAGGACGAGGCAGCCTGTGCTGTGAGACTTTGCCCTGTACAGGGGGGCCCTTAGAAAAGGTGCACGTAACACCTGCAAAAAGCAGGATGTGTAGGTAGCATAGTTCCTTGCTCGAGAGGACAATGAAATACTGTCAAGGGATGCCTTTGGCTGTTCTAAAATCATCTGATTAAATGGTAGAAACTGTACTGACCAAATGACAATCTTGCTGAGAAGTTTCATCTCTATGGGAGGCTTTGTTGGCATTGTGATGCCACTTGTGGGTGTATTTTGGGTGTTTTCTTCTCGCTACTGACATAACTGTGCCAGCAAAATTTTGTAGTATAAGCTGGGCTGTGTTACATAAAAACGTCGTTCTGCTTTCTACTCTCATCCCTCTTTTTTCCGTTCAGAAATACTATTTGCGTGCACACTCCAGCTTCAAGACCCTTTCCGCTGATATATTTTTGTTCAAGTCAAGGAAGTGGGCCTGGGTGGCCCTAGTGATCTGGGATGTCATGGTGTATGTGTTTATTCATGGGCAGCTCATGATAAACAAGGAAACTGTGTCTGACACCCGTGCAGCGCTCTCTATGCGCATTAGTTTCTGTGCAGACAGCTGCGGTTCTTTCTTGACACCACCTTGTACTCACTTCATTAGGAAAGGTCAGTACAACAAGGAATATGGTTGAATGTGAAGCTAACCAGAGAATTTCCATCAAAGAAAATGTAATGAAAAAGAATGGGAATGTATGTAAAGAAAAGTAATTGCAAACAGCAAGCCCTTTTGGGTTTTCTGACCTGGCAAAAAAGAATCTAACCCCTTACCACCATTTTCCCAGACTTTCAGAATGTGCCTCCATGTAATTGGTGATTACTTTTTAGGCTAAGTTATTTTTCAGTGCTATAGGAAAGAAGAGGCTTCAAGCTTTATTAAAACAAGTGAGTAGATTCATAGCTGCAAATATCAAGCATTGATTTTAATATCCCATAATGTATCAGGCAAACGAGCATCTTTTCTTCATCACACCCACCAGTTTACTGTCAATATAAGACACTACTCATTTATTACTAGTAATTTGTTATGGCTGTGGATGTTGCTTTACTGACAAAGGTGGATTCTCTGGCAGAACTTGTTATGCAAGTTAAATCATGCTGGAGGGGGTGGCAAACGCTGGACTGGAGGTGGAGAAGGATGGCAGTGGTGAGAATACTCACAAGCCTGGGTGTCTTACAAGATTAAGGCTTTCGTAACTTTGTGTGCATGCGTGGTGGGCCAGTACTCAAGAACACTCTTGACAGATGTTTTTTCTGAGTTCCTGGTGCCTCTCAGTGCTCACAGAGCCTTGGCAGTCATGGTGATGGAGCTGCATCAATTAATATGCATCAGGTGCTAGAAAAGGGAGTTGCTTCTGTTTAACCGTACTAATGTCCCTGTTACCAGGAGGAATATACTGTCAAATACATATGGAGCTGTTGCTTTTTCAAGTTCCCTCTCCTGTTCATTTGTGGAGATAGTAAAAGACGTGAAGCCAGTCCAGCTCTTTTATGATGATGTATATCTGTAGTGCCATTGGCTCTACTGTCACTGCTTGGGAATTACACCAGTGAAACTATAGAGAAGAATTTGCCTCCTGATCTTGTTGCCAAGTCAACTTAAAAGTGTCAGTATTAAATTACTGAAGAGCAGCCCACTGCTCCGCAGGTCCTGGAGAAGTATTACAATCCATGTTGTACTGTTAGACGAAAGGAAGAGTCCCTAACTCCCAGCTTTATGCTTTTCCTAGTCCCATTCTTCCAACAGTTCTCCTTGATGTTACAGTTTAATCCTTTCCAGCAGAACAGCCAGTTGGCAGCCTCATGGTCTCAGAAAATATAGTAGTTGTCTCTTCCCCCTCAAGCATCAAAAAGGGGGAAGGTTGGCCGGAATTATAACTGGTAACTTCAGTTCCCTCATTACTGCAAAAGCTTTCAACTACTGCCATCTCCTTCAATTTTTGTCTGGATGTCAAGAATAAGAACACAGCTGAGCAGAAGTGTGTTTCTCTCCAGCTCTGTTGCACTGATTTGTTTTCAGTTACTTATTTCTGAAGTCGGAGGTGATGCACGAGTGTAGGATTTGTGACACCTGACTCTGTATTATTCCTGGGATTTGCTGTTCCCTCTGTGTCTGCTGTATCTGCTGCCCTCCTGCCCACCTTCCCCTTTGTGTCTCCATTTGTGGATGATTTTTTTGGTAACAAAAGCACTGCATTTTTTTCTCTTGAACAAGAGCTGCTTTCATAGAAATAGTTAAGCCAGGGCTGTCTTCACCACCGGTGATTCTTTAATCAAATCCATGTTTTCTAGGAAAAAAAATAATTTAAAAAAGATTGTTTCTTAGCTAAAAGTAATTTTAAGGTTTGCTAGGATTTTGTTTTGTGTGAGTTTGTTTGTTTTTATTTGGGGTTTTGTTGGTTTGGTTTTTAGGTGTAATCCACAATAGTGTGCTGTTGGAGGAAAGCAGATGCTGGGTTATTAAATTACCACTACTCTACAAATCCGCAGGTAGCAGAGGAAGGCAGGAGAATGCTGCCAGTGCTGGGCAGCGTAGGGAACTGTCTTGTAGTGGTTGTGCTTGAGGAGGGGAGAGAGCATCAAAGGAAACATGGGTGACAAAATGAGCTGGGTGTTTAAGCAGCACCCAAGAAAGCTTGGTTATGTAGATGACAGGAATGGAAGTCAGACTTTAGTAAGGCACAGGTACTGCTGAAAACACAGCTATTGTTGGATTTGAATTTTGCAGATGGTTTTTTCTTGTAATGACCATTTTGTTTCAGGGTGTTGAATGATTGTGTCTTTTCTACTGCTGTTGAGATGTTTCATTCCAAAGTTATTCCTACTTACAACCACTTTTTGATCCAAATATTTTTATTTAGAAATGGTGCTTTCAGTTGGAATCAAGGATTTAGATGGCTGTTTGCTTGGGGCTTTTTGTTTCTTTCCCAATATTTGTGCAGGTTCTTTGCAAGGAAAGTATGACATGGGTGCAGCTTCAGAATGCCTTGATTTATTAAAAAAAAAATTCCAGGTTTCACATCATAGTGAAATTCCTGGGTACACAGGTAACACAATGCTATGTGTTGCTTTAAATGTTGGAGTCTGATACAAGGCAGTCAGAAGCCTGGAAGTATTTCTACAGCTGAGTTCTTAAATAGGACTGTGGAGATGATAATGCAACGCTTGTTTGTGGTTAATAGGCTGAGATGGCAGGACTTGGTAGTACTGTCTTTGGAAGGTTCTCTAGAAATGTAGCTCTCTGCACAAAAACAAGGGGTGTACGTCAAATCAAAATGCAGGATCAAGTCCTGCTTCCTGCACTGTGGTACGCAGATCCTCGCCGTTGACTCTTCCCTTCTGCTATGGGCAGCAGCACTCCTCACATCCTTTGTCCACAGGGGGCAATGTGGGCTGCTCAGGCAGCGTGCTTTGAGGAGTGATGCCTTCCACAGGTTCCAGCCCCTGTGCTAGTAAATGTGCTCAGGGGAATTGGGAAAAGAGAACTGGATTGTCTGTAGCAGCTCAGTGAATCTTTTTTTACGTAGAGTTGTTGAAAAGGAGTGTAAAAATTGAGGAGCATGTTTCAATGAGCTGGAAGATGAAATGGAAAAGAAAATTGAAATACAACTTAGTGCTCCAGTTTGACGTACAATATATATATTCTAGAATATCTTGTTGGTTTTGTTATTGCTGTAGCTTTATTTCAGAAGTTAGAAAAAATAATTGTTTAGAGTCTGGCCTTCTCCAAGTATACCTGTTTAATAGCTTACTTGTTCAGAGAGATGATTTATTTGACTGGGTTCAGGTGTCTTTAGAGCATTGGTCAATGCTGACTTATTTGCCATTTGAACTTAAGTTGAATTACAGTGTTTGGAGGGCCAATACCATTTTGCATCTAACTCGTATTTTTGACTGTTCGCTCTAATGGGATAGTAGTGCAGACTTCAATTCCTGTGCATCTGTTATCTGTAAGAATCTCAGCTTTTGCTTCATTGTAGGATTCATTCATCATAAAAGAGAAGAATTCTTGGGTCTGTTACTTTTGATGATGAGTATATGGACTTATCTGGATCGTCTAAACAAGTTGTGCATGAGGAAAAATAAGAGAGTTTTAAATCAAGATGGGAGGTTTTATACAAAGTCTTTTTCTTGGGGATCATGCCTCCTGCATTGGATTTGTGCCATACAGTTCATAGAAAAAAATACATCATTTATTGATAACTGTATGTTGGATATAACTAATTTATTTGAAGTTGGAGGCTATTATGTGTTATGGTTGTGATATGACAGAAATGGAGAAGATTACTTGAAAGTTGTGGGATTTTTGTGCTTGCTAAAAAGTTCCTGCACTTCCTTTGAGTTTTCCATTGACAGCTATTAGCACCAGAAATTCCCCCTGTATTTTGTAATGTGGACAAATCTCTCAGTGAGTTCTACGTGGTTATACAGACACAGAAGGTGTAATTTACCTGATGGGGCTCAGTAGTTGCAGCACTGATCTGCCATTGGGTTTGTCACAGCCTCGATGTGTAAGTGCTAGTACGATCTTGGCTTCATGTTTTCTTACACAAGTTAATTAAATAAGGATTTATGACTTCTGATTTATTCCCAGAAGTGCTTCATATAAATGTAGTATGGGATTAATCTGTTGATAGCCTCTCTTGGTGGTGACGAAGGTTTTATGTAATGTATATCTGCAAACAAAACAAGTTCCAGCATGTTCATCTTTATGATGAGCAAGACATGGCTCAGGCTGGCAGGTACACAGCTCAATCTGAAAACAGAGGAATCGCAAAAGATAAGCTATGCAAAAGCAAAACTGTGGTAGTTACGGAAAACACAGATTGAATTACAGGTACTTCAGTGTGATATCTATCAGGTTATCATTAATGGCAACAGATGTACAGAATTTTTTGTGTGTACATTAGTTCTTGCAGCACTTAGAAAAAGGCAAAAAAGATACAGGGTAATGTATGAACAATATAAAGCCTGCATATAAAACCAGCATAGTGATTTTAATTTTAAACTAATTGTCAAGTGTTCATAATAAATCTCCTAATAATGGATATAAATAGAATCTAAAACTAGTGGCAGATCTCAAGTTACTTCCTTGACTGAAAACTGGTGGTCCAGGTGTATTGCCTGGCTGAGGAAATCCCACACCCACTGGTGACCAGATTCTGGGCAAAGGATAACTATGCTTATGACCCCTGCCTTATACAGTATATGTATTTGTCACTGAAAATCTTGCAAATGGCTTCTTAACATTCTCTTACATGAAATTGTTTTCAAAAATCCTCTCACCTCAAATGCTCTGGTTTTCTTTATGGAAGAGCAAAAGAATCTGCTGCTGCAGCTTAGGGAGTAACAAAAAATACCTTCCTGGTCTATTGGTTGCTATAGTTTTTACAATTCTGTGATCCGCCTATTGTTTAGAACATGCAAATGCCCAGGGAAAGGATGTCTGTCTGAAGATCCATATGCTCGATACTCAGTTTCACTGTCAGAAATTTGGAGTAACTTACTGTGCTACTTTTTATAGGTTTTTTCTCCTATTATTTTTTTTTTTCCTGGTAAAAAATATTCAAATGTCTGCAGTATGTATTGTTCTTATAAGAACTTACAGAGGCTAAATGGTCTCTTGTGTAAAGCTTAAAATCCTAATTTGCAGTTTGCCACTACATGCTAGTGTGTTGATGCTTCTTTCAGGTAAGTTTATATCTAAATAACTCACAGCAGTGCTGTAATTGTATTGGTGAGATCCAGAATGTGTTAGAGAAATTGGTTGTAGGGTACCACACGTGACTGCAAAAGGTACGTGTCAGAGGACCTTGGACACAGCCACTTCGTTCATCTCTGAAAGGCTGTACATTTATATATAGTTAAGATACTTTATGCAGTTCCAAGTAGAAATCTATGACACTAGAAAAGTTGTAGGAAAACAGTGGTGTCTTTAAAAATGCCACATACCCAAAAGTGGTTTTGGCCAGTGACTGTATTATGTCAGTGGCTGATCTATGTTTTTTTTACTTCCCTTTTGTGTAATCATTTAAAGTAGAAGTGGAATTTATTCAGCAGGCTCAAATTCTGACACATGCAGTTGAAGAGTGAAGATTTATATTAACAAAAAAGACATTTCCTAGCTATTTAATCAGTACAGAGTAATGTTCAGCTTTGTGTAGACTTTGTTATTACCTTGTGTAGGGCTCTTTTTTCAATTTGAATCTGCAATTGCTTTCCAATGATACCTTTATGCTTATTTTTTTTAAGCATCTGGTATTTAGCACTTGAAAGACTGCTTTGTTTTCCATTCTGCGGGCAAGTTCTTAAAATGCTTCTGCACGTTTTAAAGCTTTGTGCTGATTTGTTGTCTAGCTTTTTATAAATATTTTGTAGTGAAAACATCATGTAAGTCCATTTTATTCCCTTGAAGCTATCTATCTAGGCAGAGACACATAGGATAACACAGGAGTCCATTCTGTGACTATTATCTATTATGTTAAAGGGTTAAATAATGTACTTAAGCTTTTGTGTCTGCCATCAGGACGTAAGTTACTGGTCACTGGAATCCTGGCCATTCTGCAATATCGAATTGCTTCAAAATAACCTACCCTGCTGTTAGTGGATGCTTCTCCTGTCTGACAGAGACATTTGGACATCTCACCATGAAGATGCAAAGTCTTCATGGAATACAACTGTGATGACCTCTTTTCAACTTGGCAGTTTCCCATGGTGTGGAGGTGATGACTGAAGGAACAGCTTAAATGGGGTAAAAGATATTTCCACCATTTGCTGAAAAGACGGTGTTTTGCAGGTTCATATAACAGAAAAGGCAAAGGAAGGAGGCACGGGTGAAGTGTGGAGGGGAAACAGAGACTGGGAAAGGAGAGGAAGGTTCCTCACTGGCCATTCAAGCTCTGCTCCCAGTGAAAAAAATATTTAAAAGTTCACTGTTTTTCTGTGATTCCTTCCCATCCAAACATTCCGTACCAACAGAGGTACTGAGAAGAGAATGCAACTGATTGCAATGTGCCATAGCACTGAGGCAGTGGTTTGGGGGATATTTGGAGTTTTGCGTGAGGTAAAGAATGAGAAAAGATCTGTGTTGGGGCTGTTGCTAACAAATGCTGTGGGCTGCACAGTAACAGCAGTGTGTGTGTGTCTGTGTTTAGCTTGGCAATAATATTTTTCTACTTTGGATAGAGGCTCTTTGAGAATGATCCTAGAACCAGTTTTGCAGTGTTTATGTGAGTGATACAAGTATACTGGAGCAGAACTTTCATCCGCCTTCCCTACCTGCCTACTTGGTGTCTCTAGTATTGTTTTTACCTCTTATCAGTCCTTCCAAACCTGTCTGTCTGCTAGGGTGCATGTTTTACAGTATATACTGCCTCTTCAACTAGGCCAGCCTAAGCTCAAAAGACAGCTGATCTTTTCAAGTATCATCTTGGAAATCTTCTGCAGTAAACATAGGTATGTATGTAAAAGAATGCAGTGGGAAGATGATGCTGCATTATTGTATTCTTGGGTTAATAGTGGAATCTCTTCTTAAAGTAACAAGGAAATGGGAGGAGGTTCTGTCATTTGACCCCAGTTGCTCAGCATTTTGAGGGTAACACCTGTGTATGCACTGTGGGTGCTGTGATTTCTTAATTGCCCAGTATAGGGAATTGAATTTGAGGCTTTAACCAGCCTGAGGGACTCTGAAGCAGCGGTGTGTTAGAGCCTGGCTGGAGCTCCGCTGTTCCTTCTCCCTCAGGAGCAGCGGTACGAGGCAGCGCTCCCCCGTGCCTCTGTGCTGGGGTGATGATGATAGCAGGCACAGTCTCTTGCATGGTGGTGAGTTACATGTAGCTTTTGCTGAACAGCTTATTTTGATGTACTGAGGCTTCCTGCTCTGTCCCTTTAGAAACAGTTCCTGCCTTTCCCTGAAGACAACAGGATGAACATTTCAAATTGGTGTAACTTAAGATAGATGGGGGTTATCTTACTATGAAGCAAGTTAATTCTCAACTTAAAAGATACTCCTGTGACCATTTTTTTTGTCCTGAGTTCTTTACTTTAGTATCTTAACATCTCTCTTCATTGAAGGAGATCATATGCCTTTCCTAGAAGACACTTTCTGAGCATACAGAGTGAGTCTGTCACATATTCAGCAGCTTTAAACATTGGCTTTTAAATTTTTCATATTTAATGTATGACTATGAATGTTGAAACGTGGTATTTCAGAGTTTTGGGGGAAGTTTTAAACACAGGCTTCTACATGTTAGCTTTCCCTCTGTGGAGATGAGGATTTGTTTTTTAAATTAAAAACAATCCCCATGAACTTTAAACTTTATATAACATCTAAGAACACATTTGTCTTTTCCTGCAGTGTGAGAACGTATATGCCTATATAAGTATACCCTGGCACATGTTTTTTGCCTTCAAAATGGATTATGGGACAAAAGTGAACAGACTGCTCAGTTACTATGCTGGGATTTCTTATTTAATGCTTCCAAATTTAGATATTTTGTATGTGTTGGTTTGTGGCAAAAAAAATGCAGTCAAAAATTTAAACTGGCAATTTATTTTTCTGAAGGAGAATTAGTCATTAGATGAAACATGTATTTCTCCAATAAATGGTAATTTTCTCCTATACTGCAGACGTTCCTTTTCAATGCTTATAACATAATTAGGAGCATTAAGGACCTCGAACGGGAAATAACTTTATCTGTTGTATCTTAGCGGAAGAAAATGGAATTCTGGTCTGAGAGAATTTTTTTTTGAAGTGGCAAGGCAAATTAGTGTTGGTCATGTAGGCAGGAGGTGAGCTGTTGTACGCAGAACCACGTACGTTACATACTCTCTTGCTGTTTCTCTAAGTTGGTACTGAAGTTATGTTTTGTTAATCTCAATAAAGAACATTCTCCAGTATTCCTGAACATCCCATAGGTTTTTCAGGCAGTAGAGGTTCTTGATCTGAATTAACCCTCTCTGATTTGTATATGAAGGCAAACCAGCTTCTGTCACAGGTCATCTCATTTGCTAATTACTCAGAATTCAGAACAGATATTTGCAGTGAAATTAGCATGCGATAGGAGCATTTCTGAAGGTGTTTTGTGCTAGGAAAAAAAAAAGACAGAAGTTAGAGTAACATTTAGAAAAGTGTAAGTGTTTTTATTCCTGTGGACTTGGTTGCTGTATGGGAAAAGGGTGAACAATAATAATAATAATAAAAAATTAAATAAAGTGGAAGTCATATGCTTGGAGGTGGCCTGAAGTTATGGCCTCAAAGTTATATGGAAGGTCTCACCTTCTAAAGACTGAGAAAGGGAAACAACAGATTACATCTCCCCATTTGGTGGAAGCGGGAAGATCAGGAGTGGTGCGAGGAGATAGAAATTAGCAATGGCTGGAAAAAGAAGAGGAATAAAAGGGTTATGCATCTGGCAGGACTTATGACTCTGTTCTTCAGATGACTCAGGTCATTTAGTTGAGAGCCCAAGAGGACAGAGAAGAAACATTCATGGTGTTCATCTGTTTTCTGCCTTCTGGATGATGGCTGTTACCTTGCATGCTGTTTCTTTGTGCCGGTTTGTTTGGTGTCCCAGATTGATCAGCTCATAGCTAATCTCAAAATATATCCCCAGTATTCACAACATGTTTATTCTTATGAGATAATTTCTGGTACAGAAGAAAAGGTGGGGAATTTTGGTTTTTTTTCCAGTTGAAAGACATTTCCAGACCCTTGTAGTGAACAATGCAGATGCTATCATCTTCCCATTTCCTCCACTGCTACCTCAACAAGGCAAAACTCTGTTAGGTAAATTTTAAGACAGAGTGAGGATGTGGTGGGAAGGGTGCACTTCAAAAAGTTTGAATGTTTCTTACTCCTTTGCAAGTCTTTCTCCATCACACTGCCGGTAACTAACCTGAACCTTGTTAGGACTGCCTGCATTTTGAGTACCTATCTGAGCCCAGGTGTCATACCATACATATCAGATGATAGCTCTTACTCTTTGAATATACCTTTGTTCTCAAAGACTCCCATGTCTACCAATAGTAACTACACTTAGGAGGAGAAGGAAGGAATGCTGGTTTGCTGGAGCTCTGCTATGTGCGGGGACAAAGATCCATGGCTCTGGTGTTCACATGTTGGTGCCTCGTCATCTTGATAAGACACCAGTAGTCTTGTTTGTCATAGTAGTTATTTTTGTATAACAGAGCTGTGATGCATCTAGTTGCTGGCACCTTCAAGACAAAACTTGGGTGGACAAAGGAGGAGCATTGGAGACTGAACTGTAAAATTGCGTATGCTAAAACAGTAGAATGCTTAGAGTACTTAGCACTTGTAACTGAATAGCAGATGAGCTTTTGGAAGTGCAAGAGAAGGGGAAACGTTTCAGAAAAAGATAAACATTGTCTCCCTCCAAAATACAATGAAAATTTGCTAAACTCCATGCACAGTTTTATGTCTTAGACCTGGTTTCTTTGGGAATAGGACTTCAGGTCACCTGTGCAGCTGCTCAGATTCTGAAGGATGAGTGGCCCAGCAACAGGACAGGAAACAAAGTGAGCACTGAAAGTGTTCATCGCTGTGGTGCTTGTTAATGACTCTTCTGGGTATATCCTGCAATAATGAGCAGCTGAAAGAAGTACTTTATGTACTCTAAATAAATTGCTGCCAAGCCTTGTAATTGCCACAGTTCTGGCTTTCAGTAGACCTGGTAATGAATTTTTGAGTGGTGTCCCCATGTTGTGCTTGTTACTGTACTTGACTTCCAATTTTGTGTGTTCTCGTCAAGGTATGGATGTTGTTATCTGAATTGAATATATGTGTCCAATATTAGAAACAGTAGTGATGATGAGATTGAAATAACCCTGCAACTGACTGCGATTTTAGGTGTTTGTTGGTTGGTTGGTTGTTTTGTTTGTTGCTGTTGTGGCTGGTGTTTTGTTGTGGTGGTGGTGGTGGTGTTTTCCTGTAAGGCCACCTTTTCGGGATTCTGCTATATTACTGATAGGTGTGCCATTTCAGAGGGTACTGCCTGGAAAACCCAGCATATAGATTGCAAGAATGAAAGGATATTGTAGCCTCTGAAAGGATACTTTTATATATGAGAGAAAACAGATGCCGTCTTGGAAATGTAGACACCACTAAGGTGTTTTGAATGCCAGAAAATGCTGTAGGTTCAGATGGGCACGGTGAAGCTAAATGTCCCTTAAAGGCTTGTGGCATGTGCCTGTGATCAGAATTTAGCACGGTTCTTGCCTTTTGCTGACAAAACAAAAAGGAGAAGGAAGTGGTAGGGTGTTGGGGGCTTTTGTGTTTGGTTTTTCGTTGGTTTTTTTGTTTGTGTGTGGGTTTTTTTTTTAAGAGGAGAAATCTGGAGAGACCTTTACCTCACTTATATGAGCTCTTCCTGTATGTATAATTTAACATGGCACCTTATATATAATTTAACACGTGAAATAAACATAACATTTGAATTTCACAACTGGAACTCTTCTACTTACAGAAGTGGATTTTTTTCCATCTGTTCTTAATTTAAAAATTCATCCCTTAAATGAAATGAACATGTATCGTGACTTAGAAACATTGAATCCTAAGGTTAGAGGTTGCATGACACCTCGCATCCTTCCTAGGACAGTGAGCTGAACCATCGCACAAGGTATATGTTGAATTGATGCCAGTGTCATGACTGATAAATCACTTTCATGCTGCAATAGAGCCTTATTTATAAATAGCCCTTTAATAAAATGCTCTAAGTTGGCAATGATGCTTTTCAAACCCCTGAGAATACTGGCTCTTTCCTTGAAGAGCTTATAGTCTGAATTATCAGATAACCAGGAAGAAAGGCTCAAAGAAGAGAGGAGACGCAGTGGGCAGGGGGAAGGGAGGTGGGCATAAATCTCAGGAGAGCAGGTCCTGTTCTTAAATTCTTGTGTCGGCTTCTTATTTTTAGAAAGAATATTGTTCACTGACGTTACAATTGAAATCAGATAATGTTTTGGAGCAAAGCTCACTGAACAGACTCACTGGTCTTGATGGGTTTCGCGGAGGAAGAGGGGAGAAGAAAGGCTGTGTTAGGCACTGGGAGTAGTATGACTATGCTGCTTGCAAGGGAATTTTACAAGAGGTGAACTTACTAGTGTCAGTAGGCTTTGCTTCATTGATTTTTTTTCTTTTTCTTAATTCATTCCAGCTGAGGATATAACCCAGTGGGAGCAGTTAGGAGAAAGTTATAGACCTAGAGGGGAAAAAGACGTGGTTTTTTTCACCTATATTAAGCCTTTTGCCTTGCAATCTGAATCGCACCTTTGCTCCTAAGCAAGTGCTCTGGCATATCATGCACAACAGAAGCAACTTACTGTGCTGACCCTCTTCAAGAAACAGAATAGGGGTTATTCACATTGCCTCTTCTCTGCCTTCTGACATGTAGGTGTTTGACAGGGACTGTGAAAATGGGATGCTACGTTTAAAGTTTTTATCATAGAGGGAAAAAAATAGCCCAAAACAAGAAAATTGATTTAGTTTGGTGCACTTACAATTAAGCAGACATGCTGTGCTTTTTGTGTTTGGCTTTTTTTTTCTTTTCAGTCTGTGGAAAGTTTGGGGTTTATGTTGTTTGCTCATCTGAGTCTTTGAAATAAAAAAATACGTGAGTCTGAGAGACACTAGGCATTAATCTGACTTGCTGCGATATTTATTAGCCATAATCTGCAAGCATTGACTTGCTGTCTTTTATTTTGACTACAAGGCAGTCTTGGCTTTGGTGTTTCACTTATAGAACTGATACCGTTTTTACTTATCATCATCCTGAATCTGCTTTTGGTGGAATACCAGGGAAAGGAATATGGTACCTCGAGGAAAAAAGAACGTTTAGAAATTGAAAGGTGAGCGGAACTGATGGCTCTGCAGAAGGGGTTTAGGTGACCAAATACTAACAAATATAATAGGTTTGGATAGGGCAAGCCCTGATGTCCCTGTTCTCATTCAATATCTGAATAGACTTAATGGAGAAGCAATAAAGGAGTGATGTTGTATAGAGCTAAGTGCAGCAGTTATGTTTCAGTTTGTAATTTTGACTTTCCTCTTCCTCCGGTTAATGTGTGTGGAAGGAAATATACGTATACACATATGTAACAAAATGAGGTAAGACTTTGAAGCCATTATAGAATCATAGAATAGTTTGGGTTGGTAGGGACGTTCAAAGATCAGGTTGCTCACAGCCCCCTCTAGCCTGGCCATGAACACTTCCAACGAGGGGGCATCCACAGCTGCTCTGGGCAACCTGTCCCCATGGCTCACCATTCTCATTGCAAAAAATAAGAATGTTTTGGTTTTCAATCTTCCTTATGTATCTATGAGGAACAGTGTTTCTTCCATATATGTAAATTATATGTATTTCTCATATATGACAAAGTACCTGCAAAAGTTGTAACTTAGAATTTTATTTTTAAAAGCAGAGTTGTACAGGGCCAGGCCTGACATGTCCAATTATACCTACATTTCTGGTTTTGTAGTCTTAGCCACTGTCTTGTATTGAGTTTAAGCAGTTAACATTACTGGGAGGAAAGGGTAAACTAAAACTTGTTAGATTTGACAGTGTGTGTTGTGGTTTAGATGTACACACACAAACATGGAGAGTTAATTTCAGGTTTGAATTTACTGTTCTCTCCCAAATTAGATATCATCTGGAAATCTTGAATCAGGATATGACAGAGAAAGTGAAAAACAACTTCACAGAAGATGTAGATGATTTATTTTTTTATCATGATTTTACCTCTTGTGTTTAACATCCTGTCCACAGTGTGCTCTAGGAGATGCTGCTGTGGCTCTGGGTATGGTATGATAGCTATGGAAGAAGTAGAGTAACCCAATTTCTGGTGCAGTGTGGCAAACTGGAGTGTGATTTCTTTTTTAAATTTGTCATTTACATAGATATTCGGCCCTTATATATGAATAAATCTGCAGGTTAGAAAGTAACTGGTTGTGCAGAGTATTCCAAGTGATACTTCTGTCCAGTTTACATGCCCACCTTAGGTAAATAAACA
Source organism: Columba livia (assembly GCF_036013475.1). Classification (NCBI taxonomy): domain Eukaryota; kingdom Metazoa; phylum Chordata; class Aves; order Columbiformes; family Columbidae; genus Columba; species Columba livia. The sequence continues at coordinate 16,915,800 of NC_088612.1, read as the reverse complement.
CAATATGATTTTACATTAGTTAATTTCAGGAGTAAAACTTCAGGAGTAAAAATTTGAAGGGCTTGTAGCAGTACTTATTTTTATTACACTGCTGTTCTGTTCTGAATAAATTGGTCATTCTCAGTTAAGAGGTTTGGTTTTTCTTTCTCCCACCCTACTGCATTTGTTTCCTAGGTCTCTAGTAAGCAAGGTGCTTACAACCTGTTTAAAGCATCTCATTTGTATCTCTGCTGCTTACTGCATGTATCTCTAATTTGGGGAGAATGAGAGCAGTGTTGTTGTGAACTGAAATCTCAGCAAGCAACTGGAGCATTGGTAGCAGAGGGATGATGGAAATTGGGAAATCTGTTACTTTTCAGATGGTCACCTGTGGAGGATGATGAGACCAGCTGTTCCTGCTGAGTGTGGATGTGAGTTTAAGGTCTGTGAGTTTGGTGGTGCTGACTCATTCCATATTCATTGGAAATGGAAACCAAATGGAAATCCAGGGATAGAGAATTGGAGTTTTTAGTTTGTGGCAGTTATTTTTAGAGCAGTAATGTCATTGCCACTCAGCTGGTCTCATAAAATGGTCAGAATTTGTTAACAAACTACGGTCTGGTTATGGAAACTTTGCAGGCACTGGAGTTACGGAAAACTTTGTCTTTCAGTCTGTATGCCATCAGTGACGGTTGTAAAATATTTCCAGTGCGTGGAAAAGTTTGCTGGTCCAAGAGAAGTTATTGTATGTCAATACAGCATCTCAGTACGACTCCTAAGATATGTCAAATCAATAGAAAATTAAATATAGCCAGTGAGTGTTTTTCCTTAAAATCTGTGCTAAACTCATAGCTTAAAAATGTATCTTGTGGAAATGTGGGGTTTGTATGCATTGATCTGAAGTTTAATAAGTCTCTGTGTCCATTTTCTTCAGTGCAAGGAATTTCAATCTAGAAGTGATGATCAAAATGCTTTATGCTGCACCTGCTTGTTACTAGGAAAGATGAGTAAGATGGTTTTAATTCCCATTTTATAAGCAGACAGTTCTATAAGATCAGTATGGTGTCCAGGCTGTGGATATGGTACACACAGGTAAAATATGGTATGTTACTGAAAATGAGTGAATTCCGAAATATGAAGTATTGTTATTGCCACTGTACAGTGGTCAAGTTCTTGACTGTGCCATAATAAACCTATTCCAATTCTCATTTTCTCTTCATAATGTGCTGGTTTTATTTTATTGCACAGCCATACCTACATCCTTGTTTTTAACTTGAAGTTAGTGCAACATTTTGCTGACACTTTTCCATTAACCTTGCTTGGATGAAGATAACAGTGGTGTAGCATAATATTTTTTTTATTGATTCCATCCATGCCCTCCCTGAATTGCTAAACCAACACAGAGGAGTGAATAGCTATTTTTAAAATACCTATTATGATTAAAAACTGTAGATAGAAGACATGGACAATTTTTCTCTTATTCTGCTCTCTTGGTTGTCAGCTGTTATTGGAGTGATTTAACCTCCAGCTGGGAGGGTGGACAAGTAGCACCCTCTTGGATCTCTTTGCGGTGCGGGCCATGGAAACAGCTTTGTGGATGGCTTTGCACAGTGCCTCGCATTAGCCAGTTTTCCAAAAGCAAACTGACCTTTGCTATATAAGGTTTTATGTCAAGTAGATGATCAGACCCGCAGCCGCTTGTGCTGGAATTTCCTCTAAGTGCAGTATTAGATTTTCTGTTGTAATGGTGATACCAGCTATTATACTAGTTGGTGCTTCTTCCATTCCCCCTCCTGCTTTTTCAGTTCAGCCAGAGCTGAATCTTTTAGTGGCAGCTCTGCTTTGCTGCAGCCTGGAATAGCAGGGGCAGGTGGGACATGGGCCCCAAGCCCGGCCCTGCAATCAGGAGCTTCTCTGATGCCTTGAAACTGAACAAAAGAGCGCCTGAAATGTGTGCTGACTTACAAGATTCAAAGTGATACGTTTGTCTGCTGGGCCTTCTTCAAGCTGTGGAGGGAAAAATAGAACAAGCTTAGTTTTTCCATAATTTCCCCCCCTGTAGCCCAAAGGAGACTACATGGCAGAGATGTCTTCTCTAATCTCCTCTTCCTACCCTGCATTATTTTTTCTCCCTCTTCCTTTCCCTGTGTCTCTCAGCTCCCCTCCCCACACGCACACACGCAGACTTTTGACAGCACACCAGTTTTATTCTTGAGCTCTCTTTTTAGCCCACATGGGTGTCTAGTCAGTGCCTTAGCCCTGGCTAATACACAAGACTTTAAATAAATGTATAACAGCAGGTAGCAAGTGACTGTTGACAGGGTGACATATTGACTTAATATCTTGTGTAATGTGATATGAAGGATGTGCCTTTTGGTGTGTATTTTCATTTTAATTTTTTTTGTGTTTCTTAGGCAGACACTTGTAGGCAGTTTTGAGTAATTGTCTGAAATCATTAACATGTTTATTAAATAAGGAAGCAGAGTGCATTATCTAGCAAATCAATTATGTAAATGCACAAAAAGCATGAGAGATTAGTCTTTAACTGTTGCTGAACTGCAACCACTTTCCTAAATTATAGATGAAAGTGGGTTGGTTTTTTTTGTCACTCTGTGTAAGTGTGGTGTTAGGCTCCACTTCACTCTCTCGGAGCTTAAAGGAACAGCAATTAATTGGTGCTATTGCGCAAGAAGAGGGCATTCCTGATGTGCACTAATGAACGCCAGTGTACATACGTCCTTTCTATACAGGGAAACAGATGGTCTGTAGTGAAGAACAGAAGTAATCTCAATTGGAGGGTCTGAATGACAAGATAAACTGACAGCGAAGCCTTAGCAATTTATTCTCTCATCTAGACACTGGGAAAAAAATCACCAGGAAAATCTGTTAATCTCTAGCATTTTTAGCAGTATGTTTTCTTGTGACTTAAGATCAAATGAAATTCTGCCTCTACAGTTTTACCAGTCCTCAGCCTCAAGAGGGGAATAGAGCTCATCACTCGCTGTGCATGTGGAAAATTCACCCCTTTCAATTACAGCTGTGTAAAGGGGGAGGGGGGGAGGGAGGGGCGGGAAACAACACAAACTACAGTGCTGCATTTTCACCCACTGCATTTTCAGTTGTGCTGAACTGGAAAGAGAATACTCCGCTGTGATTCAAACAACTGTGACGTATCCACTGCTCTGAAGCATGTCGCACAGAAAGAAAGACTTGCCTCTTATGTAAAGGGTGGGTATGTTTGTAAGAGTCAGAAAAAAGTTTGTGGATACATTTTAAAAGTCAAACTCATGGAAGCATTATCATTCTTCTGTATTAGTTACATGTGTGGCCTCAGGCTTCTAGTAGGAGCTGTGGCCTTCCCGGAGGTTGTCACTGTGCAGCAGAGGAGGAGAACATCTATCATGCTGGTTTTTTGCCACGCTATTATTTTGCTGCTATGTCTGCTTCTGTGTATCTTCCACGGAGGGGTGCAGAGGTTGGACCACTTCCAAATGCCCAGCACAGGGGTTGCAGAATTTCCCTGTAATGATGATTTTGCAGATGATTGTAAATGCTCAAACTGTCTACAGCACAATTGTCCTGAGGATGCTCTGTAGCTTCATCCCTACTGGAATGCCGGCACACGTAATTCAGCTCTTTATTTCCATTATTTTTTTTCTTACCCAGGCTTGAGTTTGGTTTGTTGAAGTGACTAACTTCTGTTGGCTTGATGGATCACGTCCTGTTACCAGAACCCAAGGCTGTCTCCAAGGAATGGATGCAAGGAAGTTTTCTTTCACTCCCTCTCTCCTCTGGTACTCGCTCTTGTCGCCCAGTCCTGGCAGATGATGAAGAAAGGCTTTGCAGCCTTCCCTCTCTTTTCACAGACCATGCACTACAGTGACAGAGTCATTACACAATCTAGTGCAGGAGTTAACTTGTCATAAAATCAGCAACTTAATACATAGAATGAACTCTGTTTTCCTGTACTCTGACCGTGTCAGTGGGAGACAGCCATCAGAATGCAATTCAGTTCACCACTGCAGTCCCATATGTCTGAATTTCCTATGTTCTGCCATTTGAAGACTTTCTAGAGTGCATATTGCTGTGATGTTAGAAATGTGGAGATGTGCTGATTTAGCTGGAGACAGTAAATTATACTATTGTACCTGACAGCAGGATTGGCTTAAAAATTGTAACTAGTGAAAACCTTGTTTGAAGAGAGTGCCTTTCCAGCAATTCTCAGTGATAAAGTAAAAGGACATTAAGTGTGTCATGTTTATTACTCATCAAAATTAGATCAATCATAACAGAGCTAACAGATATGTCTGGTTGAGCTGAAAGATGAAGATGGAAGAGGTAGTAGATATCACCAAGTATCTAAGAGATGCCAGGAGAGACGACAAATGTGAGTGGATGAGCTAAAGGGGGACTGGAAAAATGCAGTCCCAGTCATTGCCTCAGGGAAGAAATAGTAAACCTTGTAGAGGTTGAAAAAATGCCTCAAGTGAGCAGGAATAGAGAGGTTTGTTTTGTGCCATTGTCTCTGACTCTCAGTTGCAGTGTCTGCCTCTTCCTCTTAGAGACGTAACCATAGGGAACGAATGCTGTGATGGCTGGGATTTGGAATTTTATTCATGTTTAGATTAAAAAGTGAACTGTAAAATATGATTGTGCTTGTGCTGATTCTTTCTGACCTTAGCAGTGTCCACACTTCAGCACTTGCAGAGACTTGAGAATCTTTAGCCTGCACTGGTCAAGATCTTTATCCTGCAAGGACTCACTTGGGAACAGGTTCTTGTACCTGGGCAGAGAGTAGGAATGAACTCAAGGTTGAAAGGTGGGTGATCCAAATCCAGCTCTCTGATTTTTCAGAGACTTTGGGAAAGCAGATACATAGGTGTGATCTGTGTGGTTGTTCTAGTTCTTCTCTCTGAAGCAGGAAGAGCACTCTACAGTAATGTAAGAAGAACATTGGGGTTTTGCAGAGTACTCAAGTGTCTCTGATAATATGACCAGGGAACTGGTAGGTACAGAATAGAACCTATATCATTAAAGTATATATTAATAAGAAAACAACATCAATGTATGTTCAACTATGAACTGTATTTCTTCTTAAATACATGCCCTTACTTAAGGGACACATTTGTCTGGAATGTGCAGGTAACTGTTGTACTGAGATTTTTAAGTGGACATTGCACAATATCCTTTTCATTTCCAGTGTCTTAAAAGCTCATTGGGCTATAATAAAAAGAATAATGGGAACACTTCATGCTGCATTTAGTGAAGTATCCCATCCTTTTACAAATACTTGTTTTTCAAAACCTAGAATGAGAGCTAAATTCCTGAGTGGTACCTTTTTTAAAAGGAGAGGTCACAGAGCTTTTTCAAATACTGAAGAATGTACTTCATACAATAATACTGCATAGGTATGGCACTTCTGTAAAAGTTGGTTCAGAAAGTCTGCACAACACCCCCTCGTTGATGCTATAAATACATCTTTGTGATGAAGCTCAAAATGTGATGAAAATATTTGATAGTGTGTTTTTAACTTTTTCTACATCTCTTGGCTTTAAAGATCAAAGGGTTCACTCCTAGAATTTACACTCCTCTGATGTAATTAAAATCAGATAGGTGTACTGTAAATAGAATATGCTCTGTATGATGGTAGGTATGGCTTAGTGTTTCTGAGCAGGAGGTTTCTTGCTGTGGTGAAACAGCTTTTCTTGATGAGTTGATTGTCACTGTTTTCAGCAGCACCTCCTTTCATCTATTATTCATTTTGGAAGACTTAATAGTATGGTTTGGGCGTGGGCTGGTACCAGACACCGGCAGAGTATAACCCCTGCGAAAATAAGAGATCCACAGAGCTAGCAGGGATAGAGTAGAGAACAGTACAAATGCATCTTTGCTTTTTAAAAATAATTCACCCATCCAAAAAAAGAGCCACCATGTTCCATGCTGTAAACTCTCTCCTGTAGCCTCCTATTTAAATGCCCGATTGAGCAGACAAAGGGTGTTTCTGTTACCTGATGCCCATGTAACGTATGATGTGAACCAAGACCCCTGTCCTCTAGTGAAAGGAGTAGATGTGTCCCCATTGTCTGATAAGGATTGGAACATGGAGCAGTACTTAGGAAGACCGCATCTAATGTTTTTATCTAGCCCATTAACACAAACTGGGGGTGTTTGTGGAAGGTCTACAGTTTCTTCCCCATGGTTTATTGTGAGGTCTATAGGGCTGCAGCTTGGTGTGCATGTAATGACTGTGAAGTCCTATGTGACCGTGGATTTGTTGCAGTCGCTATGTGCATATAGATGGATATATTTATAGAAGAATCACTGTGAATGTGAGAAATAAGCCTTTGAAGTGTCAAGCCAAATATTCTGGGGGGAAAAAAAGAAGATTTCTTGTCTACATCAGAAGCTTGCATTTCATGTAGACTTGTCTCATTTTACCCAAAATACTTCCCCATAGGTTAGAAGAGCTGAAAACAATAATAATAATAATAATGGGGAATGTAGAGGGGGGAGGGAGCGTGTGTGTGAGAGAGAGACAGAAGGAGAGGGGAAATAACAAACATCCCTGTTTGTTCCTCCTTACTTAGGGCTTCTTTCTTTCCAATAGCTTTTTCCTCTTTCTTTATTTCCTGTTTGGTCACTGAGCTGCCAGGCAGCCGGGGCTGTGTTGTTTCCCTTCAGCCAGAGCCCTGCGAGGAGGCGAGGGAGGCAGGACAGCTTCCATGTGCCGGACCCCCCAGCTCTGGGATGTGATGCTAAGTCAGGGTGATGGGAGGTCTGCCATGGGTGCGTGCCTCTTGGCTCCCAGCCTGGCTGCCACCACAAAACTAGCCCGAGCCTGACACAGAGCTTTTGCTTTGTTTGTTGCTTCCCTTTGGGAAAGAAAAGGCATTTGGATATTCCAGGGTCACAAAAGGAGTCTGCTAGTCTTTCCTTAAGCTGCTACTGTGATATTATAAGAGTAGGCTGAGTGACTTTTGAGTATGGATTAAAGCCAAGGAATGTTACCGAAAGGAGGCTTTTTGTAGAGCAAAATAGAATACAGATATTTTTCAAAATTAACTCTTCAGTTGATAGCAGTGGCTATGTGCACTACTCCCATTCCAAAAATAGGAAAGCAACCATTTTTACGAAGACCTGTTCCAGGCCACTGGACATCTTTGCACATGTTGCCACTGGGACATCTCAAAATCTTGCGTTGGTGCTGCTTTCAGTGAGAAGACCTTACTTTCTCCTACCAGGTTTGAGAAGTGACTCTGCTTCCTTTGCTTATATGTTTATGATCTGAATACAGTATATCCTCCTCCCAACAGAAATGCTTAAGTTTTGCCCTAAAAGGAATAATCTTGAGAGGACCATGTATGGTGCCTGTATAACCTTCAAAAACATATATTGCAAATAGTATGTGGTGCTGTGCATGAGAATTCTTACTTGCTTGTAGGTAATGACGTACATAGTGCTCGTTATCTCTGATATTATAGGTGATCTTTCCATTCCTTGTTCTTTTTAATATAATGTTTAGTACTGAAGCTGAAGAAAACCAGGAAGGCAAGAGGCCTGACTTAGAAGTGGGACGCAAGATATTCTGGTTTTAAAATACCATATGCTTTGTAGTATTAAGTCTTTTCATGCTATGATGAAAGGTTGTGTGCTAGCAGCATGCAGTGTTAAGAGGTCATTTCTGTCCCGAGCTACTAAATCCTTCCAAATGCTGCGATTTTAAACAAGGTTTGTGAAATGTAGCCAAACTATTTGTTGTGCTCTTTATTTGAAATCCATTATTTTGTATTGTACTATTGTACATCCGTGTGATCTGTTAGATTGTTTTAGTTTTGTTCTTGGAGAGTGTTAGTAAAGTAGCACTGGAGTAAAAAAAAAAATATATACATATATATACACACACACATTTATATATATATATATATATATTTTTTTTAGTGTTCTGGAGGCTTAAAAAAAACTTTCTAGCTAAAGTAGCAGTAGGTTGCTAGCCGCCAGCTTTAGTATGCCTTTTGAGTACTTTTAGAGACCCAAATTAAATGAGCAAGAGTGTGGAATGAAGATGTTGTTGAGAAGTAGCATCAGCTGTAAGGACCAATAATTGCAGATGCTACATCTTTTCATGGAAATATCTTGGTTGGACAGGGCCTGCACCTTGTGTTTGGATTGACTTGTGCTGCGGTAGGTGAAGGTGAAGATGCAGCAAACACTGCGGGCAGATGAGCTGGCTGCCAAAAGAAGGGCGTTCTTCAAATGTATCGCTGTGGTGTTGAATGAGAAGCTGAGAATATGGTTTGTTTGAGAGATTTAAAATATTGAAGATGCCGGTAGCAATAAACGAAAGTGCACCCATTGGTTAACAGCATTTGGCTATATATCAAGACCATTTCTGGAAGTAAAACTTGTAACATAAATTACTGAATACTGAATTACTGCGATGTGTTAAGGATTCTTTTTAATTACAGGATGTTAAGGCTTCAAAAATAAAATTCTTCAAAGTTAATCATGGAGTAAAATAACTTCATATTTAGCTGAGCTTCAACTTCATTAAAACTGTTCAAACGGCTGATGGACCCCTAATAAGTTTTGTTCAAAGATATGACATCTTTGAAAATTTTCTGCAAATCAAACTCTATTATCTTTGAAACTCTCTAATTGGATATAGCGATCTCTATTCATGTTGTCTAGTGGAGTGCATCTGTGATAAGGTGTTGTAAATGTATCTTGTTGTCCTGAAATTAACAAATCCAGGGATTGTAAGGGCTATTTTCACTGTAGCATTTAAGCCCTTCAGGCAATGTTTTATCATAAGGCAAGTACAAAATACGTATTTTGCCTTATATAAATATAAAACCACTTTAGGGAGTGGAAGATGGGGAAGAAATGGAATAAGCAACATTCTGACAGTATCAAATCGTTAATGAGGGCACTGGTTCCTAAATTATTTACAGTGTATTCCATGTGCTCATCTATTTTAGAATTGTTAATATTGAATGTGTTGTTTGTTATATACAAATATTTTTCTCTCTTTTTCTTTTGGATTTCTATTTTGCGGTATAATTTAATTACTGATGCTGTTTACTCTCTAGAGCTGTAAAGATTTTTTTTTTTTCCTTCTGCAAAGTAAAATCACTAACTAATTTACTACAGAATGTGATCTTAGGAGAAGCTGTCGATACTGTGTAGGTGATGGAGAAGCACAGGGATGCAGTATTTATCTTGCCAAGGCGAGGTCGGCCACCCATGGCCATGCAGGGAGCGGCTGCCGCACGGTGCGCAGGGACAGCTGGGCTGTTGTGCTGCCCCTGCCCGGTCCCCCTGCCCGGTCCCCGGCCGCTCCCTCCTCTCTCTGGAGCTGTTCCTTTCAGGACCAGCCGCTCTCCATCCTCTCTTTGGTGTCCCTTAAAAAGCGGCTTAAACAGCAGCTACAGAAGTAGCATTTTGCCCTCTGCTGGGAAACTGGGTTTGACAAATAAGTGGTGTGAACTGTTGTGACAAACGCTGTCGAAAGAAACTGTGCGAGTCTGAGGAAATACTGATCAAGCTGGTAGACTTTCAGTGCTTCAGTTTTTTCAGGTGCTGTAGCAATGGCCTAAGTTTCTGTTCTCTTTAAGTGTGTCATGTTTTTTTCTCCCTTATGATATCTCTTCCTTTTATGTCAGTGTTGTCATTAGAAATCAGCTGTGGCTGTTAATCAGGCTCGGATGAAGTCTTTTGCCCCATAATAATGAGAGCTCTGAGCTACTGCGTCCTGCCCTGCCACTGTGTTTATGGATCTGATTCACAGTGTGAACCAGCAAATGCACAAAAGCAGAAATGGCCTGGTTTCCAGTTCTGGTTTGGAAGTAGCCAGGATACTACTTGCATTTCTAGCTGAATTTCGGCTGGAGTTGTGGGAAGGATAATAAACAGCAGTAATTTTTTACTTTTATGTTCTGAAATTTAGTTAAGAACAACTGTTTTTTTTCCCCATTGGTCTCTTGAGATGCTCCTCAAATGAGCCCCTACTTCTTAAGCCATTGTAATTGTGCCTATGAGCATTCCCCCTTTATATTTCATTTCATCCGTAGCACAGACTCTTTCACTACAAAGTTATACAATGTTTTTGTGAACATGATGCTTTTCATGATGTTTCACTGACCAAATACCTTCCTGCACACCAGCAGGAATGATAAAGCAAAATTTTCTGAAATAATGCTTATATCTTCTTAAAAATTTCATTATAGTAGATGAACTTCTTGCCTTTTCAGTGCAAAACATCATTATGCTCAACTTTTGGCTGTAAAAATGAGAAAATGTAAAATGAGAATGATTAGTAAGATGAGGAAATACTGTATAGCTTACTCGTTTGTATGCAAGACTCTCCATTTTAGCATCAGAGAGATCTATTAACATGAAGCATCAACACAAAGCCTTTGTGCTTTTTTCATGGAAACTTAATGTATCAGTGTATTTTGGGGGGTGAAATTTATTCCTGCCCCTGAAGTGCAAAGCAGCTTTGCAAGACTCTTCAGACTCTTTCAGCCTTCTTTGAGGTAGGGATATTTTTAATTGGGCTTTCAGAGCCCTTCTGTGTTGAGGTGAATTTTATCCTTGGGAGTATTTAACTGGAATATGAAAGATACTGTGGCTGGAATCCATCACGGACTGTAGGATTTTTAGAGTGAAAACTGTGGTTCGTACAGAAGAAAATTGGCATGATAGTCCCACAGAGGACAGTGTTATTGAAGATGCTTACACATCTATCATCTGTTCAAATACATAGCATGTGTTAGAAGCTTTATCAATGTTACTTAGTAGTCATTAGCTACTGTGGAGGTCCTTCTGCTTACTATATTCACATTTGGTACTCCATGACACATAAATTTCAGTCACTGTAACCAAACTGAATTAGCTTTTGTTTCTTCCAAGTTGTGACTTTATCTGCAGCTCTGCAGATAAAGGTAAAGAGGTAAGTGATTGTTTTACTGCATTTTTCTGAAGGAGCTTCTTTGCTGTAAGAGAAATAGCTCTGGAGCAGGAGACAAAATGAAGAATAGACCCATGTTATTTCCTTGATGGCTTATGAAAATGCCAAATGTACATTTTGATTTTCTGCCCAGCTGAAAAGTTGTTTTGTTTTAAAACCCTGAATTCTCCTATTATTCATTTTTGTAATTTTAGTTAATTTTAGTTTATTAAGCTTGGTGATTTAAAAAAAAAAACAAACAACACAACCAAGACAAAACAAACCACCACACACTTGTGGGGTCAAGTTACCACATTTTGTATAACACCCACCCATGTACCCAGTCTATTTTGTTCTTGTTGTTGTTGATGTGTGGACACATTTTCATGTGTATTAATAAATGAAACCTTGTTTAAAATTACCTGTTGTGTAAGGTTTTGGTTGTGGCTTTTTTTTTGTTTGTTTTGCTTTGTTTTTTTAATAACTCTTCTGCATTGTGCTTCTCCAGTTGTTCATATGCAATGTCCTATTTGAATAGAAAAGGCTTGTTTGATAGAGTATGGAAAGCTGTATTGTGCCAGGATGTTTGCAAATGGGTGCATAGATGTGCACATGCTCAACCCTGTCCTAAGGTTTGGTGACCACGTCTCTGGAGATTTTCTCAACTTGGAGAAGACGAGGAGGGGAAGTGAATTGGTGGGGCACAGAGGCACTTCTGTAAGCTTCGTGGAGTTCTACTGATGCATGCAGATTATTGCTCTGTGGTTATGGCATGAATGTTGAAGCTGTTGGATGCCGTTCCCAGCTCTGTCGCAGCCTTCTGATGCAGCGATGCCTGGGTCTCTTGGTGTCTCAGGGCCTCGGCTGTTGGTGTCATTGAGTTCCTGGAGGTCCCTTGACAGCACTGCAGAAGTGCAGACAGGTGGTTGAGGTATGACTGACACCGTGAGCTTACTGCAATAATGGCAAGTTTGTCAGTGTTATTATACTAATACATGAAATGCAATGTTTAAGAATATTGCTTCTTCACATTATTAAGCTCAATACTAAAGGGTAATAAAGATAACTGTATGGGATTAATTATATTTTAGAGGGTTTTTTTAGATATAATTAAAGTGTTTTGCCTTAACTCAGCTGCAAGCATTTTTGTGTTACTATATTTTTTTGAATCTTGAACATACCACTGCTAGCATTCTTTGTTATTATGTGGTACTATAATGCATAATGTGGAGTGTCTTTATTTACATCCTTTTTCTTCACATTAGATAAATCCCATCCCTTGTAATCCTTAGCATTGCTCTGTCTGTCAGTGGTGTGTACTCAGTTTCACTTGTTTGATAATTTGAGTGATGAAGGTTTAATAATCTTTCTTTGTTGTATTCTGAAATAAATTGTCAGATAATAGTGATACTAAATCTACTCAGTCATGAGTTTTAGACCTGGTTCTTCCTGCACAGAGCTATATTGCAGGCATTGCTGAACACAGATTTGAGACTGGAGAATCACAGTAGCTGTGAAACTAGCCTGTAGATTAAAATATTCTGCTGTTCAAAGACTATCTCCCCCTCCCCAAATGGGTGCTTTATTTGTATGTTTACCGAATCTTAACGGTGACCTGATTTCTCATTTATATTGGTGGATGGTGTCAACACCACAGTGCCGTACACAAATATCTCTTTCTTGCTACATAACTTCTCCAAGAACGCAGAAAATAAATGGAAACAATTAAGCAGCAGGTAAATATCACCTGCACATCTATAGGGCAGAGGGATTGATTGCAGTAAGTGGAAGAGAGCTGCTGGTGTGTTGAGGGACAGAGGCAGAAAGAGAGAAAGCAGCCAGCCTCCCAGCCACCTTTCGCACCTTATCAAGACAACAGGTGTTGACTAAATAGCTCGTGCTGAAACTGTCCTAGCAACAGCTATGTTTAACGCTGCCGTCTGGTGCAGACTGTGGATAGCAGTGCAGGAAGAGTAATTTTTAGAATGTCCTTTTGCATAAACAAGCTGGGAAAAGGACTATTAAGATACTAGTTAAATAAAAAAACAAACACTTGACTATGTAAAAGGAGGGATTGTAAGTAAGATGCAAATTAGTGTGTTTGCAGGAGATGACTTTACAGAAGTGCAAGTAATGTAAAGAAAAGTGATTGGTGAAAATAGAAACGGAGAGGAGGCGAACGATAGGGAATAGAGAACAAGGGAAGGTGAGGAAAAATAGGAAGTGGAACCAAGATAAACTCTCGCTTTCAAAGTTAAAGATGACAGAAATTACAGTAGCTATTCATCTGTACAGCTTGGCTAAATGCAGAGGAGTGTAAAAATTAAGGTCCTGTTAAAGGGCAGGTCAGCAGTGTGACTTCATCGTTCTGTGCTCCTACTGCAATACAGGGGCTTGAAAAGGGAACGAGATGAACTGAAAGGACATTGGAATAAAAAATACTCCTTTTTAGAAAGACATTACGATGATTCACATGAAATACAGGCAGTAATGCATACTGCTTTGAACTGGATTTGTTTTGCTTCTGTGTTTAAAACAGTTGCTGCATTAAAGGTGGATATTCCCAAAATTTAGACTGTCTCCGTCCAGATAAAAATTATGTAATTGAATCAGATCTCTGCCCTATGTAGTGTCTCTTTTATCTGACAATGCCCTGTGTTGGCTGCTCTGATGGAAAGTGTAAGGAAACTTACAACGCCCCATTAGGGAATTGTGTGGCTGTATGTGATGTTTTTTCCATCTCGGCTGAAGACTAGCTTTTGCCGTGAAGCATTTGGATTTCTGTCCCTTCTGCATTTACTGATTTCTGTGCAATATAGTACAGAATATTTGTGTTAGCTATGTGAATCTCAAAATGTTTTAAAAAGCTGCAGCATCTATTATCTCGTGTATCTGGATCTACATTCTTTAGCCGTCTTCTGGTATTCATTCATGTGGTGATAAAAATATTAGTGTGAGAGATAAAGGTAAGATTACGAAAAAAAGCAAAGGACTTTTATTAATATACAAACATTTTAATGTACAGTATCTTGAAGATTAGGCTAAATAATGATAGTTTGTTCCTGTCATAATATCACAGTTCTGTTAATTCCAGCATTCTCAGTTCAGAGAAAAAACCCACCAACCCTTCATTCAAGGATCTGGTTTTAGGTCAGGTGCTTTTGTAACATCATGGGCAAATGGAATTCTCATTTCCCAAATATATTACAGTCCTCATAGGATCTGCTGTCTTTCAAACATACATAAACACACAATACGTGGCAGTTTCCAACTCTGCTGGGAAGCTGTGGGTTTACAAGTGCAAATCTTTCCATTTGGCTATCAGAAACCAGAGGGATGAGCTGGGGCAGACAGAGCCCGTGTCCGTGCACACACCTGTGCAGAGACTGTTCTCTGTGCATGAGCCAAATGAAGTCCTGGCTCTTGGATGTGGTTGCTCAGTCACGTGAGTATTTACAGGGTGCTTCGGTTTATTGAAAAATCTCAATATTTTTTGTTGTTGACTTTAAGCATTAAAAATATTATTCCTGCAATGTCATTTCAATATTTCCAGTTGATATATTCCAAGGAAATTAACTCTAAACCTTCTGATGCCAGAGGATATCTCCCTACTTAATGCTGAAATTCCATACTAGTTGGAATTTTTTTGTGTGTTTTTCTCCAGTTGTTCCTTATTATAATGCCCAAATAGATGATATATCTGTACCTTAGCCCCCAGAAGCTGCTGCAATTTGTCTGATAACTGCCTGTAGTTCAATAACAGCTATAGGATGTCACATTTTTGTGTTGAGAAAAGTTTTGGTGTGTTTTTTTTTTCTTAGCAGTATTTTAGGTACATTTTTTTTTCTCTGTTGCACTGATGTGAAACTGAAGTTCAGCTGTGCCTCAAACATTTGCCCAATAATTAACATTAGGGGAGGAGCATACAGCTCTTCTCTGTGGAGTGGGAGTTCAAAAGCAAAGCAGGAGAAATGATAGTGAGACAAATCACTGACTTCCTCTGATTTACAAATGGTAGAGGGATTTTCTCTGAAATACTTAAGAGTAGAAACTAATCAGCTGAGCTTTCATCTAGGTTTCCAGTTGCATGGCTTACTAAATAAAATGGAAATGGTTAAGTACAGAAATGTTCTCCAAATATAGGAAACCTTCAGCGTTCCTCAGAAGATCAGTAGTCTAGTAAAAAGAGGTTAAAACCTTGGTGAAAATCATTAATGGAAATTGAGCAAACAGCCCTGTCGCCAAGAGGGGAAAATTGTTTCGTATATGAGTGATGATGTGTATCCTAATAAAAGACATCTTTTCACACCCACCGGGAATAGGGCTTATTCTGTACTTTTATAGCCCATCTTGTTTTGAGTAGGAAGAATATCTTTTTTAAGAAAAAGAATGTTTTGTTAGGGAAGAAAAAAGGAAAGAGATTTTCCCACATGCAGAAGTTATTCAGGAATCATTTCCATCTCGGTCTGTACAGAAGCAGAGGAGCATGCCATAAGAGAAAGAATAACATGGATTTTTCAGTTCATCTTCAGCACAGACACAATCTGGTCATGCTCTGACTGGTTTGTGACAAAGGGGTTGTCTTTAATGAGGGAAAAATAAACATTAGAGCTCCTTCATTGTGTGGAATGCTAAATATATTGAAATATTTTCTGCTGAGTTTTAGAAACATTTAACTGCAATTAGAGACAACAGATCCAGGAGAGGTGACAAACAGGTGCCCACGTTGTGCTGCCTTTGCTCTGTAGTCTCGAGTGGGAGGAATATTGTTGCTAGATGGAAGGTGTGTGTTCAGGTGAGGAAGTTCAGCTGCGAGAGGCGCAGCTGAGACCGAGTCATTCAGGCAAAATCACATTTTGAAATGGGGGTGAGGTGTGTGACAGAAAAGGGGAAGAAAACAGAGTCTGGGGTTGTGCTGGGAGGAACTTAGGGGATGCAAAATATTTCCAGAGGGTGTTGAAGTGGGTGGCAGTCAACCTTTCATCTCCTCTCTTTTTTTCCTGGCACACTTTCCTCCTTCCCTGCTCCTGTCCTGAACCAGATCCCCCACCCCATGAGCAGCAGGCTCCTCCAAGCCCCGGGTGTCACTGCTCTGTCTGTTGGGCAGCTGCAGGATGGGAGAAAACGACACCTGCTCGGATCGGGGAAACACTGAGTGGAACCTGGATGGGAAGCGAGAAGGCGGCTCTGCAGGGAAGGCCTTCTTTTGTGCTTTCCAGGGAGCATGTAGGTTAGGACTTCCTGCTCTCCAAACTCCAAGCTATTCACTGATCTACAAGCAGGAGAGCAGCTGTTGCAGCAGGAGTAGTTTCTGGCAGCAGTTGTTGGCAGCTACTCTGTGCCTTGAGGCAGCTCTGGGCACAGGTAATTGAACACAAGTTTGGGGCTCTGCCTGTGCTGCCAAGCCCTGGGTGGAATGAAAGTGCTGAGAGAAGGGCAGTAGGTACCCACACCTTGGAGCTGGACAAGAACACCATCTCTTTTGTAATTTATTAATAGTGCTGTCTTTTATGAAGTTGCGTCCAGTTAACTGCCAACTGCTTTAGTACCTTCTTGTTTTCTAACCAACCATTATTAGAAGAAACACATTTCTTGTTGCATAATTTATTTCATGAAGTGATGTTTATCACTTTTCCTGTCCCTGACTTCAGAAAAGCCCCAACTAATTTTATGCAAAGGAGCCTGCAAGAGAGGGAACACAGGGGTGGATCTGCACTTGTACCCGGCCAAAGAGTTGAACAGAACTGTTTTAATGGATTTCAGAATAGAAAGATGTACAAGTTGAGGGATGTGGAGGAAGGGTTGTGGTGAAGCACACCAGCTCTCTCAGGGGTCTAAAATCAGAAGCACTTAATTGTCCTACAGATGGAGATATATTGGCAATATTGTCTAACATGTGCACTACCAGAAATGTGAAATTTGGAGAAGGGAGGGTCTCTAGCTGCAGCAAATAATTGAATGAGAACAGTTTCTGCAAGGCAAGAAGGCCTGAGAGGAGGCTGTTCAGAGTTATCACCAGCTAGAGACTGGTTTTATGGGCTCATCAATAAGGTAAGGGATTTCCCTAGGTAAATTAAGGCTAAGTCAATGGTTACTGTGATCTGGAATCTCTGAGGTAAGCAGAGCCTAGGCACAAAATGATAACATTTTTCTTGTTTCTTTTCCTTGCAAAGTGCTTGACAGCTGGGTGGAAGAGACAGACAGGGATAGCTGAGGGAAAGGAAATCTGTGCTTCCTTCTAACCCCTTCATTCACTCTGTCTGGAACCTGCCCAGCTACTGCCGATTTACTTAGGTACCTTCAAAGACGTTTCTTTTCCAAGGCCTTTCTGAGCTTAGTTGGTACAATGTCATCCGAACACTCTGCAGGGTAAAATGCTGTTTACCCAATCTGCAGTTTTTATGAGAAAACGCCTCAACTTATCTCATTTATGGCATAGTTAAGGAGTTTATTGGTATATTATCTTAATTTCAGCAGGAACTTTTGTGAGGGATTTTCCCTTGATTTGACATCTTCCCATTAAGGTTTTGGGGGATGGTTTTTGTTTTAATGAATTACAAGGCCTTTAAGAACTGGTATTTACCCCATGTTTTATTATAAGAAGCAGGTTTACTTAGTCCTTCAACGAACTTCTTTTTTTTTATCTTTAATGGTGTCCTAAGGAATGCATTAGTGTTTGAAGCTGAAATACTTTGACATCACTCTGGGTGATGAGTTGCTATGGTTTCACAGGCCGTGTTAGCGCTAGAAAAGGAGCGCATCCTTGAAACGTGCACATGTGCCGTCCTGGGCTCCTATATATTTCATGACCAGAACTTAGGAAGCAGCTTTCCACATCAGTGGCTTCATCACAGGGCATACGGAGAATTTGAAGGAAGATGTACAACTAGATTCCTAACCATTAATAGCCATTTCATTCGATATGAGTAGAACTTTGTGTATGCGGCACTTTTTAGGACTTTGGTGGAAAGACAGAAAGCTTGTGCCTAGTCCATGCTGAGTATGCAGGGGGAATTTGTAAGGCAGGCAGAAAAGGGAGTGGGAGGGAGAGGTTTCTTATTTTGATGGTGAATAGACTCTTCATGCAAGCCACTTGCTAAACCACTTGAAAAAAATTTCAACCTGCAAAAAATGGCATGTTTTTATCAGGTGCTGATAACAACCTTAAAGTATATGTGTGTGCTGATATTGCTGCTTCTTCAGAGAAAGTATGGCAGTACTTTCTTAGAATATAAAATAATTTTTAAGAACCAAAAAAGGTATATTAGCCACTTTGCTTTACTTATCATTTGAGCATCTCTAACTAAAAATAGAGCCCTAATCAGTTTTCCCTTGGGTCTTTTAGCCTGCAAGTAAGAAATAGATAACCACTGGATGTTTGAAACAACACATTATTTCTTAATGCATTGTAGAAATATGAATTCCTCCGAGTTATATTTAATGCATATATTTCTAGAAAATATATAGTAGGTTCACTGTGGATATTGAAATGTGTCTCAGAAAGAAAGGAAGATTTCCTTAAGTCTTAATGAGTGCCTTATTGACTTGTAATGAACAAACCCTCTACAGACAAGCTATTTCTGGTAAAACGAGTACAGTTATCGTGATTGACTCTGTTATATTGTCCTCTGATATTTCTGTTCCTTCCTCAGTGTTGCCAAGGATGGTTTAGAATAACTGCTAATGTTTATAGCTGTGCTTCATTTCTCCCTATATCACACAAATGTTTCTCTTTCCCCCCAGATACAACAATACAACTACTCATTAAGTCCTTTACAAGCTTCAGAAGTGGGTTCCAGTCAGGTAACCTGTCAGCCCTGAGCTGGGGATTCTTCTGCGTATCAGGTGTTTTTGTAGGAGCTGAGAGGTTATTAGGACTTGGTGGGTTCGCAGAAACAGTGAGGGGTTCCTCATTCCTCTTGTCTTCCTTGAATTACTCAGTTTTTGGGGGGGGTCTTGATCCTTTCTCCTGCACCTCATTTTTTTTTCTTTCAGTCTAACTGGCAATGTTGGACTTTTCAAAAAAAAGCTGCCTGTAATTTTGGATGCAATTTTTTGATCCTTAATGTGTTTGATGTGTTGAGACCAGCAGGATGAATGGCAACTGCTTACAGATGAGCAGTGTTCATCTAGAAATTCAGCATTCTCTCCAGAGTCTTCAGGAGAGGACATGATGCCAGAGGAGTTCCCAAGACTTGGAATTCTGAATTGGGGATTTCCAACTTGGAACAGCTGTATGTACACTGAGGCTTTTCTCTTCATTTATCATCTATCTAACAAGCCCATGGCACATATGTATATTTGCCTGTGAAGTACAAGGAAATGTTTTGGAAGTCTATAGGGAATCCAGTTAATCAATTTGATTCATTGCAGTACTTATAAGCCATCATGGCTGAGCCTCAGAAGGTTTGCCATTTTCTTTGGGTAAAGTTCACTGTATTCTAAGCCAAAATTGTTGAAATTAATATCTTACCTTTGATTTCGCAAAGAAACTGTCAGATCTCTCTAATGGTTTCAGATGGAGTAAGAACTTTTTTTTTCTTTTAAAAATGGTTTCATCTGCAATATATAATACAGGCACACACAAATGGCAGGAGGGGAGGATCAGAATTAAGGTCTGGGTCTTGCCCAAATCTTGTGAGGCCATTTAGGTAGTATTTTTTTAGTTTTTCTCTTCACCAACTGCTACTTAACAGCTTGTTAAAGATATTTTGAAGCTCGTACTTTACGCATTAGAGATTTGCCTCCTTCCATCCTCCCCATTTTGGGATTCTCTGAGGCTTTTTCTTTGTATGCTGTGCCAACAGCAGATTTTGCCTGAGTATGCTTTTTCTCATTAACATCAATTGAAGTGAGACGTCAGAAATCCAGGACCGTTTGCAATGACAGGACAGTGCCAATGCTCTTCCTTTTATAACCCATAGGAATAAAACTATGCAAAGCATCATATCATTATTCACATTATGAGAGCCGGCATAAATTACAAATCATAACTTAGGGAAAGAATTTTATGATCTCCTTTGTCAAATATCCAAAGTTTAAGTTTGGAGAGGAAATATGAAGAAGAATGAAAAAATAATAATATCAGCAGTGCATTTTAGACACGTCTATTTTCCTTTGTTAACAATTTCATCACAATACCATATTAGCCTACTAAGGCAAGTGAGGGTGATCACCAGACCATCTATTTCTTTGCTGGTTTAGAGCAGGTGTGTTCTGAAAACCATGTTGATGTCTGTCTGTTGTTGTTGCTTATAATGGTGAAATATTGAAGGCATATTGAGTTGAAATGAGTTGAAATCGGATCCTTTATACAGCCTTCATTGGTAATGGATCAGGTAGAATCCTCCAGCGTATCATGCACCTACAGCCCACTAAATACAGCAAATGCCCGGGACATACTTTGCAGTGTCAGGACATTTGTGTGTGTCATAAAAAGGACATTCGTTTTTCTTAAACTGGGCAAGTCCTTACTTGTGCAATGGATTTTATTAAAAATCTGTTTCCTTGTAGAGAAATGATTCAGCATCTGTCTGTGGTGTAAAGCTTTCTGAATTTGGGGGCTTATTTCACTGTATTTAGTTTTCAGGTGAAGATCTCTGAGAGCAAACATCAGCATACAGATAGTGATAATTGTGAGCATTGGTCATGTTTTTATTAGGCAAAATATTTTGGGTTAATGAATTGAAATGAAATCCAGTTGAATTTAGTGGAGGGAAAGCCATGATGTAGCTTACACTTGGAGTAGCCGTGCCGTTTTTCCTTGGGTTCTGCAGACACTGGCACGTGGGAGCAGAATAAACTTCTGTTGTCATTGGGGACACAGCCAGAGCAGCCGCTGTCAGAGCTCCAAGCCATTCAGTTTTCCTGCACCTTTGTGTTGGAGTCTCTCGCTCATTTTAAAATATAGCAGGAAATGGGTTGATTGTTGAGTTAATAAAAAGAAAAGGGTAAGGATCAGTGTATTGTTTAATGGGGGATGGGGAACCCAGGAAAAATAACCCTTTCCATCAGACTTGTTAGGGTCTAAGGGAGTTTGGCGTTGCTTATTTTCTGGATTAATGAAATACACTGCATTTGCAAAGTGGCACTTCAGGGTGGCTGCAAGGCCATGTCTAAGGGAGAAGGTTTTCATCCCTTCCCACATGAAAGTGATCTGGAGTTGCACTGTTCACAGATCCCTTTGTATCCCAGCTTTCTGGGACACAGGTTTCCCGTGTGTCTGGACCCAAGAGTCAATGAGTGTGATGGGAATTGGAATGTACTATTTAATATCCTGTACCTATTAGCTTGTGCTTGTTGCAGAATCAGCCAAAGTATAATAATTTTTAGGAAGTGTGCAGGTTCTTTAGAGTTTCAACAAATCTCTTCAAGACAGAAGAAAACAAAGGACATTTAACAGTCACTTCACATATTTCCTCTTAGATTGAAGTAAAGTTCAGTATTAAAGACTAAAACAAAGCCAAAAAATAACCAAAGGCAGTGTTACTGTAACTCTAAATGTCATACATCCCTTACAGAAAGTATCTCTCAGATTAATTATGGAACCCCCAGATTTCAAGAAATTGGTTATGGAGGCAGGAGGGATGGCCCTCCAGGGAGATATCTAAAGAAGTTTCATGCCAGCAATAAGAAATTGTTAAGGAAACTAATTGCTGTGAAAGGCTTTTAGAAAATAAGTAAAACAAAATATAGAAAAGCCATCAGCTTGAAGTAAGGAGGGAAAATGAGAAGGTGATTTGAATGCTATTTAAAGAATAAGTGGAAAAATAGAGAGGGCTTAGTCTGGTTGTGTCTGAAACGGATGGCCAGTTTCAGCGATTCTTATCGGTGTTCCCTTGGAGTTAGCTCTGGAAGTGCTGCAGAGGCTTGCTGCCCACAGACACAGCCCTTCCGCGCTCACGCTGCCGGCACGCTTCAAACAAAACAGGAGGTGTCCTTTGTCATTTATTTGGATATAAATCTTCTTTGTGCTATCAAATGTCATAAATTTCTTTATTATACTGTGTGCCAGAGTGATGATTTCTTACTTTTTTTTCTTGTGATTTTTTTTGGGGGGTGGGGCTTTTTCCCCCCTATAACATAGGAGTACCATGTTGCCTGTGTGTGATCTGAAACTAAGAGCAGGGCTGGATTACATTTTGTCTGCCCCCTGTGTTTTTGTGCTGTCCAGCCTGAATAGCCCAACCGGCCTTTACCATTTCAAATATCACAGTTTTTGAGGGCCATGGAATATAAAACAATTGTCAAACCATGGTGAGGTACCATTGCCGTGGAAGCTATAGTCTCTGAGACACATTCTGATATAAATATAAGTTAAATTTTGCAAAATGCTGCATGTTGAAGTTAGAAATGTTAGAATAGGTGCACCTCTGTCCTTTGCCTTCCCGTTAAGGTACTGTTTCTTACTTACGTGATCATAATTATTTTAAAATACTGTGTCTGTTGTTCTGTTCCTTTAAAATCCAGAAAAATCATGGACTTACCATTTTCAGGAATGTAGAAGCACAAGACAGAGGAGTTTTTACAGATGTGTGCTCACTGGGGCCACTGGCAGGGCTCAGCTCTGTGGTGCAGCCACTGCTGCCTGGCTTGTGGAGGAACCTCACAGGCACTTGCTGCCTGGGGACCAACAACAGCAGAAGGAGGAAGCACAGCAAGTTACCTTCTGGTGACAGAAGCGTTGATTTACCAGGTTTTCAGAAAATCTGGAGTTGTTATCTTGTTAAATGCAAGAGAAGAAATCTTCTTTCCAGGCCACCTCCTTCCACCTTGGACCATTTCTGCAGTCAGGACATGCCTCCAGGCTTGGCCTGTTTCTAGAACCTTTCTTCTTTACCCTCTACACTCAAAATAACTCTGGGGCTTCCTTGTGCTCCTCCAGGGTACAAGGGTTTATGCTGTGAAAGGGCAAGGAGTGTCGCCTCCTTGTTCTCACATCTGCTGTGTCAGTGTAGTGTGGTACTTTTGAGAGTAGAGGGGAGGAGGTGTGCTATAGTTTTAGGATGGTGCTATATCAAGTTCTGGAGACTGGACCTATTCAGTGCTAGGGGTGATGCTAGAACTCTAAAGACACATGAAGCGTTAGCTGCTTTTCTGGTGTTGAGGTACTTAAAATTTTGGTCAATCTGTGTGAAGTTCATTGCACTGTGATAGAGGGTTAACTGTACCCCTTAACTCAAGGTCATCCTTAGTCCACCTTTCTTTTTTTTTTTTTTTTCCTCAGCAGCAGAGATCTGAGCTGCTGAAATGGGATCGTGGGATCGCAGATGCAGTTTGAGCTATAAATGTAGCTGCCTGCTTTGTCTGATTATTCCATCCCTGTTACCTTTGGCAGCACGTCAGGCCATTTTCTGTTCTCACTGCTTGTATTGTCAGGCACTTTTCTCTGCCTACACTTGTTTCTTGTTTTTAATTTTTTTCCCCTTTCTCCTTTTAATGAGAACTAGTTTCCACAAAAACTGCATCTATATGTGTTATCACCACATGAAAGCAAGTGTAAGTGTATGGCAAGGCAGAAAGAAATAGAAAACGGTAGTACTGATACGGGACATCTTAGTCTTTCTCACACAGGACTGATGGTTGTGAGGATAAAGAGTAAATGACATTGAGGAAAACAGCAGAAAAGGTCTGGGGGCCCAGGGCTGTGTAATGGCCTTGGTGTTCCAGAAGAGCGGAATACGCAGTGCACCGCCTGAGGCAGGACTTAGTTTCTTTCTTTTAGGGGAGGACTGTGAGAAGGGCTGACCAGAAGGGCACATCTCTGCTTGTGTGCCATTTACAAGGGGTTGCTGTGGCTTCCTTCAGTCTCATGGTTAGCCAGGGGCTGGGAGTGTGCTCCATCTGGATGGAAGGCTGGGAAGAGCTCTGAATACCTTGCCAAGTTGTTACAGGAACTGACACTGAGACTTTTTTCAGTGTCTGTAAGCTGGTAATGGACAGGTGGTTCAGTCTGAGACTCATGTTCGTGTCTCCCAGGAGCTTTGTGGTGACAGTGGGCTTCACCAAAAATAGGTTGTGAGCAGTTGAGAATATTTGGATTTTACAGACTCGGGTTTTTTTGTTGTGCCAGATTTCATGCTGATGTAGTAATAAAATGTTTTTATTTAGCAAGAAAGCTTGACTGTGTACTTCTGCACTTGTCTTATGTTCCTATCTCATCCTCCGAGTTGACTAAGACCATCTATTTTATCTTGAAATATAATCTATGAGATACCAGAAAAAGCAGAAGTGCAATATTTGGACAACTTTACTAAAAACATTTCCAGTTCCTGCTTATCAGCTGTCTGGAGTGTATCAGTCAGCTTGGTCAGTGCATTTGCTAAGGAGCAGCATTTATTTGCAAATTCCTGGCTGTCAGCATGTCCTTGCTTTATTCCAGGTTTGGACCGCTATCTCTGCCTGTTTCTTTTAACTAGATCCAATGTGTTGTCTTGAGTAATCCTCAGGAAATACCAGTTTGCGATGATGCTCAAAAGCAGAAGTATCATAAGCAAGTGCAGTTCAAGAGCATCAGAAGCTGAAAGGTACTGCAGGTGAGGGAGCATGATACGGCTCAGAGGTTTAAAGTTGTCACCAAATGGTGGAGCAAGATGGGAGTTCAGAGACTCTTGGCCTGGTTTCCCTGTTGCTGTGGGACAAAGCATGGCACACCTGACGCAGTGCCTCAGAGCATGGGCTGTGTTTCTCTCACTCATCAAGCGCTGCATATGGCTCAAGGCATTTCACAGGCTGTGGGACAGGGGCTTGATACAGTCTGGCAAATTCTGGTTGTACTTTCTGTTCCTGTTGACCGCCCTGTGCCTGTGGCCTGTGAGCATTTGCAAACCCTAACCTACAGAATACCTCCTTTCAGATAAGCGAGGAGGGAGTTCCAGGTCTTCAGTTTTTGCGAAACATAGCAATGCAAAGCCATGGGTGATGGTTTCATCAACATTTTGCACATAACCTGGTTTACGGCTTTCAAACTGTTTTCTAAAGAGCTTGGGATAAAAGGCCGGAAGAACTTTTTCAGCAAGTGTTCCCGAGCTTGATGTGCAGGGTTGACTGGAGACAGGGAACAGAGTTTTGTATTTGAAATGGATGACAGGGAAAAAAGGAAAAAAAAAAAGAGCAAGGCCTTGCAAACCTCTCTGCTGCAAAGAGAAATAAGGCATGTGGCGATTGACAGATTTACGTATCCGGATAAAATCTTCTACTTGTCCAAAAGCAGAACTTTCTCTTTATGCGGTGTTAGTTTCAAAGGTTCCTGCTCCCGCTGAGCCTAATGGCAGGTATGTTTCCAGCTTCTTCCTTTTCATGCCTGAAAATGGGATCATTTCAGGTCTCCTCATTGTCATCTGGTGGTTATTCCCTTTCACTAATTTCTCCAAATGAGTTGTGGCCCCCTCTGTAGACTACAGGATTCATTAGAGCGAAGCATTGATAAGAATGTCCTTGGTGTTTGAACAGGAAAAAATATCCCAAAGGCTGGCCAGAGATAAAGATCACCCACTGAAAGGATAAAAATGAACAATGCTTCTTGCAGGGAACCTAAAAATACAATACTTGGTTCTCTCACATATAGTTATTGAAATAACAACTGGATCGTACAGTACCAGAATTATTTCGGTCTCAAGAAAGTATGAAGTCTTGCAAGTTAAAACAAAATGCATATCAGGGAAAGCATGGTTTCAAGTCTAAACTGTACCCTGTGTTCTGGGGTGAGACGGGGTTTATGTGCGTGAAGGTGGGAGACTGGGACTTGCAAGATGCCTTTTCAGTACTTAACTCTTCAACAGCCTTCTTGAATAGCTTTGTATTAGTTGCTTAATCTTTTCATGCCTGGTTTCTGTCAGCAGGGTCTTTGAAAGTGAAAAGGGAATAACCACGCTTGAGGGATGGGTTATAGGTGGGTTGATTGCTTTGTTATTTTGAGTTGTCTGTGTCAATAAGACAGAAAAAAGTTGAGTAGATCAGAGTTTCTGATGTTCATCAAGCTCATTATTGTTGCTTTTAAATAGATTATTTATTATGTGAACGTATTGCTTAAGTGTCTTGCTGAGTGGTAGTTCTACATTAATAATTTGCCTTTCTCCATTGTCACATGAATATGCATACAGAGTATATATACTCATGTAGAAATGGCATCTACCGAATGGGTTCTGCATACTATAGTCCAGATTTTAAGACACTCTAAAAAGGTGCAGCTCTGCAGATTTTATTTTACTGTGTATAAACACACACAATTTTCTGTTGTGCTCATTTTTCTGAGTCCTGCTTCAGATCATACAGCTGGAGAAGAAAGAAGAAAAGAGGGAGCTTTTACAACCGCATCGCTTTTACTGGGTCTCTGATGATGGCTTTTTGTTTCTAGCTACAAGCAAATCTAATTTGCAAATGAAAAATTTCATTATGACAGAAGTTACCTGCAAGGGAATTAAAGCAGGCATGTTCAAAAGAACTCAGCTGAACATACAATTGCTTCTTAAAGAATGGATTTATGATCCCAATTCACAATTAAAATAACAATTGTTTTTAAGTGGTACCTATTATTTTTAAAAGGTTAGATATTCCAACAATAGAATTTTAAGGGAATAAGGCAGCTTGTGAGTAAAATATGTGGTTAGGTAATTGGCAAAGCTCACTTAATATTTTTTGTTTGCTATCCAAGAGCTATTCACGATGCCACTGTAACAGTATGTTGTTGGTACAACAGAGCTGACAGTTTTCTGAGATGAAAAGGAAGAGAATGGAATTAATCACACAAACTTCATCATCCAGTCTGGCGTAACTGAAAGTGAGTTCTGCTATACTTGAACTATTTTCAATAACTTCATGTTTTATTAATATGATTTTTTTTCTTCATTAACCTTTTCTGTGCTTTCTGTCTAGAATCCCGTTGTGACGTCTTGTCCTTTGGAAGGCCGCCCCTGGTCTATAGGCAGCCCTAGTACGTACTAGCTGTAGTGCACAGTGGACAGGAGTCCTGTGGCAGCCCTGCTGCTGTGCCATGTGTGTACATCAGGGTATGTCTAAGTTGTGATGCGAGAGGTGGAAACGGGTGAGTGGCAGCTCAGGGAGTTGGAGGCTGGTGCAGCTGTGCGAGTGCTGCCCCTTCTCAGGAGGTCCCCCTCTGTGCCATATAGTGTGCACAATGGCTGGTGTTGTTGTATTGCTCTGCAGTAACTGGAATGTTTGTACTTTTTCTTTGGTTGGTTGGTTTTGTTGTGCTTTTTTTTTTTTCTGCTCTTCTCTCCCCACCTTGATCCACAGAATGTCTAAGAGGAAGAGAACATGGTATTATAGCTGCTTTCTGCTGTGGTGCCTACTTTAATCATCAGCTGCAGAGAGACTAAGTTAGCTGCAGAGCAGCCAGATTATTAATGTACTGATTAATGTTTATCATCTTAAAAATAACGTCTTAGATATTTCTTCAATTTAAGGTAAATGTGACTCTATAATAATAGGCTTGTGAGCTTGAGGACACTGACAGGGTCCTTGTTCAGAAGAGACAAAATAATTTTCAGTATGTTTTTCTCCAAGCTTGTTTAGCAGCCAGGTCTTCTAATACTGTCTGCCTTGTTTGACATGATGCGGACAGTGTACAGCAGACCTCAAGAGAGTCCTGTGTGCCTTGGGAGGGGGAAAAAGAGAGTACTTTAGGGGTCAAATTTTTCTTGGATTCTAACTCATTCGTTATGGCTCTGCACTGTCTTTTGCTTCTTCCATTACATCGTTAGAAGCTATGTTTTATGTTCATTATTGGCATAATGTTTCCTCAGGTAAGGAAGGGTGTGCTCTTTTTCTTTTTTGATTTAGTGAGGTATCATTTGAGTGTGTTTTTCACAGTTTGGCAGTATTTTGGCATGTTGGCCTCTTGTAGAGAGAAAGCAGAGGGATTGCAGGAAGTTAGTACTGCTAGCTTCCAAGGAAACTGCCCTAGCTCAAATCTTACATATATTTAATGTCAAGCTATGGATGTCTCTGTGCAGATGACACAAAATACTGGTCTTGCATTAGCTAGTAAATCGCACTTTCCTCGAAGGATCACTTTGATTCCTTTCACTGTCTTTCCATTGAAGTTGCAAATTGCATCCCCTGTGATGTAACCTTGGTATGTTGGATATTTGCCCTGAACCTATTATGAATTTATATTTCCATCTGGAGCTTGGATTTGCGATGTGAGACTGGGAAGGCTTTAGGCAGCAGTTCAATCAAGCAGGAGTTCTCCAGGTACACAGTCAAATGAGTGGAGGCACCAGGAAACCATATAGTCTTAGCTCTTGGTATGTGATGTATACCTGTTGATACCAAGGAACCTTTCACAACTGTGGATTTCTCTGTTCTTTTGGGTTTTGACATTACTTCTGTATCTCAGGAATTAAAAATTACATGCAGAAAGATGAGGAAATGGGTGTTTGAAATGTATTGGGAAAGTCAAATGTATAAATTGCTCTGAAATTGTTCAGCTGCTGCAGTTCTTTAAAACAGATGCATATGTGTTTCTCTACATATGAGATGTAGTCTGTGATTAATGGATTCTTTTGTCTGTTTGTAACTTCAGTTCAGGTTAGGAAAAGAGTTCATTTTAGAAAGCATGCAGACTTACATGAAGTTTTACTTCCGTTAAAAATGCTATCCCTTTTTTTAGATAGTGTATTTCTTTAAAGAAGTGAACATAGAGTTGTGATAAATTGCTCTAGGCCAGGAACTGAGCTTTAATATACATAACATAAATGTAGCCCAATGACGAGCTTTCTTTAAAGAATGGGAGAAAAATACAGGTGGTTGACACTGTCCTGGAATGGTCAATAGGAAGAAACCTGGTAGCACTTCCTGAAAAATCCTGTCTTTACAAGGGCTGTGGTCTAGGTTAATGTCATGTCTTATTTAATGTGAAATCATGGTAATAAAGGCTTAAGAGACTACAGCAAGGAAAGTGTAGTTGAATTGCATGCACTTACGATTAGTGCTCTGCACTGCATTCCAAGGCTTGTTCTAATAAAAATAAGTATTCTTCCCAGATTAGGTTTCATAGACTGTGGCTTGGTTTTTGGCGATGAGATTTCATGGCCTGTATGTGGTCCAAGGGACCTCGCTTTTGAGAAACCAGGAAAGATATTTAACCTGACCTTAAGTAAACCAGGATCACGTACCGTAGGCATGGTTATATTCTGAGATGGTACAGTAAACATTTTAAAAGGACAGTTGGAAAAACCTGACTGGTTTTCAGGACACCAAGATCTCCTTGGCTTGCTCTTTTGCAGGGAAGCCAAATCTGGCTTTCTCTTGCCTTTGAGCTGCACTTCTCCAAGAAGTAATTGCTCCTAGTGCGGCTGTCGCTTCAGGTTATTTTTTGACTGTCTTTTTACTCATCTATCTTATTATAGTGCTTTGAGTATGAGTAGACAATTTGCTGCTTTACGTGATGTGAAAATGTTTTATCTTTGCTTTATAAACACTGACAGTGCTTTTTAGCACAGGGGTTGCCCACCAGGACATTTTTTCAGACTCTTGGAGGCAGTGAAGTGTTGAAACAAAAGTTTTCTTATTTTCATAGGCTCTGAACTTTCAGATTACAAGTTACTTGCTGCATGCTAATAAGCTTAGATAAGCAGAGTACATGTTAACATTGTTGTACAGATGGGGGAACGGCTATACGGGAACATTAAGAAACTTGCTTGAGGAAGTCTGTGGGAGCTGACCTTATTCTGTGAGAGACCCACGCACCATCCTTTTTCTTGTCAGATTCTTTCTTTCTTCTCCCTTACTCAAGCCCCTCCTTCCAAGACATCGTTGGTACATAAAAAGATCTTTCAGATTCAAGCTATGTATCTATATTTACCTACAGCTATGATAATTTATTATACAGTATTCCATGTGGGATGGCAATCTTCAGTCAATTGCAAAGCGTTTTCTAGTTTTAGAAAGCAAATGCTGCTTTGCTGGTTATCTGGCAAACTGCATTTCAGAGGCGACCGCACCAGGAAGCGAGTTCTGCAAAAAGTACAGCGAGTGTGCGGCGTGGAGCTGACTTGCATAAAGAAACTGTTCCTTCACCTCAAGTACCCTGCAGGTCGTGAGTCTGACTATGCCGAGCTGTACACTCTGTCCTCATCTTTAAATAAGAATCTCCAGTGTCGTTTGGTCCAGTGGAAAAATCACTGTTATTCCTCTCCTGCAGGAGTGGATGTATGGAGTTAAACAGTATAGGGAACTAGACATTTACTATTACCATGGCAACTTCAGATGATGATTTATTAAGCCATATTTTTTCCACATTCAAGACTATGCATTTTTGTTGGTCTGAGCTCTCCAGAGGCTGTTTCTTGCCACTCCCTAGCATGTCTTTTTTTCCCTTCCAATTCTTTCCTTCTCTTTGCTGAAACTGCAGAATAATGGAAATATTTGTAGCAACCTTTATGTTGGGCAAAGAAGGCTTGGTACAGTTCTTGCTTTATGAATAAGTACACTACTGCTCGTTGCCACTTTGGGCTGGGACACAATTCCGATGGCTGGCACAGCAATTAGGAGCAAAGACAGCACTGGGGGGAGAGCGTCACCAGTGCTAATAGAGCATGAGGCGCTGCAGGAGGAGAGCGGGAGGCCTTTTGGCCCGGCTAGGCTCCGTCTTTTTATTGATCTTAAACTCTCTCTCTTGCTTTCATTCCTCTGTGACTGTCTCTTCATGCTCTTGCCCCTGCAATGGTTGTTTCCATAGTTACCCCGCGCTGCTGATTCTGTGCAGTTATTACTACAACAGTGCCGGAGCTTTTCCAAGTTGCAGTCCCCCTTTGGAGTCCACAGCCACTCTTCTGGTGTAGCTTGGTGGAACTCAGCTTGGCTATACCTATCCCGTTTTATAGTCATGGTATATTTGGAAAGCCAGGGCCTCAGTGGCTTCTGTGGTTATAGTGGCATTTTCCAGCCCTTTTGTACAACTGTTTTGGAACACGGACAGTAATGTCTGCTGCCAATGTATGTTTGTGCCCTAGCATATTGCCACTGTTCGTGTGATGCTTCGCATCACAGGCAAGCCTGCTTTGTTCTGCCTTTGGAATGCCAGCTAGATATAGCCCTAAGTAATGTCTCCAGATGCAAATACAGGGGACTTAATAAATTATTCATTTTTGAGCTGCATAGACACAGTTTGAAAATCTTGAAGATGATGGTAACCAGGCCCAAGCAAACAAAATGAATGGAACAGTTACTGAATATAGAATCGTGAAATGAATCCTCAGTGCAGAAAAGATCTCTCTCAAAAGTCTGGCATCTGTCTTCCGTGCATCTGTCTTTATGAGCAGACTGTGATCGTCACGACTGTAATCTTTAACAGCATTAATCTGCACATAAACATTACTTATTTCCAGTTTTGGTCTCAAGGGGTTTGGATTTTATTTGTTTTCATTCCATGAAGCACAGGAATGTCCTCAGGATTCTTAAATAATATAGTGGTGATACATCTTGATGTGTGAACTAGTTGTCCCGTACCAGTTTGGGCTGGTTACTTGCCTTTTCTCAGTAAGATTTATTAATGTAGTGCAGTTTCATTATCATTTGGCCATATTTATGATATTCTTTTTTTACTTGATTAAACCATTCATTATGGACTTCCTCATGTGATAGTTACGTAATTATACGTGTGTTTATTTCAGTATTGATTACATGAGCGTATAAATAGCTAATGCATAGCTTTGTTCTTCAACTAATGTACTCCTAAGGTAACTGCACCTGTAAGAGAATACATACCTGTGTGGGTCCTTTCTGTAACTGCTTTCAAATGATTTAGACTTGTTTTATGGGGGCGGGGCACACAGCCCTTCTCTGGGAGAGCTTCCTACCTTTTATTTTTCTCCTGAATAACGTACCCTGCACAATTCTACAGCAGGGATATTTTGCTGACTTAGTTTTTAAACATATTATAAAAGTAATAAAATACTAGATGTAAAAGCATTAATGAACAACGCAGAACCCAGTTGTAAGCATGTGGATCAAAACCTTGCTAATATTCCTCAATACAAGGATAAGGAAATGTACATTTCGTGGGTTTCTTGAAGTGTATGTGTATGTTTACAACAACAAGGAGCGGCTTCGGGTGTGAAGGGCTGTCTGAAGTGCAATGCTACTTCATCTTTTGACATTATCGCTGTATGTTGTAGAAGCATTATGGGAATACTTACACACTTACTCATAGTTTATAAACTGAAGTCTTCGGTGTGGAGGAGGAAAATACCATATCTTAGAAGTTTCAACTGTATAATACAAAAAGGCTGCTGGACAACATATAAATTTCACTACCAGCACCCCCTAAACAAGAAAAAAAATATCCTTTTTCTGCCATGCTGGACAGAATTTGTAGGAAACATTTTTCAGTTTCAGCTATGAGTGACTCCTTGCTATTGTATGTCTTTGCAGTTCTCTGTCACCTGGTTCTATTGTTTGACCCATGCTGCTTTTCAAAACTAAGCTAAAATAATTCATCTCTCCGTGTTCATTCCCAAAAGGCAGTAATGTATCTGCCAGCCAGTGCTCATTAATTTGCCTGTGTCTTTTGGATTTTCACATACAATGCCAGTTTGCAAGTGTGTTTGTTAGCTGTTACTGTTAGCCGTAGAAATCTGGTGCAGTAGAGAGCTGAAATCCAATCATAGACTAAAATGGAAAATTCCTGTTGTTATTAGGAAAGTCAGCACAGTGTATTGTAGAGATGATATGAAAAAACGCTTTGCCCAACTCACCAACACCTACAGGGGCACTTCCTATAATCCAGTGCCTGTCAGGCACCAGGGAGATTTGATTCTGGCACCTATTATACATCAGTATGTATGTCTGATAAAAAAAATCTGTGCTAAAAGCATGTAGGAAGACAGAGAAGCCGGAAAGAGGCGATTCATTTGCTGCCTCTGCCTTTTAGAATCATTTTCTACCTGACAATTTGAATGAACTCCCTGGGTAACAAAGTGTCTTCAACAATAATAAGGGGAAATTTTTTAAAAGAAACCTTTAATAATAAAAAGAAAAGAATAAGGAAAAAGCAAACTCGAATACCCCACATTCTACAGGACCCCCAGAGAATCACTGGCAGGATTTTGCAGCTGGGGAGCTGCAGTCCCACCATTATTATCATGTCAGGCCAATCTTTGAGAATTGCTGCTGTAAATTCAGAGACACTTGGGCAGAATTCAGCTGGCCAGGGAGAAGAATGAAACAAAACACAGCCTCATAAACAGATTTTTTTCAAACTAATGGCAGAAAACACATAGTGCAAACATGAAAGGCTATACTTTGCACTACTTGCTTCTCTATTAGATTTCAGAAGGGACCGGAAGGGACCTTTGTAATTGTCTGCTCTGACTTCGGTTTTAACACCAGACAGAAACTTTTGTGCTGTGTCAAGCCCATAGATCTTTCTCTCTACCTTTAGGGCTTCCATGGGATTTGACAGACTTGAAATGATTGCTGTAAGCAGTACCTCTGGCCACCATAGTACCAGAAGCAGAACAGATAGTGTAAGTTTTAGAAAGATGATTTGCTTTAGAAATATTTCCATGAAACTGCAAAACTGTTGAAAGGATAGAGTATAATCAAGGAAATCCACTGCAAAACTAGGAAGCCTGTATCCTACTGCAGAATTCATGCCTTCTGCTATAAGGATCTGGCTTTTCAAGTGTCCTCGATTTTTCTGCCAACAAGTCCATTATTCATGTGTTGAATGTAATGTTTGCAGCAGGTGATGTACACAGGCTAACTCTTCAATAGCTTTACTGTTCTTTTAGTGGCATAGCAGCTTAATGACATAAAGCTACACATTTGAAGAGGATAAAAAGAATAATTCAGAGACAGAACATGTCTGCTTTGCCTTGGTGACATGATGTGGGATTAGTGAGCAGGTATTGGTGGCTGTCTCAGTCCCATTCACCAGGAAGGTCTACGGTGTATATTTACTTTTTTTGTAACGTGACTCCTCAGGCCGTTCTGAGGGATGACACCCTTGGGAATGCTCGGAATTGCTGTGATCTGGAGGGGGAGACGTGTTCTGGAGCAAAGCGAGTCTTTACTTCCAGATAGAATGCACAAGTCTCAAGTGAGTTGGTATATACCTGTTAGCAAGAGCCATTTCTCCAACCTCATATACCCAGTTGTGTTAGAGGGATACTTCTGAATTGTGCAGGTGAAAGTATGACATTGACCACAGACAGTGAGAGCTTTTCCAGTGATTGGAGGGGGACAAAGATTTTACCCCAAACATTTATATTTTTTCCAATGAGTTTTGGGTTGCTGTGGTGTGTGTTGTTTGTTTTGGTTTGGTTTGTTTTTCCCCCTGATTTTTGTTTCTTTGTTTTGTTTTTCTTCTGGTTTTGCTTTTGATTTTGTTTTTTTTCAAGAAGTAAGATCAAACTCGGTCATATTAGGAAGAGAGCAGCTCATGCGAGATAGGAAAGGATGGTTGTAACAAAAGAGAATTATTAATAGGAGAATAATTTACATCAAGGGTATAGTGGGAGTAAAGTGAATTTTGATGTTTTGGAAGTTGATTGGGTGGGTGGGCATGTTGACAATAACAAGACAATCATGTCTTCAGGAACTTACTAACAGGCTTCAAGGATTTAAAATAAAACGTACAAGTTCTGTGGAAAGTACCCTTTTTACAACACTAGGAGCACAGTATAATTTCCTGTAATCGTGTACCACACGATAACTTGAGTTAGATGCTGGTCTTTCAGATCATGCCGTCACCAAAGTATTTTCTTTTAAATAAAGTTTTCCTTTCAACGTTTCTAGGATTAAGCACTACAGTTCGATTTTTATTTTATCTAGATAACTTCAGTAGCTTCTAGAAACCTTCAGGATAACGTTACCGATTTCCAGAAAATGTTTCCCTCTTGCAGAGACTTCCGTTGTCGAAGTCTCTGGTGTGTATGATGATGCATTTCAGCAATATACAAATGCAAACTCCTTCACATCGGCTTTTTTTTGTCCAAGTATATCTTGAAATGCCTTTTTGAGTCTAGGGAAATTAAAAGTCTTGGTGTGAAAGTTTTGATAAACAAAGGCAGTCTGTAAAATGATATCTGGGGAAAAAACAGATAAATCAATGGCATGGTTGTTTTCTGGTACGGTTAACACGTAAGGTCAGATGATCAGTATTTCTCTACTCATTGCGTCATTTGGAGCAAGTTCTCAAGTGGATTCTGGTTTTCTGTCACTTTATTAGCGCATACACTGGAAAACCCATTTATGTACCAAGGCTTGTTCATACCAAAATGTAACCTGGGAATCTGACCTGGTGGGTCAGCAAGCTCAGCAAACCAGCAGTTCCTGCTCCACTCAAATAGCCAATTTGATATTTAGCACTTGAGGGTTGGTTGAGCGGTCATAAAATTAGTGACTTGAAAAAGAAATAGCAGTAAAGGCACCTAGAGAGCGGTGGCAATAGGTCACTAAAAAATGAGCTGGCAGGGCCAGGGCTGGAAGAAGGCTTGGGAAGGGAGGAACCTTGGATCCAATGGCCCTTCCTTCAAGACTTTAACCCCCTATTTACACAACAGAAGCTGAAGGAACAATAGTCTCCCTCTAGCATCAAGTCTGAGCGGTGTGTGTGGTGGGTCATTGAACTGAGGGCACATTTGCTCTCCACTGTCACTGCAGCCAGGTTTGTATCAGCATATTTGTGGATGCTTTTAGGGGCAGGATGAGGTGTAGACAGTGTAGTCATAGCTTCGTGCAGAGGAAAGAAAATAGAGCTCTTGCAGAGTTGAATCCAAATTGATTAAATTAAATCCTAGATAGCTTCTGCATCTGTATCTTGTATTAAATTACTACATACTTGTTCCTAAACATTGAGAGGGGAAAAAAAAAACAACAAACAACAGGCAATTAGAGGTGTTGATGACTTTTTCTTGGCAATTTCCTCTGTTAGCAAATAGCTAGTCTCTAGACCCTTTTGTAGAATGTTAAAAAAAATACGATTTGCTATTTGCACACCATTTTGTTTCTTAGGTGATTTCAGTGCCCAATTTAGCAGTGACTAAGCATGAATTTGGAGAGAGGGAAGCTTTCTTGACATGAGTTGCTTTTACTCTGATCCAGTCCGCTGTGTCCCGCTGCAGAGGCTGAGGAGGCATAAAATCCGATCAGTTTAACCACCGTGGGAGTTGAGCTTTAGAAAGCTGTTCCTTTGCCGTCCCTCCGAGAAGCCCTGGGGCTCAGCAAATCCAGTGGCTGAGGTGTGGAAGAAGCAGACAGATGCCCACGGGCTGCTGACAACTGTGTCATGTTATTTTGGTAGGTTTCCTGGAGTAAGCCTTCATGATGGTAATTATCTGCATCTCCCTGTTTTCCTTCTTAGGGGATGATTAAGAAGAAAAAGCTATATTCCCTAACATCTTATGCAGTATGCCTCTTTGTGCTTATTTTTCCCTCGGCATGTAATAAAAGGAAGCAGAAGATGATTTTCTAGAATGAGAAAGGAAGGACCTTTATTCAGATTCTCTTTCATTGTGTCTCATACTTTCACTGCATCAAAAATAATTTTATCTTTTAATCTAGGTATTATAATGTCTGCTGTATTTGTGTCCAAGGCTTGCTTGTTGATTTGACCATCTGAAGAACTGTCATGTCATCCAATAGTTTTGTTTTTCGGTATTATTATTTCTATATTATGTTGTTGGTGGTTACACAGTTACTGCTGCAGGTCTTTCTGGGTACTATCCTGAAAGATACTAAAGATCAAGCTTGCAGGCACATTTTTAAAGGTATGTATTGTGAACATGCAGGTATTAATCTGTATTAATTTTTACAAAGATGTTCAAACACAGTAACTCAGCTCAGTGACTGTGCCTGGGGAAACTTCACAGGATCTCCTGGCTCAGGGAGTTGTCACAAGTTCCCCAGCTCTGGACAGGTGATCTGCACGAGACGCTTTTGCTGTTCTAAGCACCTACAGAGAGGTACCAGGATAGTCGTGTGAGTGTCCATGGTACCGGCCTGATAGTAACAAATTGTGCAAAATGCCCTTTGGTATAATGGTCCCTGTAAGGCTAAACAGAGCAGTCATGCTTGCTTTCAAAACCTCAAATAAATAACTTGCAGAACACCACTCCCCCATTTGGGAAATACCACTTGATGACAGAGTTGATGAAAGGTCCTCAGACATCAAGCACATCAACTATATATAAAAAAGGCATGCTATATATGGTCATTACTCTCTTTAGGAAGACATTCCTTCTGTTGTTCTCCTTGGTTTATTTTAGTCACCCGTTTCATACCTCCTCTTCAACACTTGACCCTTCAAAATAACCAATCTGTGGTGATAATCCATATTTTCTTCAGAAAACTTGGAACAAAAAAGATTTTTATTGAGAGTGCTAGGAATTCCTGATTGTCTGAATTACTCCTTTCCCTCAGCACATCTTCATCTTAACGTTATGGACGTGATTCCTGACTTTGAGAACTTCTGAACTTCAACATGTTTTCAGCTCCTGTTTATGATGGAGTTCTTCATACAGTCACAGAGCGGGGTTCACCCGGTTTTAATCCGAAGTTCCTTCTTCTGTCTTCCTGTGAGTTCTGCTTTAGTTGCAGCAGTCTGAGCAGTAAGTGCAGGTCTGGTTAACTGCCTTACGTTGGACACACATTTGTGGAGAATTGCTGTGTGCTGGTACAGGCATTCAACAAGGATCAGGACTAGTTTTACCCCTATTCAATATTTATTTCTGTCGATTAGAATCTATGTGAATCACTGCTGTTTTCCTTCCAGGTAGCACGAAACGTGGCAGAATAAGATAAAAAAGTAGTAGACATTTTACATAGGAATCTCTGAATCGTTTTGCCTGTTTAAGCAGAGAGCCTGTGTGAATCAAATCGCCTAAGAAAAAGAAATATTTGAGTGGGAGAAGGCTGTCATGCAAAGCAGAGATGGTCCTCTCGGGTAACAGGCTTCTCGGCGAAGAAAACCGTGATGCAATACTTTTTGTGTAAACGGGAATGTAAGATGGGAGAGAGGTTCTGCCTGTGTGTGTGTTGGCAAGACAACATTAGAATAATTCCTGTCGTTGCAAGATCCATGTTTTAGCAGGGACACAGAAGTATTGGCTGAGGTTCAGAAAGTCACCACAAAATGTTTGGAGTGGGAGAAAATGTTTGTTCTTCAGCCACTTGAAGCATTATCTCTTAAACTAGTCAATGAGAAAACTGGGTGTGTATAGGATAACGGTGTTTAAGAGTCTTCTGAGAATGAAAATATTGGGTACTAAAGGACTTTCTAATCTAATGGGCAGAAGAAAAATGGAAACCAGTGGCTGGAACACTGAAGCAGATGAATTCAAATCGGAGGTAAAAATACTCAACACTGAATGTGGTTAAAGATGGGAACGGATTACAGGAGGAACAGCTGCTGCACCATTTTCCGAAGTCTTCAAATTCAGCTTGGATGCTTTTCTGTAGGAAAAGTTTTAATTAAACACTATTTATGGGGCTCAGTGCAGCGGTTAATGATGTGAAATGCAGTGACCTATGATACACACATCTTAGGATATGCAAGAATAGATCATCCCACTCATCTTTTTGACTTCAAATTCTATGAATTGATGGATGTCTGCTAGTGATACAGCTTGAATAAGTCTTTATACTTTGCCCTAATTCTACAAGTCTTTGTACGAATTTTTCTCATTATAATCTTAAGAATACCTTACATATTATTCTTTCAGTCTGTTAGCTACTATTAGCAACCCATGTGAATCCAGCCATTGGTGTTTTAAGAATTACTTGGGAAATAATTCAACTTCCTCATGCTGTATTTTGATACGGTGGAAGTAATTTTGGCTTTTAACTCTATGCTCTTGAAGACAAATGTTAGGAGTCATTCACATTTTTCATAAGAAAATAATAATGGTGGTTGGAAAATATAACTTGCTGCTTGCATGGTCAGAATCCAGTACCTCGTAGCTCTTGAATTCTTCTCTTCTTTTAAGAGTGGCCAATATCTCATCTTCAAAGCTTGACTACTGCATGTGGACCATCCATCTGAACATGGGTTTGCTGTGGTCTCACAGTTTTCTGGTTTGTATTTAATGCCACTGTCTGTTTCTGTTCTGTTGCAGAACATGAAATATGAGATCCAGTGACTTTTTTTATTTCTAACATTTGTGGGAAACAAGAACAGCTTGAGAGTGTTTTCAGAGAATTCCATATGTGTGAAGTAGTATTTTTCTTTTGTGGTTTTTTAATGCAGGGTAGCTTATTACTGGCATATACTTAGCACTAAGCACACATGTAGACTCTACACTATTTTATAGACTTGGTTAATGCTCCATTAAGTGATACATACTGGGAATCTGCAAAATAGGGAGCCTAATGATTAGATGTAACTCTGTTTATACATCACCTGTGATATGGGAGGCTGATCCTGGTTGGGGCTGGGGAACCACCTACCAAATGGTGCTATTGTATCCAGTGGTGGGAAATTACTAATATTGCTGGAGTATTTTGTAAAGAGTCAAAGGAAATTCCCTCCCTTGAAATGTATCTACCTTTCTGAATATAAATTCTTTTGACAGTATACCATTGTCCCCAAATAAATAACCACTTACTTATTTTCTGAGTAATGATTCAACGTAGTTGAATTGTGTGTGCTGCATCTTGGTTTATGTCTTGTGTATTTGATTGTGCAAATGAAATGAAATCCTGGAGTTTAAACAGTGTGTTTTTTTGGATTTGTGACAAGTCTTTAGAAATAAATAGTAAGAGGACTGAGTGAAGGAAGTGATAACGTGAAAGATATTCAAATTCTAATAAAGTTATACTTTGTCTTCCCAAACAGCTTCTCTAAAGCCAGGAAGAATTTCCATATGGTACATAATAAGGAGTGTGCTAAGCCCAATGATGTTGACTTTATTCATTTAAGTTCTGGTATAGGCTGTGCAGTAATACTAAAGTTTTCTTGTGTATCTGTATTTAAATCCATGAGCTCTTTCGAAAGATGCCTGAGTTACATGTACCAAGTATTCGTTGGAGAAGGAATTGTCACTTCACCAATGTCTTGGAATCATACAACAGCAGTTTTAGATGCTTTTGTTTCTGTGGACTTATGCTCTGGTACTTACCTTGTCAGTCTGACAATTCCTTGCTCTGTGAAGGTAGGAAATAAAAATATAAATGCAGCACAGACTTTCTCTTGATGTTACACAGTGACAGCAATTTTTGCTGATAGAATTGCAGGAAGAATATTGTAGGTTGAAATGCAAGGTCTCTTGATCTTTGACAGTAACTGGTGGAGCCTTCCTGCACCTCTAAACTTTATTTTAGAATAGCAGACAAAATAAATACGTACATCTGAAAAAAAACATACATTGAGGTCCACATAAAAAATACCTTCAATAGAGTGATTTGATTAACGTGCAAGCAAAAAAAGCTTCTTTTTCCTGCAGCCTCTAACTGGCAGTTGTGAAAACTGAAAATCTTCCCATACCGTCTTTTATTTCTTTTGATTTCGTTTGGGCACATTTCCATTCCTATTTGCTATGATATTCTTGCAGTGGTTTTGGTTAGCGCAGAAATATTTTATAGCCTGTCAGAATACATCTGTCTGATGCCCTCTTGGGAAATGTGACAGATAAATTATGACTTCATGACCAATAAGGAGCTCAGAACGGGGGGACACTGTTTCAGGTTGGTGCTGCGCAGAGGGACGGAGCAGGGATTTGCCTGGGACGTGGTTGCACTGTGAAGCACCTTGGAGCAAGCGAGGTTCTTGGGGCCACAGAGGGGGCAGCACTGAAGTGTCTGGTCAAATACAAGATTTTGCTGTGGCAGGTGCTTGGTCAGCATCTGAAGGAGCAGAAGAGCTGTGGTGCTTGGCCAGAGCAGCTGATTCATTGTCAGGTAGTGTCAAAGTCTCCCAAGTGCAGCTGATGATTTCTGCTTAACTAGTTGGCCTGAAGATAATGATTTCAGGGTACTTGGAGTGGGGACAGGGAGTTTCCATCCCTTAGAAAATCAGTTGTAATCCCCCAGGCTCTGCAAAGGAGAGGAAAAGGCATCTTCAGGAGTGTGTTAGTCCTCTGGCAGGTGCTCTGTCAGTGGGGATTAGTACTGGCCTGTGTCTAATGCTGACAACCTTTTACATCACCAGCCATGGCGATGCAGGAGATACAATGTGGGAAGGACAAAGTGCAGATCTTTTTTGCTCTTAATCAGTAGAAGCAGGTATGTGATCATCTGTAAATTACAAAGACGGTAGTAAAGAGTGTGCATGGCTTTTTTTTTTTTTTTTTTAAGTCAAATGCTATTTCTGAGCTCCAAGGGCTGACAGCTGTTCTAGTTTTGCTTGGGGACGTTTTCACAATGTGGATTAATCAATGTTATGAACTGGGTCCATGGGGTTTTGGGAATGTAATTGGTTTCAGATGACACTTTGCTAGTCAATCTGTGAAACAGCCGAATGTTGACACAGCTGAACAATTCCAGCTGTTTCCACTCACCCCTTCTTCCCTCCCTGGATGCATCAGCCTTTCCCCTCTCTCTTGTCTCCTTTTCCTATTGCAACTTTGTAAAACAAATTTGTGATCTCAGTTTCTGTCGTTTGTCTCTGCTTTGGTTTTGCTTCTTCCCAGCATGCTTTCAAAATGCATTATTTCTGATATGATTTTTTTGATGCCTGTTTTTATCACTTTGGGCCTAACTTGGTTTACAGACATTAACTCTTTTGAAGCATATTTACATGTTGTTTGAAAGTGCAGTTTACAGATACCCTGAGAAGCTTGGAAATACTTTCATATGACCTGTGTGCAAAAAACATCTGCAATACAGTTCACATCTGTGGCATTTTAGTGAGCAGGCCAAAACCTGGACAAGATGATCTGGCCACGTTATTGAGAGCCTTTGGTCACTATACCTCTTGTAATAGGCTTGTGGCTAGTTTTTTAGTAGTAATTACAACAGTGGTGATTTTCTGGTTTTAGTATTAGTTTCCCGTTATGAAGTGAGTCAAATCTTAAGGGACATATCACGGAATTGCAGAATGGTTGGGGTTGGAGGGATGTCTGGAGATCATCTAGTTAAACCCGCCTGCTAAAGCAGGTTCACCAGAGCAGATCACACAGGAATGTGTCCAAGCGGGTTTTGAATGTCTCCAGAGGAGGAGACTCCACAGCCTCGCTGGGCAGCCTGGGCCAGGGCTCTGGCACCCTCAAAGTAAAGAAGTTTCTCCTCATATTCATATGGAACCTCCTGTGTTTCAGTCTGTGCCTGTTGTTCCTCATCCTGTTGTTGGGCACCACTGAAAGGAGTCTGGTCCATTCTCTTGACACCTACTCTTGGAGATATTTATAAACATTGACGAGACCCCTTCCCAGCTTCTCTTTTCCAGGCTATGCTCCCTCTTGTTTATGTGACTCCTCTGATGGCAGACCATTCTAATTTAAAACTGACATGTAAAAATTCCAAAATCT
Source organism: Columba livia (assembly GCF_036013475.1). Taxonomy (NCBI): domain Eukaryota; kingdom Metazoa; phylum Chordata; class Aves; order Columbiformes; family Columbidae; genus Columba; species Columba livia. The sequence continues at coordinate 16,873,443 of NC_088612.1, read as the reverse complement.
GCTGGTTTTGGGCAGCAGTTGGCTCTGCTAACTTTTTGAAGCAGCAGGAAGCACCCATGTGTGTTGAGCCGTTGTAAGTCATACCTACTGTACTACAGTAGTATGGAATGGAATGACTGATGTACTTTCCACATACGGTTGATCAGGCTTTACCTACAAGTGAGTTTCTTTGACTACTACTTATGGCCTATTTAGAAAAGGAAAAATAGATATTGAAAATGTAGTAGGAAAATGGCATGCCTCTGAGTATCTGTCTTACAAGTTTGCTGACTGAGAAAATTGCAAATTTGTGCAGTGTGGTTTTCAGAGACAGCCTTGATGTCATTCATTCCTGCTTGGTTTTTTATCACTGGAGTTTTCAATAAGAATAGCTCATCCTACAGACTTTATGCTGGTGTTGGGCACTAAGAGGTTCTGTGGATTTTTTGGGATGAGGGAAACTTGGAAAGTATGAATTCAGTACCTAGATCTACACAGATCTCTTGTATGACTAGCAACAAGCCACTTTGCTTCTTGCCTCAGAGGCTCCATTTGTATGGCAGGATAAAAGTTTTGACATTTTTCTAGCTTTTTCCATCTTTCTTCATGCCTTGGAGATTTTGGACTCTGGCTAGCAGTTTAAACCAATAGTAAAATAGTTTCATTGACTGAGAACTAACTGTCAGGGTTCTTAATTCCATAAATTTTAGAAACTGTGAGAAACCCTGGACTGTACCAAAGGACTGTGGCTTTCTTTTTCTGTTTTCTTACCAAAGACCATTTGTTTTTTTTCCAAAGTGTAAGGTAGACAGCTGTTGGTCCTTAAGCAAACATTTAAATGCCCTTACTGCTTGTGTGTGTAACTTGAAGTATATTCCAGTGGTAAATCGGATCTTGCATTTAATCCAAATGATATTTCAGGGAACTTGGGATCTTGGCTTTCTCTGCTGTACCATCCTGTAACTAGTTCTTAGTTAAACAATGTCTACAGAGAGCTGAGGAGAGAAAAGCTAAGGCTTATGCTTGTATTAGTTCAGAAATGAAATTACAATGTTCCTTTAAACTGAGCAGACATTAAACGCATTGAGGACACGTATGCTATTCACTCTAATGTTCTTTTCATCATTCTTCAAACAACCTGTAGAGGTTTTCTGTTGTACAATCTTTGACAAATTCTTTCTTTGTATCCCTAGTTCTCTTTTGTTTTACTGGACCACCAAAGGGACTAGGTTCTTGGAAAGAAAGAGGGAACGTACACAACCAGTATGGTGTGAAAGCCTGTCTGTGCTGTTATGTGCTTGAGTTCATACAATCTTAGAGCTGCTCTAAGTCCAGATTTTCCCAGTATGTCTTTTGTCTCCTGCTGGAAATTTTGCATGAGTAGAAAAGCAGCAAAGTGTCTGCTGGCCGGGTTTGCAGACCTGCCTGCGCTGTTGGAGCAGCAGGGGCTGCAGCCGGGCTGGCTGGTGCTGTCTGTGCTCAGGTCTGCTGCTTGTACCCCCACATCTCCTGCACAACTGCAGTGTGTTCAGTCCTGTGCTTGGACAAGGAAGAACAGAACTCACACATTTAGGCATTGGGTAACTTCCCCTTTTTTGAAATGCTTATTGTCAGCGTACTGGAATTGAAACCATTTGCTGTTTTCCTTAATTCTGTAACTCCTGTTAATAATTTTGTTGTAGCTTCAGACATACTTGCAAAGATAAATGTACCTTAGGCTACAGTATGTTGCCAAGTGTTGTGCTTTGTTAGGTTAGTGTCAGTAGCTGTAACAACAAAAAAAAAGCTGAATTAACTATTTGAGTGTTTTGTGTTGCAGTCTCTGGTCTGCAATAGAAGAAACAGGTTTTTCAGTAGAACCTTCTCTGAGTGTACCTGCTATGAGCATGTGAAAAAGCACCTCTCCTCATTCTACAACAGAGCATCCCTGCATTGTCCTTTTTCATTGCTTTGTTTCTTCCCACTAACTTGTTTGGTCATCAAAACCTGGATGTCATCAAGAAGCTCCTCCAATAATATGATTTTCAGGAATTGGGGAAGAATTTTGAAAAAATTTCTAATAATCAGCCCGTTTCCAAGCTAGTCTTTGGTAATCCTAAATCAGCAGTAACTTCAGAAATTTAGGTAGAACCATGACGTCCCAAAGTACTAGGGGTGGATTTTTACTCTATAGGCAGGGGAGTCATTTCCCTCCCTGCATATCTCTCTGGTTATTGCCGACAGAGTCACGGTTCTGAGGAGCAGCAGCACCATTGACACCTGCCCACAGTTTGTACCCTTAGGATCTGGGCCTAGCCTGCAAAATGTTTCTGATGGGCCTGTGTTTTGCTATGTGTCTCTGTATGGTGTCAGTCTGGTTCTGAGCAGGGGCCCTGGGGACTGTCACAGAAGTAACTGGGTACAAGGCACCAGTAATGAATGTGTGGTGCTACCGTGCACTCATGTGTGTCTTCAGACACCAGGCTCTCAGAAGTCCAGTAGTGACGTGTGACGGTGCAGCACTGTCTAATCACGTGTTCACAATCCTGATACCCTTGTTTCTATTTCTTCTTTCCCACAGCAGAGGCTGTGGGGCACAACACACTAATATAATCCCCACATCTTAGTTATTTTTGATATGTTTGCAACATTACTGTTTCAAAATAAGTTAGAAAGGGACGTTATATATATTAAAGAAGCTGTTTTATGCTTTCACAAGCCTTATTCCAATCTTTGTTTCTGCTTTCTGGAAAAGGTATGATAGTAACTTGGATATGTTCAGTGTCACCTTCTAGAAGTTTCTGCTTAAGCATTACTCTGCCTTTAGGAGCAGATTTCTGCTGTTTCTCCTCAAGCATTTTGATGTCAATCAGTGCTGATTAGACCCTGTTAGAGTCCTGAGTGCACTAATAGACCTTAATTGTCCTGACCAGCCTCACCTGGGGCCTCTACCTGCACCCCTGCCCAAGGCCCTGGGACTCCCTTTAAGCTCATCTCTGGGCCACATCAATGAGCCTCGTGTTTCTCTTAGAATTTAACAATACAGATATAACAACTTAACAGCATTCCCTCAAAGAGAGGTAAGAAGAGATAACAGAACATAAAGAAAATTTCCTTCTTCAATCATATCAACCTACACTGGTAAGTTGTTGATGTTAAATAATTCGGAAATATAGCTTGAATCATAAACTCCTATATTCTGTTACTTGCTTTGTTTTGGGGTGAGGTTTTTTTTGTAGTAGTTCTTCCTGCAAAGAGGGATGCTGAAAAAGAGTTTGTGAGGAGCAGATGGAATAAGTTGCAATTCTGGTTATTTTGCAATAAAAAGAGGAACTGGTGTAGAAGGTGGGAACCTTGGCTGGCATTTCAGTGTGTGATCTAGGAGGTATGGTGGAAACAGGAGGCTGTGCTCCTCTGCTGGGACTTTGGTGATATAGCTCTAACCCACCTAGGCAATGCCTAGCTCATGCTATTAAGAAAGTTGATTTTGATAGTTTCACAGGTGGATCAATGAAAATTTTGAATTAAGACTTTTTCAGAAATATCTGAATTCTGTACTGAAGTAGAATAAAGAGAGACAATTTTGGTCTTAAACTTAACAGTTCTGATTTTTAATGCATGAAACCATACCCCACACCTACCATGGCACCAGAAACTCTGAGAAAAAGGATCATCAGAAAAAAAAATTCTGCACTGACGTTATTATTGATAGATGAAATCAAGGTCAAGATACCACGTTGTGTGGGAGGAAGCTGTGTGAGAATTAGCAACTTCATCTAAGGCTTTGTATCTCAGCTTGCTTCCAAGTTGTCTGTCTTCCCCTGTCTCTGACTGTGAAAGAGCCATGAGAAACTGTATCATATGTATAATTTTCCCTATTATGGGCGATCTCAGGATCTTTTTGAGGATAAGTTCAATTATACGTAAACTGATTCAAAAAAGAGGCCATTTCAGAATTCTTTACTTTTTCAAGTGGTTCACCTTATTTCACATGTTCTGTAAGGAGGCGAGAGGTGGCTGGTGGCAGGCTGTGTAAGACACTGTTTCACGAAGGATGTTCAGGGGTGGTCGAGCTGGGATGATTCTGTGTGAAGAGGTTGTGTGTAACTTGAAGGCAGCAGCAAGTTCACTCTTACCTTCTTTTCTCTCCTCTCCCGCCTCTACTTTCTGGCATGTTCTTTCACATCTTTAGAAAGCCATAAAAAATGCTATCACTATTTGTAAGATACAACTTAGTCTCTGGGAGGCTGGGTTTGTGCATTGGCGCGTAAGAAATCGGTCTGTTACATCCTGATCTTGTACCCCTCTGATTCAAGACCTCTCCACTGTCAGTGGATCTGCCTTCTGGATCCAATTTATTTCTGGGTCAAGTGTGATAAATGTGGACTGGCGTTTCCTCAGTGCCCACATGCAGACCTCTGCTGTTCAGAAAGTCAGAGTCTGGGACCCAAACCCTGGAACAAAATTTGAGGCTCCTCCCTGTTGTTTGTTGAGCGCTGGCATTTGAGTCATTCCTTTGGGAGTGTGCTCCTTGTTAGAGCATAGGGTTTTATATTGAAAATTTGATGTGGCCATTTCAACTTTAGAAGTAGGGTGTCAGGTCTACTCTCCCACTTGCCTGTGCAATCTGCTTTGGATATTCTGAGCTTCTCTTGAACCTGTTCTGGCTGCGATTTTGTTTTTCTTTGTTTCCCTCCTTGGCCTAGTCTAGCCTTTCGCCATAGCCCATTTCCTTAAATAAAGCACCCAAGTTCTTAGCAGAAAAAGGTGCTAACTTCTCAGACAGGTGCCGTACCTGGCAAATTCAACCTCTTTCTGTCTTTAAGTATGATTTTCTTCATTGCTTGTAGCTGAAAGATGCTGCAGATGGCCCTAGATCCCTCTGCTGTAGCTGTCAAGCAGAGCCAGGAGTTCCAGCTTGGAGTCCCTCTCAGCTGCCCTGGTCTCTGATGAGGTTGTGACAGAAAAGCCTTGCTCTAATAAATGAGCCAAACACCAGCTCTAGCACCCGAAACTCAGCAGCTGGTACAGACAGACCGGGTTGCATGGTTTGCTTCAGTAACACTCTGTTCCATCACACTGAGCATTTGTATCCTCACTCTGAGATTCACTGACACTTTTTGGAGATGATATGGAAGCACTTGAGAAGGGGATAAATCAAAACCTTTAGCAGCACTCGCCCTGAGAAGAGAAAGCCTGTTTTCTTACGATTGTTATGTAAAGCAGTGACCTTGCTGGAGTTTGAGTAAAAAGGAGTTATTAAATGAACTCAGCAGGAAGGAGGTCCCTCCAAATAAAGAACTGGGCTGGTGTTTCTTGTTATGTCCCGAGTGAGTGTCAGCAGCAGATGTTATGAGGAGTGTTCTCAAGAGAGACCAAACAGTTCCAGTGGGACCCCAACCAGAATACCAGGAGACCATTCAGTCTGTGTGCTTGGGAAGAAGGGCAGGACTACTCGGTGTCCATGAATTCAGATGTTTGAGTTGTTAGGCAGGTACTTACCTTTTTGTGCAGCCTTTTCAAAGGCTGGTAGTGCTTTTTTTTTTTCTTTTTTGTTTTGTTTATTGCATAACTCCAACAGAAAGGAAATCCTAAGGCATGAATGCTAAAGAGGAAGGAAAGAATAAGTGGTGCCAGTTAAATTTTCATGTATTTGTGCCTTATTATGGCCTGACAGTCAGAAATAATATCCTTTTCCTTTTATCCTGATTTTCTCTTTTGACTGTGTATTAAAAAACCACCAGCAGTAACAAAGTGTAAAAGATTGAATTAAATCCTAGTTAGAATGACTTCACCTTAAATAGTGGAATATCTTAGATCTCTTTTTCTTCCTTTTTTCTTTCTCTCTGTCTAGTCTACAGAGACTTGGCAGTCTCAGATACCCTTGGGTGTTCAAAGGTAGATCAGTCTGCGGCAGGGCTGCCTTTGATGTTTGCACCTACAAAAATGTCACATCACAACCTGCTCTGTTATTTCACATTGAATGTGAAAGATTCACTAAAAGGTTAATTTCAAGTCTTGTTGAATTTCATAGCATTAAAGCCAGTGCCTTTTCAAGGATGCACCTAGAATGGTTTCAGAAGGATGAGAGAAGGGGCTGGTTCTAAATTTCTGCTGCAGCTACACAAGTGCCCGATAACCATGCGTGTATGGTGCTTGGGGATGGATAAACCCCTCCGTGTGGGAATCTTTCACCTGCTGCTCCCTATAGAAAAAGATCAGGAATCGCCATAGATACTTTAAATAGCGCTATGTCTACCAACAATGCCTTACCCATCTGCGCATGAGGCCCTAATTTGGTCTGTGTTCAGTCTTGTCAAAAGAAAAATCTAAAGGGAGAGAAACACTTCTATACAAGTCTTTTGTGTTGGGGAGATTTCGTAAGGGTAATTGTGAATATCTATTCAGGCTTCTGGGTTTTAAGATTCCTTTCTGGAATGATTTCTAGAGTGATCACAAAAACCTAGGTAAAATATTTTTGAAACATTGTTTTTTCTGGCTTCTTCCCCTCCCCTTCAAAATTGTGTTTTGTGAAGAAATGCTGGATGATTGCAGTAAGCAAGGGCTTTAATTTCTTTGTGGATGCAACAGATTTCTCTGGGTAAGGCTAAATGTACCAGATTCCAAACATTATTTTGAGAAATGTATAGGTTTTTCTAAGAGATTCTTCAAATTGGGGAAAAATAATTGTTTATCAGTCATACCACAAATAGTGCATTCGAAAGATTTCTAAATGGACAAGTGATGAGGAATAGGAGATACAGATTATATATATATATGTATGTATTGCAGAGTAAGTAATTATATTTTCTGTTTTCTCTTAGTGCCCTCAGTGAGGGCACTTAGAACAGAAGGTGACCCTTCCCCTCTTCCTCCTAGCAGAACTCAGGGTCATTTAGCTGGTTCCTGAGCTTGACGTCCTCCATCTCCCCACATCGTGTTTCCAAGTGAGCAGTGAGAATTTGGTAGCTCACTCTAGCATCCTCGTGTTTGTGGTGTAGCGGAGGCTGGGATTACACACTTTGTCAAGCTGTGTTCTTAAGGATGTGCCACATTTCCTACTGTTTTAACACAGGAAATGTCTCTGTCACCAGGCAGCCCTGCTTTTCTGTGCATCCCCTAATTGTGTGTGAACTGAAGGTGCAGCTGGAGAGCACTTCATATCTAATTGGTGTGTGAAAGCTGAGGGCAGAAAAAACAATTAGGAAGTCATGGTCAACTTCAAGATGGACTGTAAATGAGGCAGAACTGAAATTAAAAATTGGCTTGCTACTGAGCTGAAGTGAAAAGGATGTATGGAAGACAGATGTAGACAGCAGAAAACCTTGGGCTTCAAAGTTCCGCTTTCTGCAGTGACTTCAGAGTGTCTGAGTCTATTGGAAGAGCGGGGCTGTAGGAGGGGCCCAAGTGTCTCAGGCATATCTGACATGAAGCTTAACTTCCCGAGCCACTTGGCATTTTAAAGAAATGCCTCTGAGTTACTGTGGCTAAATTCAGTGTGTTACAGGATGTTTCTGATTTGGGTCATCCCCCTCTTAATCAATTACAGTCTACTGGTAGCACTGGAATAAAGCCTAACTGCTCTATTCAGCTGCCTGGTTTTGTCTCCACATACCAGTGAATAGAGAAGCAGAGGTACTAGACATACTCTTGAGTGCCATTTTAAATCCACCTAGTCAAGAGTTTGAGGTAATTCAGCGAAAGAGTTCATTTGGCTGTTCAAACTGTTCAAACAGTTGCTGTGTACACTGGTAACAAGGCCATTTAAAAATCCTTTCCTTGCCGCTTCTAATAATTGGATGTAGGTTTTGTAAGAAAATATTCAGATGTGTTTGATAGAAATTCATTGATGTTTTACTGTTTGGCTGAAAGGTAGTAAACTCTGGCAAGTTCTAAACCTTAAAAGTCACGGTCCAATGTGTCACTTTCATTGTGGCACATATGGTAATACATGATTTTTATCAGTGTTTTAACACTAGTTGTACCAATCCAAGCTGAGGTCATAGCTGTGCAAACAGAAAGGCAGTGTGTGCGATGAGCCTCTGCCTTAGAAGAACTTGGGGGTTGCTCCGTAAAGCCGGAACCCGAGAAGGAGCGATGTGTCGCCCACAGGGAGGAGATGCAATCCTGTCGGCCCTGTGCTGCTGGGATCTGTGGGAGGTTTTCAGAACATACCGAGGGGAAAACTAAGAGCAATTCTGAGCAACTAGAAAGCAAGAAGTACCTGATGTGTAGTAGCCAGGAAGAGATTTTGTTCTTGGTTTGTTCATCATTCTTCCCCCATTCTTTTCACGTCAGACATCACTCTATCTTGTCATTTTGCCAGGGATTTGCTTATTACGGTGCTATGTTGGTGTTTGCATAGGGAACTCTCATGCTGCTGGGAGAAGCTGGGAACTAATGAATTAAAGTTGCTATATGGGACAGGTGGGCAGCCTGTGTAAAGGGTGGCCTAGCTAGCAGGTACAACATCACTGCAGTACTTTCCTTTCAATTAAGTAGATTTTTTGCTAGCTTTGTTTCTTCAGACTTCTGTGACCTTGGTTCCTTCCCTAGAAAATTCCACCTCTTTCTTCAACTATGGAAGAGTTGTTTGGCCAGTACTTTGGTTTCTATTACCATGTTGTGGTGTGTCCTGCGTTGAAGAACTACTGTGTTCCTACCACTGCCAGAGTGGTTTTTAATTTAGAGGTGCGGTTACAGATTTTGTGTGCTTATTTTTTCACGTATATTCCTAATTGGGTTATTGCTCTACATTTTCTTTTATGTTCACGTAGGATCATTTTGGACAAAGGGAACTACTGAATACACTGATATTTTTTAAAAAACCTGCTGCTTTTGGTGGGCACTAACTCAGAGAATATTTTTTACTCACACAAAGTAGCTACATCTTGTGTAAAAGTTGGAAACTCTGCAGCATGTAAGGAGAATAAACCAAGTCATAAATAGTTGATGGGAGAATATCCACCTTCTGAAGTGGCTGGGAACACTACCCTGGTGATGTTAGCATGATCCTGCCTTGTTCTTGTTTGTCTGGTTGCTCTTTGCCTTATGTATGTGTCTTTATATCCCCCTCTGATTTCTGTGAAGCTCAAAGGTTATTTCTGTGGCTGCAGAGGCTGGAGGAGAAGGGCTGACACCTACTCTTTTTACCTTTTGCTACTTGCTATTTAGTGAATTATACACACAGCTGCATAACAAGTCAAGGAATGCTTTTGAGCATCGACGTTGTTGAGGTCCACCTATTCAGGCTTTCCCTTCTTTCCCTTCCTCCTGCTCTGGGCTGCGAACAGTACATTACAAGTATCACTAGGTGGCACAGCCACCCTGGTGTACTACCCAGGTTAAACCGCATTCGTAGCAGCTGAGACTTTGATTATAATTTGAAATAATTCCTGTCTAAAAGACACAACATGCTGATCTTTTATAGCACACTCTTTGCAGTTGGCCACCGGGCTCGGGCAGAAGGCAGAACACGGACAGGCGTGTGCTCAGGCTCGTGCAGGTTAGAGCTGTCCTCAGAAACCTGGCCTGCTTCTGCTAAGGCTGCACAGGCAAAAGCCTGGAGATTTTGCTTACTTGGGGGAAAAAAATGGTTGAAAGGACATTTCCAATGTTTCTTGAAATGTTGTTTTACCCGACACATACCTTCATCTTCCTCTCGAGTTACTGAGTTCCTGTGAAAGTCTGGTTTAGCCTTTTGAAATTTATTCCGGGAAATCCAATATATAATCGCAAGTTTAAATAAAGCACTTTATAGTAGGTGCTTATGACTTAAGCAGGTGCTTATAACTTAAGCACGTGCTTAAGTGTTTTCACTAGAGAAATGGAGGATAGTGATATAAAGCTTGCGCTCAAAGTTGAGTATCAGTTAAGTGTCGTGTTGAGCTGGGACTTCTCTCAGTATTTGTGAAACTAGTTGGGGGGAACTCCATTTAAAAGGTATATAACAGTTTCTGTATTCATTTCTCATTTGGTAGAAATCAAAGTGTAGGATGGGTGTGTGTGAGAGAGGTAGATGGATCTATGTCAAGTTTACGTTGAGTTTTTTATATTACAATGTCTTTAGTCCTGACGACTCAAAAAATTCTCAGCAGTTGGTGGGTGTCTAATTTTAAACTAAACTCACTGAACTGTGATGTGTTGATTCGCTTCTCCAAACCAATGTGAATTTTCAGGCACACTGATTTGTCAGTGGTGGTTTTAGTTGGAGTGGTAGGGATATGTCTAAGAATGGAATGTGGGTTTGAATTTACAGTAAGGGGTTATGATTTAGAAGTTATGATTTAAAACAACAACTGTTACCTGGTTAAGTATGTTGTGTATGCATTGTATTCATATTTAGCTGCTGCAATTGGGTATTTTCAAGTACAGTGACAGTTACTTAGAATATTGCTGCTGCTTGAAAATAAAGCCTGGTTTTATTTCTAGGGGCCCTCCATTGTCAGAATATTGTATAAATATCAGATTTATCTCTACTGTGAAGAAAATATTTATTGTAACAGGAACATTTACGCTGAGACAATGGACAACGGTGGTGGTGCTAGAAAAGATTTAGGGAGCCTAACGGTTAGAATGTACTGTTTGTCATGTGGAGATCATGTGGAAGTATTTATGATACTTGCACATATGCATGTGCTGTGGATTCAGTCCCATCCCTGGCTCTATGATAAATATTGCAAGAAAGCACCAGGATAATCTTGGGTCCTTGCTTAAAATAATGCTGTAGGCTTCCCACACAGGAGAGAGTTGGTTGTTGAAGGGGATTTTGATGGCTCACACTGGGACTGACGTCAGGCTCACCCACAGCCCATGACGGGAGAAATTCTGAAGCTGTGCAGACAAGCAGTTCCTTCCTGGGGCAGAATAATCACAAGCAGGTTTGCCTACATGGCTGTGATGCACTGGAGATTTTTGCAGGCAGGAAAGGAGCTTTTCTAAAGTCACTTTGTGAAAACAAAAGCATTCTTAGCGGATACCATAGCTTTTCCCTGTGCATGGCCCTTCTCTATCTTGTGTTTCAGTTTTTTTGTTTGGTTTGGTTTGCTTTGCTTTAGTTTGTTTGTTTTGTTTTATTTTCTGTGTCTGTGTGTGTTTGGTTTTGACATATCTTGAAAGAGATGGTTTTTTCCTCTGTGATCTATTTCTCCTCTTCCTTATCACTCCTGGCCTGAGCTTACTTCTGGATACATACTTCTGGGTGTGCTGGTGGGTGCTGTGTTGATCTGTACCAATGCTCTTTGTTGATGTGCCTTATTTCTTTGCTTTCTTTCCCCTTTTGATTAGATACAGAAAGCAGCTTGGCTAAAAGCGTGTCACAGGTCAGTGGGAAAATGTAGATGAAATAGTCTCATGATTTATTTTTTTTTTCCTTCTGTGCTCATTAAAAAATATAAAGAGTTACAGTTCCTGAGACGCTTGGTCTGAAAGTGTTCTTGAAATGAGAAGTTATGAAACAGATTGAGGAGAATATATTTTCTGGATCTTACTAGACAGCCTAAAGTTAAACCCTTTTAGCATTAATCCTGCTGGAAAGAAGCATTTGCTTTAGAAATGCTGGTTTCATCTCGACAGTGAATGTGATGTGAAGAAGACAGACAACACCAAGCCCAGCCAGACATCTTCTTTTTGATTGGTGCAGCATGGAGGAGGTGAGGACAACACTGAGGTCAAGCTTTCTTCTCTTCCTTCTTGCAGTGGAGAAGGTCAGGTTTAGGTACACCATCTGCTCCTGCTTTTTGCATTAGAAAATTCTGTATGGCACACAGCAAAACCCAGCTATGAGGAGTTCTTGGAGTGAAAAATTTGCATGGGTGGTGCCAGGAATTGTTCTCACTTCGGATGCAGAATTGTTCACACAACCAACTTCATAAATTCAGTGTTGATACCTGTGCTGAATTTGGTTCTTCTTGCTTTGAGTTCCCCAAGTTCCTTCATGTTTAAGTTCAGCTAAGTCTGATTCAGATGGGAAGGACCCCAACTAACTGTCAGAGCAATCACCTCTCCATGTATCCTTCCAGATCCTACTTCTGCAAAAAGGTTTCTACAGCTGAGTGTGCAAGGACTTAAGTCCTATAGCTCAGCGCTGTAGATTTTACCTTTACTTTTTTTTCTTTTGTATGGGTATCACTGCCATACCTTAGCCTGCTGGAATCAATTCTCTTGATGGTGTTGTGCAGTCCCTGTAAAAGTAGCAGTTTTGGGGAAGAAAAAAAACAAAAAACAAACAAAAAACCAGAATTTGAACTGGTTACAATTTGATTGGGTGATACTACAGGTTAACATCGTAGCATGTGACAAATAGAATCTGAAGCTAAACTATTCTAAACTCTTCTTGTGAAAGCAAATGTGAGGTAAACTTTGTACACGTTGCCTCTTTGATTTAAGAAAAGTATCTCAAATGTTCCCCAGGGTGTGTGCTGTGTGTGTTCCCAGGTACTCTGACAAGTCCTTTCCACTTCTGGGCCTGCAGGACAACTCAGAATTCTGATTTTTCAAATATGGCTTCATGTAGTTTTCTGAGCTGAAAAGTACCATGTGTTTGTGTGGAGTATTGTGGACATGTAACTGGAAGCTTGTTCTGGAAAACTGACTTATCTGTGCTGACGTCAGTTTTGTCCTGCCGGGCAGATGAGAAGGACGAGGAGAAAACATAGTGCTTTGACAGACTCTTTTTGCTTTACAAGTGCTGCCATTTTCATTTTGTTCATCAACCACAGCGCTGGGCCACTCACGCCATGTGTTGGACCTGTGCAGTGTCAGCCAGATAACAGGGGATGTTCGCAGCAGCCAAGCTGCTCTGACAGTGGTTTAGTGGGAAACCCCTTGCCTGTGGTCGGCCCTTTTCAGTATGTGCAAATTACATTCATGTTGAAATTAAGATAGAAGTTGATGCAAAAGGTCAGTATATGATTTCTGACTCCAGGAAAGCTCTTCTAGCTTGCACTTTACAAACTTCAGCTGGTAATTGTATGTGTAAACTCTAACAGGTCTTAGATGTTACTAAATGTTGCTTTTGCTGGGATTTTGTTAGTTAGTTACCTCCTATTCCATCTTTTGAGAAAAATGTGGGATTAGATCACACAATGTTAAGGGAGAATCTGCTGAAACCCAAACAAAATAAAATGGCCTAACAATGGAGGAACATCAGTGGACACATGGTGTCCTAGATATCAAAGCTGATCAATACTGATGGTGGAAATCTCAACATGCAGACAGACTTCCTTCATGCTGGTGCTTCCAAAACTGCACAAGATGGGTGCATCTAGGTGGTCTTTTCAAAGTGAAGCCCTTCTGTAGGGTATCTTTAAAACTATCCAGGCAAAAACCCTTTTAATAGGAAACAAGACCTTAGGGCACTGAGAAGAGCAGCTCTTCCAGGAGAAATTCTCCAAGTTGGCCATAGAAGAATAACATGCAGCAGGACAGGCATGGGAAGAAAAGCTACAGCAAGAGCTGTATTATGTGTTTCTAGCACCCATTATGGAGCTACCATTATGCTTTCCCAGCCCCTGAGAGACACAAATTAATATCCTGTGGCTGACCGAGCCCACACATTTTGTCAAAATCAGGTTCTGGGAAATAGATGTTTTGAGACTGCTGTCAACAACTTTTTTCCTCTTTTACAAACTATAGCAAAGCTTTGAAGCTTCTGTTGTCCACAACATGCTTGATTTTTTTTTTTTTTTTTGTCAGAAACAATCTAAAAATCACCAATTCTACCCAGAAGCCTAAAAATGAAGGAATGCTCAGAAACATTTTAGAAAGTTTTTGTTATCCTGTAGGTGGTTTTCACACTATGAAACTAGTTCAAAATGGCAGGAGTGCTCTTGCTGACAGCAGAGTTACAGTGGAACTGTAGTCCACATGACAAATCACTAATTTACTTGTGCACAGTAAGCCATTAGGGATTTCTGCATTTAAGTGGTTAATCACTTAAAAACCAGAGAATTCAGGGACAGCTTTGTTAGTCCATTGATACTTTTGCTCAATCTTGTGGTGGTGGTTTTAATTCTCTGTGTTGCAGTTATATTGCCTGTAGCAGAAGGATAATCATGTTTGCCCATCGCTATAATGTGTTTGAAAACATGCTCTGAAAATGTGCATTCATAAATATATTATGTTTAGAGAAAAATCTAGTAAACACAAACCCTGAGTGTATGTGAAATGAGAAAAATGAAGGTGAAATTTATGAGATAAATCCCAGAGAGGGGAATGGCAAGTGTTCAAGGTGGTGAATTCTAAAGATATAAGGGGAAAATATAAAGTAAGGATTAAGTGAGGAAAAGCAGGGAATGTCCCAGCGTTGAAGTCACTTTGGTTAAAAGCAATCTGACACACGGTCCTTCCTCTTCCCTGTCCCAGTTCATACTGGTATTTAAACTGGGAGGAAGATCTCTGTGGTTGAAGCTGAACAGAGGTGGTTTTGAAATTCCACGTGCAAAGTCTTCTTCGGCTTGTCTTTTAATTCCCCAGATGAGCTCTTCACACAGTAAGTAGAAGCAAACTCACAGCTTAACAAATCTGCTCCTGTGTTTGGCTCCTTAATGGGATGTTTCTTACAGAGGCCACAGAGTTACCTTGCCTAAGTGGTTTCTTTTCCCTGACAGCATAGCAAGTAGCCCATCACAGGCAGCACCACAGAGGGATTAAACTTTATTTGCCTTCATGGATGTTTAACTCATTGACTGCGCTGCAGCTGGCCTAAACTCAAAGCTACAAAAGAAGTAGGCCTTGGAGTGACATATCAGTAAAGAACCTCTCAAAAAGCTGAAAGAATGTAAGATTTGTGAGACGCCAAGTCCTCGTAAAACTTGTAGCCTTGGTTTTCATCACTTCCATCCTTACAAGTCAGTATGTTAAGTGAGCTCTCCTTCAGTGCCAAATGGCCAGTACTGTTGGCTGCTTGATACATTTTCTAGAGTCTGGATCCTCCAGTAGTATAGAAATTAGTGTAGCTCTATTTGATTGCAGCACTGATTTGCAGCCCATAATGACTTGAGTTGGAGCTGGTTGTACTTACTTTTAAGATGTTTGCTGAGGCCTTGTTTGAATCTTAAATTCGGCGTGAGACTTGAGGGTTAGCACCTGAGTATGAATTTACATTTTATGAACACTTGTAGTGAGTCAAACAGAAGCCTCAATGGAGAGGACAACCAGCACTTTCACGTTAGAACACTAGGCTTGGGATCATCCTTTTATTTATTTATTTATTTATTCTCCCCATGAGCCTTAGTTGTCATTTACTGCTCCCTGGTTCTGTTGGTTTCTCAGCTTAGAAACAGCTGCTATGTGATGTGAATGATATTTTGAAGTCCTGTGCTGGAGTTCTTGTGATACCAGTGTGCAGAGAATTGGCAAGCGCTTGGAAACAAAATGGCATGTTGTATTTTGTCACTAGAAGTATGTTCAATCTGCTATTTGATTCTCTGCAGCATTTTGATTAAGAGCTCTAGTGAAGTTATGTGAAAAGTGAAAATCCTCTTTATTCTTTCTCTCCAAGAAAATGAGCGACACAGCATTGTCAAAATATTTGCCTAATCTTGCAGATTTGGATGCTTGTTGTAGTTCTTCTGACAGACCAAAACAATGGTCATTAAATGAGAAGCAGATGCAATAAATATGCAAGCAAGCTTACTATGATAGACTGAGGGGGCCGAGGAGGGAAGCTGCCAGCAGTACTCACTAAGCACTGGAGAATAAAGAAAAACCAATATTTTCTTGCTACTGTACCTTACAAATAATAGTTTTCCTTTAGTAATCTAGGCATTGCACTTTCCTGCATTGGTGTTTTTGTATGTTCTGGTGCAACATTGACTTCAAGTCTGGATGCTCCTTTTGGCTTCCTTGAATTTCTTTCTTGCCAGGAAAGGAAAATGCCAAAGAAAGGCTCTAGCTTCTTTTTTCTCTGTGTGGTTGGATTGTTTGTTTTGATTGTTGGTGGGTTTTGTTTGTTTGCTCTTTTCTTTTCTGGTTCCACTAGCTGCAGCGCTGTTATTTTAAGACTAAAGGAAGAATCTGGTTATGCTAAATTACCTTCAGAGTTTTGGGTGACTGGGAAGACAGAAACTGCTCAGCACAAACCAAAACAATCAAACAAACCCCCCTGTGTCTGACCTTGGGGAATGTTAAATTTTATATCAGGATGTGGAGTACATTTATTGAGCAGGTAGCTAGTAAAAGTCTGGTTTGTGGTTGCAGGAGTGCTATGTGAACTCATCAGGATTGGTCCATGAATTATAGATAGAATTAGAGCTTTCTAGCTTTACTGTTGCTCCAGTTATTTACTCAAACCATAAGCATTAAAGATCTATCTTTAAGAAAGAACTGGATTCTGATTTATGATCTTCTGTCAGTGATCTGTGTACATTCAAGCTTGTCTGTGATTGCTGTTAGTGTTTGTGTTTTCTTATGCGTCCTTAAGTTATTAATAAATTATAGGTATCAGCTGGTGTGTGGCAATTCCTAATCCTTGAGTTAAAAAGTAAACCCAACCATCGGCAATATGGTTGTGTGACGCTTTGCAATTCAAATTCTGTCTCCCTGCTGCCTAACCCTTCAAATCCCAGCATCTCCTCTAGGACTGTGCATAATGTGTGCACACACACATGTATGTATGCACAAATCCTTCTCAGCAAGAACATAAAGAAAGTGCTGGGTTTGGCATACATGGGAAAATGCACAATATGGAAAGGGATATCAACATGAGAACGATGCATTGCTTAGACAAATAGATGTGATAGGCTGCCTCTGAGCCAAAGATAGAGTAGCAGTACAATATATTGGGTTACAGAAGTCCCTCATTTCTCAAGGAAAGGCGCTGTGGCATGATGCCTGCGAATCAGCCCAGATTGACTTGGTTGGCAAAAAACGGTTCTGGGTCTGATGTGTTGCAGTTCCACGCCAGTCCATCAGTCCAGACACCTAGAAGGTCTGTTTGCAAAGACCAAGCACCTCTTGAGTAAAGGTTTTAGTTTTTGTTTGTTTCTTGTTGTTCTTTTTGTTTGTGGGTTTGTTGTTTGTTTGTTTGTTTTTTAACTGTATACTGAGTGTGCTTAGAACTTCTGTCTAAATGGACTAATGGCAAGTCGTTTTGGGCTTACATCCCACTGACTGTGGCTCGAGTTTGTGTATGATGGGGTTGCCACTAGAACTCACTTGTAAGGCTCTGGAAATGTCCTTTCATTTGTCTTGTGTATTATACTGTATCTCTGGTCTGGCAGTGAAGTACAGCTGCTCGTAGGAAGGTATCAGGTGAGGCAGAACCACTGCTTGAATTTTGTGTCCTCAGACTTCAAGGTGGGGAGGAAGACAGCAGGGAGGAGAATGGGGGAGGCATTGCATTGCTGTGTTCTCATTGCAGGCAGTGCAATAATAGGTAGTGATTTACTAAATGGTGTTTTGCCTTGATTTCCAAGGGCATTGAGTTCTTCGAGAGAATGCAACATTGTTGGTCCAAGGCTGGAAATGCAGAGCATATTGAATGTTTCTGTTGCCTATTCACAGATTCAGTATTGCCAAGCTCTAGATACAGAATAGCTAAAAGCGCCTGCTGTTGTATTTGACTCTTGGATGTTGCAATAGTGTTTCTTTTAGATTGTTTTCAGTCCTAATTTTCACTAGTTTATAAAGCATTATGCACAATTGGAAAGATATGAAGCATTCTAAAGTTGTCTGGATTCTACAGTTAGAGATATATATTTCTGTAATTACTTCTTTAATTAATGATTCTTCTTGGTTATGAGCTACTTGGAGTCTGAGAGCCTCTGTGATGCTGAAGTGGTCTGGTTTATATATTTCTCTGGAGAGAAAAAAAAAAGGAAAAAGAACACTGTGTAAGGTAAAGAGAAAAATTTGGAAACAGCTAGTCAGATAATAATTCCCTTCCTGTAGCTCTGTGTCAATGGAGAAGTGGTTCTTCTGGCCAAAGCTTAAAAGCAGTCGAATCAACCATATCCCCATGTTTAAACATCTGGAAAAAATATTTATAATTCTTGTGAGGAATACAAAAATGTTGATCATTAACTGTGGTTAGTAAAACTTTATTCACACATGTACAGCTCCAGCTTGAATAGATGATACTTCACTGTGTACAGACCAGTGTAAATGTTGGGTCTCTGTTATGGGTTTGCAATGTCTTTCACTCTGGGCCCGTTCCCGCTGACTGGCTGGGGCTGGAAGTACAATATGTTCAGAAACAAAGTTCTGCCTGCAAGTCACCCCACTCTACCTTTTTTCTTTTTCTTTTTTTTTTTTTCCTTCAAGGATCTCTGTCATAGGGACCCCCCGCAGTGTGGTTTAATGTGATTTAATGTGTCTCTTCCTCTGCTGCCTGAAATGCGTAACTTGGGTTTATTTTAGGCAGCACCCCTGAAGCCACTGACACAGGTGGCTCTGAGTCTTGAGGGACACTGGGTCTGTGCTGGAGGAACTGTGGCAGGGCACTCCTCAGAAAGCCCTTTACACTCAGAGTGGATGAAGCAATGACCTTTGGAAAAGGTTGGCTGCACTTGATGAGAATGTAATTATGCTGTTTTTCACCTATTGACGTTATAATGTTACATTTATTTTACTAAATGACTGTCATTTGTTTTAGTATATGAATACTTCTTGTCCACAGAGTGATGCATTTTTAATACCTTTAAAATGTAGGGAGAAATGACTAAAGCATGAAAAGTGATCCGAATTTCCTTCTCAGCTTTTAAGGATTTGATTGTGTACCCTGAGTAGTCTGACGCTTTTGAAAATTAGACCAGTGGTGTAAGTGCCTAAGCTGGAACTCCTGACATGCTCTTCCTGGAGGGGTAACTTGTAAGAGAAAGTTCATCTTGATGGAGCCGAGTGTAAAAGCCTTATCTCGCCTAATGAGGGTTCCAACCACTGAGAGCCTCCCATTCACCGTCTGATTAATTTCAGCCTCGAGTTTAAAGCCAGTTAACATAAGAGAAATAAGTGCTTCTCAGATGCTCAAATTTTTTTTTTCAGATTGCAGTTTCTCTGTACCAATGTCAGCTATCTTGTAAAGGGACTGTGGCAAAGCAAACTGACTTGTATTAATTTTTTTTAATCAGTGAAATTAAGCTGAGGGCCAACTGGAAGACTTTGGTTCTACTGGAATAACATCTTTGATTAGCTTGGGGCTAAATTACTAATTCCAGTGAAGGATTTTGAATTTTTCATTGGGCTTAATGTGCAAAGCCCTTAAATATTCTGTCATATTTAGTAATCTGAAATACCGGGGCCCTGTGAATCTGTGTCTAAAAGGCTAAACCCACAAAAATAATGCCAAAGTTTTTGCTTTAGTATTCTAAACTAAACAGATGTTGCCTTTCTGAAGTTTTCTGAATCACTACTGAGCAATAGTATAATATTTGAATATTTTTAGTGTGACGACTTCTTCGATGTTAGGATCTCAATGTAATTCAGTACATGTGAACTTGGAGCATTGACCCTGATTAAATCTTACCAAAAGCTTTAACGTTTTCTGAATATTGTACTCTAATGATGGCAACTTTGTGAGACATGTATCTAAACAGCAAACATGAAACAGCATCTACTGAAATGAATATAAATTGAATCCTAGCTCTTGATTAGTAATCTATACAGCTGATAGCTTGGACTCTGTAAAATCTGGGGCTTTACAATTCAGTAGGGGAAAAAAGGGACAATTTCAGCAATGATAGAGGCGTTGGTGAGCAAAATTAAATGGCTGATAATTGTGATAGCTTACAAAGAGTGATGTTATTTACAAAAGCTGCTTTTTGCATAGAATCTGATGTCTTCTCCCATGAGCTTACTTATAATTCATATTCCACTTTAATATGCCTGCAAAATGTGCTTTCTTTCTGTATTCGTATTATTTTTAGGATGTTATGTTTCCTTGGTGCATACACAATGAGCCTGAAATCCTGTAGGAATGTGTTTAATTTGAAAGTTTTATCCTCTGGGCCTGGTTAATTCAAATAGGAGGCTCAGAACAGTGCTGCAGCGCCGGCAAGAATGCGGGAATGGCAAATGGGCAGCACAAAGGCAGCAGAGAGCCTGTGCGGCTGCGATGCCTGCGCCGAGAGGCACCAATATCCTCAAGATCTCCTCTCTGAACCTACTCTGCTCTCTTCTTTCCTCTCTCAGTCCTGTGCACTCATCAAGGGAATGTTTGGCCAGCTTTGCTGTCCTTTATATCCTTAGTATTGTCTCTAGGGATCTCATAATTCCAGCCTTCCCAGATACTCTTTTTATCCAGTGGCACGGTGCATAGCAGTGAGCTGTTTGACTGCATTGTTGGTGATGCAATGCCTAGATAGGATTCGAAAAGGGTTTCTTGGTGTCTTTTAAAGCTGAAAAAAAAAATAAAAGGAACTGTGGCCAGCCTTAACCCCCACCCTATTTTTTTGGAAGATGGCAAGAATACACTTGCTGAGTCTGTCCTGCTCTGAGAGCAGCAAACTATGTTTGCGTCTGCAGGAATGCGAGAGCCGAGGCATTCCAGTGTGCAGCCTGCTGGAAAGCGCTGCTGGCTCACGGGCAGCCGAGGGGAACAGGCCCTGCGACGAGGGCTGGGGGAGAGAAATGAAAGGCATTTCTTCTAATACCCTGGGCAGCATATGCAGGATGTTATGTCTGGCTTGGGCTGAGCTGACGTGGTGCCTCAGCTTTTTTTCTTTTAATGCTGGAAAAATAGATATAAGGGAAATAAGAGAGAGAACAAAACTGAAGTGAAAAAACATCTTTATATTTCACAGTGAAGAATTTGCAAATTTGCAACATCTTTCCTCAAGGAAACTGGGCTGTCACTAGAGATAGGAAGCCAACAGCATCAAATTTTATGCAGATTTATAGTCCACTTGAATATCCAAATTATTGCAGCCTCATTCCATGACTTGTGGCAAGGCACGATGTGGGCAGCTGTGGGGTGGGGTTGGGAGATGCCTCCAAGCAGCCCAGCTAAAGGAGAATTCCAGGTGTCTGCTAGACAAGAGGAGACAGTAGGGTGGAGAAGAGGAATGAGAAAACTCCTTGGCTTGTGGTTGGCCAAGGAACATCTCTAGGCTTGTACCCAGTGAGGCAGGAAGGGAAGGAATTAGCTCCGTCCTTGAAAGGGGGATATGCATTTACTGGCGAGTCGTGTGTCCTTTTCTCCGTGTGTCTCTGGAGGGTGGAGTGGCTCTTATTACTTTTCCATAGCTGCTGCTGAGTAACTAGAGTTGAACCTTGCTTCCTTTCCAGGAAGGGGATGTGGTCAGATTTTTCTGATTTCTCTGATGCTAGACCTGTCTTCAGTGCACGTCAGCACTCAGGCTGGTACCTTGCTTGGAATAAGTCTGTCTTCCTTGGCTTTCATTTCGACCTGGTGTAAAATGGATTTACCTTCTATTTGAAACCTACACAGACAGGCTCTGTGCAGTCCTTGCCCTTCCTGGAATTCGCCAGTTGCACCCCAAAATGTAGCTTCTCTTTTTAGAAGCAGAAGTGTTTAAAAGGCACTAAGTGTGTGTATGTGGGGGAAATCCCATTCAGTGCTATATACCTGATCAGCAACTGTGGGCTGTCAACTGCCTCATTTATTGCAGTATATTAATAATGCAAGTCCCTAAGGCTGATTATTGTCTCTGGAGTCTGCTATGTGCAAGTGCTTTTCTATTCCAATGAATTCAGTAAGCAAAGTCCCACTGCCAGGGCCAGTGCCGAGCAGCCCCTGGCTTAGAAAAGATAAGCTGTGCTTTTGTTTGTTTGTTTGTTTGTTTTTCTTTATTGAGGCTGAGCCTTACATTGCCCAGGAATTTTTGTGTTGCTACTCCTGACTTTCATAAACAATCCAGATTACAAGTGAAGGCTTCCTTTCACCGTTTTAAATACTAAGAGGTAGAAGAGAGTGAAACAACCATGCCATTGTATTTACCTCTTGCATAAAAGGAAAGTGCTTTGTCTGAAGAAAGAACGGACAAAACATTCATTGGAATTCATTGCATTCTTCAGCTTTCAGAAATTGCAGGGATCTACTCCCCCTGCTTCCCTAGGAGTGTGTACACTGGGATTTCTAGCTCAAATTTATTTTGCTGAGGCTTTGGAGTCAAGTTTTTATATATAGTTTTTGATGTAGAACCTAATTAGGCCCTACACATCTTAATACTTTTTGCTG
This sequence comes from Columba livia, assembly GCF_036013475.1. NCBI lineage: Eukaryota > Metazoa > Chordata > Aves > Columbiformes > Columbidae > Columba > Columba livia. The sequence continues at coordinate 16,851,347 of NC_088612.1, read as the reverse complement.
CATCTGCATTAAAGATGGCATTGCATATATTTGCATACGATTTACATTTGAAAGTTAGCCATGCTGTGTGCAATAATCATTTTAACCAAGTACCATTGACAGTCAATATTCTGAATAAGCATACAGAATACCTGGGTTTTGTGGGAATAAGCACACAAAAGTATGGGTGCATACAGTTTTCTTTCTCAAGCAGTCTTGAGAAATTTGGATTTCTTTTTTAACATAAGTTTGGGATATTTCCCACAGACAGGTGAGCAAGAGGAGCTTAAAGATTAAAGCTCCTGCTTTAACTGGAACCAGCCTGTGCAAGACTGTGTCAAACTGTGCCAGTACTCACCAAAACTGTCTCTGCAGTTTGAGCACATGCCGTCTGCTGCAAGTGCTGTTGTCAGTCACAATGCTCAGATATGGCAGTCAGTTCTGGAATTTCAGCTTTGTCCCACTCTGAATTTAAATGGTGGCTAAAAAACAGGTCTCTGGGAAGGTCTGACATTATTGGATTTTAGTTCTGGCATGTAAAAGATAGCTGGTTTACTAATGAGTTTTCAGAAGTACTGATGGTGGTCAATGGTGGAAAATCCTGAGGCCCTGTTGTTTTTTTCCTGTGGAAGCATACTTGGTTGTTCAGTTTTTAATTGATCTCAAATCCAAAAAGAAATCCACATATGGTACGAAGTCAGCGAAAGAAAGCAAGAGAGTTACTTTGCAGAGCAAAGAATCACTGTGTGTTGAGACTTAGGCCAAGCAGTCAGCCCGAGAGATGCAGACCTGCATCTTTGATAGTCAGTTTAAAGAACATGCCAGCAAAAGTGTATATGTTTTACTGAACAAAACTCAGTTTGGTTTTTGGTGGTTGGTTGTGTGGGGTTTGTTTTGGTTTGGTTTTGACTGGGGGGGTTTACATTTCTCATTTTGTGACTATGACGATGTCAAAACCTTTTCAGACTTCCTTAAGAAAGCTTGAAAAGAGCTTGGAGTGCGCTGGTGCCTAGGCTAGGAAAGATCAGATGGAGGCATATTCTTGTTAGACAGACTTCAGATCTGATTCTCTGAGGAGCAAACTAGGAGTTTAACTTTCGTGATATGGATGAGTTGCACAAACCAGCAGAGTCAAATGTTAATTTATGTCTCGGCAGGTAAGTAATAGGAAAAATCAAGAAGGATGAGTAAAATAATCTGCAATCTTTCATCTGCAGGCAAATAGTTTTTACTTCTTTGCATGTACTTATCTGGCTGCTTTCATCTGTGTAGACATCGCAGACAGCTGATGTTTGGCAAGGTGGCAAGCTAATGAAGGATTTGATTTTGCAAGATTGAAGTTAACTGGAGTTTTTTCATTCTCTTGGTCAGATGCTTTAGAAACATGTGGTTGTCAGGTCAGAAATTGAATGAATCCTCCCTTTTGCAGTATTCCCAGATAAATGGAAAGGGGTTCTCAATCATGCAACCTCTTAAACTTTTTCCATCTAGTTTCTTTATTCTGCTTCCTCTACAAATTGAGCACAAATGAACTCATGAGAGATGCTACAGATGGTTTGAGTGGTGGCGTGAAATCAGCACCGTGTCCGCCAGAGGATGTGGCTTCATCACCTGGTGTTGCTGGCACTGTGAAAACCACTCTGGTACCTGGTGTAGCTAACAGGGGCCAAGGATTGCCACGTTTCTCAGGTAGCTGAATCAATGACAATTCTGTGTATAAAAGTGCATTCTAAAATCAAATACATTTCATGTTAATAATCACAATGATGTAGACAAAAGTACTTTGGATTGTCAGTGATGTAAATGTTTACATCTTGACAAGCATGTGTGAGTAAAGATTAGCAGTGACATAAATTCTTCAGAAACACTGAAGTAAGGATTTTGGCTTGTTTAGAACTTTGATTCCTTCCTGCTTCCTGCTCTGCACTGCACTTCGGTGCCTCTGAAGATGCTCTAGCACTTGCATGAGGCCTGTGGTACCTGCTTTGCCTTTACAAGTCAAGGAAAGCACGTAGGTGTGAGTCTTGACTCAGCTCCTGCATCTCTGTTCTTCTTTTGTGGCTGTGGGAAGACTTGCCTGAAATAGAGCTGGCTTTGCTTCTGGGAAAAAAAAAAAGCATCATGTTTAAGTAATTTCATTCTATATTAACTTTGTGCTTCATAACATTCACATTTTTTTTAATAATTTTGTCTCATCCAAGACAATCAAAGAGCATTTTCCATGGAGGCCTTTCTCAGACAAAAGGCTTTCAGAGCAGCTTTTCTGAGAGTGCATTCTACACCATGTGAATTCTGGGAAAATAAGTTCTGAAAATTATTTTCATATCTGTTTAGTGAAAGATGAGCTTAGTTTCAAAACCCATGAACTCTGAAGTGTCCCCTCCTTGGAGAGTGCTCTTCTGAGGTAACATTTCTGCTTTTATATTTACAGACAGACATTCTAATTATCTGGATGATGATAATGAATGTGTTGCTTGCAACCTATTGTATGAGGGTGAAAAAACCAGGAGGGTGATTGTAGATCGTGCTCTTGTCTTAAATCATGAGAAACTAAAACATAAGAGAAGAATGCAGAAAATAGAGCATAAAAAATAACGTTTTACTAATGAAAATTTTCCCCATTAAGCAAAAAAGGAGAGGGAAGACAGTAAACAAGTGGTACTGAAACAAGTGAGAGATTTGAATCCAGCTCAGAATGCTACATGTATAATTGATTATTAGAATTTATTTTGATTGTGCTGCTTTCTTTTCTTTGTACTACCACAGCTTAACTGTGCTGTAACAGCTCTCAGGAAGAAAATGAGTGGCTTTGTTTTGCTTTTTCCATATAAATCTGAAATTGTTGTGATTTTTGTCACCTAGAATTTTTTTGGACTGTTAGTTAATGTGAGTTGGCTTCAGCTCTGATACCAGCTGTCAGTAGTTACACTGGCATTTAAATTGTCATCCTTAAAGATCAATTTTAGCAAGCTCCTGAAATCAATTAGACCCTTCACTGGTGTGCAAATATTGTTTTAGACTGAGAGCAGACTCAGGCAGGTGGCATGTGTGAGTCTATATTTCCTTTGCATTTTTCTCTCCATATTTGTAGTGCTGCAGCGTGACTGGGAAGATTGGAAGGATAAACCTCAGGCTTCAGTGTACGATTTAAGAACTAGTAGTGAATCCCCCAGAAGCTGCCTCAAGACTTCAACATTTTCACTATTGTATAGGGGACAAAATTAAGATATTTCAAAGGGTTTTTTTTTCCTTACTGTTCCTACTGCAGTCTACTTATTAGTGGTGTTTATTTGCATTTATCACAAAACAGCCTTTGGCAGTTAAGAGCAAAGGAATGTTGTTGTTGTAGCACATGCGCTTCCAAATGTTGGAAATATGGTGGCATATGTTCTTTCAGTGCATGTTTTAAGAATTACTATTAACTTTTAAAAGGCAGTATTTTGGAATTGCGAGAAATTATGCACCAAATCTCATCAAACTTTTGTGTTTGTTTCATGCAGAATATACAGATGATTTAGAAATGTCATTATTTTATAACTGTATTGCTTGGCTGTTACTCATTTAAACAGAGAAGTATCTTTTTCTAAAATAGTTACTCTGAGCTTTGGGCAATTAACATATGGCTTGTCAAATAGGTGTTCAGAAACCTTTAGCATGCTGTCTCTAATGCAGTCTGATGTTCACTTAATACTCGGTGAAAATGTTAATTTGAAGTGTATTCAGTCAGCCTATCCAGCATGCAGATCCCCGAGAGCTGCTGAGAAACGTGTCTGTGGAGGGGGCTGCAAGACTGTGAGTGTAGTACGGCTGTAAGGAAAGCTTAGAGAAATCTCTACAATGCTTTGCTCTTAAATTTATGCTCTGAAATGCGGGCTAAGCTGGGAACTTGGAAGATACTTGCTGGCCTGCCTGCTGTAAGTCAGGCGGTATTTTAGAATTCAGTTGAAACAGGGAGGTTTTACGTAGCTGTTTTCTGCTTTTAGCTGTTTAATGCTCAAAATTGCTCCATGTTTACTTATGTAGATATGGGTTCAAAACCAAATTGCTCTACATTTTAATGTCAAAAGGAAATGACTTATGAAATTGAGCTCAGGAAATGAGAGTGCTGTCAGTTTATTGCATCTGTTGGTCACTCAGGTAAAACCTCAGAACACTTTTTTGTTCTGTAGCACACGACAGATGCATACAGAGATGTTCTTAGTAAAGTGTCCAAGGGAGATGAGGTAGCAGTGTTTGCAGTTCATGTGTTGATTAATCTGTCTGCTTTTTTTTCCCCTTTTGAATGTGCAAATTAATAAACTCATGAACTCTTCATCATGGTCTGGGCAGGTAGAGCTGTATTTTTCTAAGCATATCAGCAAATATGATAAGATGCAGAGTCACTCTGGCAAAGGGTGTTGGTGGACTGGCTTCCAAGAGTTTGGCTGTACACACAGGAAAGGTTTGTGTCCCCTTACTCTGACTTTGGATGAGCTTTGTTTTTTATTATCAATTACCCACCTTACCAGCACAAAACGCATTTCTACTGTTCCGTTTCTTATGTTCAGTGAAGAGGACTTGTGACCAGATTCTGGCCTAGAAGAACACAGTAGAATCAAGATGGGATAGACGCACTGGATCTTTTAAATCTACTTCTGTTCATCATGTCTTGGTATTCTGTATTTAGTCTTATGGTTCTTATATAGGCTTGGCCCTTTGAAAAAGACCTTGTAATTATTTAACATCATTTTATCCTCTTACCTAAAAAGACAGAAAAACTGTGGCCAAGGGCATGGGCTTAGTCATGAATTAATTTATTGCGCTACGGTCGTGTTCAAGTACATTTACTTTAGTAACAGACTGATAGTAAGGTTGTACTTTTACACAGCTCGTGGGGAAGCCATGGGTTAAGAAGCTCTACCAACTGCCTATAGTGTTTGGAATTCAACAGTACAAGGCTTTTAGCACCGCAGCTAATTTACTTGTGCTTTTTGCCCATGTGGTTGATGTATGCGTCAGTTTTATCAAGATTGCTTTGGAGCTGGCTTGAAAGCACTCTGCTTGATCCTTGCACCTTGCATTGGCCCTAGGGCCTTTTCCAAACGGACGTCCTGACTGCTGCCTGTTGAGGTATTTGCAGGTATCCAGGATTACGCAGAAGCATACGTAGCCTTGAGGAGGAGAAAAGGTCACAAGCGTACTCTACAAAACAAAATTTTTGCTTGTTAAAATAGTGTAATTTCTTTTTTGCCTTCATATTTTCTTTGTTAGTGGATGTTATATCTTCTGTGTTTAACAGCGAATTAATCTTTGTCAAGAAACACTGTCAATACAAGTGTGATTATAATAGATCATTTGCATAGTGGAAGAAAATCTTAAAAATACAGAAGAAAAAAAGGTTGTTTTCTTGTGTGTTGTAAAGTGGGTGTCTGTGAGACATTCAGAAGGGTTGAAAAATTTCCATGTTTGTCCTGTGGTATCTCTGAAGCAGGATCCTGCAGGTCAGGGGTCGTACAGAGCCGTGGGACAGTGCCACACACAAAGGGTCCTGTGATCCGCGTTGTTTCCAAAGGCAGCACACACACTTTGCTGCCAGCAGAGAGGGAACACCTCACCAACTGCCCAAAGACAGAGCAGGGTAGAACATTGTGAGCAAGTAAACTTTGTGCGGTAGGTGAAATAGGGAATGGAAACTCTGGTCTAAATGAGGAAAATACCTTTGTCTTACTTCCCTAACTCATCTTCTGCTGTTCCCTCTGTTGAGTTAGTGTGGGGTTATGAAGATCAGCTCACTGGCCCATCTGTTTGATAGCACCATTTCTGAAAAAGATACAAACACCCTACATAGCAAACCAGTTCATCTTGACATGCTGACAGGGAGTGAACCAACTGTCTACATGAAGTCCAAGAATTTCTCCTACCTGATCTCTTGGCCTTTGTGATAACCCGTGCCAATGAGTACTCCCAGCTTTTATGTACATTCAGCTGGATCTCCTCGTGTTTTTCCTCATGTGAAAGGATAAGCAGGTATATATTCTGTACCTTTCATAACCTTTTAGTGTTTCATACATATTTCTGTCCTGTGTGATAATTTCTCTTCAGAATTAAGGTGTCCAGATTTCTTAAGCATACATCAAGTTTCCTACCGTTTTGTAGCGAATCATTGTGAATTTTGGATTTCATTCCTGCTGCAAACAGAAACAACCCTTTGTAAACTTTTTTTCTGAGTAACAAACCTCAGAATGAGGGCATATGTACCTTAAAAGTGGGAACATGATACTTTGGGGTTTTTATAGGTAACATGCAAAAAGAGCACAGTAAGTACAAAACTTGTTCCACTAGTGACTGGGTTTTGCCTCTGGTTTCACGTCTCTCCCATTGTCAGTGTTGTTCTTCGCTCCTCTCCTCCTCCTGCCTTGCTCTCCCTGCTCTCCCCAAACCACACTGTGCACAGTGCCGGAGTCCTTTCGTTCTGGTCAGCACTGCTGCGTGTCTGCGCTTAGAGAGCAAGGCTGGCTGTACCTGGAGGCCAGAATAGGTGAGGCCTGTCTCTTTAGTTCAGAGAAAAATCCTGCTTAACAGTGTCTGGGTTTTTTGTACTTGACAGTATTTTCTCAAAAATGTCTTCCGCACCAAATCAGAAGCACAGAGGAGTGGTGTTGTATGCCAAGGAGCAGGGGATGAAGGTCTCGGAAATCCAGGCATCTGTTAATAGCTCTGTGACCAGATTGTTATGTGACTTTGTAAAAGGCTTATAACCTGTCTCTGTCTCCCTTTCTGCTCATGGAAAATGTGTAAATAATACTTTTCTCACCGTGGCTTTGTTGAGGCTTAATTAGTAGATGCCCACAAAGCGTGGAAGAAAAAATTGGGGTGTTTTTCAGAGTTAATTGCAGTGATGTGCTTAGCATGTAGGAGCCTGTAAGCTCGCCCCCTGAGAATGGTCTGGATTGGCTGCTGCCAAGTGTTTTCTTCAGCTTGCAAATTTATGAAAACTCACAGCTAAATTTCTTATGTTGAATATTGTGAAAGATTTAAACAAAGTGCTTATCTTATCATGTCTGTATATCTCAGCAGATTAACGGTTAATCCAGGATCTAGCAGAGGTAGTTTCTTTCCTTCTGTCTGGTAATATCTATTATCAAGGTTAACTTGAATTTCCCTCCAGAAGGACGACTGACCAAATCACCAGTTTACATGGAACCTCTTATACTGTTGTTAGTTTGTTGCAGTTGTGTGTTTGCAGGTAAGATAACTGCAATTTTGTATGCAGTTAGCAGCTTTGTTCATTAAATTTCCATTTTGAGAATGTAGTTTTGGGCAGATCTGTTGGTTGTCAGAAATGTCCCAGAGCTTGTAATCCTTATCGATCTATAAATGTGCCTTTGGGTTATTGGGTCATCTACATCACCTCTGGAGGTTTTGGCTGTGAGTATCTAGTTTCTGTATTGACGGTAGTACAGCAGGCAGGTGGACACTGTTGGAGAATAGCAGGGTGAATGTCATTGATTTCTCCTGCATCAGGGCAAACATATGTACAGGAAGAAATGTGTTTATTTTCTAGCCCTTCCCTTCGCTGTTGTTGAATGTTGTTTTTCATCCCAAAGCATAATCCCATCGGCTCTTCACCTTGGCACGCTCCACTTTTCACACCACTTTCTGTTTCTGATTTGGGAGGGCGAGTCCAAGTCTTTCGATGCCCACAAGTATTCAGGGATCAGCAGTTACCACCTGTATGAAGCAAGGGAAGTACCCATGTAAGTAATTAATATGGATGTTTACTAACTGTCTGTTTCCAAGTGTCTCTTCTTGGCTCTGCTTATAGAAGGCATTGGAATGCATTGCGGTATGTCTGTTTCTCTTGCTGCTATAGCTACTTTCAGGGAGTGGCAGGTTTCTTGAATAAATGAATAAAAGAGGAGGAGGGTTTGTCAGATGTTCCAGGGTGCTCTTCCAATACTGGAGTCAAGAAGACACAAATTAATAAAGTGGAGAAACCCGTGGAGCTTGCTGTAATCCTTCTGAAGTTATTTAAGAACAGACCTCGAGTTTCAGCACAAAGACTTTGTCACTGGTAACAAAGGTTTGCCACCTGAGGAGACCAGCGTGGTGATGGTGTCTAACAGCTCCTGTCTGAGCTGTGATGTGTATGAGACTGCTCTTGTTTTTCACATTTAAAGGAGGAGGAAGACTGGCATTGCTGGTATTACCCCTGTGCTAACGGGGTAGAAGTGGTGGTGCTAGCAGGAGTAGAAGTGATGTCTTATGGTAACTGCTATATAGGATTTCTCCATACTAAAAAATGTAACAAGGGCTATACTAGGTCAAGTCAAGCCCAGTATCCTGTCTCAAACAGTAACCATATGTCTAAACCTTTTAATATCAAATCAGGCGTAGTCATTTTAAATTCAGTACGAGCGTTCTGAGGAAATGGAGACTTCCTTCCTCTTTATGAAACCATTCCTCTAATTCTTTGTGGTTTTATTCTTTTAGCACATTCAGAGACTCTCTGATGTTCAAGATTAAATTAACAGGATTCCCCCTGCTGTTTCTGTTGAATTCAGTTAATATAATGAGTTTATTGTTAAATTATACAAAATAAGCCTATCATGTGGCAGAAATACCACTGAGATCCTGTAATTTCCACTTAATAACTAGTGTCTGTACTATGGGGTTATAACTTCAGTGGTGGAGAGTGTATGTCTGTCAGACATGTTAAATACTTTCCATAAAAACTTTGTTTGGAGACATAATCAGACATAAAAGCAACGTGCCTGTGACATGGAAGCCAATAATTTTATCGCCGGTACAGTAAAGTAATTTAATTTTCATGTGGCTTTCTTACTTTAACTGTGTGCACTTTAAAATTCTCAAGGTGTTTCCATGACGTGGATCACACATATTGTCTTACCTGTTGCTAAAGCCAAATTCCTGTGCGGAGTTCTGGCTCGGGCTGCTGGCCCAGGGAAGAGGCTCACCCCGATATTCCTGATAACGGGTTCTGGGAAGGGGTTGGGCTGTACTTTCAGGCAGCACCGACCGCCGCCATCCCTGCTTGTTCGCCAGCTATATTTTTATGTTCTCTTCTACACCATTGCAGCTCATCATATCATAAGGAGCTTTTGTCTTACTTTTTTAATTGGATTTTTATCCACCATGTGTTACTTCTCTGCCCATAACGATTATCATCCATAACCTCTCAAGATTTTTATTTTGTGTGTGCATATCTCCTTTTGTAGACAAACACATGAGCTAGCTACAAAGTGTTTGTATTTTCTCATGTTAATTCAAGTATTGGAGCCCTGGGGTCACAGGATGATATCCATCAGTGACTGCAGTCACTACAGAGCATTACACTTCGTTGTTTCTTAATTTAATTTTACATACTTTTGTTCTTTTTTTCTGCTGTTTTTGGTGATGTGCCTGTAGGAGCTGCAAAGATTTTTAGCCTTGAGGCCTGTCCAGACCTGGAAAAAAGCAATATTTAATTTTGCTGTTTGTTTTACTTGGTTCTGATCTCAAAACGAGACGGGCCCACTTGTGGGTTTGTAGGCTTGTTTACGTTCTGAGAGGATGGTAGGGTTTGGATTTTGGTCCATCACTAATTGAAATCCTGTTAAACATAATGCCTGCTTTTGATGAATTTTAACTGTTGTTTGCTTGGTAACTTAACACTGAGACATGGGGCTTTGACACTTCAATAAATGCTTGCAAGGCATGCGCTTGTGTGGATCAAGACCTGAGAAGATTGCATAAGTCCTTATGAAAGGAAACTGCTGAGTTACTGCTGATGCTTGCTCTTAGGTGAGAGTTTATTTAACGTTTGGAAATGAATGTGTAGCTAATGTTATTACCATTCTTTCAAGCTTTATTTTTATAAAATATTAAAAAATCCTGCCACACCAAAACACTACTTCTGGAAAGTTATTTTTCTTTTCTGTAAAAGACCTCTACAAGTTAAATACGTTTTACAATTTTCCATCAGCTGAGTGGCACAAACTATTAAATGTTAGTACTAGAAGTTTGCTATTCCAGCTGCTAAACCGTTTGAAACATTAAATGTGATACAAGAAGTTGCTTTTCCACTCTCTTAAGTGTTTCTAAATGTTTGATAGTTGTGGGGTTTATTTTGTCATTGGTGGACTTTTTGGTGTGTGTTTTTGTTGTGGTGGTGTGGGGGTTTTTGGTGTGTTTTTTGCTGTTGTGTTTGTTTGTTTGTTTGTTGTTTGTTTGTTTGTTGTTTGTTTGTTGTGTTTTGGGTTTTTTGGTCTTACCTCTCTTGCCCTCCCCAGAAATCCATCTGCAGCTCAGCTGCTCACAACAGTCCTTGCAGTTGAGGCCCGTTTAGACTTTGCTCTTGAAACCAACTGTGAAGTCTGTGGCCACAAGCCAACCGTGTCCCATAAGGCTGAGATTGCTGAAGTCTTCTCAGAAGCTGAAAGAAAATAGAACAAGCCTGCATATTTATAAAAGCGGATCTCTGCAAGAATCATTTTTGCTTAAGCATGGATTATCTGCAGGTTATCTTCAGGCAATGCAAATCCTCTTGTAAAGTTCTCTTCTCGTCTTGACACAGGTTTGGTGCTGCTGAGAGAAGAACATGCAGAGTCAGGACACCAGGGCTCGCTTCTGTCACTGACCTGGTCACTGATCTGCTGGGTGGCCGTGGGTGAATCATTTTACCTCCATTTATCTCAGTCCCCATATGTAATTGGGGTAATATTTTGTAATCTGATGATGTGAATATGGCTTGTTGGGAGAAGTAGCTACAAGCTGGCTTGCGTTATGTTGATTTGGAATGTAAGGTTAAAATCACAAGTACAAGATAAATAACAGTGACCCATGGAAATGTGTGATGTGATATCCTCAAGGAACCTTGGACTCTTATTTGAAGTACTTAGTGCTTTGTTTGTAAAGAAGTATTGTAAATTCTTCGAGGCAGGTATTCGTTTACCTTACACTCATACAATGACTAGCTCAAGGACAGCCTCAGCATGTTATAAGTAATAAGTAAGTTTTTCTGGTGCAGATTGCCAGATCTGCTGGTAAACAGGATAGGTAGTATGGAGAATTTTATACTTATTGCTGAGAAATTCAGTTGTTTTTTATTTTTCTCAAGAACTTTCTCGGCAGACCAAGTCTATCAAACAGCCTTGCCAAATTCCTTGCTATTGCCATGGAAATCATACTGTTTTGTTGCTTGAAAATAGTATACTCCATTATGCACGATGTGATGATATGAGCATTTCCATAGGAAATCACAGTTCAGTCTCAAAACAGAAGGAAGTTTTGAATAGGGAATGTTCCATAAGAGATGTCGGAGCATGGACACCTGCCCACTGACCTGCTCTGAAGTCTGTAGTTCCGTACATGCAGCTACTTCCATCTCTTGGTGAGGTTTTGGCCCTTGGAAGAAACTTCCTTGGCCCCCTGTGGTTTGTCCAAAATGGTCAACAGGTCCATAGCTGTCTCCTCATTAAGCAGAAATGTCAGGTTCTTTCCTTTCTCTCAGGATTTAAGGAGTTTTATGCTTGCTTTTTTTACTTGCTATTTTTTTTTTTTGTCCTTGGTCCTTATTCCATCTATATTTTTCTTTTCTCTTTAAACCTCCTCCCTCAGCCCTTGACAAGAATTGCCTGATGTGGGCTCCTTTTACTGTGGAATTAGGGAAGGAGACGAAGATGCTGTTCTTGGCTTGTAAGGCTTTGAAGGCAAGGCTGGATGAACAGCACTACTATGGCTGTGTTGTTTTGTTTTTCATCTTGGGTTTTGTGTGTTTGTTTTTCTTCCTGTTTAGGGAAAAGAAAAAAAAAAAAGTAAGTGGAGCAGCGTCAGCAGGCAAAATATTCATCTGAGGGAGAAAACAGCATCAGTAAATGTGATGACTAGAAAGGGAAGCAGGCACAGGGTACTGCACAGACTCTTCTTTGCACGCTGTTCCACGGTAAGAGGCCATTAGCTGAAATGAGGATAGACAGGCAAGAGCTTCCGAGCCAAACTGGGACTCCTGTCAAACATCAGATCAGGCTGAAAATACCACTTTGAGTTAGAGACAGTGATACAGTTGGAGGTGTGACAACCCACACAGACCAGTTTGAGCAACTGTGCTGGGGAAGGTGTTCAGTTGATGTACTGTTCAATGAGACAACATGTCTAGCACTAGGACAGGAGGAAGGATGGAGTTGGTATGAGGAGCAGAGGGCATGAAGAAGAAAATCCTGCTCTAAGGTCACCTTTTAGTACAGGCGTGGGACACAGAAGAGAACTCGCTGCTTTTGATGGCTAAGGGCTGCTGCAATCCTGCAGGTCTCTCAGGAATGGTTCAGGAAGATCTGCTGCCATACCTGAGGCAGACACTCATTTATCTGAGATGCTGTGCTCCGACTGCTAACAACCAGCTCAAATTGGCTTATTTTTTCACATTTGTCACAGAGCCAGCCGCATTGTCTCAGCTGTGCCTCTCTGAACAGGGAAGTACAGACCCAGAAAAAGTTTTGGAGTCATTATTCTTATACGTTTCTTCACCCGTCATCTTGTGCCTTTTTTTTCTTCTTATTTTTTCAGCTGTGTGTATAATCCTCCTTTCCTTTGTTACCTTGAAATCTTGGAATTTTTCCCATCTGTTCTCCTGCAGGTAGATATTCTGACCTGACAGTATCTTGTTATAATATCCACTGATAAAAAGCTGAAATTACCGAACTCTTCCGTACTCTAAATCCTACTGGAGTATCTGCCCTTGTTAAGTCTAGTACCCTTATGGCACCAAAGAGAGTTCCCTGCTGGAGTCAGAGGGGGAATGAGGTAAAATGACAGCTGAATCACTCCATATTGGGATGTGATATTTGAGTTTTAAGACACGTGAGCTCCTAGACATCATCTTCCCACAAAGGGATTTCTGTCATGTCGTCCACAAGGAAAATTACTGGGAATGTCAATGAACCCATGTTTGAGCCATGTGGGAATAATATCAATGAGGAGCAACACTGATGCTGTGATCTGACACTTTCCCCTGCCAAGTACTGTGCTGTCTCCTAGGTCTGGGACTGGTATGTCAACTGGTTTGCACCAGAGGAGTGCTTTTGTCACTTAAAGGCTGTATATTCAGCACATGATACTACCCAATGGGACATTTGTGGGTGTTAACACATCACTTCATGGGAGGTACAGGTGTTCTCAAAGACATCTTTGAGTTAGGTGACTTGTCCCAGTTCACCCAGCAGGTTAGTGACAAAGCTGGGAATACTGTAGAAACCATCCTGGGCCCCAGACCAAATGCTCCTGGACATTATCTAAAGATTAGTATATACCAAGTCTCCTTTTTAGCTCATTTTCCAGGGATCACCAAGTAGCAGTGACAAGATCTAGCAGTTATCAGAAACAATAATTATTCGATACTAGATAGCATTTAGGAGGTGTAATTCTTCTAGTTGTGCTACAGCTAAGGGTGCATGGGATTTTAATCTCCATAGTAGTTTGTTAGGATTTAGCTTACCTCTACTTGCATTGCTGGGTGTTTTTACCTGTGAATACTCAGATGCCTGGAATGTCCATTGATGTCCCAAATGGTTTTTATTGATGCTATTTGGCAAAGTCATTTTTACCAGAGGCCACATCAGCCTCGTGGTTGCCTTCAAAGGGCCGAATGTAATTTTAGGGCTGTATAAATGTAACTACTCTCTGCTATTTGGCTTGTTTTGAGCGTGGGAAAACTAACCGAGTTGGTTGTCCATAAGATCATTGTGGAGCAAATCATAGAACATGTCCGTATTTGTAGTATCAATGATAATTTCTCAAGGAGGCATTTTAAATGCAAAATCTGTGTTACCTTGTGCGCTGGTTATAGTTGCAGCTCCCATATAAGTAGGGTCGACTGAGTTGCTGCTTAGATGAAGATATTTTCCAGATTGTGCTTTTTCCTTTTACGCTCTCCAATAAATGTGTGCATGTATGACCCAGTGATGAGATGAGAGCCACTGTATTGCTGCAGAAACCCTTCTCAGGGGAAAAGTCAAATGAAAAACATACACAAGAAAAAAATTTTCCTCACCCGCCAGTTTGTGTCAATTGCTCCGAAATGGGGAACTAGCTACTTGGGGCTTGATGGTAAAAGAGAATTTTCCTACTTGCCTCAGTGGCTATAGTCAGAAATTTTGAACAGATCTTTTGGAAAGAAGTGTTATCCTGCTTTAAGGCTGTAACATTTCCTCTGTGTGATCTCTGGTGAGTGAGGGAGCTGCAGAACCGACAGAATGATCCCACTGGCTGTGCTTAGACACAGCAGCTGTCCAGTTGGAACAGTTGCTAGAATGAAACAACTAAACAAAATAATTTGTAGAAGCAAGTCCTTTCACGTCCTTAGGAGTGTTTGTCGTGGAAGATTTACAGTGCACGTAGCACTTAGTTACAGGTGCTGCAGCTCAAAGGTCAGCCAGTCGTACAGTCAAGCCCCAGTTTTGACATCACATTGAGTGGTCTTCAGAAAGCTGTGTTGTAATGGCAGTCAATATCAGAAGTTCCTCCATGTGGAAAGCACTGCAAATGTACCCAGAGCTTGAGACTTTTTGATACAGTGAATCTAGCTATAGAGGAACAGTACTGAGAGATTATATTGTTTCTTCTCAGATAGTTTCCATTGCAGTTGTGCCTCAGCAGCATTGATGTGCTTCAAATACTACTCCTGCTCTTGAATGCACCTAACACTTCTATTTTGCAGTTCCTAGTGGCTATTTCAGTTTCTGAGTCTCAAAATCTTGTAAGTAAACCCTTTTATACTTTATACAGATAAACTTAGACCAAGCACAAATGAAATATGCCCTTGTTAAAAAACAAAAATTAGGTAACTTCAAGATGTACACACACTCACTGTTTCTGTTAGGTAATAAGCAATTGCATTTTTTTGTCACAAGTGTTGTAACTCAGCAGCAGGTATGTATAGGGATGGATCCCAGGTGTGATTTTAGTAACAAAAATCTTAACACCATAATGTTTCAAACCAAGCAACTTATGAGTTGTGAAACACAGCTCAGTGTTATTGGATGCACTTAATAGCCAACAGTTCTCTAGCAAAGATCTCTGTTAAGTAATGGTATTTTTTATTATTTTGGTTTTGTGTGGTTAAGTAGTTAATGAGACGATCCTTCTAGGATTTTCTTATTTACAGCAAAAAATTGAACTATTCTACACAAAATTAGTAATGAACACTTACATTTAAAGAGGAAAAAATGTTTGGATTTCTTTAGTAAAATGAAATACAACTTTAAGAGTTTGTATTTCAAACAATATCTAATTAAGGTGATCTTGAAAGCTGTTAATTTTCTGAATGAGCATGTATTCGTCAGTAAGACTCTCATTCTGGAGTTATTCCCACTCCTAAGTATGAGCTTGGCAGTCTAACTTGTGTTTCAGATACTTTGCTATTTTTATAACTTGTTGCTAGAACATTGCGCTGGTGGAAAATCACTCATTCACTGGTTGTTATTTATTAAATTATTAGCCAGCCAGAACACACAATGAATATATACAGCTTGAAAGCAATTGTTAGCAGAAATGGTGAAACACATTGGCTGTTAACTGAAAGGTTGAAGCCCACCCAGGGACAGGCTCCCCTTGCCCAGCCCATGGCAGGGAGGTTGGAGCCAGTTGATCTTTAAGGTCCCTTCCAACCGAAGCCGTTCTATAATGTAATACCAAGGTAATAAAGAAACCTCTTGTATCACGTAAGTAAATGAAAGTTGACTTAAAATGTAAATGAGCAAAGCTTTGGAACGTATGTGGGAGAACACGTGCTTCTGAAGCCGTTATGTGTAAGGGAAGGTGTTGCATTTGCAGAGCTGCAGTGAGCTGTGGTGGGATCTGGTGGCGCTGCTCCCTCGCTGTCTGCTGGGCCTGGCACAGGGACCAGGCAGCAAAAACTGCTTCTGGTAGGTTCTGGTGAAGGGACACACACAGCTGCGTTTGGATCAGGCCTCCCAAAGGTGTTTTGCTCTTTTTGATAGCACCTTGAAGAGAATACCCTCTTCTTATTACAGCCCTAATTATTGGCAAGGATTTGTACTAGGTGCCAGGAGAATTAGTTGTCTAAATCCCTTTAAACAATCTATTTAAATCAATTCACAGTAAAGTCTGATTTTGTTGTTGTCACTCCTGTTGCCATTTCTGGTGAAGGAAATCTGTGTGATTTTCAAATTCAGTACAAAGGAGTGACAGATTAAAAAGCTGTAAAACTTTAGTGATGTGGAAATGTGCAACAAGTCTGTGCATCTAGCAGTGCAGGGGAATACTCTGTGTGAGCTACATATGCACGTGGTAAGGAGCAAAACCCTGTGGAAACAGAACTTTGGGAACTCCTTACCAAGTGACTCTTTTCTAAGGTCTTAATAATGTTATAGTAGCTCCTGTTCAAGCTGACCTTATGAGGGATTGGCAGAGGAAAATGTAATTAACATAAATCTATAATGATTCTGCACAGCGTAGGCCTCTGAATCGACATGCCAGATGCATGACCTGTGTGTGAACTGTTCACCAGGACACGGCACCTTTCTCCAGTGTCGTTCTAGTTGTGTACGTGGAGCCTGCAACAGATCGGGTCAACTGACTGGTTACAGAACAGGAGCAAACCCAGGGCTCGCGATGAGGAGGCTGCGTGCTGGCTGCAGAGCTTCGTCAGCCCGAGCTGCTGCTCGCTGGGAAACCTGTGACTGTAAGGGGGCAAATAAAATTCATTTTGGTCATATTATTTTGACTGCTTCAGGAGTGCTGGCAGCGGATACCACCTTAGAATTGATCTTGTCTCTTCAAACCTTTTTGTGGGGTGTCTGCATTGACCAGGTCCAGGTGGATGAGAGCGCAGAAGCTGCAGTAGTGCCAGCAGGGCTTGCTGTGATACTCAGCAGCATAGAAAGGTCCCTGAAATTGAGGCACCGTTTGCTTGAATGCTGGAGTCCACTTTCTTCGTCTTTTGTCTTCGGTGTTGGGATGTACAGGGTTCTCATAATTATGAGAAATAACTTTCTTTGGTAGGAAATGGTTATAGTGAAACTTACAATAGAATAACACCAGTTATACTGCAAAGAACTTTAAAAATTAGTTCTTGAGCAAACTATGAGCTATCAGCTGAAAATAATTCTTTCTAATGTATCTGCTTTTAGTAGCACCTGCAATGTTTTATACACAAAGACAGCATAAAATCTGTTTTTATTTATAGGGTTACCTAAGTTCCCCTGGAAGTAACAAGGTTATTTGATTACAGGCTGAAAGAGTGTGCTTGATGGAACAGCATTTTCTGTTTTCTTAAATATGTAAAATCTGGAGGAAAAACTTGGAGGACTGTGGTCTAGTCATCTGACACAGGAATAGGCTGAAGACCTTAGGAAGTCTGGCTGTAAATAGGATTAGTTACCCTTTCCTACCTTGGAGGATAGAGTTCTCTTCAGAGCCTTTGAGGATAGGCACTGAATTGTGACATTAAATAACATGAAACTATGTGACATTCAAAATAATGTAAGGAAAGTGGCCTTGAACTGCCTTTGAAAATGTAGCATTCTCCAGGAAAACCTTTTTTTTTTTTTTCCTTCTGATATTAAGAATAATTTGTGTAGTGGAGCTATGCTGTGGGATGGTTCATGTCAGCATTCCAGCGCGTGGATTGTTCAAGCGTGTGCTTGCATCAAATACATAGGAAATCAACATTTACAGGACAAAGTGTCAGATAATGCCACTGTTCTGTTGTCAGGATGTCAGCGGGAACAGAGGCATAAGGGGAATTTTGAATTCTTGATGGCATTTGCTGGAAAGTCATTTTGGAAGATTATTTAGGTGTTATTTGCTCACCCTTCAGAAGTAGTTCTGTGGCTGATTTATGAATTGTTTTGTGTGTTGATTTTAGCCAAACTAAGCAGTCAAGTTTTATTTAGCAACTCGCAAAACGTGAGTTTCAAAAGCGTTCAGATATGTAATTGGCCTTTCAGTTCTGCAGGTGGTGTGGCTTTGGTTTGTCTCTGACCACGGAAATAAAGGTTATTTTGCAGTGTAAGGAATAAAGCAGATTTATAGAAATAAAATAGAACTAGAAGTATAAGACATCACAGAAAAGTTGTCATTGCCGAGGTTCAGTTCTAACTAATTAGTTTGAATGTGTTGTTTGCTGAAACTCATATCTTGAAAAGTACATCAGTTTTGTGAACACTCTTAAAAGTCTGTTGCATATTTGGATCAGTATGATGTATACTATCTCCTGAAACCTGAATATTCTTCCCTACACCTTTTCAGTCTTCATTTCTTAAACATACCAACTGTAACCCACTTTTTCTTTAAAATACATAAACAATACAGTAGTCTCACAATCCTATAAATAAACTAACTCTTGAATTCTGTATGACTTTAATCTAATTGGTAGTTTATGACTCGATACATTAAATATAGTAAGCAAGCAAAGTAAATACTGAACTTAAAATGAAAAAATGATATTTTTCTGGATCTCCAATTAAAATTTAGATATTTTTTTTTATTACGTTCTGTGATTTGTAAGTATGAGAAAGCTGCTTTGAGGGGAACATCCAGCCAAGTGCTTGTAAAATTTACTCCAGATACTTCCTACCTTATGAGTTATTATCTCTGAGCTTCTTTGTGTGTTCAACTAATGAGGTAACTAGTTTACCATACTTGATTCCTGATTGCCAGGATCACAGAATAATTCTATGTGAAAAACACTGAATTTCAGTCAATTGCAAAATATTTGGCTGCTTGTAGTCAGCTGGGCTGTTATTAAAAGACCTTCTGCTTGTTCAACTGCAGGATCCAGTGCTGTGTAAATACACAGTTGTTCCTAAGCTGGCATCAAGGTATTGTAGGCCCAACTTCTGTTCTCGGGCTGTGTTGCAAAGGAGAATACACCTGCCAGTTTATGAACTTTGTTTGTTTGTTTGTTTCTTAAGTTAGTTTTGATGTCAGTGTTTTTAGTAGGTAAGAGATGGGGACAAGGAGAGCCTGTTCCTTGGGGCTGAGGGCCAAGGGATCCCTCTATTTCCAAAGAATTTTGTGTCAATGGTCTCTTAATGATGCCTTTACACACACTTCTCACGCAGTTTTCACATGTCTTTTGTGATGTCATTCCAAGCAAAAGACGGATCTCGCCTGTAGTTTGGAGCAATTGTGCACTTCAACCCTGATCTACCGTGGCAGGTGCTGTTGTGGAGGAACAGCTGAGTCTCCTGACCTTCTCTGCAGTTCAAGATTGATTTTTCTGAGGCACCTGCTGAACGGAGTGCTTCAAAATGTATTTGAATTGAACCTTGATTTAGATGATTGTTCAGGATGCCTTTAAAAATCAGCTTTGGCCTTGATAAGAAAGGGTGAAGGAAATGGGAACAATCTCTTACTCTGTTTCTAACAGTCAGAATGTTTTAGAAAATCCAAGCCTGATTTATGTTGATAGCTGACACTGGTGGGGGGGATCCCCATGAAGTTTCTATAGTATAAAAAGAGTACAAGCTGCACAGATTTTTATAGATGAAAAAAAAATAACCTCATGATTCTCAGCCCAGACTGAGGGGCTACAGAGCTAGAAGGGATGGTCTATGAGGAAGCAGGGGATCGGCATTGCAAGACAAGAGAAGCAATGGAAAGGAAGATACAGAGCGTCATAGCATCCGTGTGTGCTGCTGGCTGGCAGAGCTGCTGAATAGCCTGGGCTCTTGCTTTTTTTATTTATTTATTTTCCCCTAGGTAATCCATTGGATTTGGAAGTGAAAATATGCTCTATGAATGACAAAGTTAGTTTAAATCAGATGCAGAGACTTCTGGAGTAGATTTCTCTCTCTTTATGCAGAATTGTTGGTAATTAAAATGTTTATTTTCCAACTGAAGTGAAACATGGTTACTAATCAGACTTAATAATTACATGATATTTATTAAGTACAATATTATTTTCAAATAGCATTAAATAACCAATGTACAGCTTAACATTGGCTATTTATGATGGTAGTAATTTACCCTCATGTGACTGCCAAAGCAACTACTTGTATTTTGCCTGTTGGAGATGATGGCTTGAAGACTTTTAATGCTGTCACACTGAAATCTGTAGTGTGACCACTTCTCCTATTTATGAAAGCATGGGTGATCACTTGTGACTAAATCCAGTTGTAATCTGAATATTTATTAGGAGTATGAAGTCATTAGAAAGCTGATTCTTTTCTAAGTTAACACTCGGGGTAGAAGTGCTTGTTTACTTCTTGGTTTATATTTATTAGATGTCACGACGTTTGTAATGTGTGAAAGTATCAAGCTGATTTTTTCCATTTTCCCCCTTTTGGTTACTCATGGTGAATGGCCAATTTGACTATGGAAATACAGGGCTTGGACTCCTATGACTGTGTATTGGATCGTATGCACTTGCTTAGGGGAGGTGTAAGTGAGTGTGTAGCTCAGAGCGGCAGGGAGCTGCAGGGCCTGGATCCCCACCTGCACCTGCCCCAGCTGTGTGGGTGCAAGTCCCAGCAGATGGACAGCTGGACAGATGGACAGACAACCTGCAGCTGCATTGGGAGAGGTGGCCACCAGCTCCCAAAGGCCACCCCTTTGCTACAGTGGCCCCCCCGCGCTCCCCTCCCCGGTTAATCCAGCCGTGTGCCTGTGTGCTCAGCAAGGGGGATTACTTTAAGTCTGCATATTTTCATCTTCCCTGGGTCCAGGTCAATTTGCTGGCTGGGCACAGTGAGCCAGCAGCAGGTCAGTGTGGTGTGGTGCAGAGGCAGCCAGCTGAACTTTCAGAAAAGGCAAAGCATCAATTTGAGACGTTACTCTGTTTATGGGTTTTCCTGACAGATAAATCACAGGAAACCCAGGCAAAATAAACAGCCAAGTTTTTTTTTTCCTTCTTTGTGGCAAGGTGATTATATTTAAGAGAAGTATAGGAATTTCCGTCTTTCCAGTGACACCATATGAGAACCCGCTTAGCACTGAATAGTGACAGCAAATGCTGAAGTGGAAAAAATATTTTCATCCATCTGCACTAATCTTCTTTTACTCCAAGATTTAGCGGGGGGGCAGGGAATGAGAGAGAGGAATCAGAAAAATCTTAAAAGCTTGGCTTAAGCTTTTAGCTTTGCCAGCTCATTCCCTTAGTCAATAAAGTGCCAGACTTCTGCATTTGTGGTCAGGATATCGGGATTTTATTAATTTGAACAGTGATGCCTGCAGACTTTATTACCAAAAATAAATAACTAATGGCCTCCAAATATAATAACCAGAGGAAGGAAAAAGTCATAGCTGAACAGAGCTGATTATTTTTTAAAACCAAACTGGAATACACAGTGTACAACTGGAAAAAGCATAAATTAGTAACTTGCTGTTGAAAAACTGTAAGAGTATCCTGGTTATTTCTGTGGCTGCATTATTTAGGTCTTCTTATGCTGTCACATGTGTGATCATCCATTTTATTCTGAACTGCACAGATCTTTGCTTTCGGAGCCCTGTGGAACTGATAACAAATACAAAAGGATTTAAATGTTGTGACTTTCTCTCTTTGCTTTTACCTTGTTAGGCACCTCATTTTCAAGGACTTTTTCAAATAGGAAAGCAAAGAGTATTTGCAGAAGTCAGTCTCTCTTCTCCCTCAGGGTGGGTCAGCTAAAAATATTGCCATGTTTTTCTACTTAAAGGAAGGCCCAGGCAAAGAACCAGAGGTAGGACAACAGGAACAAAAACATCCTTTGGAATTAATCTTTGGCAAAGCAAGCCACCACTCCATATAATATAGTTGAAATAACATATTTTAAATGTTGTTTTAGTTTGGATTTTTTCCTCTTTCGATATCTCTGCTCCTTTATTAATGTTAGCTGTGGAGGATTTTTCTGCATTCCATTCTCTGTCGCAGGTATTCCACTGGCTCTTTCTGCCTCCTGTTTCCTTCTAGGGAGGAACACAAAAAGACTTACCTTGAAATTCAGCTTTGAGGCTCCGGGGGGTTTTTTGTTTGAATAGTGAGTAGAGCTTTCTTCATGCCCACTTGCTAAGATGTGAAATAACGGCTCAGGTTTAATGGAACAAAATAGCACAAGAGATACATCAGTGTGACACCTTTAGACAGAGATAATAAAGTAGCAAGGCGGTCTAACAGCTAGCCATGCTTTAGATAGATTCAAAACTTGAATTATCTGAATGTGGAATTAGTACTGATACCGATTTTGGCATTTAAAGCCTCTGCAGATTGTCCGTGTGCACTGAGAGGTCACATTTGAAAAATCTGTTATTTCATGTTATTCAGTTTAGTCAAAATATTTAAGTAAAATAAGATCATTATTTTTGTCAACACCATTAATACAATGTGTGTTAACTCAGAAGGCTTTAGTGCAAGGAATAATAATTTAAAAGTTAAAACAGTTTATGTACTAATAAAGTGGGCTGATCTTGGCTCCTTCAGAATTCCCAGGAGTGTGAGACTTGGCTGTGTGATGACAACCCCATTAGGAAAGGAAACTTCCATGCTGCGGTGCCTGTTGGCAAAACAGAGCCCTGGGACCTGTGGGTTTTATTACACTGGCTACTGGTTTGAGAAGCTGCATTGTGCCGCTACTAAGATATACAGTTGCAGGGCACAAAGGAAAGCTATTTCCTGCTTCTTTCAGTGCGACTGGAGATATAGAAGGAAACATTTTTCTTCTCACTTCCATGCAAGAACACCTGCAGTTTAATTTACCTTGGCTTTTAAAGTGTCAATATTTAAAGTGCTGGTTAGCATTGTGACCCACAGTTGGTGGGCCACATATTCCTGCTGTGTATTTCCATCTTGTTTGGGGCAGTAAAAAAATAAAATCTAAGTAGGGTATAGAATTACCTGGTGTTTCCCTTCAACTCACTGTTTGGTCAATCAACCTGACTACTGGTTTCTAAGAAAGTTAGAAGTAGAATGTTTTACTTTGAGTGTTTGAAATCGTAAATTTGTATTTGTTGCTGTTTGTCTCTGAAAAGGAAGGCAAAAAAAATGTTTTGAAATCCAGTTGTGAGTTCCTGTAGACCACCACTAAGATGTCGATCCCGCACTTCACTGAAGTGCAGCATGGGAGTATTGAACAAGATGTTTGGTGTCTTTCTGATTCCTGCACTTCTAAATAGTGTAAGAACAGATTGTGTGCAGAGGCTCTGGAATTCTTGCTGTTGAAGCCGATAAAGGCAGGGCAGTTGGGCATTTCTCTGAAGGATGCAGGTATTGTGGACCCCAGCTTGGGGCTGGATGCAGATTACATGACTTCCTGAGATACCTTCCAGTTCTATTTGTCCAATTCTATACCAGCAAGTAAAGGCTTTGGCCTTTTTTGTTCTTCCCCCTCCATAAGGCTGTTGGCTTCGTGGGACAGGGATGTTGATTTTTCTGTTTGTTTGTGTTGCTCAGTGAAGTGGGGGTGTCATCCTGACAAGACTAAGACACCCCTGCAATGCAAGTACCTACAGTGGAAGTTGATTTGGTCAGTTAGGAGCTATATTTTACTGTTACTTCAGCCATCACCTAAGCCATCACCTCAGCCTATACTGTCATTGCCTGCACTCCTTTTGTTGCCAGTCAGAGTTCTCAGAGTAAAAATATTGTCATACACTCAGGACTTCAAGATACGGCTCTACAATAAGAAGTGTAATTGCATTTGGCAGAATCTATACTCAGGGCACAAATAGAGGGGGGAATCTGTGAAATGTGTTTGGGGTTTGTTGTTGTTTTTCTTGTTTCTTTCATGCTAAACCTACAGCAGGTGAAATAATTACTTGGGGGGGTGTGTAATATCAGCCAGGGAAAATGATCTTGCTGGTTATTGCCATGTTGCCTTTGATTAAATCACTGATTTCAATATTTGTTGGCTCTTTCTAAAAGCTTTGTGAACCTCTATTCTGATTTCTTTTGGTTATAATCTGGATCTTTGTGCTTTTGGGACAAATAGTCTGAAGGTTGATGTTTTGCCAAAATGAATGCTAGCTCACTTCCAAACCAAATTAAAATGCGAACTAACGAAAGCCACTTTGCTTCTGAATGAGGAGTCTTTCAAAGATTTTAATCATCTTTTTTACATAGTAATTTTCACTTTAGTTAATTTGATTTAACTTGAGTCTGCACAGACAAGCACCGAGTCCTACTGATTTTCTGTAGAACTTGATCTCTTAAAAAAACTACTTGCAAAAATGATAAGGGTGCATTTGACAATGTTGACTACTCTTGTCCTTGTCTTAAGAAGTGTTTAAAAAATATCGTATCTAGCTTTAATAGCACCTTTGACAGTTAAGCAGAATTTAACAAATCCACTTGTATTTTAAGATTTTCTTTCTCATTGTTACAGGACATGTCATGGTCACTCAGAAGCTGATGATGCCACAGGCTTGGAATTCAGCTCCAAAAGCTGGAGCCCCCGCATATCAAGGGGAGTTATCCTCATGTGCATAACATAATGAAATTGCTGGAAGAAAGAGTGTAGGAAGGCATTAGCACAACATTTTAATTCCTTGTGCTTGTAAAATTTAGCTGGGTTCTGGTTTGTTTATTTACACCACAGACAGAGATACCTCTCATCTGAATTACAAATCTACTACACAGATGTCCTGTCTGCTTTATATTTGAATGGTGTTTAGGTCTGTGGAAACTTTTTTCACTGTCACGTTACTGTTAGCAATTATTTTAGTGTTTATAACAGTCTTTGTGGTGGATTGTACTGGAGTAGAAATTTATAGAGCTACAACTGCCGTATGATAGAGTAAGGAGGAAACAATGCATTAGTAAGCATTAAAGCAAATTAAGTTTGTGGTACTGCTTGTAATAAGACAGGAAACATAGTTAGCTAACAGTTGGCTATGGATGACTGAATAATTGGTCCTGCACGTGGCTGGAAGGCCGTGCTGTTAATTAATTTCTTTCCAAGATACAGCACATCTGCTTTCTTTGTTTAGTTTAAATAGTCAGTGGTTGACAGAACAGCTTCTGGGTTGTTTGTTTTGATACCTGAGATACTTATCAAAGTAATTTCTGTTCTAATAAACTGTGTATCTGGATGCAGTGACTTGAGGATTATTTGTAGGTTATTATTCTTTCTAGTATTGTTTTCTGTGGCAAACAAAAAGGATAATAATGAATGGGCCTGGGAGGCAGCTTGAGAGGTCATCTTAACCATCCCTGTGCCCGAAGGTATGATTTTCATCTGGAAAGCATTCCTGAATCACAGGTGTGTGTCCACCTTTACTCCAAAGATGGACATTCTGTAATTGCTCAGGTAATCCATGTCAGGTATTTGTGATATCTGATTTAAATTTGCTTTGTTGCAGTTTGAGCTCAACACTTTCAGTGCTGTTCTCAGAGGCCAGGGAGAAAAATGTGATGACTCCCCTCTACAGCTAGCTTCAGTTATTTGGAGACACCTGTAATATATGTTCAGTCTTCTGGTATCCAGACCATAAATCAAATAGTGTTTTCCTAATGTCCATTTCCTTATGTCCATATTACTCATTTCTCTTCTTCAAGCCCTTTCCATCCAAGCAGCATCTTTCTTTCAGGCACTTAGAAGCATCGGATCCTCCCCAAAACTGCCCTGGATGAATTACCCTTTCATATCATTCTCCAGTTTGAGATCCCTTGAATTCTCATCTTCATTCACACTGCTTGTGACCCCTCCCACCTTTAGACTGTTTGCAAAGTATTTTTCTTATTGGGAAACACTGCTATTAAATACTGCTAGTAAGTGGCTGTTTCCTGAAACAATACCAACAGAAGATTTGGTCCAGCTGGCAAAAACACAGCCTTCTAGTGTGCCAGCATTTCCTTCTGCCCCTGAGAATTGTCATCTTCCTAATATGTTCACGCTTAGATAGTTGGAATCTGATCTTTCCAACCCTTCCACAGGTTTAGCTGTGTATGTTTGTTAGTGGTCTCACTGGAGCTGGTGAAGTCTCTTCTTTGCTTCAACAGGCCTGTAAGCCACTATAGAACTGGCACATAATTCATGTGCTGGGGACTGTATGTCTGGTTTTGGTATATCAATTTTTTCTGCTACTCATGTTAGGGTTGCTCAGTTGTATAGATCTGTTCAGGGCTAAGCTAGGTTGAAACACTTGACCTCAGAGTGTCTCCTCAAAATGAAGTAAGTCTTGTCAGCCCATTTTTGCCCATTCTCTTCAAGGGACTTTTCAGTCTTCAATTCTGGGAGCCCTGACCCATATCCCATCTATCACTGCACTCTTTATATTGCAAATAGTCCTTAGGGTAACAAAACTGTGTAACTACTCCTACATTTATACAGTCCTAAAATCACATTCGGCCCTTTGAAGGCAACCGTGAGGCTGATGTAACCCCCGGTGAGAATGAGTTTGACATCTCTGGTCTAGGGAAATCAGTATCTTTAGGAAATCACTTTCAATACATTGTTTGAGCAGAGAAATCTTTCACAGATGATTAATCATTAAAAGAATTTAGCATTTAGTCTTAATGTTGGCATCATCATCCATAAATTAGAGCTGAAAAACACATGTGTGTTAGCTTGAAGCACTCCTTTGGGGGACTTTGGTTCTTGACCTCAATGAGAACTGAGATGGCTCCTTAACTGTAATACAAAAAGATGAGAAAAATCAAATGGGCTTTAATACCACACTTTATTGTGTGTTTGTATGTCGCTTGTACACTTTTATTGTGTAACATTCACACTTGTAAATGCCACATTACTAAACGAATGAGTCTTCTTACTTTCAGCTTCTAAGCAATTGTTTTTGCTTGATAATGCCAGGGGTAAAATCTGGGGAGAGCTCCTTTCCCACCATAAGCATTGTTCCCTGCCAGCACAGAGTTCTTCCTCGGCCAGATTGCAATGAGCTCAGACAAGCAAGGAGTGCAGGGGACCGGCTGCTCACCCAGCGCTACGCGGCACCACTGAGAGTAGGAAAGGAGATTTAGGTGTCTTCAGTAAACACTGCACTGATAAGGTGGCTGGAAGAAAGTGACTATGACCTGGTTGTGTGCCTCAGGAAGGAGATTGATGTGTTAGCAAAGTACCTGAGCTTGGTCTTTGATTATCATCAGCTGCAAGAGAGGAAAAAAACAAAACAAAACACAAAACTGAACACCAAACACCCAAATCAACCAATCAAAAAACCCCCAAACCTTGACCTAAAGTATTCATTTAGACACTCTTAAAAGCAAAACCAAATTAAAATCACTGCATGACCTGATTGTGAGGCTAGACAATGTCATCAGTGAAATGCATGTTTAATAGATGCCAAATGAGGCAATAAAAGAATTGAAAACACTCCTCATAAATTTAATTTCTGAATTTAAAATAATAATAAAAGTTGATTATATAAAAAGTATAAAAATCTATTGAAATCTTCACATGTAAATACAAACAAGACAGTAATAATGCCAAACTTTTATCTGTGGTTTAAGATGGAATGGTTTTGCAATATTTATTATTTTTAGAGCCTTTAGAGTAGTACTCATTTGCCTGAGCACTTCAGTTTTAGCAAAACTCTGTAGATTCCAGACCTTTTGATGTGTGTGTTAGCTTTTTCTTGTTTTGTTTTTCCTCAAAATTATAGTAAGTGAGCAGTTATAATTAGGAAGTGGGTTGTTGGAGTTATGGCACAGTTTTCTACAGAAAATGTAATTTATAGATGAGGCTTGTGGATACGGGAATGGACACAGTCTCAACTGTGTTATTGTGATTAGTGTCCAGAAGCTAACATTGCGATGCAGCAGAGCCCAAATCAGTGCTTTTTGCTCTTTTAGCTTTCTCCTTTTGTCTTCCTGGTGCTTGAAAGAGGCCGAGGTAAAGCACGGTAGGGCATACAGTGTACTCTGTATACATAGTGCACAGCAGATGTCCAGATTGCTACAGAACCAAACTGAGCATCAAGTCCTACTCCCTGGCCTTTCCGTCCCTTTCAGATAGACATGGATGGTGGGGCGCAGGGCGTGTTGCTTCATTACTGGCAGCTTATAATTGTACAGAAACATACATCCATCTTTTTTCTGAAGGTGGATGGTACGTTTGAAAGAAAGATGTATTTGAAACTTGCAGCTGACAGTTCTTGCATTCAAGAAGTAATCAGCAAAGCAGCTGATGAGTTTTCCCACAGCTGTATGTAGGTTACAGACCACAGATGTTTGGATGTTGATGGCGTGATTAATGGATCCTGTCTGTCATCAAACTGTGGATGGGGTAATAGTATTACAAAGAAAAAAACTTACATGTTCTAATGGAGTAATTCTATTAGTAATTAGATGGGAATTAACTTGTTCAACAGTTATTAAAAATTTGTAGAAATATCTGCCATCTCTGCTAGCATCATGTATGGGAAATCAGGCCTCCAGTACTGTAAGGAATAATTTGTGATCTCCTGCATATATATCGTCTCAGTCTAGATTTAGTAACGTGCCTTACTTAATTTAGTAACTTCCCTTACAGGACTACAAACCAGTTTAGCGTTCTCTTGAGGCCTTTTTGGATATGACTGCTATACGAAATGCAGGCTCTAAGGACAGAGAGGGTTTCCTTCCTCAGACTGCACAAAACTGCGCCGGGGGTGGAAATGCAAGAGAGAAAATCTATAGGGCAATTTAATGATAAGTGCTGACTTGAAGCAGCATCAACATTATCCCTTAGAATTGAAGGATGGTCTCCAGGAAATTTTCCATCCCGCTGTTATAAACTCACCTTAACGAACAGCAACCAAAAGGTTGCAAAGGATGTTTGTGACTGATTGCTGACAGAGTTGTGCTGTACTGCAGCCAGTAAGGCTCCTGCTGGCAAAAGACATAATATGTACTGCTACAGGTCATATAATGGTAAATGAACACTTACTGTCCCTGTGGCGAGTGGATTGATTATCGTGCCCACCTCCAAACAGGTCTGGCTTTGTTTTACAAGTAAATGTATTTGCCCCTGCTGTGTTGAAGTCAGGAGATGAGTTCAGATACACAGAGCTCTAAGCAAAGACGATAGTGATGTGTACAAGAGCTAGTTTCAGCTTTTACAAAATTACCTGTCATGTGCATATATATAAATAAATGACCATGTACAAATGTACATTATTTTTTTCTTGCAAATGTGATTTTATTTTTCATAGGTCAATGTACGTAGAATGTTGTTCTAAGATAAGAGACAGTATTCGATTGCCAGGCACTGACCTCACACCATAACCTGTGGTCTGATGAAGAGGTGTCTGTTGGTAAATACCATTTAGCTTTCTTAATATATTCTTAATACATTTTAGCGTTTTTAGTATACTTGAGAAAATAACAGATGCAGAGAAGCCCATTTTAGAAGTTTTTCAGTTTAGAGCCTGACATGCAGATCTTGGCTTAACTAAAATGCCCCATCCTTTGCCTATGATGGGAATTTGACTGTTTCCACAAGGAATTTTCACTGCTGTGCAACCAGAAAGGAAGGAAGGAAGGATCCTGTTGCCTGAGAAGGGTGGCCAGTGAGATTTCTGGGCTGTGGGAGAGACAGGTGTGCTTAAATCCGCACAAGTTCTGGTACGTCTCAGTCTCATTTTGGGGGTATCTCATTTGAAATGATGATTAATTGTTCATTGGGCCAAAAATATATGTGGTGCTTAACACTCTAGTTTTTAGCCATTAGAGAACTGCATTTAGGTTGCAGCCTGGTAAAATTCAAGTCCTAGTCCTGCCTGATTTGGCAGCCTTGTCTCCATTAACTGCTTAAGCTACTGCTGTTAACTGTTCTATGATACCAGCTTTGAAAAATTCTCGAGGCTTTCATCTTGCTTCCAGTACAGAATGGAAAGTATTTTCCAACTCTTCATGAAATACAGTTCTTGCTTTCGTGCCAGCCACAACTGTAACTCCTGGCAAGAGTCGGTTTGGACTCCAGTCAGCACCACGATGAGGGAAAACAGAGAAATGGCCTGGAGCTGGTTCTGCCACCCACCTCCAGAGCTGTGTCAAGCACGCTGAGAGCTAAGCCCTGTGTGTCTTGTGATCGTGCTCCCCTTAATTATGTTTGACAGGGGGCTGAGAGATACTGTGTTTTGATGGAAAAGATTTTCTTAGAACACTGATTTTTTAATTTTTTTTTCCAGTTAAAAGCATTCGTACGTATCCTTCATGTGTTTCTTATGCGCATATACGTATACTTAATACATATCCTGCAAATCCAGATGTATTTGCAGAGATTGAGTTTGAGCTGTTTGCAATTAGGGATTTTTTTTTTTTCTCTCTAAAACTCCTGGCTCAGGATCCTATATCATGCCCTCGTATGCTAACGTGGAGTGTATTTGCCATGTGCAAGTATTGCTTGGAATAAGGAGAAAACAGCCTAGCACTGAATTACCAGGAGCGTATAAGCATCTGATGCCCTTCTTATGTCACGGGAAAGTATTTGTTTTCCCCAGAAACTGTCTGCCAAGTGATTTTTTAAATTGTGTTAGGTAAGAACCACGAGCTGCATCTAGACATCTTAGATTTAACTGTTCTAAAAAGTATTTCTGATGTGGAACAATTCCTGCAGTGTCTGTCTTGTAGAAACTGGTAGTAAATGATGTGAGGGAGTGGAGACTTGAAAAGATCAGGGCAACCTTTAGAACAAAGCGAAACAAAATAAATGCTTGCCTGGATCTGTGTCAGTGGGAGGCCACTGTGACCCTACAGCAGTTAATTTATTTAGCATGTTGCTGCTGTTATGCTAATCAGGTATTTCTTGAACCAAGAGACTGTCAGTTCCAAGTTTGAAAACTTCTTTTTCTTAAAAAAAAAAAAAGTTTCTTGAAAGCGTCCAATTGTGGGCTGCCTGTGTCGCTCTCTGTGCTCGGCTTTTACAACCACTACAAAGCTCATTTTCTTTTTTTATGAAAAACACTGTGGTAGCACTAGGTCAACCTCAAAAGCACAAAATTAACAGAACTGTGTTAAATAATAAGGTTTTCAATGCTTGAAAGAAAGTGAGAGTTTTGAGGAGGAAGGGCCTCTCTCGCAACCGTGTGCTCTCAAGGGACTCTTCAGAGAGGTGGGGGAATGGGGGAAGTGGTTGAGCCCACAGATTTTTCAAACCTGTAGGATAATAGGCTTATTAAGTCCTAAACCGATTCCTGGTGATAGCGTGGCTTTCAGGATTGGAGGAGATATCAGTTGTGGTTTGCCATAAAAGCAAAAGCCTCTCTATTCAAAGAGCAGGATGATACTTGTGTACATGTACAACAGACTTGTTTACTAGTTATGAATAGTCAGCATTCTGTGAACATAGAAACTGTATTTTTTTTTAACTCACTTTTCAGTTTTAACAGGTAAGGAAGTAAATTATTTGGAGAAATTGCTGAAATCTGTGTGATCCATCAGTAGTTGTTTCCAGAGACCAAATAATTAGCTCTGTGCTCAGAAATAATCTCAAGAATTATAATGACTTTTCAGCTTGTCTTAAATAGCTTCTCTCTCCTTGGCAAAATGCTATTTGGTCAGTCCAAAGACCAAGGAGTAATATACTTTGGTCTTGTTATTTCTTTTCAGCAAGTAATTATTTTATATCAGAGTTATTTTTCATGTATTGTGGTTTCTCTTTGGGTTTGTTTGGTTTTTGGGGTTTGGGGGGGGGGGGAGGGGGGGCAGTATTACTGGTTTGTTCTTGTTTAATATTCTGCTGATGAGCTCTCTGCTGCTTCTTCTCTAGCACACTTTAAAATAACTGGCAGGCATGTTATCACTCCGGTACGACAGTTCAGAGGTTTTTTGTATTGGTATTCCAAAATGGAATTACTTTCCAACTGCCCTCAGTCCCAGTGTTGGTAGAATTGGGCCAGTTGGCATTCAGAATGTCAAACACAGTTGCTGGCAATGATAAGTGGTCACGCCTGGCTCAGCCAGCTGCAGGCAGCATGCCATGCCCTCTTGCAGACATCGACTTCGGGTGCAGGCTGAATTTTTTCTCATTTTTGCATACTGAAAATTTCTGGTTTGGATCTGTGAGTCTCTGTTTCAGGCCTGTAAATGCTGCAGGTTGTGTTTGTCAAGGCAAACACCGATCTACAGTTATGCTTTGATGTATAATGCCGTAGTGGTGTAAATCTGGAGCAGTGTAATTGTTTCAGCTTTTTACCCTGGCATAGCCTCTATCTGCTTTCTGAATCTCAGTGTTTTAGAGACTCTCCTCTTACATGGTGTATTGCCTTACGGTGCT
This sequence comes from Columba livia, assembly GCF_036013475.1. Taxonomy (NCBI): domain Eukaryota; kingdom Metazoa; phylum Chordata; class Aves; order Columbiformes; family Columbidae; genus Columba; species Columba livia. Next base: position 16,819,242 of record NC_088612.1, on the reverse strand, counting down.
GCCTCAGGAATCCAAAAGTGGGTTTAGTAGCTTCATATCCAGTTGGGCTTTCTAAGAAGAGTCTTTGAGCTGGTGAATCTTAATTTATGTAAAGGACTTGGATACCTCCATAAAATGTACTAGCAGCCATCAGTTGCCCTACCTATTGGAGGCAAGTGCGAGGAGAAAGAGAAGCTTGGAAAGAGGGCCGGAGTAGTAATTACCTAGGTGCTTGTCTAACCATGCAGCAAGTAATGAAGTCAGGGACTGTAATGTCACATCAACTACATTACCTCATTTTCTTCTCCTGCAGACACAGGGAGGTTAAAAATAATGAGCCTGTCTGCCTCTCCCTGTACCCCTGAGCACACTGAATCACAAGTACCTTCTTTCTAAAACAAATTTATTTCTTGCTGCCTCCTTCCCAACAAAGACTTGCCTGTGATGAATACCAGACTTCACAGCATATTTGTCAAAGCGGTGCACCTGTGAGGGTTCCAGCACAAGATAAATTTTGGCAGGCTGAGGGAGTAGAGGGAGGTACTAGGCGAGGAATAAATCTTTGTGTGTTATACCAGGCTGCGAATGAGCGTTCTCCTCCTAAGAATTGCCCCTCTGACAAGGTATGATAAATTACACTCTTTGTTGACACCTTCATCGTGTTATTTATGGCTCATTAATTGAACCGAAAAGGAGACTTGTATCACAGCAGGGGTTTTGTACAATGCCTTTCCAGTAGGCTGGAACTCAAACCAAAGAAGAAAAAAGGGGCAGAAAAAGGTAAAGTAATATATGCGTGTGTATACTGGAAAGAACTAGCTGCGGTGAGATACTAGTCCGGAACTGTAGCACGTGCTCTTAGTCCTCTCAGAAGCATCCATTTTGGTCCTCCTGGATGTCCCAGTAGTTGTCCTGTGCTTTCATGTTCAATTCTTATCTGTGCTGCTCTGTGCATTGCTGAAGAATGGGATTATGAATCCCGTATGAAGACAAGTGTCCAGCCTGTCTTTCAGGACTTGGCCATCTCTCGCTTCCCTTCTCTGCTCTGTCCTGGTACCCTGTTGCCCAGGGTGAGATTCTGACATGCTAGTGGGTGAAAAGGAAGGATGCTGATGTGACACTGAAGAAGTGTAACATTTCCGTACCAACTCAAAATGCTGTTCTTTTTGGGCAATATATGCCTAATTCAGAGGTGCACTCATTTGGGGAACCTTTGTGGATCTGCCCCTGCTCAAGGCTTGGTCTTTTGACCAAACATCCGACTGCGGCAGCGTAGGCAGGCATTTTCTTTGAGAAGAAGCAGTGTAAACAGGAAAGGGAGAGGTACAGGATCTGAGCGGGTGGCTGTCTACACTTGTTATGCAAGAGGTGTCCGCAGGAAACGTAGCTGAAAGTCATTGTGGGGGATGATAAAAGAAAGAACAAAACCTTCTTCAGCAGATAAATACTGAGGCAGATGAACTTGCTTCTGTGAAGAATTGTAGACTTGATGCTGAGCTGTTTAAAATCTGAAATTGTCCTAACAAGCTATGTCTTAAAAGGAAATAAACTGACTCCTGAGAGTATTATGCATGAATATTTTGAGACAGGGATACCTGCAGAGCCTGGCCAAGAAAGGAGCATGTTTTCCTATCAAAGGATTCAGAGATAACCATTCAGCTCTTTGCTGGAGAATACCTTCCGAAGTTCTCACATTTCCTCAGCAATATGTGCAGAATTACTCACGCACTTGCTGTTTGGGTTCCTGTCTTCCAAAGGAGCCCAACCTTCCTGTAGTGACAGGCCTGGGTGTTTCTTAAATTGGTGAATGACAGGTCCCTTGGTAGTGCGGTCTAGAGGAGGAAGTAGTCGGGTTGGGTGCCAAGACATCTGAGTTCTGCTCTGACATGGCTGCTTAATCAGCTTTGTAGGCACAATCAAACTACTTGAACTTTATGGCTTCGGTGTGTCTCTTTCTTCAGGCGTGAAATAAAGCTTTACTTTTCCCTTAGCTAGAGATTGAGCAAGTGGTTCTACACGAACAGCATTTAATCAGGTAACGCTGACCATGGAAATGAATTCCTCTTCTGACAGCTTTCCAGCCTCCCAAGTGAAATACAGGTGCGGTTCCTTTGTATTCCCCACTGAGGATTTCCTGGATGTGGGCGTGACCGCTCCTGTGTGTCCTGTCAGCGGGGAACGTGCCGTATTTTGCCAGGCTCTTAGTAGCTCATGCACAGTTCCTCGGTGTGCAGCTCCCTGCTGCTGCTCTGTGGAAGACTGGTCATGTCCCTGAGTTGAAATGCAGCTTTTGTGACTGGATCTGTGATAGCAGTCTCCATCATTTCTCAACCAACGTCCTTGGTGTGCAGCCTGTGAGCAGTGCTGTTCACCCAAGTGTCGGGGATTGGCTCAAGGAGCACAGACATGAGTCCACCAAGCAATTGTACGAGCAGAGCCCATTTTAGTTGACATAAGTAGGCCTTAGTTAGCTTGTCTATTAGGCCGTGGGAAAGGGGGGAACGGAAAAGTACTAACTAAGGCAGGGTCAGGATATTTTTGAAGAGATAAGAGTCAGAAGAATGCGGGATGCGCATAGCTAGCTAAACCCAAGTAGGTGGAGTAAGTAAATGTAACCTTTTAGTGCTTAGCCTATTAGATAGAGACAAGTATGCATAATTATGGTATTTGGTATAAATGCACGCTATCTCGGGCAATAAAGTTGAAGTATGCTTTATCACTCATATTGAGTCGGCTGCATTTCTTCCTCCGTCCGCTCGGGTCTGGAACTCTGATGGAATTTTTCTCTCGGCACCCAAGGGTGAGTGTTTTGCAACTGCAGCTTTACTGTAACATCTGGGTGCTGTAACTGCACAGGAGCTGAGTGGTGACTTGTAGAAGGATGCTGTGACTTCGGAGCAAGTGTGGAAACATGAGGGCAGCTTGTGGAGACGCAGCCTGTAGAGGTGCAGCCTCTGGGTCCTTCTCCCTGGTGGCCGTTCTGCTCCCCGTGGAGCCTACTCTCCTCTCCAAGGCTGCACCATTCCCCGTGCCTCAGCTCTGAACTGGTCAGCTTTGTTTTCCTCTCTCCTGTTTATGTGCTGCTGGCGAAGGAGCTAATGCGCGGCGAGCGGGAGGCGGCGGGCCCGCTCTGTGTGCCGCGCTGCGCCGGCAGAGCGAGTTCCCGGGAAATGCCCCGACACGGACCGCTGCGCGGGGCGCGCGCCCGGGCCGCCCTGCCGCGTGGGGCTGCTCGCGCCGCGGCCAGCCGGCGCGTGAGCTGTCCTTCCCGCCGGAGGCAGCGGCCAGCCAATCAGCGGCGGCGCCCTGCCCGCGTGGGGCGCTGAGGCGAGGCCGGAGCGGGACGGCGGGGCGGGCGCTGCGGCGGGAGGGCGCTGCTGCGGGTCCCGGCCCGCCCCTCCTGCCCCTCCTGGGCCCGCTCCTGTAGGGTTCGGGTCTTGGCTGAGCTGCCTCACGGCGCCGTTTCGGCTTCCCCCGGCCGGCAGCGGCGCTGCGGGGACACGGTGGTGCCAGCGGTGCAACTGTTCCGAGTGGTGAATTCCCATCGACAGGCCTGCCCGGTGACAGGCGCTGCTGTTTCATTTCCCTGTAGGTTTTTAATTATTTGCTATTCATGTTTATGTAAAAACAATACAATTAGGGCTGTGATCATAACAAAGATGCGTTTCAAGGTTGCTTTCCTGTGCTTAATTTCTCAGTTAGGAAACTTAGTGCTGCCCATGCGGATGCAGCAGCCAGGGTGGGACCTGGACCCAGGGGGTTTCAGTTCATCAGTTGATCACCCCACTCCCCAAACACACCTAGGGGAAACCTGCACGCACTGGTTTGCTGGGCTTTGCCACCTCTCAGAGCAGTAGTTGCACACTTGGTAGGTTTAATGTTTAAATATCAAAGAATGTTTTTACATTACGTTCTGAGCTGAAATGTAATCTGGAGGGCTGGTGAACTAGTTGCTCAAGGATCTGTCTAGTGCTAGGAAGTATCTTGCCACCTCCTTGCTCACCCTTCCTCTTCTTTGTTTATGCAGTAACTTAAATGTGAGTGTTGCCTATAGGCCTTTTTCTGTCCTTCACTCCTAAGCTGTATTGCCGGGATATTAGCAGTTACTTCTGGAGCCAGGACATCAACCCTTGCAGGTCAAGTGTGAGCAAGGAGATGGAAGCCATATGGGTAGGAGAAGTCTGAGAGAAATAAAGCAAGTAGGGAAAAAAGTTATCTGCAGTTGACTTTCAGCTTTCAGTTTTTAAACCAGCTGGGGCTAAC